>NC_050590.1:8941028-10231028 GCF_013368585.1 Megalops cyprinoides
TCAGTTGCAGGACCTGTGCTGACGTGAAGTTTTCAATTAATATTATTACAAATACATGAAATTGATATGGTTGTTTTCATACTGAGGTTTTCCGATGTTCACAAAGTCATCTACTGAATGTTTAGTTATTAGTTTATCCCCTGAAAACTAGAATGACATTGCATTTTATCACTACTGTGCCGGCTGTGTCTTGGATAAGGGCATCTTGACTCTCTCATAAACAACACTTAAGTCAGGGAAAGTGCTTTACAATTAAACCACAAGGGCTGTTATCAAATAAAAGGCAATATGCCTAAGTACCTGGGCTAAATTAATAAATATCTATTGACATATGAAGTCACTTATTGCACTATGACTCTCCTCTGAATCAATACTGCATCTGTGCTCAGCCTTTCTTCCCTGTCACTGATCCTAGTTCAGTTTGACAGTGGCTGTTAGAGGCAGCATAACCACTATTCATAGCACCACACGGATTCAGAAAGACAGCCCAATATCTGCTCGTCTCATCAGCCCTCCATAACTCAAAACATTGCAAAATGCAAGGCTTTCTTCTGACAGCGCTTTGGACTGGTGTGAAGCACATGGAAATGATACATTCAGAAATGACAGTATCCAATCACTGCTAAATTATTTTAGCTTTGTTTTATTACTTTCACATTTCACCTGTTCATCACATACTGGTGTGATTATGATGTTGATGACAATTCGATTAGCAGATGCCCTTATTTAAGGCATCTTAGAAAAGCTTAGTCTTCATCCATGTATGCAACTGGTCATTTAGGCCAAGTGCCTCTGGTTAAGTGCCTTTCCCACAGGTACAACAGTAATGCCAGGATTCAAATCTGCAACCTTTTAAAAGTCCAAATCCGCAATGCCTGAATAATGAATTTTTTTTTGCTCCAGCGCCATCCACAAATAAGGGATTGCTTATCTATGAAGATAACAGATTATAACCACAACAAATATGGTACAACAAACAGGCCTAATCAATCATTTTTTCATCTGTAAAATAATGACGGAATGTCTTATCGTTTGACATCGGCAATGTTTTCTCTAAGGACCTAACCATATAAAAACAGGAACGTCACTGTACGTTCAAATACGGGTGTGCTGACCTCTACTTAGGACCAGGTCCACCCTTAGGTGTTGACAGTCTTTGCCCCTGTCAAGGACAAGAGCATGGATCACACACTGAGTGGAGAGCTGGGGGCTCTGATCTCTACCATCTAGTTCCTCCGCGCAGTACAGATGTCCCCGATCAAACCCCGAGAGCATGCTTTCTGTTATCGTGGCAAAGCAGGCAACCAAAAACCTCTCCCCGCGCACAGGAGAAAAGCCACCGTCTCATTAACGAGAAGACAAACGCTTCAGATTACACATGCCACCTGCTTTCCTGGCCTCTGTCGGAGCTCACCGAGTGCCGCTCGCGTCTTCCGCCCCATACCGCTGACATCAGCATCACAGGGGGAGAATCTTCTTAGCGCGAGCATTTATTTTGTCTCCGCATAAGAGCGCCAGTCCTTAATTTGCACCCATGGAACATCATTTAGAAAAAGATTCAAACTGCCATGTTGACACAATGCGCAGAACGTAAGTAAAGTAAACAAGCTGATTTGTTAAGACTTTAAAAAAAAATCCCTGTGACTTCTCGAAGCTAGTCAGCTACACGTGGAAGGATCGCTGATTAATAACTTTGAGCTTTTACAGAAGGCACTTTCACCATTCTGCACACATTGCAGTATAAAACCTGCCATGGTAGGGCTTTACTGACTAGATGAACTATTTTAGCAGATCGTGAAAATCTACACACTCAGTCAGTCCTAGGTACAGACTAAAAGATAGAAACACACAGGCTATGGTTTCTGAGTGATATAGGGAGGACGTCAAAGCAAGCCATTTAGTGGAGGCTTATGGACGAAATGCTGGTTCTGTGTATGTTTATTTATAGGCATATTCTGGATGCCACTTAAGAAAAAAAGCTTGAAAAAGAAAAGCTTGCTCTAGTTGTTCTATACTCCTTGCAGACTCAAATTGCCTTGATCACTCAAAATTCTGACATGACATTTCAGGGTAGAGATTATCAGTTAAGGGACAGCAGACATAACACTACAGAGGTAATGCTGCAAAGCTGCTGACAACCAATAAAAGACCTGTGCCTGTCTGACTGACATTTGATGGTTGTCAGGAACAGAGTGCGGCAGGCTTAAAATGCATCTGCCATGGCAACCTGGGAGCATGCTCCAGCAGATGACAAGAGCTTCGTTCCTCTTAATTATTGAGATAAGGAGAAAGAAGTCAGATTTCAGCTATAGCCTACTCCTATACTGCCTTTCCCACGCACATGTTTAAGTACTCATTTATCGATTCATCACAGCAGATATATATGATCTTCTCAGTTTGAATAGTAATGTGTCTCATGAGCACACACATCTTTTTTTCTGTATGAACATCTTTGAAAGCAGTGAGGAATTCCAGATAACACGAATAATGGCCATGATACTGAATCTGTGTTTATATGGCACTGCTCTCCCTTTGGGTATCTTAGTGATAATTATCTGCTTTGCAGTTAATATGTGTGGACGTGTGTGTGTGTGTGTGTGCGTGTGCATGTGCGTGCGCGCTCACGTGTGTACATACCTGCGCGCGCATGTGTGTGCGTGTGTGTGCATGCATTCTTCTGTGTTGACAGCTGCCAGTGACCAAATGACGCAAGACAGAGGCCCCATGTTAGTAGATTATGTAAGCCATTGGAGGGAAAAGCAGCGTCTGTGTACAGAGAATGCATTATGTGCAGATTAACACTTCTGTTATCTGCTGTACAGGGGCAAACACAGTTTAATCAAATTCTGTACTATCATAACTTCACAAAATGATGTGTGCTAAGAATAAATTCATGACTCATTGATGGTTACCATCTCCTCATAAACCTCTTCTTGGCTTTGTACATGCATCACCATGAAATCCCTGATTTATCATTCTTTTACCTCTAACATCAGTTGTAAAACAAGCTATCATGTAAGAGTTATGGGAGCTTCATAAATCTGTACCATGGTTTATCTGGCCCAGTTTTTTTCCTGACACAGTGAACAGCAACGGATATTATCATTCTTGGGTCATGTTGCATTTGGGCTGAGGAAATCAGCTATAGTATTATAAACAGACAGCTAAAGCCACATTAGCATCCACAGAACCTGAAAAAAAAACATTGCTTTCATACCCTATGGTAGCGCTGTCACATGACCTATCTGAACTGCAGATGCCATTTTCTTTTCCCAAAGAGCGAGAAAGAAAGGTTATTTGAATGTCAGTGATAAAGGACGCTGGCAAAGAGAACAGACAGAATAACATAAATCTGTCAGCGGTTTAGGGACTGTAATGTCTTGGCATAACGCAGTGTGGCGCGTCTGACAGCATTCTCTTCGCTACAGTTCTGTGAGGGAACGCACTACAACGCACTCCATCTTTTACATTGCTGCTCTGTTCTCTTCAGCTAATGCACGCACCTGGGGAAATCCCTGCATCATTACTGGAATCAGAAACCTGTCTCATTTTAGACAAATACAATGAGGAGAAAGCAACAGGCATCTGAATCAGTAAAAATGAACTGATTGCAAAGAGGTGGGAAAATTTTGACCTGGCAAAGGAGGAGCTCTCTGGCTTCGGGTTGTGCCCTGCCTCACTCTCTGGTGTAAATTACAGGCCTGCAAATTAAATTGACAAGAGGCCTCACAGGCTAGCATTGAGGAAATAAACAAAATGAGATCTAACAGCTCTAAGATTCACCGTGATACCTGCAAGATTTCACTACCACTGTACTCCCCATATAAGCCCAAGGCTGCTCTTGGTTTAATGTATATAAGTTTGTGAGAGTGTGTGTGTGTGTGTGTGTGTGTATTGATGTGTATGTGTGTGCCTGTGGCCATTAATATTCCAACACCCAACACAGGATGCCTTTAAGTAAAGCAACATTTCCCTATTTCTTTATCCACTTGACACGCTTGTTGAAATGCTCTTTGACACCAACTGAACATGAGGCGAATAGGAAAAGAGGAAGGAAAACATCTCTCTCTCTCCCTCTCTCTTTTTTTTTCTGATGGCAGAGCAGTAATTGGGACCCTAATTTATGTGTTGCTGTGGTTCTGACTGACGAGCTTCCTGACAGCGTCTGTGTGTTTGCACTCTGGGGGATACAACAAAAAAAGCCAGAGTTTACAAAGCAGACGATGGCGCTGGAAGAGAGCGGCATCCGCAGAGCCACACAGCCCTCTGGCCCGGCCTTCCCCCCTAACCTGCGCACCGTGGTTCTCTGTGAACTCTGACAGGTGAAGCTATTCCCTCTGAGCACGCACGCTCCAGCACCCGTCCCCCTCAGCACCAGCTGCATGCATCATTCTTACCCCTATGCCCTCTGTCACAGTGTGCCTCACTGAAGTCTCTCTGTCACTGCATAGTACCATCTATCCTTTCGCTGTGTGCGGTAACACGGTCTTTTCCACGGCGCGTGCGGCGGTAACATCTCTCTCCGTGTCACAACATGCGGCAGTACCATCTATCTTTTCATTGTGCGCAGTGCTAAAGTCTCTTTAACTCAGTGTGTAGTGGTAGTGCACTGAATGCGTAATCTGCCATTCTATATGGAGAGAAAGTCTTTCTGTTCCCATGCATTGTCACAAGCTCTCTCTCTCTCTGTCACCATAAGTGGTAATGCCTCCTCCTTTCGCTTTATACAGTTGCAATGTCTCTTTGTCAGTATGTGGTATTACTTATTGTATCTTGTAACTGTATGTAGTGATTAATTATTTTTTGTCACCATACGCAGTGGTAGTCTCATACAAAATTTTTCTCCATCCCAGTCTGCAGTAGTTTCTCTGTCATGGCATGCAGTGGCAAAGTCTCTCTCTCACTGTGTGCAGTGGTAAAGTCTTACTGTATGCAGTGTGGTAATATTATGTAGCCTGCATATCTCATGTTCATAGTAATCTCCAGAGATTGAGTGTGAGTAATATATACTGCATATCATAACAACTTTGTGAATCAAATATTTGAATTTTCTTTTTATCTGATAACGGATTTAAATTCAATGTAGTCCACGTTAACAACATTAATTTCATGATTTTGTTCTGAATTTATAAATTTTTAAAGAATAAACACTGATGCATATAGGCTCAACAAAACTTTCATTAGAGAATATCCCTGTAGATGTTTAATTTGTATTGATTATTTTGAAGCCTTGTTATTTTAGTAAAGATTTTCATACTGGTTTTTCACTGTTTGACATCAAAAATAATGGAGCCCTCAAAACACCATGTCACTTACACAGAGACACCTCTACAGAGCAGCACAGAGGCCAGTTGCATGTCACAAGTGAACCTGCTTAGAGCTGTGCCGGTGTGCTTCTCTGATAATTGTGCCATGCATTTACAGGCCTATGATAGCTTCTGGTAGCTCAACACAATCTTTTCTCTGAGATGCTCCTTTACACAAAGAAAGCTGAGTGGTGGGAGATAATGCACAGGGAGGCCATACGCATGAAACAAACGTGCGTGTAGACATGGCCTCATGGGTGCTGGCTGCTGGCCACACGACAGACGGCCTGCAGAATCTGACTCTTTGCTTGGGGGGTGGGGATGGGAGGGGGGTGGGGGAAGTGGGGGTGGGCCCCTGCAAGATGTTCTCCCCCAGCTGAAGATGATGCTCTGAGTCAATGGGTTAGCAGAGCACCTGGACCACGGACGAGGAACATGGAGACCCTTTGAACCGAAAGTAGCTGTCCCAGTGTGCTCACCATGGGAAGGCATTTCTCTACAAACAGGCCTGGCCGCTGCAGCAAGAGTTTAATCACGAGCTCAATTAGCACCGATGAACCTGAAAACTCCCTGCTTTGGTTCAAGCTTGGGAAGATTCTTTTCATTCCGAATGAAATACAGTGATGATGAACAGTGTGATGTTGGTAAACTGGTCATCTAGGGGAGGTGCTACACAGTCACTGGATGAAAAGATGACAACATCAGGCCAGTGAGGGATTCTGTTACCTTGCTGTCAATGAACTCATAGAATGCAATTTTAATTTATCACCCCCAGTGAAACAGGCATTATGACGTCACACTAACTTTCGGTGACTGACAATTTGATAACAGTTAAGGCTTAGGTGGATTTTGACAATATGTTCTCTCTGAGTGATTCAGTTATGGTGGATTAGTGGTGTCTTAATTATACACAAGCACAAAGCTGACGGGAATCCTTGCCCCAGTCCAAGAAGGTAAGGTGTCCTTTTCTTTCCAGGAAAGGGATTTACCTTGTGACCTAGTTAAAGGCTGAAAACAGGCACAAACCCTGGATTACCTTCCTACCCCAGTCCTGGCCTCCCTAACTCCCACAGACGTCAGCTCAACAACAGAACGGTCAGTTCATCTGCCTCCTAATGGCTCTGTGTATCATAAAATGGCAATAACATTATTCACATTGCTGGATGTCACTGATAACTGACACCATGATATCAGATTGAACAAGCTCTGTCTAATGTATTTCCGAACATTTCAACTAATTGTAATAGTGTGTATGTACAAATCAATCACACACTTTCCAAATGAGTCAGTGTGGATTGAGACACCCACTTACTGGCTTAACAGCCAGCTATCTGTTTCACCCCAAAAGCTTTATTTTCATTGTCTGCCTGTACGTTTATGATGAAACCTTAGCCACAGTAGTTTTGAATGTCCCCTAATTCTGGCCAATGCAGAATAACTTTCTGTTATTGGTTTACATTCAGCCTATGGTCCTGTTGCAAACTAATGCATGCAATGTGCACAACACCTTCTGCTCATTCAGGGAATGGAGGGGTGAAAATAGGGGTGAAAATATCATTTTATTATCTTGACAACCCAGGAACTGATAAGGGCCTGAGCTGGCATTTTTAGGCTCTTCACGGCCTTCATTTAAAAAAAGCAATCCACCCTTGCATTCCCTAACTTTTTTTCTTGATAGTTCACCCCAGAAATGTCAAGGAAAACAACTTTGTGAAGCATTTTTGTCATGCACTCTTGATGGAATAAAGGTCTGTCATGATTGATCAAGATGCTATTTGTATATGTTGTTTAGTAAAATGTTTTCTCACCTACAAAAACCTAACCATATGACAACGATATTGAACAGTCTTATACCCTAAAAGTATACAAATAACAGGAGCTTACTTTCCTCTGTTATTGCTTAAACCAGTCCAAAAAGAGCAAGAAAAAACAAGATACTACAAAGTCAGAGTGCTTTACAAAGAAAAAAATTTCAAAAAGCTCTCAAAGACTATTGAGCACGGCCTTGCTTTTACCAGTTAGATACAAAAGGTGTGTTTTTTTCTAAAGAAGTGTTGTGGTGGGAGATTTGTATGGCACTTGAGAGCTTTCACAGTCTTAGCGCCTCTGCTGTAATGGAAAGAATTATACAGACTCTACCATTCCACCTGCGAGCCTTGCACTCGTAACTCCAGCGATGAAAGACTAGAAGAGGATGCGCAAGATGAATGGCACCAACGAGTGGCAGATACTTAGAGGGATGTGTGACTGAGACAAATGGCCCTTGTTATATTAGCTCGGCTACCGAATCCTGCTCCTTGCAGATTTACAGCGATATCCCTGCAACCTGAAGCGTCCAACCTTTAGCTGTCTTTCAAGGGATCGGCTGTCTCAGGGTCATTAGAAAGACAGCTTCGCCCTGCCCAGTGTTCAGCTGGAGTCTTGCTACTTATCAGTTTGCAAGCTTCTTTTTTTTTCTCATTTGCAGGAGTTATCTAGTTACTCTCATTAGCCTCTGAGCTTCTGTACCCCTTGCAGGTGCACTGTGCAATAGAAAGACCTGTTGCAATGTCACCACTTTGACAGCAACTAAAAAATGCATTTCATTACACAAACCCAGACACACGCACACACACACACACACAAACCCAGACACACGCACACGCACATGCGCATGCACGCACACACACACACTTACACACTCGCGCGCATACACGCACATACACACACACACACACACACACACACAAACCCAGACACACGCACACGCACATGCGCATGCACGCACACACACATACACACACACGCGCATGCACACACGCACACACTAACCCAGACACACACACACGCACATGCGCATGCAAGCAAACACACACACACACACACACACACACACACACACACACACACACAGTCACACACACACACACACACACACACACACACACACACACACACACACACAAACACAGACACATATGCACACACTCACACAATTGCTTCCTTCTACAACAGCACTGGAAGACCATATGTACCTCTCATGCCTTTGTGTCACTGTCTGCACTGTAGATCACTACTCTACTCTGGCATTATTATCTGTGCTTCTACCTCTCATTTCAACTTCCACAAATCTACAGACAGCACATTCCTGCAGAAGGCAAGATTATCTTGGCAAGCTATGGACCAGCATGATACTTCATCATGTCTGGGATACCAAACATAGTTCAGTCTGTGCTTACCAAGCTCAAGTCCTATGCAGCACTGTTTTCATAATATCACAGGTATTGGCATGTTTTTGTTCAACATGGTGGGATCAGGCAGTAAAATGTGCTTTACTTTAGCATGCAGGAGAAGAGGGGGGGGGGAGCTACCTTCCCATGAACCTATTTAGTAACGCCCTGGGAAAGAGGCCCGCGGCTCTAATCCTTGGTAAATAAAGGGGTGCCAAGATTAATGATTACATAAACACACCGAAAGCCCTGGAATAATAAATACCCTATTCTGCTTGCATGCAAAGGCTCTTTTATAGTCAGCTGACAGACACAAATCCCGCCTGTTCTTCTAGAACCGGCCCGTGTCTATGTTCTGTGGCCTCATTAACACAAGAACACAGTCAATACTTTCCATCAGGGGAAAAATCACTGCACAAACCACAGTGAGGGAACAATTGAGTCAGAGCTGACTGTGGCATCTCTGTAGTGCTGTGGCCTTGCTGAACTGCTTTGCTTGGGTCACAGCTCTGTGACCTCTAACCATTGCCCTGCCAAATCACAGCTCTGTGATCTCACACCAACGCCCACCCTTGGTCACAGTTCTTTGATCTCTACCCAATGCCTAATCAAGTCATGGCTCTGTGATCTCACACCAATACCAAACCAAGTCACGGCTCTGTGATCTCACACCAACGCCCAACCAAGCCATGGCTATGTGATCTCACACCAACGCCCAACCAAGCCAAGGCTCTGTGATCTCACACCAATGCCCAACCAAGCCACGGCTCTGTGATCTCACACCAATGCCCAACCAAGTCACGGCTCTGTGATCTTACACCGATGTCCAACCAAGCCATGGCTCTGTGATCTCACACCAATGCCCAACCAAGTCACGGCTCTGTGATCTCACAACAATGCCCAACTAAGCCACGGCTCTGTGATCTCACACCAATGCCCAACCAAGCCACCGCTCTGTGATCTCACACCAATGCCCAACCAAGCCACGGCTCTGTGATCTCACACCAATGCCCAACCAAGCCACGGCTCTGTGATCTCACACCAATGCCCAACCAAGCCACTGCTCTGTGATCTCACACCAATGCCCAACCAAGCCACGGCTCTGTGATCTCACACCAATGCCCAACCAAGCCACGGCTCTCCTCCAGTCACCTCCCTCAGCCCAGGTCACAGCTCTGTGATCTTTACCCAGCCAAGTCATGGCTCTGTGATCTCACCATAATGCCCAGCCTGGGTCACAGGTCTGTGATCTCACTGCCCTGCCCTGCCCAGCATACATTGTCAAGGCATCTCTTCATTGAGAAAGAAGCCTTCCTACATGCTCTTCCCAAAGCCCCTCTGAACACAGTCCCATTCCCTCCATTTTTAAATGTGACATCAAATCGACAACATCAGACGAAAAAGACATTTCAGACCTTGCGGTAAGCAGACACAATTACATAATGTTTAATCAGAGGTTCGCAAAACAAATTCTCCAAAAACGTTCTTCCGCCCCCGCCGTTGATTACAGGGAGCCCGGAGAACTGAGACTGGAAAACCGAGAAAGACAAGTTTTACAGCTGTCAGCAAAGACAAATATCTACATCTTACACCTTATCACGGGCATGTTCGGCAATAAATCACCCTCACTGGTACCGCGAAACCATTAAGATGCCATAAGGCACACCTGCTATCACCGTGTTCATCTCATTACATTCCAGTGTGAAAAGCTACAGCTGAGCACACAGGCGCTGTGCTCTCTGTGATGCAGGCTGTGGCGGGTTGTGGGGGGTGTGTGGGTTTGGCAGGTAAAAGTGCCAGCGGCGGATCAGGAGGGTGTAAACGTCAGGCCCGGTGTGAACAGGGACTGTAAAAAAAAAAAAAAAAAAAAAAGAGCTGGGAAGGGCCTCTCCTCTCCGGGACGCCTGCTCTCCACAACGGACGTGGAAATAAACCCCCGTTTAATGAAGGGTGAAGGCGGGAACCGGTGGGACCCGCCGAGGCAAATTCATTAGGAGATGAAAACGCGTTTCCCGCAGTAAAAGCGCCGCCTGCCCCAGCCCTGCCGGATGTTTAATTTAGGCCCCTCTGAAATCGCACAGCCCGGTGAGTGCTGATAGCGGCCAGGAGACTTGAGAGCTGAGATGAGTGACCGTGAATAACTCACTCTCTCTCTCTCTCTCTCTCTCTCCCCATGCAGATCCACTCTCACACACAGAGTGGGCGCCACACTCCGGTATAAGAGGATACGAGGGGGTTAAAAATTGCATGTCCTGTCATTAATATCCAGATTATCATAAGAGTACAGTAATCTCTGCCTGTAATTGCTGTGCACATTTAATTCCACACATACACACAGAGGAGGAAATCCTGTCTCCAGACCCACATCAAAGAGCACTGGATTATTTATTTGCTTAATAGACACACTCACCCAGGGTGAATTACATAGCTTACATTTTCATTTACATATTAACAATTCATACCACAACATAATGACTGGAGCAATAAAGGCTTGGCACCATACTCGAAAATACAGCAGCAGTGCCCCACTCAAGATTTGACCCTATAACCTTCTGGATACAAGCCCCCCCCCCCCCCCCCCAGTACATCCATGCTTTTGTTCTATGTATCTCCTATATTAGTAAATTTGGTTACACTACATTATTGTCATTTTGCAGATGGTCTTATCCATACTTACATAGGTTACAATTTTATCCATTGCTACAGCTGGATATTTACTGAGGCAATTGTACTTTGAGCAAGGGCAAAACAGCAGCGCCTAAGTATGGAATCAAACCAGCAACCTTTCAGTTACTATTACTACAGTTTCAGTTACCTTACCACCATACCACATCAGCACAATAGCACAATGGTGGCAGGACCTGGCCTTTTTCTTAGAGCTTTACAGACTGAAACCTAGAAAGGGACTCCGCTGTGCTACTCTTTGTGCGAGGTGCCTAACCTGCATGGCTTCAGTCAATATCCAGCTGAGAAAATAAGTAATGTATAAAAAATAAGCACAGTTAAGTGTGTGGCAGGTAGTGGTCTGTTGAACAATTTATGAAACCAAAATAGAAGAACCCACCAGGAGCTGGTGCTAATGTACCTCACTAGAGTGAGAACCCTATACCTGCACAGGATCCAATTTTTCAGTTCATATTTTTGCTGAAACTTAATGATAAACAAATAATATTGAGTCTTTTAGCCATCCATAATGCTTGAGTAATTTTTGGTCTAAAAATGTTTTTACAAGTGAGAAAGTCTGAAAGAGTGAAGATGAGCCATTTATGTTTATTCATGACAAATACAGCAGCTTTCAAGTTTTTTTTCTGCCCAGTCTGAGGCAAAGGTACATGACCACCAGTGCTAATTAGTCAGATATCTTAGGATGGTACAAAGGGAAAGAAGAAGCTCAATTACCTTTGAAAAGATGGGATAATTATCATATTAACATGTGAATTGGACATGGTTTTTTAGTGCATTGTCCCTGAGGAAGTGCTTTTCCATCTTTTACAGACACTACAGCAAGCTGAGGTCCAGCCCTAGGTGTCAATGATAGTATCCTGCCATTTATTCTGCCTGGGAATACAAGAAGGGAGGCAGAACACTGCTTACTGTATGGTAATTCAGGCAAAAACATTTTCATCTCACATCTACTCATCTCCTGTCCTTATGAATTTTTTTTGGTTTATTAAGGATGTCGACTCGCCTTGTTAGATGTGTATAACCGGCCTCATGTAATTAGCAACTCCTAACCTTTTGGGGGCATTAATTCCATCTGAATTATGGATTTGTACATCAAAGCACACATTCCAATGGAGCTGGTGCTTGAAATTACAGATGATTTGAAACCTGCAATTATTTTGTACAGCATGGTTGCAAACAGCCTCCCTCTTTAGGTCTCCCCGAATCCCCTGGGTTTGCAGTGAAGAATCCTTAATCCACTCCAGGGAGCCAAATATAGAGTTAACACTCGATTTCAAAGCTCAGATGCATGGCCAAGAAGCTGGCCGTGCACGTAAAGTGGGAAAGAAATCTTCCTTTTGTTTGCTACAGAGATTAGATTTATTTGGTAGCTCAGCTACATGGAGTAAAAAGCAGCCCATTGCTACGGGGGATGAAGTCCAAAGAGCTTAAATAATAGAACATGAGCACATTTGAAGTTGTCGCCTTGTCCTTTTCTGAGGCATTAATTGAAAGTTAATTAAACAATCAATGTCTGCTCCTATGTCTAATGCCGTAGCTTGTTAAAGTGTCCTGAGGCTCTCCAAATGCACTGTTTGCCTAGATGTTTAGGAGCTTAAATACAATCAGTCACCCCTCAACCAAGGACATGCTAAATGTGCTGTGCAAAGCAAGGATTAAAAATGGAGAAAACACAATTTACAGAAATTCTCTCTCTCTGAAATACACACACAGTCTCATGCAGATGCATGTACACACACACACACACGCACGCGCACACACACACACTCACACACACTCACACACACACACAAACACAATACCTGTGTATGAACACATGGAACAGGATGAACAATGAACATACAAATTAACTGGTGCTAAAGAGAAAGTGTGATATGAGCCCAGAGCAGGAGAGGAGTAGCTGTACTGATTGGTTCGGGCAGTGAAATGGTCCCCCATCACTCTATGCCATGCTGTACCAATATGTTGTCCTCAATTCATAACCACAAAAAACAGGGTCTTAGTACATTCATACCTCACAGCCACATTAAAAGATAGGGCTATTCTGTAAAAAAAAAAAAAAGCTTTTGAAAATCCACCTCATAAAGTGCTTTTTAGTTTACTCAGTATGTGCTTGGTATTGAATGTCCAAGTAAATTCTTTCTTTCCCTGTACTTCCCTTTTATACACTTACTGACTTTTTTGTAAAAAAAAAAAAAAAAACCCAACATTAATTTCACCCTTCAATTAGAAATGCATGTTAAATGATAATTGTGAGGTAGACCCCTGATATTTTTTGCAGGGAATGGCCCTAAGTGCCCTTTAATTTTCTGTCACAGCAGTCCATACCCCAATGGAATAGGATCTTTGCTCTCTCATTGGCTGATAATTAAATTGTGATGAATAAAAAAATGGCATGGGGGTATTTAATTTAATGAAAACACTCATTGAGGTGGTCACGTGACCAGTGAGTTTAAGTCCCTTTCTTGTCTTTGCGTTAATGATGATCTCACAGCACTGACACGCGTGAATCTGCAAAAGCTGTCTCCGTATCGTCCAGATGCTAATATGCCGTGTATCCTGCATCCCATGCTTAACTGTATTAGACAACATATCATTGTACCACACACCTGGCTGCATGTCAAAAAAAATCACCCCGTAGACCAGGCTTGTCCTTTTAAAGTACTCTTCAGTTCAGCGAGATTGTGTCAAATTTATTTAAAAAAATGATCAAATGTAAGATTGAACACACACCATGTTCTACTGATAGCAGCAACCTTGTACGCTGTTGAAACATGATAAATTCATTCCAGCTTAGGAGTCACTGCTCGAGTGGTTAAAGCACATGTACGCAGTCTGATATAATGTCAAGTACGCCTGGGAAATCATTCATTTTAAAACCCTACGTCTGTTTACAGTTCATGTTTCAGTTTATGAAAAAAACACTGAGACTAATATAAACTGTGATGTATTGCCCTATGTTACAGCACTGCTGGAGTTTTCACACCCGCGATTCATTTCTCACCTTAGAAGCCAAATGATACCTCTAATTGGCTGTGAGTGTGGCTATTTTTAACATCTACAGCTGCCAGATAATGCAGACTGGCTGTCAGAACTGTTGTGTGTGTTAAAAGGTTGTGAACTCTTTTCAATTTACTGCTATGTTTGAATGAAAAAGAAAATGCACATTCCACTTGTCTGACTGATAGACATTCCTTTTTGCTTGCTGAAACCAAAGGAAGATTAAAAAAAAAAGAGTAGACTGGAAGGAAATGGAAACTTCAGACCAGGTTTCTCATTGCTGTTTGACATTCCTTCCTAATAATTACATCACTTTGAAAATGAATGAAAGCAGTCTCAAATCACTGGGGACAAAAGAATGTTGCTCATTTTATCAATTAGACAGAATGATGAGTTGTCTACACAACTATTTTGAACAGTCTGGAATTCTACATAGATACAATAAGAAGGTTTCATATTCTAAAAATTATTTAACTACACAGTTCTGGCAATGTCTGTAGACACCATGCATTAAAGGCTGGGGTACAGTATGACCACACAGCCTTAGAAAAGACAGAACGCTGTGGTCTGACAATAGGTTTTTGAATGGCAGAGTACTGTAATACAGGAAACTGCCTGCTGGGTGTGGATCTTTTGGTTAGTGAACTGCTCTTGGAAACTAGATGTAATTTCTTTTGTAGATCAGCATATCAGCTTCTGAATGTGGTCAACTCTCACACTGTAGTTTTGTTCAAGTGGAAATTGTCCTTAATGTTCTGACTGAGAAGTCTTAATCTATCCCTGAGTTTGCACAAATGTCAACACTTACCAAATGTCAATGTAATATAAAGTTCAGACAGATATTAATATCTATAAAAAAGAAACCTGAATCATGAATATTACCACATAAAAGACAACATCATGCACAAACTAAAAAAAGGACCATTACTTCAACAGATTATTCCACTTTAATGTGAAAACAACCATGGATTATATTTTAATGAAATGATTGAGCAGTAAACTTGAAAAATAAGAGCTGGTTTGTTTTCTCAGTATGATCACTGTTTCCAATAGTCTAATGACATACATTCAAAACTCATAAAATACCACACAAATGACCCTGACTGTCTAAAAGCAAGGTTATCCTGATTCACAGACTCAATGGCAGACTTCGCACAACGGCTTGTAGATTTTTACGGCTTATCCCAGAAAATAAAGGGTTTTACCAACACTAATTCACCGAAAAAACACAGTTATATAACGCAGGCTCACACCGATGTCGAATAATCCACTGACATTGCTGGACCTCAGCCACAGAATAAATCTGATTTTCGGTGATGCAATCTAGAAGGCAGCTAATGGATCCCAGCACCCCTCGCCTTGTCAGATAGCAGAGTCACAGTAAATCACGGGGCGGTTGTGAGGCGGCAGCCCTACCTGTCACCACCGTACAGGAAGAAGGGTGCTGTTTAAACAGCGCAGGCCCACAGGCATTGCGTCTGCAAGGCTGTGAATTGATATGCAGGCCAGGGAAAACAGGTCATCGTTCTCTAAACATATTGTATTGCATATAAACACAGGGTGAATCAGGGCAGTAGGACATGCCAGGGACTCTGGTGCCAGAGAGGGCATTTGTACACCTCTTACTTAGGGTGCTTTCTGAGCATGCGGTCATCATGTAAACTATTCCAAAGAATAGGACTGTTTTCACTCTCTGTATCCCTCATTCTTCAAAATATCATGCAAAAACAACTATATACGTTACATGGAGTTTGTTCTTGAAGTGTTGTGATCCCATCAAATATTGGTGGACATCAATTTTTAGGATGGATCTGAAAAGTTTGTCATAATTTTTTAAGTGTGGTGCATGTGATTTCAGGACAAACCTGAAATTTGGAGGCTCTGACACAAGTCAACCTTCAGGTATCTTGAGATGAATATCAATCCCCAGCTGTGACTTCTTGTGACTTGAGCCTCAGGGTTACGGGGACTACAAAGTTAGACTTTCCCAGACCATGGCAAATGCATTGATCTTCAATATTTGCACCACACTCCTACAGATATGAGGGGCAAAGATGATGTTTGGAGGCTATTCCAACCCTGCCCTGAAAAATGACCTCACCAGGGCAGAGAGATGGAGAACTGAGTTGCCATGCCAACAGCCTCTCCAAGGACCAGCACAGCCATCCCATAGCACAACAGTTCAGAAACTGTGAACATGTGATGTTTCTGCTCTAAAATAAAAGTCTTGAACAAACCCACCCATGTCAGAATGCCCATCCTATGGTCAAAGCATGTAACTACATGACCTCATAGACTGGATTCAGATTACATGTTCTCAGATGAAAAGAACAATTTTTTACCAGTGGTTATGACTGTTTTCATACAAAGTGAAAAACTAGAACCATATGTAGCTTTAAAATTTTTTGGGGACATCAATAAAGTTTAGTAGGAAACACTGGGCAAAGTGATTTGCACATTTTTAAGCAATAAGGTATTTTTCCCCTCTATGGTTTCCAAGAGAGAAAAAAAAACCCACTGTGCTGAAGTTCTGTCACTGCCCTGCACAGAAAATAGAAAATTGAAAGTTCTCTGCTCACATCTAGTCCTTTTCGGATTCGTTTCAAAGAAATTCATATCTGGCTCTAAAGAAATTCATATCTGGCTCGACGTTTCCAAATTCCATATAACTCATCAAACCGCCTTACATGTGCATTGTTTACAACCCTGTTGAGGGGCTGGATATCTCCTTTCATGCTTCATAGATTCCATGTCAAAACATTTAGGCACCAAAGTCGGATTACATTGTAAGAGTGATGTTAGCCTATTGCCCAAGGAACTTTACTTGGTTCTAAGGGGAAATTCTATCTGTATTTACAATTCTGTACATGTTCTCCACACATTCCCCTGGCCTTGGAGCTATATGGCACTGCGTCATGTCTTTAGTGCATGCAATACAATACTTGATGCTTTTAAAATATAAATACACCCCAGGAACAAAGAAGGGTGGCAACTATGTTTCTTTTTTTTTCTCTCAAGCACCACAGCATATCAATTACATTTTGCCAGTCTAGTGGCATAAAGACATGACTGGTGCCCCGTCACAAAGACACTTTAGCTCGGGGAGTTTTCGAGGAGCACTTTTTAATTTCCCTCTATGCTCGTTACATTACAGAATGGGTCACAGTAGGGGACTGTTCTGGAGCTCCAAGCCAAAAAAGAAACACACCATTCTCCTGGTGCGTTTGCCTACATCCCTGCCTTGTGTAATTGGCAAATTTGTCAGGTTACTGTGCAAAACAAACCCCCGTCTTTTTGGCAAGCATGGGCCGCGTCATTAAAGGAGCATGATTTTTTGGAGGGGGTCCTGGAACCAAGCATTCGGCTGCGGGCTGAAAGACAAGCCCGCCTGATAAAATGGCTCTTTCTTATCTCCGCTATGCATGTGAAAGGCTTACGCTGTCTCCATGACAGATTCTATGCCTTGTCACCATGGGATTTACTGACACGAGAACCAGGGGAAAAAAATTTAAAAATAAAAACAACAACCTATCAAAACCACTGCCTCGTTCTACTGCTTGTCAACCAATGCACTGATGTCTATGAGAATGAGAGAGCCATGTCTCTCAGCGACCTCCCTCCCAAAAAAAAAAAAAAGAAAGCATAGAATCAGCACAGAGATAACAAAACATGCTGATTTTCTCCACTTATTCCACTCTACTGTTATTCATATCATTTCAATATTAAAGCCAAAAAGGTACTATTTTTCCCGAACTGAAAAGCTCTGATCATATTCAGGCAATGAGTAAATATGACGGTAAACTGAACATTATCCACAATTACTGAAATAAGGAAGCATTTGTTGTAGAAAGACTAGTCTATGTGTCTTCTTCGCGGGGCACCATGATTCTCAATCTGCCAGCCAATCATTGCATAGACTATACTGCTTTAATGTATTTTTGTTCCCTTTAACTAATTTCTTGTGTGACTCCTAAAATAAACATAGTGCCTCTTTGAGTTGCAGCTGTATAATTCATTAGAACAGCAAATGCAATTATTTATTTATATGTTATTCAATTTAAGCCTCTGTTCTGTCATCAAAGACTAATCAAAACCTTAGAGAAAACTATTTCAATGACTTATTTTGAAGCACCGTACAAACTAAGGGTGCGGCAACATGAAGTTCAGGTATCAATGCAGTCTTAATCCTGGCAGAACTGCATTCTCACACATTTTGTGTCCAACTTGTGTTGTGTCCAAAGATAACAGATGTGTCTTCTGAGTTTGAGTTCTTCAAGCACTGCAAGTCAAATCCAGTGCTGAAAAATAGCAGCACACAGCACACAATGAGAGGTAATTACAAGGCCAGCCAGTTCACAGGTGGAGACCTTCATTAGTGATGTACACGCAAGGACGAGACTCCAGTAAAAAAAAAAAAAAAAAAAGTTTTAATGCAAATACACATTGTTCATGGATAGAAATTTTGCTAACTAACTTTCCCTAACTATATCCTTAAAAGAAAACTACAACCGTGCATGTAACTTACAACAATGAGCAACATCCTGTGATTTAGAATGCTCTCTATTATGAATAAAAATCAAATTAACACCCTACTGAATTTAACAATTGCTCTGATATATTCCTCGCTGAGTTCCAAGCCAAAGCTACTGCTGCTGTAAAAAAACCCCAACCCCCAGCCCTCATTGAGTATGTGGGGGATGCAATGATTAAGGAAACAAGAGACATTGTGCTCCTGGCTGTATTTCACAAGTGTGTGGTTCAACTAGCTACAAAAAATGAGCTGTTTTTGCATCCTTGTATTTATGACAGCTTACCAAACACTAAAGCAGAAACTAGTTAAACTAGCTAAAAAGACATCATAGCTGTGGTCAGGATGGCTGGGGCAAGGTTGTCTTTTTAGGACTGATACGCCTAAGACAGCCAGCATGATTTGCCTGGGTAAGCCTCTCCCAGGCTTGGTCTGAGAGCTGCTTTATGTTTCATGTTTAAAGCCACAGAAGAAGGGTTGCTGCCTGCTTCACCAAAGTGAGCAGCAGGTCTTCATGATGCCTCATCTCTGGCCTGGCAATGCCTCATACTCAATTAAGTATCCTGCCTTTAAAAGCAAGCGGGCCGCTGCTCTGGTGTTTGTGTCAATCAGCATTTATTACTGAAAATCACCAACCACAACTGCATAGGGGTCCTCATTTAAAACAAAAAGAATCTACCACTGCTGCATGCTATCTTTTTGTTCCGATGTAAAAATTTAAAATCTTTTTGACATTTATGCAAGTATTGGAGTTTGTTCTTTTTTTTTTTTTTGAATGCATCATTTCCCATTAATTTATGTGACTACCAAACTCAACGCGCAGAGTATTAAAAAATACAACAAATTTATAATTCAGCTGCAAGTTACGGACAAAGCACATTATAGCTAGAAGGAATACCAACTAACACCGGCCAAAGTGAACACGGTCTGCACAGCAGATGGATACAGAACAAAGAACGAATACAGAACAGTCCATGCCTCACTATCGGGTCAGAAGCACAGCCCGGCGTAGGGGGCCGGCTGGCTGTCATTCAAGGAAAAGTGAGGTATAGTCAGCACCGGTAGGGCGAACCAGGGTAAAACCCTGTTTGTGCCGCTGGAAAACAGGCATATGACCAAGTGTGATTTCGACCAAGAAGGCAAATAATCTCTCTCATAGAAATGGCAACCATTTAAAATGAAATGCACTCTTTTTCTCAAAAATGCTGAGTCAAACCAGATTACAGGACAATTCTGTGTTGTCCCAATGTGGCCACATTCACTTGAAAGACTGGTGGCAAAAGTGTTGTAGTTGCTGCTTTCAGCACACAGCCTTGGTCTGAATTCCTTCATGTACCCAAGGACACGGTATGTTGCATGGACATGGGATCACTGATTACCACCATCCCTATCGAATGTCTCTGTGATGTCACAGCTCCAACTGGAGAGCGCTTACAGACCACATGATCAACGCTGTCCAAGGCTCTGTGCTGAGTTATGGTAGCAGTGTGAGGAGAGGTGATGCATGTTATTAGCGATCACACCGGGAATGGGTCGATATGGGCAGTGGAGTCAGACACTGACTTCAACTGCTTAATAAACAGGAGCTTTCAATTTTCAATCTTCATTAGAAAATTGCCATTACGAGCAATTTTCTGCTGTCTGAGTGTTTCGATTGCCCGTCTTCTTCACAGGCAGGAGCCGCTGTCTTGGTGAACTAAATTAAAGCATCTCACAGCCCATACCTCACCACCATAATGGAAACTAAAGGTTGAGAAAGAGTCTTCCTCAGACCTTGTTGATAGAAAACAGCAGTGATCTAATCCACACATCGCTCCCCTTTCCCCAAAACCCCAGTGTTCTCACGTCACACATCCCTGGTGAGATCTGTCAGGGTTTGAAGTTTTCAGAAATCCACGCCATGTGAGGAACTGAACCTGGCAATAAAAGTCTATTTTCACTGCACAGCCAGGCTTTTACAATCCGAGCTTCGTGAGTCGCTGCCAGGAAATGAGGCGTTCCTGTTCAAAAATCAAGATCAGATATGACTCGGCTGCTTATTCCTTTCATATTTTTGCCATTATCATGAACATCTTAACCCAGCAGAGACCATGGCATTTAATTCCTTGTGGCAGTGGGGGAGACTTCCACCTAATCCACAGGTTTGTGGATGGAGGCTGTGAATTAGTCTTTAGAAGGGTCAGAGGAAGCTCATAATTCTGCTTTAGCTGTACAGGGGAGTACTTGGCCTAGATGCACTTCCAACCAGGGTTCTCCTGTCTAAAAGCCACACACACACACACACACACACACACACGCATACACACATGCACGTATGCACTCACTCACACACACACACACACACACACATGTATACACGTACACACTCACTCACACATACACACACACACACACACATGCGCACTCACTCACACACACACACACACGCACACACACGTATACACATAAGCACTCACTCACACGTGCACACACACACACACACACACACACACACACATGCATACACACACACATGCACGTATGCACTCACTCACACATACACACGCACACGCACGTATACACGTACACACTCACTCACACACACAACCACACACACACACACACACACACATGCACATGCGCACTCACTCACACACACACACGCACACACACGTATACACGTACACACTCACTCACACACACACACACACACATACACACACACACACACACAGGTCTGCCTGTTCAATGCAGTCAAACTCAGAAGGTAGTTGAAAACCTTTTTACGCAGAGAGCAAAAAAAAAAAAAACAGTCCCACACTGAGCAGGCTCATCCTCGTCACTCACTCCCACTCCCACGAGAGAACAAAGGCCCTTCCGTTCCATCGAGCCAGACAGCTGTCAGTCACTGTGGGGAAAGGATTGGCTGGATGTGAAAACGTGCTATATTAAGATAAATATTTCATACAAACTAATGCACTCAGGACACTGAGGAGGGGGAATGAGAACGAGTAATTATCTTAACGCCCAGAGGCACAAAATGATGGAGATCATCGAGTGTGGGAGGTATTTATGATGTCTAATGAAGCCGCTCATTCTAAAGTAGACAAGAGGAGGGAGAGGCGGAGTGAATGAGTGAATGTACTCGGGCATTGCAGAGGCAGTCCGCATGGTCTGACCAGTCCTGTTACATAATTCAGCACAAGGCCCCATGTTCGTCCTCACTTGCGTACTGTGTATGCTATTGAAAACTGTAGCCATTGGGCTCCTGGGATCACTGGTCCACCCTACCGGAGAATGAGCCGCACGCGGAAATGGTTCCGGCCGTATTAAAATTTGAAACATGACACTGCTGTTAGTGGAAAATATGAAAGTGAATATATGGACTGTGATCACTCTGTTTGTCTTTCAACTCACTCATTAGACTGAGCATAACAGAGCATAGCAGCCTTAATGTAGGGACAGTTGGGCTGTTTGTGAAGAATCATATCGAGGGTTGCTTTGGGAGGTATAGTAATGGCACAAACTCAGAAATAATATACAAGCATTACCACAGTAGTGACTGATTTCAGTCTTATCATACAGTTTTTCTCTATTACTGTAGCTCAGAAACAGAGATTAGGCATGCTGCTCTTCTTTGGGGAACAGAATGTCCAACCATTCTAGGCTAACTCTGTCAACAACTTTGTAATCAACAGTATTCTAAAACTAAAAAAATCAAAAGCTACTTGACTTTGGAAAAATTGAATGGGACTGTGCTGAATACGGAGTGCTTCCTCTTACCTACATGGAAATTTAAATATATCATTAAGATTCACACACCAGACCTGCTCAACTGTCATCTAAATTGCAAATTCACAGTTTGCAGGAAGATAAGCTCATTTACTCTCTATGGTTTTGACACTGAATGTTGGGAAACAAGATAACCCAACCCAATGGTAAAGCACACTCCAAGATCCTGACCAAAAGTCCAGCTTCCTGTAGATAATCAGATAATTTCCCATTCCTCCAACTATCATGTTCATCTAATCCATTAATCAGTGCCGACCACCTAAGACATTGCTGTTCAAAGCCCATCAAACAATGTAAACTGGGACTTAAAACATAGAACCTTAAAACTTTTAAGTACTGAACCAAAAAAGTATCATGACAATATACCAAATACACTATGAAAATTATGTATTGTCACTTTCATATTTGCACTGATGTAAGTAAATGGAAATCAAATGTGTGTCACAATATTTGCACACATGAAACTGACAATTTTATGTATGACACAATTTAACATAAGTTCAGATGAAAGGACAGAAGATAACAATGAGAAGAGACCAGAAGCCAGGAGCAGAGAGAAATGCCTGCCTTCAAATAAGAAATTACAGCTTGCAAGGCAAGCATTTTGTGTTTGGCTGTGACTGTGATTTGAGCAGATTGCAAAGAGAAAACGTTTGAGAGGTGGGCAGGACCGGCCACGTGGCGGGGAATGTGCTGGTATGGGGCGTGCTCCCCCGCACACACTCCTTGGAGCTCCCCGACAGCTGAACCGCAGCAGCAGCCTCTGCCAGCGTGAGACCGAAGCCACACGAGGCACACGAGCCTACCTCCCACCGTTCAAGAAACGCGACGGCGGGATCAATGGCTGGGAGATGGCGACACGGTCGATGGTGCGCTCTTACTGTGATGCAGCTTTGCCTCTTCTAAATCCACACCGCGGCATCTTGACCACAGCTTTCCGCGGGTGTGATTCTTATGCCACTGAGAATGACCCCGCCTGCCAATCTACTTCCTGTCAATCTGGGGTGCCTCCGCAGGGCAGGTGCAGCCTCGTTGGCCAAGTTCTGCAAACTTTTTAAAGAATGCCTCTTCTGACTGCCACTCAAGGAGACAAATGTACAAGTGTACACAAAAGCACTGGCACACATGCAAACACACCTGTGCATGCACACATGTACAACAGCACCCAAACACACAAAACATGCACATGTATGCACATAATGTATGATAAAGCACATGCATTCCCATGCACACATATACATGTACACAAACCAGCAACACAAACACACACACACGCTACACATATACACACGTTCGTACAAGCACAAACACAAGCACTAACATTTGAACAGATACATACACACATACACACACAAACATACATGCAACACATATATACACTCTCATACAAGCACAAACACAAGCACCAACATATGAACAGATACACACACACACACACACACACACATGTACAAACAGAAACGCCAGCTTACTTTGCACTTAATCAAATGCTTCATTTAAAATCAGGCTTTGATGATTTTGCTCGTAACACCTTGTCATGCTCCTCCAGTGGGCTTCTGGGAATGTGATAATTGCATCCCTGTAGCACTGCTATTTGGCTGTGAAGATGTGCTGGGCTGGGAATTGGGAATTACCAGGCCCAAAAGGCACACGCAACACTGCAGGTGAGGGAACGGTATGAGGTGCCTTAGCACACCCCGCTGATATAAACACACCCTCTAATGAACAACTGTGTGAACACATCCTTTAACACCTACCAAATAGGGGGTTTGGTAAGGCTCTTTTCCACAGTCAGGAGGGCTGCTAACCACCATCCCAGCCCTGCAGAAACATTTGACTGTAACCTGAAGAAATCATTCTTTGAAAGATGGAAACAAAGTCAGACAGAGATGCGGGACGTTTTCAGGAATCATTACCAGTGCGCTATCATCCTGAATGACTTTCAGCCAGCACCAGAGAAACCTTGGTTTTGTATAGCTTGTATTTATATAACCAACAGCGATCACAGGGAAGAACGTACAGTCAGAGTCTAATCTGAGACAATCTGAGTAGAATCACTTTGCCTTCGCTCACCAACTGCTTCCATTTAGCTACCAGAAAACAAAATGATATTTTTTCAGGAATATGTTTAGACACGTAAAAAACTGATTATGTCCGCAAACCCTTTGTTTTCTCTGACATGGAAGCATACAGGACCCTGAAATTAATCTCAATGAAGGTTTTTCCATTGTTTTTTTTTTAAAAAAACAGCCCATTCCTCCCAATTAGCATTTGTCTTTAGCAACTCCGGGGACATGCTACTGTAATGATGTGTGATCTGTCCTCCAACTACACTACATCTCATAGGAAATTTCTGTTGCCTCTCTGCTGGATGGATTTCCAGTATAAGGTCAAGGTTACACATAATTCACAGCTATATATAGACTCCAGCTAATATGGATGTGTTTAAACATATTATATCTGGCAGGTCTTGCAGCATCCCTAAAGAATATCAAACAGCAAAAATAAATGGGGCTAAATTCAACACACTACATTACATGTGCATACACTTGTAGAATATTTGAAGAAAACTGATTTCAAAGCAAACACCCTCCAAAGCAGAGAACCATTTAATTATACTCCCCATGTTTTAGCTTCAAACATAAATGGATTTCTTTTTAAATGAGGGTAGTTATGGTTGATGATTTTTTTGAACATTACATCATACTGCTAGAGAAGAACATGTGGGTTGTGACAGGCAGCTCCTTCTTTCGAAATGTGCTTTCTCAAACTCTGTAGTTCACAACTTATAGGCATCTTCTTAGAAACTACTTGTCACTTTCTTCACTGAAAAAATGAAGAGTTTTGATAGGCTTGCCCAAAAAAAAAAAGGTAGGAGACCATTTTAATTCTCCAGGAGAGAGGGCTTCCTATGAAGTTTCATTTCACAAGGCCAAGGGGAGCCAAAATGTGTCAAGACTGGTGTCTCCTTTCAGTGGTTTAACTGTTAAGAACCCCATCCTGCACCGGCCTTCCTTCTCCCATATCATTTTTCAGTGACACATACTTCTGGAGGAGGAATTGATCAAATGTACTTTCTCACACCCTGCCAGGGCCATAAAGTGAATCAATTAGTGAGATTCTGTGTATGCTTCTCCTCACATATATAATGTATAATTACCACAAAAATGCAGTGATGAGAAATACTGTAAAAAAAAACAAAAAAACAATAGCAGAGTCTGTTTACTTACGATTGCTCAACCATGGGAAAGAAATCCCTTATGTATTAATTATAACAATTCCTACACCAAAGAAAAGAGAAACAACACTTTCCCGTTCAGATCAAAGACCGAGGCAAAGACTAATCAATGCCTTTAAATGTGTCAGGGTTCAAAACTGAATTTTAAACCTTTACCATTCTCGACACTGCTGCATGCTCTTGAAACATTTAAGGGGGGCAATCTTACCATTTTGTACAATAATCAGCAGTCAAAGACATCCAAACTGTTTAGGACACCAAGACATTGAAATCTGTCACAAAGTATACGGGCACATGGAAATTAAAGAGTGTGTTTTAACATCTGGGGCTGCAGTGACCTTCCAAAACAAGCAGAATCAGATAACCTGTCCACTTGTCTTGGGAAGATTCAATGCCAGTCTTTAACAGGGAAGAGCAGAGGTAGGGCCAGAAACACCTTGTCCCAGGCTGGGTGTTCTCCATGTTTGCATAGAGCCCAGAGATGAAGGACCTGAACTCACAGGTCTATAGGAGGCATTACGCTGCATTAATCTGCTGATAATACACTGCAATATATGTCTATGTACTGTAACAGCTTCACAGACTGATATACTTCTAATATAGCTAGACACAAACACCCAGGAAAAGCATTGTATTCTGTTAAGTAAGGGGATTTTGGGGAGAGTTTAAAAGATGAAAATATGCAAGCAAGCAAGAAACACCCCCAACACACACACACACACACTAAAAATTACACACCAGCATATATACATCTCTCTCTCCCTCTCCCTCTCCCTCTCCCTCTCCCTCTCTCTCTCTCTCACTCTTTCTATCTTTGTCACAGACACACAGACACACACACACACACACACAAACTGTGGTTTTCTTCTATGACTGAGGCTTTCAGCACTTCTTGTCTTCATGTTTGAAACACGGTGGTTAGACTGTTACACGGAACACATCTCATTTGTCTCACACAGCTGCATGTCCTGTTTTGCATTCAACCTATTACACAGAGACAGAGCAAAAGGCTGCCATATATAAGAGCACAGACGGGGTCACATTTGCTGGTATATTTACTGCCCTGGGAATCCACAAACACATATGACATTTTTACATTCATACTGTATGTATACAGCATAAATACAGACAACATTTCACAAGTTTTTATTTTCCATTCATTTCACTGTTTGAGAGCTCAATTAAAAGAGCCAGCAAGCTCTGTGCAAAAGTCCTGAAGTCAAAATAAATGTGAAAACACCAGGGTTCTTTGTGCAACAACGAAGCCATTGCTTTCAATTAGTCTGATGTTTACATTATTGCTTGTCTTGAAGTGCAAAGCCAAGTACAAAGTTTTGTAATATCACTGCAGATAATTACTATGTAGTAAAGGAAAAGTGCACCAGTGTGGCAGGATCTGCGCTTGCAACTGAGCAACGAGACACTACTATCGTATGCTTAATATTTAGATAATATGGATTGTTTCAGTAATTATTAAAATAAATATAAATGGACCGTATGAAAATGCAATGGCTGCTGAGTGATCAATCATTAGTTGAGTAAACTTTTTTCTTCTGCTGATTAATCAGTAGTTTATTTGGGTGTTTTAAAATGCTGCAATCTAACTGTGATACTGCATTGTCAATTATTCAGTCTTGATATTACCTGGATCTGTATTCAAATTCTTCTTGATTAACTAAAAACACCAGGGTTTTTATTCTTTTTCATCTATATTTATGAAGTAAAGCCTAAGAAAAACACATAAAATAAACGGTTGTATCAAATTCATTATGAATATTTCTGTCATAAAGAGGGGGAGAATTCAGATCTCAATGCAATTTGTCATTGTTTCCACAGAAAGAACTGACATTTGAAACAGTCAATAAAGAAAAAAGTGAGCTTTAGAACATTTGATTATCAAATGAACTGAAAAGCCCATCCCTGTTAGAGTCAGACCAGCATGTGATACTGCCACACAAAAAATAAATATATTGAGAAAATATTTCAGCTCAATCAATATGTTACAAAATATGTAAATTATATATATATATATATATATATATATATATATATATATACACATGTATTGAAATATATTTCTGCTTTGCATTAATATACTATGAATGTACTTGTCATATATACTTGTGCTGATCAACGCATTTCTCAATGTATTACAATATATTTCATTTTTTATGGGTGCATAGTTGGTAATTCTATAATGCCAGGTAAATTTAAGCAGTAGTTAGCCTAAGCTAAGCATCTGATGCAAGCCTAAGCCTAAGCATCTGATGCAAAAGAAAGGCATCCAGTTATTTAAATTATTTTATTCTGAACACAATAGCATTGATCTTGTTGGACTTTTTTGACATATACATAAAAACAAATCCCTGAACGTGTTTGCTGTGGAGCTACTAAAAATGGTCAAAACAAAACAAAAAAAAAGTCTCTGTATCCATCTCACATCTTTTTGTACTGGAGCTATAAAAAATGAACTGAAGGAAAAATATGAACTCTCCCTTGCTGTCAGTCTTATCCTTAACGCTGTCACATGCCAGAGTCCCTGACCACCAGCAGCTAAAAAGCAGCAGTGGGGCATAGTGGTTAAGGAGCCGGACTCCTGGCCGAAAGGTTGCCAGTTTAATTCCTCGATGGAGCACTGCTGCTGTACCCTTGGGCAAGGTACCTAACCCACAGCTGCATGCAAATATCCAGCTGTATAAATGGATAAGAGTGTCTGCTAAATACTAATTTTTATTTTCTTTTTCTTTTTTTTTAAAAGCATCTTAGAGGTAGCCAAGGTGAAAGTGTTAAGCTCGACTAATGCTGGACAATATCCCATCATTTTCTGATTATGACACAAGACTACTATAGTGACCTATGTGCTATGTGCTGTGTGTATCAGGAGGTATATACTGTACATGGGTAATATGTTCAGTAATATGTTAACTGCAGTGCTAAATGCTGTTGCCATCAGAAGAAAGAAATGAGTGAAAAAAGTGTAAAAGAACTGGACAAGTACACCCTGTCCTCTCTAATACTGTGTAGACCATGATTTGTAAACCCCAGAAAGATTAGTCTATGCGCACATCTATTTTATTGGCCCATGTCTGGTTGGTTGCTTCTTGGTCACTGTAGCATCTATGACAACCTCAGGGACCACACACAACCTGGGCTTACAAAAAGTAGCTTTTGCCCAGAAATAAATGAAGAAAAAGGCTTAGCTAATCCTTAGTACATTAGTTTTGAAGGCTGAGAATTCACAACGCTACTTACAGACAAAGGAAATCATCTCACAATCAGTACTAAAAGACCTTATTTGAGTAACAAAGGAACAAAACTCTTTTTTCTGAAAGGTCAAGGGACTGTATAGAATCTGTGCATCTTTGGCACAGCCCACACAGTATTTGATTCATGGTATTATCTTGTATTATCTTATATTATCTATAATTTTTGTGGTTAGACGTGACTCATGCTATGTAGAATAAAGGCCATCTGATCAACTGTCATTCTATCTTTTATGAAATACAGTTATCATATGTAATACTGCAGTGCATGTAAGAAAAAAACACATATAAGAGTAATATATTTTTTTAGGTCTAATTATTTAAATTCTGTTTTTTTTTTATTCATGAGCACAGTTTTTACAGCTTGGCCTGGATGTTTAAACAAAGCCTTTGTGACATTACTGTACGTATTACATCCCCATTATATTGCAAATTGTACTTATGTTTCATTTTGACTAAATATTGAAGCATGTTATAACAAGCAATAATAGAAGTTGTGTTTGTTTTATTATTCTTGATCCAAATGAAATACTGGATCATGCTCAAAGTACAGATTATTGAGCACCTTTTAGCAAAATTGGTCTATAAATGTATAATTAGCTAGCACTAGCACTAGCATCCCAGTGAGGAAGCCTAACTTTATTTGTACCAATTTGCAATGCAGTAAGAGCCCCTGATGAACCAGCATTGAGACCACGGGTCTAAGAAAAAATATTGAAGTGTGAGGAGGAACAGGTGACACAATCCTTTGGAGCAGATCTCTATCTGCCAAGCCACAGCACCGCACCACAACCCTTCTCTGTGTGTCAGAAAAACAAATGAGCTCCTGGTCACTGTGCCAGCCAGCACTGTGGGCTCTCTCCCTGGACCGGAGCAGGTGTCCATCCAACCGAGATATTCATTATGAAATTACCCAAATTCCATCAGTCCAGCCAGGGGGAGGGGACACGACCCCAACCCCCCACCCCACCGCACCACAACCCCCCCACCCCTGTCTCTAATCAAGCGCCTTCCTTGGGAGCAGCCTGTCCTGACCTCTGTTAAGTAACAATTCTGTGCCAGAACCCTGATCTCATTAACATTCCACAGCATGCTTTCATTTCACTTGTGTTGCTGTTGTTGTTGTTGTTGTTGTTTTGCTTTTTCCACTCTCATGCTTGCCATGGAGAGTGTGACTGATCACAGTGGAAGGCTCCATGCTGCCCAGACCCCAGACCAAAACTCGCAACCCTCTTCACCTCTCCTGCTTCGTCTTAGCAGAGTCTGGGCCATAAGGTGTTCATTCTGACCCAAACCCTCCAGCACAATTAGACTGCAAAAGTTTCAAAATGCCTCTCAGTGGTACACTGTCAAGGGATATCAGGCAATAATTAGACCCCTATTCTGTATAACTACCATGTACTTAAAGCCTAGCTTCACATTTAGAGTTTTAATTTTCTTTTGGATATTTGCACATATATTACACATTTTATTTTAGATAGACTCTATATTCAACAAAAAAGTGCAAGAAAAAAAGAACGACAAAGTGCACTACTGTTATATTGTCTTAGTTTCATTCTCATGAAACAACAATGCTTTTGAACTTATCAGCAAAACATAACGCAAGTTCCAGAAGTACAGGCCTAATCCTAATGTCACATATTCAGATGAATTCATTTTACAGTGCTGTTTCAGCATGCAGAACACCATCCAGCCAGTGACTGTTGTGTGTCTGCATTATAGGACTGGTTCCACTCTCTGTCATTCTCTGTCAACAGCAGAAGAGAGGGGGACTTCACCCAGCTTTCATCCCACTCCCAAGACTTGACTGAGGTGGGGGCCAACCCCAGTGATGCTCCTCTGCCGACAAGGCCTCTGCGCAGTGCTGAGATTTGATTACTACCAAGAACTGAGCGACTTTGTCTCTCTAAGAAAAGCACATCAACTTCTTAACTCAAGGCACACAAAGGAACCATTCTACTTGGGCATTGCATACGAAATCTGACATCTTTAAAGAAAGAAACATTTGTCCTTAATTGTCTCTCAATCAGCTACATTTACAAAAGAATTGTGTGCACAAAGGGAATAGTCTGGTCAGAGAGCAACAGAGATCAGAGGAGGCAAGGCCTTTGGTTCTGAGTTCTCTTTCACGGCTCTAGCAGAGGTGAGAGGTTCTCAATACGCAGGCACAGTGCCGCTTGCGTTCGTTCATTTCTGAACATTTGAGTCAGACAAAACGCAAAATCGATAATGCTTTTTCTCCTCCCATTTCCTCTTTGATGCAACTTCAAAAAGGCCAACAGACAGGCCTCCGGGGGCAGTCCGCAGAAGAGGGAACGTTTGAAAACACGTCTCAAAAAAAGGAAACAACAACAAAAAAATCCCTTCCCTTTTCCTTTTTCAACCACTTGTTCTTAACTTCTTGGCACCAGCCTCAAGAGTGTACAGACCTGCGAGATTGCCCTCAATAAAGGCCCATCTATCACCCTTTGCACCTGGCGCATACCACATTGGACCGCGGATGCCACTTCTGCTAACTCTATAGTGCAGTCAAAGAGCTGCACCATAACCCCTTTCACAAAAAGCAAAAGCAAAAAAAAAGGTCTACCTCTATTGAAAACTAAAGAGCAATTAGGAAACAAAATCCTGGCTAGGCACTTTCTATTTAACTTGTTCATTTCAACAAATGTTGACAGATGGTTCTGGCAGTGTACTGAGAATATAGAACAGAATATAGAATGTTGTACATCATTGGCTGTGCCAAAAAAATATGATCCAGTGTATGTTATTGCTGAGAGTAGTGAAGATGGCATGGAAATACAAGGATATATCCAAATAAACACTGATGCTCTAAATAAAAACACTTTTCCATATGTCCTTTCGGGACTGATAGCTACAGCACTCCTAGCAAAGGATCTGCTGCTTTTTCTCAAATTCCAGTATGGAAGGCGTTCCAATCTTTTTCTCGTCGTCCACTATAAAAATGTGCAGCTGATCCTGCTATGGGCGCCTTATCAGTCACGTTGTGAAAGACGGAATATTTTGGCAGCACCGATTATGACAAGGATACACTTCAAAGAGTCCATAAACCTGATGTACCCAGAGAAGTAGAATAAAGTATAAAATAAAACAACGTCAAGTAAATTCAGAGACAGACATAGCTCTCGAAGAAAATACATGAGGTTTAATTTTAAATTGGTTGAGGAGAAACAGTAAATAGCCAAGGAGTCCTAATGTAGTATAGATTCATTTACTAATTTGAATAAATCCAAAGAATAACATTCATAATCTAAAAAAATAACATAACAGTTTGGTAGGTGGTAAAGTGCTATAATGTCCTTAGGACATATTTAGTGCTTCAAACTAATGAAATAAATTTAGTAATGTATTAGTTGATGCACATCATCGCAAAATCAGATGAGAATGAACATAACTGAGAGTGTGCCGGGTGTTAAACTAATGCTACAGATTTTTTCATCAACCCCCTCTGAGCACAGAACCACAAACTTCAAATAAACATTATCCTTGACCTGCCATGTCTGGTCACCAGCACCTGCCCCCTGCCCACCTCCCTCTAAAGTGTGGGCTCCTTTCTCCTTAGACTGCACATACCTTCTGCGTAACTGCTCTGTAGCTGAATCAGAAAACCATCCCCTCAATGGCCAGCCAATATCTCATTAAGCAGTCCCTCTGCCTCCAGGCAGACAATGCACAGTATCTAGGAGAGCAGACTCTGGGGTGAGTGACAGGAACAAATGTCACGCCTCTGCATAATGTTGGAAAATGACACCAAGGTTTCCAGTACAATATTGAGAGGCAAATGCACCTCCATTTATTTTCATTCAAACATCAGATTTATTGATTTCTTCATGTTTCAATTTGTGGGGTGCTCATTTTTTTCCTGTCAGCATACCTGGACTGAAAAATAGCATATAAAAAGCATATTGTTTGCTGTTAGAAATGTAAGCATTAAAAAAAAAGAAATGCACTGACCAAACACTGACCACTTGACCAAGGACTACAATCATTTTATCATAGGACAACTCTCCCCCTGTGCCCATCTGTTGAAAGAGGAACAGAATTATTCAACACACATCTCTCTTGGCTAGTTACTTTTTTCTATCTTTATCCTACCTGACAACTATATTTTCTGCTCACCTTAATCTGCGGAGATTTTTTTTCTGCACTCCAAATCCAGACTTGCTAACAGGATGAGACTAAATCTTGTTAACCTCTCCTGTCATGTGAATGAACTCTGTAGTTCGAGTGAGGAAAGTACAGTTCACACATCCTCTAATGAATGCTGACAAAAGAATCGCCCAGGACACACCAGTAACACCTTGTGCATATTCAGTGAATGTTTGTTCCTGTGCTTTGTTTACGATGGCTAAAATCTGATTATTGCAGTCTGGTTGGTGCCACACGCATGTCATGCTGTAAACTGTACACTCTTCAAGCAGGCATAATGATGTCCTTAGCTTATTTCATTTATGGCCGCAACCTGCTTTTGCATTATTCTTCCTTACAAGCATTGAGATAAAAGGTTAAATGTTTTTTTTTTTTCCTTTTGATCAAACGTGTTTTTTTCCTCCTGTCTTTTACCACATCAAACAGCTTCCTTTACTTACCGAATTAATATTTGAATATTCATCTTAATTTTGTTGAGCAGGCCAGCCAATTTGCATGCTCTGATGAGTGGGATGTTTCCACTAAAGGTAATTAGGTGCTTCAGAGCCAGTTACAGGGCTGGGAGATGAGGGGAGAGCTCTTGGTGATACGTGCGCTGGTAGGAGAGCTGGAGACCACTATGACTTACATGCTGTTCTCAGGATCTTGTTGTCATGTGTTCACACACACACACACACACACACACACACACACACACACACACACACACAGAGCTTGAATGGAATGGCAACTACTCTTCTTCATGCAAAATGCTCTGCCACACATGAACATCAAATCATGGTTCAGTCTGGATGAAAATGCAGAAGGCAGTTTCAGTTCTAAAGGAGGATTTATGTGTGGATTCTGGGCTCCGTAGGTCAGGGAGCGTATGAAAGATCATCGGCGCAACACATTCTCTCCATATGTGAGCAGCACCCTGCATGATCGAAGACATTCGTTTTGAGAAGACACTGTACAAATCCAGCGCTTGCTCACGTTATACGGATGTGTTCATTTAATCGCCTGTATCCATCATCAGAAAACATTAGCAAGAAATTGACATCACAGCGCAAACAGCCTTTGGCCAGAATAAGCAGGTCTCTGAATTCACAATGTGTAAGGAAACAACACGTTACTCCGGGAACTTAACCCCAGAATCCAGAGATGAAAGACGACCATGGATTTTCATATGTGAACACGCCAGAGCTGCCCAAAGAGGAAGGGTCAGGAGAAGCTGGTGACAGCACTGAAAAAAGATATGCTCATTTAACACCCCATTTGTACAGACTTTCCTTTTGCATACTGAACAACAGATGGAAGTGTACAGTGGAGGAGTCAATTTGTTTGAAAAAGTCCTTGAGGGAACTTGTAAAGCAAAAAATAGAAAGTAAAAGGATATGAACATACTGAACGTGCTTACATATGGTTGGCACAAAGGCTATACCGAAAAATAAAGTGCTTAGCCTAGCATACATTGGCACATGTGGTTCAACTACAAAGATTCAACTGCATTTGGTTCAACACAGGAGCAGTCGTTCAATGAGTCAATGAACACAGTTTTTTTTTTTTCCCCCTTATGTATACATAGGATTTAGTACCTCACATGTGACTTCCTGCTGCTGGTGTGTGCAGTAGAAATACACTATATTATACATTTTATTTCAGACTATCATTAAAGCATATATGTTATCCCTTGTGTAATCCACTCTATTAAATCAAGACTACTTTTAATGATATGAGTACCGCCTATGGCCAGCCCATGAAAAGAACATGGGGTCAGAGGGCATCCATCATATTGTCTTTGTCCTCCATTCCATTCCATTGTCTCACCAACTGACCATCGCAGAGATGAGATAAGAGAGGAAGTACTTCATCTGTTATCACCCGGCATTAATCTGTAACCACTTGCTTAAAATCTAAAAACTGTTATCCACTACGCAGTATCACCACATTCTATTTATATATACAGTACCATTGCAGTATATTGCTTGTTATTACTAGAAACTATAATAAGCCACAATTAAACTGTTTCCTAAATTTGGATTTATGATTAACCATTCTATCCAACTAACTTATAACTATATAATGAATGAACATTTTTCTGTTTTTTTGATGCAGTTTGAACAAGACAGACAAACAACAACCAAAAGTGCCACAAACTGGACTTGCTTCATAGCGTGTCATTTTCACTTTGTAATATATCATTCTGCTGCCTGTGTCCCCTGATGAAGGTACATTGTGGATCATTATTGCCTTATAAAGACACGGTCAACATAAGAAGATATACACCTGTAATTTGTGACTGCCATGACTCAATAACAAAATGTACTGAACCTGTCACAGTAATAAACAAAATTACAAAAGTGCTTGCAGCCCTACCAATCTGGTAACACCACCGGGTCCAATAAAAGATAAAAAGGGGGAGGAAAAACATTCCATTATGCAGGCATCAATTGTCGTTTACTCCAGGTTACACAATGTTATTGGCACCAAACTTGGAAAATTCTAAGGTCTCCTTTGAAATGTATGATACAGACAGTATGAGATGAACCCGGTGGTCGCTGGACCCAGTGTTAGAATACATTGCTGTTTCCGTTTCCACCACTTCCCAGTTTACATATGAGGCAGCTGCCGGGACTCAGCGAGACCAGGGGGTGTTTGTGCCGGGGGGTTGTGGGGGGGGGATGATCGGGTTGAGCATGCTCAGTTCAGTGCGCTGGATCGACATCGTTGGGATGGGAAAGGCAAGCCTTCCTCCCATGGCCATCCCCGTTTTACCCACGCTGGAGCTCAAGAAATGGGTCAGTGGAACACAACACACCAATATGAGGTGGAAAAAAAAGGGAGAGGGCAGGCAGTCACGGTGCCATCGTATCCGGGCTAAGACACCGGCGTGCATGTCTCCTTTCACAACAGAGACACCCACTGGACTGGAACAACAGGATTAAGTGGAGGGAAGAAAACATCTCCTGCCCACAGATTCTTTCGTCCACAACCCCCCTTCCCCACACACACAAACACAGACACACACACTCTCCCCCCCCGTCCTGACCCGCCGGCACCCCCTCCCGTTCCTCCACATGAACAGTCACACTGGGAACTTTCACTGTCCCAGGGACAACACCGGATTCACTGCCTCAACTGAAACCCTAGGTCTGCAAATAATATTTACATGAAAATACAGAGATCAATAATTTACACTAACGTGAAAAGTAAAGAGCTTTTTTAATCAAGATAACACGTCACCGGCATATAAAACACACAATAAAATGAAAGCCTTGCCTCTATTAAAATTCTGCTTTATACAGACAGTTAAACAGACAGACATATAAATACAGACATAAATATGCATGCATGTAATAAGTATTCAAATGTCATCCATCTCTCTAAATGCAGAATTTTTTTTTAAAAAAAGCACAGAATTCTTGCTTAAAAAGAGTTTGCCACAGCTTAATTCGCTAGTAATGACCACATTCAAAGACTGTCTCTCTCTCTGTCTCTCCCCCTTTTCTCTTCACAAGCTCTCGAAAGGAAGAGTTGCTAGACTACGAAGACCAGACACGCACTTCCCCTCGTGGTAGCTACTTGTTACTCCAGCTGGCTACACCGCTGTGTAAGAGCATGCAGTCTCCCCTTACCTTTCATAGCTGAAATCACAAAATACATCATTGAGCTCCAGGTCCATAAGAGAAGACTGTCGGCAGTGCAAAGCCCTCACTGCTGTCTCGGCAGCAGCTGGCCAGCACAGCCTCCTTCTCTGCCTCAGTGCATGACCACATGAGAATCCATGTGACTGTGACATCATCCAAAGAGGCTGCCTGCTCCCCGCCCCCCAGGTTTTGAGTGGCGTAGCAGGCAGTCACTCGAGTGCTGGCTGGGAGGGGTCTGGCAAGGCACCTGGAGCACTTCCCACCGATTGCAGCACAAGAGTCTGTGAGTCTGGGGCCAGTGGACACAGCACACTGTCGCTATCTCGTCTTTCTTATCTCTGGCAGAAGAAGAGAGTCATAACAGCGGCTCTAGCTCTCTTCTCCTCTCGGAGGAAGACATATGTCAGAATGCCAGAAACACAGCGAGAGAGAGAGAGAGAGAGAGAGAGAGAGGCTGAGAGTGAGTGTGTGTGTGTGTATGTGTGTGTGTGTGTGTGTGTGAGAGAGAGATAGAGAGAGATAGAGAGAGGGAGAGAGAGAAAGAGAAGCAAGCACACAAGCAAGACACAGAGTAACAGTGAGCATGTGCATATTTATATTTGCCTGTGTCTTGCTGATACCTCTCTCTGCTCTTCCACCTGATAAATATTAATTATCAGACAGTAAAAGCCAAACTGTCTCTTGATATCTGAAGGAAGTGTGTTGCTCCAGCAGCCCCCATGACACTGGCAGGGCTGGCTAAAGTTCTCTTCAATCTTTCTCCCAAGCCTCTCCAATCACCACAGTGTGTGATCAACTCACAGCTCATAGAAAGTGTGGTGCATCATGGGAAGGTGAAGAAGAGTTAGCGAGGAAAGTATTTGGCTGATCCCTCCAACCCCACCTCTGAGATTAGTGAGGACACGCATCCAATGAGATGCATACACACACCCCACACACACATAAACACACATACACACACACACACACACACACACACACACACGCGCACACACTCACACACACACACACACACACACACACACACACACACACACGCACACATACAAACGCGCATGCGCACGCACACACACACACACACATACAGACACACACACACAGACTTGGTAAGCTGATCAGACCCTCACCACATCTGTCCTTCTCTGATGTATTATTCTGGACTTAGTGCAAGCCGGCTCTGGCAGAAGCAGGCTCCCTTTATGAATTTCCATTAATAAGCTGGAAAAGACTGCGTCTGTGCTGCCATTGGCTTTGTTTTCGGTCATCTTCCATCCTTCCTTTTCCATTTCATGCGGTTAGCTGCTCTTTGGCTTTTTCATGTTTTCCTATCATTCCATTTTCGCTTTATAGATTTAAGTCTCTTTTTTTGCCGTGCCGTGGCTGTGCTGCCCAAGATGCAGATCTTTTAAACTTCTTAGCCTCTGAGTGCATATTATCGCCATCATTATGATGTCGACATTTATGCGAGGGTACTGTCAGGTAGGAAATAAATCAATAAGTAAACATACATTCAAGATTTTACTCCACCGCTGTATGCACTGGACCCTACTACCATGAATCATCAGTGCATCGGGAATTTTTTTTTGTTTTGTTTTTGTTTTTTTTTGTTTTTTTGTGAGGACATCACATCTAGAACAATCCATGGAATTAAATTACACACAATGTTTAAAGTGCAAAATCAGTGCAGAGATAAAAAAAAAACAAAAAACAAAAAAACACCAGCTCAAAAAGCAGTTACCCCAACCACTTATTCAGGTCTTGGCCCCAATGTAAAAAGCAATCAAAATGTGTCATGGTGCAATAATCAATAAAAGATAAATAAATACATTGAAGTGTCTCTACTTCCACACAGAGGGCACCTACATGTTGAATGAAATAATGTTCATTTTAAATGGACATCATGAATTCATGTGCATGTACCAGAGTTATACTTCACTTTAAAAGCTCTTAAAGTGCACTTTTTTTAGCTGGTGCTATGTGTTTTTACCCACAATGCTCCTGTCCGCTCACAGCCCAGAACGGGAAGAGGTGAAACCGTTAATTTCAGACCACAGTGGCAAGCCGCCATAGGCTGCAGGTGTGATGCTGTGTAAGTCGTTTACCTCTCACTGACATACGCCAAGGAGTGCACGCTACTGCTGATTTTGTGCACAGTACAAAATGTCTGTTTCAAAATCAACATTCCCTGGTGCCAACACAGACCTATCATGACCTTTATTTTTTCAAATCCTCAGATGGGCTTTAGATAGAATAAGTTTAGTCTAACTGAAGATTATCTGAACAGAGAAAAAATGTGTATGTGTGTGAGGGGAAGGGGAGGGGAGTGAGACAGAGCGATAGAGAGAGAAAGAGAGAATGAGATTGAGATGGTTTGGGAAATATAAATCTTTGTAACTACGTTTAATGAACCCCCATGATGGTCCCACAAAGAGCCAGTGACCACATGGCGCCTGTGCAGGAATGAAAATGTGTTAACGATGTGTGAATACTGAATTATATCGTGCAGGAGATACTGTGTGCTGTGACCATTCCTTACCTTCCCATTATCTGAAGGTCGCTGGCAGTAAGAGACTGCACATCTTCAACCGTGGGGAACCAGAATAGGACGAGCACACAGTAAGTATCTAAGAAAACATCTGCTGCCAGAACCACTGCCTGTCCGCTTGGCCATCGGATTACCCTCCTGTCAGTATCACTCAGGTGGACAGTGCAGCAAGGACCCCAACCCCCGTTTTGAAAGATTTTAAAATAATCCAATAATATTGTTATATCACTGGCAAAAGAATATTAAATGCCAAACAGCACCTGTCAGATTGTGTGGTTGTGCTGTACTGTGACTGAACCCTTATGAAAGAGGTCACATTGTGTGTAACGGCGTTTGCTTCTACATGCATGAACATGTATTGAAAGGGCTTGTATCCCAGAGGCTGGTGATCTGACTCCCTGGTGGGGCTGTTGTATCCTTGTATAAGGTACCTAACCTGAATCGCCTAAATATCCAGTTGTGTAAAGGGATAATGTAAAACTTGTGTGCTACATAAGTTGTTCTTGATAACAATTATTATAACAGTATAAATGTAACAACTGTAATATAACAGTTGTTAGATTAATATAACAACTGTAATATAATGCAATTAATAAAACTATTAAGTCAATGAGCGACTATTGTCCTGATGAATGAAAACAGTGACTTATAGTTCTGGCAGATATGATACCACAGCTGTAATGGAAATCAGCATTACCAAGAATAAAAACAGAAAAAAAGTACATGCAAAGAGCTACTCAGAAAGTACTGTGGCTAAAAACTGTCTTATTGTGTAGGGCTATGTCTATGTGTGTAAGCAAGAGCTAAATGTTGTCTCTTTTGGTGGGAAATTTTAAAATTACTTTTTAGTATGCCAATATGCACAAAATATTTTTTTTAATAATTGAAATATTTATATTTTATTATAATTCATTTTAGGAAATTAATGACAGCAATGTAAAAAAAAATCCTATTTTCTCAGTGAGAGGTGGACTTTTTGTCCTTTTGTCTCTGTTTAAACACGCTCGCTTGTGACCTTCAATAATAGGCATCACAGTCCAGAAGAATCGTATACTGACACAAAAGTGTTTTAAGACCCCTCACGTCAAGAGAGACTGTAAAATAGTAAGTCTGCTGAGAGTACCTACATCGAATAAAGCACAAGGTAGAGCTGTAGCAACGCGCAGCCCCCTCAGATAAACAAAAGCGAGTCAAGCATCTCTTGTACACCACCTTCAATTAATTACAACAAATGTATTTATTGTAAATAAACCCCGTGGGACGAGGAGTCGATTGAGAGGAGGACGCGGGTGCTGCAATGGGGCCCTGGGGAGCGGGAGAGAGGACCGGAGCTGATAATGGCCTCATTAGCAGCCTGTCAGTAACCCTCCCACACGCTGGCGCAGGACGCCAAAAGACACACTTCAGTTCCCGCGCTGCGTCTGGGGCCGCCGCGCGCTTGCCCTCGAGAGCCGCATTATTCACCGCCAGATAGATGCGTCTCTTTATTTTGTCTGTCTCCGTGTAATATGGCAGATATTCCGGAGAGATGAGAATATCTGTAAAACCGCCGCGCTGCGCTGGGAATGGAGTACGACGGGTCTTCTTGCGCTGGCAGCGGGCGCTTACTGTAAAAATGAACCGGGGGGGTTCTGTGAACACCTGATGAAAACAATAGAGATCAATTTAATATAAATGCCAAAAAAGCGGAGAGCGTAATATCAAATCGCAGCGGCTCCAGCCTATACAAGACAATCATAAACCAATTTAAAGCCATTTTAAGCAATTTCCTGAGGCTTCCTCTCGCATAAGACTTCAATAAATCAAGCAGACAACACCAGGTATATCTTTTTTTTCCCAAGGAAAACAGGAGGAAGGTAAAATAAAGAGCTTTTAAAAGAATTTTCCAATAGTTACTACATACACAGCTTCTATTTGTTGTAAACAATCAAACATTGCATCCCACCATTGCAAAATTACTCTACTAGTGACACTGCTACTACTACTTTTGCTGATACTACAACATTAATAACAACACCAATAACCAATGATAATAATAATAATAATAATAATAATAATAATAACAATCAGCCAGTCAGTCGGTATGTAGTAGCTGCATCAGTAGGGCCAGGGTTCAAAGTTGCCACTGCACAGAGAAAAAGCTCAGATTGTGCTGCTAACACAGAAAGACTGACAGTCTGAACAGCACTACACCCCACTAACAACTGCCCAGCTGTTTCCAAATGTGTCGCCCTGGGGCAGATCAAACCAGCGCTTACACTGAGACACATTTACACAACAACCGAGGGAAAAGGATGGCAGAAAACACGACAGACAATTCCACTTACGAGTTATAAACATGAGCTGGTCTACCACTGGCCCTAAAAGGAAAAACACAGCAGCATGCTGACCTCTGAACAACATGAGACCTGCATCTCCAACAGCAGGCATATAACTGTCTGAGCCCAGCAATGTGCATAGAGACATTGCTGTGTGTGTATAGTCGTGCATATAGTTGCTTGACAATTGCTTGTGTGTGTGTGTGTGTGTGTGTGTGTGTGTGTGTGTGTGTGTGTGTGTGTGTGTGTGTGTGTGTGCTAGTTTTCGCTTTGGGGTCCCTCTCAGCTTCAAGCTGATATAATTTTCCATTGTGTAAGAAATGGAGCAAGAAACAAATAAAGTGACTGTTTTGGAAGCACCCAAATACAGCAGACTGACTCAATTCCAGAATTTTACCACTGGTCTCGAGAACCACGCTTCATCAATCAATCAAACAATGACAATCTACCTAAAAGGCATTCTAATTGCTATTTGATTGCACTTCAGAGGTGATGGGCCTAGACTGTGTGTATAGTGCTCTGTCTCTGTAGTTTAATCAGGCTGACAGTGTGCATACACTTCCTGACCAAAAGCTCAGTCAACCCCTGGCAGATTGAATAATTCACAACCCAGTATCTCCAATCAAGGGCATCTTTTAATTAGTTCACTTACAAGATTACTGCGCCAGAGCACAGCCCTGCCAGAGGACCCTGGAGGAAGTGCAAAAAGGAAAAAAACTAAAGAAAGCAGAAGCAATGGGCCAGATTCAAGAGTCAGGTTCAAAGACCTCTCCACAGGGTTTGATAGACAAAATGCCTACATAATTAATAGGTTTTAAGAAGGTTACATTCAGATATTCATCCTTAACCTCACTAAAACAGCTGTCCCTAATGAAAGGTAGATCGCTCAAGGTATATGATGGAGAGATTAGCCTGGAAACAATTTGATAAGCAGCAAAACTCCTCTTATGAATCCTGTAATTGAAAACACAAGTTTCCCTTTGGGGCTATTTGGTTGTTGTTGTGGTCAGTGTTGTTACTGTCTTGTTAGATTTAATAGAGCTGGAGTGTCAGGGCAATTGCATTGTCTCTGGGCCGTTGCTTTGTAGATTAAAAGGAGGAAGGCAAATGTGTGTCTCTCAGATGTACAACATGATAAGAACCTCTGAGGAACAGAAGGCTATACATTCTACTCTAATTATATGAGGAAGGATCAAAACAGTTTTAGTGAATGCAACAACCAATGATTTAAAACAATGTCAGATTTTTCAACAAGCCACACACAATAAATGTGCGTAGATCAAATCACATAAACATACACCATTAATGGCATTATAGGGCCAGGCATAAGCCTTTATATAAGCTCGATACACCAATCAATGCTTTGAGATCAAAACAAAAATTCCCACCATATCATCTGATGCTTATTTATTGAATTTTGCAATTTCCGCACGCATGGCTTCACACTCATTCACAGCAATCTGTCCTCAACAATGTATGGCCTCAGAGGAGAGGATAGGAGCTGGGAAACAAGACAGCCAGCTTTGCAAAGACTATCCACTCAGACCGTGCAATAGGCTTAGCTGGACTCACAGAGAGATGCTCTTGTGAAACAGAACCATCTGAATTCTAATTAACTGCCAACCACCTCCCCTCCCCCTTTACCCGACAACCTGATACATCATTCAGAGAAACAACGTGATTAGGGGGCCTGCCACAAGGCTACATGCTCTTTGAATGAAATAGGGCGGGTCATTTTCACTGTAATAATTACGGTCATAATAACCAGGTATGAACAATTGATAATGTGGTTGCTTATTACTCACGCAGCGTGTCTGTACTTGCCCAGTCTTTTGTTGAGGGGGGGAAAAAACGTGATTACATTTTTTTGTTTTGACTCTGGTAAGAGTCACGTCTGCTGCTGAAAAGGGCAGCGGGAGACTGTGGCCTTTTGCAGGAAGTTAATAAATGATCTTCATTACTGTAGAGCATGCAAGGTAAGGCCCCCTATAGCTTGTGATGCATTGCCCAACACGAATCCTACACACTCTCTCCTCCAACTTTGCCACCACGGCTCCATGTCAGAAGTAATAGAAGAAAGTAGTATGGAAACCAAAAATAGTTAACCTGGCTTCAGCTCAGTAAGTGAGGAGAACTCCAGTTACATAAGTTTATTAATATCTGTATTTACATTTGACAGAATGAACATGTTGGAAAGGTAGGCCATTGTTTGAGTCATGCCTGTGTCACACCAAGAAAAAGCTATCCCAAGACAGCAAAAAAAGAGAGGGGGGAAAAAAAGTTGATGTTGACTTGGTGAAATGTTTGCCAGTATTCCTCAGCCTTATAAACAGAGAAAGCACTTCAATGAGAGGGAAAATTGTTTTCTTCATATGTTTGAGGTGAGACACAGAGGAGAATACTTATTTACACTACCCTCAGGTCTCACAGCTGCACCAATCAATAACAGAACACAAATTCCTTCTTCTGCCGTACCGGCGCAAAGATCACTTCTCAGCTGAGCGAGGCCCACTTTGATTTACAGAGCTTTTAAGTCCTCCTTTGTTAAATTAAGTTTGAACAGAATCCCGGAGTGGCTTACCCGTTATCCCTCAGTATATTACGGTCATTATTAACACCAGGCCTGTCAGAGAGTGAAATAACTTTTCCGGGATCTTTGTGCTATAAAAAACACCCGTCTCACCACGGGGAGTACCTTCTGTGCAAGATTGAGGGGGATCTTCAGGCTATCCAACACACATACACACACACATGCGCGCGCGCGCACGCGCTCTCCGTCTCGCTCTCTCCTCCTTTGCTGGGGCCCAGGCCACCACGCGTTTTTTTCTTCCCCGCGATGCCAGGCGGAAGCCTTTCGGCGTGCTCTGCACTCGTTTAGTCTTGACTTATGAGGATGCCATCATCTCGGCGCGGCGATTCATCACGCGCGCCGCTCCTCCCGCTTCCGTCTCGCATTTGTAACGCCGGTCCACCGAGGAGGAGACCTGTCAGAACTTTGTTTCCCGAAAACCTTTTGCACAAGGTAGGTCAGCGGGAGGCTTTGATACTTGGCCCACTTTTAGTCTTTCACAGCACCTTTAAGTTCGCGCTGGCTGAAGGTGCACGAGGACAGAGCAATCTGATCGAGAATGCCGGCGAGAACATAATGTTGGAGAACTGCTTCAGAAATTTCTTCTGTGAAAAAAACAACATCAATGATATGGCCTCATTCACTTGCACTTTATACTTTAAAGCTTCTATTTATTATTGGAATATACACTGTAATACTGTTACTTCAACTAGAGAATCATCGCTGACCCCTACTACTTCAGCAATACTGAATCGTACCTACAATACCATAAAGAAATCACATATCTGCTAACAGAAATGAACCAAATCTTTCTAATACCAAGTAGCACACGTCTTAAAAACCTGTGAATTTACTCTGTGACTTATGTGTCGTATGAGGTGAGTAGTGTAAGACATTTTTAGATTTGTAATGTTTAGGCCAATAATGGCATGTAATAAGATGCTTTACTAAGTCCAATTTTTTGGCTATTCCTATATTGTATACTTCATATCTAATAAAAAATCAAAACTAAACTGATTGCTGTCACACATTATTTGCACCGATCCATTAGAAAAAAAAGTGAAACATCAAAGCATGCAGACAGAACCAGCGACCAGCACAAGTCAAAGCTGTGAGGCTTGCCCTGATCTGGTTCCTGTATCTCTGCCTCTGAGCATAAACACAGAACCACCAGCTCCAGGGTCTCCTGGCCCACCGCAAACGCTCGGCACGGTCGCCCCATGTATTCCGCTGCCCTTCACAAATTCACCCCCTTGCGTTCGCCCGGAGCGCCGATGCTCAAAGCGCCGACAACAAAGGAGGGATGAATACATCAACCAGGGGGGAGCTTGGGAACTCTTTACCGACGGCACTGGCGAGCAGGACGGCCCCTAGCTATTCCAGCTTCTGAGACCTCCAGGCGCCCCTAGCTTGACAGGCCCATACAAAAGGCCCCACGCACTTCCCCTGGAGCTCCAGATCATCTGCCACCCTCCCCCAATATCTCTCTCCCTCCCTTTCTCTCCACCTCGACCTCCCCCTTTCGCTCTCTTTCCATCTCCAGTCCATCTACAACGCCCAAAGTAAGTGTAAATCAACATAACCACATAATAATATTATATATTGTACAGAAACGGGGGTAGAGTTTCTGAGATTAGATAACAGAGAATAACATAATTATTTCAGACAAATTAGGCTGAAATATTATTATTATATTTATAAAAATAAACAAATTAGGTAGCCATTCTGTTGTGCAGATTGTGTGGCACAGTACTGAGGTAACAGTAAGTAATTTACTCCGAAATTCAGTGTACAACATTATTGAAAATAAGAGTAATCAGAGCCTGCTTAGAGTCTTGAATTTTTTTATCCCCATTCTGGGAAATGTTATGCGGCCCATGTTTTTCAAAACATAAACAATCTTCAACCTTAATACAAGAACCAAACAGTAAGCATTGATCTTGTCCATTTTATATTGCATTGTATATAATTGTAAAATGAGTCTTTCTTGACTCAATTAAGTTTTTAATTTCTTGAAATAAGAAAAAAAAACAATCAATCCATATTCTCCTTCTGAGAAATAATCTTAGAATTTTTTTTCCAGAAAACAACTGGCCATAAATAAGTTTTACGCTTTTTGCAGAAATACAAATAAAACATACTTTGTCACAAACATCTTCACAGAAAACCCAGAAAACAGGAACATCAGCAAAAATAAAACAGGAAAATAACAATTCTAGCATATTATATGCAGAGTCAGAGTGAGATTTCCCCCAACATTTGCCAGATTTGTCATCTCAGGGTAACTGCAGTGAGTGAATACCATCACGGAATCCAAAAACAGAGATGTGTGAAAATTGTATCTAACACCTCAATTTACAGCCAATTGCCAAGTCCACAATAGCAGATGAAACCACCATTTATGCATAATTTTTTCAAAATATAAGTAATGTAAGTTTAAGGCCCTGCTCCCATTTTCACATGAATTTCACGTGAGAATAGTGCTCATCTTTAAGCAAAACATACAGTCACATGATAACGCTGCTCACTTTCCTCTGTATTGACTTTGATCCAGTAATCCAACATAATATCAGACCACATCTCATTCTTTCACACATCTGGAACATACAGTAAAATCACATGGAGCTGAAATACAGAGATTACTCACTCTCTGAGCAACGAAACACCAATCAGGTGGCAGGAAATCTTTTGCACTTGAGGGAAGTGCACAAGGAATATGAGGATATGGTACAACTATTGTGTTGTTTTTTCTTACAAGGACTCTGTTGATTCTTGAAAAAGTTGATGAACAAATGCAGAACTTCAGGCTTGAAATGGAAGAGCTATGGTTTTTGAATGGCAGAACTAGTTTTCCTGTTTTAGTGGGATCAAGGGATAAGTAGAAAAAAATGTTACGGAGTGAAAGCATCCAAGATGTATCGTCCTGACACTCCCGAGTATACGCATACTCAGAAAGTAGCAGAAGATGAGCTCCAATGCAACTTTAATACATACTGCCCACAGAGACTGAATAGGCTTACGGTCAGGTCCTTTGTACACAGCAGCCTCAATGTGTGTAATAGATGTGTGTCTGCGGACCCATGCCTTCATTTCACAGTTGAATATTGTAAAAATTCACCTTGCCTTGTTATTGCTAAATAATACTATGGATGATAATATTATCAAGTGTTTTAACAGACAACTTTGCCCGTGTAGGCACAGCAGCTGAAGTGAGACATCAGACACAAAAAGACAATGATAAAACATACCACCTTTACATGTGGCTGCATTGAGACGTTGTACGTCACATAGAGACACCGTTTTGTCATGCAACATGGGAGACAAACACACAAAACAGACAGGAACCATGCTGTTTCTGTTGCCAGTTTGTTTAGCTTCAGACAAAGGATATAGTTTAATAATCATGAACGAAGGGGAAAATGTAATAATAATAATAAGAAGAAGAATTTCAAATCATTCATAGAAATCTATCATCAGTCCCTCAGGAACACAGAGAATATCCACAACATAGCAAACAAAACTGGAAAAAAAAACTGATTAAAATAACACAGACCAGTAGCCTACTTTATTTAAAACTTGACACCCCAGTGAAGCACATGGAGTATGTTTGCTTTAATTAATACAACAAGCAGGCCTTGAAAATAAATGCAAAGACAAATTTCAGCCAGCAGAGGTGTCTTTAGTCACAAAAACAAACACAACTGCACCGATTAAAAGTGTTCACACAAGAGCTCTAATGACTAACATCAGGTGAGAGATGAAGGTGATCGTTCAAGTGAGCCAAGCTCCAGACAAGCTCCACCTCATTAGGGGAAGTCGCCACTTAATCACACCGGACGCCAATTTAGCCACACGCTAATTACGCTGGAGGAGCTTTCAACAGGAACCACGAACGTGTAAAAAAAAAAAAAAAAAAGAGGTGTGGATGGAGACATACCACAGAGAAAAGCGCCTCTCCCCCTCTGTCTGCATTTTTTTTTTCTTAGAGATTTGCAGCAGATGTGATACTGCATCTGATCTCCTCTTTGATGTTTCAGACTCTACAATGCTGAGGTGTGTAAATGTGTGCACCCATTATCCATAGACTCTTAACAGCGGCAACGCCAACAATAAAATATCGTGTGCCCCTTTTTTCTCCCGTGCTCTCTGGTAGTGTTTGGGAACTATTTCCTGGTGCCACCTAAAGCGAGGGGAACTTGCCTGCCTGCCTGTCTGCAGGGACACAGCATTGTCTGACTCCATTCATGGCAGATTATTAGACTTGACTGTGAAGAAATGGTGGAGTATGCACTTCCTTTGTGAGACAGGCATGCACCCGTGTGCAAAATCATGAGTCATGGCATAATTATGAGCTTTGTAGGGTACAAAGAAATATGAAAAACAGAGATAGAAAGAAGGAAAGAGAATATGAGGGAGAGAAGGTAAGAAGATGGGGAGAGAGAGTAGGAGGAGAGAGAATGAGTCTTTTTTTTCTATGGCTTTACTAATTACCATCTTTGTGTCTCTGTGTCCTTACAGACGGGACTCGTGCTCTGTGTACCTAAAGCATCACATGGCTTCACCCTTTGCTCAAAGTTGTTGACTTCCATACTGGATTATTGACCTGGTCACATAAGGGACATACGTCCCCTCCAAACTGTCACATGAAGTATCAGACCACAGATTGCATTTTATAGGCCCAGTCCCCCCCCCCCCCCCTGTACTCTACAGGACATATCCATTCACATTCAGCTTTCCCTTCCAATAATCATGCAGTAGTCAAAAAACAGCTATTGTCATTTTCAAATGGTTTACATACAGAATTTGCTGACAGTTCAATGTTCTGACATGCAAGTCATATGGCTCCTGTACTCAAACACATTTTCATTGTGTGTATGTGATATAACCTGTGTGTTTGCGTGTGTGTGTGTGTGTGTGTGTGTGTGTGTGTGTGTGTGCCTGTGCGTGTGCGTGTGTGTTGAACTCTTCTCTCAGTCTTAGTTGCTGACATTTAGGGAAATCAACTCTCACATTCCAAGTGACATATCACTTTTGAAATCGCTGACTTTGTAGGGTGTATTTAATTCTTTTACATCTGAATGCTTTATTAATCAAGTTGTGATGTTAATTATGTAACTATGTAAACCATACGCAATGACTGTTGTTACTTTAGACTTATTGACTCTCATAGAGAAACCTTCAATGACAATGCAATTGTTCATGTAGAGGACATCACTGGTCTTAGGGTAACATCACCAAACAGTCAGGTGTATTCTAAACAGTCGCCCAGTTCTCTGTTAATATAATAACAATTATTTGTATAAGCAGAATATGGGAGAAGTGTTGAATATTAAATACTTAATAGAGATTTCAATCATCTGTCACACTTTCAAAATGCTTCTCAGATGAGCGGAGTGTTATTGTACTGCTAACAGCCCATGCAGGGGAGTAAGGGTGAGCTGCAGGTAAGTTTTCCACTGCAGAGAGGAAGATAACGATGGAGTGAATCTTGTGCCATTACGGCAAACACCTGAAACCCCTCTCAGGCTATGTTATTCAGAATAATGTCTGGAGGTGCTCACTGACCTCCGTTTTGTGTTGCGCTAGATGAATCAAACGCATCGTCCAGCGCTGACATCAATATCCTGTCTTTTGTTTGACACAAGCACAGCCCGGGAAAGTGATGAAGCGTAGAAAAACTCGGGAGTGACAGTGCGTGTGCAAGGCCGCCCCATCCAACCGCATGACGAGTATCCCATCTGCACCTCCTCAGCCCTGTTCCCCTACCCCGCCCTCACACACACACACACACACACACACACACACACACACACAAGTAAGGTGACCAGTCTGTAGAGGAAGTCTACTAGAACGGATCGGTCGTTTTTTAGCAGCCTCATCAAAGCACAGCGTCCTTGTCCACATCACCTGCTTGTGTTCCCTGGCATGACAAACGCTTCACAACAAGTGACTTTCAATTGTGTGAGGATGCAGAGGACAGAGCCCTACACTGCCCGCAAAAGTCAGTGCCGAGCAGGAAGCCTACATCAGGACAAATACCGTGCAGCATATGGAAGACGTTCTAGACATCACAACAACGTGACAAAACCATGTGATATACAGCAAGCTGAACATTTTACAAGACTGTACAACGCAGTACAAATAAGTGCTTGGCAGCGGTTCATACAGCCACTGTTGTGGTGATGATGGTGATGATGATGATTATTTTTGGTTGAAATGAATGCTTTCCACCCAGATTGGTTTGGTCAGGGAGCCTGACTGAAGCTGGAAATTTTGCCAAAAATGTCTACCATGTAGTTATTTTCAATTAACTGTTCTTTCACAAGCTACACAATGCCTCAGCATTAGTTTGTGTTGCATACCCTGTCCTGTGCTGTGTTCTGAGTTTGACAGCACTATTCAGTGGCACAACTGCCTTTTAATCGTCATGTTGTCAAACTTTCGTTAACCGCACTCTTCTTGTTCTGACACCACGCAGGGACAGTGAAAGATGGTGACCGTCACCACTTCACACTGCTAGGACCTTGCCATTTCCAGGGAAGATAAACACAATGGTCACCCGACAGAACAAAATATGCAAAGCAGCATCCCCCCCCCGCCACACACACACACACACACACACACACACACACACACACACACACATACACACACACACACACACACACACACACACACACACACATACACACACACACACACACACACACACACACACACACACACACACACACACATACACACACACACACACACACACACACACACACACACACACACACACACACACACACATACACACAATTACGTAGCAATGGCAATTCCCACAAGAAAAAAAGCCAGGTTCAACATTTCATTGTTGGTGAAAAACGAGGTCCTGCCATATTGTCTGAGGGAGGAAGAAAGGGCTCTTAGACTGGTTTATCCAGAGTATGACAAATACAGAGTTCTTTTGATGCCTTTCATAACTGACCCTCCACATGCATCACTGTTGTGATTATTCTGACCCATTTCCCAAAGAAGATGGCAATTTCTTACGGATTAAAACCAAAACACCTTAACAGAAAATATTCTTTTCACGAAAGCAAACAAAGGAACAAGGAAGAAACAATTTATTGATAAAATTTGAATGTGGCCCAATTTCAGTTAAGTGGTGCTACAGTAAGTGTAATTTGAGGCTCAGGACAAATTTGTGTTTGTGGTCCCTGGTACTTATGCTGTAAAGCATAAGGCTTTAGGAAAGAATGCTCATGATGTTACATTTCCATGCCTTTCAGAGACACTTCCTGAAGATTCTGTGAATTGATTTTTTTTTTTTAGGAAACACTTAAAATGTATATTTACTTTGGATGTTGGCTACAAGAGAATATAAATGTTTTATTAACATGCTATTAAAGATGCATTAACAATTCGAGCAGTGGAGAGATCCACAGAACAATTCCACAGAACACTAACAATTTACACAGTTTTTCCCCACTGTACATGCTTTTCAAAATGTACTATATGTTTAAAATGTAGCCATATGTCATTTAATTCTTTTGTCCTTTCTGCTTAACTATGACATTCATAATAATCTAACTTTTAATGTTGTCCACATCACACTGTTGATGTATTGTGGGTTGTCGTAATAGCTGTGGTAAGCTTGATGGCACCTGAATTGCCTGTAGAGTTGCTGTTCTCCCTGGAATATCACCGTTCAATCTATAACCTCCCACACTCCTTTTCTGTTCAGAATCAAGCTGTGTGAACTTCATTAGCTGCAGAAGCTAACAATACACTTTATTAACTCCCCATAAGAGTACAACTGGCAAATCCCCACCGTACTGAATCAAGACAATAACACGATTAAGCACCTTCACACCAGCGCTGAGTAAATAACTACATACAGAAGGCATTTATTGCCACAGGCTATTTCACAGGAATGTGTCTGTTGCCAAGTGAAATGAAACAGCAACAGGGACACATTATGCCTGTTAAATTGGCAGTATACAGAATGATTAACGCTCATAAATCCTTACAAGGTTAGATTACCCACAAACATGCCAGCCCCGTTTCTCTTGTAATGATCTCATTCAGCCGATAAATTGGAGCAAGTTATGAAATAATTCTCTAACACTTAAGATAAAAAAAATGTTTAATCCCATCCCCCACATTTCACCATTTCATGTTTCACATCTCAATCAGGTGACTCAGTTCACCACAGGCATTTCTACAGCTATTATAAGGGACAGCTATTCAATATACAGGTATTTTTAAAGGGGTTCCAGGAACATGGCCAAGAGTGTCTTTCTATTTATTTTCATGTTAAACGTAATCCTTTTTTCAGGTCAGTTCCAGGTTCTGTTCACAAAGAAGACAGATGGGTTCTGAGGCTCGGTCTTGCTCCCAGACGGCCCCAGGAGTCTGAGCAGAGCTCTGGTTCATGAAAGTCGGACCTGGATCGATGCACCCCCACCCCCCCTGGCCCGAATGGCCTCTTCTGGGACACACAGAAGCCTCTCCACTGATGGCTACAGCTGCCACTTCTTTTCCAGCACGTTTCCAACACAAACAAACAAATAGTCCACCGGCTCAATATGTGTCATCTGTCTAAGAATGGGCTTCAGAACAGAGATGCACTGCACCGGGCCAACATCCGCTAGAGGCCATCAAGTATTATAGATTATTATAGACTGGAAATAGATGTTCACAACTGGATTCCTTCTCCCATGCTTACATGAACCAATAATTAAAACCAGCCTTGTCAATCACATCCCTCCAGAGCAATGACACACAGGAGGCAGTAGGCATTTTTTTGATCAAAGCTATGCATATACAGCATGGATTCCCTGATGTTTATTGTATGTATATTTGGTGACACAGTGGGCTCTGTGGAAAAAAAGGAGCCATCCAGTTTATATAAAGATCAGTATTGCCGGATGATATATGTATAGTGTGGGTCCATAATAATAAAAAGTTAAAAAGCCTAACGTCACAGTAACAACACGCCGGAACCACAGACCACAAGTATGTCACACTGGGGTCTATTCTTTTTCTAATAATAATCCAAAGCCAGTTAATGGCACAACTACAGTCTATAGGTAATATTCAAAAGAGATGGTTGGAACCTACAGTAAAATACACTATCACTAACAGCTTCCACTCTTCTTGGAAGGCTTTCCACAAGATTTTGGAGTGTTTCTGTGCAAATTTGTGCCCACTCATTCTGTAGAGCATTTATGAGGTCAGGCACTGATGTTGGACGAGAAGGCCTGGCTCACAATCTCCGTTCCAGTTCATCCCAACGGTGCTCAATGGGGTTGAGGTCAGGGCTCTGTGCGGGCCAGTCAAGTTCTGCCACACCGAACTCATCAAACCATGTCTTTATAGTCCTTGCTTTGTGCACTGGGGCACAGTCATGTTGGAATAGAAAAGGGCCTTCCCCAAACTGTTGCCACAAAGTTGGAAACATAGCATTGTCCAAAATGTCTTGGTATGCTGAAGCATTAAGATTGCCCTTCACTGGAGATAAGGGGTCTAGCCCAAACCCTGAAAAACAGGTGTGGCCAAATACTTTTGTCCATATAGTGTATGTTTGGATGGGGGGGCAGAGGGGTTTCATAAATGATAATTTCAAAAACTGTTCAATTCCTTTCAATTCAATCTTGTTTAAATGTTTTATTACTTATTACTTCTGGATTTGTTTAGGTCTTAAGACTTTGTGTAATTGAGGTTGAGCAGAGCTTTTGAGACCCTTTCTGTTCTATTTTCTACAATTTGAAGGTTTTCTTAATCAAAAACATGTATTTGTACAATTTGAAGGACTTTCTAAGCAAAAAGTTTTTGTCTTCAGATCTGAAGGATTTTTTTCCTAAATCATCATTTCCCTCAGCTCCTCTCAGTATGCCCATCTTCCTTTAATTTCAGGTAAGTCCATTCTTCTCTGAAAACAATCTTCAAGTACAAGCGAAGATGAAAGAATTGCAGAATATTACAAAAATACATCATGTCAAACGTGTTTTTGGTAGCAGTCACCAACAAGCCACTGCCAGATGGTTTGGCTCTTTACATTAAATTACATTAAATTATTTGACAGGTACTCTTATATCCAGAGACAATTACATTTTATGTACATTGCAATTTTACCAACTTATAAGGCTGGTTATTTACTGAGAAAATTGTAAGTTAAGTACCTTGACCAAGGGTACAACCAGGCTTGGTGCCAGGAGAAAATACAGAGGGGTGCAACTGCAATCCACGGGAGTGCACAAAAAGTCATAAATACTATGAAATCGGGATGCAAGAGTGCACTGAGGTCCGTCTGGGGGTGTAATGCACCCCTAAGCAAACCCATAGCGCTGGGACTGGGTACAGTGACAGATCCCTGAATGGGGAATCAAACCAGAAATCTTTTGGTTACAAGTCCTGTTCCTTACCACTGCACCACACTGCTCCCCGGGAATTGGAAAGAAGATCTCTGATGGCACATCACATGTAGCAAGGTGACTTGGCGGCCAATCAAAATTTTTTCCATCCAACTCACAAACCGAAATGGAAAAAAAAACCTTGGAGATGATATCTGAGTGGAATTCAGCAGGTAGAAACTGCATTCCAACTGATTTACATGGCAATTACTGAATTTCACTTTAATTTATGTTAAAGGAAAACACATGGGACAATTTTCATCCAAAATTTACATCCAAATTTTTACACCCAAATAATATTTCCAGCCATCAAATAATCTTTGTTGTCCATTTTGATATACAGTGCAATACTATTTTCCATCCCACGTGCCTATAGAACAGAACCAGTGTTTCTGGCAGCAGCTGGCATAAATTCTGACTCTGTAAATGGTTTGATTCAAAACCAAAGAGTCACACGAATTTACCATCCTAAATGAAGAATGCTTCAGGTGTGTTTCCATCCTGATGGTGGAATGGTGAGCACTGGAGGATTTCTTTCTTCGGCAAACACTGTGTGTGCTAACACCATATTATTGGTAGCTAGGGGGTATCCCAGTACTGGACTGGCAAGAACATGAATGAGAATGTGGGGCGGCAGTGGTTAAGGAGCAAGGCTTGTAACCAAAAGGTTGCAGGTTCAATTCCCTGCTGGGGTACTGCTGCTGTACCCTTGGGCAAAGTGCTTTACCCAGAATTGTAAATATCCAGCTGTAGAAATGGATAACATTGTAAAAAACTGTAACTGATGCAAGTCGCTCAGGATAAGTGTGTCTGCCAGTAATGCAATGGATTGTCTTAACCCCCAGAACCTGAAAGCTGCAAACTGCGGCCTTGAATTTACCTTATTCTCCGCCAAACAACTATGTCATTTTTCATGAAGAAACTGTCTGTTTATTTTGCCATGTACGGGAGGCTTGTTACTGTCACTGTGTCAAATTTATAATTAAATAATGTAAAATGGTCGCCGCGATAGCTGTATAAATTCTTCCTATCTTTGAATCAGCAGCGGTCCTCTCGTTTACTTAAAAGGAAGTCCAATTCATCTCCGTTCTATAACATGTTAATTTCAGGATGTAGAAAAAAACTTTTTATGTGGTAGTATGTGGATCTTACACGGTCTCACGTGTCTTATGAAGACATAATCTCTATCTACTGATAGCTGCTGTTTCTTCAGAAATGTGTCTCTCTCAGTTTATCTGAGCTTAACACTAAATTCACTCATTATTTAAAGCCATAGTTTATTGGCAATATAATTTAAATATGAAGTGAATTATTACTACACCTAGTATACATTTGTATATTTTTGTTTTGCATTGTTTGATATCATTATTCATCAATAATTACCTATTGATGCAATTTACAGCTGTTTGGCATTTATTTTATATCAGTATTTATTTTGTATTGTATACAAATCTATACTATCAGTATCTGCAGAGATAAATGAGATGACACATTTTCTTTGGGAGGGGCATTCAATCAACCAATCAATCAAATTTTATTTGACATAGCGCATTTTTATAAGCTAGATTGTCACAAAGTGTTGTTAGTAAACATTCAACAAGCAAAAAATATTTTACCTCTTATCAAATTCCTCCTGTCATGGACAGAGCTGCTGGTGGCATTTTAAAGTAGACAAATTTGTTCTTAACACAATCATATATGGCACCTGTGGATAGTTATGACACATCTTGAGTAATCTGCCTAAAACCAAACAGGATGCAAACCTCAGTAAATATCACAAAGCAAGGCAGTGCTCATGGGAATTCCCTTCTATGGCAACTTCCAACCATCTCACTAGACTCATCATTATTGCCATGATGTTTCAGTGACGGACCTATCAGAACCAGACTGGTATGAAAGCATTGTTTCTGAGATTTATCCAAATTGTGCACACAATTGGGTATTTGTGGGGTAAAATATTTGATTTAATTGTTTTCTTTGACAATTTGGTAGCAAATGTGGTATAATTTGTTGTGAAAAATAATGTTGTTATGTAATGTTTATACAATAAAGAACGCAAATGCATCAAGAAGAGCTGATACAGGCAAGAAAGACATACGGAGTGTTGTGAGAGATGCAATATAAAATGCCTAAAATGGTCCTGTATTTAAGTTTCACATAGTCCTGTTTATTGTTGTGTGCTGCTAACTGAGAGTAATCAAAGTTATAGTCCTCATGAACATGAACAAGTAGGCCCTAAACAGACCTGGTACCCATTTGGTTTTACCGTATCCGTAATAAAAAGGTAAGTCTTATATTATGTCTTAATGTTGCTAATAAAATAACTCTTTTTTCCAGAAGTGTTCCATTTTTACATAATTACATGACAGCACACAATAATTAAATCAAGAAAAGAATTAAGAACACAGTGTAAATGCATGACAGGGTCACGACAAAGATATTGTAAATGCATACTAGAACATTTAACATGTACATGTTATTCGAAAAAAGAGTGTTTTATCATGCTCTGTGAAAATGTTCTGATGCCGATAATTATCTTTCAAGAGTCAACTACTTACCCAAAAAAGGGATATTATGAGACTTCTGATTTCAAGAAGAAGCTCAGAAGCAAGATTAACTACAGGTAATCACTGACTAGATCTTTCCTCTGAAACAGAGACAAAGCTAGACACGCTTTATCATGGTTTTGCTTCTGAACAGTTCTTAACTACCAAAACTGCAAGAACCACCACGATATGTCTGCCTGATGAGTGGAGATTAATGGGTACAGCATGCTGTTCATTTGCACAGTGCTCCTCCTTGAAAATGATCTGTTTCCATAATCTTAACTACAGTGCAGAATTGTTAAAAAAGTCCACTACTTTTGTAAAAAAAAAAAAAAAAAAAAAAAAAATCACCTATTATATGGTGACACTCTAAATGAAAACAAAAATGTATTGTACCTTTCTGATAGGGTTTGTTAAATAATCAGATAAAAACTTGATCTATTCATTGCTTCTAAGAATTGTGATACGCCTGCCACAGTGGTTGACACTTCCTGAGTACATGGTTTATGATTAATATAACAGATGGAAATGACTGGTTAGAAGTGAATGACAAGTCATAAAGGATGACAAAAGATATCAAAAGTACAAACATTTTTGAAGAAAAAAAAAACATTTTAATGGTTCTGTAAGTATTGTGGTATAAAGACAGTATGTGTCTTGCAGTAGTTTTTTCAGTTACACAATTACTGAAATGTATTTGCTTACTTTTGGAAAGATATTTGTTCATAAATCAACCCCGAAATGTTCTTCAATGGAATATAGTTGTCAAACAGTTTTTGGAGTGATATGTTTTTATAGTAACACCATATAAACATAAAGCCCATGAAGTTGTGAAAGTTAAAATGTAACACAAAATCTTATATGTGCTTAGTGAGAAATTACAGCCTGTGGTAAGGGGAATATGGCTCTTGGAACCACTCCTAACATTACAGTGGGTTTTCAAAAACCACTGCTTTACAAGTTCACATTTCACTATTATTGTTTCTATGTTTTGCTAAGCCAATGTACTTAACCAGGGCAGTTTCTACACATTCCCTTTTACATGTTTCTCATTTATACAGCTGGCTAGTCACTGAAACAATTCAAGCTGAGTACTTCGCTCAAGGGCAAAACAGTAGGGCCAGGGCACCACCCAGGACTCCAACCCCTAACTGAGTGACTCCAGCTCCCTAGCCACTATGCCCCTCTCCTGTGGATGGCCCATGGAGGAAAAAGCTGGATGAATTATTTTCACAGAATGCTTCACCCAATTAACTTTCACCCAAAAACATGATCTGAGATCTGTCAGAGTGCAGCCGCCCTCGTCATTTATACTGAGAGAAGCAGCATGGCTGTTCGGGAGGCTCAATCAATCATCTGGAAGCAGAGTGGGGAAAATGAGGCACACACGTGCTCCTAACCAGCTATCCCCGTTCCAGGAATGATCTCTGGCCTGGTTCGGGTGGATCCAACTGGAGCACCACTCAGAAACCTGGCCCAAATCCATCACAGTCTCACAGCATTATTGGAGCTAACCACACATGTGGGCAGCAGTGTGGTGTAGTGGCTAAGGTTCAAGCTCTCTACCCTTAAATTTTTGTAGTAAATACCCAGCTGCATAAATAGATGATATGTATAAGTATGTATTATTTATATAATGGTGCCTGTTGAGCAAATTAATTTAAATTAAATTATTAATACCTCAGTAAAATAACTCTTCCTCTTGTATCACGTCATTTGAACTTTCTGGTTTTCCACAGAAAATACAAAACAAAGCCAAACAAAACAAAACAAAAAAAAAAAAACATTCCTTGACCAAAGACCAGAACCCCATCCTATCTGCGTGTCTCTTAAATGAGACCATTTCTGTAAGAAATTCAAGGTTTACTTTGATTTTCTTACACTGTGTATTTGCATTTCCAAGCTTGTTATAATTGGAATGAAACAGTGCAGTCATGTCCCCTCCTGTGGCTTTGAACTCACACTCCTCAAACATGTACTTTCAATTCCCTTCCTTTCCCAAAGAAAGTCAGAGTACATGGGTGCATATAGGGGCACAGCAAGGCCCCCCCTGAAAACAGCATCATATGGATGTGGGGCTCCAGATTCAGACCCTCTCACTGAAAGAATCTAGGTGTCAGTGTAGCATAGTGGTTAAGGAGCAGGACTCGTAACCGAAAGGTTGCCGGTTCGATCCCCGCTGGGACACTGCTGCTGTACCCTTGGGCAAGGTACTTAACCCACAATTGCCTCAGTAAATATCCAGCTGTATAAATGGATAACATTGTAAAGAACTGTAACCTATGTAAGTCGCTTTGGATAAAAGCGTCTGCTAAATGAATAAATGTAAATGTGTCACAGCTGATCTGGTTCAGTACACCATTTATATGAGAATGAGGATTATTTATAAAAGTAGTATTAGTATTAGCAGCCTGAAGAGTGGTTATTGCATTGCATAATTACTGCAGTTTGCATACAGGCAGTTTTTGTCTAATCACAAATAACTGCATCATCACCATTGCCAATGGCCCTGTGGAAAATGACTTGTTTGGGTGGTGGGTTTAGGGGGGGGCTGCAACTGCTATGGGTTGCTCATGAACTTACAGATGTGGGTTTTCAGGCAGTTATAGACACAGGCACTTGTGCATAACAGGATATGCTCAAACAACCACTGGACAGAGAGCTACCCTCGGCCATATCAGCATGTGCAGAGAACTTTCCCGAATGAAACTGCTGATTGTTGTTTAGCTGGTTGTTTCTGCGAGCATGCTGTAACTCTTTTGGTTTATTTCAATATATGAGTTGTTTCCTGCCAAACAACAGTGCTTCTGCCTGAGAAAATGTAACCACATCATTTTCAGCAGGTTCTACTGCAGATGTTATCTTGCAACTAGCTCAATGCTTTCTTAAGCCTTGGATATAATCTTACAGGTTAAGTAAACAACACCTCAACTCAACTAGGACCTGGGAGATGAAGTTGTGCAGAGCTCATTGTAGTCAGTCGGTGTTGTTCTCCTGTCAAGTACCGGGACCACATGCTCACAGATAAAGTACACCTGATTTAGTATTGCTCTGTTCCTGTCTGAGCAATGCGCTGACTGCTTTTCCAGTGAAGAGCTATCCTAGCCAAAGGCACTTGCCCTGAGGAACGAATAAAGTTTACAGAAAACAGAATTAAAAAATAAAATTTAAAAAAAAGATCAGATCACAATGTGACAGATGGTGCTGTTGGCTTTCACTGAAACAAAGATGAATGGGTTAGATAGAAAACACTACCTTCAACAAAAACCACACGTGCACACACACACACACACACACACACGCGTGCGCACGCACGCACGCATGCACGCATGCACACGCACACATACGCACAAACCACACCATTAGATTTCTGGTCTGATCAGAGTACATGAGTACATGTGTCAAAATGTATAACACAATTGGATGATTCTTTCCCTTCATAAACATCAAAAATGTGATTCTCTTTTTTAGTAAAAGAGGTAAAAGCAAAAGAAGCAAAAGAAAATTATGTCACATCAAAACACTGCCAACAGAGCCACAGCATGCACTTTGCAAACAACACAGTGGCTACAGTTTCTGAATGCATTTTGAGTCTGTCATATATCAGTTGCTACCACTTTATTTATGCACACATGTATGCATTACAGAATACATTTTATATACAGTGTATATTTATGTATGTCATGCATTCTTCAATTTGTAATAATCTAATAATAATCTGGACCACATGTGGCACAGGGGCAGATGGTTAGGGACCGCTGGTGCAGCCTGAGATCTGAGCCACAAACAATTCACACTTCAATTTGTATCATGTTTCCAGGATATGTGAAAGCTCACATGTGTGACTTGCTGTGTATTGTGCTTATCTGATATTCTCCGCATGTTTGTTTTAACAAAACCCTCCCAGTTATAGTTCAGAGCTAAAGTGAACTTGTAGGGGCAAAAAAATATATATATACCACATCCTTGTTTTTAAGTTTCAAACCACGCAGACAGCAGAAGAATGGCATCCACAAACCAGCTGGCATTTGGCTGCGCCACTCCAAAGACACTCATAATAAAATGGCAAAGATTTCAAAATTTTATGTAATTATGTCATAACAAGCAAGAAAGGACACTGAAAAAGCATCACTGAAACAAAGGTGACATTGTAATGGCAGGAAGTTCCTGGATGAGTCACTTTGAAGGCTTATTCTCAGGCTTCATTGCCCTTTTCTGTTCAGAATCCTCGCAGACGCAATGTGCACCAGATGCATGGCCACATACAGTGTGCAGGGGCCTGCTTCTACAATGTATGATTAAAAACGACTATAATTCTAATCATAAAAAATCTTTCAGAAGTGCCGTATTGGGAAGGCTCTCTTCTTTTACTTTCATGTTTACACCTCAGGATTTCATGATGCCAGCCCTCCTTAGAACTGAAAGCAGGATATATTCTGCATACCTCAAAGACACAGGTGAGAACCAGACAATGCAGCTACAGCATGCTACCCAACAAGATACCATTTAAATGTTCATACTCACAGGTATGTGTCTTCTTTGTTACTGAAATACCTGGAAAAAGGGAAAGAAAAAGCAAAACGATAATTAACAGAATGTTTCCAAACACATCACATTACACATAACTGGAATTTGGCTGTCGTCCTACACAGGCTGTGCAATGCAGTGGTACAATTTCTAAAAAAAAAAAAAACAGGCTTGAAATATGAGAGAGAAAAATTAAAAATCAAAAGCGGGGCGATCTTCTGGTGTCCAGAGGCTTCCATCACCCCACCAGATCCTGGGGCATAAATCTGTTTGGCCGCAATGACATGCTCCAGTGGCACTGTTCTCCTAGCCTGGGCAAGGTCACAGGGCAGGGGAGGCAGTGCGGGTGGCCCATCTGTGGCCCGCACTAAACACAACATGGCAGCAAGGACAGATAAGACATCCCGCTGCCGTGGAACAGGGGGACAGATCATGTAAATTTATGTTAAAAAGAAAAGAGAAAAAAAAAACTATGTCTGTGCTGTCTTGTCCACCCCAAGGCATGACCTTCAGGCATGACCTGAGCTGACCTGTATTGCAAGTTTTAATTTTTTCCCTTTCTTTCACAATACTGTAAGACTGACAGTCGGTAATACAAAAGAAAAATGTACAATGGAAAAACAATGACCACTAGTATGAGTATGCTGTTCAAAGGTAAAACACACTGAGACCCTAGTTTGAATAAATAAAGGTTAAATGAATAAATATAAATAAATACTGCGACAGAGAGCTATTCGCTTATAAGAACCAGAGCCGTCCAGAGTGGTTTGAGTAAGTGATTGAATCTTTACACAAGAAGCATTACAGATGAGTAGATAAAAGCTACATTTATGTTCAAACAAAGCTATTCTCTTATGTAACTCAGAAACATTCTTGAGTAATGTCCTTTTTGATGGAGAAAATGTATTTGAAAGCACAATATTTTTACAATTATTATTAAAATAAGCAAGCTACTTATGTTTATTATCTTGGAGTGTCACTGTGTAAATTATGTGCAGACGACAATACAGTGGCACTGTTAATGTCCTTAACTATACTCCTTCATAAAACTGACCTAAAGCAACGTGATTCGTGTTGATTCATGTGAGTTGTTATGAGCATCTCTGCGGTAGTTGATGCTATGTATGGTACAATGCTGTTGCACAGTCACTGTTTGACCATATATGATAAAATCGCTGCTTCAGTCATAGCTGCCGTGTTGGTACACACTAGTTTCATGATGCCCTCCCTCTTTTTTAGAATCTCAGAAAGAGTGGGCTGGTAAATGCCTAGTTTCTTCGGTACATTTATTTGGTTAGTCATAAGAAGATTGTTACAAGTCTTAAAAAGTTGGAAACCATGCAATTACTTGAAACTGCAACCTCTTCCTCAAAAAATTACTTGATTGGTGCTACAATCAATAATGAGGACACAAGTTTGGGTATTTTTTTAAATTCCAAACACCTGCTTATTATTCAGTATTTTACTGAAAACTATCTCAAATTGATTCTTTTAAATGGATTACTTTATTCTTACAAGCAGGGTATTTTATCCCCTTAAGAGGTATATAGGGGCCAAGCACATCAGGGAAAGATTGTTCGAAAGCCTCAAGTGGGAATGTGAGAGGCACCATCACTGGAGTGAATCCATTTGCCATTTTGGATCCAGGTGGAGCTGAGCCTAGTCCAGCCAAGCGAAGCCATCCATCCCCCAGTGTGGGCTCATCTTGTAATACACTCAGGAAGTGGGCAGTCTAATGCCTGCGAAGAGCAGAGAGACAGACTGCGCTAATGCATCTCCCACCTTGTGCAGGAGAGATGGCTGTTATTTCCACAGATGACATGACCCAATCATAGCCGTTACAGCATCCACATCAACAAAAGCAGCTGATGGACACGGCCATGTTCCAAACGCGTTTGTCTAGAATGAGTCAGATAACTGTGAGAGGAAAACCAATGAGCTCCTAAGAATCGATATACAGATATCACACTCAGATCAGCGCCACTGAGCAGAAAATACAGACAGGAAACTTCATTCAGCTCTTTCAGACAGACGTTTGGCAGACATGTGGAACACAATTACATCGGCAGAGACGACATTCACCAGTCACAACACAACACCCTGAAGCGTACTTGTAGTAACATGCACCTTAACTAAAAATGTCATTTTATTTTAAACTGTGATCTGTTTTCTGGAGGGATAGACATTGTGAATATTAAGTTTGGTATATAATATCACATAAACATACTACATATATCTGCATCAGTGGTTCGTAGTACTTCTGCTACTACTATTGCTAATGACAATTACAACACTAATAACACAGCAATATGCAGCTTCCTGCTCCAGTTGATCTTTGATGAACAAAACACTGACAGTATTTTGTCCAACTGTGAAAGTTGAACAAAACTATAGGACTATAGGACTACTGGACATACTATAGGACTCCTGAAATAGCAGGCTGTGATTATATCATAGATGAGTTCAGAGTTCTAAAGCCAAGGAAGCTGCACAGACGTAGAGATTAACCATGTGAAACAATGTGAAGTACACTCTGTTCAGTCAGACCTGAAAAGCTTTGAGTACTGTTTTCATGAACTGCAGACTACAGACTACACAGCACCAAATAAGGAGGCCTTTGGGTTTATTGTTATGGAATTACAGCACTGAAAGTCCTGTGCAGTAAGTCATTTATCCCCTGGTTATTTCTAGAGCCTCTCTTTCCTGGCTTCCCATCAAATCCAACAAACATTATTCAGATGCATAAAACAGACTTTCTATAACCGTTTAATCAGACTCAGCTTGATATTAGATTAAAATACAGAGGGGAGGCTTACTTCAGCTGTTTTATTACAGGCATTTGACACACAATTATATTGGCAGGGAGAAAATTACAAGCATATACTATTGGCTGACGTAGACATATCCAAGATTTAAACATATTTCCAAAGCAGTACAACATGTCAGAGAAGTGTGAAATGGAACTATTAAAGGTGCACTTCAATAATTCACGAAATATATTTTACACTAACAGAGACAAAGAACTTACGCTGTAATACAGATCAAAAAGCTGGCTAAAATATGGACTTCTTTCATCCACTCTCAAATGGATTTAATATGCATACAGTGGTAACAGTGAAACGCATAATTTCAGCACTCATCTTTGACTGTTACCTCGGCCTGCAGAGTTAATGAAAAATAGCAGATATAACATGCCACCAGGAACGGAAATGTACACAGCATGAGGTCACAGGCCACAAGGCCAACACACGGGGTGCAGTGTCACTCCGCAGAAAATACGCTCAAGTGCTGTGACATGTGCTTTCACTTACGAATCCCTTTTCAGAGAGGAACGGCCTTATTTATCGTACTGGTACTAATGTGACTACAAATTCTTGAAAACCTCTCTCTCTCTCTCTCTCTAACACACACACACACACACACATAGATACATAGACAAACATACACACACACGCACACACCCACTCACACACACAGACACATGAGCACACACCTACAAACACACACACACACACACACACACAGAAAAATGTACAAGCACAAACACACCCACATAAATACAGACCTGCATCTATATCAGTGGCCTTGTTGATATTAAACTATTACATTTGACAGGTCAAGCAAATTATGGTAAATGTGAGAGACCCTCCACAAAGCCTCTGTCAAAGTGCATAAAATGATTATTATAACAATTCAAATTTCATTCATATATTAATGGCCCTCCCTCAGACAGTAGAAAAAAGAAGCATTAAGTACATTACCATCTTTGACTTTGTTTGCCTCAGTCTGTCCTAGTTCCCTGTAGACAGTCAGCACATATCCATTACGAGAGAACGTCAAAGAAATAAAACGCTATTTCTTCAGCTGTGCTACAGTGCTTTTCATTGGGAAATAAATAATTGAATATCACTTTCAGTAACACTGTAGGGCACAGAATATGTTACCAACAATGAAGAGACTGGAGATATTTTTTATTGCGCTTCAAAACCTTTTGCATTAGGTCCTGCCTTGAATAACTATCCCTTTTGAAAGTGACTGAAGTGTTTTCTATGTGCAGAGTTTGTCGAATGTGGTGCACTTCATAACCCTGGATAGGTCAGAGGTTACTGCCTTCCCTGGAATTTACAGGACGTTTCAGCTGTACATGACCTTTGCCATGCCACTCTTTAGGTGGCATTACATATGCCTGATTGGAAAGTAATTGGTGCCCTATCAACCTCTGTCTGCTGTGCCTTAGTGCCCTGACCTTGCCCTGCCACCGGCTGATGTGTGTCCCTCCTGTTGAGACACTCCTGTCAACCATCTGACTTTATTCCTTCATGTAACCACAACAGCCTTTCTGTCAGTGTCACTTAGAGATATGAAAACTAATCCTAACAACAAAATTTACTTGCTAGGAAATCATTACTGTCAACTGTGATATGGGGTCCTACTGAATGAATGTCCTGTTGCTCGGAGAAGGAGGTGGGTGTGTGTGTGTGTGGGGGGGGGGGGGGGGGGAAGGGGCACAGAGCCCACTTCCTCCTCTGTGTGTCATTCAGAGTTCAGCGATTGGAGGGGGCAGGGGCCAGGGGCCAGGGAACCAATTGGAGGGTCTATCTCCGGGCGGGAGCTGGGGGGAAGGAGGGGAGGGAGGGGGTTGCAGTGCCTGCCAGGTTATGTCTGCACTGCTGTCTAACAGGAAGTGGGGGGCTTCAAAGATCCATTTGGAGGTGAACCTACCCTTGGTGGATAGGAGATGCAGCGGTGGCCAGCTCACGGTCAATGTGAGGTTGTTGTTGTTTTTGCCTCTGTGATGGTTCCTGTGGTCACTCTATTGGATCAGGGAGCCCTGCTCGTTTTTCAAGCAGGCTCCGCTAACGAGAACAAATTACTCCATTCCCTGTTAATCGATAAGATGACACATGCCCCTCTTTAAAGGAGAAATTGCTGATAATTAGTGCCATCAAGATAACTGGGAGTTACCATGCTTAATTTTATTTTAGTCTATCTGTACCTTTTCCATAACCTGGGTCACTCTACAATTACAGTATTAGACAGGTGAACAGTGCATAATTAGTTATTATTAGAACATTGTGAAACTGTTTTTTTCCTGATATACCATACAGCTATACAGCTATCTGAACTCATGCTAGTGTCATACTGTATTGGATATAAATTTTGTCTGCCTGGCTCTCACTACAACAACAAACACCATTCAGATGTTTAATCTCTTTTCATTATTGTTCTATAAATGCAGGTTTAGATTTTTTCACAATTTACAGATGAAAAGAATGTTTAAAGTATGTTTAAAGTATGTTTAAAGGCGTACATAATTGACAATAAACACACACATCCTGGAAATAGAGAGGAAGTGGCTCTGAAAGCCAAACATGCTGGTCATCAGCCAGATGTCTTCAAGTCATTCCTAGCAAGAAGTTGAGTCATAAATCAGATCTGCAATATGCCCCCTGCAGGTCTGAATGACCGCAACCAAGGTGACTCCATCAACACCAATCAATCATTCCATTGTCTGTAAAATAAGATATTTCTATAGCTGTAATCAATACAGTTTGATTTACACTACGTTATCTACTGGTTGTGCAGATGAGCTCATCTGAGCTGAGGATCACAACTTATTTTGTTAAAACTCCCTATCGATATTGCTGGACACTACCTGCACAAGGTAGTTTAGGTCAAAACAGCAGTATCACACCTCCAATCTGAGAGAATAGCCTCCTGCTGTCACTGACGCAGATACAGGTAGCATGTTCACCAACACTGTCTGAACTGGATCTCTTTTCACAGAGGACAATCTAACGCCACAATGCTGCCCATCACCACATTAAATCTAGGTATTTGTCTTCCACAGAAAGGTTATGGAAAGCAGGCATTAGGAAAAGAGAGACAGGGTGATCAACTTTCAAAGCCTCACTATTCATCCTTTTTATGTAGAGGACACCCTGACTCGAGTCTTCTCTTCCCAGGAACCTCTCTCTGTCTACTGGTAGAGAAAACAGAACATCTGCCGCATATCAATCTGTGGGGGGGGGAGGGGTGTCTCCTCACATTGTGCCCATATTGACATGGCGGGGGTGGGGGGGTGAGAGGGTGGTTGGTTGGGGAGATGTCAGAACGAGCGAGCAAGGAAGACAGAGTGGGAGGGGCAGGCCTGGTAGGGACACAGGGGAGCCAGGCAGTATGGAGGGCTTGAGCTGCCGTTCAACCGCCGGAGCAGAAATGAAGTCTGAGTGCGGCGGCCGGCTGTAAGTCATAATTCTGGGTTCCTTAAATCTGACAGCGAATGATTATCCTGAGTGGCGCTGTCACCTTCCCTTCTGAGATGGGGACTCTGGGGCTGCCGGCACACGCGGCCGCACGGTGACATTCAAAGGTACCATCTCCTCCGTTATAATGGAGCTGTCCTCTCACCGCGCTAATGGCAGCGATTCATTTAACCCCCCCCCCCCCCCCTGCCACACACACACACACACGCACACACACACACACACGGATCCCGGGAAGTTTCTAATATGAGGCAATTCAAGGAGGTGGGAGGTAGGTGTGGGGGGAGTTGGCACCCCCCGCCCCCAGCCAAGCCGTCTCGCCAGGTGATGCATTGACTGTTGCCTCTCACTTCTCCTCATCCACTGCTCAGAGAGGACGGAGGGCTGCCGGGGGCCCGTTGCCTTGCTGCCCGACCGCGTACAGCACAAGGACACCAGCTGTGAAGCTGGCTCGGTGCGGACTTTGGGAGAGCCGACGCCTGATGCAGCCACAGCCTCCAGTGCACATTGACTGTTCTGACAGGTGTCATTTCCATGGGCCTGGCCTTGTAAAGTACACTAAAGTATATCTCACTTACACTTTAGTATCACAAACAAGTGGATTATGATCAGGTGAGCGACAGCTCTTTTGCACATTTAAAGCAATGTTTTTATATTGCTGCTTTATGATGGTAACTGGATTTCCTACAAAATACCCCCTCTCCATTTCCATAACCATCATGGGAATCTTTAATTTAAATGCACTTTACTGTGTTATCTTGCAAAATGCTTAAAAAGATACACAATTTACTTATCTTTTGCCCGATATTAATACATGAGGATTGGTACTGCATTATTTCACTGAATGTGCTGACACATAACTGAAAGTTCCTGATGCAAATTCGGTAGGGAAATTTACAGACAATCCCTGTGTAATTAACCAAACCTAGACAAAGTGGTTACATCTACGAGTATAAAAATTGCATTTACCACATCCTTTCCCCTTCAGCTGTTCATCTCTCCTCCACTTCCATCTATCCCTTTTCTCTTTAACATGTCCACACGGAGGGTCAGCAACCTCTGCCCACAGCCAGGTGCAATCCTTTCGTTGGACTCCAAGCCAAATAAAGTACCGCTATAACAACATCAAAGGCTGCCCTCATGCTTTGATTGTATGGAAATTCACATCTACAGGATTTATCATTAGTGTGTTTGCTTTGGTATGCAACCTTGTGAGAGAGTAAGCTAATGCTCCCAAAAAATGAATAAAATTAACAAACTTCATTAGAATGAAAAACTAAAAAAAAAAATATTTTAAACAGGCAAACAAAGAAACCCAGCTCTGGACAATAGCGCTTCAGCCACAAGCTGCTCACAAGAAATTCCTACCAGCGCATCACACCTGTATTTAATGCACCCTTAATTTAGACATATGTGGCACATTAACCAATGGCTAGCTTCACATGCACTTTAGACAACTGACAAGCAGACAAAAAAATCACAATTAACAGGTTTAAATGCAATTGATGACATATAATCTGCTATTGGTAGCTTTGAATTGGATAGAAGATAAAGGGCCCTTGAACCTTTAACTTTTTAACAATTAGCATAAACTAATAATTAACAAACATTCGCTTTTTTTGTTTTAAAATAATGTAAAAATATATATAAAAATAAGCAGTAATATATCTGCCTATGTCAGACGGACATGAATACCAGAAAGTCCATTGAACACAGGCTAGAGATGTGAGTTGTACATACATTTTGATGTAGTTCATATAGCTGAAAATAATGAACTGACGACACTGGAATGACAGTCTGTGCATTAATCAGCCTGGAGTAAACCCAACACTGTTCAGCATTCACTTCTACAACTACTGCATCAATCTTCTTAGCATTGTACCGTTCCACTGTTTCTCATGTACTCACTGTCTGGAGGATAATTGGCTATGATTTGCTATCAGACATCTGGAGGTAGCAGCTGAATGAGGCTAACACTAACAGTCCAATCACAGAATGAACTGAACGGGGACTCTGCACCGAAGTCTGATAATCGTTGACACAGGTTCTGAATGGTGATGCTGCCGCATGGTTAATTAAACAAAAAACTTGAATGCACAAACACCCCTACCTGTCGCTGTGAGGAATACCAATTATTTGGCTTGCTGTGCAACTCTTCCAGCAAGCCTTAATTTCAGATAAGAACTCCTGTCAGTTAACATTGCTGTTCATGCTTGTCATTATCTGCACCATTATTCAAATTGAACAGACAGGACACACACAGTTATTTAGCTTAATTACACAGTGCATGCAACATGAAGGGAAGTCTTTCAAAGCTGCCACCTCTTCAGCACTTTTTGGCTCTTAATAAAAATGGAAGGACATCTTGTAGCTGTATCACTTCCAGGGACAGAAAAATAACATGATTCGATTCACTTTTGCATAATGGTTTTGATGTGTGTACTTGTTCAGCAGACACCCTTATCCACGGCAATTGGCATACTATTTTTATTTATAGTCAGAGTCAGGATTTTGCTAAAAGATATGGCCCACACGGGACTTGAACCTGGCACCTTCTGGTTGTAAGCTAAATTCACTCATCGCGATTTGGACCTACAACTGCTATATCACATTGTTGTCTATAGTCAAAAAGTATTGACAAGATCCCTGGCCCAGAATGATGTGCATAAGGTACCACTCAGCAAAGCTACGCTCCCAACCCCCCACCTTAGAACAGGTCCATCTCTTGATGGCTCTGCAGGGTAGAGTCAGAAAGAATAGAGCTGCAAGCCCGACCCCATTGTCATTGCAAGCGTAGTGAAGTTCATTCCACGCTAAAGTCACTCCAACAAACTTCTCTTCAATGACACCATTAGCCAGATACTTTTATAAACTGGAAACACAAAAATGTAATGATGGAGAATAAAAAAAAAAAATTAAAAAAATCTTTCTAATCAGCTGCCCCCCTAATTTGTGAAACACTTTAACTAATCCACAGAGATGCCCTCTCCTCAGGGATGCTTAAGAGCAAAATGATTTGTGAATCCCGTGGTGCTGTTATTTCTGCTCATTTTTAATTGGTTTTACTTGTGTCTACCACACAGAGGCTCAACAGGTTACTCTTTGGGTCTTCTTTATCGCCATAAATGGAATATTTACGTCAAATTTAGTTTTGGAGGACACGGGGGAGTTTATATATTTGTCAAATGAGAGAAACCTGAAAAAAATTAGAGGTGTCATTGTGGAAACGTGTGTTTAAAATATCACAGGAGAACTTAAGAGAGGATTTTGAGACCCTCAGTCTCTTATAGACCAGAGTCATGTGTTCCTGTCTTGATCCTAAAAAAAAAAAAAAACACCCTTTAGTGAGGTTGAACAGTAATCAGAGGCCAAACAGCAGTGAGGCTCTCCTCGCAATGTAGTATGAGTATATCCCTTTATTCAGCCCAGATCCCTGCAGGTGAGTCTTTACCCCCTGTTTGGAAGCTCTGTAATTATGCAGCTCCACAGAGGAGCTGACAGAGCCCTTGAGGAGCAGGAGAACAGCAGGCATCGTTGGTAATGCAGGCGGAAAAAAACTCCATGGAATCGTAATTGTCCTGCAGGGGGAACTGGCTGGGACTGTACCCGTTACCGTTATTGACAGGACGCTGCAGCAGGGGGCCGGTTCCACTGTGGACTCCATCAAATGGTCCCACAACGCAGCGGCAACATGCTGAGTGTTAATGGAGGTGTTGTGAGGGTGTATTCTTTGTAGAGGAAATTAGGGGGGGAGGGAGGTCACTAATTGTATCACAGCAGTCATTTGTGCATTTTGCGGTGTACAATGGTCGGAGGGATTAGATCACGGCCCTTCACATCCTTCTTATCTGAGGCGCAAACTGCAAGGCCCCATTGTGACAAAGTAAAAACACAAGGTCACTGAAGAGGCCATAGTGACTGTAATAGCCGGAGATGCTAAATTATACCTACAGTAAAATTGCTCTAATGGATTACCGTTCAGTACTGTGTCAGCATTATCATGAGATTGTTGCTTTATGGATCATTGTTAGGCTCTTTGTGCAAATCAGTAGCATGTAGGTATGTTATTTTTAAATTTGTGCACACGAAAACAATTCCTGCTCATATTTCAGCAGTGCATTTCAGCTCATTTGGTGTTCTTCTAGTGATTTGAAACCTAAAGTATTTTGGCATGATGGATTTGTAAACCACTGCAGATCAGTGCGCCCACCAAAGGAGCGATTAAAAATACACTGGAAAAGACACAATTCTCATTCATTCAGAAACCCATATGGATGAAGCGCTTTACATTAATATGTAACATAATTATTAGCTAAATGTGAAACTGGTATCAAAAGGTTCGACGTGTTCTGCATTGCTCCTGTTTCCCGTAATCCTCCTGGTTGTTCCCCAGGAAGCAGAGTGAGCAGCAGGACGGCGGATACAGGAAGCTGCACCCTGCTGGTTTGGAGCGGGGTGCATGAGCCAGCCGGGCCCTGTGTACTCCCAGTCAAGGCGGTTCCCACCCTGGGCTAATCCTCTCAATATTCAGCCCGCCCCGGAGGAGAAACTCAATCCATGCAGAGTCCGACAGAAAAAATAAAGCTAGCCTCTCTGTCAGTAGACCACCCCAGGTTGCAGGGCCCTGGGAGACCAGTGGTGGATGTGTACATAGAGTATATGAAAACAACTTTACAGGGCTAGGAAGAGAGGAACTCCACTTGTATTTCACCATTGCGTGTATGTCAGTTTCCTTTAATTGCTCAGATGTTGTGCTCGGCCCATAGCTTGATAGCCGAGTACAGGTCAGGCGAATGTCAATGCAATGTTTGAAGAATCAAATGCTACACACTTGTAATGTGTGTGAGGAGATACGTAACAGCAGCATGCATTGGAGAAAACTGTAGGGAAAGTAGGAAAACTGAGAGAGCTGTTTTATGTGATGTAATAATTAGCTGTACTTTATTATTGTCACTTTTACAGAACCTCTCATGTTCCTCTGCAATCTGCAAATGCAAAGCATTTTTTGCACTATGCTGAGCAATGAGACAGGCTTGAGAAAGCAAGTAGAAGCTTTCAATGGTTTGTCTGAGCACAGGGGTGTGACTCTCTCGTCTTTTCCTTCCTTTCTCTGTCTGTTTATCTATCTCTGCTTGAAAAGTCCATTCAGCAGTATTGACATAAAACTGAACCAACTGACACATATAAGACTGGTGTGTATGTGTGTGTGTGTGTGTGTATGTTACCAGGCTGTATATCCACAAGCCGATTTGATTCACTGGCCCCGTTCCAGAACTGGGCCCTGGATGGGACATTGGAAGTTTTGGGATGAGGGGCAGAGGTGGACTGAATAAAGGCATGTGTTTGCTGGCATAGTGGTGGACTCCTGCCCTCCTCAGTATGCTCGGTAATGACAGAGGGCTGCAGGCTCTCGCTCTCCTGTACACAGACAGGTGTTCCCTTCAGATAAGGGGCTGTAACCTAAAGACACTTTCATGGGATATACTGATTCCACCTTCGGCTGTGATTCAAACATGAACATTTACTTAGCTTTTTTACATATGAATATAAATCCTGTAATTGGCGGGCCTGCTGTGTTTGTTTGTGTTTGAAGAACATTTACAAGGTGCAACACCTCCACAGTACTTAATTTGTGTCAACTAACTCAATGTCTTATTTAGTAGAGGAAAAAAAAAAAACAATCCACACCATTTATCCTTTTTATCATTTTGTCTTCCAGTTTTACAAAAGTTTTACCTTTCAGCAACATGTAAAGTATTAGACAGAATACCTCTACCTAGTATATGACAGTTAATTACTAGTTTATTGTTCATAAGGAACACTGGTATTACTGTGTGTTGCTTCGCACATCCTGAGTAATTAACATGTAAACCTAACATACAACCTTAACTATACTGTAGTACACAGATTCCCTAGTGTAAGGATGTCAATTGGAGATTAACAGGTTCTGGTCTTCATTCCAGCTCAGGTCTAATGTCTAGTTTACATCAAGCTGACTTATGGCGTGGAGTCTCGTCAGAACCTGACAGGTTAACATGTGCACATACCTGGGAGAAAATAGCCCGTATTCAACATGCAGAGGACAGACCTGCTCAGATTGCATGTGTAGATTTAAACTGAAAGAGATTAAAATGTCAATTTATGCGGACTAACTAACAAACCACCAAACACAGAGATGTGTGTATCTGTACTCACAAGAGAGAGAGGCACTGGCACCAGAGCAGTTTCTAGGCTGGAATTTCTGGCACTGTGTAGAAGACTCAGGCCCAAAGATACGGCCAAGCAATTGAAATTTCACCAAATGGACAATATAAAATAGAGGGCCTCATCTGGTCTCTCCACCTTACACGCTCTTTCCATTCACAGGTGACCAGGTACATGTCACGTAAAAACAGCTTTTTCCCTCAAAGACAGCTGTCAGTGAGATTTAGTTGAAAGCAGTTCACTCAGTTGGTACCACTGGCTGAAGAGTGGATGAGGTTTGGGCGTGATTGAACTAGGTTTTACAAACAAGGAAGTAGCCTTGCACAAGGCCAACTAAGTTGTGCATTTGCACACAGGCAGACGAGATCTTTTGTCAATGAACATGTCCAGCCAGCTTGAGACACTGTTTTCTGTGTGGGAGGTGGGAGGACTTTTATTTTGTTTTTAATTGCACAAGGATATTTCTGTTCTTACTAGCTAGCTACAAGTGAATGAAAATGACAAAACATGGGAAAAAGAGAAATGTCTTTTATCTGACGTAACAGGTCAAATTATGTGGGAGGATACTGAAGACTCAAGTTGGACTAGCTAGGAAGCTAGAAGTTGCACTACTTTGCTGTTTATCACTGTGAGAAACTCAGGGTAGAAAAGGAGTCGATATTTCATATTCCTCTGAAACACATGACACCTCATAAGGTAAAGAAAGACAGCTTATTGTTTAGATGGACCCATGCCCACTGCAGGTCTGCATGCCTGATGAGAATGACCTATCATCCCTTTTTCCCCTTTCTTTTTCTCTCTTCCTCTTTGTGTGGGTTTCACCTTGCCCTATTGGTATGATAAACTCGCAGTATATTCATACTGCCAAAGCAAGGGCATACAAAAGGAGCAACAATATTAAATTAGCCGATGAATACATCCACAGATACACCTCTCTTTCTCATTCTGTCTACCCCTCCTTTTCTGTCTTTGTCTCCATGACACCTTGACATGGGAGGCCAAACAGACATTAAGCAAGCAAATGAAGACATTTCCACATGAATTAAACATGCCGCGTGAGGCTTTCAGAAACTCGATAGCTGCTGTAGATGGGCCACATGGATGTGGTGAGGTCCTTTAACGGCACGCTTGTTACTCCTCTCTGTAAGAGGGCCTCACTCATGGATCATGCACCAAAATTAGACTCTGAGCATAGTCGTCTGCACTCGTAGGGACAAGGAACTTCACATGGGGGCACAGCAGGGAAGAGACTGCCGTTCCTCTTTGTGTACCCTGAGCTCCTGCTAGTGTGGAACCTGTTACATACATAGCTTCCTTTGAGAGGAATTCCATGTTCTGGGAGTCCTCTGAATTATGTTTGGAATCATATATGTCCTGCTTGGTGGCTAAAAGCACCAGAGTAGCGTACAGTGCATGGTGAAATATCACTGCCTCCTCCCCTGGGTAGAGGTTCCCATTTCATGTGCTAGCTTTCTTTACTATGCATTTTTGTGATCAAAATCTGAAAGCTGTGTAAAATAAAATAAAATAAAATAAAATAAAATAAAATAAAAACCTTCACAAGGCACAGAGATCAAAGGTGCTCCTCTGAGAGGGGATGCATCACAGTGCATCTCCTGTTTCTTGGCAACAGAATCTTACTAAATACACAAAATCCTGCAATTACACACTTGCTTGCCATTACTGTCCACTGCTTCCAGCATGTACTTAGAGCTACTCCATCATTAATACAATCTGGAGGTCCTGCCTCTGTTACTACTAACACTACAACTACCACTACCACCACCACCACTACTACTACTCCTAATAATAATAATAATAATAATAATAATAATAATACACAACATCACTATTGGTAGCATTTAGCATTATCATAACAATATTAATCATAATCAGCCTTATTCATTTAGTTCTGTAGTTCTATGTGAGATAGCTGCAGTTCATCCGAATGCATGCTTTTTCCACAGCTAAGGAACAGTCTGACAGGAATACCTGACACAACAGCACTAGCTGCACGGCTCCACCGCTGCAAGCTGCAGCAAAAGTACACCAGCAGCGCTGCACTGAGCTCCAGTAGGGAAATGAACTTCCTTCAGATAGCATAATCAACTAAATGGCGGCGTGCTTATTTATTTATTTGTCCCATTGACTCCTAAGTAACACAAACCCACGGGGCTTTCCGTCTGAATAGTTCGCCTGTGAGCAGCTCTTTCCATCACTTCTCTGCAGCCAACTCTGTGGAAGAACTCAATCCCCTTCCCTCCTGTTAAAATTACGCTGCTCGCTGGAGGCCGCTCTGTTTTCACATTATCATTTGTGTGTGACTAAAACTACGTGCTGGAACAAGCAACACGCCTGAGTCACCAGGGTAAGAGAAAAAAAAAAATAGGCATTTACAGAGGATTCTGACACCTTGTCAATGTTTATATTTAAGTAAATGTACCACCAATGTTTAATGTAAACATTTAGCTTTAGCTTGATTTGCAATATTAAAATGAAACAACACCATGTGTTTCAGGGCAAAGTGAAAAATTCACTATTAAGTGGAAAGGATATCTACCAACCATTTTACAGCATTGCTAAATGACATAAATATATTGTTGAGAGATGAGCAGGTAACATTAGAGCAACTGCTAGAGGATCCTCATGTGTGCTAGGGTCAGCCACAGTTCACAGTTCACAGTCCAGGAAAAATTACACAAGGCAACAGGAAGTGCTGTTGTTTTATTGAGTTTTCTGTGACAATCCTTATATATACTCACAGGCTTCCTCTGTGTGTTATTGAAACAGTGGGGCAGGAAGAAGCAATACAGTAACAGCACCATTGTAGGGACAGGTTACACAGAAAGGGCATGAGCTTACAGGCTTACCTCCATTATTATTATGTTCTAGAATCCCCCTTACTGTCAGAAATACGATTGGCTCCCTGGACTGTAATGATAAGGATGATGTCAAATGGAACAGCTTGATTTCAGCATGGCGGTTCACCCTGGAGTCATGAGAAATATTTTCTGTGCCAAAAGAAGAAAGCGTTGTGGAACTGGGCTTGCAACCAGACAGTTGCGGTTTCAGGTCCTGGACAGGGCGCTGCAATTGCTTACTTGAGTAAGGTACTTCATGTGAAACATCAAATAAAATTCAAGCTGTTGACACTGTATATGCAAGAATGCTATATTTCCATTTGCAAGTCTTACTATGCCAATATGTTCTTAATTGATTAAATAGACGTATGTGGATGGCACAAGTTGTAGTATTGTGAAATATCCTTTGTGGAAATTATAGCTGGCTTTCCCTCCATATTAATAGTTCATGCGTACATGTGCACAAAGGGCAAGAGGCTACATTATTTATTTCTACTGCACTGGATATCATTTACTAAAACATGTCACTAAAACCTTCAGGTACTGTTTATTCTGAGATACTGCAGTTTAACTCAGGAAGCCGATGCCAAAACTGGTCAAAATCTTGTGGTTCTGCTCACGTATTATGCTCATGCTAACACACAGCATACATTTTTTTTTTATATTTGAAGATAGACTTTTGGGCTTGCAATTTGCATCCTATTGAATATGTGAAACAGTTGGAGAAGACTGACTGAAAAAAATATGGCGCCTGACAGATATACACCCCCACTCCACTCCACTTATTGAGTAACCGTAACATTAGCCCTCAATAAGCCCAGTAGATCATTTATTGATCAGCGTGGGTCAGTGTCTGTTTAATTCTTAATTCTTGGTTGTTTAACAAGGTGCTGCTGTTGTTTACAGAATGGATTTCCGTCCAGGATCTCCTCAGCATTACCAAAAAACTGACACCTCCATCTTGTCTAGTGCTCATTATCCCTGTTCATCAAATTCTGAAACCGGCTCTGCCTCTAGAACACAACACAACACCACCACACAGAACAAATACAGTGACAATACTACATACAAGACTACAATACCACACAACATGACACCATGCTATTCAGCATTATGACACAACACTGCACAATTCTAAAAACAAACCAGTGTGTAACACAGAAGTATGAAACAAGGAAAACACACACAGTGTCTCGAAGACACATCAAGACCCCACACACAGCCAAAAGGGTTACAGTCTGGACGGGTCCATAGAATACACCATACCTTTACTGCAGCAGAAAACAGCAGTAACCGTGCATAACAGTAATAATTAATGACAAAAGTCTATAAGCATTCCATTAGGTGCAAGCTGCTGTCATAAACATCTTAATTAATTTAAAAAGCAAGCAACGGGGGAATTACGGCGCCGTAAAAAATCTGCTTCCTTCTGCCGCTCCATAGCTCTGGAACAGATCGGGCTTCTAAATTTTTAAACACGCCTTTCATGTTCTCTAGAGCATGAAAAAAAAGCCTTTGAACAGTTAGCTTGTTAGGAGATGCACCTAGCTGCCTCCTTCCTTCAGGTCATCCCCAAAATCTTTAAATACCGTAATGGGAGGTTTTGGTTCATATCAATGCCTGCGATGAGATGGGCTGGCTTTTTTTTTTTTTTTGTGACCATGCTCCTCTAACATTTTCATCAGCTTTGTTGCTACACTGATTTATTTTTTAGCTTTTATAATCATCTCACAGCCTTCCCATCATATCTACTCACCTGTCTAAATTATGGCCTTCATTTACCAGTACAGTATGGATAATCACGTTATCTGGGCTTACCAAGCTGCTTAAATCTTTTTGTGCATGTGCACAAGCTTTCTTTAGATGAGGGTCTGCTTTGTAGAAAACCTTATGAAACAGCCATTAACAACAGGCCTACTCCCTGCTCCATGGCAAAAGAGAAACTGAGGACCATTTATATTTACTATTATCTTACATTCACATGGAGCGATCTGCTACATGATAAAGGCAACAAAGTGAAATGAAATCATTGTCTCAAAAACAACAGCTGCTATAATCTGTGTAAGAGGGGTGTCTCTGGGGAATATTTGGTTTGGCCGTGCGGAGGGTAAAACGTTGACAGTGAATTCTGCTGCTGCACTTCGCTGATTTAAAAAGAAAGGGCCCTCAGAGACGGTGGCATTCCTGCTCTCTTTTTCTCAGGCTGGGGGAAACTCTGAGCGGGGGACGGATTAAGCTCGCCAACGTGTCCAGGCAGCTTAAAAAGATCATTCTGGAATGAGACCATCAGCTGTTTTCGACCTTCGCCGGGTTGAGAGCGAAAATTGAGCGCTGGCTGTGGAGGAATGGGGCCCGGATGCTGAATTCTCAGCGCTGAAATGAGACAGAGAGAGGGATTCTCGGAGGGTAGAGCGCTTGATTGCTGTTGCAGCCTTAGTAAACAAGGCCCTTTCTCCAGAGTCTGGGAGGGGGGCTAAGCCGCTGTGTCTGTCTGATTCCAGAGTCTGCTCTGAGGCTGCCGCCAACAATGACTATTAGTGCCACTTAGGGAGTTGCCTGGCGCTGAGCAGTTGGCAAGCTTGATCCATGCCAAACCCAAGCGTGATCTCCACACGTCCACACTCCCTCTCCTGCACAATGCACGTGGAGCCTAATGTCACAATAATATACAGTCAGCTCTTTCCCTTTTTTCCAGTTCTTTCTGCAGGGCTGCATTTTTAATTCCGCTCTCGCTGTTTGCCAGGAGTGCGGTGAAACAAAGCCAGGGTATGCTTTGTTAGCAGCAGCCCGGCTCCCCTTCCTCTGGTCTCCCTCTCTGACACACAGCTCTGCTCAGGGTTACATAACCCTGTCTATGTGACAACACTCAATGCTAAACCACTCCCGGGGCCACTGATCAAAGTCAGCAGTCAATCCACATTACACTCCATTGATCTGATGTTTCCAAAGTCCTAACCTTGCAGGTTGAGTCTTTATTTAATGCTGGCACAGGCTTTAAAGATACATCACATTGTCAAATTAGTCTTTCTGCGTGAGGTTATGTGTGTCTGTGTATGTGTGTATGGGTGTGTGTGTGGGTGTGTGCATGTGCATGTGTGTGTATGTCTGTCTGTGTGCGTGTGTTTGTGTGTGTGTGTGTGTGTGTGTGTGTGTGTGTGTTTGTGCATGTGTGTGTGTTTGTGTGTGTGTGTTTGTGTGTGTGTTTGTGTGTGTTACAGACAGAGATTTAAGGGTAATTACTGATAGGGATTTAGCACTGATTTCTACAATATGATTATGCTTATTGATGTGTTTATTGCATCAGTATAGAAATAGTGCTTGATAGAAAACAGCACACACTGATCCACAACAGGCTCACATATGGTTGGGGTTGTTCCTTTCTGAAATTAAATTCTGTGCTTCAGTAACTGCTGTTTCATCTGATGCAAACATTCTGAGAAAGGTGTTCACTTGAATTTAATCAATTATGAAAGCCTAATGTGGCAGTTAACATTGTTAAAAACAGTGAAACTCTTTCTTAAATATCTTAATTTTATATTAATTTATATGGCTCTGGTGTCTGTCTTTTTAAAAACTTTGAAGTCATGGCAGAAACAGATGGCGCCTCAACTCCCTGCCTTCGACCCTGAAGGTCTGTTTTCTAGATCGACTGAGATGCTGCAATAGCAGACCCCCGGATAGCTGAATTCGTTCTCCTTCTTCTCCTTGGCCAGGAAAGCCGTATTCTCTCCCTCTTTGATGGGAAATGGTTCACAGGAGGCTGTCAACACCGATTGGCGTCAGTGATGTAGCACAGTGACACACTAACCCGAAACCAAACCGAGAACTTTTTACTGCTATGAAAAAAATGATGTATAAACAACACACACACACATATCTTGATTTATGTAAGAGGCACATTGCTTAAACAGTATTAGTCACCTCCACTGTGAGTGGGGCTGCCTCTTTAATTGCTCCTCTCCACCCGAGGAGAATTCATTGTGGCGTGAAGAATGGGTATTGATTTCTCTTCCGCAAACAGGACGCACTTACTTTATGATGAGACAGGGAGCTGGGAGGTTGAGTGGGACTTGGGGGTGGCAGTCACCCAGGATTCCAGAGGAAGAAGAGACAGCCACTGAATTTGGATCTGCCTGAATTTGCCAAATTCAGTCGGGGGCGCTGCCAATAACTGCGGCCGACCCTGCTGGTTGCCATGGGTGAATGAATAAACTGTGTCCACGAGTACCCTCCCTAGGAGCCACATAGATAGCTCCTTATCATCTCGCATGAAATAGCATGGAATCAATGCCCTTGGTCTCCTAATGTCCTGTTCTGGAATGGAACCTGGTTTGGAATCTAGCTGTTTTGCCTGTCGCCTTAATTCAGCACACTTCAGATGTTTTGGGGGCCAGTGGCAGTGAGGGAGTCAAGTGGTCAAACTCTCAGGTCCAACTGTGTGCTGCACTTCTATGGGGTTTTTTATTTGTTTGTCTGTTTTTGGACCACAAATTATCCCTTTGTGGAAAAAAAGACTTCTAACCATGCTTAGTGGAAATAATCACTTCAATAATGAAATTAAATGCCACTTCCATGAACTAGAATAAAACTGGAAGCTGGAAATGGGGATCTTTTTTTCCATCACCTACACTGGAAATTCAAATTACACATGAAAAACCCACAAACAAAGAGCCTCCCACCCGCCCTCCATCACATATGAGTCACACGAGTAATCCTAGCCCATGGTAAAACAAACCCATGCCTTTTTTCAGTAGGTTCTACTATAGATCAGCGCAAACCAGACGGAATGACTGTGGACAAGCACAAATAGTTCTTTTTTTACTGATCCAGTATTTTTGCAGTAAATTCCTGAATTTGGTCCAAGCCTTAAATCTATCAAAGCAATCACTTGGTATTTTTTTTTTACTATGAATAAAACTATCAAAATGCTGTCACCAATTTCAGACCCTCGGATATATTAAAAAAGTGATATATGTTCAAACACATCATCCAAAATTTAAGAAGATTTATTCATTATGTGTAAACATAGTACACAAATTGCAAAATCCATAAAATATTACATAAAAGTATATAACTTAAAGTATTTAAATGAATGATGTAAATGTAAATTACATTGAAATTAAACTACATTGAACTATAGTGAGCATGTAAGTATATACATTCTGAAATATACAGTTTCCCTGCAGGCAGAGAATGCTGTTCATGGACAGGGTTAAGCATCAAACCAGCTCTCATCTGTGTGGTGAGTGGATTCCCAATGTGTGCCTCGACCCTGTGTTAAGAGGCGGCACTCAGCCAGGCGCTGACTGGGGAGCTTCGGCCATTCACCTGCAATACCAGCAGTTCCATGACTGTAGCGAAAAGCTGGGTTAAAAATTCATCAGGTGAAGGAGAGGGGAAGAAGAGAAAGGCCGGGAAGCTGAAGAGCCATTGCTGTGCATCCCCGACACCACTGCCCCTCCATAATTTAGAGGAGTGATGGGGGAAAAGGGCAGCAGACGCAATGCCACGGGGGGCCTTGTGTCTGAGCAGGTTTGTGAAGGGGGGGGGAGAGACGCCAACAGAGAGAAAAAAAAACCCCACACACACACACACACAGCATTAAGGGAAAGAAAAGGCCAAAAGCCACGGCTGGTTTGATGGCAACTTGTTAAGACGCTTCTCGGGGGCTTTGATAGATACGGAGAGTGATAGCAAGACTCTCCATCTACTTAGCCAAGCGGAATTCAGAGGCCACGGAGACGGCGCAGGAAAGTCTGAGTGCATTAGGGGAGCACCGCCTGGAGACTGGATGGTAATTTATTAATTAGCAGAGTTTAGGTAACCGTCTGCCGTGAAAGAGCTGCACAGCCCAAGCTGGCCTGACAGAGTCTGCGCAATCCAACCAATACAATAAACCAGCTGCAGACTGAATGTTAGATTCAGTGTGCTTGGGAAATTCACAAAGCAGGATGGGGACCTACAGAGAAATGCAGTCTTTGCTTGAACGAATACACAACCAGCAGAGGGGTGTGTCAGAGATCAGTGTCTGCACACGTGCAACAGGAGTAACATTAAATACTATGCTGCGGAGGAGTAGGGACCCTGCAATGCATATCTGGCACACAGCCCACCAGTGCATGGACACGCCCTCGCCCTATACCAATCCCTACCCCAGCTATGGGTCAAATGGTGCTGCTGCCTTTCAGCTCGACCCAGTCAAGGTCAAAGGTTAGGGGACCAGCCCCAGCAGAAAAGGGTAGCTGAGGGAGGTGCACCCTCAGTTTAACATAGCAAGTCAAGATTATCTCCGCTGCGGCCGAAGTGTGATGATCAAATACTACACATTATCACTCTGCTCTGCAAACTCTTGTGTACCCATAAGACTACATGAGAAATGTTCAGTAACCCCTAAATTTCCAATCCGGTGCCCTAGCCACCGCTCTGAACCTCATTATACAGTTAACAAAATATGTCAATATATGTTTGCACATCAATTAGATCTGGAAACATTGTGACTCGATATTAAACATTCGATACTCAAGAGGAGCCGAGCAAATTGGAGGGAAAGGTCACGGAATGTAAATATGCCGGAGTGTGTGAAACCATCAGAAGGTGAACTGGATTGTGTAATGCAGGTCTTGGGGTTGTTGATACAGTGCACCAGGCCCAGGCAGAGAAGACCTGGCATGCCTATGAAATCACCGCATCATTTGAGTTACGAAACTACACATTTCACAGGCACTTAATCTAACATACTCAACTGTTAAATTGTGTGCAAAGGCAATTCAACAGCAAAAAGGCGGGATTTAGAGAATAAAAGTACAACATTTTACAACAGAGGTTTCGATAATGGAGATAACATTACACACAACACCCAGTCTAGACTGACAACTGCATGTCATTTGATATTGCTAGGAAAAAAAATAAATGTCTTATTCTTAAATTTGTGACAGTTGAGGTGTCATCAGCTGAATATGCAGTAACATCTTAAAAGTGTTTTAAAACATGTGGCAAAGGATATTAGGAAAAAAATAGAAGCACAACTCTGAAACATCAATGACACCCAAAATATATTTTGTAAATTGTCCAGTTTTCTCTGAATGGACCTAATGGCAAACTGCAAGAAGCTTTTGTAGAAGAAAACCTGGTTATCTACTAACTATAAAAGTAAATAATATTGGTGGGACATGTGTCACACAGATAAGAGGACCCATACTGCAACTGTTATAGTGAGTTAAAAAATATGTATTTAACACTTGGTGATGGAAATATATATGGTAATTGTGGGACATAGTGCCTCTAAAATATGTAAATTTGAGTTGAATCACCTAACGGACAAGTTAAACACCCCTTCATATTTGCATGTAATGTCAAGTGGTAAGTAAGCAGGAACATTAACCATGTTCTCGTTAACTTAAAATTATGATGCATTGCAATTAAACAGCAGGCTGGTTTTCCACAGCAGTGTATGCTAGGAAATATGCATAATTATTTCATGAGTGACAGCATGAGCAGTTACTTAACTCTCACGCTTTTCCACTTCAGTGTTTCAGACAGCACATCTGAGTTCACTCACATCAAACTAGCATTTTGAAAGACCACGGAAACTTTCTTTTTTCCTTTCAGTTTTGACACTTCACAACTGCAGTGTCAGCACACTGAACTAGTTTATTAAATAATTTTATTTCAACATTGAAGAAACACGAAGAACAGGCCAGACTGCAGTCCTCATTACTAATTTCCCATAATGTCATTCCCTCTCTATGCTGTATTTGGCAGGGAGGATAACACATGCAAACACTGGCAAACAACATGTTTATGTCTACAAATAAAGGAATCAGGGCTTTCTGCTAAAAGTTAGCAAAGAGTTTGAGTTTCCAGAAGCAAACAGGAGAAGCATAAGTATTGGGGGGGGGGGGGGGGGGGGGAGATATGCTATTCTATTTGTTTGTTTTCTGTATCTGAGCTTCATAGTCTTGAAGTCTTTTTTGCAATTTGTTTCATAACTTCAAACGTGGTTTAGAGGTTTAGAGGAGCTGAATAACTGTCTGGGAGCATTTAGGAACTTAGGCAGTGAGAAAAGGAAGAGTGGAATGTGGAAGTAGTTGTTAGCAGACAGTTGCTTTAATCATCCTGAAGACTATCTGCTCACTCTCACTGCCTTCACCTTTTCTGTTCTTCCACAGGTAAAGCCACATGGATAGGTTGTTTAGGACAGTATGTTGTAAGGAGAAGAAAAGCACATCTCAACATGCCAAACCATGTCCGATCTATTTATCTGTTTAAAACGTAGTCTGCAACTTGAAAAAGAAGAAAGAGCCAAGATCCTGAAATGTCAACAGAGACAACTGCCAACACACAAAAAAAAGTCATGCTAGAAGACAGAAATATCAGCATTGCATGAATTCAAATGAACTAAACAGATAAAATATTTCAAAGAATTCATGGAAAATTGAAGAAAAAAATTTATCTGAAGGCTTTTTTTCCCCTTTCTCCGAGTCTTTCGGAATGGGAGAAATTTATTTCTGCCTTCATCTCTAAATTGGGAGCAATTTATTGCCTCTCCAAAGCTCATTTTTCACCGGCTTGCAGGATCCGGGCAATGGCAGGCAGGGCGTGCCTGCCTCCTTCCTTTGCCCTCGTCTGATGATATGAGGGGGAAAGTGTCCCTGGCTCACCATGTCCGCTGGAGGGAGAGGGGGCAGACGGACAGGGGAAGGAATCAATCCTTATCAGCTGAAGAAAAAAGGGAGGAGGGTTTGGGGAGCAGGAGAGAGGGGAGAAGGAGGAGGAGGAGGAGGAAAAGCAAATAGTGTTTACACGCAGAAACGCGACTGATGTCAGCTGCCAGAGAGAGAGAGAGAGAGAGAGGGAGAGAGAGAGAGAGAGAGAGAGAGAGAGAGAGAGAGAGAGGGAGAGAGGGAGAGAGAGGGAGAGAGAGAGAGAGAGAGAGAGGGAGAAAGAGAGAGAGAGAGAGAGAGAGGGAGAGAGAGAGAGAGAGAGAGAGAGAGAGAGAGAGGGAGAGAGAGAGATAGAGAGAGAGAGAGAGAGATAGAGAGAGAGGGGGACAGGAGTTATATAACGACAGTGCTGACTCACAGAAGCCTGCAGGGGCTGAGCCCGCCCTCGCCACATCACAAAGGAGGAGGCACGAAAGCGACAGCCACGACAACAAAGCGGAGCCTGCCGTGCCACAACAAAGGGGGGGGGGGGGGGGGGGGTTCGAACCCGGATCCGGTCACAGATGGGGTGCACTGGTGTGAGAGGCTGGTCGGGGTTCAAGGCGGGCATCGTGGGTATGTCACGCTGGCGCGGTGCCTCCTGTGAGACATAAATAACCCTGATGATCTGCAGGAGTTCAGGAGGTTTTGGGCCCGGGTGCTCACAATGAAAACTGAGTGTAATCCCAACAGAGGATCGCGCCGGCACAGTTCTACCTTTCATTATTTACGACAGCGGCTAATGGAACGATTGTCTCTTTCACAGCACATTTGCAGCTGAATGAATCACGGATCACATCTGTCAACAATGATAACAGACACTAAATCACAAACACAAGTGAAATTGCACTCCTTCCACTGAGCAAGCATTTAAGTATCCTGGAAGGAGTTTTTCCCGCATCTAACGGCAGCAGGTTTCCTGAAATCTGACGTTGGGCAGGCAATGCAAACGAAGAGCCAATCTCGGAGCAGCCAGGATCCGGTGCGTCTCTGAGCAAAACAGAGGTGCGCAGACACTGGAGAAGCCCTTAGCTGCAGGTGCATTCTGTCCTGTGACCTCGCTGTTGTTGCACGCACACGGAGCCATGAATAACTATCACATTTCTACAGTTGACAGCTGACACCTGAAGGCGCAGGTGATATACGAGACATGACAAGTGATTCTAATTAAATGCAAAAATGCAGGATGTAAAATGGCGGGGGGGGGGGGGGGGGGGGGGGATGGGGGCGAACCCTGGCCTGGTGGAGAGGCATAGACCAGTACGCACTGCTGCCGAACAACGCTGCCACTGGCTGTCAGGCATGCTCAGCTGCACCCATAAACTTGTCCTTTCCTTATAGGCAGTTCACTTGTGAGGAGAGTGACATGTTTCACCTTGGGGGTAAACAACACAGCGGAACACTGGCCGTCTGAAATGAAAAATGAATACAGTAAATATAAGACGGGACAAGGTAAGGTGACGCCGAGCAGGAGGCTTGTGCATTTAACGTTGGTGCTGCTGTTATGAGTTAAAATACATGATGCACGAAAAAAAAAAAAAAAACATATCACTCATTTCTAGGAGAAAATTAAAAATGATACCACGGAAAATGTTTTGACTTTTCCCCAGTTATGAGTGTTTACAAGGAAAAAGACATGGAATTCTTTTGGAGGGAGACATCCTGACATGATGGGATGGCAGCAGAGGTCACTGTGGTAGGGAAGACACACATGCTCATTCACTGAGTGGTACAAGCCCGCACTTTTCAGAGACTGCTCCAGAAGGCCTCTTCATAACAGAGCAACTGTTATCAGACCCCTAGTGGGTCGCCTCTACAATGCAGTTAACCCCCAGACCTGTCTGGACCGACAGCAGTCCCCTGGGTCATGGCCTGCCAGCTGACAGCCCGTCATCTTTGCGGGTGACTCCATGGCGGGCAGCACAAAGTGCCAGTTGGCCACTGCACTGCGAACGGAGCCAGACTCTGTCATAACCAAATCAGAACCTGGCCACAGACTCTGGATGTGATAACAAAAACACACGCTTCGCTATTTTTTCCTGTCTTAAGAAAAAAAGGGTCTTTTTTACTACTAGCATCCTAGCATCGCCTTACAAAGCATGAGCTGACTTGATAAATATTATTCGCAGCATGAAAGAGAAATTTTCCGAAATGTGAACAAAATACAATATCTGGCACAGAGAGATTACGGTCTCAGATTACACTCAAAGACATCTGGTGGGGGGGGAGATAGTCAGATTCCCTCATCAAATAAGAGTAAAATGACACCTTTTTTTTTCAAAATGAGCAAGTGAAGGACAGGACAATTACTGATTCATGTTATTTTTACAGCCCTCTGATATAGCTACAAACCGCAGGCTTACGACACTAGTGCTAGCCTACAGAGGTGAGAGTTTACCTACCACTCAAGGGTATGACACTAGGGGACTGTCAGTGGGACTGTCATCCAATCACTGAGTCACAAATACCAAGGTCAGCAGACACCCAAGACAAAGAGAGCAGAGGAAGGCAAAGGGCCTCATTCCAATATCTCATTGGAGATACCACTGAATAATATGCCCCCACTGGCCAAGCTCCAACATGCTTGATGAGCCAAAATCAGAGGCACAAGAATGACATAACAACAGGGGGAGTCACACACACGCACGACATCTGGAAAGATCAGGGTACAAATCTAATTCTGCAGCATTCTGAGGAACAAACGGCAGAGGATACAGTGATGTTAAAGCACGTCTGCCACCATCCTCTCACCCTGCGCAGGAGCTGAGCGGTGCATGAAAACAAGGCCTGGCTCAGTGTGCACAACGTGAACCTGGGCTTTGGCTTTAATGAAGTTATCGGGAGCTCCAGAAACGATCCACAGAAGTGGCTAAACTCAATGAGACACAGCTGAACATGCACCGGGTGCTGCTTCTGAGCAGATACAGCAAGCAGAGTTTTCCCTCCACCCCTAAAAATCAAATTGAGAAGGCTTCAGTCTTGCTGTATTATAGGAAACTATAAAGGATTTTTACAATATCTTGCTTCTGTGAGTGAAATGGACAGAGGTCACGGGAAAGGGGATTGGCGGAGTTCCATCTCTCACAGAAGCTGAGGGGGAGCCCTCTGTGATCATGTCTGTTTACAAGAGTGCGGGGCCTCTGGGACTCCATTGCTTTAAAAACCTCCCACTGCTCCTCAATCGGGCCAATCAGGTTCCTCCACTGGCCTTGGGAGGGGGCGGGACATGTTCTGCCCTCTCCAGCCAAAAGCCTGCTGTTTGTTTTCCCCTCCCCTTTGGTCTTCTTTCGAATGTTCTATCCCTCTATTTCTGGCTGCTCACAAAGCTGCTGATGTGATTAGAAGGGATGATCATTACGGTTACATAACAGCATCAAATTAATTTGCAGCCGAGCGCAGCGGCAACGGCAGGAAATCACTCAGGCTCTCAAATCTCCCTCTTTTTTTTTTGCTCCCTCGCTCACTTACTGGCCCCTCCCACCCACCCCCCATCGCTGCACACACAAACACACCCCTCCAGCCTCCCCCTCCTCCCCCCCCCCACCACTTTCCGTCCCCTTCAGTCTATTAAAGTGACATCAGGGGATTAAGGCAAAGTGGGTCAGTAGAGCACTGCTAGGGGAAAAAAATAGAAAAAGAAACAAAAAAAAAAAAAGCCCAGCCCAGACATCAACATGAACCTTGTAAACCACAGAAAGGAGGCATGGGAGTCGTGTATAACAGAGGCTGGGGTGGAGGGGACACTGGGCTCCAGCCATGCTGGCATGGGGCTGGAGTGTGGCCTTCTGTCGGCCTCACGTCGGCCGCTTCACATGCTGCTGCGGCAATGAGCCGGACTGATTGTTGCTCCCCAGCTGTTCAGATCAGGACAGCCCTTTGGGAGTGCCCCGTCTCTCTCACTCCCCAGGAGTGCCTCAGAAGGATCAGAGCCATGGATCCATGTGAGAGGCTGATGATCCCCCCCCACCCTCCCACGCTGTAAGCGTGCGAAAGTGAGGAAGGAGAGTTGAGTGTATGAACATGCCACCATGGGAGATGGAGGGACTAGATGGGTGATTCCCTGCCACGCTAGCCTTTCACCTGTAGCTGACATCAGGTTGCTGCTACATCAGACTCAGCTCTGTAACCTTTACTATGTAAAAAAAAAGAACATCTGTAGCCGATGAAACTATTCTCAGGCTTTTATGTCTTCAGACATCGCAGACACTCACTGTACAGTCTGCCAAATCTCTCTGAATGGTAGCAGAAAGAATACAGTGTCAGAATATGACAGCGTATACCTTCATGGTCCCAGGTGCTCACTGTGTGTGCTGATTTTCTTTACAGCTGAGCTTTCAATCGATTAGCTTTGTTTAAACTTCGAACTGAATCCTAATCTTGATTTGACATCACTTCAAGTGTTTGTTAGTTCTGTCTCAGGTACATGGGCGGTTGGAAGAGTGTTTGTTTTAGGAGACAGATACAAGTGAAAGATGTTACTGTAACTTCACACAATACTCTTGAGCCTCTTAAACAAATTAATAATATGAGCAGGTATTCAACTTTATTGATTAAGAACAATTAGTTATTCAATGGGGCTTATCATGATAAAATGAACAACTAATTAAGCTTAACTGAGACAGCCACACCAAATTTGTTCATGTTAGATACAGTATGTGCTAAAATCTGGGAAATAAACAAGTGTACCTTATTTTAGCAGACTAACGACTATTTTAACATGTCTCCAACAATACACACTGCTTTGTAAAAAAAAAAATATATATATATAAAATTTATTAAATGTAGACATGTCAAATTAAGATCAACATTCCATTAATGGCTCAATTAGGCCTAATTAAATAAGAGATGAACTGGAATGAAAGCAAATCGCACACAGTGGGATATCAGGAACAAGGCTGTGCACCACAGTAGTACCAGATGTGGATAAAAAGGGATGAAGATTCAGATAATTCAGACAGGACCTAGACTGAAATGTTACGGTCTAAACATAATTTTCCTGGACGTACATGTGTAACAGTGAACTCTCTCATTTTACACAAGTCTGCAAACAGCTGCACCCTTCTGAATGAGCCAAACTGGCTCCTTATAGCAGTTCTGTATATTTAAGAATTTGGTTCAACCGTGTGAGGATGGGGAATTGTTGAACACTTACAGAACCACACGAGGAAATATAATACGGCTTTTCAGTCCCATAAGGATCCACCATTGCTCTGCCATTGCAGGGTCAACTGCAGTCAGACATGGTGAACAAATCCATCGACAGAAACAGACAGACAAAAAGTCAGAAAAATAAACAGTAAGAGATAGAGACAGACTGACAGACAGAGAGACAAAACAGACAGAAAAAAAACTGATGAGGAAAAAAACCGACAGATAGAAAGACAGGCAGACTGACTGGGAAGGGTCTTAGGGAGGGGGAATGTCAACTCACAGCTGGGGCTGAACTCAATCACGCTAACTCACTGCGACTCAGCAACCGCATCACCAAATGAACTCTCATTGTGCTGGCACAGGGTTCGAGCAGACAAGCAGTGCTCCAGCTCCACTGGAATCAGATAGAGTTACACCACCTTGCTCAATCTCCCAGATGACCACTAAAGGAGCTTAGGAGCGGAAATGAAATAATACTTTTGACACGAGATAGTTGAAATTATTCCCAAAGTTGAGCTCATTATTTGACACACTTTCAGCCTGCCTGTCTCTCTCCCACTTCGGAAACTAACTGCTATAGCTAATGTTAATTAAAGTGCATTAGTGTTACCCACCAATTTTGTCAGCAAATAGTTAGTGGCCCCTGTCCTATCTTGTAACCTTTCTTTCTAATTTTTTTTCCCCATTCTTTCACAGCTCCCTGTAAAAAAGCACAGTTTCTCTGGTGACAATTTAAAATCGATTACTTTCAGGGAATGATGAATACTAGGATTTCTAACCATCACAAAGAAAAAGATTCCCACAAATAGCTAGAGATTCAATTAGTAAAATTCTCCGGGGAACCTGATTGTGCAGTGTATGTAATGAAGAAACCAACTGTGAGGGCAAAAAAAAAAAAAAAAACGCTATAAGGCTTTTCCCCTGGACCGCCTCTGTCTGTTTAAGATACGTTAATGGTGACATGTCTCTGTGGAAACACTGTGCTCTTGGCACATCTGACTCCTCTGGACCTCCCGGCATGCAGGGTACTCAGGGTAAACAGGCTGTTTGGTTGGCTGCCATCATGTCACCCTCCACAGGATAGCTAATGACGAACTGCCCAGGGGCCTCCCTAGCCCCGGACACATCGAACCCGAAGGCAGGCAGAGAGAGGTGTGGGCCTGGGCCCACCACTGCAGTGGACTTGTGCATCTCATGCCCCTTCAACAAATCCAGGCCCACAGAATGAAACGCTCACAAAAAGCACAATATTCTGTTTCTCAACACTAACATTTATATACAAAATAGCTGAGGATATGTGGTCTTTTGTTCTTAACTACAGTTGAAAACAAACAAGAGATGTGACAACATATCGCTTGTGTTGTACTGTACCTCACTTGTAAGTCGCTTTGGGTAAAAGTGTCTGCCAAATGAATAAATGTAAATGTAAATGTAAATATCGCAAGAGCATTTTAAGGGAAGTTAGCAGTGAACTGGTTGAATGGCTAACTTGTTTAGAGACACAATCCGAACCCTAACCCTAACCCCAACCCTAATCCCCACAAAATCTTAGCACTGAAAAAAGACAAATATTATCCAAAATCACCCTGAAATATCAGGGAAAAAAAGACTGACATTAAGCTGATAAAACGGTGTCCTACAATGACACAAGGCAAAAGAAAGCACTCAATTTTTTGGGCAAGATTCAAGGTCTGAGACATTTATTGCTGATGAAAATATGGCAGCAATATACAGCAATGTGCAGCATGACTGACGCCTCAATACACTGTGAAGGTAACTGGCAGAGAGTGACTCTAATTCCAGTCTTTCAGTGTCACTGTACAACCCCAATGATGGACATGTCCCTCAGTGATTAAAGAGGTAAAGCCATCAACGTGTGACTCCAAAATGCACTTTACACCTCAGGATCACCCAATAAGAGTAGATTATAAGGCTGAAACAAATCTGATCTGTTCCACCGTCTATGCATGTGTTTCATGCTTAACTCCAATTAAAGAATTCATTTATTTTGCCTGTCATGGGGCAAAAAGGAGCCACATGCTGCAAGTGAGATCACTGAGATGTGATTAAAAGCTGAAGAGTATAAAGACCCTTTCTTTACGAAACTGCAAGATTTAAGATTTATAAGTAAACCACCTTAGATTGGTCTGCAAGGGTAAAGCAGTGCCCTGTGGTTTTAAATCTCAGAAGGGGAAAAACTGAGCAGAAACACAATCTACTGTAGTGTTAATGGGGATGTATGGAAAGGCAGTAAGGCCAAAATGGGGAAGACATTGACATTGAGGACACCATTAGGCAGGGTCAGACAGGACACTGGGGGAGACAGAGAGGCAGAGAGAGAGAGAGAAAGAGACACTTACAGAGAGGACACAGTGGGAGAGGAAAGGACAGAGGGGACACAGTAATGGAGATACTGACAGAGGACACTGACTGCCACTGCATTCACTCCATGTGTTACACCACTGTGTGTAGAGCCAAACATCATTACAGATTAAGGTTTCCGCAGCGCTAGGTGCTATCTTTCACACTGCTTTTCCAACTTGTTCAGAGCAGATATTCTTTGATTTGTTATGGAGGTAACATCTCAAAATGCAGGAGGTAAAGCATACAGAAGTCTCTGTCAACAGACATTCAAGGCGATCAAGGCAGTAGATGCACTGTAGGCAAGGCTGCAGTCTCATAGTTCGCCGAAACATTACAAATTGAACAGAATTCTTAAAAAATTTAAGTCACGCACTGTGTTTTCGGGTGCAGGAGGCAATGAGAGATCATAAGTTATTTACGACACACACTTTACGATCAATAAAACAACTGATTTCTGGGAATTCTCCTCTGCTGTAGCTTTCAGTGGCAGCAAAACAATTTAATTTTAGAAAGGACTCCAAAGCTGTGCTGTTGGGACTGAAGCCAAGCTCTTCTCTGTCAGCAGGAGACACAATGATGCTGACACCTTTGTGTCTCCCAATGTCCCGGCATGGATTCTTTCATCAACGGATCCTGATTTAAAATGAATCTACTCTTTACTAAAGATAATGGGTTACAAAGACAGGCTATTGTGAATATTGATACATTAATACATTGTTTTTTTTTGTAGCAATCAATATGTTTTACTGCTTGGCCAAATCAATCCAAATAATATACATAAATTTTGTGAACTAATAAACATGTCTTCATGTCTTAAAGCATTCATATATTACTACGTCTTACTGCATACATTTAAAAAGTGAGTACATTTAAATTATATGAGTAAAAATATTGGTGGAAACCTTTTATGTAAATGTGTGAGAGTGAAATCCACTGAACTTGCAGTGGAAAAGATGAAAGACTTAGAAAAGCACAGGATCATATATGCATCCAAAAAAGATACGCTGTTACTCTAATCTTTATATTGTGGAGCCAGAGATGGATGAGTCATATATACATCATAAATTGTTTAGTCGTCCCCCCCACCCCCCCATCCCAAAGAGTTCCTTCCTGCTTCCCTTTTCAAACATGCCTTCAGGAAACAAACTGGTTTACAGTTTGGTTCCGTATTTAACTTCCGTGGGTGGGAGGCTGGGTATTTTAATAACTTATATAAATATTTTAGTGCACTTACCTTCTTACACTGACCCTTGAAATAACTTATTGCTTCACCCCCCCACCCCCCCCACCAACACACACACACTCACACTCACACATACCCACTTGACCCCCCCCCCCCCACGTTTGCTGGTTTGAATCCCGGGTTGGATGCTGTTGTACGCTTAAGTAAGATGCCTGAATCTAAACTGCTTCAAAAAACACCGCTACAGCTCAGTAGCTGATGTGTGAAATGCAAGTTGCTAAGTTGCTCTGGATAGGTACACCATAATGATCTTCGATCCCCAGTGTGAGTCTGGCCTTGAGATCATCTCTGAAGCATTTCCCCTACAGCAGAAGAAAAAAAAAACACGATGGGGAGGGGGAAGTGGTCATCCGAAATCTGAGCCTTCTACAATTGGCCATACCCATTCCCTGAATCTCAGAAGAGATGGGCTCTCCTGCATCTCTAATTGTTCGGAGGAATGGAGCCTCTTCACAATTATAGAGCATTAAGTCAACCTCCAAACTCATTTAATCCCCCCCCATCAGGGAGACTGAATCAACCCAACACAAATTCACTTCTTCTGCCTCCGGCAAAAATAAAACATTTTTTTAAAGATTAATAGGATAAGAGATTAAAGAACCTTCAAAAGAAATGGAAAAAAATGATACATTCTTGTAGCTGATGTCCTTCGCAAGGTGTCAAAGTGTTCGTGAGACAGGAGACAAGGTGAAAATAATGTACAGTAAGTCTCCTACTTGTCAAGAAGGTAACAATGGAACAATGTTATGGTTACTCAGAAAGAATCCAATGCCTTTATACTGTCTCAAGCCTTGCAACCTGTCTGGCTACAAATGAGATCTCTACTCCTCTGTTTTGAGGTCTCAGGATAACAGACGATATATTTGAGTATGTCTACATGAATCAGGCACCAGGGTATATTACAACACATATTTTCTGTCTGTCTTGACTGTTGGCGCACAATGCATGAAATTCCCCTAACTCTGCAACCACACAATTTTCTCTTTCCAACATTACTGTTTTAATACCCTGTTACTGCTATTAGAAAACACTTATTCAATTCATTAGTACCTGTTAATTAAGTGTGAAACACTTTAAGGTTAGAGTGATGAAACAGACAGTAAACGAGAGTTAAACAGCTGATACTTTGCATTTAGCATCTGTGTTCTAACTTCTAATAATTTGTTCATAAACTTTTACAAAAGTTGTACTTAATTTATAATAAAATAAAATAAGTATAGCGCACACACAGTTAAAATAAATAAATAATAAATAATTTAAAACAAAACACAAAGGAATAAACTGAGTTATTCCTTTTTAAATAACATTTAAAAATCAATAAACCTCTCGAGTGGAAGGAGACTTGCTGCTGTGTTATTTAGTTTTGCAGCTGCTGCTTGCAGGTGTGACGAGCAATGGTAGAGACGGCTGCATTTAAAATAATAAGGATAAACAGCAAAAACCTTGAAACACAAGGCTAAAGGCAGAAACTAAAGAGTAAAGTAACGGACGGTCAGCATGGTTCTGCTCACTTGCGGATTTCCCCCATCCCTAGGAAAGGTCTAGAGGTAAAGAATCCTGTATGGTCCATGGAGCCGGGATGCAAATTAGACCACAGTTTACGTTGAGCTGTTCCCGGCTGTGGGCTCTGGCTGAGCTGCCTCTTGCGGTTCTTGGCCCAGTGGAGTGAAACCTGACTTCTGGCTGATGTAACTTCCTCTCCTTTTATTGGGCGAGACGTGCTGTGAGCTGGAAGCAGGGTGCTGTTGGGAGCTGACACTGCGTGTGGCACAATATGATGTACAGGTGTGATGGGGCCTGACCACTGCGGTGTTGCTCTTGGCTGTAGCTGCCCTGCACTCTTTTACCCAGAGTCCATTTCAAATGCTCGCTGCTCGCCATCTCTTCATATTTCTTCATTAATATTTTCAAAGGCCATAAAGCTGAATAAATATTTGAATTACACTAACCAGCCTTCTCCCCTCACCAGAGCATGCATAATTAAAATTATTTTTGCTTTTATTGTTGTTTTTTTTCAGCGTGAAGTTAAAAAAAAATTAAAAACCAGGGAAGTCTTAGATAACCTTCTAGTGCTAATAATAGGGACTCTATTTCAGTCATTTCTTATGAAACAAAGTCTTAGGCCCAAGGTAAACCAATACTGTTGTTAGGGTTGTACAGATTAGATTCACTTCTGTGTGGTGGACAACTCAAAGCATGCATACAGCTACTGTTTATGTACATCCAAGTTCTCTAAAGGATTAAAGAAAAGTGGCCTTGTGAGATCTCTGCCACTGCAAACAGTCTCTCTCCCTGCCTGGTTTCTTCACAGCTATTCTATTAGCAGATCAGATACGCAGCTCTGTGTGTTTAACACTGAAAAATCTATCTCTGCCTTTGATGAAGATAAAAGTCTCCTGTTATGATAACTCATTACAGATACTCCTGAAGAGGCACAGAGTAAGACAGAAAGGTACAGCAACATCAGAACCTTATTTTACCAACCGGGACATCTTAATCATGCAAGTCTGAATAAAGGGAAAAAAAAACACTCCTTGTACTCTGGTCAGTAAATAAAGCATCTGTTGTCTCATTCCTCCTCCCTGCCCAGCTCAGCCCACATCTGCACTTAAGTCATTGTGATGAAGTTTTATTCGGGAAAGAAAGCAGGAAGGCATCATCGTGCTTTACTTAATTAACATACATCTGTTTCACATTCAGCTCGAACGCTTTTCCGAAAGCCTTTTACGCTCTTGCTGCGTAAACGCCACCTTTGCCGAGCGCTTTTGACGAAAACAATGCGAGCTATCTGCACAGCAATCACGCCCTTGCTGTGGCTAAAGCCTAAGTGGTCTCCTGTTTTGAGATCATTTTACCCATGAGGCCTTGAATATGACCAATGCTGAGAGTAAGGATTGTTTCGGGATCATCCACAAGATACAAAGTAAATACCTCTGCCCACTCTGAGCCTTTGCTTAAAAAGGGACAAGTCTTACAATTACAAGCAGAGGATAACAGAAGATAAATTGGAAAATCTTAACAGAAATACACCACCTGTAATCCTGAATGTTTCAGATGGTTTATCTGAGTGAGGACTGCCTATTTTTCCCCTTTTCTGGAAAGCAGATCACATCTGAATGTTGCTAATCTCCTGTGTAAAGATGTTTTTAAATGTCTGTTGAAACCTCTTATTGAATTAATTGGCCTATTGGCACGTCGCCATGGAATTGCCATCATTTATAACAGTAAACATCCATGCTGGTGTCAGGTATCAAAGCTGCTTGTATCGGCACCCCTGTAATCAGCTGAACACTCCTGTTCAACAGAGTGGAGTCATTTGTCTCTCTCCTTTGAGAAGCAACGCTCACCCTATTAAAAAGGACAAAGCCCTGTGGGCCAACAATTGGTGCCTCTATCCCCTCCTTCCCAAGTCTGAATGCCAATGAGTCTTGAGAGAGCTGAATAACAGCCAAAGGCAATGCATTCCTGTGTTGTTTTCCACAGATCCTCACACACACAGCATCAACACACTCACACTCTCTCAAACACACACACACACACACACACACACACAGCATCAACACACTCACACTCTCTCAAACACACACACACACACACACACACACACACACACACAGCATCAACACACTCACACTCTCTCAAACACACACACACACACACACACACACAGCATCAACACACTCACACTCTCTCAAACACACACACACACACACACACAGCATCAACACGCTCACACACACACACACACACACACACACACCCGCAATTTGAAACACACGTTGAAAGTCGATCTATATGGGACTCAAACCTGTCGCCACAGCCAACTTGTCAGTACTGCCAAGCTTACATTGCAGAAATACAATAAATTTAGCCATGGGGTATTAGATAAACCCTGTCTTAGAATCTCTGAATGCTGTCATCAGACATACCTGACAGCAGTTAAAAGCAGGAAAGAAAAATAGTGGGCAAAGCCTATGTAATCCTCAGACCCATTTGACTAAGAGGAAACACGTTTATCTGAGAGGATCATATGATGACTGTACTGAATTATGAGTAATGCAACCCAGAAAACATTTCGCTTCAGTTTTCACTTTTGGCCAGGCGACAAACAGAACAAAAAGGTCCGATGTGCACAAAACTGAACTAGATGCACTTGAAAGGGAAGGATGAAAACACATTTGTATGCATTCTTATTAATGGCTACATGCCAGAGGTGATAACCACTCATTCTGAAAATTACCAATTAACAAATGACCACATATGCACTCTTGAGATGGGGGGGGGGGGGGGGAGTTCTGGGACTGGGATGGTTAGAGAAAGTGAGTGAGAGAGAGAAAGAAAGGAAAGGAGAGAGATAAAGAAAGAAGGCAACAGAGGACAGTAGGCCATCAGAGTGAGGATAAATAGTGTTAAGGATTACATTACATTGTCATTTAGCATTCATTCTTATCCAGAGCTACTTGCATAGGTTACAACTTTACATGTTACTCATTTATACAACTGGATATTTACTGAGGCAATGGGTTAAGTACCTTGCCCAAGGGTTCAGCAGCAGTGCCCAAGCGGGGAATTGAACCTGCAACCTTTTGGTTACAAGCCCTACTCCTTAACCTATTGTGACAGCCACTCCTCAGGCAGCTCTGTGCCTTCCTAAATTGAGACAGCACTCACCAACCACGCTGGACTATCAAAGTCCGTCAGTCTGTCTGCAGTCCTGAGCCTTTAACGGGACAAAGCCTGAGGGACACGTATGCCCAGCCATGACAGGATCCTGCTCACCCAGCAAGTAGCCCCCGCTGTGCTGGGATTCAGTGAACCAGAGTGGCAGTGTTCTGGGTCTGAGCAGAGGGTAAACCCACAGATCTCCAGGGAGAGCGGGGGGGTTCTGATTGTGAGAGCTGGATTAGATGAAATTAATAGCACCCCTCTGGGAAGACCCAACTTCCCTTTCCATCACGTTAAATGAAGCACCCAGGGAGAACGAGACCATTTGGTTTTACTCATGGAACATGATTTCTCATTTAAATGTCATCATTAGCTTCCCTGTCACATAGATTTATACTGTATGATTATGGTATTCAATTTTAGCTGCTCATGCTGTGGTTCTTATAGCCTTAAACATATGTTAAAGACAGCAGGTGCAGAGTCCTAAATGCATTTACTTCACTGTGGTCTGGCCACAACAGTCAACTGCAGGAAGTCTGGCAAAATAACAAATGAACTCAATCATTTTGGCTACGTCTGGAGAAACCAGACCTGGAGAAACTCACTGATAGACTGACTGACTCACTGAGTGGCTTCCGTGGTAACAACAATTTTCCCAAGGGGAAATCAAAACCGCTGAATAATGACTGGTCAGTTCTTATGTCTGGAACTTTCTGAAAAACATTTCACTATTTATGCTTTATTTAAACATTTAACAGCTTTGCAACAGGAAAAAACAAGAAAATTGTTATAAAAATGTCAGTATCATTAAATGATTAAGAATATTCATGGGCTAAGAGTACATTTTAAAATGATGTGTCCTTTGAAGGAACTTAATAGTAATGATGTATGGACTCAATATTGAATTCTAACATTCATCTATGATAAAACACACACTACAGTATGTCTTGGCTGGCAAGGTCAGAAAATCCTTTTGACTTAAAAAATACAGAAAACATACAACCACAGATTCTACACACAATACACCAGTACTGCAACGATTTCCAGACATGATCTAAACAGGCCCGCTAGAGTATAACAATGTTCCCTCAAAATTCCACTGTTCCACTTTGGCAAAAACAAGCCCCCAGACCCAAATTTGGACACATAAATAAACTGGTATTGACACAGACTTTAACTTAAGTATCAATCATAGACAGGCAACTCTGTATTTTTATTGTTATTTTTTTATGTTATTTTTATTTGTTACTGTTCATGTTATACATTCATATTGCTGGATACTGAGGCAGGTGAGGTACCTTGCCATAGAGCTCAACTTGGGCAAGAGCTCATCCAGGCATTGAACCTACATCTCTCTGGTCTAAAAGCTTACATCCATAACAACTACACCATACAGCCTCCCTCTTTACAGATAAATAAATCACAACTTGTAATAAGGAATTTTATGAGCTACAAAACTTAGACAGCTACAGTATTTAGATTTTTTCATCTCTCTTTTCATTCATAATCCACTGCTGTAGGTGTGCAGTGATAGTTCTGAATCTTGCTAGCTGCTGTGTTCTCTGTACACCTGGTGCCTGTTCAATCTTCCACTGGGTTTCCATGGCGCTGAGACTGTCCCCAACCTTGCTGGAGTAACTACCCAGAGCGTGCCTTCTCCCCTGCACCCTAATTGCCTCTATTACAGTATCTGCGGTCAGATAAAATGCTAATTTCACACCACATTAATTTCTCCAGGCAGAACACTCACCGACACAAAGCCCAGAAAAACTGTCAGCGCTTCTACCATCCCTGCACAGATCTGAGCCGACTGCCAGCATCACATGACTGAGAGCGACATTATGCACAGGTCAATAAGGTTTTTTTTACAGAATGTATTGATTCCACATTTACAAAGAAAACAAAAGGCACGGGTAGAAGGGCAGCGCTGTTTGTCAGCTTCAGAGGTCTACTTGAGCAGCATGGAGTGCCAGAGAGCCACACCTGTGGGAACTCCACACCTGTGGGAAAAGAGCCTCGTTCTTTACTCCTGCACTGGTCAACTACTGGATTCCTTATCTGCTCACTGTCACTTCCCTGACTGTATTTTAGTTAGTATAAAGCACACAGAATTGAGATCTCACTGTGTGTTAACTCTCATGCTGATACTATGTGCACTTCTTTTTCTTTCATATCCCCTCTCTTCAGCTGTGCTGGGATTAGCAAGACTACTGTACACTTTGGGTAATCAAACACTTTCGTATGAATAGCTTTCCCCTTTTTTTAATAACAACACAAGGCAGTAATTTATTCATCCCTGCTTGTTAATAAGCAATTATCAAACTGGGAGTAATTTCAGCCTGTGAGGGGCTTGCTGTTGAGAGTGAGGGAACGCCTCAGGCTGTGCAGCTCTCTGTGTGTCTGGAGAGAGCTGCAATCCCCATCGCTTCCCCCAAAAGGAGCAGATTTACCCCCTGGAGCTGAGCAGGCCTCTCTACTCCAGGACAGGCTGTTCACACAAGAAACCCTGGCAGCTACACACCAAGACACAGCACAATGAGAACTACACACCGAGACACAGCACACTGACAACTACACACCGAGACACAGTACACTGACAACTACACACTGAGACACAACACACTGACAACTACACACTGAGACACAGCACACTGACAACTACACACCGAGACACAGCACACTGACAACTACACACTGAGACACAGCACACTGACAACTACACACTGAGACACAGCACACTGACAACTACACACCGAGACAACACACTGACAACTACACACCGAGACACAGCACACTGACAACCACACACCGAGACACAGCACACTGACAACTACACATTGAGACAAAAGTGCACTGATAATGATGCACTGAAATATAGCACACAGGGAACTAATGTACAGGGAGTTACACACTGCAAGACAGCATATAGGGCATTACACACTCAGACACAGCACACTATTCATGGAGATATTGCAGTAAAGGTGCCTATTGCTCTAGAGCTGTGCTCTGTGATCTGTCTTTTTCCAAATAAACTGGTGAAAAAAGACACATGGTCATATTTCATTTTACACAACTATGTGAAAAGAAGATTATTGTCTCATTTTTGTTTTGGCTAAGGAATTTATTGTGCAGCTAGTCTGTCAGTCACAATTTTTGTTACAGAAGTTACAGAAGGAAGACTACATCTAAGCAATAGAAACTACAGGCAGTTGGGTATTTGTGCCTATTTGCTTGCAATGCATTGGAGTGCCAGTATGTGCATCACCACACAGATCCTATCCTAATATGTATAATGTCATGAGAAAACATGTTGATATACAGCCTGTCATTCCATTCATGTTTGGTCTGAGTATGGTGACTTATATCAGGAGGTAATACACATCCTCAAAGCAACAAGCAGCCAAAAAAACATAATCTTGAATGAGCCCTTATGCCATGTAAGCGATATAAAGTAAAGAACAAATCACTTTCTACAAACTGTTTCATATGATTCCCTGGAGGGCAAGCATGGCTCTTTGAAGCAAACAGGGCAGTATGTCATTCTGTAGTGGGGAACACTGTGTTCATCATCACGGGGTCTGGTGCGAGCGCGGAAAGGGCAAAGCAGAGAGAGAGAGAGAGAGAGAGAGAGAGAAATGGTAATCAAAGATGGATGAAGATGAGAGAAATTATCTGCCGAATCCGTAATCTCATTAAGCGTGTATAACTCAATTCTGGCGGAAGACAATGGGGCGCATTCTGTTTCTTGTGGAAAAGTACTCCAGGACATGGCGTTTTTTGTTTTTTTTTTTCCTAATGAATCAGCCTTGTTTTTTTTTTTGACTGCAAATGAAATAAGGTTACATCATAGCTGACTTTACCTCTCTTGCTCCGGCTTTGTTGCTACTTACTAATGGTTTGGCCTTTGTCCATTCAGTTAGTTATGGCTGTGCTCAAGGGTTTGTGTGGTGGACCACATGCATGTACAGCTGATGGCAGCCAGGGGCACTGTGGCCTGCAGGTGGGTGCTCTGATAACAGCTTTTAAGGAGTGAGAGGAGCCTGCTAATGTTTACTAAGGGCTAGTATGTGTCAGAGTGGGAACTGTCTGCTGCTTCCAAAATCGCTCAGTAAATCTTTTGAAAAAAAAAAAAAAAGCAACGGCAGACGGAGCGACATGATGTATGCTTGCCCTCCTCTAATTAAAACATTACTGCGGGGTGTGGAGTATTAGTGGGGGGATTACATAACAGCTCTGCATCTACTGCAGCAGGGTAGAGAGAGGGAGAGAAAAAGAGAGAGAAGAAGAAGAAAGAGAGGAGTGAGAGAGAGGAGGGGAGAAAAAGGAGGGGGGAGTGTGTGTGTGTGTGTGTGTGTGTGAAAGACAGGAGAGAAGGAGAGTGGGAAAGAAAGAAGGAATGGGGTGAGAAACAGAAAGAGAGGAAGAGAGAGAGAGAGAGAGAACAAGAGCCTGTGAGACTGTGAAAGAGAGAGGAGCTTGGTTCTTTTATTTAAGAAGAAGTGAATGTCTCCAGCGCTGGGCAGAAGAGGAAGAGTAGAGATTTCTCCAGCCTCATTCTCTCTTCAGCAGAGCCGTGTCTCTGTCATCTCTCCAGATCAGCTCTGAAACGCCTGCAGAGGCCCCCAGCCATAATCTCCTGCACTAAATGTAGGGGATTCCAACAATTGCAGTTCAAACAGAAAATACTCGCCAATCTCTTCTCACTATCACATACGAATTCCCCAAAAGGACAATCAGGGGAGACTGCCAGAAAGCCCTGGTTCTATGAAATGATACTGAATTTCTGTAGTTTCTGCAAATGGCCACACAACGTTTGCACACTGAACTGTATTCTACTATTTGGTGATATCAATGTTTGCCAGAGGATGGATCTGTGCATCTTGACAAAACTCAAATTGAAATTCAAAAATTAAAAATACGTTTTTTTTGGATTTAACAGTCACCCACCAGGAAATTCATAAGCGAGAACACACAACCACTGGAATTTCAACCACGTGCATAAAATGACATCATTGATTTAAAAAGCACATTGAAAAACAGAAAACTGACAGATGACAAAATGCCTGGAATTACAAAAATGGCGTCCTCTGAGGTGCTGATGTGTGGACGACCATGTGCAGATACTTATTATATGCTTATTGTACTTTTGCAATTCGTTGCAGAGCCCTGACCTCACGCCCACTGTCCTCACTTCCACACCCTCCAGCAGGTTTCTGTATCACCGCAGACACTGAAGTACTGACGTTATTAATGCAAACCATGAATGGAGGAACTGTGAGAGAGCAGGAGGCATCTAATCCTTGTCCCGTTTCATCCACGATCATCCTCTCAGTGTCAGCCGTGTGATGTTCAAATTGTATGATTATGATGCAAGGGAGAGGTTTGCGCGCCGCACATCACTACAATCGTTCCCCACATTTCAGGGTCATGATTGAGACTGGAACACAGATGGGCCAGATTTTTCCTTAGCCTCTACTGAAAAAAAAGGAGACTTTCCCTGCAACCGCCTGGGTAGCACTGAAATCTTACTTTGTTTCACTGAAGATTTTACGGAATGCGCCACAGCAGGGACAATGCTGCCGAGAATTTACATTTACATTTATTCATTTAGCAGACGCTTTTATCCAAAGCGACTTACATAGGTTACAGTTCTTTACAATGTTATCCATTTATACAGCTGGATATTTACTGAGGCAATTGCGGGTTAAGTACCTTGCCCAAGGGTACAGCAGCAGTGTCCCAGCGGGGATCAAACCGGCAACCTTTCAGTTACGAGTCCTGCTCCTTAACCACCATGCTACACTGCCGCCCTTTAATTTAAACTCTGGTCTGCAGTCTAAATGATGCTAGTGCACTAATCTCTTATCTGCCTCCTCAAGTATCGCCAGAGGGGAGAGACTGGCGCAGTCTTACCTGATTGAGTAGGATAATCTCAATCAGAATGTCACCACTAATACAAGATGTGCATTTCCCTCCAATCCACCGTCACTTCAGAGTGAGGTCTCATCAACCCAAGCAACCTACAGAACAGTTTATGCAGTTTAAAGGGCTCGGGTCTCCACACGATGTGAAACGGGTCTCGCCGATCATGGCAAAGCGGCGGTCAGCAGAGGAGTCTTCTGTTTGACTATGGGTGTAGCAGCAAAGGCACCCACCCTTTAGCATAGCTTTAGCATTTTTTTTTTTTTTTTTTTTTGCTGATTTGACTCCTCCCTCTCCATCCACGGCAGACACCAGATGCTGTCCTCGCCAGCTGTCTGCCTCAGCAATGGACGAGCGGCACTCAGGCTCCGTGTTTTCACAACTCCTCGGCGTCAGCCTCACACAGCTGTTCCCCACGGTCCCAACGGTCTTTTAAAAAAGGCAATAAATCAATCTGGGCACTTAATACAGGCAGGAAATTGACCAATTAAAGCGGCCCAAGATGCTAGTGGCAGAAGATTTTTACAAATTGCCAGCTATTTATACCTTCGGCTGCTATTCAACAACAGTATGCACTCACTTGATTTTGTCCATTGAGCTTTTTTTCCACGGCAGGGCACTGACATTCTCCTTGGCCAATCCTTAACCACACATCAGCACTCCCTGATTCTGAGTGGCTAACCTTTGACCCCAGCCATGATTTCTGCTTCTGCTGAATTGAACGCTCATTCTGGAGAATACCTCCACATGTTTCCAGTGCCATCAGTAGTGTGCTTAATATTACGATACTATTCAAGATTGAAAATACTTGTCTTTTGCAAATTCTTTTTTTACCTTTATCTTGGATTATCACTTTTGCAAGAATGCGCGTTGCCATTCACTGACTGAACATCAGCATTCACATTCATACCAGGCCCGTACAATCATGTTTCTATTAGTCTGAAATCAGCATTACTTCTGAGGTTATTTTAATATGTAGTTTTCGTTAATTTTTTATGAACATTTATGCCTTTGAAAACACCCCTGTGAGAAAACTGTGAAAGACAAGAAGTGCAACAGGTGTAACAACATCTGCTTGAAATCTATACGTGAGCAGGCATTAATCACATTATATTCAAAAAAACATTCAGCAGTGGCCCCGTGTGCAGTGACGTGAACAGTATTCTCTGTCCTCTCCCTTTCAAAATGATCATCATTCTGCAAATATCAATCAAACAACACACAGAAAGGCACCTGCAAGTCTACCACCCCATACGCTGTTCACAACTGTTGTAGGATAGTATTTCATTCCCTTTATTTCAGTGAACTGTTCTGAACATCTCGTGCCAAGGCATACCAGGGCGTCCACTAAAATTCAGCGTCTCGTGAAAGTTAAAAGAACAACCTGATTAAAACATCTTAATGATTCAACATGTTGAAGATGAGCAGCGTCACTGAATGTTTGTTGTTCACGCCATCTGACCTTGACGCCCACGAGACCTATGGGCGCTGCCAAAAGAAGCTACACGCAGGCACTTTGCCAGAATCAGTGAATCACACTCAGAGAGGATATCTGGCGTATGCGGCATTACTCACTCGAGAGTATCTCTAGAATGCTCTGGGAGAGAGGAGGACTGTCCCAAGCTACCGGAACGGCAGGCGATCCCTCTGTGCGGTGCAAGCCTTAGCTTCAGCACCCCAGCCTTCTCCAGGACACATGCAGACAGCAAGCAGTGTGACTTTGAATGTAAAAAAAAATCAGAGAGGACGGATGCACTCCTGTCACTCCTATTGAGATGTTTTTTTAAAAACGCGTTATCAGGGCAACCACCTGCAGGCCGTAATGCCCCTGGCCGCCAGGAGCTGTGCATACCTGTACCAATACCTGAGCGCATTTGTGCAAATAACTGAATGGACATGGCTATACCATTAGGAAATGGCAGAAAAAGGCCCAGCCAGGGGGGGGGGGGGGGGGGGGGGGGGTGATGAAGTCAGCTATGATGTAATATTTCTTCTGCTTGTAAAAAAAAACACACACATGACATGGTCTTTAGCTAGAAATCTCCCAGAAGAAGAACTAAGAGAACATAGTGCCAAGTTCTGACTGGCTAGAGCTCTGCTTCCCAAGGCTTCCCACGGTCTCTCTGTTTCACATCATCTCTGTTGTGATGACAGAGCTGGGCTTATAACCAGAAGGACACGGGTTCAATTCTCAGGTGGAGACTGTGTTTACATAACGAACAAGCCTGGAGCAAATCAAAAACCTAATCTGTAACCAGTAACCTGGATCAAATCGATGCACTTCACATCAGAGAGAAAGGCTGCTTAACTTGAGTAACAGAACTTGCCTGGAAAAAGGCCACCTGCCAAACACATATATAACAACAGTCATTTTCCCCCATACATATGGATTTGTATAGCAGCTCAGACAGCTGGTTACCTGTTAGTCATTCCACCAGTGCTGAGAAGCCTGCCATGCTCTGTGCAGAGACGTTACTGTGGTTTCAGTGAGTGGCAGGGAAGGCATGCAAATTCGCTGAACTGGAAGAGGCCTTCAGGGGGGGGAAACAGAAACCACACACCTCCATGGCTGTGAGCCCTTATCTCTGCAAGGGCCATTTCACTATCTGAAACTTGCTCTTTTGGATGCCACGGTTCTGATACCACAGCACACATCTGGGCAACAGGCATTATCTGCTGCGTGGTAATGTTGCTAACTTCAGGGGAGGAGTCATTTGAATCATGTGTCAAGCCCCCTGGAAAAAAATAGCATTCGTTGAAGATCATGACCGCAAGTCATAACAGTAATTCCTTTTCAAAGTGAGGCCCTCCTTTGCTACGAGCACTGCTACATGTGCATTTTAACCACCTAACTACACCCTGCTGCCATGCAATGCAAATTTCACCACCAAATGGTACGACATGGTTCAAGCAGTTCTGCACCGGAGCCATCAGGCACCTTGTTGCTTTTCAATTTTAGCTGATGAAATATTAATACCCTTTAATAATGAGCCTCAGTGATTCTAATCACTCAGCATCCCCAAAGGCTCAGGGATTGCAATGGTCCAGCAGGCCACAGAGCAGATGTGGTGAAGACAATATGCAACAATTCACATCAAGACGGACATTTGGCCTCCGCATTTCCAGGGGAACGGCATTGAGTTGGGCTGGCAGGTGTTCCTTTCAAAAATAACATTCTTGCCTTGTTTGCCAGCACCGTTCGCGTCCAATACTGCCAAGTCAGGTTTATTTAGTAATCTGCCTCTCTCCATCAAAATCACGGTCAGAAATTAGCACTTTTTTTTTTCCCCTACCGAGATGTTTAAAATCCCTCTGAGCCCTCGGTTCATAGAGGGAGCTTGTTTCTGCTCAGATGGCAGCTGCACTGTGTCATTCGCCATGCTGGCCGTGGTCACTGTGTCACGGTCGGTCCCCAGCATGCCGTATGCCTCTCCGTGCTGACCTGTCACTGCTTCATTCTTGATTTGGGAGTTGGAGTTGAGCGTCAAATAACAGCGAGTTTGTAGAATGATCTTTTGTTGTAGCAGCTTGGTTTCTAGGGGGACCAGCTGGCCTCTTTGGAGCTCCTCACTCTAGGACAAACTTTAAAAGTGACAGCTTTTCATCTTATGTGGATTTACACATGATGGATGTTACCACTGCATGGTTAGGGCCACAGAGTGGTCTTGCTCGACAGTCATATGTTAGGTGTGCGTTATTTGGTGACAACTATCCATTTCACTAAGACAGGAATGCACAGAATAACCATAACCCAAATTGCAGAGAGGTTCATGGTTTATTATCCACTTAGCCCTTATTGTCCATAATGATAAATGCCAATTGTGCACCAACTGATCAGCTGAATCACCAACTGCTTGCATTATCTCGATTAAGAGTACAGTCATCACCAACTGTGTTGTCACGTCAAACATACTGCTGGTAAATGAGGCTTCAAAGAGACAAATTCTGCCCTCAAAAGGACAGTTTATTCAAAACAGGGGAGAGCCTTTAAATCAGTACCTGATCAAGGCTATATGTAATAGATGGCAGTTAGTCTCAAATAAGATACTTTACATTGAAATTGAGCCATTAGGAAAAAAAAAACATTCAATTACAGTGATGAACAAGTCGCTGTGAGTCAGACAGCCAATTTGAATCCCCCCATTTTGAAAAAAAAAAGGTTTAAAGAAAAGGCTTTACACTATCAGCACTGTCTGGGGTAAAGGCAACCCAAACTCATCTCGCCAGAACTGCTTTCAAGTGGAGGATTCCATATCACACTCCTCCCACAGGCTAATTAGTTCCCTCTCCAATCGGAGAATACTCTTTTACCCGTGCTGCTCCAAGCTGCTCAAGATAAGCTGCTCATATTAGTGTCTCGTTTCACCACAGATCCTCCTTTTTAACCCTTTACGCTCAAGCGCTCACACGCTCACACGTACATGCCATTTAGGGTCACTTGTATGCCCTGCCGACAACAGCCGCTCCTTTTTTTTCATGTGAATTTGGGGGCACGCGTCTGCTGTTGAGTGACATGAATTTGGGTGCAATTTGAAATAATTACATGAGCTTCCATCAATAAACACAACTATGCAAATTTGCAGAGGAGCGCTGCTGCCTAGTGCACAGCCAATGTGATTTACAGGAAAATGGACAAATGAGTGTGAGGGGTTTGAATCTGACACTACATATTTCTTGAAAGGAGAGTTGATGAAATGATGAACCAGTGAAAACAGCTCCAAGGGAAAGACTGAGGACAAAGGAAGTGTTAGATTCCAATTCTGCCTCTGGTGAAGAGGATAAGGGGTCTGGGAAAGAGTATGGGTTTTTTTCGGCAGCTGACTGGAGCACCAGGTAATTTCCACACACTTGGAGGAAACGACTGACACAACAAACACCTGTTCATTTGTTTCACTGAAGTGTTTTATAAACCTGTCCACTGTGTTATTTACTGTTTATTCTATTTTACAGTTGTTTTATTTGTTTATTTAAATTTTAGCCAAGGGTTTGATTGTTCAAACTAAATACTTCTATAGCAATTGCCAAGTAAAGCCAACATGGTAAAGACCCTGAGGTTTTTTTGATCAACAGTCATATAAATATGCCTGAGCATGTGGCTGATTGAACATTACTCATAAGGAAAAGCATACAAGAGGACTTTAATGACATAATGTATGATATCATATAATTTTCACTCTGGATTTATGGATCCCTTTTCTGTTTTTTTTTACTGTTATACAGTAAGCTCTCTGTATTGTTTAATCTCAATGATAACACATCACTTACTTTTAAATGACTGCAATTCCACACAGACATTAATTTCTCTATGTGACATACATCAGAACCTCAGAAATCAAATTGCTACTGTAAGATCCCAAGCCAGGAAGCAATTACACAGGTGAAAATGTACCAGATATGTGATACGTTGGATTCTTTCACACACACACACACACACACACACACACACACACACACACACACACACACACACCTCTGTATGTCAGTGAGTCTTGGCAAACGCCAGCTCAGCTACATCTTCATCTCCCACTGTTCCCATAGCAACGGGGAAAATTGCACTCCCCTTACTCTTGCACTTCACTTGCCACTAAAACATTTAAAATCCGCTAAAAACATGCAACAACAAAGACAAGGTATATGATGAATATTTTACAATATTCAGACTGTGAGTGCCCTGTGACTTAAGAGGCCCAGGCGGAATATTCCAGAGACAGATCGGCGCATCCTCTCTGCTCCCCCGAAGACCCCACCTAGCAAAGAACCGCCCACTGAGTGTGGGGCACGGGCACGAACCTGAAGCTAGACTAAATGTTTTGTTCAAGGATATAAAAGCAGTTTCCCAGGGTGGGATCTGATCCTGTGACCTTCTGGTGAAAACTAAAGTTACACAAGTATCTGCCCGCTTCCCTAACACTGCTAAAAAGAGGGGGGTAGGAGGGGAGTCCTGGACACAGGACCCCAATCACTCTCACTCTGTTAAGGACTCCTGCCAGACAGCTTCACATGGGCGGAGTAACACCCCATTGTGTTATTCTGGGTCTCTGCCTAACGCAATACATCACGGCGGACAGTGCACTGCCGCGGCATAAAATGGACAACAGAGCCGGTCTATTAGGTGCAAAAGCATCCCATCTATAAAAGTCAGCATTAATAGCAGGGTCGACCCATTCATTTTTCATCCACAATGAGGCCAATTAGAAGAGCTGAAATGAACCTCTGGAAGGATGCCCATTTTTTACCGCGGTGCACAAGACGCGGGCACATTACTTACTCCCCTCGCTGCCTCCCCCCAGCCAAAATTAATGGCCCTCAACAACATAATTATCATGGTTGATCTGTATTATTATGTGTGTGCTGCTAACCAACTTCAACAGTTTGCTGAGCATATGTGGCATGTCTGTGGTACCGCTCTGACTCCGCGCCACACATTACGCTTGAGGACTGACACCCTGCACAACAGTTGAGGGAGTTCCCTCGCTGTCTTCTTAAAAGTTATTGGTCTGCATCGCACACCACAGAGCACTGGCCCTCTGCTGAACCTTCCCATTCATTCTGCTATGGGACACAGCTTTCTGCACTAACCAGGAGCATTTGCTACATCTATAAATACTGTTTAAATGCTGAAATGAAATGCTTAAAGAGAAAATGGTATACATGTAATGAGTCAGACATCATCTGTCAATGGACTCTACCCAGCGGCTTTACATTGAGCGAGCTAGTTCTGTGAAGGTTTTGCTGTGTGGCATGTGGCATGTGATTCTTAACAAGAAGGTGTGGTCAGGCAAAAAAAAAAAAGCTGAATTTTAAAAGAGAATAGGTCCTGCTGTACAAACCTGAATGTTCCTGGCCTGGAGCTTTTCAGTGAGTCATGTGCAATCTACCATACTCGGTTCAAAAAAAATGTCATTCAAGATGAGTGACATCTTCATGAAGATAGTGGGTTCAGAAAAAAAAAAGAATTTTAAAAATGTTATGTATTTAGATCTGTTTAGATGACAGTGAGTCAGTCCCTGCACTCCTGCTCCCAGAGCTATAGTTAACAAGTCAACATCAGAAGAGCCTGATTGACAGGTTGTACATATTTGACAGAGTTCACCCTGCAAACATACCCATTTCAACTTTTGAGGAAAAAAAGAATAAATACATCTTTGCAGAGAGAATCAAAAATAACTCCCTAATTGCTACATATTTGAGGAAATGTATATATGCTTAAAATATTATGAAACAAATGGCTACTTCAAGATATGCACATGCTAAAAAACATTACAAAACAAATGTCTATATCAGGCTCTGAAAGATGATCATTTAGTTAACATGGTGTCATGACTTACATGGTTAAATATGGCAGCTGTAATGATGAAGGAAATACATTGTTCACAAGCATGTAACTGGATGTTATAGGAAAGAAATGCAAAGTTCACTGATGAGTTCTTTAAATGCAGAGAAATGTTACTTTAAAGAAACTGTCTTGTTGCTTTTTGGCTATAGTTTGCTTTAATTACTGTATTTATTGTAATTTATTGTATTTTATTTATAAGAATTCTTGTTCTGCCTGCACTTGACTTTTATTTCAATCTGTCATTTCAGAGCAGGCTTCCATTCTATCTTAAAAACACACAAAATAGTACTCTATGCTTTACAACACAGACAAATCTTTAAATTAAAGATTCAAGTCTAATTTAATCTGTTCCATTTTGGCTGAGGATGAAAAACGAGAAGGAATTGCCTGTCAAAGCAACTAATAAAATGATTAAAATTAATCTAGAAAGGATAATTAATTTTCTTATGAATATGAATAAAATTAGTAACTCTCTCTTTGAAATCTGCAATTGCAATGAACATATAAAGGCGTGAATTATTGTCCATGATATATGAACATATTTACATATTTCTTTTAAATGTACAGTGATCCATGGATGTGCAGAGCACTTCTGCATGGACACACAAATCCCCCCTATTACAGATTCTATCTAGAATTTTAAAAACACATGGGAGAAAGCCATGCAAGGTGTAGAATTATGGCAGGGCATGCTTAGTGTATATCAGCTCTTTCAATATTGATTTGGTCATCTTCTACCCTCTTTAAACCCCCTGTCATCTCCTGTCCAATGAAAGAACCTGGGTGTTGTGCATGGACATGACTGAAGCTTTTTTTTTTAATTAATTAGCTATTTACTTTTTTCTGAATCTTTCACAATCAAAGGGGAAGGTTTTTTCCCTCCACTTTACTGTGAATGACCATAAAAAAGCAACAGAATGTAAACATTATGCACACTGGCTGAAATGCAGTGATCCCACCCACAGTTCTCACATGAATATGACAATAAAGATGAGAGGAAAACAAAACACAAGAACTCAAAAAAGAAAAAAAAACATAAAAAATACATTTTTTGTTTTTGTCTTGCTACTCTCTCTTGTTTCATTGACAGGAGTAATACTTTCTGCAACACTGACAACCCCCTGGGACTAGTACAATCCAGTGGGGTCACGCTCGGACACAGCAAGTGTTTGGTGCGTGTTATTGGTCAGTCCTGGAGAAGGCAGAAACCATCAGTGTTTGTCTGAGTCGTTGAGAATCTGCTGGTGTAAGTGCTACTGTCATGGGCAGAGAGTACACTCAAGCCCTCTGTAAGAACTGAAAAATTATCAGATAAATACAAGACAGAGAAACTGTTGAGAATTACAGGGCTATTTAGGGTCAGAGAAATGTGTAAGAATTATGGGAAAAATATGATGTGGTTATAGGACAAAGAAAGAACAGTGGGACAGGAATTCAGGTAACTGCAGATGTGTTATTTCAGTTCTGCACAGAACAGCTACTGGTCAGTTTCACCTTTGAGAAAAGAGAGAGGACAGGAAGTGGGTTTAATCTGGTCTTCAAGACACCGTGAGGAAAACAGACCTGTCTGTTAGAAAAAAAATGCATAAAAAATAAAGCAAAAATGCTCCCATTTTGAACAGCATGTTTCTTAATGTAAAAGTGGTAGGTGGTTCGTTTCAAGGGGGCTCCAATTGATCCCCAGCTGTTCCATAAATTGTCCCTATTTCTAAAATCAGGTCAGCGCGATAAGCAGCCCGGGCATCTCCTCCAGGAGGGGTATACACGTGTGCCCATCCCAGCATCCACATGGTGCCAGGGTGGTCCTATCAGTCATGCCATATGCTGGATGAACAAGACCAGCAGGCACACATAATTCTCCGAATACAGATTCCCAGTACATAAACTGTAACGCCACACAGTTTGCCTTACGCCTTAATCAACTACTGTAGTCTTTTGACACTTGTTTTTTCACATAAGTCCTGTGAATCTTTTAGTACACAGAGTACAATAGTGTTCAAGACTCTAGAGGGCTACAGTAGTGAGAACAAATTTATCTACACAGAAAACACATACGTTTTATTTCACTGATAAACTATACATCAATCTATGTGATTCACCATTTCTGTCTATGCAAACAACAATATGAATGCATAATCGCAAAGGACAGAAACAAGTGGGTAAAATGACCCTCTTTATTTTGTAAGATCTATAGGAAATAAGGGTTACATCACCATTTTGTCATCAAGTTCCATCCTGAATAGTGGAATGGAATAATAATAATAATGGAATAGTGGTCAGGGAGGGTAGCCTCACAATGAAAGAGTCAGAAATGTGCCCATTGAACCTGCTGCCCCAATTTTCAACAGGAGCGGTAAATTTTTCCAATTGAAAACTGATTGACTGGGCTTCAAATAAAGGTGAGGTTCTGGCATACTGTCCTTAATGTTGTTAAAGTTTCCACGTGTGTGCAGCTACACTGATCAGACTGGAAAGACTAGGGATGTGCTCATGTTTGGGTTGAAAGTAAAATTAACATTAAATTTCCTGTTGTGTAAGGTTCCATTTCTGTTGAGGAGCCTGATGCAAACCAGGCAAAAACAGACCATCCTTTCTGAGGGAAACAGCCCATCTTTTCCATTTGCCCTTTGTTAACCACAAGGCGACCGGGAGTCATTACGGAGTGATGTGGAGCCTGCACCATAAACCTTCATGTCCAAAGCAATAAAAAAGTGACATCACTTGAGCTTGGCTGAGCACACACTGAGTTACAAGTGCGTTCTCCATTACCACAATTGCTGGGGTTGACCAATATTTACGTCCAGACCCCAGCTGTTAGATATGTTTGAGTTTTTGTTACTCCCGTGCTGTTCACATTCATTCATTTATTTTTTATACCATGGGCCTCCGCTACTAAAATATGTCAATGGTTATGTCTCTGAAACCCTGAGTATCAAGAGTCTTTACTCGTTGGATAGATTAAAAGCGGTCCTTGTTTTAGCCGACAAAGTAACAGATCTAACATTGGGTTCAAAGAAAAAAATACATATCCTCTTGCCTCTTCCCCAGGAGGGAAAACTCTGCAGTGTCATGAATTGCTGCACAGCCTCTGTTTTCACCCATAGAAAGTGTCCTCAGTAACTCTGCAGCTGTTTTCCTTCTATCTGCCTTTTTTCTTTTTTTCTTCTTCCTTAAGCTGGAGGATAATCAAAGCCTTCTACAAAAGGAGGGAAAAGTGAGAAAAAATTGAAATAAAAAAACTACTGTACACGAGCAGCCAGACTCTTCTAATGGAACTCGTTTAATCTTGAAAGTGAGACTTTCAATGGCGTATTAGCTTTTTTTATCCCCCTATTGCTTCACACAGAAATATATGCAAATCTTGGGAGCTAATTCTAACAGTGATGACATTAGAGCCAGTTCCACTCTGTTAGACTGAACTCCCATACCAGGGGTCCCAAGGCTAGAATATCACCTCCAGGTTCAGAGCTCTGTTCTACTGTACTTCTCCGATGAAGATGTCTGGATTTACTCTGTATGACGTCTGCTTCTAGCCAGCTGCTAAGTGCCAGTGTCACTGCCACACCTAATGACCAGGTTTTAAGTAAAATGTCTTCATTCATTCTATATCTGAAGTAGGGACTGGATTTGAGGTGTGTGGGTAAGTACGTGTATGTGTGTGTGTGGGGGGGGGGGGGGGGGGTGCATGTGTGTGTATGTATGTGTATTTTTGTATGTGTATGTAAAGGGGGCATTCTTGTGTGCATGTGTATGTGTGTATGTGTCTGTGTATTGCATGTGTGTTGTGTTCAAGGTTGTGTGTGTGTTTGCGTGCAAGTGGGGGGCATACGTATGTGTATGAACATGTATATGTGTGCATATGCAGGTGAATCTGTTGGTAAACAAAAAGACTGTGAACCTGATTAAGTCTAACATTAAAGCTTTGAGTCATGTCTCTATGACCCCTTGGTCTTTCTGGGTGCACTTTGCTTTTTGAAGAAATCTTGCTGTTTGACTGGCCATCAAGGTATTGGCATCTGTATTTATCTGCTACTGGATTTAACTTTCATAGCCTTATTATTATTAAATGGATTAAAGTTGTGTTCAGAGCCACAACTATACAGACAATGTTTAACACAGATTGCACAATTCTGAAAAAAAGAGCTTTCAGAATTGTTAACAATTGTGGAATGTCACATTACAGATGGACAAGATTGTTCCTTCACACTTGCTCCACTCTCAACGTTGGAATTACTGCATAATCAACAGCAACTGAATTATGCAAAGGGAAACTTCTATATTCTGTTTCAAATACATAATGAGGAATGAAAAAAGATGCATTGAAATAGGCATTGCAAATCCATCCTTTTAATTTTTTGGCTGTCTGGCAAAGTCTGAGCGTCGTTAACTAGTAGAGGCAAAGTTAATCCTTTAATCTAGATCCCCGCTGCAGGGTACCGCAAACACTCTGATTAAAAAGGGGGATGTGGGCAAAGAACAGTTTAAGAACCACGGGCTCTAAGGAGATAAAGGCGGAACGTCTTGTTGCTATGGCAGTGTGTACCAAACGTCTTACGACCGCGCAGTTTCTTGTCTAATATATTCACGGTATTTATGAAACATGTCATAGAATGCATGCTAAAATTCTAAATATAAATCCTATGGAAATGCAGCCCCCTTCTTGAGTGGAGCTTGGAATGGCAGGCCATCACTGACACATACTGTTGCTAGAATTTTGGCTTGCTCTTGTTGTTTCACAAACTTTTGACATTTTTTTTTTTGTTCTTCATCTTTTTCTCTCCTTCATCACTTGGGCAAGCCCAGAGAAAATACCTATCTTCTCAACAGTCAGGGAGAAAAATAACAAATAACAGATCCAATCTGATCCGTTCTAGTGGGAAATCATATCCATGCCTCTGAGGTGCGGCACATGCTCTGGGATTTCGGTAAGCAATGAAATCAAATGGAAAAAATTTAAAATAATGTATATAATAATAGCATATAGAAAAGTGCAGAGGAAGGCTTATATAAGACACTGATAGGAAGTAAATCGAATGGAAGATAAATAAAAAATGGACGAAAGAGGCGGAAAGAGAGAAGGGCGAAAAGAAAATACAGACGAAAGGAATGGAATAAAAAATATTGAAGGAGCACAGAAAAATAAAGCTATGATTTTGAAATTTGTATTCAGAACTTGCCCACACACAAAAAGGAAAAAAAAAACAGCGCTCTGAGCTGAAGCAAAGGAACCATGGCAACTTCAGTCATCTGGTGCCCCATGTAAACTGCGATAGTGGAGCCTCTTCATCACTGTCTACAACCTCCCCGCGCTAGCCAAAAACATACTCATAAAAGATATACGCAAATACAAGTACCTACAACAAACTTTAGATCAAATAAACACGTGAGCATCAAGTATGGAAATACAGTTGTAGAAAGTGTTTAACAAGCCATATAAAATATAAACAGCAATTTTGGGTGCAAGCCAGATAAAAAACACAATTAAGGAATTGAGGGTGTGTGTTCTGTTTTGCACACCCTCGGACACACTTACTGAACGTATGCACAAAAACATGCTAGATCAAAAGCAATGCTATAACAACAACAGTAACAACTTTGCTAATGAAATACACAGCCAAGTATATAATACAAGTTTTCTGAGTACAAATATCGGAGCTGGAAACAACCTATATACAAGAGGTATATACAATAATCAGCACTGGTAGCTGACGTTAAGCATCTTGTAAGCATCATTGGAAACTGCAATACTTGCATGAACAGCTACTGTAAGCAACAACAGATACAAAACTATTTTTACCCTTTTGCATTGTCATTATCCAATTTATAAATACATTCTCTCTTTTGGTAGCTCTTTTGTGATGTGAATCACAGACAGGCACATGGTAACCTCTGAAGATGATTAGTTGTGTTTAATCCTTTTTTTCTCCATTTTGTTGATGTATTTTTTCAGGCAATTTGGCTAATTTCTTTTCATCTTAAGATACAGCTACTCAGCTTGCTCTACTCATTCAGCCCACACTACAATGAGTGGTTTATCCAATTGAGTAGCTATTTCATATGACAAGTAACAAAGCACATTTTTTGAACCAGTGCTGACATTAATTATGCATTATAAATGTACATATTATTCAGTTTCCTTGTGTCACTGTACACATAATCTTATTATGTGTTATAAGTCTGAATCTGCTTGACAAAGTTGTCCCCCTGGCCCTTATACTAGCTGTTTTTATTTAATCACCTCTTCTTAATGCCCCTCCTCTCCTTACACCTACAGAAAATTGACCACAACCCCAAAGAAACAAAATGATTTTAATACTGAATATTTTAAGTGTTTAATACATTTATCAGGTGCTAATCCAATGAGTATAAAATATTTTAATAATTTAATTTAATAACAGTAAGAAGATTTTTTTTTTTTTTAATTTGGCTAAGTCGCACCAGTCCTGTCAATACTACATAATGGCTTCAAATAAATAAATAAATAAATAAATGAAAATAAACCATTTTTATTTAGTGTGACTGGACAGAACAACTGCCCTGCCATTTCTCTAGTCAACGATCCACCCATCCATTTTCACCTGGCCGACACCTTTTACTGGTCAAGGGACGAATAAATCACACTTAGTGCACTCCCTGGGTAGTTTGACTAAAAAAGGACATCAACATGAAGGAGGACTGTGGTGTTTGCCTGTCATCGCTGCCCCCGGAGGCACGGTGAAAAATTACCGCCAATAAAATAACATTTTTCAAAGAGCGACAGGGCTCTTTTAATCTACCTTCCACGATGAATGGGTTTCGGGGACGCGTTTCATTTCATCTGAACACAAACAATCTTTCAAAGGCCTTAATAACAGTTACACAAATGAGCTTCATTAATTAGCTGCAAACGGAATAATGTCTGTGCCACCTCGTGCGCTCCTACTACTAAAAGGAGGGCGAAATACTCCAGCTAAAACAAACAATAACAACAAAACTGGGGACCTAATAGTCTGAATAGCTCATTAGTATTTTTTTACAGAAAGCATGACTCATAGCTGACAGTTCTCTCTCTCATACCGTGATACAACACACATCTGTGAGTACCTTTCACAACAATGCTGAAAGCACTGCAGGGAAATCTCAGAGAGATGCCAGTGTAAAAAGAAAAGCATGTCTGCTCAGGAAAAAAAAATTAAACAAGCTCTGTCTCCGAAACATTCATTCACCCAAGCCTCATTTTATTGCGTAGCTTTTTTTTTTTAGAAAATGTAACATGTGTGTCATGAAATCAGCCACAGGTGTTTTTAAACACTTTCAGAAGCTTTGTTTTTAAGTCTGTTTAGAAAATGTCTCTTCCTGATTTGGAGGAGAGTGTTTCACATCTCTCATATGTCTAATAGAGTGGAATTGTTTTACCTTTGAGTAAATGCTTCTGTTTTCAATACAACACATCCAAAACACAATTTTTCCCAGCACGGTAGACTCATTTGTCAGTTCAGCAATGTTTTTGATTGTTTTGACTTTCCCAAAAAACATAAACGTGATTTGTTTGTATTTTGTTTCACTGTTGAGTCTCCAAAGTATGGGTGAGTGATTTCTCCATGGTCCCTTTGAACATCTACGGCTCTGCAACTTTTTAACTTCAACAACATTTTACCTAACGTTCATGCAGTACTTTTACAGTTATAAAAGAGTTTTATGATTTTCCATCACTGACAAAAAGGCAGAAATCCAACAAAAGAACCCAGTGGCAAATGAATGCCATTCATGTTAAGAAAAGAGCACGTTTTCACTTTGCAAAGTCAAGTGCATAGTGCACAAAACAAGCAAGTCTAATAGGCCTGGAACCTTCCCCCTGCTGTAATTGTCAGGACCGAATTGGCCCTTAAACAGGGCGATGTGCTATGTGAAGTATTTTGTTCTACTGTAATTGGTATCTAATGAAATCTCCCACTCTACAATAACACTGTGTTATGAATAATTTAACGTGAGGGGCTAGAATAAAAACTGCCGCCTTGAGCACATTTTGAGAAAATTCAATTAGAGTTACTTTTCAAAACAGAGATGTGTCACAGACACAGATGTAGTGATGGGTGCTAAAACAGCATCATTATTTATGCATGTCACACTTTGCTTCTCCAGTACTGTAGTCTCGCTACAGCGATTTCTCAGCAACAGGGAACCTGTGAGAGATGCATCTCTCCCAGTGCCTACCGGTCACTCATGTCAAGGAGTGTACTAAACAGTCAGTTTAATTTCAAAACACTTCATTCTGTTAGGAGTTGCCCTATGTTCTGCATAAATCGAGGCAAATTCATTATTACCACTGTGCATCTTTGCATTCTCTTTGACGTTAAGAATCCTGCTTTTGTGTATGGAAATTCTGATTTTATCGTAAAAACATCTAAATTTCAATTAATTTCAATTTCAATGTGTAGCTAGAGAAAGATTAAAGCTGTTTTTATCAAAAATGTTTTTGTCAAATTTGTTCTATTCAATAAACAAATCCTTACAATTCTTACACAACCTGATTCATCACACACACACACACACACACATATATATATATATACATAAAATGCTGGACACAGTCATTGGATAAAACACAAATACATATTTACATAAAAGGTATCCTTTGAGAGAAATAAAAACAAAAAACTAACATGGGGGAAAAAGATGGATTCAGTTGTGAGAAAAAAAAAAAAAACGTAGTTAGCAAATGATAAATTAAAGGGTAGGCCCTGTGTCATAAATTTGGACAGCGTCATGTCAGCGGGTGCGTGATAAACAGCGAGCGCGGGACAGTGCGGCCTCCCTGGGCATATCTCAACGGCTCGCTGTCACTTTATCACTCCGGTCCCGTTAGATTACACCTCCAGGGTTCAGGTGGGAATCCATCAGAGCTATTATTACCTGCGGCTGTGGGCTGCATCTATCACCACTAAGGTTACCATAACCTCAATATTAACAGAGGAAAGCCGTCTAATAAACAGGAAGGAAGGATGGGGTTGCACCCCCCCCCCTCTAACTTTTAATAAGGCACTTGGAGGAATGAAGATCATGGGCCATGCTTAGTATGCAGAGCAAATATGCTGATTCCCGCCCTCCTCTGATTCTCCTCATTCTCCTCCTCTGATTCTCCTCCTTGGGCGTGGCCCCCGCTCCTTCAGTTCAGCTTTTCACTGCAGCATCCATTACGCTGGGGACGCTGGGGAGGCTGGGGACATGTCCCCACCACTTTTTGTCGTGGCCCATTTCGTCCCCACCACTTTAAAAAGGTGTGAACACGTTGAACCCATCGCTGTCCCCAGCACTTTTCAAAACAAACTGCCTAGGACGCTGACCACATCTGGAGCTGGCCAATGCTCGATTGCGGCTGGACGAGACACAAAGGTGTGCAGTTTTCTCAGCCTGTGCCCGCGTAAGACTTTCAACTTTAGGCCTGCGGTGAGCTTTTCAGGGCAGGCAGGTTCTGCCAGGATGTGTAAATTAAAGAGCTGATTCGAGAAATGGATGCCCTGCTGCACCAATGAATTGACTCTACGGTAATCCTCTATTGTGCAATAAAAAGCCAATAAAACAAGCAGCGAAAATGAAAGTACATTAGGCTAAAAATGGGCTTAAGCTTCTTTAAGGATTAACGGAATTTGGTCAAGTACGTCTCTGGGAGTAGTTTGGTTCCTGAGTGTACATGAGGTCATTGCCTCGCTTGGTCATGTGACCTGAAACATCACAGACAACCTAAAACACAAATCTATAGCCTGCTCTTCTTTTGATACATAATCTAGCCTTTACACATGTCGGAGGGTAAATAAATAAATGAAACATACTAAAAAGACCGTCCATGACAAAGCATATCCATGGTCACTCTTAATTCTGTTTTACAGTTAGAGAAATAAATTACAATAATTCTTATTGGTTGCTTCTTTTTTCTTTTTTTTAAGTAGGTACCAAAGTAAACAAAGAAATTCAAGTTTAGTTACTTGTATGATGACAGTTAAAAACAGACCTAACTGTTAACATTACATAGACATTTAACTGTGTATATAAATGTTAAATCTTCACCATAACTAAAAAAACAAGCCTACATGTCTGAAAGGAACATTATTTCTAAAGTAAATAAGTTTATTACTTATTTACTACCTACTCACTATCAGTTACTACTTCAGTTCAGTTACTACTTAAGAAGTCATGCAATTAACAGGTAGTAACTAAATAATAGTACATTAAGAATAATTATGTTAAATATTCAAAAGCATTTCTTTACATTTTTTATAATCCTGAATATACAGTGCAACACATACTCCAAAGTGCTGTGAAATGAGGTGGTAAGAAAACCATGCAACTATAACATTTATGGTCCTCACAAACACATGAATATTCACTCCAGATTTACTTGCTACACTGAATAAATCATCTCTTGTAAACAAGTGGTAGCATGAATATAACAGTTAAATCAGAGGAGAAGAGTTACACCCTTCATCAGAAAGAAGTCAGAAATTAGAGAAGGGAGAGTGAGACTATATTAACCACAATCAAAGTGCCTTTACAATGGAGAGGAAAAAAAAATTTGTTCATAAGTGTCTGTGATTGGCAGCACATGGTACCTCAACCTATTATGGTGCTCAGGAAACCTTGGGCTCAGTCACTATCAGACACCACTTTGCACCATTCAGTTATTTTTGGTGGCTATGTAAATGAGTTGCACAAATTAAAATAGAGGGATCAATTAGATATGGTTCACTGCACTTTGTGAGGGAACCATGGAGAGCGATCCAATACAGGAAATGGTGCAGCCTTGAGGCAGAGCCAAGGGGTAAGAGGTAATACAGATTTGCTGTTATCTTGACATAGGAGTGTTTTTTTTCAGGCAGTTTTTTCCATTACTGTTACAAAAGTTAAGACTTTTTAATGATGAAGGACTATGGTTCACTCATTGCCCTTAGACAGACTGCCATAGGTCTATGCATATCATTAAGAAATTGTAGCATAACAGTCTAATCTGTGATGCAATTATTTAATTTTCCTTTGAGTATAAATCAGAAATATAAAACCTGGTTTGCTGAGCCCAATGTCTTTCATTCTCAGCCGCGATAAATCACCTATGACTCACAGTGTTGAACTTAATTTTACAAAATAAGGTTTCTTTCGTATAGTCCTATTCTGCGGGCACACTTCTGAACAACAGTTGTCCTCCAGCTGCTCCTAATGTTCTCTGTCCTTTTATCTCAAGAGGCATGTGGTGCATCTATACCTTTTTTTTTAAATTAGACCCGTTCATGCACCTCTGTGAACTGGTCCCAAAACATATTATGCTCTGACTGGAAGGTGTCCCCACTGTTCCTTCCCGTCCTGTATCAGAGGGGTGTAATCCCAGGCCAGACACACCCTATTCTCCATTCTGTCTGTCTCCCGCTGTTCCCATGAGCCTTTGAGCTTACGGAGTGTGGACTATCGCTCACCGCGCTGAGAGACAAGGCCCTTTGTGATGTCCATGATTAGTCTTTTGTGTTCCTAGGTAAAATTAGAGATGAAATTCTACAGACACCATTGTGCTCCTATCTTTGGGACGCTCTGAAACGCACACCGTTTTTTTTTTTATTGGTGAAATGAAGCCCTGCAGGGACTGGCAGATAGGTTTCTCTTTGGGGAAATACACCGCAGTAACACAATAGGAACAATCTTGTCCTTCAGTTCTCTGTTCCCTCACTTGAACTTTTGTCGGCCTGCCCATTTATCGCGGTGCTTTTTCAAAGGTCTGTGTTCCCAGGTGATACTCTACTGTTTTTTTTATGTTTCTGAGACGGACCTGTGGATACCGAGCGGGGCCTTGTTACTGAAACGATGACAGCGTCGACTTTCCACAGTCTGAACGACCCTTCGGGCTACCCTAAATTCCCTCAAACTGTTCAGGGGGAGGAGGGGGAGTAAGCAAATTGAGTTTGGAGTGGCATCTTTAGATGTGTTTGTTATGGATTTATTTGTAAGCTGTCACTTTTCCTAATGCTCAGGGACATCAAAATAAGTTAAAAGAGGGAAAAGCCTCAGAGAAGCCCACTTTCCACCAGTGATGAAAGAACTGCAGGCACTCTAGACAGGCCTGTTATTTAGTACAGTCACTAAGACAGCTTTTCTTATGGGATTGCTACTGTATGTACCCTTTGGAATACTAGCAATGATTAAAATGTCTCAATCAAAAAAATATGCCCATGAACTATATCTGTTGTTTACTTACACAAACAACACATCAAGACCCTTTCAGTTTATGAAATACTCACCTGAATAAAAAAGAATATAGGGATGCTTCATTCACAGTGAATTCACATCAAAAATTCCTCACTAATAATGTCCAAGAAAAAATTGATACTACATAGACTGACTGGCCATCAGTGTACTTAACCTCCTGTGATTTCTACTACTATGAAATACATGTGTATGTAACATTAATTTAGATTACACTGTGCCATAGATCATGCTCACCGAAAGTGAGTGTCTCTGGCTTTTCTACTTCAGTGTGAAAGACTGCAGGCACTTGTTCGCTTCAGTTGTTTACAAATGCTTTATAACATGGTAATGTCATGCTTAGGAGGTGTTACAAACACTTAATATAAAGTGTGACCAAAACATCACTGTTTCTCTGGCATTCTAAATACCCACATAACTGCGTCACCTGGTTCACCACTGGTGTGGGCAGCAAAAAAACTGACAGAGAAAGACAATAGATAACTTACCTTCATGATTGGATTCACGTAGCAGTGAGACAAGGAAGAGAGAAGCACCGGGAAAAGAGAGAGGAGAGAGGAGTATTAGTACCAGACAGCAACACAGAGTGCTTTTATAAACAAGGAATGCATGGGCATTTTTCCAACTTGGTCAGTGTCTTAAAGGGAATGAGGTTAATCTAAAAATACCTGGGCCCCAACCCCTTCCTCAGTTTGTGCATGTTTAAGCGCGTGTGTGTGTGTCTATGTGGGAGTGTGTTTAATTAGAACCACTTGAAAGCTGGATGTATTTTTTTTTTTTTTTTTGGGGGGGGGGGGGGGGTCTGACAAAACAAAACATTGATTATCAGTAAAGAAAAGAAAATAAATAAACAACTGAAATCTACAGAGAGCAGCTATGGTGTTTTCAATGGTATTGCCATGAAGGGGTCAGAGATGGGACAAAACTGTCAAGACGATCAGGCTATTGTATGGCATTATGTCCAAAGCAGTATGAACTACAACAAAGAAAAACAATAAAATATAGGAAACACAGCTCTGAATTTCAGCATTCATTGTCTAAGCAACAAAAAGGGTGATGATCCTCATGGAACTCCATTAAATACCTTAATTGTACTGTCATTATTTGTAATATTATTGACACGATCATGCTGTTGGATAGCAAGTAAACCAAGAGACTAACAAAGCTCCCGCAATCGAGCAAATCTTCTCACTTGCCAATTTGCTGCACCAATGAGAAAACTTTTCACAAAGTCATGTGGGAGTCACCTCACTATGAGTACTGCCCTCTGCTGGCTCACAAGGGAAAAACAGCATTTCTGCTTTTGCAGCGGTTTGTTCTTTTCCACTGGAGTTGCCAGTAAAGAATCATTGGGGTATTGGTGATGTATGCCCATGTATGAGGGAGTTGGAGCCGGCCTGAATTTGTCACACCGGGGGCTGACAGATCGGGTGAATTGGGGGGATGACTTTCACCAGCTTCTTGCTTAATATGAACAGCGTTAAAGGTGTAGACCCCTCCCGAAACAGAGTACTGGGTTGTGCTGTAGCTTCAACACCGCTTAGTTTAACAGTGGCGCCATCACATCAGATAACTCTGGTGAGTATTCAGGATTTTCTTAAAGGCACAGAGGCTGCTCCATACTGTTACAAAATAAGCCATGCCGCACCACTCCAGCCTGGTTGCAGATTGGATGATGATGAAAAATATGGGACACATTCTCATGGGCAACACATTCTCAGGGATGAAGCTAACACTAGGCAAGACAAAAGAGTAAAGAATTCAATCAAATCACCAAACAGTTAGTGAACCCTTTAAAAGGCCATTTAAGGCATCCAGATATTTCATTACTTCCCCCCACACGCTCCAGACATCCATACCCCATGTGACATGCTATTCTGTAGGGGGCAGTAACTATAATAGAGAATCACACCACTCAAAGGTTTCTGAGCTTTGAGTCAGATCACTTCTAACTATACACAGATAACACATAGGTAGCATACACAGATAACTAACTATACATTTCCACTTGATTGGTAACAAAACATTTTCTCCTCCGCATACAAGGTGTTGGATCTGCGCCATCGATCCTGTTAGACATTGAAGCCATCAAAGACAATGACTAACCCAGTGAAAATGTAGAAAGCAGGTAGATTTTACTTTACAAAAGTTAAAATGGATGTAAATTATAACTCTCCTGAGGGTCTCATTATGAGAGCTGATAAGTGAAACAACAATAGCAGGTGCTTAATGGAAAATGTACTTAAGGCTATAATTCCATTAAGATTACAAAAGACAGTTAAGATTTATTGAGTATGCATAAAGAATTATTCCAACTGGATATCGACAAACTTAAAAAGAGGCTTTCAATTTTTTTTTCTTCTGCCCAATTAACTATAGCCTTGGTATTTGTTGAATATAGTTGTTTTCCGTCTAAATGTAAAACTTGTATCAAGTAATCTTCTTAAAATAAAATCTCTATGACCACTAGCAATCAGCATTTCTGTCAGACAGTAATGGCACTAGAACTGATATAGTCTGTGTTCCAGTAGGTGTAGACATCTATTTCTGTGTATTCCAGGATTATTTTGTGATACTGAATTTTTTGTTTTTTCAGTCTTTTTTTGTTTGTTCAATTCCAGTTTACTGGCTGTCTCAATGGCCTTCTCTTCAAATAATGATTAAGACCTCATAAAAATCTGAAGCCTTGCTATTTTGTTTTATTTTTGTGAGTAGTTGACCATGACACTGGGATTGAACTGTTATAAAACATGTTTTGTTCTGTGAATTAGCTGTCTTATTCTCATTTTTTGTATTCATACAGTCTTTTGATTATACAAAGCAATCCATTTCCACCAGACCACAGTGGTATAAATGAAGTCTGCTATTCCTCAATAAAGAATCTCTTATTCATCTTTTTATTCAGCTAAAAAAGATATATTGTTCATGTGCCCTTCACCATTCTCTGACCACTGAGGTTGCATTGCTCCTGCTCATGGTTGGATTTGTGTAGTCTATTCACTCACATTAAACCTAGTGTAAAGTGAGAGTATGTGCCTGAGCAATATTTAATGTAAGCAGAAATGCATTATTGTGTATATTATCCAGTCAAATGTCAACTTGCAGTAATGAATTCAACGGGAGCCCCTAAGTAATAATGGAAAAGCTATCCCAGGACTCTTGTTATTGAGCGTAGTGGAGCCATCACCCATTCCGTGAGTGTCTGTGAGTCTCCACGCCGGTGTGTAGTAACGTGGGGACCGCCTGAGTGCACGTGCCGATCCCCACGCAGAAACCATTTCATCTGAGCTGCTGCTCCTGCACAAGTGAAGTGCAGATTATTATCGCTCATTCGATCCCCAGATACAAAAAAAAGTAAAAATGGAATTAAATAAATAAATAATAAACAGCAAAGGAGGGAGAAAAATCAGAAGTCTCTACCTTGATTGCGGCACGATTGACACGCTGCTGTTGCGGCTAAAAATAAAATCAACCCGAGAGCAAAAAAAGAGCCTGGCATCTCAGGGCTCAGACAGAGAGAGACCAGAGAGCAAAATCCTAATCCTTCAGAAAGGGCCCCCCTCCGCCAAGCCATCAGGCTAGGAGATTGATGCCTGTCTCACAGCGCAACCAGGAGGCCAGAGTGGAGCGATACGGCGGGCGTAGATAGGGCCTCAGCCAAAGTGACATGTGACAGGCATGCCAGGAGTGTGACATGTCAACAGTGGAGTATAAGACCTGACACAGAAGGAAGGAGGGGGATGTTCAAGTGCTCAAGGACACAAGGCAAGACTTAACATGTAATGTAATGTAACGTAACATACAATAAGACGTGATTAAGACAGGCACCTGTATCGGTAGCATGATGTAGGGTGGGCTTATCTGACTGACTGGGCTCAAATCTAACTTCTCTCTTTCACCAGCCTGTCTCCTGAACAGAGGGAGAAGACCTCGACAGCATTCAGCAGTCCCTTTTCGATGCAAGCAGAACACATTCAGGATGACTGTATGACCAAGCGTAGCACCTTTCATTCTCAAGAGAAGGTGGCGCGGTTAGATCTTGCACCAGTCAAGTGGCGGAGAGGTCAATCATGTCACGGGATTAAAGGGATGGAAGGGTAAGAGAAGCTCTGAGAAACAGTAAGTGAGAATGATGAGGCTGAGATCAAGAGAGGAGGTTGGCTGTAGCCTGGCATTATAAGGAGCCCTGATGCTGCAACGGTGAAGGGAGAAACCCTCATTACTCTACCTCGCGCTGCACTCCAATCACTCTTTGAAGTGCTTTGAGGTACTTCGCCGCATGAAACGAGCATCGTTAATCCACTTGTTAATTAACAGCGTGCCGGCGTGCCGGCGCGCCAGTGTCAGGAGCGCCCCTTTCTCCTTGAACGACTCAAATCCTTGAGAGGAGATGGGAGAGATATCAAAAGAGTCGCAGGATTTCCACCACTGCAGTGGAGGCTCCGACACTGACTAGGGAGCGGCCTTAATCTGTGCACTCCAGTTCGCCATATCTGCGAGGACTAATGAGATATTCAGGGGCGTAAACTACATAAACAAAGTTACTGTGTGTGTGTGACACTGGCATTTCCAAACAAAGGGAAACAAAATATACTGTGCACAAATTAATTTGGGCGATACTGCTGGAAAGATCAAGGGAGAGAAGTTTCTGGATAAACCGAGCAAGTTTGGTTAGAGCCTTGTGCCCACTTGGAGGGCAGGATGGCATATTATAGAGAATGTTTGCGTACAGCACAATGCCATCCTCACTGTGATTAAAGCACATTTCTTTCTTTGGCCCATATGAATACATTCTGGGGGATTTAGAAATCCCTTCAGGTTCTGAAGGAGCTTAGATTAAACCTGAGGACTGTGAAAAGAGAGGGAAAAAATGCAAAGGGAAGGAACTCCTCACGGTTGTCACCCTACTTTTTCCTCTCCCTTTCTGATGAAGCTGTTCCCGATGCCCCTGTGCCAATGACTCTGACAAACAGGAAATGATGCAGAGAACAGAGCTCGCCTTTCCTCCCGGCTCTCCCTCGCCGCACCAGGCGGCTGGGAGGAAGTCTCCCCTCTGTGCCAACAAGTCCCTTTTTCAGTTCAATTAATGATCCATAAATAACCCAATGAAGGTGTCAACAAAGAGCGCAATTTATCATGGCTTTCACCGGCGCGTTTCATGCGAGCGGAGAGCTCGTTCGCAGCCCACCTCTCTACAAAAAAAAAAAGAGAGAAAAAAGATTTATTCCTGGCCGACCGCTCCAACCTAAAATTTATCTTGAGCAGGAAGCCTCACAGGTGCGCCGCTTTGACAAATAAGCTGGGAGTTGTGGGCCCGTGCCTTTGTTAGGGGAAGCAGAGACAGAGTGGCAATAAATTTGGTTAAGAGCGAGAGACAACACACTCATTGGGCTCCCTCGGGCCCCAGAGAGGCCCGAGTTAAAGGCACACAGTCTTTTTTCACTCCCAGTCAGCAAGGACTCCTGGCTGTATATCACAGAGAGATGGCTTCTCTCCCCAAAAAATGTGCGGCACAACAAACCCAGTCCCGCTGTAACACAATTCAGCGGATCCGCGCGGCGGGCAGGGAGTGCTTTATCAGAGTGCTCCATAAACGTCACTACAAGTCAACAATAGCAACCCAAAACAAACACACCGTAAAAACATTCAACTGTTCCCTAAATAGAAAGATCCCTTTAAGTGAACGGCAGTCTGAGGTAAAGTACTCTATGGAGTGTAATGCATTAGAGAACTAGAAAAAAAAACATAGTGAATTATACAAGAGCCTGGGTTTGAATCAGACATTAAAAGCAATGACGTGAGTACAAATCTGCTTCATCTTAAGCAGCACGCAGCAAATCAAAATCAAAACACCTGATCTTATGGGCAGGAATTACACCGCAGCCAACAAATGTTTTTAAATGAAAGAATACAGTCATCTTCAGCTTTGAAGTTATGTTGGACCTTGAGCACCAACACCTCCTGCTGTACCAATTGATAGCTCTTGTTAACCCACTCGTGTTTGGATAAGACTGTCTTTTTAAAGTAAGACTGCCATTCTTCCATTCTGAAACAGTTTCTCACAGACAGATTCAATACCTGACACAGACACAGATTCAATACCTGAAGGTAAGAGCCTTTTAAACATCACAAACAGTGCACAATTCAGGGATCTAATATAACACCATACTCACTGGGATAATTCATTCTGCACTAAGTGCTTAGGACACACAAGACACTTCAATATGCATTACCTATTAATACTTCTCAATAATGAGCAGTGCTGCAAAACGATCACGAATAGCCGTTCTAGTCTAATTATTCTACTTGACCTGTTATGTGAAGAAAGCTATATATCTATCAAGCTACAAGTACTGTAACTCCTTTTTTGGCTTAGTAGACAGAGGTATCAAGAGGGACATATCATGCATATTACATATCAGGTAAAAATGTGTCTGTGTGTGAGAGTGTGTGTTTATGTAGCTAAACTGCTGTAAATATCTATGTATAATTTGAATGTTGTGATTATTTTTATAGGTACACTTTTTATAAATGACCAACCACAGTGATTCTCACATTTAATGCCCATTTTTTTCCCAGTTTGGATGTAGATTTGCTTATATGCTTTTGTTGGTGGTGCACAGTACACACACTCTGTGGCTATGCAGGAATGATCAAATACAGCATTTAAGCATGGGGAACTACAGAGCACATTAGAATCATGCAGGGGCGTATAATGACACCGCCTCCGTGAGGCTGTCCTGTCTGTGGGGAGCGCGGTCAGTTTGTCAGGACACGGCAGGCGGCTCCCTCTCCCAACAGGAACTTGTTAAACTTGTCCATTAAGGTGATTGACACTTTCCAGACATCTTGCTGACAAACGGCAGCGGGCAGCAGGTTGATTCTACGGAGACCCACCCTAAAACATGGCACACGCTGCAGACCAGCCCAGATGCACAGGACTGCCACGTCTATGATTGATCCTACTCTACATCTGCCTACCAGCCCCACCTTTTACTGCACATCTACATGACTGCCCCCACCCCCTGGAGACAATTAAAAAAAAAAAAAAAACAGCTCCACCTTCAGCTGTCAATCAACCCAACAGCCCTGCCCACTGCTGTCAGTCTGCATAAAATCCCACTCTCCGCTATCAATCTAGCCACGCCCTCCCAGAGAACCTTGCAGGACACTAAAAGGACATAAAAATGCCACTGGGTAGAAACTAGGTAGCCCTGCGCTGTGCTGCTGTATTCATTGTGTGTATGTAGCAGTAATACAATTTTCATTTTTAGTTTCATAGTATTAATTAATGTCCAGTGTATATCTTTTCAGTGCATGACTATTGATCAAAGGATTGTCTTTGACTTCATAAGTATCTCATAAATCATAATAATGACTATCATAATTTAAAGATAGAAAATGATAGTCATCTAATGAACATCCTGTTTCATGGATGCGGCAATCATTTGAGGGGAAAAAAAAAAACCGTTGTCCTCAACATGACACAAGGTGAACCAATTTCACAGAATAATGAATAATGTGGAGAATTTAAAATAATTTCACTGCCAGCACAGAGCAGCCCTGGTTATCAGCGACACTCTAGTTCACACCGTTTTGCAAAAAGGAAATGGGCCGCTGTCATCTGACAAGAAATTCCAATCATATCAGAGGGCACGGGTGACAGCGTACTGTAAATATCTGTAAATGTCCATAATGAGACTGGGTGTTGGACACGGGCAGAAATCCAAGATAAATGACATTTCCCCAAACCATGCTGACATTTTAGCTTATCGGGTGAGAGGCACCAGCAAGCGAGACCGGCCCTGTCATTTAGCACCTTATCTTTAGCACAGACAGCATCTTCAGAAGTGAAGCTGGGCGTGGGGCTGTAGCTTAGGGAGGAGCTGCCAGTGTTCAAGGGTGGGGTTACAGCTGGAACTGGGGTGCTGGTGAAGCTAGAGGTGGGGGTGCTGTTGGGGGTAGCAGCTTTAGCTAGTAGTGAGGGTGAGGCAGAGGTGGGGGTATGGGCCTACGGATGGATGTGATGGTGGAGGCAGGGCTTAAGCTGTAACTGGTGGTGGGGGAGGGACTAGGTCTGGAAATCAGGATGGTGCTGGAGGTAGGTAGGGGCCAGAGGTTTGGGTGGGGGTGGTGTTTTAAAAACTGAACCCCATACCCTTCCATTCCCAGCACCGCCAGTGATTCTGGGAAGCTGACACAGAGAGGCAAATTAGAACTTTAAGGACCATAATGATGGTGTTTGTTCAATGGCCACCAAGAGTAGAAGTGTAGGACGCATAAATGGGGAAGTACTGCAGAGTCAGAGACGAGAAGACCCTACAGGAGTCCTGTGAGGAGGTGATGGCTGGAGCGGAGCAGGTCTGTGACTCCTCATCAGGGGAGCAACAGACTGGCAGATGTCAAGGGGAGGGAGGGGAGTTGGGCTGGCTCTCTCTCCAGACACTACACAACTGCCAAAATTTAACTCCACTCCAGGGGGACCAGGGAAGGGGCAAAAGAGAGCATCCATCTCTCAGCCTACCCTCTCCTTGGGCTCTTCTGAAAGTCACCCGCTATAAAAGTAACAGCTTAGTTTGGAATAGCAATGTCAGGTCTTTCAAAGCTGAGTGCTGCTTTTTGCCCTAGATGGCCACAGGAGGCACTACGCCGCAACTTGTAGTGCAACTGAAACAGAACCATTGGATGCAACAATACAAGAAGGGCAACTTCTTGGTCTAGTGTGTCCCAGCTAACTGCTGAGAGGACAAAGGCAATCTTTCACAGAACCTGACTGAAAAGAGTTTTATTTTTTTTTCTCTCCATCTGAACAAAATCAAAACCTCTGTGGACTTCTGCTCTTTCAAACCCACTTCAACAGAGCTAAAATTGAGTGAGCTATTATTCACCTCCGAGTGTAACAACCAACCCTTAAATTAAGAACCTGCTCCAGCCAGTTGAGAATGTCAGCCCTAGGCTACAGGCACATATGAGCTAATAAGACCACTTCTAAACACTGACATTCATTTCTGTGACACTTCAGTAACATTGTGTCTCACTTAATAATTTTCAAAAAATAAAATAATTAAAATAACACAAAAACAGTGACATCAATTCTCAAAATAGAGCTTAACATCTGTGCAACAGTGGGGTTGTTGTTTGTTTTCCTTCATATATAGATTGTGGTTTTGATATTTTCAAGTAATTCATGATTGTCACTTGGCATACTCAACATACAGCTCCACTGTCCTTCATTTACATAACTAAGGTCAATGAACACAGGGCAAACACAGTGACAGCCCTCAAAGGAAGAGAATGGCTTATGTAATAACAATCACCACGGATGTGCCCTGCCTTCACGCAAGACACATATTGAGGTATCCACATTGGTTCATCCTGCACTCAAGATGGTCTGTTCTTGCAGATAGTTACCTCAGCACAAAAGCGTGTCTCCAAAATTGTCTGGCTCAGTCTCTAGCCTCGTAACAACCTCCCTTCACATCCCTCCCGAATGCTGCTCAGTGGAGTGAAGGATGAAAAAGGATCGCCACGTTCCTTTATTTGCCCTTCTGTTCGCAGTTCGATTGAGACGTTCAGTCAGATCACTGTCAGCAGAGGTGAGGGGATCTGTTGAATCTGATGGGTACATTAATACCTTTCAGGGGAGGACGTTATCATCCTAGGAGTGCGCATTTTTTTCTGTCTTCCATATGGAGCTGCTCGCTGGAGAGATGTCAGATGTGTGAGGAGGAGGAGGAGACATTAGGGGGATGGTAGGGGGATGAGAGCAGCCCACGCCTGGATTGCAGACATACGTCTTTCTGCTGTCATAATGGGCCACTATACAGCATCACCCCAGCAACAGCGGGTCAGCTCAGTTCAAAACTCGTTTTGAAATTCTAATCATAAAAGCATGATGCGCAAAACGATAAAATCCTCTGAAATGCTAAATATAGGCTGGTGTCACAGTGAATTTGTAATCCCGTCTGAATCTGAATGTATTTCTGACCTATATCATTGGATTAATACTTTGTTAGTTTTAATTAGACGCCACTGAAATGCCAGTGCATTTGAGCTGAGCGCAACAGAGCTAAAGAAAATACAGTGAAAATGTGCTGTTGGACAGGTTGTTGCTAGTTGAGATGGTCACAAATCAATCCTTGGGCTTTTGAGTGTTACAAATGCCACTGTACTCACATATAGAGCATGAAATAATGCCGTCATAGACAGGGGCGAACACACGAATGAAACACTGTACTGTACACTTTTAATACTGTGTTAATACTGTAAAATCCCACTCGCCAACCTAGTGCTTCCTGGCCCTCTTCCACACCGAGTCTAAGCTACAGTCTCTCACTCGCAGCCACTGTATGTAGGGAATTGATGGATGACTTAACAAGATATAAATTACGTAACAGCAGGTGAGCCCAAAACACTCATTAGTTTCCGAGGATTCTCCTTCTTCCCTGAGAGGAGCTAATTGATGCCTTCCTCTTCCCTCGCTGCCACCTCTCCAGACAGAGGCTGTGGGGAAGTAACTCTCGCACTTGTAGCTCCAGCACTGAACACGGTGCAGTGCCACACGCCCCCTAATTAAACTCATCAAATGAACAAAGAAATACAAACCCTTTAAATGGCAGTCCCACAAAATATATCAGATCTTTAAAGCCTTTTCTTAATTCTGTTGAGATTCTTTATCTATTAACTGTCCTTTTTTTAATAACATGGACAACTGGAAATTAATTTCTTCTTTAGTAACAACCTAGAGAGATGAGACAGCAGTGTAAGAGATTGCATAGACAATCACCTGGTGAAAGGATGATTCAGAGCCAAATGGAGGGAATTTTGTCAATTTGGTCAGTCCTGTATCATTAACAATCCTTGTCATAACTGGGGATGGTGACTGGAGAGGTTCTGTCCATAAGACATAAGATCATAAAACATGTATACACACACACACACACACACACACATATATATATAATGACAAGAACAGGCTATTCAGTTCAGACTTCTAAATGCAGTCTGAAAAAGGCTTTGTAAAATACTAATACAACATCTTACAATTTGTAATCAGACTACTTGCTACATATCCTAGTATCCTAGTATCCTGTCTCCCTTGTTCAGATCCTTGGCACAATATTTATTTCCAGATAACCAATGTTTTTCTGGTTGGACGAAGTCTGGTTTTGTACCTCCCGCAAAATAATCCTGACACGCGTTTTTATTGTTCCAATGTAGAACTTCACATTTGACAATGTTAAACTTCATTTTCCAGGTAACAGCCAAATGCTGGCTTCCATTTAAGTCTTCCTGAATCATTTTGGTATCTTACAGACTTCTAGCCTTACCCTCCCCCTATTGTCTCATGTTGTATTAGTGTTTTGCAGCACACTAGGTTTGCCTTGTAACACTGAGGTGCATAACAGTGTCCATGTTGCTGCCACACACAGTGGACACAAAAGAGAACAATTACGTCTCTTAAGCAGAAAAGGCTTAAGAAGAAAAACCGCTGCTCAAGGTGCCTTGAATGAGAGAACAGTAATTTTGGGCAGAATATACAATGTTAAAAAATAGAACGAAAAAAATACTTCGTGTTCTCAGCACGATTTAAGCCAATTTTAGATGTATGTTTTGGAACAACAACAAAAAATTCTGGTTCTTGTTTGTGTCTTAAGGCCTTGCTGTCCCTGTTTTCTCTGTATTCTGTCGCACAGAAATAAAGAGGGACATTTAGCACTTCTCAAACAGCCCTGGGCCCAAAGTTCTTCCAAGAAGCTCAATCACATGTAACATGATGTTATGAAACTTGAACAGTTTATGTATTTATGCAGGCAATCTGTCGGTAGCTAGACCTTTCTTTTTGTCACATCTTCAGTGGCTTCACAAAGCAAGCTAACCACACAGAAGATACAGCACACTGTTTCAATGATTACAGTGATACCTTTTGTGTGTAACTTACTGACAAGCACGCTACCATGACATGACGGCTCTTTAATGTAATATTTCAGAAATGGTAATTTATGTGTGCCTAGATGTGACATTCAATGCAGTCTCATGTTTTCTACTTAGACATGGTCATTTGTTTTTTTTTTATGTCAGTCTCTCTGTCTTTCGGCTTCGCCCCTCCCCCCAGCCAACTATTCGCGGGCCTCGTTTGACTTCCAACAACGAAGTCATCATCCGCATGGCTCCAAATGCAAGCAGACAACAGAAACCACGGCAAGACGCACGTTGGATCCTTCAGAGCACACACGCTGCCATTTCTCTTTAAAATCCTTACGAAAGGCCTCTCTAAGGGCCGATTGGAGAGGCACGGGTTCAACCAACCCCACTCTGCAGGCACGGTACAGAACCCCCACTTATTTTACCCGACTACCCACTCAAAAACCATCTTCATTAAGACTCGGAGAAATGAAATCAGCTCCCTCCTGCCAAATCTCCTCCCTGCTCCTGCCATTCTGCCATTCCAGGCATTGTTATTATTCTCCAGTGAGGAAAACAAAATGCGATTTGAAGGGAAGTTGTTGCTATGGACACGGTACATGTCTAACAAAGCTTTTCTGTTTAAATAATTTCACAGTGAAAATAATTCTGTAATCCACACCCTACTGGAGTTTAAGACCAATTTTAATGCAGATTTCACCAATGAAAACAAACGGCCAAAGCTTGCACGCAAAAACCAAACTGTAGGACTTGATCATTTAATTACTCTGGAAACCAACAACATGCAAACCATGCAACTGTTTGGGGCAAAACAATAAAACTACACTTGACTGGGGTCTAACTTCTTGAATGCCCCTGAGTCTTATTCATGCAACGGATAAAGGTGATTAAAAGATGAAAACGCCCGGTTCGAAAAACGAAGCTGGCAATGATGCTGACAATTTGACATTCATTTTCTACAAAGACACCCGACACCCTGTCCACTCAGAGTGATCAATATTTAATCTGGAGAGATAAATTGCCGTTGTTTGTCTTTCATCTTCAGGGAAAAGTATAAGCACCATGACAACACCGTGGAAACATTAATCAAATAAAGGTCTGGCTAAAAAAAAAGAAGGAATAACGACTCCCTTTTGATATTCACAGTGACCTAGAACAGTTGACACGATGCATCTTGTATTGTATCTTTGTGCACATGCTCACCTGGCTAACGTCAGCGGAGATCAGCTCTTCCTACCGTCATAAACGAAGGCGGCGAATTGGATACCTAAGAAAAGATTCAGTTCCCCTGTGTGCGTTGTGAATAATACACTGTAGCACACACGGATGTCACACGCTTGTACTTCTGACCTTCCTCCATCTGACAGTAAAGAACTATTTTCCCATGAATCCTCAGCCCCTTGTCTTTGCAATTACCAAGTTCCAATCTCGATTCGTCCCTGCAGTCACCCGCAATACCCAGTTGGTTCGACAGTCTTTCTTCTGGTGCGGCAATTATCGTCCCCATCTTTTCAAACAAAAGTTTTGCTGTAGGATATTAGGAAATGTCAAATTCAGGTTTCGTTTCGCTTTGCTCTGAAGGCAAAGCACTGCACCCTGGAAACGCTTTTTTTCCCATCCTCTGCATAATGCATGAATGAAACAGCACACTCCTGATTTTCCATTTTGTATCATCACAAAAATAGAAGTAGCGAGTTGTCTGCTTTCCATGAGGGATGAGATATTCAATACCAAAAATGCTGAAAATAAAGGCTGTATCATCACACTTACAAATGACAACTTCAGGCACATTCACACAAGTAACCAGTATGCTTTGTCCTTAACTTTGAATAACACATAAGCAGACATTATCTTCATTAATTTTGTTTTGACATATTTTCTTTTGTTAAAATTAACGAAAAATTACCAGAAAAGAAACAAAATTTGCCACTTGCTGGAATTCTTTACATGATCGTATGACTGAATGCCTACATTAATCATTTAAAATCAAAACTCACTGAGATAAACAGAAGACCATTTTTTGTTTTGTCATTATGTTCTTTTGTCATATTTAATCATTGCAAAAATTCTAAATGGTGCACTTAAACTACAACTAACACTATACAGTTAAAATTATAACTACATAATTCTGCCTGACTGATAAGCAAAGTATTTATGTGCTTATAGCTCTACTATAAGACTGGTGTAGGTCTTTGGAGATGGGTAGCTCCACACTGCACGCACCTGCCACCACCTATGATGATCTTTCTTCCCAGGATAATGAATCACTGTCTCTCACCTACTCCCAATTTAACACTGACTGTTGCTCCTGACTACAACAACTTTCTACCGGATTGGATGACCGTATGCTTGATTTTAAATGTAAGACTCATTTTAACATCACACATCAATTTACCACAAAAGTAAAAGACACACAGCATTTCAGGACAACAGAGGCTTCCTAAATATGCTTTTTTTCAGGGGTTTTGGGTTTTTATGTGTGTGTGTGGGTCGGGGGGGGTATGCTGGATGACCTCTGTTGACGACTCCTGTACATTTGTGTACATTTGATGCAGTGGCCTGTACTGTAATCTGTCACTTTAAATATACAACACCAAAATAGAGGGACAACGGCCCAAACACCGGAAATACACTCCATTACTCACTGACCACACAAACTCCCCTGGCGACACGGCAAAATTTCCGCTAAGCGGAAAATTCAAATGACGTAATAGCCTATTAGTTCTAGAATTCTGCGCCCGGATCCCTCATTAAACCTTCCCCCTTTGCCTTTGTACATTCTCTCGCATGTCACTGCTCCCATGACAAGTGCTAAACGTCTGACTGTCACAAATGCCGTTTGTTAAACTGTCGCCATGCTATAATTAGCCATTTTCCATGACTGACACATCTATACAGTGTCTCACTTCAAATGAGAAGCGGTGTTAGTGAGGTCATTTCCCTCAGTCCAAGCAGGTTGGATCAGGGAGCATGGCTGTCTTACAGAAAGGAAGTAACTCCGCAACAAAAATGCTTCCTATTTGAAAGAGGGAGGGGCACAGGACTGTCTGTTGTCTGATGATTTAACCACTCACTGTTTACTCAGGCTTGGTCAGTACAGTCTGAGAAAAGGGCCACAGTTGCTATAGAAACAAAACAGGACATCCCTTGTTGTCCAAAGATGCGTGTCAGGCATGAGTAGATCTCTCCTTTTTTTGGTGGTAGTTTACAGCTGCTGTATCCCCCTCCAGTTTTCTCCTACACAAAATCCTTTTTTGTTTAACCTTTATTCCAGTGTTTGTCAAAAAATGAACTACACAAAAGACATCCAAGCCACTAAACACAAATCCAGGACTTGGTCAAACTTCAAACTACAGAGTGGTGTAGCAGTTCCCATAAGAGGTTGAGGAAAGCCCTTGCTTTGTGGCTGTTGTTTTGAGTCATTTCAAAAACTAAGGGAAAATTAAACAAAAAAAACATCAATGATTAATTAATTTATTTTTTGGGGGGTGCATCCCATTCAGCTACTTTTGAATTGCAAACATTGTCCTTCTGAACAGGGAGAAAGGGATTACATCTTTCTGTCAGCTTAAGTTACCCTTATGAGACCTTTCTCCTTTAATTTGAAATGCAGAGGATCTGCCTATGAAGAACGGGGTTCAGGCACACCTGAAGCACCTTGTCAAAGGTGTGTCATTTTTCTTAGCGGTGATGCCATCTCATGGCACGGCGGGGTGAAGGTTCCCCCAGCCCGAGCTCACGGAGGCCGTGTGCCAAGTAAATGATGCGGCACCCCAGCCTGTCCCTTCAATTACGCGGAACAGCGAATCCTCAAGGCTTTAGAGTGAAGCATGGCAGAAATTACTCAAAATTAGCACATTACCATCAAAACTCAACTTAACCTTCATTTTCCTACCACCCCCCACCACCCCTCCCCCCCACCCCACCCCCATCCAAATGCCTCTCTTTTTTCCAAGGCACTGAAGTAGAAGGATTTGCATATTGCAGGTAAACTGGGGAATACAGACTGCAGAACCACTTAAACCTCATGGGGACTAATTAGCTACAATTACGTTTCTGCCTCACTTGTTGTACTGGAATGTGTAGCAAACATGTAAAGGAGGTGTAAAACTTGGTCACTTTCATTGAGCACGAGCAGAAAGATTTAAACTATACAGCACTTTGATTGAACTTCAATATCCTCTCAATGTCATGTCTCTGAGCTGATCACAGATTAAAAGCAGGAAGTACTGACAAGTAATGAATCAGAAGTGAATGAAAATGTATCTTCAATTACTGGGTGTTGATCTATTTGGACAGGAAAAGAGATTCCCTCACGCCTCTAAAAAGGTGGAATCCAGGGTTTCTGCCAAGGAAATGCAAAAATGCTAAAAGCAGAACACATAAAAAGACAAAAGTTGTAAAGAGTCCTTGTCCGAAATATCAGAGAAGCAACCGTAATCGAGCAAAGAATTTTGTTTAAGTCTAAAGGAAACCTTAAATAATTCCCAATGGGCCTAACTTCATGCAAAGGGAATGCTTGATTTAACAGCAGACATTTGACTGTAGGTCAATAAATCCAGATGGCCTGGGCAGGCTACAAAAACAGAGATACACATTTGTGCAATCAAGATTGCCTGGTGCATTATGGTATTTTACTAAGACCTGATGCTCCTCCCACGTTAATGACCCTCTAATTAACTATTTGCAAAGGGGCCATAAGGCTCCTGATGAAATGATTTGGCAAACATGTAATGATCACATTAGATGAAAGGTTTACAAATGCTGTGTAAGATTAATGCAATGGCAATCACTCACATTTAATGCATTCAGTTAAATGTGGTCTGAATATGACAGCTACGGTTCTGATTGCAAATATATTGTCAGTGTCTTCATACTGTCCTTTAAAAATGTCAGTAACTGTCATATAATGCACATAAAAGACATAAAACACAATTAGTTGCAATAAGTATGAATGTAAGCAGTCTATATGGAACTGCAGAATATTGTTTGTGTCATGAACTTTTGTATTACAGATGCAGGTGCATTAAAATAGTTATTGTTGGAAACAATGTGTGCTGAATTAGAGGAACTTGTTTAACATGTGACACAAATAACTATCTAATGCAAACTGATTTGAACCAGGTTAGAGGGGCTAGATCAGTTGAAGATTACAACTGGTTGTTCTGCTGTTTCAGAGTACATAAACGAATTAAGGTGCAATAAAGAAAAATGACAACATTGTTCTAAAGGACACATGCCAGAAAAACGGTGGCGTTGGTCCTTACAGTTGTCCATGCATATAGCGGTAGTGGCCATGGCACTCACGGCCAGCGCCACGGTAACCGCAGCCTGTCTCATTTGTGTGTCAGGTGGCTTTACACTGCCATCACATGTCAGCGCGTCTCACAACAAATGTCTCTTCCTCTAACACCGCGGGGGCGGTGACATGAAGAGTTTGATCCGTCCTGTCAAACGGAGACACCTACAGAAGACACTGCACCGCTGGCTGCAGACAGGCGGGGACGGCTGGCTCGGCATACTAATGTATACCCACGGATTTAGCAACAAGACAAAACAAGTAAACAAACGAGGAAAAATGGTGCAAAGTTGCACATTCCGCCAACGAAACAAAAAGGAGGCTTATGGATCGCGTTTATCATGCGCCTATCTACAGCCCTCTTCGCTCCTAAACTCTGATCTGCTGAAATCTGACCATCTCTGTTGACTGGTTCAATGGAGGACAAACACCTCCACAGCTGCCCACAGCTACCCGCTCAAGTCTTTCCATGTGTAAAGACTGGTGGTCGACAAGTAACAGCGCACCTACTTGCGCACTGCTCATCCTGTCAAACCTGACAGTGGACAGACGAAGCCAGGAGGCAGCGTGTGATTGGAGGGTTAAGGAGTGGAAGAGCATGGCTCTTTTCACACCTTGTCAGCCCTCACTAGTCTCCGCGTGTGTTAGAACACACAGTAGGTTTTTTTGTGCAAAGTGATAGTGGTGTGAAAGTGTTCTCTCGCGCCAAGTAGAGGAGGGAACGGCACGCTAAACAAGCTGTCATCTTAAATCAATGCATGTTTATTTTCTATAGGCTTGGAGAAGGCCAGCAGTTAGGGGAGATTTCTCCAGGCAGTTCTCCTAATTAAAATGAAAGTCTCAAGCAGCAGTGCTGGCGAGCTTGCTGGGGAAAGGCCTAGTGCCATTCTATCACGTCTGCTTTCGCTCTCCAACAAACGCGATTTTTACTGCAGACTGACTGTTACTGAAAGGAGACTAATGACTCTTGCCAGTCAACGGCCACCTTTACAGACGACGGGAACGAGACCAGACAAACAGTTTAGCTCAGCTCTGGTAATCTGAACCTTTTTTTTTTTTTTTTAGTTTGAAGCACGCATCTGTGACTGCATGATCCTGAGTAAACGGAGACCAAAAGTAGTCCAGAATTTCAGTGGGCTGAGTAAGTCTAAACAAGCATGCAATTTCTGGATTCTTTTTTCCCTTTTTCATTTTTTTTTTTTTTTAATTCTACAAACTTTCCCAAAAATCTCATTACCCAGTACACTGCATGTGTCCATGTGTGCTCGTATATTTGTGTACCATATTACAACCATATAATATCCCATTAATTATGAGATATTATACTTTTTAATTTGCTGCTAGGGTAACGGATACACATTAATGCATGTTGCATATTAACAAGTGCAGTGTGCTGACAAGGGAATCCACATGGGCAGTGAGCGCACATAATAATGTATACACTGCCGCAGTGGGGCACGAGTCTTTCCAACTCCTCTTTATCTGCAAGTCCTTTAAAAGTTAAATCATGCCTACAACTGCTGTATATAGTCACAGTCTGAGCAAAGCAGAGGTTGCCTTGAGCCTACTGTTGGTAACTTGAGGTTCTGTAGTGTTTTCAGTGAATGTGGGGGCAAAATACTATTCCCTCTTTACATTACTTTCCACTCCACACTCTATTATAAGTACATACAATGTGTGTGATGATGTATTATTACAGAAAAAAAAACATTACACTTTGGTCAAATTAAAGTTACATGGATTTCTTCTATGACAGAACACATTCAAGAACTGGCTGTGTCATAAGGATGATATTGCATAAAGGTTTCATCATCCAAGGGTGATGATGATCCTAAGATATGCTTCACACACAAAGAAAATGATGTGCTACATGGGTAACAGACCAAATCGGATGTTTCATCTGACTGATTTACTTAGAAGACATCTCAGTCCATCCCAGGGTCCAGTGATCTGACCACAGACTTACACTGTTTCCTCGTGTTTACTCTGCACATTTCTGTTTTGTTACACCATATCAGCTTCTCTAAGTGATTTTCTTCAGCGGTGTTCTGCAAACTGAAAAAATCACCACCAAGCAAACACAAGATAAGTACGGACAATGAAAAACAAACATACACACACACATGCAGGCATACACATATGCACGCACGCACACAAAGCAGTCACGCAAGCACAGAAGTGCACACGCACGCACGCACGCACGCACACACACACACACACACACACACAGGTAGATATATGCATACAGATAGAAATACACACATGCAGATGGACACACACACACACACAGGTGGATATATGCATACAGATAGAAATACACACACACACACACACCGCTAAATATGCACATCTGTGAATAAAGAAAGGCCATTTTTTTAAAGTCATCCTTTTTCCATTAAGTGAGGATTTTGAGTTCCTGACCATATTATTGGAAAGGCTGCAACACTTTCGAATTGGGTGATAAACCTGTCCCGACTGAGTTAAATCCACCTTTTCTTCATCAGAGCGTGATGGAGGGAAACAGAAACACAGTGTGGTTGCTAAGAGAGCTGTGGCATGCAATGGTACAGCGGTAACAGACATCAGCAGACAGGGCGAGAGGAGCTCGAAGCAACCACAGCGTCTAGCTGTCGTGTAAGAGTGGACAGGCTCAGCATGAGGCCTGCACAGTTCTACCAAGGGAAACTTAATTGAGTGTCAGAAGGCCCTTTAACCATTAACGACGTGTTTTATGAAACACCGCAGGTCTGTCGGTATTTGTGTTAGTGAGTTTTACTGCAGTGAGGGAGCATAACGTGTCTGCAATGAAGAAAAAAAAAATCCCTCAGATAAAACTTTCTTTCAGCACCTTGCAAGTATGAGCAGCTGCAGTAACACTACAGGAACAGCCCAAAATTTTTTTTTAAGATAGACAACTTTTTATCATGACACAGGATGGTATGCAAGAGAGTGATGTTCACTCATATTTTACTGTCATCTACTCTGAACAGCATCCCTTCATTGCGCAGTAAGGAATGGGGATGGTTTGCACATGGGAATATCCAATTTGTGATGAAATGTTATGAATATCAATGTAATTCAAAGTTCATGGCATCTCCTGGCATCCAAGCGGCACAGTATATTTCTAGAACAGATTTTATATTTTCAGTTTTTCAGATTCCAGTTTTTGTTATATGAATATTATTGAATATTCATTATATGAATATTATTGAATAAAAACATTTCGAACATTTCACTCTTAATTAATTGAGAGGTTGAGAGGTGTCCCTATCCAAGACCTTCAAGCACACGATAAAACTTATTTCAGTATATTAATATCTCTGTATTTTTTGAAATCCTTTAACATAAATCAAATTAAAATAAACTAAAATTAATAAAATAAAATAAACATGCCTCACATTTTGTAATGTCACCTTGAAATTTGCTGGTGTTGTCTTAGCTGTAATTCCATAGCTCAGTCAACTAAATTAACATAAATCATATTTTCACTCTTATTAATCATTTTTGAGTGTCTCCATGTTAATTCTTTAGTTCATCTGCAGTATCTTCATTAAGTGACATCTCTCAGTGATTTCCAAAACTTCACAGCTGCATTTCCTTCATTGGTCTTAAGACTCATAAGAGGGCAACGTTTCTCACCTGTAAATTGTCTTTCTTACTTTTGCCATATTGAAAGGCATTCAGGTATTTCAGGCTAAACTTCAGAATATTTTTACGTAAGTGTGTTGGTGATTAACATGAGATAGATATACTGTATTCAAATTCTGACCGCTTTAATTTATTATGCACATCACATAACATTCAGTACCACATTCCATGTTGAAATTGAAATTCTCAAATTAATTCTTACAAGCAGAGTTTTCAAACAGCGTTCCTACTGGAATGATTCACCTGCAGTGTTTTTGATTGCTGCATGCATTTGATTCTTATTGCAGAACTTCTTCATTACATGATTATGTTTGCTGTTATGTGGCCAGGGTACAACAGCAGCTGCCTCCTGGAGAATTGAACCAGAAACCTTTCTTGCCTATGAGCCATGCTCCTTATTACTACACCACACTGTTTTCCAAGAAGACTTCATTGTAGATTTTTTCAATAATTATATGAATAATCATTAAAATATAATTCAAATGAAGAATCCTCTCATTACACAAACTTCATAAGTATAATCAATGCAGGCAAACAACCTTGGGTCCATTATTTAAAATTTCACTTGGACCACAGTGGTAGTATGTCAGTATTACAGTGAGTTGGCTGATGTTCTGAATGAGACATCAAATGGCTGTCATGGACCTAAACCGCATATAAACTTCCATCCTCAAGTACAGCCAGATTACAGCTCCTACTTAAGAAGCCCCACTGAGCTAAGGCTTAAAATATGTCCCAAGCGTAACTCTGCAACTCTCCATTGCTTGTCTCCTGTGACATGGCAATAGAATGGGGACACAAGCGGCCACTGCAGAATCTGCAGCAGCCAGACCCCCCCCCCCAAAAAAAGGATACTCATCCTCTCTGCGCATGCCCATTACCTCATGCTGCTGAGAGTTCCTCAGGAACTGAGCAGCCACACTTTTAAAGGTCCAAGCTGGTGTTACCAGAGCCTGGTCAAGTTTACCTGCCGGGCATTCCTGAGATATATGGTGCGACCAGAGAGAGGAGGTGGGGGTAAAACTACAAACCCAAAAAAAACTAATCTAAAAATTCCCTTCTCCCCCCCTCAAAACAGACAGAGGGATGGAGAATGAAGAGAAAAGTGATTAAGAAAAATGAGCGCGAAACTTTCTTTGTCCTCCCCTTTTCCCTCCTCCCGGATGCACAGCCGAGCCCATGCAGCTGGCGGCCTGACAAATGGGAAAAAATAAGCCAATTTGAGCTGGTCGTTAGCAGTCGGAGCACAGTGGCTCAGATAAATGAGAGTCTGCCTCAGGTATGGCAGCAGATCTTCCTGAAGCGTTCCTGAGAGACTCGCCAGCATTACAGAGGCCCTTTCGCCATCCCTTCGATCCGCCAGCCCCGACGCCACGGCAGAGGTGACCTTGCAGCGCCGCTCCTGTTGGGCTTCTTATTTTTACCCTCACCCCCCTCCCCCCCCCATTTCACTGTCTGTTTTTTTTTTTTTTAACCCCACCTCCCATTAAAGGGACAGTACATAATTTCCCACATTATCCATGTATTTGCGCTTATTTTTATATATATATAAAGAGAGGGAAAGTGTTCGTGAAAGAGAAAAGGAGCAATAGAGAGAGGGAGAAAGACTGGAGGAGGGAGGCACACTCGACTCAGAGTGTCCGTATGGGGTTGAGTCGAGTCAAACACTTACCCTGGTGTTTTGACTCAGACATTCCCCTGTCAGTGCCATAAATACTGTGCTTGTGTGTGTGTGTGTGTGTGCGTGTGTGTGTGCATGTGTAGGCACAGATGTCTGTATGTGTGTGCGTGCGCGCACGCATATGGGTGTGCATATGTGTGCGCGCATCTGTGTGTGTATTTGTCTGTATATCTGCGTAGGTGTGTTTCTCGGTGTGTCTCAGCCAGCTGCAAGAGACTGCCAGTTTCCACCACACCGCCAGCCTTCCTCTGAGAATGCACCCTGCTCCACCCCAAAACAGACACACGCCAACCAGAACCAGCTGCTGGGACCAGTCTACGACACCGCTGGTGTAGTAACCAGCTGTTGGGAGTCACTGCCAGACAGAAATAAATAAAATGTTTAAACCCAGTTTCTTTGAATGCTGTGCCGGTGTGACACATTGCCTGGTAACTCCATTACAGAGAAGAAAGCATGAAAGAAACATCTAGGTTAACACAGCTGTAAATATACTATGTACATACTATGTACATATTGTGAATGTAGTTGGAAAAGGTGAATTAGAAGCCTCCATCAGATTAAAATGCGGAATGGTTTCGTGACAAAACACAGGGAACCCAAAACACAGGGAAAGTACATAGATGGGTGAACTAAGCACATATATACCTTATATCCCTAAGCAGTTACATATATCCTTTCACAGGCAAGGATTCAGTTTCTCTTTGCTGGGTACATACAAATAAAAACACATCTGGACACATCTGGAGTTGTTATTTATCCTTGGCCGAAAGTTCTAATATTAATTTCAAGCTCCAAATACATATGCATATTAAATGATAGTTGTAAACTACTGATTCCTTCAGGGAAAAAGCCCTCGGTGCCCTGAATATGGAATTAGTATGTCGTTAATATGAAATTCATAAGAACGTCAGACTTTAGAGGGACTGAGCTGGCCAACTGGCATGGTGTAACAGCACCCTGAGTGGGTCCCAGGTATGCTTGGCCTCATGCACTCCCACTACAGCTCAGGAAAAAGCATTTGATTTCAACCACCGGCCGTGTCTCCCTCCTCTGATGTGAATAACACTCACAGACCGCTGTGCTGCTTGATTTTAGGGCATGAACAGGAAGCTTACATCTGCCTTTGATGGAAGTGTCTTGTTTGCTTTTTAAATGTGGGATGACTTGGGCTGAAATCATAGCGGTGTAAGACCGGCAGTGGTGCAGAGAAAGTGATGCAATGTCCCCAGCCTTTCACATGCTTTCTTCACTGACATTACATTATTCTGACATCTCCTCCATGACATCCTCCATCATCAAGAGAAAGACATGCTACACATCCACTTACTCATGTATTAGCATGAATGATTACACTGTACAGAGAATCATTTGTTTCCCAAAACACATCTTTCTGATTACTCTCCTCTTCACAAAACTCTGCGTTGTAAACAAATATCCCACTCTGCAGAGACGGAGGCTTGGCCAGGTGCAGGGATGCTTGCAAACTGAAGGCAATTTACGTGTCTTGTGTCTCTGATGGGACTAAAATAGTCAAACCAGAATATTACCAGCACTGCCTGGGTGTTAAATTCAGGTATGGAGCTAACCCCTAGAACATTTTCCCAGCTAATCTGTATGCAGTATATGAGATTTTTTTTGCTGAATATGAATGCAATGTAGAAAAAAATAAAAAGTAGTCTCGAAAAAGGTTAACATTTTTGTGTCATGTTTTGGATTTACCTGCTTGTTTTTTTCTCTTTTCTATAAAATGTAAATGCATTTTGGTCATATCATGAAAATATCCTAATACAATTTCAATTCATATTTATTTCAATACAAGGAAATGAGAGATACTTCAAATAGCTGCAACTATTTCTATTCTGATGCAAAATACATAGTGTGCTATCAAGGGCCCAATTATTTTAATTTTCTTTATTCAGGCTGTACACGTAATTACTCTGGACTCTAATTTGTATGCAGGACTCTCCAGTTGTTTCATCGAGTTTAATACTAGCCGAGTTTGATTTTTCAACACTATTCTAACAATTTGGTCTGAATCATTTTTAGGTTAATTTAGTGGGACATATTCCTTTCTGATCCTGCACTGGAAACGTGTAAAGGTGGGACTGGCCAGTCTGAATCTTTAGGGATGAGAAAGGAGGTCATTTTAAAATTCCAATAAACAGTAATGCACAGTAATGCCGTATCGATTCCCCATTACCCAGATCTCAAGCCCCTCTGCAGTCAGACCCTACGCGCATCCTCTGGCAGATGAAGGGTTAAGTCTCCGGGCAGAGCAGACGAGAGCGAGGCAGATAGTGAGGTTTGGGGGACAATTTGCGATGGCCCGCTCACTCGCAGATTCACACGGGCTCCCTTGTCCGGAGCTTCCTCGGCGCCTGTGTTATCTCGCAGAGCCACACTTTGTGTTTGGGATGAGTCGGGGCCGCGCTGCAGCTCCCTCCCACAGCGCCAATCCCACTTCCCACAGCGCCCTGCTCTCCGAGCCCTGCTCCTCACAGCCTCCGCACGCGTGTTACTCCACTCTCAGCTTGTCCTCACACGTGCACGTTCTGCTTTCGGAGAACGTAAACACACACACACACACACACACACACACACACCTGTGTTGTGCCGGGTAAGCTACCTTTTGCGATTGCGCGGAAATTCTCCATTCGCCGTTTTGGCAGAGCGCGTTGCTCAAAGCCCTACTAAGGCACAGATGCATGCCACAGAAATGCAACGAAGCAAGAGCACATTCGAGACACTGCACTTCACGGAACTCAAGCTTAGCGCAGGATCGAGAGGGATTTTTTTTCCAGCCAAAGTACCAAAATGTGCCGAGAAAGAAAAGAAGAAGCTAAGAGTAAGAAACTAAGAGTGGTGTGGAGCAGCCTGCCAAAACTGCCATACTCTCTGCTCTCACCAGCCCTCCTCTGGTCCTTCTCATCCTGTAGCCTCACTTTCTACAGCCAGAATTTGCACAGTATCACAGAACACAGAGGGCTGCTGCCTTTACCAGAACCAGAGTGGTGAAACCAGAACTCAGCCAAACCTTAACCATAAGCTATGCAATAATTCTCAACAAATCGTCATTACCTGGGGATTCCATTTTGACGTTAATGTAAATAGTAAAGCACGCCAATGATTGTACTGTACCTCAGTTTGCTTTCCAGTAAAGTAATAATCGTCCACATTCTCGAATATCCTTGCATTGTAAATACTCGCTGACTGTCAATATATTGTCAATATATGTGTACTGTGACACTGAACTCTTTGTTGCAATTGAAAGAACCAAAAATTTTAAACCCCTTACTTATAATAAAATGCATATCTTACATGATTGTCAAATATATTTTACATATAAGTAGTTTTGAACAAATGCAATTTCATTTTCCTGCAGTGCACCAAACTAATTTCCCTCTCATTACAATTTTTGGTTAGCATTTACAGTTAATAAGAACTGGTAATGAGGACTGCATAGCAGCGTTTCCTTGTAAGTGTTTTTTCTGCCTTTCCATTTCATTTTTCTTCTTTAAATTAGGACAGTTAATTTGCCCAACTGTGAAATATATTTAAAAAAAATAACATATTCTATATGTGGCTATTTTGATTGTTTGTTTAATGTAAAGCTCATTTTGCTCCAGACCTTTCATGTGTATAATTGTGTCTCTTAACAGCACAGCACTGTTACTCTCCTCTCAGCCTCTGGCAAATGAAACATTACAGTTCGTGTCTACTTTTGCTGATGAAATAAATGAACCGAGATGGACTAAGATAATTGAACTGAATCAATTATTGCTTTAAGGTCGAAACCTGTTAAAAATTTTTTCCCAGAGTGGGGCCGGCGTTGATTATCTCTGTACCCTGCACATGATCTTGTTCTGTGTAGTAAACACACACCGCAAAATAAATGCCTAATGAGCTCAAAATACAAAAGGGAAAAAAGGGAATGGAGCACAAGTGATTCACTCTTCCGTAGAAACATGGGTCATATGTATGGATACAAATAGGAAGGGCTAAAATATGCCCAATTAAAAACATGCATTGCGCCCAAAGTAAACAAGTTACTGCCACAAGTTGCTTCAAGATGTAAGCTCTTACACAACATCTCAAGAACTTTCACTTCCTCCAACTTTCCTTCAAAAAAAAAACAAAAAAAAAAAAAACAGGAGAAAAAGGAGGTCCAAGAATACCGCAGACATCGGGTTCTTGTAAAAAAGAAGGGGAGTAGCTTAACCATCAATCTGGAAAAAGTCGAAACAGCGTTCCACTTTCATTCGTTCTTAAAAAAAAAAAAAGGTAATTTTTTTTATTATTTCTTTCCCTATAAACTGGCTATCCTTTTCTCAAGGCCACATCCACATTTGGGCAAAGTCAGCGCTCCCTATAGGCCTGTCTGAGAGCGCGGGAGAGACGGGGGGGGGGGGGGGGGGGACGGGTGCGGTAGAGGGTCTGAGGGGAGAATTACACCTGTCAGAGAGGGAGAGGGCAGCCGGGAGATAAGAGAGCCCCCGGGACCAGGCAGCCGCCTTAGCGCTACCCTTCACGCCCCCCGCCTGTCAGCTATAGATCCAATGTCCCCGTCCCGCCGACCAAATCCCTTCCAAAACTACAAATTAGCTGTCTGCTCGCAAACAGGCCCACACTTAACAAGCAGGCAGGGGACATCAAGGGGAAATAAGAAATAAGAGCATCGAGAATAAGATACACAGAGTTCCACCTCCTTCCCTCTTTTATGGTGGGAGAGACTACGGAACAGCATGACACATCTGGATTGCGACCATTCCACAAGCGCAGCTAAACAAATCCAAAGGAGACTTGCTTGGAAGCAGAAACAGTCCCAATAAAATCGTCTCTGGTCAGGAGCTGTGTGCTACTCAAGCTTTTCTTCCCTGTTTTAACTGGACATGTCCATGCACCCTATGGTTGAGACATGCATGCAGTCTACTGGTTTACCAGAAAGATTTTTTTTTTTATTTTTAGAAACATTCAAGATGAAAACACAAAGCTATTCTTTGGCCCTCCAACAAAAAGAAACAAAATAAAATCCAACTCTTTCCCTGCTGGCATCTTTAATTTGCATTCCAGGGCATTACAGTGTAGCAGAAAACATACAGGACATATACATATGTATACATTTTCCCTTGTATTTATGTTTTCCCATACATATACATGTCTTATTCTAAATACCATGCTTAAAAAGGAATCACGATATGACAATACAAGTCAAAAGTTAACTGCATTTCAAATTAATAAATATATACTGTATTTATTTTTTCTGAATAAATTTTTATCACTAAATTTGTAATGCAAAAATTATATTCTTACTACCATATCAATAAAAGAGATTCATTCTACCAAAAATGGAATGATAGCCTGTTTGAAAAACAGTGGATGCTAAATCTGCTCCAGGAATCGAAGTGCATCGGATCAAGTCTGTGTGCTCTCTCTTTCACCAAGATTCAAGCCACATCCAAACAATTGCCTCTCACCCCAGCCAGTTTAAAGGAGCAAGTCTAAAAGCTGGCAGCCTTTGATGTGACCTTTGGTGTGCACCGTTCATAACTGAATCTGAACACAGTCTTCTTGTGCGTCACTTTCTGTTCACACACACTTTGATTTAGATTCTGACGCAAAGAGGGACATGGCCCATGTCATCCACTTCAACAAGAGGTGGGTGTGAAACATCAGCTCTGAAAAGAATGAGAGCATTTTTCTTTTTTTTTACCCTACTTGTATTAATCTAATAGGCTGTTAGATAATCCATCTTCCATGGAATGGGACTCGCTATCTGCTGAGAAGGACCAAAAAAAAAGATGAAAATTGAATATGAAACCCAATTACTTGTTACATCAGGAGCAAGTGCCTGGTTTGGCCATGCTTGGGGTTGTTCAGACATAAATTACAGTGATCTCACACATCATTGAAGCATCACACTTACACACGTCTCAATCCATAACTGACTGGAAAGTTTACGGATTCAAATTTCACACTACTTTCAAAAATTAAACCTACAAAGCTGTAAGAAACAGACAGCCTCTAACTCTGCAATTATTATGAAGACTACAGTCTACATTCTGCTTTTGGGAACATTATCCACCTGACTCACTTAAAAGAACAACAAAGCTTTGTATACGTAGGTGTGAACCTGATGGATTCTCTTTATACTCATGCACCTAAGGAGCGTGCAGAATAATACTTTATCTTGGTGGAATTGACTCAGCAGCTATATAGTGCGACAAAAGAGTAGGTCTAAGGCCAAGCCTATTGTGTTGACTGTGGTAATAATCAGCCCATGTATTGGGACAAATAATGTCTGTCGTCACTGTCTTGCTCCTGCTTGACTGAGTGAAAGAAATCAATTTTCCTACCTGGTTCATGGGAAGCCATCAGCAACAGCAGCAGCATCAGCAGCAGCAGGGGCACAAAGAGAGAGAGAGAAAAAAAAAGATAGATCCATCTTTATTACTGTATTTACAATGTTTGGATTTTAACACACTGTGCAGTATACAAATGATGGACGTTAATAATGCACATAGCTACATTTCTAGGTCTGACTGAATAAATAATAATTCATAACATTTGCATAGTAAATCTTACTTCTGCCACTTGAGATTATAAACATTGTGTTAATATCCAATATATTTTAATTGTGAATGAACACAGCGCTGTGGCTTTTTAAATATCTGTTTCCACAGTAAATGTGATGCTCAGAAGTCAATTTCACAGCAAGCTCTAGATCACAATACAGCAGGTGGCATGAATCATGGTTCAATAGTGTGCTTCATAGGTAAAGGCAGACACATCATTAAAAAGAAAGGCACTGCTGGAAAACTAAATGATCATAAGAGGAGTTTGATTGTTTAATACGACAGCAGGCACATAACTTTTATGTTTGGATGGATTTTATTGTTATAGATTTACTTGGACCACAACATTTTAATGAGCGTGTTTTATACTTTAAATTCATGCAGACCTTAGCCCTTGTGAGGCTACAGACACCAACAAAACAGTGTGGCAGAAAAAAATATGTTTTTGTTATTCTAAATGCTTTCCCATTTCTTGCTGACAAGAGGCCTGACAATGTAATTCTGTGGTATTAAGGCCCAATGCGACCAACTGCACATGGATATCAGGAGAACTCATTAGTTTTACTCCCTCTATAGGTAGCTTTCTGAAAATGAGCGTGGCTTTATCTGACATACAGGTAATGCACACAGACACAAAAAGTGGATGAAATGTTCAGGATCATTTTGACTTTATATCGAATGATGTAAACAGTAGACAGAATGGCAAAGTATCTCAGATATGCAGGGGACTGGGGGGACTGGGGGGAGTGTGGGGAGGGGGGGGGCTACAGAGAACCAGGGCTGACTGAGTCTCCATATGGCAGAACTGAATAGTGATGCTCCGGACTGATTGCCACGTCTGAGAGATATAATTTGAAAGGTGGACGATGATGAATGTCTTTCCTCCATTTACAGGCTGTCTGATGTATTATGCATCCCGTCTGATCAGGGTGTCTGATGAGGCTCTCCTCGGCGCAGCGCGTTCGTGTCCAACGCACCCTGACACGGGTTATATAAATGACTGCGCCTCCGTGCTCACACTTTAACGACGCAGGGCATGGGCTGAGCCAATAGGGCCGGCGGTAATAGGGGTATGACTGACTTCAGCTGGGGCTGGCCTGCATTTTGATGGCCGGCAATTTGACAAAGTCTCTTAGCACGGTGGGCCGAATCCTGCCTCCTGTCAGGCAGGCCTCTAATTGTCAGAGACGCACAGTCAGTGTGTGTCTGCCATCTACTGTAACTCACCAGCCCCTGTTAGATAAAAAAGGTGTATTCAGTGGGGTTTTTTTTTCCAGCTAAAGGACCCTTACCTTTGTGAGCTGTCACGGAGAAACTGCTGATTTAAGACTATCACCGCACTTCTGTAGTACCTGATGTCTTGTTTTGATGCAGGGATGCTGCTGCCGACCGTAAGCCTAGAGAAGCTAAGACGCTTCCGCTACCCCACAGGAATGGAGTGCTGGGCGCCACTGTCTTCCCCTCCCCAGGAAAATGGCAGCAGTAATTGCGTTCCTGCTGCAGGGGCCTTGTTGGTAAATTCTTTATGTAAGTATTCACCTGGAGAGCACTTTCTGACAAACACACAGCTCCTCTGAGCCCTTTAGCCGTGCGCTTTAATGCACTGGAGCAATATTGACTGTGCGGGAGAAAAATCTACCCCCTGTAAACTAAACGCGGGCCTAACAAGTTTATGGCTCCTCTAATTGAGCCGTTTTCGCATCGACGGCTGTTTTGCCGGTTTAGGAGCTATTATCCGGGCTGTAGCTGCGATTCAGCTCCAGCGTGGCCTGGCCACTGCTCCACTGTCCGCCCGTACAGCCAAGAGGTCAGCGGTGGGTCAGAGAGACTCAGTCAGACACACATTCAGAGTCTGGAACTGCGCGCACGGCAATCAGCAAGAGTGCTGATGAGAATGCATCTGACGCATTTTTTTTTTTTCCCGGTGAGTATGACTGAGCGTAAAAATGAGAGAGACATCTATGGGAAGTGGAGCTGGAGTCCCAGAAAAAAAAAACTGCTTTTCTCAAAGGCTCATGATTCTAATTCTGCTGCACCGAAATGCAGTTCCACTTCTAACCATTATCTGTAGCCTGCATTAAACATGGCCCTCATTTGTATAAATCTGCATGTGAATTACACGGCAGGAGTATTTACCAGGCCGGGAGAGGCGAGCCATCTTTAATTCATTAGAGAAACACGCTTTGCGGGGAAGATTCTCAGCCAAGGGTTCAAATTAACCGGCCGCGTTTAATACTTGTTCAGTATGCAGACGGAGCCTTTATCGGAAAGGCACATAATAGGTGAAAAGGCTTTTGTGAAACGCGGCCTTTCCAATGAGCTATTAATTAGCACTGAAGGAGGTGAGCATCGTGTTCACAGGCTGAGTATTCTTCATTAGTCACTGCAGCAGAAGCGAACTGCTTTAAGAAGCAGGCTATTATCCACCCCCAGCTGTTGCTGGGTGTCTTCCGCACAGAGCACAGTCCGGTGCCCGTCCCCTGGGTGCAGCTGGAAGCAACACCGGTACCGCCAACTCACCCATTCATTAGAGAGAAAGTGGGGAAATTTACAGTGACAATGTAACATTTGTATTCAGAAGTCATCAGATACTCACTTATCTTTACAAACATGTAAGAAAATGAGCTTGCACTTGATGCGTTTATTAACCCAGAGTGCCTAGACAAGAAGGAAACAGGCTGAGAGCATGCTCTATTGCCTTCAGTGAGACCTCTGCTCGCGCCTCAGTGATTTCTGTCTACGAAATCAACTTTTGGGAGGGAAATTTGGGGAATTTCTTCTCTGATGGATTTGCACCAATGAACAACACCCCAGTGCTGGAGAGATACAAACAAAAGCAAACACACAAATGCTTTCAGTGTCACTGTTCATGATACATTAGTCACAGGCTGCACTGTGGTGCAGGTTGGTGTGATCTAAAGTGGCATTTTTAAGCTCTTCTGAGATTCACAGTTCAAATATATGCACACATTTCAAGAGAGGACACTGTTTTCCATCTCATTACCAGTGCAACAAAGCACCCAGCTGCTTTATTATTATTATTATTATTATTCCTTTTTTTAATTTATGTCCAAAGCATTCTTATACTCATTAACTCCATTTGAAGACTTGAAATGAGCCAGCATTTTCACACTTAAGTCACTAGATATCACACAGCCAGGAAGGCTCTTGGCACACATCAGCCAAAATTAGAGAGATAACCTCACCAGCCGCTGAAGGCTTAACATTTCTGCATGATGCAAATGACATTGTTTGTGCTCATGCTGGCTTGCAGTCTACACGACTGAACTCTGACATCCCAAATCAAAATGTTGACACTGTCTTAGACCTGTCAACAACGGAAGATGCATCTCTTTGTGGTCTCCCGCTTGCCTGGGGTTTGTCTCTCCTCCAAGCAGGATCTGGGTTGTGTTTGGGAGAACAACACTGGAGCTCAATCAAAAACCAGTGCTGTATTCCAAATCGCATCCTAGACAATGAGTTATGCACAGAAGTACGGAATCTGTAGCCATTATGTTAAGTGATGAAGCATGTTTTATCCATACTTATCTTTCCCAGAAGTCCTTGTAATTTAAATCTACTTATTCAATCAAAAAAGACAATAGTGATGGAGAAATCCATGTACAAGTATTTACTTATCTTGAAATACTTAACTAGATACAGGGTTTATACAGACACGAATGAAAGTTTTAAAATTTTAAGCATTAAGTCATCTGAGGTAGCCAATAGTTTCCCATATGCTCAACATTAGCCAATGACTGTGTGCGTTCAGTCCAGGGTAAGAGAGAAAGAGGCACTGGTGCGCTAGCAGAACTGATGTGCACTTGTGCTCGCCACATGGGCAGCTATGGACCAATGTGACAGCTGGAGAAAAAGCACAACTATTTATGATGATTTTAACGAACACATTGTCACATGCAACATTCTTTGTAAAATGTTAATTTTGGAGACTTTTTGGGACCTTTTCGAGCACTTTATGAAAAGGGTATGTACCAGATATTCCAGTACTTAATTTTCTGGGCATCAATTTAAAACACTTTAGATACTTTAGAGCATCTTTTGCAAACCCTGTAGATATATAAAAAGAAATGCTGGCTGTGTCTTTTGAAATACGTCAAGAGGATAGAGAGATGCACTTAATGTACACTTTATATTTAAAGTCATGGCACATGATAACAAGAAGTACGTTCTAAATCTAAGTTTTTTGGTTGTTGCACAGTGTACGCTTTCATTCTTGGTGGTACATATTTGGTAGTATGCTTGGAGGTATATAGTACAATGTACACAGGTACATAGCATTAAAAGAATGGGGAATACAGTCCAGAACAGTATCTGTGATAGTCTCACCAATGTGCTTTACTTCTGCCAAAAAAAAAAAAAAGAATTATGGAAATGATTCTCCAACACCTTTTCACTTTTCAGGACATGTTAATGTTCAGTAAAAATGAGATTAGAAAGAAATGAATCGCATCACGATGGAGAATAAGCAGAACTTTTATTTCTGCTAACAAACTTCAGAGAGCTGCGTGCTTTCTGACAGGCTCTGAAGGTGCAGCAGAAGAGGAGAAGAAAGAGGAAGGAGGAGAAATTTGCACAGTAAAGCAGCAACAGCAAGCTGGCTTGTTTCATTCCTCCTGCACTTGCCTGGACTCTTCCACTGCTATCCCCTCACCTTTTCATTTATTTCCACTTCCTGTTGTAACACACTTCTAACCAGCCACAAGACAAAAGGAAGGAGAAAAAAAAACAAGAGGGATTTTAGTCATTTACAGGGGTTTCTATTTTCAGGCGGGGACAACTCCTCTCCCCTTTCCTGAATTAATCAGATCCAAAGGACATCGTCTTCAAACCCCTCACATTCCCCCTACAGAAAAGTGTCTCATTCGGCATGCCGCGGAGCCTACTTCACAACATCCTAAAAATAATGTGCTTCTGGAAGCGAGGTGCTCTCGCTGTCTGAGGTGCAACATGAGTAACTAGCTTGCTCGTGGGAATAGACAATGTGATTAGATGCGAAAAAAAAAAACACAAAAACTTGGCTTTCATAAACAGCATTAGTCTGTCAAGACAGGAGCAGCTCACCCACATAGACAAGTTGGGCACAGTCTTTGTAACTTTCAAAAACATTCTTATGTCATACATTGAGTTGGTTTATTAAAAACTCAATTAACAAGCAGTATCCCGTATATACTACTGGCAACAACTTTCTGGACTGCAAGCCTTTCTGACATGTGCAGTCCACACCACTGACCTCAGATCAGTTCTGTTTTTTTGTTTTTTGTCTGCAATGACGTCTTGTAGCACGGTGCATTCACATTCCTTTTTAAAGCAAGGGACAGCTTGATGCACACAGATGTTTTTTTTTTCTGTGTGCTGCACACAGACCTGATTGGTTGGTCATGTTTCAGGTGCTGGTATAAGCAGAACAGAACTAAGATTTGTTTTTTCCACAAAGTCCTACTTCAAAGAGGGCAGACACTGTCAGGTCACAGAGCTCTCACTGAGAATGAATTAACACTTGTAGTGTGAATGGACCATCACATACAACTTCTGGTGCCTGGCTACAGAGTGCTTTACTGATGAGATGTACAGCACAGAGGCCCATTAGTAACCACTAACTCAGTTCCATCTTTTCTATCCAATACTATCCATATCTATAGGTATTACTTTGTTTCATTTATTTTTCCATCTACATTATATTAACTAGTATTCTATTTTCAAAATTCATAGGACCAGCAGGATTTTGTTTTTCACTGAGTATTACTTGTGCTTCATCACTGGAAAACACTCACTTTCTTCCCACAGTCTCTTTTTTTTTCTTAGAAGGCAATGTTTTTCAAAGGGATGAGAAGATAGCAACCCCTTCACCCACCCCCCAACCATCCTCAATCAGTATCTGGCACACAGTGCTCCCGTTGGGCAGGTGTTTGCACTGGGTGTTCAGGACATGTTTGCCCACTGGTCGCTCTGTCTTCCTAACAGGATGTGAACACACATCTCTCACCATTGTCTCACCCTTCTCCCATTTTCGTTCATCTTTCACTGAACAGAGCGTCAGTGACCACAGCCTTCCAGGAAAAGGGTGCACTTGGAATTCATTTACCAACAGTGTTCATATGCATTCAAATGGACTGAATTATATTTATATTCCACTGAAAAAGGTTGGTTACTTCTCTGAGGATCATCCAACCACATGTGTTGTTGTATCCAAGATACTGGCCTGACTATATTGTACACTGCTTAAGTCCATTAATGGAGTAAATTTTGTTTATACTGAATAAGAACACTACTGATTTCCCTTTTGAAAGCTGCCATTAAAAAGTTACAAACAAAATGCCAACACCTGCCAACAAAATTAATAAAACATCACAAGTATATATAACACGTTTCTACAAATGATTTTACTGGATAGACACATTTGAATATGAGTAAACCTGTGTTCACAGTTGTAAGGATAAAGGATATTTGCCTTCACAGACCTGGATTACTAACATAGAGGGACACAAAGGACATTCCATACAGTGTCCATCAATACTGTGTATACTGAGGGGGTATCCTTTTCAATTAGACTCTTGAGTAATGTTTTTTTTTTTTTACCTGAAGGTTGCAGGTTCCATTCTCTAGAGCAACCCTGCCATTACATCTTTGAGAAAGCTACTTCATCTTCACTGCAAGCTGCTCTAACCAAAAATAAGAACTAGGTACTATCAAAAATAGACAACATGGTGAGGAGTATGCTGTGTACGCAGCCCTGGATAATTGTTTCTGGTGGCAGACAACAACAGCAAAAACCACAATGACAAAAATAATCATCATCATCACCATCATCATCAGTATCATCATCATCATCATCATCATCATCATCATCATCATCATCAACATCAACATCATCACCACCATCTTTGTCATCATCATCGTCATTATCATTATCATCATCATTATGGTCATCATAACAGCACAGATGTCACTGATCATCTGTTAAGCTCTTCATGCATAAGCACAGCTGTGACCCAGCTCCACAGTTTTTCACGTTTTGCATTTTCTGCTCTTTATTTCATCTTTCTTAACACTTAACTCATGAAATGGACATCATTATGTCAAACAGTGAAAGAGAAAGCCCCCCACCACCCACCCCCAAGTCCACACCACTAGTGGTGGTCATGGTTACCATGGGAACACAGCCATGTAACATAACTTGTCTTTCAATTTGAAAAGGTAATGAGGGCAGACAATTCCACACTCAGTCACTCACTGTCAGTGCCGGTTATCAACAAATTTGTCTAACTGTCAGTTAGTCACACTTTCCCCCACTCTCCTTTACTCTGTAAGTGAAATTGAAGAAAAAAACAAAACAAAATAGTGCGCTTGACAGCAATCACAAATAATGCTGATCAATACACAATTATGATTTTTATCCTGATGGACATTTAATTTCAGTAGATCAGTAATTATCACGGTAATACGCTATACTTAAAATTGAATACATGAGAAAACATAAATTGTGACATCTGAAAGTTGAACACAGGTTAAAAAAACATAGCAACATACTTATGTCAGACTCAAGTACTGCTGTGAGATCTATCGTGTCAAGATGAGTGACTGGATTTTCTCGAATATCCTTTTATGCAGTGATAACCATCTATATGCTTGAAATGCATTGATAAAATGCTGAAAAATCCCTTTCAGGAGATATTGCAAATCCTCACAGGGATTTTGAAACACCAATGAAAGCTCACTCTGTCAGTATGTCATAATAAAAGCACATGCCAATCTGCACATGATCTGCACATGCATTTGAGGCAGATGAACAGCCACCTTGAGGACACCTGAGGTATTGCAGGATTTCATTGGGCAGTTTTCCTGGATGAAAAATGGGCATGCTTATTAATTATAAACAATATTTCACGTCATGTATTTATTGCATTCAAGCAGTGAAACCCTACCTCAACATAAACATTTTTATGTAAGTTTGTGACTGACCCTTGATACATTATTCCTAAGAATTGATTTAACAGTGTAAATATATCGCAATGTGCAACAATTCTTCTGCTATAAACAAACAAATGTTGCAGTGAATAACAGAGTAACAGAGCAATCTGTGAATTTGTAAATTCTGTAAATTTTTACATATTGTATGAAACATGAATATGGTGTGCTTCCAAGAAAATTTATTTTAAAAAGATCCTCAGAAAATCAAACATGCCTCCATACAGGAAGTGAGTTGAGTGAAAGATATCTATGGCCTGGAGTTTTCAGTTACACCAGTACGTGCACTTCATTTAGAAAAAAAAACGTAAGTGTTGATGCCACACTATCAGACTACTGACATGTGTCAAAACAATGTGCATAGCCACATGAAGATGTCATGCATTTCAACAGGCTATACAGCAAGAAGTATTTCTGGTGCTATTCTGTTTTCATCTATCATGTGTATTGTGGTTGGCTTATGTACACATTGAAATGTAATACACTTTCCCTGTTGACGTTCTTGCCAGGTCAGTCCCAAATAAAACATTCTTAACCTCAAGAGACTTCCTGGTTAAATAAAGGTTACAAAATAAAATGTGGAATCCAAAATATAAAGACTCCTCAGCGTGTATTACAAAATGCTTTTATCACAACTTTCTTTGAGACAGATGGATAAATTGATACATTCACCGTTCAAATATCGAGTATCACATTGACTTTTGAGGGCAAGTGCAGTATACAATTCTAGTTGTACAAAAGTGTTACACTGCGTCCCAGTGCCATGAATGAATCAATGCCGTCAGGAAACTGTGACATGACTGTGATCGGTCAAGACACTGCAAAAGCGGATCAAAGCAATTTCTGGTGTTATGCACCCCCTGGTGAAGCATAGACGAGGAGGGCTACACTGAGCAGTGAGCCGGGTAAGCTGTGCTGCCAGTGGCGGGGTGACTGCTGCGGTCAAATCAGAGCGCCGGGTCTTTGCAGTGCCTCGGAGCTGACCTTGCTGGCGATATTGGCACACTGGTTGCGCAGTCTGTATTGGCAATTCAGTTGCCTAATGCTCTCCTGACTGCTTTTAAAGCGCTACCCATTCATTCTCCATCCAACTATTTTCTCTGTGAATTGCTTTCACATGGCCAGTTTAAATTAAGCATATCCACAAAACCCAGTGTTCCTTTTCTATTTACGTTTTAGTCATTTTCACTAAAACGTCCTTCTGAAATATCAATATGAAAAAGTGACTATTGCATGGCTTTATTTCTTACACCACTGGAAAAACTGATCCTTATTCAGTCACAGTAAAAGGTACTGTACTTTATGGAAGAGAATGTCATATTTCCCGGATTTTAAAATGCATGAATCAAAGTGACTGTCTTGAAGTGGTTTAGTGGTTCAGAAAAGCATTCTACAGGAGGAAACCTTTGATTCAACTGCCGTCCAGCTCAACAAGCAAAGAGACCACAGACAAGAGTGTATAAAATCACAAGGACAGAGACAGGATTATCTCCATACAAACACTCTGGGGGGGTCTTTTTTTTCATCCCAGTAATTGTTTAATCCCAAACTCTTTTGCAGGAATTTTCCCCTTTCAAGTCTGCACTAAATTATAATGCTCTAATAAGGCAGAAATTAAAACCCTTGCTGAAAAATTAAAACGTAATTGTTAAACAATGTGGAACCCTATGAAGAAAATGCAAATTTTACTGACAGAAGAAACAAAAGCAAGCTTTTCAGATACACTTTAATCCATAGTGCTGCTTAGTATTTATTTATTTATTTATTTATTTGTCATTCATGTTCCACACACACAACAGACACAAAAGCAGCTGTGTACTTGAGCTCTGTGGTGTAACACTGACAGAAACCACTTCCTGATGATCAACTGCTTTCCACATTCGCTCGGTATGTGTAACGGCGGGCCCGGCACCTGCTGTACCTCTTGTCAAAGTCCTGAGCAGTGAAGGCAGTCCACAGGAGATAGCAGGAGAGCTTTCTTCTCGTTGGAGTGGGGCGGTGTTGTCACAGAGGGAGTGCTGCCACTCCATGAGTAAAGGACAGCCCCCTTCAGTTCTCAAAGCACTCCTTTTTTTCCCTTTCCTCTTCTTTCTCTGAACTTCACACCTGATTCCCACAGGCCGCTATTGATTTCCGAGGTACAATGCATTGGCCTAGCGCAGAAGTATCTTTTTTTGTGGTTTGCCACAGTCTGTCATACGTTTTAAGCCCACTGCCATAATTTCTGGGTTTTATAAAGCGAACATCCGCTGAATTACAATTCACAATACAGTGGTACCCTGCACACAACATCGTCCCTGGTAAATATTTCAAGAAAAGGTGTCGCGCTAGTCAGAAATGCCTCTTTGTTCTTATATAAAATGGCTTAGTATTTCTTCAGCCAGGATGTGGTGTGAATTTGAAAGCACTCTCAGCACAGAGGAAAACATCAGAGCAGAGTCACCGCGCCACATGGCCCACACATTCTATGGCTGTCTCTCTGTTGGCTTACGGCTCACACTGCAGAACTCCTGGGGGTGTCAGATTATTTTAATGGAGCTTGCAGCGGAGTGTCAGTTTTTACGCTCAAATAGCAGAATAAATTTAACATCAGTTGGAACTTACACATGATCATACATGCACACACACACACACACACACATATATATATACATATATATATATATATATATATTTAGAGCATAGTTTCGTACACGACACACATAGTACTGTAGCATTCCCTTGAGAAACAACACATCAAGAGGTTCTATTACTCTGTCTCTTTATTTTCTATAAATTAAGAATACAATGAAATATCACTTTAATACATTGAAGATTACATTGTGAGTTTGTTCCCCATCCATTCCAATATTATTTACAGTTGTAATTACAACTGTTTCCCTGCTGTCAGAGCGTAGTGATTTTTGAGAGTAACATCTTACAGTCCTGTGCCTTCTGGGAGGAGAGAGATTTTCAAAGGTCCAAATAGGAAATACCAGCGGAAAGGGGAGAGAGACTCGCATCGAATCGGGAACACAGGGGAGTTGCCAACTGCACAGCCGGCCATTATAAACATTAACAAAGCACGGGGGTGACTGCCGTTGAGGGAGAAAAGCATAGTTGCTGGATCAGAGCGGTGTCAGCCGCGGGGTTAACTACACGCGGTACAACCACACACGTCAAATTAGCTCCTGAATTACAGAGGTTGCCCCCAGTCACTGTGCCTCATGTTTTCATTATTGTCTCAATCATTTTTTTTTTTTTTTCCACTGGGTTTGTCACACGTCATCTGACTACAAAGAGCTGCTGCTGTCTTAAAGAGACTGCATCCCTGTTGCATCACTATGTGGCCGGACAAAGTTAGCTACTACATGGTCCCTCTTTATTTATAGGAAACCATGGACTGGAAAAAGGCCCTGACTTCTTGATATAAAAAATGCCCTTCCTGTACAGCCTGATATTCCTCTGGTCCTTCAGTACATTATGATGTTGTACCTTGCAGCTAAATAATTCAGTCAGCAGTTAAGTGCTTGGTAGGCAGCATTGAGTTTGGGATTGGCAGTGTCTAATGCACTGTGTGTGTGTGTATGTGTGCATGTGTGTGTGTGTGTGTGTGTGTGTGTGTGTGTGTGTGTGTGTGTGTGCTGAGGTTTGGGGGAGGGGGGTGCAGGTGTATTGGATGGGAGGGAGGGGGAAGTGGGGGGGAGACTCAGGTCCCAGCTGCAGGTGTCACTCAAGAGCTGGGAAAAGCTGTGCGCACAGCATGCTGGGAATGCATCTGATTAAACAAATGGAGATGAGCAGAACAGGTGTGCTACAGCACCACGCTATATTTTACAATATTATTCTGAAATGCATTAATGTAAACAAGATTTAGGGACAACGTGGCAATGTCTCATTCTGATGTGGCACTATTGCACAGGAATCCCACACTTTCACTACATATAAATAACATAATAAATGTATCCAATGTAATAACAGAACATGTACAACAGTAAGAATTATAAGCTCCAAGGCAGCTTAATGTTAGGAAAACCAAAACATTTTAATTTCACATCAGTCCTGTAATAAAATTGCACTTCATTCATTTAAAAGAAATTTTACTGTCTTTTTTTCCAAGGTTGCAGAGAGCCGGACATAGGCTCAAAGATACTGAGTGTCTGGACAGGAAGTATGTTGAAAACCACATTTCCGCTGAAGTTATGGGCTACTTTTTGACATGGTGGTTGTATAGTAATTCTTACAATGGCTCATACAATAAAGAAAAGGGAGTTTCAGTTAAGAAACAGGAGAGGAAAAAAAAATCCCCTTATTGTGACCAAAACATTGTTGTATCTAGCACAGTTCAAAAACAGCAGTGTTACAATTGCATAGTTGGCAAGGGGTTATGAGTTATTAGTTATCCTGAAGCAGAGGTCACATTACTGCACGGCTCAGAGGGGATTCATGGGTAATCGGGAGGCGTCTCACCCCAACCCCGCGTCTGTGCGGGTGGAGGTTTCCGTGCGGAAGGGGTGGGGGGGTGGGGGGGGGTTAGGGGGTTGCACGTCCCGGGGTGGATGTCTGGCGGTCTGAGCCCCACCTCCCTCTCTCCCCCCGCCACCGTGACTCAATTTGGCTGCTCGGTTCAAGTCAGGACACGCTATCCAGCAGCTGGCTGACAAACACATCCAGCAAGAGCTCTTACACAACAGAGAGGAGAGGAAGAGAGCAGCGTTCCTACGTTCCTACGCCTCGTCCTGCTTGAACGCACCTCGGCCAATCACACGATGCCTGCAGTGCGTTGTGGAGATCTACTTTCCAAACACCACACTGGGCAAAACCGCTGGTGTTAATAGAGAAGGATGGGAATCAGTGTGGCATGGAGAATACAGAGCTAGACTGGTGACCAGAAGGTGGTAAGTTTAAATCCCAGATGGGTTACTGCTGTTACCCCTCAAAGAGGTACTAAGCCTGAACTGCTGTATCAACATATAAAATGTTAGCTACAGCATGTGTACTGCAAGCTGCCCTGGGATATGGCCACCATTAGGCAAAGTACTAATATAGTAACATCACCACTACTAGTACTACTACTCCTACTAATAATACTCCAGCTACTACAACAATAATAATAATAGAAAGTTCAGAGAGAGGTAGAGAGAGTTTTCAGTCACTCAGCTGTTGGTGTTTCAGGTGTAAAGCAAAAAGCAAGCACATGTTCAATAAGTGTAAATGAGCACTGGAGTAGAAGTGAGCTGGAACTGTTCCATGATATCACATCATCAGAACAAATTCTGAAATGTAACTCAATAAAGTTTCTTCTCAAAGCAAAGAAATCATGTAGCTACAAATCTTGACATTTATGGATATTCATATGCGGTTACCCATTCCTGCCAAATGAAAATTGAACATATTTGTGACATGATAAGTGCATGGAATGCATGCCAGAGGTTTTGAGCCGAAGGCCATATCTGTTGAATTAAGCATTAAGAATGTGAGAATATTCTCTCCCCTTCTTATCGAGTGCAGAAACTGGCTGCCTTAACAAGTAGGCAAACTGTCACTGAGGATTAATGGACTACCTTGTATCCAAGTTAATAATAAATGGTCTGTTTACTCGTTCAAGGGGGAGCCCACTGATAACAGTCCTGAAAAACCCCACCTTTAAATGCAAAAAAAAAGATCAAATCTGGTTAAGTGGTTACCTGTCTGCTATGCAGTCGCTGGATTCCCCCACCATTATTTACAAAACAAGTAGTCTTATGCCGCTTAAAGGGAGGGAAAGGTCAGCCTGGGAGTCTACTGTACATGTGCTGCGTTTAACACCACCCGCTAACCCCCCTTCCTTTATCAAGGGGGGGGCAGCTCGTCCAGGTCTTGGGGGCAGGGGTTCTCCAAGCCCGCTGTGACGTGCCAGGGACCCGTGCTCCACTAATCTGATGATCACAAGCACCGCGCTCACCTGCGGGGCTTGGTTTCCTGAAGAGAGCCCTGCAGGGGCTGCCGCTGACAGCGGGAGGCTCAAACATGGGGGCGAGGTGGAGCCCCAAACTGCTGATGCATGTAAAAAAAAAAAAAAAAAAGCACAGGGATCCTGAAAAGGAAGCGAGAGGGATGTTTCACTCTCACGCTCTCCCTCGGGGAAGAGGTGTGCAGGGACCCTCACTGGGGATTTGGCTAATGAGCCAAGCCTGTGTCCACTGGGGGCCGGCCCAGGACAGTCTTCCTCCACCAATTGGTTCCAAAGGGTTTAAGTGAGTCGGTCGCTGCAAAGTGCCTATCCGTCTGGGGCATTACAAGGTAATGAAGTAGATTGGATGGAGCGAGGTGGTGGTGGTGGTGGTGGTGGGGGGGTAACGCTGGCTTCAAATAACGGCTGGGACTCCTGTTAGAGTCACACCTGTGCATGAATGTACCAAAATGACATAATCATCACATCCCAACATGATAACAACGTGGAGCTAAAACAGAATTGTAATTCTGCTTTTTTTACTGCATCTTCTAATACAAGGGCTTCAGGACCCCCTGCATCAGTTGGGTGCATGATCTCTGAGCAACAGAGCTATATTGCACTGTTTTGGCAGATATTTTCAGAGAGAAGCAGACACCACACCAGACCATGATGGTGTGCATTTACTATTCTCGTGCTTTTGGTAATGAGTCCAAGATTTATGAAAGCCAGTGCTTTTGTGATTTAAGGTTTCACAGATGTTCACCTATGGTCAATCATAGCAGACCCACACAGGACCATGATTACAGCCGATGGACCGCTCCACAATGGCTTTAGAATTATCACAGTAACAGGACAGTTACAGAACCACAAAAGAACCACAACTATTACAGAATCAGATGAGGACTGTGACTATAACAAAACCAAACCAGGACCATAACAGCTACAGGTCCTCCAGAGTCCATGACTGCTGACATAACTCACTGAAAACATGGGCAGTGCAAATACACTGTCCGATCTCAGATGGCTTTCTGTATGGATTCAGTGTATGTCCAAACGTGAAATAATTTCCCTTACATGCACTGACTGTTTAATGATAGCATTTGAAATAATTCCAATGACAATGATTTTCATTAGGATTCCTTCAAACAACACTGAAGGTCAGCAAATCCTGTCAATATGGACAACCAGGCTTAGCACCAAACACTGATCAAATACATTATTTCAATTTTATTTCTTCAAGATATTCTAGAAATGCAGCAAGCAATACTTATGCCTGAAGTGTGGACCTCTTAAATCTCCAATTGCACATACATATAATAAAAGTAAAGAACTAATTTCAAAAGCAAAAGCTTGTAGATTAACACAAAGTAGAGCCCTCCTAGCGTAGCTGAAACAACTGTAATTGGTGGCAAGGTGCAGCATATTTAAAATGCCTCATTACAGCTCCAGCGCCACCTACTGGAGTTGTCCACGCATTGTGCAGCATCTGCCCTGAAAGGGTATCTGTGTCCAGTGCAGTTGTTAAAGCCCGCGTACATCCAACAAACACTCTGACTCACCCAATCCTGTGTGCCTATCTAGAGTCTTCCCCGTTCAACCTCAAACTCACTGTGTTCTGTCTCTCTAGCTTACCTCTCTCTCCCATGGATAATATGGATAACAACGGAATCGCAACACTCTAAATTCATTCAGTAAAATGTCCTGATTCAGAAAAGGGCTCATATTTTAAGAAAAATATGTCACTTAAGCAGTGTCACTACTGTCTGTGTGTTTCTTCATAAAAACTCCATTAGAATAGCTTTATTTTGCTATATTAACATCCACAAATAACCCCCCAGAACACCACATGTCCACTGAAGAGAGTTTAATCCACAGAGTGATTGCGCGCTAACTCGCGCGGAGAAGTTTGGCTCCGAGGACGCGCTTTACTCTGTTGACTCCTGACACTTTGAAGACTGATTACGGGAACACGCAGCCGGCATCCTGCTCGTCCTCAAACCTGCAGAGACGCCGCACCGCTCTCTCTTTCTCTCTACCTGCGTACGCACGGCAGCCTGCAAAGTCCCCTCGGAGTTCCACCTGACAGTGTGGCTATTTCCTGTAAATGACTGTTGCTCTAAGCGCCTCCCTGGAGGCCGCGGTGGGCAGCGCACACCGCTACGCCACAGGGGCACAGCAGAAGCGCACACACACACACACACACACACACCTGCTCCGCTCGTCTGAGAGGGAGCAACAACCCCAGCCGTTCCCCTTTATTTATCAGCACTGGGGCTTTCTCTCCCCATGCCACTGATGGAGACGTGTGCGGCTCTGGCGATAGGAACACGGAACTGCAAGCACCTGGAGCAGAGACATCAACAAGTCACCGACCCCCCCCCCCATTACTGAGACTCTATTTTATCACTCAAACAAACACTGAGCAAAAAAAAGAGAGAGAGACACGCTCAAGGGTCAGGTAGAAGACAGCCGATCCCAAGTTCTGCACGTAGCGGTACTCCTTCTTGAAAACCTGTTCTCTCGTTTTTCCTCCTACAAAATGTTACCAAGCAAACCTTGCCCTCAACAGCTAGCTAATACCCCAAGGTCTGTCTGGTGATATAAATCATTAAGACAGCCGTCTCCTAAGAGATAATAAGGCGCTCATATATGTCTTGCAGTAGGCACTTGGTTTCACTCCCTCCCCGCATTCATTTTGCCAGCTAAAGTCAAAATTAACCCTTGGTTGGAACGGCCAAAATTCAGCCAAGTCTGCTGGAATGGCACTCCCGGGCTATACTCAGAGGGATCTGCTGTACTAAAATAATTGGGGTTTCTTGCCATGGAATGTAAACCGAGTATCTTGGCCCATGGGGGAATGTGGAGGGAACTGTAATGGTAACTGTAATTCCCATCGGTCGTAACGTGAGCAAAAAAAAAGTGTCTGAACCTGATCTGGCAGATATTACAGCACGTCTTGGTGAATACATTAAGGCAAGAGCATGGAGACAGCATGCTACATACAGCAATAACAACGTCAATCAATTGACACGACCACAGTACAAAACGGCAACAGAAACATTTTTATTAACTATAGCTGTTCATCTTATACCTTCTTCTCTTCAGAGAACACTTGAACACCTATGCAAGCGTTTTACTTAATACAGTCCCTAACGGAGAACCCAACTATAAAGGTAAATGCTTGTTTTCTTGATAGAAATGCATTCTGCTGTGCTGAGTAAACTCCTGAGTTGGACCATGTTGAGTTGGACCATGTTGAGGGATCCATCCAGCACATCCACCTCCTCTATAAAGCTGGCAAAATGAAAAAAGCTTCTTTATTTTGCCTTTTCAAATTATGCCATACATTTTTTGGTTATTAAGCGGCTTTTGTTGATGAAAGTTGTTTGGGGAACAAAAGCCTCCCTAGGTATTAATGTTACTGTGGAAATGACAGGAATGGATTGCCTGTCTGGGCAAAATGGTAACAATTTATGTTATTACTGCTTTTTTTCCCTGCTGCTGTTGTTGCTTACAAAATGTCATTTTCATTGCACAGAAATGTACTGCAATTGCTTTTGGGTTTTTCTGAGTCCACTTACAGTAAGTGTACTTCACTAAAATTACCTGAAACTCCAAAAGCCTCCAAGGCAGACCCTAGGAAAGAATAATGTTTTTGGCATTTCTGTATACCTTTAACAGTCTCTATGCCATTAAGAAACCTTATACTGTTGTGCTGATCTTCTGTTTGGCAAAACTGCAACGAGAAGGACAAATAAACATAGATTTGAGTTGGCGTTCATTAACTTTCTTTGCCTGTCTCATTTGGAACAGAAAAAAGATGGCCTCCCAATGCATAATGCACGCCTTATTTGCATCTTTGGAGATCTGTTCTGCATCCTTAAGAGAACAGCTCTGATAGGTATGTTTAGTACAAGTGCATGTCTTTTAAAATAAAAACCACATGCGTATAGACAAGCACGCATACAATGCACATGCTAAGGTGTACACTTAGCAGATGAGCAAAGTTACTCAATGTTGATATGACTGGGTGTGAGCTAATTTGAATCAATACACACTGCAAAGAGTAATAGGTTCCCCAGTACCAGAGAAACTACAAAACACTACTGCAGGAAACAGCAAAGCAGCAATATATAAAGAACTCACTGACAAGGATGCAATTGTATAATATAATTTCTATGTATTTTTACTTGTTGTTGTTTACCTGTGTGTTGACCTCTACTTGCTTCAATACCCCTTAACTTTGAGTACCACAGCTCACAGCTTATTTGTTAAATAAGCTGCATGTTAAGGTTGCCTCATTTCACTGCTTTTGCCACAGTAGATTCAAATTCCACTGCTGCCCACAAGGGTGATGGGAATACGGGGGGATTAAATTAAAGTCACCGCCACTTGACATGGCCTCAGTTTCTCACACAAGTCTTGAATTTATTTTCAGTGTGTGGCAAAATGGCTTAATTAATATTTCTGCATTCTCAGTGAGGCAGCCAGTATAAATCTTGGGATTTACAAATAAAACAGTTGATTTAGTCTCATTTAAACGTTTATGTGAGAGTCACCTCAAGTCAGTGAAGCATGGCACAAATTTCCATCTGCAGAAAGACTGCCTCCATCCAAAAGATCTGGGATCAGTACAGCCATTGACATATTGCCTCATTTCTTGCTTCTAACTTCAGATAGAGATGAGTGGGAGAAAGATCTTTCTTCTCCTGATAGTTTCACTGTTTTTTTGTTTTTCTGTTGTTGTTTTTTTATCTCTTTTCTTTTTACCTCTGGCTTAACAATGGGATCGTCAACAAACAGGGAAAGTAGGTCTGAGTTTGAAATATGAGCCGCGTATGAGGAAATGCGCTGCGACTAACCAATTAACCTTTTTCTTTCTTTCTGCGTCTCGTGTCTGATGCCAGGAGACGCGGAGCGGCTGGGATGTGACATTCAAGAGGGAGAAGACTTCAAAGGCGGGCCTAGCAGAGGCAGCACTCCCTTTGAAGGCTGAGGGTACGAGCGAGTCTGCCAGCTCTCTTCAGGGGAAGACACAGTCAGATCAGAGGCTGGCCGCTGTCGGTGGAGTGCGGGCCCTCGCCCTCGCTCCGCGGGCCAGGCGCGCTCTTTCAAAGGGCCTCGCGCTCTCCTACAGCCTGCCTCCAATGAGAGCCGGGTGGGAGAGATGCGCAAACACAAAGTGTTGGGCAGGAGAGTCCTGTTCTGGGAGGGGGGGGGTTAGGGCCAGCACGATGCGCCGTTAAATTGCCTGAAATGGGTTTAACATCAGAACTAAACTCATGTCAATAATGCACTGAGACAGGAAAAAAAAAGGAGCGATGAAAAACAAAACGGGGGCTTGGCATCCCTGGCATCCCCCGTGCGCAGAGGTGCAGATGCAGTCCGCGCGTGCAGACCGTTGCAGTTTAACCGCGGCTTCGTCAAAAACAGCGCTGGCGCAGGACGAATAAACCGGAGGGGGAGATGTAATCCAGCGTGAGTTCTGATCCGCTCCCGTTTCCGCCTCTCTGACCTGTGCCCATCGCTTCATTCAATTAAAGCTCGCTTTGATTTTTTTTTTTTTCTTCCACACAAAATATTAATTACATTAATTATAGTTCACACTTTCCCAGTTAATTGTTCAGCAGCGGCAGATTTCACAGGACTCCAGCTGAGGTCAGGGAAATCAACATTGGGTGGGGGGGGGGGTATGTGTGGGGGTGTACTGTCTGTGTGTGTATGGCTTCTGTTTGGGGAGGTGGGAGGAGGGAGAGCAGTTACGTGAGGGGTTGCCTCATGTGTTTCTACCAGCATCCGAGTGTAAAGCCCACCTGGGCCCCCAGTCCTGTCCTGCCCCCGCACCCTTAACTGCTGGCCCACACTGTCATCCCCTTTACCCACCCCCCCCCCCCCCACCCCCTCTCTGAAAAACCCCTCTCAGATTCAACAACACTTTTCTCTTTGCTGATTTCACATCTGTTTAGCTCACCACATTTAACATGTGAGTTTGTAGAGCTACATGAGAGATAAGAGGTCAACCAGGTGGTCCCTGAGTTTTAAGTGTGTCGGTCACAGAAACAGCAAAATGCGTCAAGGGTTACCATGTGAAAAATCCTGATGGCATACAGCAAAAACAGGAAAAATGAGGAAAAAAGGTCAGAACAGTCAAAGCTCACCGATAGGAACAGACAGACACTTAAGAGGATAGTTACTAAAAACCACAAAACAACAGCATCAGAAATTACCACAGAGCTGAATCTACACATGTGTGACCCAGTCACAAAGCTGATATCTATGGTAGGGCTGCCACTGGGAAATCATTTGTAGCCAAAGCCAATGAGTAACAATGCATAACCTGCTATAATGAGCACAGAACTTTAACTTCTGAGCACTGGAAGACAGTAATATGGTCTGATGAGCTGACTTATTGTTTTTCCTCCATCTGGATGAGTTTATGTCTGGAGAAAGCCAAAGGAAGCTTTCAACCCACACTGTCTGTTGGATCTGTTAGGGACAGCCATTGCATGGGAGTATTGGGTCTGACCAGGTAAAATTATGGCAAAGGTGACCAGGTTCCCCCTATGGTGCAAACATTGCTTCCTCAAGATGTTCTCCTATTCCAGGATGACAATGCCCCCCACAACACTAAACAAATTGAAGAATGGTTTCATGAACACCAGGATGCGGTCAAACACCTTCCATGATTCCAATCACCAGATCACCGGACCTGTATAGTAAGTTTTGGAAGTAGAGTGCAGAGCAGATTTCCACCTCCTTCATCTCCCAAAGAACCGGAGGGTTTCCTTCTTGATGAACAGTCTAATATCCCACAAGAAACAGTTCAAAATTGCTGTAACTGAAAACCAAGCAGAAAGGAAGCTATTATGTGGGCCAACGGTGGCCCAACTCCTTATTAGTTGATAAATATTAATAGATTGTTTGGTGTTTCCATCATTTTGTCTACCCTCTACATATACAGGCAACGGGGGTGGACAAGAAATACGTCATAGCTAATTACACATGAAAATGGGCTTGTCGTTCCTCAACATGTCAGAGGCACTGACACAAATCAGCTCACATCTGTACCAGCTGCTCTTTTTAAATCACATCACACATTTTCACATGAAAAATAAACTGGGTGATAGTGTGTGCATGTGTGTGAGTGTGTATATTTGCAAGACAGAGAGTGAAATACTTTATTAACAGTGCAATTATCAGGTTAAATGGAAGAAGAAAAAAAAATACATGAGCTGGCAGTTTGCTTGCTTTGTAATCTCTCATCCTTTGTATCTATGTAACGAATGTGGAGTCCCAGGCTTGCAATAATGGGATGCTATTTGCCTCTATCTCTCCAATTAAACAGACAATTATGCAAATGTAGCATTTACTGAGTCAGCGAGTGGGCAGCACCCCGGCCTCCTACAGGGCATTGAGAGTGGCTGTGCTCAGAGAGGACAGGCCGATCTCTCCGCTCCTGCTCAGACGCTGACTGACTTTAATCAAGGGAAACAAATCGGCTACAGGGAGGGATGTCAATGGCTGCCACTGGGAAATGGAATGCCCCTGCCAGCAACGTCCATAACCGCTTTTCAACGGCACGAGACGCTCAGGCCCTTCAGTGGACATTTTTATTTGGACGTGGAGTTTCAGTTCGAGATGATTGTGATGAAAGACGTCTGGGATCTGAAAATCCCTGGATGGACTTTGCAGAAAAGTGAGCACTCTGAAAACTGCAGCGTTTCACCATGCCGGCTACATTTTTCCGATGTTTTCGTTTAAAAATCACAAAAACAGAATCATTAAATGTGTGAGAGCTGACACAAATGTTTTGAATTAACTAGGATAAAATAGCCTAATAACTGTTTAGTAAAATGTGAAAGGAATGAAAGGAAAAAAAAAACTGAGTCCTTAAACGGCTTGCCAGTTCGAAAGAATCTGAAGAATAGCACCTCAAGTAGTTCCGTATGCAAACCGCCACAAAATGCTAATGGATTCAAGAACACTGAGGGCTGACTCGATAAAGGTCTGTCAAGATTCAGCATAGCCAGATGTTTGAGGGATCTAATCCTACCGGCCTCTCTATCGCACAGGAGGAAGAAAAAAAAAAGTTGCCTGTCTCTGCGCTCTATATCTGCACCGCCTCGGCCACGTCTCTCTCACACCCGCATATCAAGAGGAGAGCTCCGTGGATGCACGCTGGCTGTAGCTCAGGGAGACCGAGGGATTTAAATGGGCTCCACGGGAGGACATCAGAGCACTCTACTGAAACATTCATTAGGCGTCCCACGTGGAATCCGGGCAGAGCTTCTAATCCGTCTGGAGGGTGTCTGTTTAAGGGCTGCAGGTCTGGGGGGGGCGGGCCTCTGATCAGCCTGGGGAGCAGCTTTAAACTCTGTAGCAATGACGGCCCTGGAAGAACCCCTGCACTACCCCCCTCTGGCAGTGCATCTGGACAGGGTAGGATCTGTATCGCCACTCCTGAAACGGCCTCTCTGCACCCCCCATGGTTGGGGGGATGGGGGGTGGGAATCAGTCCCTTGCATGCTCTGTCTCATATCGAACTTCAGAGGGCTCTGACCGCAGAAAAGCAGATCTTGTTCAAAGAGATCTCTCTCTACTTGTCTATGGATGTGACTTTCTTAACTCTAAAGTCAACTCCAAACGACAATCTTGACCATAACTCAAACAGTACCCCCAATCCAAACCCTAACCCTAACCGCAAACCCTAATATCAACCCCAGACCTTTGACTAACGCCAATCCCAACCCCAAAACCTAATCCTAACCCCTAAATGTAATTCCAACCTCAACCCCAACCCCAAACTGATTCCACCACTAACCCCCAACTTCAGTCCCCAACACCAACCTCAACACTCACCCTGTATTTCACTATTCGCTACAAGTTCACTTGCATCCTTGAAAAAGATCAGTCTAATGAAGTTGCCTTTTTGGAAGGATCTGCCACTGGCATCTACATGCACCACATATTGACAGAGCAGAGGGCTTTAACTCATGAGAGGAAAGTTGGAGCTATTTAAGGGGCTGCCTCTCTGCTAGAAGGGGCATCTGACAGTCTCAGCAGACACAAGCCGGTTGGATCACTTTGCAAATGCACTGTGCTACAACATATGATGCCTTATGAAGCAAGCACTCCCATCTGATATATATCAGAGAAGCACTGAAGCACTGAAGCACTGAAGTCTCCTTGTATTGTCATAAACAATGTAATAACAAATAGAACTGTTATTCAATTCTAAAGCAATGGTTGCATAAAGGATACCAGTTCAGCAAAGACGTGTAAACTTAACGACTAGCTCTTCCTACACCTTTTTGACTGTCCAATGTGACAAGAAAGTCAGCTTCTGTCAGCAAAAAAAAAAACATCAAGAACATCAATAATACAATCTACTTTCTGCACTGTTCCTCATATTTTGGTCTTCTTTTACCCTCCACTTAGCACCTTTACTTGCTTCTGTCATAATGATTCCACAGCCATCTGTGAATTGGTTGCTAAGATGACATCCACCACCTGCCTATTAGACCCCATCCCGTCTGCTGTGATTAAATCCTGTTTTTCCTGTTACTAGCCTGCTTTTATCATAAATACATCTCTTGAAACTGGCAATGTACCCATTACCTAGTACACTGCCTTTGTTACTCCTGTCTTTAAAAGTATCTTCAGCAGACACAAGCCCATCTCCAATTTGCCTTTTCTAAGCTTCTTAAGAGTTTTGATAATCATAATACACATCAATTAGGGGCAACATACTTGCTAATAGGGTTTTTATGTAGTATGTATTTTTGTCATTCCTTGTTCATTTATTGTGTCTTTGCATTTATCTAAATTGCATCATTGCATGTTATTTTGTACTGTACAACACACTGAGCATGGGAAAGGCACATAATAAATGAAATGCATAATTTTTAAATGCATTACTAAAAGACATTAATGTAAATCTTCAGTCTACACTGCATCTCAGCTGCAGCATGGGTGAAAGTGTGGCACTGTGGTTTGGGCACAGGGTTAACTCTGAGATGAGACCCTGCTGTCGCATCCTTGAGCAAGTAGCTAAAACTGGCATGCATCAGTAAATATCCAACTGAGTAAATGGATAATATGTCAACGCAAGCCACTGCATGTAAGTAGCCCTAGGGTAATAGTGTCTGCAACGTACACAAATAATGCAGTGATGTTTCAACTCTGTTCTAGCACTGGAACTCATTAGTTCACACATATCTGAATCTTAGGTCCCATTGATACTGATTAGCACCATTTACCTGTAGACTTTCAATAAATGTGTGAAGACGTGTGTCATTATTACAGGAGTCAATGTGGCACAGCTAATATGACTGCCACCTTTCCAGCAGAGATCGGTGTAGGCAGTAATTCCTGCTAGTGTAAAAAAAAAAAAAATCACCCAATCACTGCATCAGCCATAATCCTTCATGCTGAAAATAAAAGTATGACCTCTGTCATTTAGTGATTTCCGAACACCAAAGATGTCTCAGAATGTTTGCGTGTGTATGTGTGCACGTGTGTGTCTGTGGGTGTGTTTGTGTGTGCATGTGTATGTGTGTTTGTGTCTGTATGAGAGACTGAATTTTTTCTCGTCCTGAGTGGGTATGTGGGAATACATGTTGGTCACTAGCAGGACTTTACAAAATAACAGGATGTTATGTGTGTGTATGTGTGTGTGTGTGTGTGTGTGTGTGTGTGTGTCTGTGTATGTGTGCGTGAATGTGCTTGTGAGCCTGTGTCCATGTCACTTTGCTGGGCTTCAATCGTCCGATTCCCTCCATAGAGGTAGTGCATCAGTGAAGGTGAGGTAAAACGTGACCACAGAGTCATTAATGTGACTTTGAACTCCTGCTCTGTTCCCTGACTATCACAGCATGGCACACAGCAAGCAGGGCCCCCTTAAATGTCTGATGTGAATGCTCGGCTACTGCAGGCAATTTATGACACCAATTACACAGTATTTTAAAGTCTTTAATTGAAGCCCTTTAGCATGAATATGCTCTGTAGCAGTGTTTGATACACAAATGAAGGAAACATGTTAAATGACTGTGTGGAGCAAACTTATAAAGGGATTGCTGATATTAATAGTAGCACTGGATGCAGAGGCCTTTGGCTTTCACACTGCTGAGCAAACCACCACATCTTCATTTTGCTGCAGTGACTGATTACAATGTTCATGGTGCACTCCAGCATTAAACACAGGTCCTACTTCAAAGAAGCTAACACTCATGGCATTTGGGGAAGGCTTGTGAAGTACTGCAAATTATAAACTATGAATATGAATGTGGAAAAAATAATTAAATGTCATGTCAAGGAAACACCATTTAGGATGGAGGATACTAAAATGAAATTTTGATTGTAAGTTACCAAGGCTGCATTAATAAAAGTATGATAATGCATTTTATTTGTCTGTTGCATGGTTTTCATTGCATTATGGGGTATGTTTATGATATAGGCTACAGGTATAAGTTTCAGGGTGACCTGAGTACTTTGAAAATATATTTCCCGTACTTTCTCCCTTTTGTCATAGTTCAATAAATGACCAGCATGTATTACAGTAGAGAAAAACATTCAAATTTAACAACAAAAAGGTATTGTTTAATAAAGATGTCAGTGGAACAAAAATTTCACAGCATCTCCAGTTTGATTGTAATTCTGGGCTTTCTCTTTTTGGAGTGGGTCAAAATGCAATTTCCACAGCTTGAAAAAAAAAAAGAAATAAAAACTCTCATTAAGCACACCATGTTCAGCAACATGAATTATGCAGCAGTCATAACACTGGCCAAAGTCAGGGCATTAAAAAGTATGTTTGATCTTGTTGACATTTTTTTTTTAATCAAGTTTACTGCATGGTTTTTTTTTACATTTATTTTGTGGCACTCAGTGTTCCCCAAATGCACACACAAGGGTCCTGCAAGGAGTCCCTGCTATTTGATGGGTGTAAATATGGGGGCTTTTGAAGAAATACCCAAAAGACTATTAGAGCGATAACACTTGCGACTGATTCATCCACTAATGAGAAGCCAGCCCTGATCTTTGGCATCGTAAACATTTTACTATAAATATTCCAAAGCCTGCTGCCATCAAATTGTCCTGAGAGCATCCCTCTGCACAAGGCTCCTTTTTGCTGCATTTCAGAAGAGTAGCAGTTTCCAAAGGGTCAATACATAAGACACAATTTTAAGGTCACTGGGAAACACTGTATGATTATATCAACTATTGGATCGCCACATAAAAAGCTACAAGAAGGTGAAAGCACCTACTGAACTCCAAATGGTTGATATAAATCTGAAATTTCAAATATGTGACACAGAGTGAAAATGTGATTGAGAGCACTGTCAAAATGCATGAAAACCTGATAAATTATATTATTCCCTAATATCACTGGTAAAATATTAAACACTAACCAAAACACTACAGCAGAAAAGGAAAAAAGGAGATGGTGGATATGTTTAAAAAAAATAGCCAGACCTGAAAAAATGAGCAGAAAACAGCTCACACAGTTTCCAGTGATAAAACTACAATGCGTCTAACTATGATGGAAAAGAAATTATCTCTTGTTCCTGTCAGATGCTAACAGCATTGCCATGTTCAGGGTGCTATTCTGTACAGAAGAACTCCCTACCCTCTCTGTCCAAATCAAGCACACAGGATCACAGTGAAGTGACTATATATTTTACAATCATCACTTATGCCTATTGCTCGTAAATCAAGTTTCACTCTCATAATTTGGAGCCCAGTGCAAAATTTGGCAAAAAACGTTCCAGCTTTTTTAGGTGTCAGCTACTGACACCTTTCAGAGCAGCTCCTGTCATGGTTCTGCAGAGTGGAGAGTCTAAGCTGTGGTGGCTTGAGTAAGCCACATGAGCCACGGTGAGATGCAGCCACTGATAGACTGAAAGACAGAAGGAAAACCCTTCCTTAGCTGTAACCCAAGTGAAGACTGCACAGAGGTATCTGGCTACAGAAAGGCAGATCTGTCCAAAAAGGCAGTGCTGTCCAGACTGACCATGTCCACAGTTGTCTCTGTCCCCAACCTTAACCTGACAGTCAACCCAACACTGTGGATGGACCTGACTCTGTCTTCTGCAGCCAACACCTATGGGGACATACAGAGGCAGAGGCTGCTAAGGACAGCAGCTACAGCAGTCTTGCTCCTCCCTGCTGCCTCAGAAAGCGATAACAGCAGCACGTCAGGGCGCTCCCAAAAGCATCTGCTGGGATGTGTCCCACATGAAGGCAGCCATTTAGACACACACTCACACACACGCAAACACAAACGCACACACATACGCACACAAGCTCACGCAAACACACACACACAAAATCACACACGCGCACACACAAATGCACACACGCACACACATATGCACACAATATCACACACATACACACGCACGCACAAAATCACACGCGCGCAAGCACAAACACACACACACACACACATACGCACACAATCTCACACACACATACACACACACACACACACACACACACACACACACACACAAACACACGCACACACAAAATCACATGCGTACACACATACGCACACAATCTCTCTCACACATACACACACACAGAAAACATATTTATATATTTTAAGAAACTGCGCCTCTCAATCAGAGCTCCTAGGGTCACACAGGCCATTCAGACTGGATGGCTGACTGCACAATTTTGATGCAGAGGATGAGTCATGTTCCACATATAATACCTAGATAATCTGACACACTGGTCTGTTAGTCTTTCTTGTGAGATACACCAACATGGAGAAAATGAAGCCCCTTTGAGAGAGAAACAGACATGTTTGAGAGAGATAGACAGAGAGAGAGAGATGTTTTTAGAAAATGTTTTGTATTAGGATGAGAAATCTTTAAGAGAATGTGATAAGTCTGAGACACCGAAATGTGTTTGAGATGAAGTGAGATGTTAGCAAAAATGAGAAATGTCTGAGAGAATGTGACATGATTCAGAGAATGAGATATATTTGTTAAAACGTGACTTCTTTGACACAGTCAGATATGCGTAAGATAGTAAAAAATGACTGAAATGAATATGCAGCAAAGTGGTTTCTGTCAAATAAAAAGGAGCATTTGCTTCCCTTTTTCCTGGCTTTTTTCAAAAATTGTATTTCAGGTGGTCCTTGGGTCCTTCCACAATGTAACCATGACTAGAACTGACAAAGCAGTAAAAATACATTTGCCCTAACACTGATTGTCAATATATTTTTTTGCAGCCTGGTTGTTGCAGGAGATCAAACAGCCTGCTTGTATACCAAATTGACTTGGGTTCTACAACAAATGCTGGGAAGGGCGACAGTATGTAACTGGTGCTGCATCATCGAGTGCTTCTTGTTTTATATTTACTGACAAGTGTGTCAAATAGTCAATCCAATATTCCATTACTGTAAAAGGGGAAAGCGTGCCTTTGTCATCGACCGTTGTTCATGTCTGTGGTGACAAAACTAACACAGCAACGGGAGAGACTGACATGCAGAATATCACAGAGCCCGTGGAAGGCAAACAGGAGAGGAGGGTCACATTGCTGTGTGCATTCAGGGAAGATGAGCAGGGCAAGAGGTGACCTGGGTGGGTATGGAGACAGCTGGGGCATCTCTGCTCCATCGCTATCCTGCATCTTCTTGCAGGTTGACATACTAAATGTCATAAAAAATATCCACTCCACCTTACAGCCTACCCATGGATGCCATAAAGTACATACTGGATATAATAATCATAAGATCATCACTGTTGTAATATCTATGTAATAGCATTTTAATCCATGACTGTGTAGAAAAAAAATGATAAAAAGAGTGCAGAAGGTGCAGGGAAGTAAACTTCAGTTGCATTGGAGGGCAGAGTGGCCTACTTGAGACGTTGGCCACCTTCCCCTCAAGTCATTCAGCTTTAATTTCCTATCTACAGCAATATCATGAAGAATGGTTCCCTGAAGAAGGCAAAGTTTAACATTGACCAGTGCTAAAAATACTGAACCTAAGATGTTCAGAGAGAGAAGCTCGTTCTCCCAGGTCATTAACGTAGGCGCCAATTACTGATGTCCAATCCCCTGACCACAGAGGCATTGCTGAGATGGTACATTGGTCATTCCTGCTTTTGAAAGTCATTCTAAAAAAGTTTCTGTGCTCCATCACTAACAGTTTGCTTCCTACAAAGAAACAGAATGTTTTGGGCTCATTTGGTCCAGCTTGATCATGTAGTAATCCGGAAGAGATGTAATATACCAAAATGTTGCACAAAATGTTATTCTGCATACAAAATGATGAAAAACAGAAATTCTTATTATAAGCTTTGAATAAAAAGATGTGATAATGATAGAAAGTATTTCATTTCAAAATTCAAAACAGAAGAATATATTCAAATATAACATGTTTCAATCACTTAAAATAAAAATTGAAAAATCAATCCACCACCCATCTTTTCTCAAAATAAGAAAATTTAATATTTACAGTTCATCCCATTTGGATATTCTTCATTGATGGCTTTTGTCAATTGTAATAACTAACAATGCTTTGAAAATTCTGTGTTGCACAGTTGTGCAGAATTGCAGGCTGGTTCTACAATACAATAAAATCCATGAAATTGTCTTGAAACATGTCAAGAAATCAGAAATGAGAGACTCGTAAGGGCCATATTATTGGCTGCATGCCCAACTACACAATTTCTCTGGGGTGAATTTCAGACATCAGGTGATGACTGTGCAAAAATTTTCATACCACAGTCCTGGGTGCTTTTAGACTTTGTGAGAAAGGAACGAGGCAATCACTCCTGAATACTACAGTCTGATTTCTGACTTAGGAAGGTAAAACACATTGCTGTTTACAGATCTCACACCCACCTCCCTGCCACTTGAAACAAATGTAGACATAAAATCAAAACACTGTTCAAAAGAGCCTCAACCCCATTAGTGACAAGAACAAAAAAAAAAAAAAACACAGCCACGGTCCCATATGCTGCTGAATCTACTCCTAGCTCACAAAGTCCCTCCCAGGTGACTGGAGGCATTAGCTGTGCTTGGTAGACCAAACAGTTATCATTCCACGTCAGGGAATTTCCGATCTTTATCACTGCTGGAGCATACTCACCGCCAAAGAGCTCAAGATTGATTAAACAACATTCGCTCAAGACCCCTCAGCTAAACAACACTAATTAATGCATGCTGCCAGCAGACAATTTAACTGAATGAACAATATATAAAAAAAACAAAATAAACAGGGAGGTTCTCATTTCTGAAAAACTGTATTTTCAGACAAGATGCAACCAGCACACTCTTCTGACACCTAAAACTTGTTTGTACGTGTTCCCCTCTTCCGTGTGTGCATGACAAGCAGACATGCATCCACGTTCTTTGTTGGCAACAAAGTGAGAATGTTAACAGCTATAAAAATGATGTATGTGACAACGGTATTTTATCATAAGCCCCAATCGGCTTCCAGAAACTCTCCCAGGGACCACGCGATTCCCCTTATGTGCTTTGATAGAGTCGTCCTGCATGATTTGCTAACTAGTAAATCATATAGTTAGGATTATCTGGAACGCACTTGAGGGCGCCGAGAAGGAGCCTTGCCGAAAGGACAATCACAGCAATTTCTTAGCACTTTGCAGGTTATTCAACGTGTACAGTTACATCACAGCCTTTAATCGCTGCAAATCGAAACCATAAATCACCTGAACTAGACACATTCCACACTGGGTCAAACAACCGCAGGGACACTGAATGGTCCCTAAGGACATGATCTTGAACTTGAGCAAGATCCAGCCAGTAATACTAAAAGCTTCAGTGACCAGTGAAACCTGCCTTTATTTTAGCAGATTTCAGGCAATTAAAAATATATAATACATTATATTATATTATGTATATATGCATATGTACATCATTGGCAAAGTTGTAAAGCTGCAGAAAAATGCTGTAAATGTTCATTTTTAGATCCATTATAGTATGTAATAATAACAGACTCTTACAAAATTAATCTAGAGATGTTGTCAAAATTTGAGATGTAGGGTGTAATTACATATGACAGTTTATTGGGGCATTGCATAGTTAAAAAACTATACTCATACAAATTATAGTAATATTTCAGAAAATCATAATCAATACATAGCCTGTCAAATGAAACTAAAATCCCAAATATTTCAAAAAGCTTCCATGTGACAATCAAGTTTATATGACATACAAATGTTGTGTCTGTGACATGTGTATATGAAAATGTAAAGGAAAGAAACCTGAGTAAATGTAAAAATGACACAATTACATATATGAAACAACAGTCCAAAATGATTTTAGACACAAATTTGACTTTTTCCCATAGCTGTTACCCCAAGTAAAAAATGTCTCTGTCAGCTGAGAAATTGGAGAAGTTCACCCCAAAGTCAAACTGATTTAAGGCAAAATGATACCGAAGTGACCTTGTCGCCATTAGACTACATAGTGAAGCAACTGTCTTCTCTCATTGGTCGAAGTCCTGGCCTCTTGTCCTCCGCAGAGCTAAACTCTGGCAGAAGACTGCCCACAGAACGCTGGCAACATTGAATTCTTTGAACCTCCATCTGCCACAACACTGACCAAGGCTGCTTCTTATTTTAGACTATCTATTCATGTCCATGTCCGCTAAGACCTCCCTCTCTTCCACCCCTTCTGCCCCCTTGCCAACAACACAGGGCCTCAACTGCTGTCCCCAAGGCTGGTCTCTTTTACACTCCACAAAGTGCACTAGGGGCATCGCTGCCCTCTCCGACTCAAACTTTGCCGGGAAAGGATGGCAGCCATGCCTAATGGATGAGGAGAAACTTTCTTCTTGAGTGCTCTCGCATTTCACAATTTAGCGTCGATCCCTGACAAGACAGCGCAGGAGAAACATTCAATCACCAAGATCACATTATAATGAGCTGTGGAGTAAAGGATATCAATTATGTAATAATCTTAATAGCCCAGGCAGTCTTGCAACTCCAATATTTTCCATTACAACTGGCAGGTTTAAATGCATAGTAAGACTACAGTGGAAGATATATCACTAGCTGAAATTTGAATACTGACAGCCAGACAGAAGGGGGGAAATTAAGGTATTGAAGATGAACATTTTCAAATCCCATTTAAATGCATGCGTTATTAAAACTGAGATATCACTGTGACAAATGCAACCAGGAGAACAAAAAAGTAACTTTCTTTCAGATTCAAGGCCTCTTACAAAGCCTTTTACCTGAAGGGTGATTAAATGAGAAACTAAAACCCAGGGAAAGTGTTTGGTTGGTCATACAAAGAATTCATAAATCATTATATTACATTATTGGTATTTTCCAGATGTTCTAATCCAGAGCAACTTACATAGATTACAATTTTATACGGTACCCATTTATACAGTTGGATATTTGATGAGGCAATTGCGGGATAAGTACCTTGCCCAAGGGTAAAACAGCAGTTCTCCAACGGAGAATTGAACTTGCAACCTTTGGGTCATGAGTCCTACTCCTTACCACTATGCTACGCTGCCGGCCATCACCTTTTAAAAGGTCAGTTAGCTGTGCCTAATATATCCAACCATGCACTTGACCCAGGGTTCATTTTTAATTTTTAAAATATTTTCCAGAATTTAAAAGTATTATTACTTACAGATTATTAATTATTATTAATTATTATTATTATTAGTAGTAGTGTATTTGTATAGCAGTAGTAGTAGTAGCATGCCTGTGGACTGATAATAGTTTTTTTGGTTTTGTTTTTTTTTTTTTCTTTCTGAAAACTTCTCTAGGTGGTCTTCAAACCTAAGGACAGGAGTATGGAAGACTGTTACACTAGTTACTGAAAGAATCATTCACAATATGATTTGCTTTCATTCACTCCCAACGGAAGGAAATTCCCCATCTTCAGCCACACTGAACATTAAATCTACCAGACCCCTGCTGGGAATTTACTATATATATATATATATATATATATATATTTTTTTTTTTTTACAGTTTTTCAAAAATGGTAGGCTTGACCAGCCTATAGTTTATAAATATGCATGTCACAGGAGGCCAGCGAGAAGCCTTTACAGATACGTGCTCAAACAAGGCCCCCAGGGATAGGGTTCATGCCACTGTGTTTGAAGACACGAGCGCAAGCAAGGGGTGGAATTAGAACAGAGACAGATCTGGGGCTGGAGGCACGTTACACCACTGTGGTCTTGTTATTAAACATTTCACATTTTTATTACTATGCTAGCAGCACGACAGGCCAGGTACAGACTACAGCGATCTGAAATGAAAGGGCTTTCATGTTAAAGAAATACTTTTAAATGACATCTCTGTCAGTTGTCAGGGGGGAAATGGTATGTTGTAATTGACTCCCTGTGTAGATTAGGACAGATCTGGCCTGCAGTTGACAACTGTACTGTGTATTTGTCTTTTCATATCAGATTGGAACACTGTTGGTAAGATAAATTAAGTCTAAAATGTAATATTAAAGGAAGTGTTTTAGGTTTGATACAGTGTTTTTATTTGGTTGTTATTATATTACTAAAGATGCAGCTACAAAATATCTAAACTGTAAGTATCTGCCTACATTTCTTACCATTTTGTCACCCACGCATTCTTCATAGTCTTTTCCTTCTTCTTATAGCGTAATAAATATTATATATATTATACTAGATATTTGATTTTATAGTAATAAATACTAGTACTAGTAGTGGTACTAGTACTGGCTATAGTAAATCATGTGAGAAAATAATACAACCAAAATATGTAAACGCACAACACATTGAATCCATCCAATTCATTTAAAAGAGCAATCAGACAATATTTCCTACTACCTTCTGTACAGCAGAGAACCTTGTTACAGTTTCTGTCTGGGGATCTGACTGCGCACTTCATAATAATTCCCCGTCACTGCAGGCCTGCAGAAATGTTTTTGGAGGATACGTTTCCGTGCCGTTGCTTTTTAAGCATCTTGTTGGTCGTCACGGGAGGAGCGGTCGGGGAGCCAAGTCAAACCGAGGAGCGCTGCCAAAGAAACGCCTGGCAGACGACATGGTTCTCTCCCACTGGATAACGCCTCGCTCCAGGGATGCAGCGGGATATATCCACGCAAGGCTGTGTTCATACTTTCTCTGTAGAGAGTTTGCAGGGGGCTTTACGGGGGGAGAGAAAATGACCTGATGCTCCATACAGTGATAATTTAAGCAGTCCTTCCCCGCGTTCACTTCTGTTCTGTGAATAAAAATCAGTGCTTGTAAATCATTGTGAGTAACTTTAGGGCCTTTGAGGTTGTGCATAGTGTCCCAGTGAAGTGAACCAAGGAGCAACATGAATCACAGGGAACACTGGAAAATTTAAGTTGGGAATTTAATAAATAAAACAGCGGTCACATGTATAACCTTCTTTTGTGCTGAATTGTACTTTCAGTACAACAATAACTAAAATAAACCAGCCATTTGTTGTTGAGGACAGAAATAAAGACCTCTGAGGGATAGAAACTTTATTGTAGCTAACACTGCTGACCCCTTCATCTGCTCTCCTCACTGCAAAGCTTCGCGCCGCTGTCTGTTCTCCCTAAGCTACAGCGTGAAATGATATAATATACAGTTTCCGCCAGTTTAAGAGGCAGAAATGCAGCATTTCCGAAATGTTCTGTGCATTAAGATTACTCCCCGGGGGGAAAGCTCCGTAACCCCGAAATGGTTTTATCTGAATCTGAAGGAGTGCGCGTTCATAAATCATAATCCCCAGCTGCTACGACAACCACAACTCTTCAGTCACCTTTATTGTTTAATCTCACACCCAAACTCCCCGGGGGTGGGCACCATGAGGCATTTAAGACTCCAGCAACGGAGAGCAAAAAACAAACAGGTGGCGTAAACCTCACAGGGAAACAGGCACGGCTTAGCAACGGAGAAGCCATATTTTCATTCCAACCCTTTCCTGCTACAGCACAGCGTTACAGCTATACTCCCCACCCCACAGCAACAGAACTGCCAAAATACTCCAGCATTCTGCTGTCACTGTACTGCAAAGCCTGGGTGGCATAGTGCTGTTACGGCACTCCGATACTCCCTTGCAATAGTGTAGCTACATAACTCGAACACCCTTAACTGCTTCAGGGACCACCACTCCAGGTGTTCATTGACTTGCATGAAGTCTGATTTCAGTTTTCACACTGCTGAATATGAAACTGATAAAGTGCCACTGACTTGATGCAGTGCATGCTATCAAAGTTTTTTTCCCCTACAACAGATGTGAAAATGAATTTTGTGTTACCATCAAAAAATGATAAACATTCTACACACCATTTCATTGATGTTCAGTAACCGAAAACCTTTAGTTCAATTAACTCCACATTTATATGTCTACACTTGTAACAATAAATATAAAATACTGGAATAAAATCAGAACAGATCATGGAACTCAATCATTCCATGAATTGCATATTTATAGTCTTGTACTTTTATTTCTGCAAGCTATACAGCAAGCCACATGGAGCAAAAAGGCTTTAAGAGACACTGGCTTGGCTATTGCTCAAGAGCGGAGACTTGCTTTTACCTACAAAGCCTTCAGCGCAGAACATTAACGCCTGGAGGTGGCCAGTCAAAGAGGTACTGTCTGTTTCAAGGACACCGAGGATCCCTGGGTACTTGTTGAAGAAGAGGAATACCATTAACCCCCGTGGCATGGCCTTCTATTTCTTCATACTTCAGCAGCTAACCGTCAAGCCATTATACTGCACACATTTCTGTGAATGGTGAAAGCTAATTTGTCTCAGGAAATTGTTCTGCATAAGGTCAAAACAATGCCACAACAATGGCGGAAACAGGCCGTTTTAAAAATAACTAGATGGGGAGGAAAGTTTTTAAAAGGAGACTGCTCTTTTTTTCTGGGGCAGAATATAACAATTATGACTGTACTGTATTGTTTCTGCACGGGGGGGGGGGGGGGGGGTTGGGGGGGGCAAGGTAAACATAACAGGATAGTGATGCAAAAGTTGAGCTTGAGAAGTGCACACACCATCATCTCTACCCGTGAATATGACCTTGACGTACACCTGGCAAGCTCACGGTGCATTCAACCAAACACACAAACTCATCACAGCCTGCAATGTTGTTATAACCATGATATGACCGACTGAAAACTGTCCCGCTCAGATTTCAACAGCATGAAAATGGGTGCACTTCAGTGAAATGTGGGAGATGATGATGCTGCAAAGGTGGTGGGGGTGGGGGTTGGGGTTGGGGGGTTGGGGGGTTGGGTGGGGGGGCTGCAGCCACTGTGCAACCTGGACTTGTTCTTGCCTTTGCCGACATGGCAGGACGACTTTATTCCGACAGCCACCCCCCCCCCGGCATGCAGTGTGACACAGAATCACGGTGACGCGCTATAATTAACCCTGGCCATACTCCAGTGCAGTACTGGAGGAGCAGGGAGTTGCCTGCCAGACGGCATCCACTCGCAGAGCCTGAAGTTCAACCTACACAGGAGACGCTTTGACACTTTTCACGGCATGCCTTTACAGTGGATTCAACTCGGGCCCCCGTCCAAAAAAACCCCCGTCTGTAGAATTCATTATGAGGTCATCACAGGAGACGATCTGTCCCTATGATCTCTACAGCACACAGAGTGTGCAGGCAAGCTAATTCTGCCTTTAAACAAAGAAGCAAAGATATCAAAGTAAATACAAGAAAAATGACAGCAGGTAAACAAATTATTCGATTTTTAGTGAGTACAAAGTTACAAAGTGAACAAAAGAAAGGAAGGAAAAGGATCATGAGCACCAGTGTAATAAATCCTTCAGAAAACAGATTGCAGTTATGATTAGATATAAAATGTCTCCTTGGATTCAATCAACACTGGTCAATAAGTTTGACTAACACACACATTTTTAATACAACCACTTTTATAAAAATTATTTTTGGCTACCACATGACTCACCTAATGGTGTTTGTGATAAAGTACCACTTCAATTTTCTTCACGGTTAAGGACAGATGTTGAATGAATAAAAGACTAAACCACAGCAATCCAGAACTGTTCACTTCTGAGACTCATGGCTCTGATGGCAAAGGGCATAGTGAGAATTAATTACATGAACTATTTGAACTTATGAACATGAACTTATTAGTTGAGAATCTTCTCTCCATCAGTGGTATAAATTGTTAAAAATAGATCTCATGCCTGTTAAGTTGATGGGCAGTAAATATGCCCAAGTGATCGATCAGCCTATACACATTCTCTCTGGGTAATGTCTGAATAAGCCGTGTCTTGTATTCACTGCAACCAGGTGCTTGGCAATCACAGACAGAACTTCCAGAGCTTCTGGCTTCCACAAAACCTGCACTGCTCTGCTCACTGCTAGAGTGCATATGGATTCAGGGGGAGGAAAATCATGTACGGGGTCATGTGAGTCAGACAATTCCACAACCCCTATTTCTAAATGTAGCACAAAGTTCAGCAAATAGGAGACAGTTAAGGAGACACACTGTTCTGTCAGTGTGCATGGTTAAATCAAACAGCAAAGGTGTACTGAATTCATACACTGCTGATGTGCTCTGTATTTTTAGTTGACATACAAGATTTCAAAATACATCACTCCACATATAAAACCTACCATGCCATGTACTGTAATTCACTGTTCACTTATTCACAGGGAATTATAGTACATGGCCTATATTTGTTTGCCTTTCCACAGCTGGAGAAATGAACATAAAGTTCCCTGTTCAAGGATGTAAAGGCAGGTGCTCACCAAGAATACTGACCTTCAAGCATCTGGTTACACATTCCAAAGATTTCCCTAACCACCACACCACACTGCTCATATATGAAATGTGTTGCTCTATACAATAAGCAGATGGGTGATGTCCAGTCAGAGAATGAGTAACATCATTCGATCAGGAAATGAAAAATATCACCCAATCAGAGATCAAGTAACATCATACAATCAGAGAATGAGTAACATCATCCTATCAGAGAGTGAGAAACATCATTCAATCAGAGAATGAGTAACATCATTCAATCAGAGGATAAGTAGCATCATTCAGACAATTACTAACATAATTCCAGAAAGGAGTAACATCATTCAAAGACATTTTTAAAAAGACACATAAACCAAGTTTAGACTTGAAGTAAAAATAGACATAAGACATAAGGTTTCCTCATTAGGCTCTCTATTCTACCTCTAGTCACCAGTTCATTCTGGCTGGACTTCACCAGCAGACGTGATGTCACATTTTTATCATGTGCTGTGGTTTAGCGGGCTTATTTCTCTACAGAGAACACTCCTCAGATAAAACACAGCAAGACACACTGGCCTTACACTCCCAAGCTCATGAGAGAGATTTATTTGGGCTCTCCAGGACTGCCAAGCTTCTTAAAGTTCCTCTCTGTCGTGCCTTAGGTGTTACTCTGTTCTCATTTGCTCACAAACGATAAAGGAATGGATGACTTTGTAGTGCCACAGTTTAATTCAAACAAATATTGTCACACAGCAAATGCATTGTATAATTACTTTATTATTCATTTAGTTTGGCTAACATCAGCACAAGGCCCACCAGAGGCGAACTCAGATGCGTAATAGGATGACACAAAGCACAATAGTAATGAAATACAAATCTAAACTATAATCATTCACTTCAGAAGTGCTGTGCTTCCGTACTCCTGAGAACAAGGATCTTATTAGCACTGTAAGCTCTGAATGCAAATGCACTGAAAGGTGTACCAACGCTCCTCACATTACATGTCCTTCTGAAATCAAATGAAAAAATCCAATAAGGTCTCATGAAAAAAATGACATGACTCTTTTTCCTTAAAAATGTCAAGGGATAGTTGCATCTCCACTTTACTTTTGTAAAATGACAATGTTATTATTACTAAGAACATTGACCTTCATGGATTACCCCCGGTGATGGGAGAATGAGGCTTCATCGACCCACTGAATGGTTGGAGCTAACACAATATCAATCAATGACATGTGTGAACCAATCAAAACATTTTTTTTTTCTCCATAACAAAGTACCATGATTATGTAAAATCAGCACACCACTGATTTACACGATAGCTCCACCAATTAGGTGGCTCATGAGGTCTCAGTCTCCCATCACTAATTAACAATCCTAACACAATTAACAAGGTTAACCATATCAGATGCTCTAGTTAAAATGGGAAAGATTTCTGGTGTTCCAATGTCAGGGCAGGATTATAAGCTTCTTTTGTCTTAAAATATTGGAGAAGTCTACTCTCATTGTCTCAAATATACTTCTCACAGACATTTTCCCCTCTACCAGTCTACCCTAAAAGCCAAACCATGCAACACAACCTGCCACCCCACAGAAATGGTTAGCTTCTTACACCCTGCTTTTAATTCCGAAACTCGTATGTGGAGGGACTGCAATGACACAAGGATACAATGACTTTGCCTACCAAGCAACATTTGGCTCATTTACTTTATTGACCAATCATCTTTACGCAATATTAAGTTCCATTGGCTGTTTTTTTTTTAAGCTTTGGTCAGGCTACACACAGAGGCATGTGACTAGCCTAAAGAAAAAACGAGACTCGACACCCTGTGGTATTTGCAGTGAGCACAGCTCTGAAAGTTTCCTGGTGAATCTTGGATCAGGGCCCTCGGGGATGAGACTGCTCTGTTAAACTCGGAGGTGATGGACCGGGCTCTTCAGTCAAGCTGCTCTTATTCCGGCTTTTTTACTTTGACGATCCAAAGGCACTTTACCTTTGCAGTCTACTCCTGACTTTCACCATTTCCCCTCTGTAGATTTTTTTTTTATCATTTCCTCTGCAACTCCCCCCCCCCCCCCCCCCCTCATTTACGGCCATGCAGGCCAGTGTCTGCTCTTTAAAAATACTCCCTATTCTCATAGTCAGCTGGGCACAAAATATCCGTCTGTTCCCGCTGTCAGCTCCTGGTGCCTTCACGCTATGTAGACAGATCGGGAGGGGGGAGCAGGAGGGGAGGTGATGGGGTTGGGGGGGATGGAAAATTAACCAAACCACTTAGGTGATTCCAACTAAAATTAGCGCCGCAGCCTGTGGGCTCCATCAATTTTCATCCTTCTCAAATTCTGACAAGCACGGGAGGGAAAGTTTCCTCCTGTCCCCAAAGCGCACAGGTGACCTCCCCTCCACCGAGCGATGGCGCGCAGAGAGGATACAGGCAGCACCCTTCCACAAAATGCCGACCTGCTATGGTCGGGGCCAGGGTTCATCCGCCCTGACACAGGCTTCCTGGAACCTCTTGCGGCCGGCAGAACGCCCTCGGAGAAAGACTGCATCTGGTTCAGTTTGCACTAGAATCAAATTCTGTGCAAAAAAAAATCTAATTTTTCAATGATGTTCATTGCTCCTGCTTTTATGTAGAGGATTAACACATACATGCACCATGTACAGTATATGGACTGATAGAGACCATCACTGAACTAAAAGCAGAGAGTAGGTGTAGAAGACAGAGGAGAGAAGAGCCCTATGTCCCGCTATGTCCACGAGCGCTTCCTCTGCTGTTTGATTAATGGAGATAATTGCAGACAGCCCTAGAGCAAGCTCAGCTTAGAGAGCACAGGATCTGCACCAGCATCTTTAACTCTCCCACTTTCCACTCTCCCTCTGACAGGTGTTCAAGGTTTACGCTAACTTGGTGAGCTGGCGCTTGTGAAACCCAAATGTTTTCACTAGACTGTATTTCACAGCTCATGTGTTTAAATATGCCTGCTATCAGAATACCTAACTGGGTGTGTGCTCTCCATGTTTACCAACCAGCCAGGTAATGCAGGTGTACTTAATGCCCCAAATACAGTTCAGATGGATAACATCTGGGCCAATGATGATGATGATAATGAGCCTGCTTATAGTAATAATAGAAATAATATTTCATAAATCACAATCATACTGCCACCGTGTTCCAGAGAAGTCTCTGCTATTGCTACAACTACACAATTTCTTTCCAAAGTAACTGACATATGGGGGGAAAGCTCTACACCTGGTCCCCCCGCCCTTTCTTTATTTCAGCCAAATGGGCAGCGTCGTCCTTCCGTCTCACTAGACAGGTGGCCATCCTGCCCCGAATTATTAATTTCAGATGTACAGTTAGTGAGAGTCAACTCCTCTCTGGACACCATGCAGAAAGGGGCTGTATCCCATATGGTGTCCCTGGTAAACAAATTCGTGGAAAATGAAGAAAAATGAGACATGCATATTAAAAAGTTTTTCCTTGCCAAAAACGTAATTAACCTGTTATACACAGCTTGCCAAAACCCAGACTAAACTGACACTGGTTTTGCAGGAAAGGGATGTTATTGTCCTTTTCAGTCCTTCCACAAAAAAATCCCATGTAAGAACTCACAGCGAGTTTAATATCCTGAGCTTTGACATCGTGAAAGGAGAAATATGTATCTAAACAAAGAAAAATACAAAATAAATAGTAAAAAGAAAAACAAGCAAATAAACAAATGAAATTAAATCACTGTAGTTTTATGACACAATGTGCTCCTGGACACACATCGTAAACCAGATTGTGTGTAACTGACTCTTATCTTCCCATAAGCACATTTTAAGCAGGGGTTGCATTCGGCTAGAAATTTAATTTAACCATATAAGTTTAGATACATTGGGGAAAAATCAAATATTTACAGAATGTCAATACTTTTTATACATTATGGAATATTGCATGACATTCTTATACTGGTCGTAACAGAAAGGGAAAACTAAAGACCCCGCACACAAAATATAATATTCAAAAAGCTACCAATTTTTAAACAGTCGTTCTTTACAACAAACAGCTAAACGTGCACAGACAGATGCAGCTCTCTCTCGCTTGCGCACACACACACACACACATACATTTGAGGCTTTCCTTTCATTCAGTTCATACCCACATGTAATCAGACATGCACACACGTATAAAAAAAATGACTGCCCACATTTCATGCTTGAGTGGGAAACCACACTCAGAGACCCTGAACAGATGAAGGGCTTTTTTTTTTTTTTTTTTTTTTTTTGCAGAGAACACCATGCATTTCTCCACACAGCCCAACAGATAAAATTGACCTATTGCTTAATCGCATTTAATGAACACAATATGCGCCTTTTGTGCTGCTGATTCCCCCTGAGTACGTTTGCAGCCCCCCATGCTCACCGTCTGGCTGCCCCACAAGCTGAACAATGCAAAGCCTGGATGGCACATCCTAAACCTAAACGGCGAATTTCAACTGTCCTCGCTCGGAGACTCACGTCCCCCCTCCAGACACATGCTAATTTGTCCAATTAACATGAATGGTGTACCACTTAAAATGTCATATTCCAAATGAATTTAATTTGGGTTGGAGTACGTTAGGCGAGGGCGAGTGGCAAGACAGCCAAACTACATCCCATTTAACACACTGCCTGAAAATTAATGCTAAAATTATCCAGTTAATAATTTCATGCATCTCTAAAATGGCACATGCCCAGAAAAATGTCCAAAACGGTTATTGATCAAGTGCAACACAAATACCACTGCACTACAAATGCCCCAAAGCAAAGGCTAATTTGGGTTAAGCTAATAATGTAAGTTACCACAACACTGTCTATATTTTTAAAACGTAGCCCTTTCACTGTCTGAAATACCAGCGGAGCTAAATGCGCTAAACAATAAATGCACTAAACGATACAAACGAGAAGCAAAACAAAAGGTGTAGCTACAATGGTCTTACAATGTGCACAGGGGGTGAGAATGTTGCACTCTATCCTGTTGGCAAATCATTTATGAACATCTGTAGATGAAGATGACCATCCTAAACAAATGTAAGGAACTGAGCCCTATACTGTCAGCCAATCAGAACAAACTTTGTAGACAGTTGAGAGGTGAGATAATAGATAACTGAACTGTACCATTGTCACTGTTACTGTCCATCAATTCTAAAATTTGATCTGAACATGAAGTGTAACTGAGACTAAACGAATGCCTCTAAGCAGAACACAAGACATCATGTCCTTACAAGATGATCCTCACGACTTATTGATAGTAATGCTGTGAATACTCTAAGAAGCCTTGGAGTTTTTGTCTTAGTGATTGCACATCTCTGAACTAAACTGAATGCCAATACAGACATTACGGCATTAAAGGCATGTCTTCGTTAAAAATGAGAAAGCCGAGTTATTTGCTCTCAGTGAGTTAGCTAGATCATGTCAGCTAACTAGTTTATTTCTTCCCTTCTCCTCGAGAAATGTAAGTTACAGACTGCAGATCTCAGTGGTTTTAATGTGAGCCACAGGTGCCTTTGAATACAAGGGCCTTTCTATATTATAAATATTATCTATATTATAAAACATCAGAGCATTTAAGTACATTTTATGACTTTACACCGGTTACATTATTAGCCCTTATTTATGTAAGGTTTTACATCCACATACATTGTAATCACAAACTGTCTTTAAATTTCATTGTTAAAAAACATAGTATACCCTTTTTACCACTGAATTGATTTAATCAACTTTGTGTGAGATGCTTTCAATCTTGTATTATTCTTGATACAACTGCATTAATTGTAACAATATTAATTATTCCCCAATGACTGAAAAATAATAGAATATGTATGCAATATAAATCATTTGCTGTGGTCATTCCTGATGTTACATAAGAGATTACCTTGTACAGTATACAGCATCAGCTTCGAAGAGGTCTTGCTTTCAAATACATATACTATGCATAATTCAGAAACAGACGTGTAAAATTTGTATAATTTTGAGCAGAACATGGTATATCCTAAACTTTTAGTCCTTTAGAAGTCGACTTGTTTATGCTAAAATAAATTGTATAATATAAATTGAAGGTCTTATTCATTCACATGTATGTCATAGAGAATAAAACCTTGATATGCTGCATTGTAGTATGGTCTTAGGGAGTTCCAACACCTCCATCAGCTCTCCTCAGCAACCACATACAAAGATTCAGCCACAGCCTGGTTAACATTTTTTCCCAAGGCCCAATTCATGCCCATCAGCATGGCTACTGCCTTGGACTGCAGATATACCACACACCTGCTTTTTGTCAGCACCAAAAGAGACAGGCACTGACTTCAGACCACTGAGAGACAATGGAATTTTTTGAAGGGAGACTGTTTGACCGCACCACTGTACACCATCACTGTTAATTGTATGCCGCTACTTTTTTAAACAATGATCAAAATTACTGTGGTATAGAGTTAGAGTAAGTTCTAAACTGAGTGCAAGCTTGACAGAAATCAACTAATAAAAATCAATGCCCTGCCAAACAAGATAAAATGCCTAAATATGCAAAACAGAAGAAACACCCCACCCCAACCACCCAAAACTGGAGTGGTATGAGCATACATCTTCACTTGTTTAAAAAACAAATCATAAAACAGAATACATGAACTTTAATTTGGTCCCAATTCTCGGTCAACCAAATCAGTCAACCAAGAACAATTCCATTGGTAATGGATGCAGGCAGACATTCATTACTGGACAGTAAGCAGATCAACAAATTTCTGTGGTTGCATCGTGGCGTGATGACCCTGGATCGCATGTCAAGCAAATGTTTGTGGCTGTAAAGGTATTCCTCCGGATCCGAACGGCTGTTAAGGTTTAATTCACAGCTGTAACCTAGTTTTTAAACTGAGGAAAAAAAAAAGAGAGAAAAAATGAAGATGAGAGAAGTTAGAGAAAGGAGACTTCCAAGGACGAGCCGACTTCCCGAAGGTGTCTCCAGAAGTGGAGAAGTTGTCGGTAACGAGGGGCCGAAGGTAGCGGATTCCTCTGTCGACGCTCACTCTCTCCCTTGCTCTGTCTGTCTCCTGGACGAGGCCAAGGACACAGCCAAAAACAACATCATACAGGTCCCGCTCTGACTCTCTAGCGCTGGGAGAGGGTGGACTTTAAAGAGACAAACAAACCATCCACTGCAACCATTACGGCTGCAGCAGCATGTAACAAAGCCCCTCAGAGCACATACCAAGGGGTTTTTAAAATCAACTCAATCTTATGTGATTTTACTTTTAGAATATGGAGAATGGCCCTGTATAAAGCTGCAGTGATATTTAAAAAAAGCTTACCTGCATATGTTGCATATCTAATTGAACTACTGACCTGTTGACTTTTACATTTGATAGTCACAAAAGTGATAGTCAAAAAAAAAACAAACCAAACAGTTTAATCTCGTACTTGTAATGTGTGCAATTGACACTGAAAAGGGTGTTCATAAAATCATTCTTGAAATTTAACATAATGTTCATGACCTCTGACCCCAAGAGGATAGATGGTATTTGCAAAATGTCTCGGCTGTCCAAGGGGGACTCAAAATTAAAGGCTCTTCTTTTCTAAACGAGCTAAGGGCCTGGACAGCAGCCTGCACTCTCTACAATTCTATGAAGAACTATCACGAAAACGAATGTCAACTGGCAAGGCACCCCAGTGGCAATTATCATGGAGACACTAAAAAATCATGAATATGAATCAAATAATTATTTCATATTTCACTTTAGTAAAGGCCATTGACTGTGCTTTTGCTTTGTAGTCAATGCACAGTGACATTCCGAAAATTAATGTGAATGTAATTTTGATTTCAAATTGTACAAAAATACCAAACCGTAAAAATGCAAACATTATTCTATAGTGTATTCTACAGGTTATTCTGTCTATGGACATCACTCCATAGTGAGTGGGCAGTGGACAAAAATATGTTTATATTTAAAAATGTGTTTATCTTTATTTGAAATTTTTAAGAAACAATTGCACTGTAATTCTGTATGTTACATAAACTTGTGGAAACAAAAAAAAAATGTTTTGGTTTCTTACTAGTACCGGGAAATAGTCTAAGAGGAAAAGAAACACTGTCAAAGGAGAACTTGAGACAATATCTGTAACTTGATATTCTCTATTATATGTAATAAGATACCATTATATACAAGTGCCCATCTACAGTATAGAATCAGATTGAGCATATCCACAGCTTATTTGGTGTACTTAGCAATCAGACACTTGAGGACAGAGAAAACAGAATTTTGTCCTTTACTTCCTTCTCGGAATAATGCTATTGTGTAGAGCTACCTTCACTCAAGTTACATCAATAGCCTCTCTCTGCTGTTTTACCCAGCACCTGGTGGAACACTGCTGCTTCAGCCTCATAATGTAACTGGCCCTTGCAACATGGAACCAGAACTATGGGTGGGTTGTGTGATCTGGTCTGTGTGATCACAATCCATGATGATATGTGTGTGTGTGTGTGGTATGTACAATGCTATGTCAGCCTCATAATGTAACTGGCCCTTGCAACATGGAACCAGAACTATGGCTGGGTTGTGTGATCTGGTCTGTGTGATCACAATCATGTGTGTGTGTACCTCAGCAGACATATTGTGTATTTACTACATACTATTATATTGCCTATGATCTTGGTAAAGGAATTACATGCCTCTTAATCTCCTCTGACTGACTAGTGCCTGATGATGCAGTACTGTGAGAGGAGACAGAGAGAAGAATCAGAAATCTGACAGATTTTGGCTTCATGGTTCTCCTTCCACCTGTTTCAAGCTAAGTGCAACAGGGCCTACTGACAGGAGAGGACTTTGGCTCAAGGCTAAAAGCACTTTGGGGGGCTTAATTTCACTCATCAAGGTAATGTTTCCTAAATATTATGAAAGATATTAACTTAGGTTGTGAGTGGAGCACTACTTTAAGAAAGTTAAGAACCCCACTCTCCTGCTCTTAATACAATTTAAAACAAGAGATATACATCACATTTATTCAGGTTGTTTATCATACATGAGATAAAAGCAGTCCCCTGATCCTCTGTCAGCCAGGCTCACCTCCTACAGACAGACCGAAACTCCATTCAAAACCACTCCTCTCTGAAATCTTTTTTTTTCTTTGCCTGCTTTGTTACTTGTTATAATAGACTCCTCCCTTCTCTACAATGCCTTTTGGAATGACATCATTACACAAACACATACCGTTCCTACGCCCAAACAGACACACACACACACACTCTAACTCCAGAAGACATTCTTCTAGCTGTTAAAAGGTAATGGAGGAATTTGTTTTTACCATACAGTTAAATAAAAAAGTCAGATGTGCTGCTGTTGCCCACAAGGAACTGGAAAGTTTCAAGTCTATTCATCTGCAGACCTCCATCTAGACAGCCTGTGTTGTGTCTCAGGAATCATCTGGTTTACACTACTGCCAATTAGGATCAAAACTGAAAGTTGTCCAACCCGACTGTGTTCCTGTGTAAGCAGAGGAATCTGGAAACTCTCTGTAGGGGGAAACTCTCTGCAGGAGGAGATGGACCCTGAAAACCCAGTTACTCGGCTACGTGCCAGGACATGAACCGCAACACGTGATAACGTCCTGTTATGTTAAGGATAATGATCATTCCAGTGGTGAACTATTCCTAGATGACATATGGTATTTCACCTAGGTGTGAACAGCTCCTTATCCTAGATTTGAAAAACAGACACAAATAGCTATTTAGTCAACGTCCTTTTTACATTTTGACAGCCATCAAGCAACTTTTCATATCATAACCAGATCACGGTCTTTTAGTAGAAAGTAAGACAAATAGGAGCTCATACAAATAGATGGCAGATGTTTAGAGGTAGCAGACGCTCCTTCGCAGGCCAGATAATGGGCAGACGAGCAAAGCGCAGCGGCTCGACGAAGGCCTTGCCAAGCTAAGCTGGAGGGAGGTAAAAGGCACATGTCCTCAAATAACCATATTGAGTTTCAAAGAAGCCACCATCAGTGAGCCTCATTAAGAGGACCCGAGTGCCCGGTCGCCCCATGGGCACAGAGAAAGACGCTAGCCAGCCTGCATCTCAGGAAACCAATGAGGACCAGAGAGATGGGGGCTCTGGACCAATGAGGACTGAGCACCGAGGAACGCCGCGCTGCCACGGTCAGTTCAATTCCCAGCCCAACTGTCATTGCTGGCATTGGGTTTGACTTGCTGCTTGGCTATAAACAACCATTTTCCCTCACATCTGAAGATCACGCTTGCCACACTGTCATCTCTCCATGAAACAAATGTGGACGGACAAAGGATAACGGCAACATTCATGGGGCTTTAGCATGGGAATCATGGGTATGCGCTCAGAGAAGATGGTTTCCATTTTTACCGTTCTCAAGGAGAATCTCAAAAAAGTGCACACTGTCAAGAGGCGACTAACAATTCAAATCACAGACCAGGAATTATAGTGTAATTACAAGAGAATAAATAGATTCATAACATATTTATAACTTTGATAACTTTGGTAATCCATAGCATATTGTCCATTGCCAACACCACTGTAAAAAAACATCAACATCACACCTCACTCAAACTATGCGAGAGAAAATTTAATTAGAGAATTTTTAAATTTGTCCTTTGTGCTTGTAGTCTGAATGACTTCAGATGGCAAATTGTGCCATACTGACCTTGGGGAACACTCTCGCCTCGGGTTTATAGTTGTACCGTGGTAGCATATATCATATGTGTTCAATCAGTAGGTGTGAGAGTGAAAAATACCGCATTCCTAGGGATTAAAAACCTCACCAAAGGGTACAAAAATGTTTTAACAAATGGTGGGTGAGAGGATGTTACACCTTGCAATGAATGTACAGTAATGAAAACAATAATAACTACAGCAACAGCATTAATAACGATAATGATAACACTGCCGTCTACAGATGATAACAAATGCCTTTCCAAAATACTTCTGGCAGAGAAACAAAGCACTGCTCCACGGTGAGATATTAGAGCGAGGTCTCTTCTCTCCCTCCCTCTACCTCTCACTCCCTTTCTCACATACCCTTTCTCACACTTCATGCGTCTCTCTCTCTCTAAACACCAAGCACAGATTCTGCAAGCTAAATTCAACACAGGGATGTTGACGCAAAGTGCATGTGTACATGGAGTATGTTAAAATGTCATCTATATCATTTTTGCCATGCAGAAAACAAGTTATTAAATTTAAATTTCAATCCTCCAGAAATTCCCCACTAATAAAAATAACACACAAAAATCATTCCATATTGTGTCTCACTGCCTGTAAGTAATTGCCCCATAACTGTACTGACTTCACCATGTGTAATTCGTGGTCCAGACAGAATCATATAAACTGGACTGCAGCTGGAATAGGTTATTATTTAAATAGCATCTGCTGTACTACAGTACCTTTTGTGCAGGGATACCCATTAGATCTCTGCAGACATTACCTATGTAATTACCTCCAAAGCTAGTTCATTTCAGAGAGCTCTGCTGTTCACACAACCCTAATGCAGCCCACTCATTAGGATTTATAAATTTAACAATGAACAAGGTCCCTAATAATGATACTCTATCTAATACGAGCTCATTGCTGCATTTATGCGGACAGGCTATTGGATGATATAGTGATTCACAAACAGTTCAGGTAGAGGGTAGAGAAATGGCACATTACATTCAAACATGATAAGAACAGTCTGTGCTGGCTGTGAGCTGGCATTCACTGCTGCATTTCAGACTGCCTGATAACCATCTCTGCCAGTGACAGCCTGACAGTGTAAGAAGCACCCAGGTGAGCTCATTTCATTGAGAAAATGACAATCAAATCAGTGCCCCACCATTTCCTTTAATTGTGTAAAACAGAGCCATTCAAGAGCACTGGGGGGGTACGGAAGGGAACTGATGAGACAGAAGGTCATTATATCGTTCCCCACACTACCATCACTTACACTCCCAGCACTACTTAAACTTGAGGCTGGAATCTATTATACAAAAGCGCACTCCTACCTTCTTCAACACTGAGAGCCAAAGGTACAGCAGAGAGCTTTGTACTGTATGAAAGGTGACATGGGGGCATAAGTTCCTGTAAATATTTCAGACATGAGGGCACAAGCGACTGTATTTATTTAAGATAACAGTAGTAGTCCTTTGCTTCTGCTGGAAATACCAACGGTGGCTCTAGGCTGTGGTAAAATTAGTATCTAGCAATGATCCGTCAAGCCCTACTGCATGTTCAATATTTATCTACAGTAAAGTCCTCAAAAGCATCTAATTTCATTAGCGTTGACACCTTTGTGGCATATTCTGATTAAACTGTGTGTTAGTGTCTCAGAGGTACAAGACTTACAGACACATCTTCCTGATGGTGTCAGATCATAGTGAAGAGACCAATGCAGTGATACTCTTATCCTGTCAACTACCTCTATCTTCCCATTTAGTGGACAGGGTTGATGATTGGGGGTGCAGTTGACACCATCTCCCTGGCTTCAGTCCAGCTCCTCCTTAATACTGTGCCCTCTGCTGGAGGCTGGTAGGAACCTGTTCGGCCCTGTGTACATCCAGAATCAGCATTAATACCCACTGCAGCACTTCATTTCAAAAGCAGCGACTACCTCACTCAGAACTCTCACAGCTTTGAGGGAGTGCAGGGTTATACTAAGTAATGGAGGGCATGGAGATCTGACACATATAATGGCTTTATGACATGTTTAGAACCTCCCGGATTCAAAAAACAAAAAAAAAGGTGAGAAACATCTGTTAAATTTTTTTTTTTTGCCTCCAAGAATGCTCTCTGTCGGAAGCAAAATGAAATTGAGTGTTTTGGGCTGGGCTGGACAAAGCGTCATCAAACTGTGAAGATTACACAGCGGTGAGAGAATCTGAGAGGGGAGCCTTGAAAGCACACACAGACAGCAGCTATTTCCACATTCCTGGGATATATTTCACACACAAGCGCACACACACACATACACGCACACACACGCACATGTGCGAGCACACACACACATACACACACACACACACACACACACACACATGCACTCAGAAAAGCACATACACATATATACAACATACATACACAAAAGACACACAGACACCCACACAAAAAGGCACACAGGGTACTTGAGAGCCAAAAAAAGAAGGAGGACCTGTTGGTCACAATAATGTAAATGCTTCTCACATTGTCCTTTTCAAAGCATTACAACAGTAATATGAAGATGTAGAGGAAGACTATGGCACCCATAACCTGTCCCTGACAAATGCTGAACAGGGACAGCAAGAGCCAAACCCAAACAGAAAAATCTGAACTCAGGAGCAGCATCTGTTCAGCCATATGTAGAGAATGATTTATGATTTACGCTTCAAAGTATTTGCTCGACCCTTACTGCAATCTCTGTTGATTGTGTTCCTTTTGTTCATGTGTACGTGGACGCATATGTGTGAGTGTGTGTGTGTGCCTGTGTGTTTTTATGTGTGTGTGTGTGTTTCTGTGTCTTTATCTGTGTGAGTGTGCGTGTGTGAGTGTGGGTGTGAGTGTGTGCGTGTGTGTGTGTCTGTGTGTTTTTATGTGTGTGTTTCTGTGTCTTAACGTGTGTGAGTGTGCGTGTGTGAGTGTCGGTGTGTGTGTGTGTGTGTGTGTGTCTGTGTGTTTTTATGTGTGTGTGTGTTTGTGTGTTTTTATGTGTGTGTGTTTGTGTGTTTTTATGTGTGTGTGTGTGTGTGTTTCTGTGTCTTTATCTGTGTGAGTGTGCGTGTGTGAGTGTGGGTATGTGTGTGTGTCTGTGTGTTTTTATGTGTGTGTTTCTGTGTCTTTACGTGTGTGAGTGTGCGTGTGTGAGTGTCGGTGTGTGTGTGTGTGTGTGTGTGTGTCTGTGTGTTTTTATGTGTGTGTCTGTTTGTGTGTTTTTATGTGTGTGTGTGTTTGTGTGTTTTTATGTGTGTGTTTCTGTGTCTTTACGTGTGTGAGTGTGCGTGTGTGAGTGTCGGTGTGTGTGTGTGTGAGTGTGGGTGTGTGTGTGTGCGTGTGTGTGTGTCTGTGTGTTTTTATGTGTGTGTTTCTGTGTCTTTACGTGTGTGAGTGTCGGTGTGTGTGTGTGTGTGTGTGTGTGTGTGTGTGTGTGTGTGTGTGTGTCTGTGTGTTTTTATGTGTGTGTGTTTGTGTGTGGTTGTGTATCTGTGTGCAAGCTGGGGGTGGCATGTCCTGATGCAGTCTGTTGTTCCATAATACACATGAATATTTGCTCCAGGTCAATATTCTCCCAGGCACAACTGATACACAAATCATGAGATGCGAAAACGCCCCAGGCTGTGTTGGCACAGCCTTCCACAGATAATCTTTTAATTTGTCACTACATTTGCATTCCGTGGGGGGAGAAAAAAAAACCGTACCACCTATAACAAGGTCTCAATATGAGGTTTAAGAGTGCCAGTTCCTGTGGACAGATTTGGGTGTCATCTATCTGACTTCAGTCATCTCCATTAACCCCCCCACCCCCCACCCCCCCAATCCCCCTCCACAACCCTCCTGGCGGAATCAAATCATCTCATGGAAATAAGCCTGAAATCACGACGAGGACTCAGTGCAGTGTTTGGCATGTCAATGTCACCATTACACTACATTTATTGCATTTAGAGTTAAACATGATTCACATTACAATCATTACATTTAGATTTTTAAAATGCTTTGCTTTATGTTTTATTAATAACTGCACAGTGATTCATGAGGATGCATTTGAAAACCTGGCCTGACATTTTTGCAATGAGATCTATGTCCACTGTCACAGTCTGGTGGACACAAATGACAGACTCACATTTCCTATCATTAAGGAGGTCACCAAGTTACAGTATTATTTAAATGTGGAAGTCGTGTGTCAACTTGTGACACAATCAAATAATTATAAATTAAGATAATGAGCTCTCGTGAGCTAAAATTAAACTACTAATAAATAAAATAAGTTACATGTTGGTCAGGTTGTCAGAAATCTCTGTAATGTAATATTTTATATGGCATCACACAACAAAATATAATTATGTTTCATTCATTTTGAGAGAAACAAAACTGGCTTGACATATGGAAGACAGGAATTTCTCTTTTAATAATTTGAATCATCACCTGTAGAGGAAACAGGATTTGGAAAATTATTCACTAAGCTAGGGGTAAAAAATTCAATAAAAACCAAACCAACATGTGCAGAAGAAAACCGCGCAACCCAGTAGTGAATGCAGGTGGGGTGTAGTGTGATTGACAGTTTTCATTGTCATTCATGGTTCCCTCACCTCACTTCATTTGCATACATATCAGCAATACATACTATACTAGAAAACTGCCAACAGAGACTTCCCTGTCATTTGATCCATTTTAATTCATTTTTTTACGACAGATAGCGTGCTGCACATACATAATGCTCTGAGATCGCCAGAAAAGCAAGCTGCCTTTATCATGGTAGCATTCTCCCTTGTTTGAGGCCTGCTTCCTGGGTGAGTTGAACGGGGTTAAAAATCTATCATCGTGCAGTTTCACTTTAGAAACGGACTGGACTGCACCATTGCGCCCCCACCTTGCGGTGGCACTGCTGTTGTTCTTTAATTTTCTTTCCCTCCAATAATCTTGTGAACTAATGAACTGCTGAGCCAACCTGAGAGCGAGAGAGAAAGAGAGAGAAACCCAGTATTGATGGCGCTGCTGGCTGCTGATCTGATCTTTGAGTGATGCCTAGGAGTTTGAAAGGCACTTTGTCCAATTAGAACAGTGCAGAAAATTTCCACCTGTCCCTGACAAAGATGAAGTGGCTGTTTGAGTGGATACTGTGGCACCGAGCCAGGTGAAAAAGGCACAAAACTGCTGCTTGAGCTAGCAGCAATTAACAAGCATTGCAATCACGCCCCCCCCCCCACCACCACCACCACCGAATAGGCAGATGATAGATAATGAATATTCTCTAACAATTAAAGCCCTACTTTGTTATTGCTTTTTCAAGATGTATTTTCCTGCTGTGTTAAGAGAGCATTGAATCGCCGGCTTTCATCATCAGGAGAAACCATATCATTCAATCAAATGCAAGGGACTGCAGGAAGGGGGGGGCGGGGGGGGGGGGGGGGCAGGACAGCAGGATCACTTCTCAACCAGTGACAGCATCTCTGTCTGACAACCTGTGACAATGTGTGTTATAACCTCACAGGATGTGTTTTACTCCTGCATGTCGAGTCTCTTTGACACCGCCGAGTTCTCCATCTCCGATCTGTCCCAGACAAGCAGGGATGAAGACTCTGCACCAGCACCAAAGCCTCCAGTCTGCCCAAGGTTCCAATTAACCAGCAGTGAATGGGGGCATAAGTTTGCCCCTAGTGATGACGACCTCGGGCAAATACATGACTGTCACGTCAGATGAACAGGTCCGAGCACTTGCTTTGTCTGCATTTTACAACCAGTCATTGATCAGTAGCCAATCATCTGAATTCTGCCAAGTTTTAGCATAATTATCAATAGATATATAGATAGATATAAGCATGCATGCATACATGTGTCCATATACGACAGATTTTTTTTTTCCCTTTTTCTCTTGGAGATAAGATACCGAAACTGAGCGCTTGGGGTAAAAGAGTTCATGCAATCCCAGAAGGAAGAAAAAAATGTAGTGGGTAATTGCAGGCATGCAAGACTATTTGAAAGACAAATTAACCAGTCAACTTGTGTTCCAAGCAGATTACATCAAGCTCATTCAAATTGTGTCTCACTCTGTCTGGACTGAGGTAATGGGAGACCTGTGGGTGATTATGTAATACCAGCCAAGAGGATCCAGTTCCTGTTAGGTGTAATTCAAACTTCTGCCATCCCCTCCTTTCTGTTTTCCATGTGGTCAGTGTGGCTATTAGCGATGTCCGACATGCCATTTCAAACAAACGGCCATTTCCACTGTCAAACAATGGCCAGGATGGGCAAACAGTGGATGTGAGAGCACAGCCCAGAACCCGAGAGAGTCCACTGGCACGAAAACGATATCCTCCTCTCGACTGGCAGGCCATCGCTCGCAATTTCCATCTCGCTATTTCTGTGTACGGTATCTATTTCAGGCTGTCACTTAAAAATAGCCTTTTAATAACCTGACATTTTGTTAATTATTGCTCCTTAACTACGGCATTAGGAAAAATAAAGTGGCAGATGCTGGGAGTCAGACAAAACTTTGGACAGAGAACACATGTAGGACATAATTGATATTGCTGCAATGCCAAGAGCAAAGCCCTCTTTTCCATCATTGCTTCAGATCTGGAAAGTTTGTTCTGATTGTACTCCACTGTTAAGGCCTAACTAGAAAAAATGTGTATAGTGTATGCAAATGTATTCTGTATTTTCAAGTACAACCTTGATGCTCTTGTAAAATAAAGACATATATAATGACAACATTTTAGGTATTGATCTGTGGGATCTTGATATGGATAAACATCTGTGCAGTAAAAAAGTCATGCCCCGTCAATCCTTCAAATCAGTATAGCTCCTGCGCCTGGCTGTACACTTATTGGCCAGTAGATGGTTATGTCTTCCACCTAGCTTTGGCAACATTTCACCTAATGATGTATAAATATTCATTACTGATGCATAAACGCATTTTCGAACATTAAGCTCACTGTCGTCATATTGAATCTGGATCTACGTGATGAAGTGAACTGGAAGACAGGTTCCAATATTAATAATTAGTGTGTTGAATCAGCATTCGAGAAACTCTGAGGAATGATACCCGATTTTAATCAAACACTGTAAGTAGAACCTGATCCTAATCAGTGTTCCGAAGTCACCGGGGTGTTTGGAAGAATCTGACAAGATGAAGCGTGAGACCAATTCGATTAAGAGTCTGCCATACCTTGGAGGCACGGATCAGTATCGTGTTATAAATGAGATTATGCCTCGCTTGTTAATCAAATGTAAATAATCAAACAAACACAACTGACAGTGATTGCAAGTGTTTTTTATCTTCAAATCTCCCCCAAACTTCTGTTAATTAAAAGTAGCAAAATAACTTAAGATTATTACACACTGTCTCATGCAAATATTTAATCTATGCCTACTCAACAATGTCAGCTAAGGGCTCACCAAAAACTTAATTTAATACACAACTGTGACAATTAAATTAGTGGAAGTGATAAGCATGATATACCCCTAATAAACCTGATAAAAGTAGTAACATTTTAAGATGTTGGACAAATTGTTGTCTCAGAGCTTTAAATATGCCATAATGATGGACCTCAGAAAAGGAACCATGAGTTCAATTCATAATAAACATCTTGATACCTGCCCACTAATTTTATTGAATAAGTTTAATAAGAGCATAAGAACAATGTAAAACATCCCATAAAGTGGAAATATGTTTCACTGGGCATAGGTTCATACCAGTAATTCACCCTCAGACATAACTGATGTTTAAAAATTGCTTGGTGCATTCAAGCAAATATTTTTTTAGGAGTTTAGGATCCTTCCCAATCTAAGTGAACAAGGGAAGTATAAGTGTCCATAAGAGTACAAACCTCACACAAAGTCTCATAAGTGCATATTTGAGGACAGAGGCAAAGTGTGTTGGTTATGAATTATTATTATTATTATTATTATTATTAAATGAGAATGCATTTAGGACACACTTCTGTCGTCATCCCGGCATCTTGGCTCATGAATGAATAATAGTGACTCAAAAGAAGACAAAATAACACAAACACATGAAAAAGGCTGAAGCGGGGTCTCTGGGACTCACATCAGAATTATTATGATCACAAAGCACTTTTACACATTTACACAAACCATGTCCTTTCCCACACTGATTTTAGCCATTGGTGATAAGCACTGTTTAGAAATTACAGACTGCACCGAGGTTACATTAAATCAATCTGAAGGGATTAATGTTAGAAGAAAAAAAAACAGTTCAATACTTTGCTCCATTAATCTACCATCTTTAGCAAAGTAACAATTTAAATGTCACACAGTTTACAACTGAAGTGGGCTATTTATACATTACAAGTGGAAGGCTATCACATATAAATCTGACCACAAATGCAGAAATTGCTAACAATTGGTATAAAATGTTGTTTTTAAAGTCTTTTGTGCTCTGTAACGTGGGTCAAGGAACATAAGTTAAGTAAAGGAGATGTTGTAGTTCCATAGATCCCTCCAGTAACTCAGTGTCTGCTCTTTTATGGTAATGTCCACTACATCTGGCAGCGTTTACATGTTAACTAATGTGATGGAATGATGGGGAAAAAAATCTGCCCGTCATCGAGAATAGTAGTGCTTTGAGTGAGCTTTCAAACGGCAGCTGGAATTCTAAAAAGCTACTAGATGGCTCTTTAGATAAGGGCAAGTCAAATTACAGCATCACCAAAATACTTCCAGTTTACACTAATACCGAAGGGCCAAACACACATTAGCTTGATTGGCACCAAACGCAGTCAGGTTTGTTAGAGTACCACTGTAGAAAAGGTATATGCCCAATAACCTGCTACTGCTGTGGACAGCAATTAGAAAATATGAGTCTGAGGGAGGTTAGTCAAATAGCATCCTCTGACATGTCATATGCCTTACCCTCAAGCAGAACAAGTGTTTTACAGATACAAGATCAATCAAAACCTGAAACTATTAAAAAAAGCATTAAAAATATGTCTGAACTTGTCAAATGTCAGAGTGTACAATTTTTGTGTTGTATTTAGTAGAATACTTGTATTGCTAGAATACTTGTATTGCTATGCAATTCTAACATGCAATTAAAGTTGTGACTCATTTAATGATACTTTTTTATCGCACAATTAATTGCAACTGAATGTTTTAATTGTTTGACAACAGCCCCAATTTAACACACCCTGTTAAGACATTAAACAGACAAAAGGCTTACCACATATGTAATGTTTTTTTTTTAAAAAAAAAAAAGACGTTCCCTTCATTTGGGATTAAATATGATCCTGCTTTATGCTTCTATGGCATTTTGATACACTCCATTTGACTTTTCATTCATCTGAATCTCACTTTAGTATGCCCAGGACAGCACCACAGCAACAAAAGCTCATTTAAAAACTGCATTAACTAAGAAGACTAATGTTCATTAGGGGATTCTGGGTGTTCACTGTTCAAATAGCTCAGACTGTATGCTGAGACCTCTTGCTGCTTTAAAATACAACACACATACGTAATGTCTGGGCAAAGCACAGAGGTTCCTAGCTCTCAGTCTTGAGTGGGAAACACATGTTAGAACTCCAGTTTCTCTAGGAGAAAGAAAACATTAACACAATCAAACTGTATGACACACTAATCTATCATAGCAAACATGGTTATGTGATTTTGTGTAATGCTGAGCAAAGTAGGTGTAACTACTTTGGAAAACAGATAGATGCAGAGAAAATGGATTCACTGGTTTTATACTGAACTGTTAACAACTCAACACCCTCCCTAATAGAACCCCACCCGACTCACAGATACACTCCACCCTCTACTGCAGCTCATCCTCACCTAAAAATAAAAACACCCACCCACCCATATCACCTTCTTTGAGAGTCTGTATGTCCAAGTAACTTTATAACATCCATAAGTTCACAAATCATCTTATGAGCCTGCTTCCATTACAGTGTTGCTCTTTAAATGAAGAGTTTCTTTTTTTTCCCAAGCACTCTAGTAATCCTTCTAGAGTGTTTCCATTCATTACTTTTTCAGCTAACTAACTCAGATATTAACTTCTGTAAATGGGACATGGATCAGAGCTTTCGTCACTAGAGAGTTCACATCAAATCTGTCACCAGTCGGGCTTGTTTGCCAGCCTCGACTGAGTGGCTTGCGATTCACATTCCAAAATAAACTGTCCCTCAAGGATAAAACTTTCACTTTGGTTTAAGAGCTGAGGACTCTGTTGAGTTTATGATTTAAAATGCCAAAATTAATCAATAAAAAGGGGTCATCTTTCAAGTGCGTGGAACTTTATATTGGTCAGGCTCATCAATATCAGTGTTTTTTGAATATCATGTCTTGTTCTTGCATGTTAATATATGTGCAATAACTTGTTCGTCATTTTAGTAGCGATAGTGACTAATGTATTAACATGCACAAAAAACATGAATCAAGGACCTGTTTCACAAAAAAGGAAATAAACCAAGTAATCACAAATGAGCTCCCCGCAACGGTAACCTATACAATCTGGTCCACACTGCCAAATGTCCCTGCAGCATGCACATATGGCACACATGTTAGCATAGGTTGCAATTTTATGACTAGACCAGAGTGGCCTTCTGGCAACATCTTTAAATAAAATAAGAAATTATAATCCTGAGAGCAAATTTCCACTGCAATTACCAAAATTTATTTTACCACTATTGACCAATTTATAAAAGAATAAAGAAAAACAGTGCATTTGGAAACATGCCTTACATATTAAGTAGGAAAACAGGAAAAAAAGGTTTATAGATGATAAAGTGCAGTTCAGTGAACATACTGCACAACTGGGATGCAAGCTTCATAATAACATGAATGAAAGTGTGTCATGGCAAAACAATATATAGTGTTATGGCAAAACAAACATTTTCGGATACACCATTTCTGCACTGCTTTGCACTGGACAGCAGCCGATACAAAAAAATTCCAAAAGGCATGCTGAAACTAATTCAGAAATATGTCACAAATGCAATATGACAAAGATACAGAGGGCACAAATGATAACTGTATCAATATGAGGGAAACCTAATAGAAACTGCATAAATTACACTGCTTCACAGCCTATATCTCAATATTGAGGCATGGCATTTCGCCTGACCACTAGGGTACTTTTAAAGCCCTGCAAACTGACCTGAATCCAGCCCGACCCGACAAAACATGTCAGGTTCAGGCCCGCTTGGGCCTATAACTGCATTAGAGCACTCTGATTTGGGTTGGTCCCAACACTTCTGAATGTTAGGTTCTGGTGACACCACTATCTAAAACCTCAGAATGATCCTTCAGGTGAGCAAGTGGATTTGGGTCAGGTTGGGCTCAGCTTCCAGTTTCTGGCCTGTACAAACTTTTAGGGACTTTGCCTTTAACGTGAGTTACAATTACCATATAAGTACAAATTTTCTATATTTGTAGTATTACATATTTTCCATCAATTTCAGTACCCACAAAACTAAGGATCATGTGATACTAATGAAAAAAAAAAACACTTGCTCAAATGTGATCCTCAAAACAAAGTGGCAGGGGGGTGGATTGAATACTGGGCTTAGTGTATTTCTGTTTGTTTGTGAACAGCTCCACTAAAGTAAACACATTATGATTCATAACACATGATGATTCCTAACCTGTCATTGAATGATGCCTGATCTTTCAACCACTCACACCCAGATGAGTAAATCTCTGCCCTACACAACATAGCAGAGGCCCAAATAAACAGCAGATGTCCGCAACAGGAGAAAACAGGATTTAAGTTCAAGACATTAAACACCCATCAAACAAGATCTGAAATCCCCCCATGAACCCCCAAAGAACATGCATGAAAAATGTGGCCCCATTGGATGCAGAGCTACTGATCAAAAAAAGAAAGGCTTGCAAATTCGATCCAAAGAGGAAAGATGGGGTCTTGTTTCTCAGCCTGTGAGGAGGGGACAGTGACCTGAGGGTGCAGTTTGACTGTTGAACTGCGGACACACAAAAATGTGCAAAACAATAAACTTCCCCCACCAACCACACACAAACACACAAATATATGTGAAAACAGAAACAAGAACAGTCATTAAAGGTTGCCTCATAAAAGTTCACTCAACATGGGACATCACTTCAAGATGTTTGACTTCACAGTTTGGAGGAAGGGCAACCGAAAGGGTTACCTCATTAACACCTTTATTAAAAAGGATTTTATTTGTTCAGTCACTAAACATATGAAGCCATTTCAAATAATTTTGTAGTTTCTCCTGCAGGCACAATACAAAGCCCTGAAAGTATTTCTGTATCACTACTTTTCTCTGTACGACATCCATTTGCAAATTGCATTAATTAAAAATCATACCGTTTTTCAAAACAGGTCCCTGATCACTAAAATCCATTAATGCAGCCTCCAAATCCAGAAATACACTCTATTCTTTGTATGCTAAAAAAGTTTTGTGTCTTACAGTGTGGACTTTGAATTTGAATCAGTTTTATTAGTGCACTAGCCTAGTGCTAACATGCAGAAAATCAACACTTCAACAAACACTGGATGTATTAATAGGTTTGGAACACTCGTCTTCAGAAATTCTTTGAGGGTTCAGACTGGAAAATGACTTGCAGAGAGTTTGAAATCAAGTGTCAGCTCACCACACATGGATTGGAAAGTGCAACACTCTTATGTAAGGGGAATCTACTGCAAAACCAATTCTTCAACACGTGATTCGCATCTGCTGTATTGTTAGGTAAAAAGTGGCACATCAAGTTTATATCTGTGAAGTGAAGTTACCCTGTAACTTAAAACTTGAAACGAAGCACATACTACAGCAGCAACAAAATCACATATTTTAAAAAATTAGGCTGGAACTTTAATACAATCAGTGAGGTGAGAAGATAATTTTGTAATTTGCTGTTATATAATATTAAGAATTGTAATCCTGTTGTTTGTAAAAAAAAAAAAAAAAAAAAAAAAGAATAATACAATGCTTTCCAAAAACTACATGCCTGCTAAAAGTTTTATAATATTTTAGTAGCACATTCAGCAAAAGACTGAAAAGAATTGCTGTTGTAGGAATGACAGGATCTGTATTCAGCCCAGCATGATTTTGTAATAAATTATAAAACCAGTTTATATGGATTTAGAACTGTGGTGCAAAGTACATGGATCAATGGAGTTTGTATACCACAAATCTTATCTTAAAAGACAGTAATAATCATCATGCTGCCCTTACTTATTTCTGCAGTTCAGCTTTTTGTGATTTTACCCTTTATATAATTGATTAGATTAAGACTTGATAATTATTTTACTATGAGCACTAGTGTCTACTTCACAAACCCCACAGTAGCATGACAATAACACAAGATTTTCCAGCACAAGCCTCAAGTCTGAACATATTTAGATAAAAGCCACAGTTTCTGTGAGTCAGCTAAACATAAATAGGCAAAAGCCATGGTTCCTAGAGGACAGCAAACATATACAGATAAAATTATTTCCAGAAGACAAAATGGAATACACAGGTACACGCTATGGTTTCTGTAAGGCAGCTGAACAGGTAGAAGCCATGGTTTCTGTAATATGTCAGACCATAAAGCACAAAGCCCAATATCATGATACGATGTAGACAATAGAACATTCCACAAAATCAGTGCTACTTCAATCACATCACCATGAGGGCTGAAAAACACATCTGTATTGAAATTAGTGCATCAGTACTACCAAACTATCGGTAGGTTAGGACCTACCTTGAAAACACCCCAGAGAGGGAAAAACACAAAACAGATAGAGGCATGCTACATGAATGTAAAGCAGTCTGGCCTGATGTACGATTGGTATCATTTTTGTCCAATAATTTGACCCTGTGCAATGCACGACCAATAATTCCAAACTAGTTCCAGATGTACAATAATCCTCAGAGTATTTTTATTAACTATCCTGTGTGCAAGCATGGATCAAAGGATGTTTGACCAATTAAGGCTGAGTCCATTGTACATGTGTCTATGTATGTATGCATAGATGTGACATGGCAGAGATGTTTCAGCAACTCCTCGGGATTGCTTGACATAACTTGTCATGAGAAAGCTGCAAGTTAAACAGATATCACTGCATATGTAGCCAGCAAGCTATCCTAAAAGTTGCAACTTGTTAGCATTACAGTTAAACTATATTTAAAGCCCTTGACATTCTAGCTATCAAGCTGGCTAACTAACATTCTAGCCAAATGTCAAGCAAATTCTACCTTGATGGCTAGATAACAGCAGTCTAGCTGATCTTCAGATCACTCTAGCAAAGATATTTGTGTATGATCAGCCTATTATTAAGCTGTGCGGCCTATGGCATATTTTGTGAAAATAAAATTTAAACTATACAGTTAGCAAAACCTGAATGCTGTCAAAAGGAATTTGTTACAGAAGTTGTAAACAATTATGTGCACTGCTGTAAATATGCAACTTGCAGTTATTTGGTGGCTACGCAGTTGTTTGAAAGGGAGACACACTATTCTGGTTTACAGCGATCTACATTCACAATTATATATATAATTGTAGTATATAAAATACTGCAGTGGTAAATGATGTGGTGATGTAAAAATGTCTGAAAAGGCAACAAAAGTTTCACCATAAAGGGTTTGATTTTGTTAGTTGTTTCAGTGAAACCTGGGCTGAAGAATATTTGCATATTTCATCCTTTGAGTGTGTGTGAATATGTGTGCTGTCTTGCTGGCCTATAAATATACACCTTCTTGAAGACCATAATTTTTGTCTTTCTCCTCTCTTTGTGTCTTGTCCTGTTATTCCTAAATCATCATTCAGTGCATATCACAATTATGAATACTTATACTGTACATATGTGAATAATGATTTAAATACAAAAATATTTACACACTATATAGATCTTATGAATATTTGACATTCCATTTACATAACCTTTTCTGTGAAACAACTGATTTTCAGCCCATGTTCTGGAACATAACATGGTTGTAAACATTAAATCTACACTAAAAAAAGCATTCAGTTCGCAGCACACTCGTTAACAAAGAGGCTTCCAGAAATGCACATAAAAGTCATAAACGCAGGAATCACCCGTACTATCACTGAGATGTGGGCGGAGAGTACAAACCTGAAAGAACTTGTAAAAACAACCAATTTATTCTCTAGCATGGAACAAAAAACTCTGTACCTCTGCACAACACTATACAAGATATCAACATAAGGGACTGATCTTTTAGTTAGGCTCCTGTGTTTTTTTTTTTTTTTTTATTAAATGTCCCCCACAATTGTTGCTTGTGTGTGTGCTTCTTTACTGGGCACTGGGCCTGTTGAGGGTGCTTGTGACACATCAAAAGGTGAAAAGGAAAGAGAGGACTGATTGTTATGTCAAGGGTCAGCTGCCAACAGGAGATAGACACACTGCCTTCTTTCTGAGATCTGCCACCACAGCCGGGCAGGTAGCTGCCGCTGGTCCTCTCTGGTTACCAAGGAGAATGTAATCCCTGCCACTGGAGAATGCCACGGCCTCTACTATAAGGCTGCTGAATGGGCTGGCCTGAGTGCAGCGCCGGGACAAGGGTTTCTGAGGCTTTGTGTAAAACCTTGTTTAGAGTCCCAAGCTCCCCCATTCTCCATCCATTTCCTTTCAACAGAGTAAATACAGTGCTCCAGCCCACAGACTGGCCTGCAAATAGAATTGGCCGTGGTAATAGTCCACTAACTGTAAGCTCTCAATAACAGCTGGCCACAGGAGGAGGGTCTGGCTGGACAGAGGCAGATCGGTTTAAAAAGGCGGTCTCATCCAAAGTGATCTTGTACAGGGATGTGACGTCCCTAACCCTAACCAGATTTGCGGAGACTAGCTGGAAGGATGTCAAAATCTGTGCACAAGATCATTTGGATTTGGTTGTTATTTTGGACAGATCTGCTTCTGGCACTGGCAGCCACCACTAATTTGGTAACATAGAGCAATGTTTTTTGATATATTATACACTACTGAGAACTGATCATTATATACCAAATTTTGTAAAGAAAAAAAAATCCATCATTTGAACAGACGAGAAAATGATTGACAAATGAATAAATGTAAATGTAAACAATTTAATCACAAATATAATCAGGTTAATATCCTGTGTAGCTAGCTAGTGACACTCTTACATTTTATGGTCTGCTTCTCATAAAACAGGCAACAGGGAAACTAGGAAAGATTAAAATTAGAAACATTTGTCTTGGTGACTGCTATGGGCATACAGTTTTAATCAGATATAACCTTTTTAAAAGAAACTAAAAAAAATTGTGTGTTTTATGTTTTAACAGATTGCTTCTAATTACATTTCAGTTTTTGAAGTGTTCATTTTGTCAAAAACAATTTTTTTCTTTGCTTTTTTCCCCGCGTTTATGCAACATCCTATACTCTGGAATTGCTTACTAGTCTCATCTCACTGTGACAGCAATAGCATCCGTGCAGAAGCGCTTTGATAGAGTCTAACATACAGTAGCTGATGGCAGGTCACCCTTTGCACTACAATGGATTGGGCACCCTTTGGAGAATGAGCACTTCTCCGCTGATGTCTCAAAGCTCTGTGGTAACTGCCAGGTCCCTAAGAGCAGTGAGATGAAGAAACCCAGGCCAACCATCCCACCCCTATCCCCAGCAGAATGAAGCCACTTTGTTCTGTGGCTGTTTGCTCCCAATCTTTGCCGACAGATTACTTACTTGGAACCACTATTAATGTCTGAATTAATTGTCACTAACATTCATACATAGTTATATCAAAATGTTCAGAAAAAGTCAAGAAAAAAGTTCACAAAATAGGACTTATGCTGCCTGACATCTAATAACAAATCACAGGTACAAATTTGCCATGTTACAAAAATAGTGATAAACAGAATTTGATGATAACGGATCATTTTAAATCCTATCCATAATACAGACAGATTAAAAGTTTTGCTTGCGAAATCTCATACAGTTTTACTTCATATCTTTTTTGGACTAGCATTGTCATGTCAAAAAACAGCTTCTACATACTGTCTACTTAAGGCTATTAGGGATATTAAAATGGCCTTCATAGCCAAAAACCCCAAACTTACATATGTTAAGGTTGCTATCTAGACGTTTTGTTGTCTGACAGAAAAACAATGCTGCACATGGTGAGATGCGCGGTCATAGACTTTAAAGCCTAGACCCGCTCCTGTCTGCATGTAAACTGAGAACCTGAGAACCTCTGGAAAAAAAGCTACCCTGCTGGAGGTATCTAATCACTACAGCTAAAAACCTTACAATGATGAGAAGTTACTACAATTTGGTCTGTCCTGCCAACCAAAATATAACTGTGAAGTGCTCCTCCATAGACAGCTTGCTGGCTGGTACAGCACTTATTATGTAAGGATAGTGTATAACACACTTAGATGCATATGTCACTACATAGGAATCCTCATCCACACCTTCTCTACAGCTGAGCATTTAAGGCCTGTATTCAGTCCTACAGCACCCTTAACTCTGCAGTACAAATTTAAGCTTTCTTAACTTTCGTTAATGTTTTCAGGGACTGCTGACATCAAAACACTGTCTACAGAACTTAAAATAAAGAATGAGGTTGTTCACTCTGAGTAAATACTCAGAATCTAAAAACATAGCAGTACCTTAAATTTGCAATACAAACTTAAGCACAGACTGTACTGCAGTAGGACTAGGAGCCACAAGACAGCAAGGACACACAGACTGGGACATGAGTTTAAAAGATAAAAAAGAGAAAAGTATAATTATGAATTCACATGTAGCTGTGGAGTACTACCACTACCAACAGAGTTTTCATATCTAAAATAAAATAACATTATTTACCAACCTTGGTGTGGGAACAAAACTGTACTGACCTGTGTCAAGTAGTACTGACCTTACTGCTGAACCTTAGCAATGTTACATGAACAGATTTTCCAAAGATAACTAAGTGCCATCAACTTTATAATCAAAATAAGCATATCTTTTTAAAAAGACTACATTATAGTTACCAAGTTATATCGAGTCACATTAAATGGATTTATGTATGCTTCCAAGAGACTCAGTTATCAAAGGGTGTTCACTGCGGGTGCAGGCTGAGCACAGTTAGTCTGTCATTAACATATTAGCATCAGCATCAGGAGTCTGCAGTGGGAAGGTACTGTGTTCAATAACTGGCTCCATCCCATTAAGGTGGGCTTATTCCTGCCAGGGCTCTTTGGGTAATCACTGTTTATATGCTTCCTAGCATCTCACCAGGTGTGTATAAACTACTGGGCTGTCGTCAGTGAGAGATTCTCAAATCATTGCTGGGTCTCCTGTAGCATGCTGTGTGGCTTGCAATAAATAAATACAAGGCTGTTGGTATCTCAAGTGAGAGTATCACAGGAGTGAATATGCCTTGCCCCAGCTCTCCCGTGGTGAATGTGGGAGGCATAGCAAGGACTCAATTAGTTGAACTATGGCAATTCCAAAGTCCAGATTCAATGGGATTGCAAAGGAATGAAACCATACAGTTCAGCCACAAACTGGACCCATTTCAAACCAGCACTTGTCTTAACCTTGGACTCTGTACCTGAGGACAAGGTGGAAATGAATTCAAAGGACCAGAAATGAAATGCTTGTACTCTGATCAAGCCTTTGTGTGCTTCACAAGGGATTGCAATGCTTCATCCTAGTCTACACAGAGGTCATATGCTGTCATAACATTAGTTTTTATATCAAACATTACAGAATTCATTCCATGAACTCAGAGATGCTTGCAATGACATGCACATACCTGGAATCCCCCCCCCCCCCCCCCCCCCCTCAGTTCACTAAATTCTCCAAATGCTTTCTATTCATAAAAGAGGCACCACTGTTGTTTATTTGACCACAAATGTTGCCCAGGAATTATTTTGGTAAAGATCTTTCTTTCAATATGAATCTACAATAATAAATTTGAATGAAAACATTAAGCAGTGCTCAGCAAGAGGCTAGTGAACATTCGGTACGCTGGGGTACACTGCATACTCAACACAACTCAAACAAACATCTGGGAAACAAAATGGGAACTTTTTCAGTAAAAGTCTCATTTGTTTCTGAAACATGATGTTTGTTTCTGCGGATAGGCTAAAGAATCATGTCTGAAACATGCCCCGTAATTCTGAAAATACTTCACATCTGGAACACGAACCCAAACCACATTTTGACCATTTTCCTTTTTTGTGTGTCCCCACTTAGGGTTTCACCACAAACCAGTGGTAATTACAAACATTTTTATTCTCTTTACTCTGCAATATGGAGAAACTCGTGTCCTAACCAAAACAAAACCTTCAATCAATCAATCAAATTTAGGACTATGAAAATTACCACAGTACACATTGCAAACAACATTGCTGAAGAACCCAAAATACACACACACTCACACGCATACACACATATACACTACTTCTACAATATATATTTTTACATCATTCAAGTGATGTGTTTCAAACCATGTACACAACAGCACAATGTCAGAGCAAGTATACACTACCTTAAAAATAACTGGGTACCCCTTCAAAAAAATCCAGAAAAATATACTGTGCAGGGTCTCTAAAACTATTTGAGGAGCAATATAACTCATGAACCACATTCCCTACACATATAATCACAAGGAAAGTACTGCACTTATTTAACACATAAGCTATACATATTTTGACAAGAAAAGCTAACAGTTCATATATTGATTTTTTGAGCTATGTAACTGTGATTTCTTAACAGTGAAAAGGACAATGGATGAACAATAAATTCAACAGTTTAATGGTGTAATAAAGCCATACAGAATACAAATAAGGTGTAACATAAATTTACAAAAACCATGACCAATGTCTTACTCCAAACCAAAAGTGCTTATTGTAGACAAAACTGTCCAGTATGTGTGTTTTAGGTCTGCCAGAAAACTGTCCAGTATGTGTGTGTGTTTTAAGTCTGCCAAAACTCACTGTGTCAAACTGAAATATCACTTTAGTGCCTTTCAGACATTTGTCATCACTAGGCGTCGTCTGTAAACATTCAGAATGTAATCGTAAAAAAGCATTTTCACCACACCTCAAACTCACACATGCAGAGCACAAAGTCAAACTTTTGTAATATTGTTTCTGCATCAGAAGAGAGGAGAATTAAAATCCCAAATGTGCCTGTCCATTTAACTTTGAAAGAATGTATAAAGGGATGATATGCATGACTGTTACTAAAGATCAAAATTATGATGGTAATGATGATGATGATGATGATGATGATTATTATGATTATTATTATTATTATTATTATTATGCAGATGCTGCTGCTGTAGCTGATGATGACGAGTAGGATGGCATTATTAAAGCGAAGATTCAAAAGAATGTTATTGTTTATACTAGCCTGTTATTAGCATGTTTACTAAATTTTGCAGATTAAATTAATCAAAGACAATTTAGACAACTGAACTACAATTATTTTTCGCGATAACGGAATTGTTTCGTTCCGATCTGAAAGAAAGATTAGCTCTCATTCATGCTGCTGATGAGGAATGAATATTTATGAATTCAATAAAACTTGTTAAGACTTGGTCAAACTTGTACAATAACAATGATTTACGAATGATAATAGAGTAAAAATAAATCTTTTCCAAACTGTATATACATTTTAAGTTATACCAAGTTCTTTGAAATTATGTGTCAGTTTTCCGTAGAACGGGACAACGTTTCAGTAAAACTCAAATGGAATGAAAAAGTCCGCCGCGCCGCGTCTAGATTTTGTTTTCTTCTCAGTAAGTTACATAACAAAGTGAGCGCGTTCTTTTCCCTGTCTTTCTCCTCTCGATGTACTTTAATCCTATGCAGAAATAAAGAGGGTAGGAATATGGGTCAGCGGGTTAGGAGTGTCTCAGAGCCCGACTCCTTCATGCAAACGCCGCGAGATCAACCTAAAAATCTTCAAACAGCGAAATGCCTTCACACCTGCCTCAGCCCACTATTACATAACGAAGCGTTGGCTGGGTACTACCAAGTTACAAAGTGAAACAATGTCCTTTCTCTTTAACAGCGGATCAACACAAATCCAAGCTACGCGTTCTTGCTGGAAAAGCCGCCGGATTTACACCTTACAAATAATATATTAAGAGACGCGGTGAATGACTACGATTTTCAGACCTCCGCTGGAAAATGTGGTTCTCCTATGGTTTTCCTTCTCTTTCGACGCTGTTTATGGCTAAACCTGTTACATAACCAGCTTACATTCCTCATTTAACGCATCACACTCTAAATATACGCTTCCGCTGAGGAACTGTTTGGAAAGACAAGAGAACGCCCACTGCCCATGCTTTCAAATATGTGCAGATTTATTTGTGCACATCACATCGTCAATATACTTCACAATATTGAGTCTGTTGATGTAGATGTATTTTTCCACTGAACTTGCATTAGAGAGCGTAGGCAGTCTAGAGGGGGTGTGGCTATATACGGTCTACTGTAAAGCACAGACAGCGCATAATCAGCCATATTTTTCATCAAATACGAAAAACAGACGCAAATTGTTAAAATGATTTAAACATAAAATAGTGAATTGTATGGGTTTGTAAATCGTTAACCAGCTGTCATCACACCCCGTTAGGTATCGTGTCTGATAGTGCAAGCCTCAGTTGTGGAGGCAGGAAGGCAACAAAATCTTTCGGTTACAAATTCCTCTAGAATATCCGAACTTCCAAAGTCGCAATTACCGTGGGAACTTTTAGTGACATGAAAACGGAAATAAATGAGAAAAGTCAAAGTTACTTCCAAGCGGCAAACGTCAACCATACTTTTCCAAAGTTCACTTCCATATCGTCTGTGCCATAACAACGTGTAAATAATAGCATAGCTAGCTAAGTATAAATCACATTTAGCATGTTTGCTGAATTGTCATTACATATGCAACATTTACGTACTGACATTTCCATTGAAGGCTAGCTAGCTATTTCTCATTCGTAATTCCAGCTCTAGTTACGCCTTGTCTGTGATTAAGATAAAGCCTGCCAATTGTTTCGAGCGCTGGGACGCTACCTTTGCGCTTTCTGTCTTAAAATTAAAACATTACAGACAGCTGTAAAACTTTTTTTTACCCATGGTTGTCACTGGACTTTCCAAACAATGTAACAAAATGCTGCCGCTAAAATGTCCAGTCTGGAATGTAAGTGTTCAAAACAGCAGTTTGAAGTTGGACGCCTCCGTTTGACAGCTCCATCAACGTCTCACGTTCTGTTGTTCTTTGTATTTAGAAAATGTTTGCATCTTACCTCTGTTGGTACTGGAGCAGCTCTGCCTTCGAACAGGAGCTTGCTGGTCAGATTTTCGAAGGCTCTCCAGGTTTACCGGGGTGTCCCTGACCGGGGTAGCCGGCTCCGAGGCGCTGTTGCCTGGGTCGCTCGCTGGATCTGGAGGGGACTCCATGTTTAAATTCAGATTTATTGTAGCTACTGTGATTATTTCACGACAGGTTTATATTAAGTGCGAGCACTGAGACTCCGTCTTGCTACCTATTTTACAGTAGAACTGTGAAATGTGAACGTGCAAGCCTCGATAGAGGTGGGTGTGTGGGTCTGATTGTCCACTGGCAGCGCTAGAGAGAGCGCCAGTCATACAACTGAACAGGGAAAGGTTGTCAATAGTCGAGAGAATAGATGAAAAGGCGCTGCGTGTATTTTCATAATACGGGGATGAGTACTGCTTCTTGTGAGGAAGGGTACTAACGGTCTGGAAAGAATTTTCAGTATTAGCCTTAAATATGAAAACAACTACTGTGGGCAGGTCTTAGAAGTGTGCCTTTGAGAATAACACCACAATATAAGGCGCAGGCCGATGATAACGTTAATGACGTTCATGACAACTACAGTACACGTTTGCACTGATGCAAACAGGCAAAGCGTTTTTAACAGATCATAATTTTTTTCTGATCATTGTTGTAAATTGAAATATTATTTTATGAACAGTACATTATTTGAACGTTACAATATTGAGAGTTCAGGGGGTGTTAACACCGATCGTTCTTTTGGAATATATGTGTTACATCTATTAGTTGAAATATAATGCATTGCAAATATGTTAAAATACCTTTGATCTAGCCTAACTAAAGGGATATTTTATGAACTTATTGAATAGATCTCCTTATTATCATCATCAAACAACGGCCGATTACGGGAGTTTTAACTGATATATTTACATATTTATTTTTAACTGATATATTTATATGGATTATTGAACGATTGGGGAGGATACATGCGTTTCTTGTGAACACAACATACCCATTTGGAGCACATCCTTAGCTGCTCCGCAGTGCTCCTTTACTAAACGGCTTCTCATCATTTATATTTCAAGACTTACAGTGTATACCTCATGGGCGCGTGCATAATTGGTCGCACTGGAATAATTCATAGGGATTTCAAGAAATGCTGCCAAAATGCAAAAAAAAAAAAAAAAATGGCAGAGGGATGTCAAATATGCCTAATTTGATTTGGAGCAATTTACAAAAAAATATGAGTCTGTACAAAAACATTCAAAAACTTATATGTAAATTTCTCAGCCAGTATGTGAAATTCTCAGCGGCACCATCAATCCGCATTATTTTAACGTGATCAAATTCATGGAAATTGTGCATAATAGCGTAACATTAATCACTCAATGTCTGCTTCAACAAATACCTGTAATTAACATCTAGGTGGCTTCTCTGGCGTGTTTTTTTATTAAAGCTTTGCGTTAAACTTTAGGCTACTTTCTCATTTTGCCAGCGTGTATTTTGCCATCATGTTCAAAAACTCTGAACAAGTTTGTCTTGTGTTTTTCACCTTTAATTCCATTCTCCGTAGGAGAATGTTGAAATGGTTAGTAGATTAAGTTGGTCTGAAATCTGCCTTCAGGCGACTGCTCATCAACGGTGCCGGGCCTTGTCTCTCCTTCCAAACTTAAAGTTTGAGCGAAGATTTTTTTTTTTTTTTATCAGAGGCTGATTGGAGAATGTAGTGGTAGTAAGTTTCCTCTGAATATGTCATTTTTGAAGTACGCGCTTTCTGACAACACCTGGCTTTCTAGTTTTGGCCTATCTAAGCTTCTGTCGCGTGTGCTGTTATTATAAACACCATGCCTTCTGCATGTGATCACTGTGACCCGTTTGTGACGTTGTCATAAAATCTCCTCCCCTCAAGTGCGGCACGTGGACTTTGGCATGGTCCTGTTACTCAATTCATATTATCTTCTTGTAAACTGGGAATTATAGACTCCTTGTTTATATTTACTTATATTAAGGTAAATAATTAAATTCTTTTAAACAATACATTCATTATATACAGATGTGATGCACATATATATATATATGTAATACTAATTGCAAAGAAAAGGATATTATTCTTAAAATAAATGTTGTAATTGAAGATACGCGGAGCTCATATATACTTAAGAAGTGCAGTGCTGAAAGACATAGCTGTTTGATAAATGAATAAATTAACATTGTTTTCAAGTCATGTAGCTGGCTCCAGTCTAAAGGCACATTCTGTTTCTAAGTGGATCATAGTAAGTGCTTACAGTTATATTCTATTGTTCTTGTTTGCTTTACTTTTATTTTTTGCTGATGGCTATAAATGGCTGTGAGACCAGATGGTTTTTCAAAAACTAAGAGAACTCCATGAACAGCAATGAAGTTGGCTTTAATTAGTATCCCCAAAAATACTGGATTTTGTGTTGCTTCTTTTAAGCGCAGTTGTCATGTTCCAAAATTATTGGTTTAGTCAGATAGCACTGATTTTTATTGCCCATTCATTTCATTAGGAGACATTTCCAGTAATATTATGGGCCACATAAAGTGGCAAACATTTTTGAATGTGTGATGACGCATCACTGTTTGGAACTCAAATTCTTTTCACAGGTAACCTAACAATTTTTTTTATTTGTTTTGCCTCTAATAAAGTTCAAACTCTGTTAAGGCTTGACTAAAAAGCCAATTACTGCAGAAATATTATGTTGAATATTTACTGGATAACACTTCTGTATTTCAGTGAATGATTTCTTTCAAAGAATTAGCCACTCAAGGGGGTTCCTAGACCTTGTCTATGGATCGTGGATCAGAAACATGTTTATTTTTGTTTGTTCTTTTTTGCTTGTTTGCTTGGTTTGAAAAATCAGAATATCTTAATACATAAGGAAATGGGTTGTTTTTCCTGTAATTACTATATTTATGTAATTACTGTGAATAAGGCACTAGGTGAACATTATATTAAGACAGTTATCAGCTAATGCTAGCCATCCAACATTTGGTTGACTCATGCTTGTTGGCTAGTTATTGGTCCCTAGCCAGCCAGTTAACATTATCTAACATTATCACAAATAATTACTCTATCTCTACTGTAAGGTAAAACAATAATTCACAATTTTCAGCATAGTATTCTTACAAGAGAAATAAATTGTCCTTCATAGGTAACCCTGATGCATACTGACACACGCCATCATTATTTTCTCATTATTATTCTAAGACAGTGATGATGATGAGACAGCCGGGATAAAGCTGAATAAGTTTATGTAGTCAATGTTTCCAAAAACATGAGGAGAAACATTCTACTGTCTTTCAATCCTCTCAAGTGACTCCTCACATGTATGCTACTGTATTGCATTTCTGCCATCCAGAGTACAAGCTGCTCTGTTTGCAAAATGAACCTCCAGCAAGCTGTCAGAAAAAAAGAATGGCTTTTTGTGCTCAGTGCTTTACACAGTCTCCTTTGATAACCCAAGAGTGCATAAAGTTTTATTTTGTACAATCATTCATGACATAAAATACCTGTAAGGTGTTCACCAGTATCCTACGTGATGAATAATATTTAGACTGCAACATGTTTCACTAAAGTTTGTATGACAGCTAAAAGATTTTTATTGGTTGCTTCTTAAAACCTGATAGCTTTATAGTGTGCAGAACAATTTCTGATTGTAGGCTATTAAAGCATTAAGGAATGTGGTCATAATGGACAAAACTGTAATAAAATGTCTCAGGTTGATGACATAATAAGAAATATATCTATTTTTTTTTACTGAAAAATAATTTATACTGTTAGTTTTTCCTGCATATGTGTCTTCTTAATGGAAAGAATAACAGGACGAAACAGATAAACAGCAACAACAATAACAGTTTCTTTTTTATTTATGGATTTGTGAAGCTTGTATTTGTTAAAGAAATATGCCACATACCAATACTGTGTTAATGGGGATGGTCAATCAGTTGGTCCTTGATTGCAATCTTTATAAAACAGCATACAAGAATATTTAGAATTAAGAGGAAGATTTGAGGTGAATTTAAGACTGCTTATCAGCATAGTTTGTCTTCAGTCAGCTGTTTTTTGAGGTGTCTCGCAAGGCTTGAAGTCTGTGTTTGCACTGATGAAGGCCTGCAGCCAATTGAAAACTACAAGATCAGACTTCAAACCTCTGTAAGACTTCAAGAGCACTCTTTCATTCCATGTTGTGTCACTGCTTCAGTTTCACAATAAGGAATCGAGTTTGACAAGCAGAATAACACTTTTATTTTGTTTATTTCAAGACAAATCAACTACAGAGCATTCCCATTCTGGACTGATAATCAAGTGGAATAACAAAATTTAGTTATACAGTATTCAAGCAAAAACAAATTAAAATCCAAGGGGAAATTCCATGACAAAATTGATTACTTGACTGTTTTAAGCACAGTAGTGTTAACAGTATCAACACATGTATTTTATTTCCTTATGCAGTAGCAAATAATATTCAACATAAACCTTGATTTATACTGTATACTTATTTATACTATATAACTGAGATTCTCAGGCTCTTAGATACTGTCCTTAGGTCTTGGGAATAGATACACTACACCTTCATCATTGGAATTTTCTGTGAAATAAAAAAAAAAAGAAAATGGAGATTACCAAGGGAGATGACTGTGTCAGTTTGTTTGCATTTTGTGCATTTTAATGAATTAGCATTAAAAGTGAACACAGGGTCTTCATTGCTGGTCAGTAGAGATCTCGACAAAGATATCTATTTATCACTGTCTTTGTGCCCATCTGGTAGCTACTGTTTATTGTCCATCCTCTGCCCTTGCTTCTTTAGTCATACCTTATTATGAAGTATTTAGTTGCAACAAATTATTTCAGGTGTTCCCTATATCATAGACATATTTTACCTCCACAGGTTTAGCTGTGATGGCCCGATGAATGTAAATACTTGTATTATCTGACGATGCCCTCTCTCACACATTCTAGCACTTTTTTCACTTTGTGTGTATATATCTGTTTAGTCATGCCAGTTAAATAAAATGCCACAAGCAGTGGTCACTCAGAGTGACTTTCAGCAGTTCAGGTGTGTACACTCCACAACACTGTCTATATTTTGGTTGTCTGAGTTCTGAATTGTTAAAAAAAAGATTAAGATTAATTAAAACATTACACAACTTGTCAAGTCCCTTAGCATAAATCATTTCTGCCAATGCTACATTTGTATGAATAATTTTGGTTTAATGATTACATGGATCATGATTACTAAACCAGTAAAACATATATAGTACAGTGTACCAGAGCAGTTCAGCGCCTTTTTTTTTTTACTCCTTGTTTTCTTGTTTCCTTTCACACATATTTACAATAGACATTTGTACGTTAGGCTGTTAAAACTAATAGGACACTTTGTCTCAGTCTAAAACACAATGGTGCAACCTCCTCTGCTGTTTGTTTCCATCTACAGATTACATTCAGTGCAATACCAGGGATTGCATTGACTGAGCAGAATTACATTAACAGCAAGTGGAAAAAATAAGCTCCATCCTCTGCAGCTGATCGTTACCAGACTATGTTCTTCTGTTTGCTCTGTGTTTTATTGTATAATTTGCTTTTTGGATTTTTTTTTTTCCTCCGGTGCTAAAATATACTCAACATTTTAGCATTCTGCCATAATAGGCTTTTTTTGTGAGAACTAAGCTTCAAAATGATCAGTTTTTATAGGCACTTATTTGAACATCATTAAGTTCCTTACATAAGTCTCATTTCATGTTGAATGTCTATTGGAACTGATCTTTGTGTTCCATGCAAGTCCTTGTACTTTGTTCCTAACCATTGTGTTGTTTACCCACACTTCTCTTTTGTGTAGTGTGGTGTTGAAATTACTTCAGGCCTTATTTGCACAAATGATTCTCATTAAAGACTTACTGAGACATGTACAGCAATGTTAAGCCTCAAAATATTATCAATCTCGGTTGTTTATCCTGTATAAAAGAAAATGTATGCTTTTTTCCATGCATTTTTTTTTCCCTTGAACCACATTGAGCAAGAATTGCTCAATCTGACCCATTTACCCTAGGGTGACCGGTCTGCGGGTGATAAGTGTGTCACGTTGCGTCCTAGCTCCTGTGAGTCACGCTGATTGGTCCAGCACCTGCCCGGGAGTACATCGCCTACCTGGTGGGCACATGACAGCTAATCTCTGCCAGTTAAAGAACCTACCAGACAAGAAATCAACACAAAGCAAACGCAAAGGGCGTGGAAGGAGGCAAAGCCCAAAAACACTGTCTCACACTGCCTAACCCACTATATCATTGCATTATTGACAGCTGAGGCCAGGCTGGTTTGATGAAGCAGAGTGTAAACATATTTGATGAATGACATCATTGTTAGTCAGTCAAAAAGGGCCGTGCCTTCCTTATCATATGTCAGGCAGGCACTACATTACACCCACAACATTCAAAAAAATCCTTACACTCCTTTGCCATTTTTGCTCTTGACTTTTCCTTGGGTTGAATCATGAGTGAAGAATCATCATCTTTAACCAATAAAACACTGTTTCACAAGCCCAAAAGACAGCGCATCATTTGTCACACCGATGAGGTAAAATCAGAAAATTCATACTCAGACACTAAATGTGTAAATGTCCCTGCAAGAGAATCGCATAGATGTGATTTCAGTGAAAAATAATAAAAATCAAGGTAACAGCAGCATGGAGGCCATTTGGCATGGAGGAAGCCTCATTTGTGATAAGCTGGTTGGAGTTTAAAATCATTGGGTGAGACAATGCTGCTGTATGCTTCATCAACGTACTTACCGTGTGCTGCTGTAGGAAACATCCAGCTCAATATAATTTGAAAATATATCAATATGTCAGTTAGGTACATTGTGATGGATACAGATGTCTGCTAAACAACTGTAAAAAAAAAATCATGTAAAATATTAATGTGAGGTGATTTGGAGCCTCAGCCTCAGCTTTCAGCTTCCGACTGAGCCCTGGGTAGATTGTTTATCCACAAAACGATTAGTGAAATTCACTGGAGAATGATTTACTTCAATAGGATCTCTAGTCCGCCCCTACATAGCGCAGAAAAAACATAGTGGTAATCCAGTCATAATGAAATACATCCCTCATCCCAGAGCCTTTTTCCTTCTGAGACACAGTGGGCAGATGTGAGTGGAATTTTGTCTCCAGCTCCCTCTCATCGCCTGCATGGCACTCCTTGTGCTTGTCTGTAAACAGAGTCGCCCAAGGCTTTACCCCTCAGCCTATGAAATTTGACTGGAAGTCAACCCCCTTTTCAGTGACCACGAGATTGCCTTCCCATGCTAGTCTCTTATAAGAGGCAACCAGGAATAAATATCATATGAAGTATATATATATATATATATATATATATACACACATATATATGTGTGTGTGTGTGTGTGTGTGTGTTACTACAACAGGAAATGGGAGATGAAATGAGAAACATTTGCCTCTACCAAATGTAAACATTCAAATGTGTTAGTAAAGAAACATTGGATATTGCTGGAATTTTGAAACCTACAGTAGTGTGCTTTCAAAGCTAATTGTGACATCCTGTATACACAAGAGATTAATTGTCTTTGACTGTTCCTAACACAGGAATAGACATGAGTACATTACCTTCATTTTAATAAACCTGTCTTGTTCTAGTTGATAATCTCTACTCTGTCTGTATTAGAGTACCAAATATCAATAAAAAGCCCGTCACTTTAGCCAAAGAACAGCAGCAATCCATAAATGCAGTGGGCAATTGACAGTAAACATTTGTTTTGAAAAGCAGCTGAAATGAAAAAAAGGTTCAAAATGCCACAGCTGAAAATTTGAAGCAATTTGCTCATTGCATTTTGAAGTGGGGTGTATTGTCATTCTTGTCATTGTTCTGTTATTGCAAAATGTAGTGGATGAAGTGCTGTTTAATGACATGGTAAACACAGAGTTCAGGCCATTATTTCTGGGCTCCACTTATACAAAAAGAGTGTTACAGCAGACAAGCACCAGGCACTTTCACAGAAATGTAATGCAAAGTGTCCTGGGTCTTCTTTCTTCCTCCTGAGGAAGTTTACAGTGAATCAAACAGGCTAGAGACAAATCCAGACACAAGCTCAGACAGATACAGTTTCATCCACATCTTTCCCTATTCAGTTCTTTCCTCAACAAACCAGATCAGAGCAATTAACCACACACATTCATATATATAAGGTTAAAAACACTGTGCATACTCAAGCTAGATATAGAACTCTGAATTGAATTTTGAGATGAATTTTAAACATGCCTCTGTGAGTGCATGGTCTAGATTTTCAATGGTGATAATTGCTATGCTGGGAGTACCACCGAGATTTAATGAGCTTAAATAGCAATGTACCTGCCGTGATTGCAAGTAATTGTTTACACACAATGTATCGCTTGCATGATTAATTTACGAGAAGCTGGGAACAATTGCATTTAAATGGTTCGTGCTCCCAATCGCTTCCCTCCAGAGAGAGAAAGAGCGAGAGAGAGAGAGAGAGAGAGAGAGAGAGCATCATCCCTGAAATGCTGAGTGCTTTTGCCGCCACAATTAAATGAGGGGAAAATTGAAACAACAAAAGACAAAATTAACAGAGAACACAAATAATTGTTGTGATATAGCAATTATGGACATAACAATTACACCAAATTGACTGGATTGACTTGCGGTCTCCTTTTAGGAGAAACAAATCTAATTGGGGTTCAAGACTTCACTGAGATGACCAACTAGGAGCTTGGAAGTAACAGCAAGATGTGAGTTTTAAGTCTACGCATTTACCTGAGGATAATTAACCTCTTCTATAATGTTTTTGAATCACAAGAAAAATGATCTCCAGAAAAACAGTATAACCAGGATAAATACTATTAGTAACTATTATATATTAATTTTGAACATGAGAGAGTGATGTAAAAAGTCAAACACTGTCTGGTCTAGGCTTGACCAGAAACAACATGACCAAATTTTATCGGGGTCTTAAAACACAGGGCAAGGAAAAATAAACACAATCAAACCGAATTCAGTGGCTCATCCTATTTCACAAGGAGGCAATCAACGTTAATCTGCCAAACTGCTGGTGTGAAACACGGTACATCCTTGAAAGTCTAACTCCAAGTACTCATGTCTCAGCAGAGATCCGCAAATGATATGAGGTCTTCAGACAAGCTCAAGGTTTTTCTCTGATTAACCAAGTGGAAACTCCCATACGGGTTTCCAGTTCATGTGATGAGGGAAGGGCGGTGTTTTTGATGAAGAGAGGTGTTTTAAAGTCTGTGACGATGGCAGGTCGCGGGGTGTTCATTCTCTATTATTGTCTCGGAGGGTCAGGACAGGGCCGACTACAGTTGGCTGGAGATTGATGGAAGGACGTTTTTAAGGGAAGATTCTTGTGTCGGGTGACAGACGGAATCTCACACCGTGCTGAGATGGGGTGAAATCCCTTGCCTTTCTCTCTCTCATATGGATACTCAGTCCTCTCTCTGTCCCTCCCTCTCCTGCCTCTTTTCTCTGCACTCTCCTCTCTCTCTCTGTGCAAGTAGGAACTTCTTTAACCCTGTGCAATTCACCTCTCTAACCCCAACTCTAAACTTAGTTCTCTTTTTCCTCATACAGCAGAGCAGAAAGAAAAAGGGACCAGCTCAAGATCACATTTATCCCAAGTGGAGTGGATGTTCATACTTCACACCACACCTATTAGAGACCCCCCCCCCCCCCGATACACACACACACACACACACACACACACACGTGTGCATGTACACACACACACACCCGCACACCTACCCATCTGTAAAAACCTGTGATGAGGCAAGGACAAGTTTGATGCTGCCGGTTTAATTTTTAAGTGATGATGAATTATAGCTGCCGTCATAGACGGGATCGCTAGGATACGGCAGATCTGAGCTGGGCCCTGCTTCACGCCTGCCTGTGTTTAAAAATGATTGATTAAGCTGACACTCACTCAGGAGAGCACCACAGCTCCATTTTTCTTCCTCATTGCGTAAGACAATGTCTCAAATCAATAGAGTACAAGAGAAGACACCGAAGGTAGCGGGACATCCTTCAGGTAAAAACTGAGGCAAGAACAGCGACAACATTTGGATTTGGAGCAATTATTCCTTTAATTCTTTTTACAACATCCTGAGAGGCTAAGGAAGCACCAAAAATGGAAAAGAGATTAAGAGGAAATATGCAACTCCCAGTTCAGTACTTATGGGCCTGACACTGACACTTATTCATGAGAAAATTTTCTTCTGAATATTATTGAGGTTTTTGTCTTCTTTTCAGAGTGACTAAAAATGTCTGATTACCCCTCAGTGTTCTGAGTCTTACCATGAGTCTTTGATAATGATTTGCTCCACGTTTTGGTTTCCTTAATACAGATGTTTTTTTTCTTTTTTACGTTATCGCTTGTTTATCGGATTTTCTGTGGTATTGACATCAACATACATACTGTGGAAAAGAGAGGAAAGGATATAATAATTTGGGGGAAAAAAGGAATGGGACACAGTCTTCTCTGAGCAGATTTCACTTTTAAATCTAACACATGTTTCTTATAAATGGCAGAGAGAATAATTAGAAGTTTTTTCCAAATCATCATTAGCTTGGCTAAGGACTATTGAGGTGTTGGAACAACAAAATATAATTCCCCACAGTGTGATATGTGAGGTCCTAGCATGCTTCTAAAACAATGCCACAAGCTTGCTGTCAATGTTCCCTCTGTCTCGCAGCATGTTAAAAATGAACTATATACTGAAGACTGAAAGGTCCATGCTGTCAGTCAGTTGGAGAGGGAGGGAATTCACCTACAGAGCTGGTGCCAGCCATGCAGACAGGGCAAATCTGTACCCAGTATGCATCAGTGCATTGGTGAAAGTGGAGAGCAGAACAAGCATTGGAATATCGCGTGTGTGTGACACGGGCAGAAACATGTCTCTGGCTTAACGGTGTGATATACAGAGCAATACAAAAAAGCTTCATCTAATCAAAAGGAAGAGCATTCCACAGATCCCCCAGTCCCCAACTTCATCTGATGAGAGCGCCTAAGACCCTGTAATTATCTTTGATTTTCCCATGCCCAATTAATAAACCTCCCATTTGACTTGTATCTCTCATTATCTGACTCTGCCACACTGTTCTGCTCACCGGGAGGAGATACGAAAGGTCTGGCTGCTTGCATTGAACGTCTACACGCAGCACAAAACTTTTAAGATACAGCCAGCACCATGTACTCACACAGGGTATTCAGCCCTGCACTGTACATTGCATGCCATGGTCTGTGTTGAGAGGTGTTTCTGCTATAAAAATGTGTTTTTCCCAGCTTACGTAACTTGCCTTAGGCCATGAAAACGTAACGTGTTTCTCTATGAATGTGCGTAACAAGACAAATTGATCTCTTAAGGGAAGGTGCCAGCCTGCCTCTCATGTCTGACTGCGCCGCATTAAAGTTAAACCTTTGTCCTCCGGCTGCCATAGCTTAAAGAGGCTTCTTGTTGACCCTTGACCATTTCTGCAGGGAGCAAATCTTGTATTACAGTGTTTTAAAATGGATAATTAAAGCTGTTCAGCTGGCTATTTCCAGCACGCTGAACATGGTCAACCTTTATAAAACATGAATGAAGGTCTAATAAAATGATCAGATCCGACATTCCTTTTGATTTGTATTTTTACTGTGCTCTGGGTCTAAGCCTGACATTGGGAGTGATGACAAACTGCAAAGTGTAGTACCAAGCTGATTGCCAGGGTCCTAAATGGTACCTGGTGGGAGGAAAAGGTACAGCACTGACAATGGATCAGAAGAAAAGGTTGCAGGTTTGAAGTCAAGCTGGGGCACTTCATTAGTACCCCTGAACTTCATCTAAATTTCTTCAGTATATCTGTACATATAACTGTTTAAATGAGTAAAACATGTGCACTCTGCATGTGGAGCCAAATGTCACATGAGATGCATTTAGTTTAACAGGCATTTTTTTCCACAGTTAAGCTAAATATCTAAATTTATTCAACCTTTAACCCAAAAAATATGTACTAGATGTATAAAATGTTTGTAAAAAAATGACTTAAATGTATAAAACATTTCATCTAAAACACTTGCCAAACATTGAAAACATGTACTGCATGTAAAAAAAAAACTACAAAATAATAAAACAATTAGTTGGTCCCTATGAAATATAATTTGGGGACAGGATATTGAATATTTTGTCATTTAAATATAATAAATATGGGAAAAAGTGCTATTGTTTATTGTTAAGAGATAAAAGGTTTATCATAAATTTGCAAAATAAAAAGCATGTTAAAATAAATTCATTTTACACTGTATTGAGTAGTCCGTACATCTGCTAAACAAACAAGCAAAGTAGCAGATTGCTGGACTGAACTTTATGGTCGCTGTTAACGTTTAAGACGGGAGTGGAACCACTGGGTGAGGTGCATGCTGGGAAAAGAACCTTGTCAGCTCTAGAGAGGCTTTCAGTCTCCTTCTTCCCACCGGAGTGCCTTCTTAGCACATTTGTCTTGCTGACAGTTTATTTTGACTACTCATCTGCTCTATGCCAAATGTGAAGAAAATTGGACTTTAGTGTGGAAAATAACCCTTCAATAATGATGATGGTTTTCAAGCCAAACAAGGTTGCAGTGTGGAATAAAAGCATGTTATGTCTAATCAAGTTTAAAAGAGATTTATACACTCCTCCTGCAAGGATGGTAAAGGCAATGGGTGGGTGTTCTATACCGTAAGCTGAAATATGTCTTGTGGCTAGTATCAAAGTATGCAAACATGAAAAGAACAAAATCCACATTACAAGATTATTTATAAGAATGCTTCTTGAATGAACAGAAAAAAATTGGCATCATGTAAATGTGTTTTTATTTGATGATAAGAAGATACAATCTGATAAAAAAGAGAACCATGCTTGCAGTGTATTTCACATTAACATTTTCAATAAATTCTCTTAGAATTATTAGAGGGTAATTCTGAAATCAGACCGAAGTGATAATGCTGTAAACATAACCGGCCAGATAATTCTCCTCTCATTTGATTAATGCACAAGATGAAGCAAACATTACAGATGAAAGTAAATTAATTCTTTGCCGTTAAAGAGCACTGAGAAGGCGGGCAACAAATTGGTGCGCTTGGCACGGTGACAGTCTCAAAGAGTTTATGGAATGTGGAGCACATGTGAGGAGAGGTCTGTATTTAAACATCAAACAGGAAGATGGTATGACACATCTGAGACACACCAGGGTTGGAAATGATATGAGAGATGGATGGATGGATGTGTGAAGCCTTTCAAAACACACACCCCCCAAAGGAGCTCTGCTCTCTGAAATCTGGCCGGAGTTGAGCACCCTGCCATTAAATTTCTCACTCCATCCGCCCAGTACATCCGAAATGCCAAATGCATACCACGTACCACCGAGAATGTGGAACATTCCAAACAAAAAACCATTATGTTACCATGTACAAGATGTGCAGGATTTGATGAGCCAATGCTACCAAACAGCGCCACCTAGCAGCAGAAACAGGACTCCCTCTCACTAGTCTTCTCCAAACAGCTTTAAACAGCTCTGAACACACAATAAACAAATCATTTGACATAACAGAATCAATTGTTAAAATGGAAACATGCAATAACAGGAAAGCGTTAGATTAGACATTAAATTATAACATATCATATGTAACCAAATAGAAAATGTATTTGAATTGATATAATACATAATTACCAATATTACTGTACATATTTTGCCCTTTGAACAATATTTTCTTTACTGTTCTAGAGAATAATTTAAGGTTTTTTTTTTCTGCTGAAAAAAAAGGAAATTGCATCAACTATTACAGCACCTCAGACAAATGTGTTCTTGCTGGAATTGTCCAATAATACAAGTGCATGTAGTGTTAAATCTTGTTTGAAGAGATGTTTGTTTATGTCTGATTAAGCTTGAAATAAGGCAAAAGAAACAAAGCAACTTCACTTTATAGTACAACTGTTCTGTACTGCATGTATGTTAGGGTATGCATGAAAATGCTTTGATTTCTTTCAATAAATCAAGCATTTTGGGGAAAACAGAACGAAGACGCAAACAGACCTGACAATGGAGGTTGAGTGGAGTTAATCTGAGCAGAGACCAGAGTGATTCTCTGAGTGTAAAACTGGGAAGGTGAAAAATGGCATGGTTATTTGTACCTGACAGAAGTTAAGAGTTTCTCCCGGAGGCGTGCCGACTCCCTGCAGACCGCAAGCTTTGCTCCTCTCCTCCAGCCGCATCTCACCTTGCAGGAACACGCTTTGGAGTGTATCCGCTTGGCCTTACGACCACTGTGCTGGGGAGAGTGTGAGTGTGAGTGTGTTTGTGTGCATGTGTGTGTGCACATGCACATTTGTGCATATATACACATCTGCGTGTATGCCTGTGTCAGAGTGAGTGCCTGCCTTTTTGAAAGTGGTTGCGCTTAAAAGTATGCCTACTGTGTGTGTGTGTGTGTGTGTGTGTGTGTGTGTGTGTGTGTTTGTGTGCGTATATGTACGCGTGTGTGTGTGTGTGTGTGTGTGTGTGTGTGTTTGTGTGCGTATATGTACGTGTCTGTGTGTGAGCGTGTGTGTGTGTGTGTGTGTTTGTGGTAGTGTGCATTAAATGCATGCCGGCCTGTGTTTCAGAGTGTGCATGCTTATTTTTATGCATGTGTTGTGTGCATCTATGATCATCCGTGTGCATGCATGCAAGTGGCTTATGACTACACCCTGGCCAATTTAACAGGTCAGGAGTGAAAGGATGGGCCCCTGCTGGTGTTCTATATGAATAACAGGCATGGTAGTCCGGGTATGATCAACATACTCCGAATACTGTGCTGAACCGCCTCATGTAACACCCCGTCCAGTACACTCAGGGTCATCACTCTGCCATCACTGGGCTGAAGCTGCTTGGTCACACGCACACACATCTCCTCTGTAAGGTGACAGTTTGTCCCTGTGCATCAGTCTATATCCTGTCCACACTATTCTGCTCTTGGTGAGTCACCTCATTACAGAGATGATCTTTAGAGACCAGCTGGAGATGACCAATTTTCACCGGGTCTGGAGCATTGGGGGGGAACACATTTATTTTCCATTTGTGCTTCTCTGAAAAAGAATGGCAGTGAAATGAAGACACAGAACAGAGATAAAGGCAGAGGGACATAACATAACTGCAATGTTCTGAAAAACAGAAAGAAGCTCCCATTTAGATTATATAAACACTCATGGGTATGAGACAGAAAAACAGCACAATTGATGCAATTATCAGCCCACTGCTCTTTCAGTCTAATGAACAGGATTTCATTGCGTTTCTATTCAAGGCGCGGTAATGAAGCAAAGATCATAACAAAAAAAAAAAAAAACCTCTTCCACTCTCAAAGAAGTCTTCAACTTTAGGTCTGGAAAAACAGCTACTTGCAAATCAGACCTCAATCCGATGGAACATGTGTGTGGTTCAAATTCAAGAAAGCTGTTCACAAGCGATCACCATGAAATCCAAAGGAGCCAGAGAAATTCTGCCAGGATGAGCGGTCAAAAATAGTTCCTATGTCTGAATGTCATAACAGTGCCTCTCAGTGCCATCAAAGCCAAAGCAGGATACACAAAATACTGACTGCTAATGTACATGTAAATTATCTCCTTGTGCTGTTGCACACAATCATTTGAAAAAAACATGCATGTAACATGTAACACAATTTTACAACGTTTTGCTCTTGTATCTCTCCTGCTAAATACTCCTTTTTGTTACATGCATGTTAAATTCTAGTTAATGACATTATTGTAACACAATACCAGCAAAGCAATAAAATATCTGAAATCTTCACTGGACACTGCTCTTTCCTAATCATTCCCATTTTCACCCACAATAATTTTCAATATTCCTTGTGTTCTCCTGAGTGTCCAGATCCAACACCCACATGTTACACCTGTACAGGCACATCACAAGAAAAAAAAGTTAAGTGGGGGATATTTCAGAATGTGTAGCAAAGAACAGGGGTGAATTAAACCATGTGGCTATATCAAAATGGAAATGAAAGATGAAGGAACTGGAATATACAGTAGGCATTAAAGATCCCTCATACTTTGAGCTTCGACTTCAAAACAATCCAAGAGCTCTTCCCAGCACGCCTCAGAGGGAGATTAAAGCACGGTAGACCAATTAGATAAGGAGAGGAGGACACCTTGTATATTACACCACAGCTTCGCTTTACTAAATCTACCAACCCCAGCTCCCAGTAGGGCTCCCTACTCTCCACAGATACATCACATCACAGCCTCTCTGCAAGGTACATTTCACGCATGCACACACACACACACACACACACACACACACGCACATACGCACACACACACACACACACACACACATAGACACACACAGATGTGCACATGCACCTAAAGCACACACACACACGCACACACACACACACACACATACGCACACACACATAGACACACACAGATGTGCACATGCACCTAAAGCACACACATATGCATGCACACACTCTGTGTACACTCAGGAAATACGCTCACATACGTGTGTATGCTAGCATAGACTCATACATACTCACAAACAAACACATCAGGTCCTCTGGGAAAGGCACACATGTGTACATGCCTTGTAATTTTTTTTGAGTGAGACACATATGGATTTGAACAAATCAACTACAGCAATGAACAACAAGATCTGACTGAATTATCATCTCTTTCTGTTTGCCCAAAACCCACTTACACAGTAGAGTGCAAGCCATACACACATACAGTGCATACACACACACACACACACACACACACACACACCTAAACACACCAAAGTGAGTTGCCCTCCCTAGTCTTTCCCACAGCCTGTGTGGTGTGTGTTGCTCCATCACAATTACAAGGTCTGGCTCACAGCTGGCCCATCTCCGGTGCGCCCCAATGAAAAGCAAAGAGCAACATATTGTGTGCTTAGTGATTTCTGACAAATTTAGACTGCCGGAATTACCGCTGTCTCTGAAGTTGGGGGTTGCTAATTTAGCCTTTAGCTCCATGGTGCTGTAAATCATATGGCTCCAGAAGAGAAATGTCAGAACACATGTTGCCTGGCTGTGTGTTTGAGCAGAAGATTCCTTTAATTGGGTGAACAGGGACTGGGTTCAGTCCCCAGCATCCTTCTCTTTCCTCTCTCTCTGCATGTTAACACGAGGCGCAGAGATGAAATAGACAACGCCGTCTCATCCCAGCTCCGCGCCATTACAGAACAGACACACTAAGAGGAAAGAGGTGCGATGTGCGGCTTCAAGGAGAGCTTTATATAACTTTTGTTTTGTTTTATTCTCCTTGTTCCTTCTTTGTTTATTTTACTTTTTCCTGCTTCTTACGCGAGACTGACGCAACTTCTTGCTCTGACAACTATTATCTCTATTATCCAGCTAGATGCCACAAATGGCCTCTGCAAAAATTTGACTTCTTGACCGTGAATGAAAAAGACAAGTTGGTGTGCTGTTAGCGGACATGACGGTCTCGCTCTTCTCAGGAAAATGAGGCTCAGATGAAAGAAACTAACTCCAAGCCTTACACATACAGTGTGTCTGGGGCCTCATCTCAGCACTACTGCAAATCCATCCCCCTGCACAGTACTCTCTGGGCCTCTCTTCTGTCAACTGCAATGCACTTTGCCCTTAGCTTTCAGAGACAAATTTGAGGAAGTATTATGTTTTAGAAACTTCTTTCACAACATTATGGGTGGAGCAGGCATCACAAAAAAAGATGTGGTGTGAAAAAAAAATAGCACTACCGTAAGCACCAGAACTATGGAAGGAAGACACTGCTGGAATTCCTGAGTTATTGCATTTGCCAGGTGCACTCCCTGTATTTATCAGTCCAGTTCTTGATGGTGTCTGACACTCATACACGGAATGTCACAGACCGGACTGTGTTCTGCAGGTAGTCGTGGTCAGCCTGTTCATCTCCATGAAGCTAAGCGGAGCCGGACACAGTAAAACAAAGAGACCTGGGACAAACTCGGGCAGGGATTCAATATCCGAGCCTTGCAACTGGCTCCCATCCAGCTTTGAAAAATGAATTTGCGCTCTTTGCCCGTAATTACATAAGTGCGCTCTCCTGTCCTGTGGGTCCCACAATGTGCATTTTAATTAACACAATAAGTCACATCAATATTTCAGGAGCCCTCCTTGCAAATCTTCTTCAGGCGCTTCCAATAACTAAATGACAATATTAAAGGTATTATTCCCAACCCTAATAAAGTGCACCAAACACATCCACCTTCCTGAATTACAAAAAGGAATGCACTAAAGCTCAGGTTACAGCCAACAGTACTCATGTCCAACACTGCTTTCATGACTCTAAGACAGGCACACATATAAGCACATTATATTAACTTCATAAATCAGATATTTACGTATCAGAAAGGAGTCAATATTCAAACATTGTAGTGTTGCTTGATCACTTTCACATATTTTCTTAAAACAACATTTAACAGTAACCTCAAACCAGACTTTCACTTTGGAGAAGTAAATATAATGCATGCCAAATATACTGTATATTGAATATGAAAAGCAGACAAGGTGAGGTTTTTTTTTGCTGTAAATGGAGAGAGCAGCAATAAAAACAGTAGATGCTCAGGTGCACTGAGTGAGTAGTTCCCACAGTAACAGAATTTTACCACTAGGTGGCAAAAATTCCAGTAAAGTAGTCACCACCAATGGGAACAGTTCCTGATTGGATGTGGTTGTTAGTCAGGCCCAACAGTAAGTTAGTGTGCACTTTATTGATCAAAACAAACTTTCCAAGAAATGAACAGAAAATGAAAGCTATGCTCCAGGGAGCTTGATAGAACCCCAGTCCCTCTAGGTTTCCATCACTTTTAATCACAGCCCTGATGAGGCTACTCCTATGTGCGGCCACACCATAACTCATAATATGAGGATACCTTCACCTGCAAAATCACATTTTCACATCCTCCTCGTTCAATAAGGCCTAATGCCTTTTCCAAAGTAAACTATGCAATAAGTAACGCTTGAAGAAAATTATAACAGATTGTTGACCAAAGCAAACTTTTTTTCTGTTCTATCAAACACATGAACATGAATATGAATTCAGACTAGTCAATAAGTTCTGCTTTTGTCCAAAGAGCTTGTCTCTCCATCCGCACAATGGTTTTCTGAGGTGTGAGCATAAGGAAATGGTATGCAAAAAAGAAAACTATCTGAATATTTGAAATACACCAAATGTTTTATTCTTTAGTTCATTTATAGCATTGTCTCACCATTTCACCAATCCTCTGATGAAGACTTCAACCTGCAGCACTGCAAATGATAAATTAAATAACTAAAAGCCATGGGCAGTTTCGAGCATGCAGTTATTTTCTTGTCTAAAGAACTTCTCTAATATACATGTATGTATGAGAAGAAGAGGAGAATCTTGAATCATGGTATATATGGTACATGGTATATAATGATACACATGATGGTTTTGCTATTTGCGGAAGTACAGTAAGTAATTTGTGCTTAGGAGTTACCAGTGTGTATAGTTCTAAAGAGAAATTCAATACTTACCTTGTACCTTTCAAAGAGAAGGGCTCTTATTGGGGGTAGAAAGATATTTTACTATATATAAAGACGCTTATATAAAGAAGACATGAGTGTTGTACTTAAGAAAAGCAAACAAAGAGTTCATGAGTCTTATCTAAAATTGCATGTTGGAATGGCACATCCTTTTTTCATGGACAGAAAACCATCTCTGTTTGATAGTCATAATCACAGCAGAGGCAGGTGAAATGGTGATGCACAAGAAAAAAAAACTGAAAAAAACTGAATCACTTTTATGCGTTTTTGGTGTATTAAATTAACAATCTGCAATCAGAAACAGCTGTGAATGTGATTGCATAGTTTGCTCTGAATAAATCATTTGGAATGACTTTTTCCAAGAGCCACTTAAGCTGAAATGCATTAAGGTTTACTGTGTGGAAAACAAAGTGGGTATGATTTCTTATGGAAGGTACTGACATACCATTTCAAGCCCATTATTTTTCGTTCTGATAGAATAAACAGTACATTTAAAACTGCCCCTGAGTAGCTGTTCTTTGACATTGACTTATTTAATTAAGACAACTTCTCCTCTTGCACTACTTATCAATTATTTCATTTGACACACACATGTGATAACATCAGGCATATGATTGGTTTAAATGGTTGTGAAAACAGTAAAATATATTTTAATGTCTGGCTGATCTAAAAAAGGCCATGGCTGTTTTAATGGAATACAAGAAGTCTCTTGAAGGACCTACCTTCATTTTTACACAGCCTCTTTATGTGAAAAATATTGAACGAGGGTCTCATCAATGTAGTCACGAACATATATCAGGAAAACACGCCTGCAAGCAAGTAGTCACAGTACACAAATAAACACCAATCTGGAAGTTGTATTGCATTAGAGAAGAATGTAGATATACTTTCTGTTGCTGCATATTACAATACATCATGGACTACTATATGCTTTTGCAGTTCTGTAGCTTCTAGTTGCCAGATTCTTGAATTCTTCAATATGGGTTATTTAACCCCAAAATGTATTTTGTGATATCACCCCAAGGTGAATCCAATTACAGCTATGTTATATTCACATGACATGCAGGTTTTAACAGCTGAATAGCTTCATGTTACACAAGCATGAGATGACTTTCACAGCCCTAATATTACTTGTTCCACTTTCAATCTGAGTAGGATTAATTGAGGATTGAACATTTGTTCGCTTGTGGCAAATTTTAAGGTACCATCCATCTTCAAAATTGCAAACCAACCAAAGATCCAACTGACTTAAAATAGCTACTGTGTCTGGCTACCCGTAAGTATGGTCAGTATTGCATCACATTGTCTGCTAACTAAAATATGTAAAAAATGAAATAGTTTCATAAGGATAATATATTTAGCCAATTTGGTAGTATGGCTTCAGCAGACATTTAATGCAGAAAAACAGTGCAAACAAAACTAAAAAAACAGAGCAACTACAGAGATTGGTCCATTTCAGAACACAAGTCAAAGCACAATCCAGGTTCTTATATGAAACAAAGCCATACACAGGAAACTTTTTCTAATTCCAACTCAGTTTATGCTCAAACAGAAACTCAAGTTAACAAAGGGTTCTCTCTATCAGGCTATATGTGCAGGTCCAGCCAATCCCAGAGGTGTGAACTGGGAAAGGGGTGGAGCCACCGTTTTGACAAGTAACATCCCCTAATCACTTCTTCCTTTGCTATGTCATAGTGCTAACTGCACACATCCTTACAGTGAGTGAATTGGCACGTAGAATAGGTTCAGAGGATAGGACAAGACTTTTAAATGATTAAAGGCCAGTTTATCTATGTGTATGTGTATATAAAAAAGCCCTAAGTTTCACTGCAAGTAGTGGTGTTCAAAACGATTCTTTTCAGTGCTTCGGTTCCTTTCGTTCAGTACAATAAAATGAGTAGAATCGTTGACTCACTGATTCGTTCAATTCCATATCCGGTTGGGCGGCATACACAAATCTGTTTTTTATTTATATTTATACATTTTATTTATACAATACACAAGTTGTCACAAAGCAACTTTACATTGTTCCCAGCTTTACATTGACAATTACTCTACATTGTTCCAAACATCATGTCCATTATTAGCCTGCTCTGTGGCAAAACAGCACGTGTGAAACCAAATGTCAATGAAATTAATAATGATTAAATAGTAATATTCATTACGTGAAACTGCACCATGCTATTCAAACAATCATGCAGCCGCAAAGTATACTTCGTCTTTAGGAAGGTAATAGAACCCCACATTTTAACGTGTATAATAGCCTAAGTACATTTCATTTGCTAAAACTAAAAAAGGGAGGAAAAAAGAGCCATGTTTATATCCGAAGCGAAAAACTTTGTTTTACAAGCTTTGAACTAACCAAGCCCAAACATTGTAATGTACTTGTAGGCCTAGTCAATGATGCTGTATTTTTATTTGTTGTTAATGTAGACATAGTACGCTACAAATGTGATGCATAGGCTTATGCATCACATTTCTGTTTTGTTTTGTAGCCTGCTATGTTGATTTGCCAGTATTTATTAATAAGCACTTTATTCACATTCAAGGAAATGTGATGTTAACATTAAATAAATCATTGCCTACGTAAGATTGCAGTTGTGATAAACAAGAACTGCGATACATTGCGCACACCTAAAATATGCTACTGTTAAAAATATAAATATAAAATAATATTCCAGGTAGATGAGCAAAATAATATTTAATAATATTTTTAATTCCTATAATAATGTCACGGAAGCACCCTGATTCCTTTTGCATCGTTACAGTCAATGGCGGATGTAGCCCAAGCCTGCTATACTAAGAACTAGCAATTCTGGCAACACGTAGTCACCAGATCTTCATAGTCAGTGACTCTTTTGAGGGGAACGGAACCATTGTACTGAGAACTTGTCAACAGTACATCAGGCCATTCAGTACACAGGACACATTGGGTGCGGTTCGAGTCTTCCAGAGTCAGTCACATGCTGTAATCACCATGGTCACTGAGCCGCTGTGCTGAGATAGCCAGTGGGAGGTGCTTCAAGTGTTTTAGCATTTCAGCCATTGGCTAGTTGTCGTCATGAACGTACTGCTGATACAGTTTTGTGATAGGCTGCTTCATGTTCAGACGGCATAGCTAATATCCACTGGAGGGAGAGTTATAGCTGCTATGCCAGCTAATCAGTCTGCATGTTTGCAAAGAGGAAGGAATCTTTTTGACAAGTGATTCAGGACACTAAGTTCAACTCAAAGATTCGTTCAAAAAGGTTTGTTCATTCACGTACTGCACATCACTAACTGCAAGTGAACTTTCACTATATAAGAGATTAATTTGCGAAGAGTGTGCCTATGCTGAGAATCACCAATTTGAAAGTACGTAGGCTGCTTTTTCTTAAGCAGACATCTTCATTTGTAGGTTTCTGTGAATTTTATCCTGAAGGAAGGAAACATCAAATCACAGTACGTTTTATAGGGACTGCAGACATCATCTAATCAGCATCCATGTACACCAACCAATCAGTCAGGGAGCCAGACACCCTGTCTGGTGTCAGTTAACAGACATCTAGCTACTGCAGTGTAAAATATCAATTCAAAAGGGCCTGATCACTCCTTTAAAATGCACTGAAAATTTTATAATAATATTTCTGAATAGAAAACACACCAGCCCAGTACAGACATGATTAGGAAAAAGACCAAGGAAGGGCATAGTGATTGTTAGGCAAAAGTCACACTGTAATCAGTCAAACTAACATGGCCATAACATACAAAAGGAAATGTCATGCAGTTTGTGCATGTTGGGCCCAAGGGAGATACTATTATTCGCAGTGGTTTATATGTGAAAGTGCTGATAATTGCTGGTTATGTGTGAAAGTGCAGTTAATCATTGCAGTTTCCTTTGAAAGTGCTGTTAATCACTGTGGTTACAGGTAAATGGGTAGTTTATCTTTGTGGTTATAGATAAAAGTGCTGTTAATCACTGTGGTTACAAGAGAAAATGCTGTTAATTACTGTGGTTATGTATAAAAGTGCAGTTAACCTTTTTGGTTATGTGTGAAAGTGCTGTTAGTCACTGCAGTTACAGGTGAAAGGGCAGTTGATTGTTTTGGTTATGAATAAAAGTGGTGTTAATGTTTTCATGTGAGTGTGCCGTTAATCTTTTTTCTCCTTTAGGTTTTAAAGCCTAGCTCATGGAAGATTTTTTTCAGATATGGAAAAAAATCATGTGTGAAAACATGAAAGGCTGATATTGGAATGATATAATTAACTATTATATAGTGAGGATCTGTTCATGAAGCAGCCTGAATAGTCAAATACACAAGTGATCATGCCTCAGCACATATGCTTTCCTATCAGACAGATTGTGATAAAACCTTTAAAAATGTTCTCTTCAGTCCAACAAAATGTCTACAGTTTTGTTCTCAAACTGCAGGGAAAATACAGATTTGGAACAGTCTGAGATAAAAAGTGATACAATGTGCAATAATTTCAGCTGAAATTAATTGATCAAGACTTGAATAATTTGAAACATTTGATGGATTTTCACAGTTTATTCTGGAAAAAAATATTAAACTTTCAGTTAAGTTAACTTCCTTAAGTAAAAAAATGTTCAGAATCTCATGAATGGACCTAGAGTTCATCATTACAACTGTAAACCATTCAAGGAAATCTAGGTGGCAGCCATCACAAAAAAGGGCTTTATAAGTGTGTTAATAAAATGAATGAGCATTTATAGCAATTTTAAAGATCACAGTACCCTAACCTCATGGTATCACAGGAAGGAGACTTGGAATCATGCTGTTATGGGGACAAAGGTTTGGCACAGCACAATGTTCAGCTAGCTCTCCGAAATGTCCTTCCCAGCGTTCTTGGGTTCTTTTTTACGCTCCAAGTGTCTCTAAAGTTAGCGAAACCCCAGAGCCCTCCACTTGTATTAAAGACTCATATTTTACTGCTCACGAAGCCCAGAATCTTCCTCCAGCATCTGCTCTGCTCACAGCAGGTAGGGAAAAAAATCCATCACCATCCCGTGGGATTTGCATAATCTTCTCGAGAAGGTGAAGTGTGGCTGTTGGGCTATTTGTTGCCACGTCCTGGGACTAGCGCTGTCTCCTTGTATTTGATATCGTACGATGCACGCCCCAGCTTCAGACGGACAGTTGGCTGGCGCCATCCGCATTTCCTCTTTCCAGCGCTGATGCTCAACCTGTTCTTGCCCCAAAGGGCTCGTCCTTAAGTTGTGCATCAGCAAAGCTTAAGGTGACTCCACTGTCTGTGTATTTGCGCAGGACCACAATGTCAGGATATTGAATGTCAAACAGAAAAAATACACTCTGAGACTCTGAGTTGTGAGTAAGATCATCCAACTGACAGAACAGGCTCGCTCCAAGTTGCGTCAGCCTTGGTGGAAATGAAGCACTGGGGGGTGCAGTGTCAGTGGTAACAGAGACAATGTTCTCGCTCAGTGTCACTTTTAAAGTTCTGTCCCAGCTTTACTCGGCCAAAGGTTTCACCATAGTCACAAGCAGTGAAAGTCTCTTTGGACATCTGTGAGAGTCTGTGAGAGCAAAGATCCTTCATGATGACGTTATTACCTTTAGAATGAAAATTTTTTAATGATATTTGTTAAAAAAAAATCTCTAGAAATCAAAGAAAGCAATTCAAAGCAGTGCAAATGTACTTTTTTAAGAAAATTAATGTTGTTTATTGACCTTATTTAAAGCCAACCCGTAAAGCCAGTAAAAAGTAAAAGCAGTCCCTGTTTCACTTCTTGCTTTACCATTTCTCACGAATGACAGTGATTAAGTAACTATGTCATCCAAGCTGCCATCCAATGTGTGCCATTTGGCATCAAGGTCAACTGGTTTTACTTCCAGTTTATCGGAACACATCCCATTCACACACACACACACACACACACACACACACATACACACAAGGATATTTCTTAATGAATTAAAACAGAAACATTTAAAACATAAATGTCCATTTCATCTTGGATGGATTAAGGGAGATTTTAATTCTAAGTGCTATGGATGTTCAGTGATACATAAATCTGTTCACAGGTGATAATGTAGAATGCACCTAGTTGATTTGATCCAAATTTGTCAACACTTCTTGGATCTGAAGAACGCTGTTTTTTTTTTTCCTTTTGGGCTTGTTGACGTAGCTTTTGTTCAGAACAGTGATAAAGCCTGACTATGACATGGGGGATTTTTTTTTCCTTTTTTTGTCAGTTGTAACATATTAAGCTCACTGTGATGCAGCATGGAGCACAGAAGCTACCAAATAAAGGTCATCAACATCTGATCTGTGAATATCTGCTAATACATGAGCCATTCTACTTTCATGTTTTTGCCACTTACATGGTGGCTATGGGGAGGTGAGTGCACTCCTTCAATGGTCTTCAGGGGCCAGAGGAAGGTCTTTAGTCTTTGCAGCCAGAAGAGATATCACAGGGACCTGCACAGTCTCATAGACATCATACAGGTACCAGACCTGGAAACATGGGAAGACTTCACCAATGTCATACAATGCTTTTTCACCTTTGGCATCTTCTGGGACAAGGTGTGAGACTTTGCATGGCAGCACACATGCCTACTAATGTCTGCATTTTCCTCCTTGGCTACAGAAGACTCCTGTCTGAGGTTATTTAAGCACTCCCCACTGTGTGGCAAGGCCTCTCTGAGGACCAGTTGGCCATTGGTATTCTTGCTAAGAAATTTGTTACCGGCGTGGGCCTTTTACTGACTGAGCCTAAGACTGGGTCAGCCTAGAATGAACTCTCTCTTTCTTTCAGCTGTGAGCAACAACAATTTTAAATGCTACAAAATCTATATTCTGCTCTTTTGGTCAAACTATGAAAAATACCCATGAATATGCATTTGTTTGTTTATATAGAGGTTTTGAATGAAATACCTATGGACTTGAACAAATCAGTTTTAATAGAGAGCAATAGGAACTGATCCTTATTTACTAGCCCCCACTCACACCCACAGAAGGCATGATGTTCCCCACCTACTCTTTAGAAAGGGCAGCCAGGCCCCTTCAAGCACAGGTAAATTCCTGAAAACAGAAACTCTGACACACAGGATGTACACTCACAAATCAAGCACAGGAACAAGCACAGGCTCCCACAAACATATGTACATACACACAGTATACATCTACGTACAGATAAACACACACAAATACCCACCCACACACACACACACACACACGCTCACACACATGCAACATCAAACACATTCACACAGACATGTGTAAGTCTAAACATATACATGTTTTTACACACAGGTGCACATGAATGCCCGCACGCCCATGTCCGCACACATGTGCAACCACATATGTGTTTGCTCAGCTGTGCTTCCTAGGAGCAAACAACAAACAGGATGAGTTACATGCCCACAACAGCTAATAGGGCTCCAGGTATTCATTGTTCTTTTACATTATCCTTTCATTATGTTCATCTAGTGAAGAGGACTAATTAGCCGAAAGCAATCATGAAATTCCAGATGATCAAGCCACTAACAAATGAGTGGAGAATATAAGCCAGACAATGGTAGACAGATGGAGAACATGCTGACTGAGACCAATAAAGTAAGAGCAAAATAATGGGTAACAGTCCAGGACCAAAATCAGTTTCTTCTCTCAAAGGAATCGGGCAGTGCATTTCAGACATGAAGGAAGCGTTTCTGCCAAGACACATGGTGGCCCATGCACCTGAACAAATGGTTGCCATGTAAGCAGATTTACAGCATTATGTTTTTAAGATTTTTCCATTTCCATATTTTTTACGTCATTTACCCTTGATATATTTAAAGGGGCATGTAATTGTAAAAGGCACAGGAAAGGCAGTTTACCCCCTGCTGATGGATGTGTTGTACCCACACATTGCTCTCTCTCTTAAATGTGTTTGTTATTATTGATCAGACCATACAAAGCTGACGGAACAGAGTAGGAGTCACCTTGATATAATTCTGGCAATCAATCTTTAGGAAACCGCTCTCACTCTTCCCCCGGCAGTGCCATTAACATCAATGTGCCATGGTTTGAGGAAGAAAAACGTGTAGAATCCACACTTATTTACAGGATGAAAGAACTCACAATATCCTATTCACTTCCTTTTTGGCGACTAATTTTCCACGGTAGGCTGAACCTTGCATCAAAATGATATTCATATTAGAATTTAGCATATATTTCTTTTTTAAAACCTCTTCCAAGGCCGCACATTACCGCAATGGGGAAATCTACCACGAAAAATGAGTAAAGAATAAAGGTCTAAGGAGCTCAGAGATTTCTTAAGCTTTCTCTGCTAAGTCCTGTTGCTAACAATAGCCCAAAGTTCAGGATGTGGGCATAACTTATCAATTGCGGGCCAATTTCTTTCAAATCCCAAGACCTAATCCTGGCACTCTGAGACAAATATAACACCATTCCTGATAACTCAGCCTGGTGTGCTACTCCCCAGAGGTTGCCATGCATATCTCATTGACTTCTGCTTACTTTTCTCTTTCCTGGTTATCAAAACTTTGCTGCTTTTCCCCAAATACTGCATGTCACCTATCAAACTGGTTGTACATACGGCAATGCAGCTTATTCCAAATCAAAGTCAGCATAGACAGATTTTACCACCCCGCACATTGTGATTATTATAGTTCATTTGCAGGATTTTTTTTTTGTTTTTTTGCTTGTTTTATTGGAAGAACATTGACCCCATAAAAGCTTCATTCTTTCTAACAGTATATTATACCAAGTCTGATGTCTGTTTTCCCTCTGTTTAGATAGTGCTTACATAATTAGTTGCTCAGAATAATCTTGCAATGGCACAAAGAATAACATAAATTAAGATTTTTAGAAAAAATGCAATACATGAAGAAGGCAACCAATGTCTTTGGTTTGGTTTTGTACATGCACATCCTGTTGACATACATGGAAATGGATTTTCATTAGAAAGCTTGCTGAGAATGACAAATCAACAGCATGTCAATAGGAACATTATTTACATGTAAAACGCCACTGAAAAACAACACTGGTAATATTCCAGTTCCCTTTGATATCCCCAAATTTGGCTGTGTGGCTGGTGGCAACATCACAGTAAGCAGATTACTATGCAGCTGAGAGTGTGATTCAATCATTCCTTTAACCTTGCCGCCACAGACGTTTAATTCAAAAATACAGCACCATTCTTCTTAGTAAAAGTTTAATTCGGCACTAATCAAGGCTGGCCTGAAGTTTTAATGTTTCACATTATCGGCTTTGAAGGAAATTTGACTCTGCAGTTGCATAAAGATGTTACCCCACCTCCAAAATCTCCTAGTATACGTACAGTTCCAAGTGTAAACTGACCAGCCTTAGTTGATAATACTGTTGTCCTTGATTTAACGGTTTTGTGTCAACAAGAGCATGCATAAATAAATACATGAGTACTAAACACAATATAATTGAGTGGAAATATCTTTATACCAGGTAAAATTATACCAGGCAAAATTAAATTGACAACATAAAGTAAAAAAAAACCTAAGCTGATACCACAGAAACTCATATACTTACACATACACATATGCTTTTCATGATGAGATACTGAGACCTAAGTAACTGAATTACATTAACGAATAATATCTTCTAAAAAATAATATTTTTATCTGTATATCTAATTTTAATCTCTAAAATGTTTCAAAGTTATGAGAGATTTGTAGTGTTACACAGAGCTGGAAGAGTTTTAAAGAGTGGATTAAAGATAGAGGCTGATGCATCAAATGATGAAACGGAAGCTGGCTGACACAAGATATAGGTGAGAGTGTGTGTGTGTGTGTGTGTGGGTGGGGTGAGCCTGGGGGAGGCTGGGGGGTATCTGTTGAGGTACAGTGCTCAAAGCAGGCCGGCCTTATTGGAGAATAAATCACCCAATTCCACTGACAGGTAGCACCCACCACAGAACCCCACACCGGTGCCGCCGACCCCTGCCACGCTCTAATTTGACCCCGGCCAACTTCATCACACGCGCTAATATTCCTCCGTGTCTCCACGCTCACGTCTTGGGTGGATTATTATGCAGCCGGAGAGATGATAGATGGATAGATAAAAATAAAGAGTCCTTTGGTGTGATAAGAGCCTGACCTCTTTGACTGTGCGGGAGTGAGTTCAGAGTGGAGGCTTTTCAGATTCCCTTCCACCGCGCTTAGCCTTGCAATGTCCACAGAGATGGAATTCAGCTCTCCCCGCTGCTCGAAAGGTCAGTGCCTCCCCAAGAACCGATGTCACCAGAAGATCTCGGTAAGCTTAAAAACCCTCGATCTGTGTGGTAATGCAGCCACGATACAGAGACATCACCCTTTGATAGAAAAGGGTAAACAAGCAACCTTTAGTGCATATCCAGGAAGCACACTGATGATGACAGGCTTTGGGAAACGCTAGATATGGCGGGCTGCTGCGGTGTGCAGGTTGTTGCTTCATCGGATGTGGAGTGGGGCACAGAGAGATGAGTAAATATGTGGATTTGGCAAGGATGGGGGCTTCTATTTGATCACCCATCAGGTGTCAGTGGTGTCTCAGACTCCAAAGCCCAGGAAGAGCGTCTCCTCCTGTTTGCGCCAGGCGCCGTTCTTCAAAGGGCCTCTCCAGCTTCGCAGCTGCTCATTTCCACAGCAAATACATTTTAACATGCAACTTTGGTGCGTTTTTTTTTTTAAAAAAACTGAAGCCTCTAACAAAAACACATCACTGTTAATTTCCTTATCCCACCTGCATACCAGTGTTTCTGACTATTACAAGAAAGGATGAATCTAGGATAGTACAGATATCAAAGGATGGTTAGTGTCATACACTTCTACCTTAATTATAACACACACTGCTGCAATAACATCTCAGTTAAATATCATAAACAAAATAGAGACAGTGATTTTTTTTTTTCTTTTTTCTGAACGTGTTTAATTGTGAGTGCTTAATTCTTTTTGAAATTCTACGGATGTGTCTTTTCTTTCTGTAATTTCCTTTCTTCCTGCATTCTGTATCGGTTCACAGACAAGCGGTCGGAAATGCAAGGTACACTTTATCTCCCCCCTTGTCACAATTAACGCTGTGAGCCAATCGGCTGCCTTAAAGTATGTATTTATTTATTTCCATGAAGCACAGTTGGCCCTGCCTCAATGCAAATTTGCGACACTAAGTTAAGAAGTTAACTTAAATGAGAGGGAAAATGAGACGAATTCCCGCTCCACGCTCAGAGATGGTAAATGTTAGCACGCCTGCTGCATCGGACTCCGTACCACGTTGCCGTTATGAAAAATAGTCTGCTATTTTGGAACCCCCCGGTAGCCCCCGTGAATCACCAAGGCCCCCAAGCTCATCCATCTTTTGTCAGAGATGAAGCCAAACTCACGCCATCTCTCGAAGCCGTTAAAGAATGAGGAGGAACACGAGAAGGTAAAAATAAACCGCGGGAGCTCGGGTAACTACACAGATAAGTCACTTTTCAGGTAGTGTGCACCAGGTTTCTAAAGTGGTGCTCCATTGCTGCAACAGTAAGTTTTGTTGCCCATTTAGTTCATCTTGATAAAAAAAAGTCATCATCTTTTGCAGTTTACAAGCAGCTAATTTCAATTTACTTCACTAAAAAACTTTATATGCACCTTGTCCTGAACATGCCATAATGTACAAGTTCTCAGCATAAACTGTATGTTTAAAAGGTTTATGTAAAACATGATGCCCATCACAAACATTCTCTAATTTGATTTATTTAGGGAGCTCTATCTCTGCTATGATTTATATCTATGATTCTCAGCAAAGAACAAGAATGAAATTTTTAGTGCTTAGACACTAAAAGCATGACCTCAGAGCATCAAATGTCATTGTATTCATTGAGAGTGCAGGAAGTGGAGCTCATTAAACAAATATTGATATGCCCACTGCTCTGAACCGTCAGTGAGACACGCTGCCTTTGATTCATAACAATGTTAGAAACAAGTGACATCACAAAACAGTCACTAAAATGATCTCAATTGCATGGTGTTCATTAGTGAAAAAGGGACATTATCTTTGACCTCCTCTGAGATTCTGAGTTGCTCTATTTACATATGTAATGCCTGTGTCACAATATGGAATACAGGATATTTACCATAATTTCCAAGCACTGTCAGAGATATCTTACTGTAGTCCTTGGATAATGCACAGAAAAAAAGTAACAAGCACTTATTATGCACAAAAATATGTCAAGTAAGATGAATTACATGCATACATTTTGTTTCTTAGGAGACACACTTAATTATGAATTGTGAATTAGTCATAAAGTCATACAATATCAGTTAGTACTTACCAAAATAAATACTACAAGGACCACATCAATATGAGTTTGCCGCCTCACCTGGCATTTTTTTTTACATTGTTGAGCAGATGCAGCAAATTTTACAAATTTGAAACAATGAGAAGTCACATACAAAAGGCGATCAAGGTTATAAGACAATCCATAAGAATGCCCATTGGATTCTTTGATCATGAGGAGAACTGAGCAGAGTGTTGGAGGCTCCTTGCAGGCAGTCACATGGTGATAGGGTGCAGGAACCCCAGAGTGCAGTCTACATTCAGCACTGCACACACACACACACACACACACATCCTCATGAGGAAAGGAGACATAAACTCAATGCTTACAGTGGCATTGAAAACAACATTGTTGTCATTGATGTCATGTCCATGACGATCAGGTCGTCATTAAAACTCTGGCCTTGATAAATGCCATCTACAGTGTAAGGCACTGACAGAACAACTGGTAATCAGTGGAACGGTTCTGCTAATGTGGCTATTTCATTTAGTACAGCAATGTTGGACATTTTACACCTTGTATATGATATAATTTTTACATTTGAAAGAATGAGTAAAAAAAGGTTATTTACCAGAAATCTGCCTCCAGTACCACATTTATCACTATTACTTAACTTGTTAAACTGTGAATTAAAGTTGTGAGTAGGAAAAAAAATAACTTTATGTGTATTGCACATGTAACTAAGAAGAATTTTAATGTTATTACAAAGTATCAAATATGGAACACCACTGGTTTCAGGAATTACCTAAATTAGATAAATCACTAACTCTAACTCTGACCCCAAACTCACCAAATACAACTGTGACTCTAACTCCAAAACCAGCTTTTACCCTCAAGTACCTTATGCAATCACTATGCAATCACCACTATTAGTGGTAATAGTGGTAAGGAACAGGGCTTATAACCAAAAGGCTGCTGGTTTGATTGAACCTATATAAGTTGCTCTGGATAAGAGCGTCTGCTAAATGACAATAATGTAATGCAATATACATAGTCTCCATTGTAATATTTTCCAAATATTCCTCATTGTTCATGGAAAAATTGAACTAACACACAATTTTGTCTTTGTACTAAGTCATACAGTGGGAGAGGCAAAGCAAGTAAGACATGGAATAAACCTGAAAAGATGCCCACCCAACGTAAGGGTGAAATTGTGTGCACTCGCAGTCACTTGCGCGACAGGTGCACGGAGCTGCCCAGCACCATCTTATCAAACCCGAAGGAGACTATAATCATCTCGACGTGGAGGCCACGTGATCACCTGTCGTGTCCAGGTGCGTGACTCGAGACATTGTGACTTGAGCCCGGTCTGGATAAGCAGTATTGGCTGAATCCCATGCCTCTGTGTCTAGGCACTAATTGGCCCTGATCTGTGTCTCCTTGCAGTGATCATTCTTGGGTTCTTGTGGAAAGTCATGTCATAGACACTTCAGTGTTTATTAGGTTTGTGCCTTGACTAAGCGCCTGTGCTAGCAGTATCATGCTTCTGACCACCTCTCAGTGGCGCCCTCAACTGGTGGGAATCCCACTTTTGCCTCTGTCGCCACCAGAATGGTCACATAGACTCTCAGGAGGTGTACCACACACACCCAGCAGGAGTAGGGGGGGTGGGTGTCTGTCAATCGGCAACCCAACCAACACAAACTAGGTGCCTGAGATGGCTTCTCAATGCATGATGTCACACGAAGATGAACGATACCTAACCGGAGATGAGAAGTGGGTGACATGCGTGAAGTCAGACAGCATTAAATGAGAAATCCACAGACGGGGGGCAACGTTAACCCACCATTAGATAAGAGTGTGAGCGTGGTCTTTGGAAATGTCCTCACAGGTATTAGTACTCTGCTATCTATTCCTAGTTCCTTCATGACGCTTTGTTAGCAAAGCGTAGCAGACAGTTCTGGGCTTACATTCACTGAGGCACTCTGTGTGAAAATATTTTTTTTTCCATCTTTTGACATGAAATGGGAACCATGGAGGCAGTCTTCTGCAGATAGTCAGAATGAACCTCCCCATTAATCCCCTGTCTCACATAAGCTTCATTTGTAGTCCTTAAGGTAGTTGTGTAACTACAGCCTCTGTATAACTAAAGTCATGATACTTGTACATAGCATTCTTATTGACTTTCATTGTGCCAAAACAAAAACCAAGTGCTGAACATTGCTGAAAGAAAGGTGTAGCATGGAAACAGACCGATCAATGTCTAGCGTGCACGATATTGTGGATCACTGTCTACAAGTAGCATGGCTGTGTTTTTCTGTGTTTTTTTTCTGTTGCAAAATCTAGATTGCCATGCAATGAAAGGATCAGCTAACCTGTGAATCAATATTGTTTCCTGAGAGCAACATTTTTTTCCTCAGGTTAAAATTAGGGGCAGGAGTGGGTATAAACTCACTGTGCACTGTAGTTAAAATTACATAAGATGCCAACATCGCAAGCACAGAAATGTCAACCAGACCCCCCCCCCATGCGGCAGCAACGAGGGACCTAAAGAGCAGCGGTCCCACCACAAAGAGGAAGAGATATTATCGTAGGCTTGGCGCATATCTTTGACTTTGATCCTAACTTGCCATTTTAATCGAGTGCCGACGCAAACGGCTTCATCAGTGAGTGCCCCGGCCGGCCAGCACTCGGAGACATATGCTAAGTTTATCTTCAGCAAATAGATCAGCGGCACTTTAATATGTGTCTCCCGTAATGGCCTCCCTTCTACTCAGTACTGGGGCCCCATTTGGAATTTTTTTTTTTTTTTTTTTTTGCTGCTGGGCAAGGCCGTTTAATAGAATTTGAATTCCAATTTGACTCTCCTGCTTAGCTGCCTTAATTTGAAGGCAGGCCGTCTGCTCCCTCAGAAAGTCGATCGCAGTTCATTTGCACGGGCTGTTTTGCATTGCCTTTGTACTCAGCAGTGCATGGTGCAGAATTTCAAGTCAAGTTCAGAAAAATAATAAAATAGCTTAGCACGCTGTTCCCTCCAGGAGCAGCAAAAAAAAAACTAACCCTGACTTTTAAAGAAAAACTCACTGACCTGTTTTACGTTGTTTTTTTTTCTCTCTCTCCTCAATAAATGCTTGTATTGTAAAGGACTTTGTGCTTTCGAAGAACCTTTTGCATTAACTCTTAAGCAAAACCTGAACACCAAGGACTTTTCACTGTTTGCAATCTGTGTGAGGTTTTACAACCATTTGAATCATCTCATTTCTTTTATAGACTATGTACAAGCTGATTATGAAAATCCATTTTTGCCTAAATGTAACCTAACATGAATTCTTGAAAACAGGGTGGATAGTTAGAATATTGGGTGAAAAACCAGTCGGGTAAAAATAGGTAATCATTAATTACGTCTTCTCTGGTAAAGAAGAACTTCCAAAAATTTGCTGAAATGCACCCCCTTAAGCTATAAGATCACTACATGACTGCCTACATATTGTCTCCGCAGCAAGAAAGAGAGAAGAAAAAGGAAATTAGAACAAATTTTTCATCTCAGTGGATTGCAATGATAAGGGTCGCACATATTCTCAGGGGTTTGGCTACAAGTTAAAACTTTAATTAAGTTAAGTTTCCATCAGGAGTTAATGAGTTACACATATGGAATATACCCAGAGCTATGGTGCTAATTGAAAGACATAATTGATTATATGCATATAACCAGAATTTAAATTATGAGCCATTATGGCATCAAAGGCCTGGGCACTGCATTATTATTTGAGCAATAACTGATTCATTCACAAATATGCACAATATCGAGAGCGAAATAATTACCTTAAAAAGAGATTTAAAAAGAGGATATATCCTTTGCCCTGTGCCCATCCTTCTAACATAAAAATGATGACCACAAAATGCTGTGAGAATGTGCTGCTGTCGTCAGGGAGCACAGGCCGTCTGAGGTTGAAGAGAGTTTGATCTGTGGGTAAAACACAAGGCAGATACAAACCGAAGTACAGAAAGGCCGACGAGAGAAACACAGCTCCGCGCTTTGGCTCAGCAGCTGTTCATTGATCGTGAGCCCAGCTCTCTGTTCCAGGGAGCGCTGCCCCCAGGGCGAGACCATTCGCCATCTTCCTACCCCATCCATCGATTATGGAGTAGTTACCGTCTGATTGCAAATCATGAGCTTTTCCTGTTTCTTTCCCATCTCTGTCACTCATCTCTCTTTTTAACAATCCCCCGCTGTGATATGCTCTTATCGAACTCCCAGCCTATTGTGAACAAATGGCGTCATGTCAGGTGCATTTTCAAAACAACAGTTAACTGTTAAGCCAACAATATATTACCTTGTTATGACATTGTTATTATTTTTAATATTCAATTCAATTTTTCCTGCTCCAAAACTTGTATAAATCTTATTTATTTGGTTGAGGTTAGTTTTGGTGTACAAACTGCATTATGTTAATTTGCTTTTGAAGTAATACACGTTGAAGGACAAAGGAGGGAAATTTTATGTTTTGTTCCTCATATTCAGCTAAGTAATTAATTTGCTAATCATATTTTTGTGTGTGTGTTTTTGTTTTCACTTTCTCAAGTGCAAATCTTGAAACTTGAAGCTAGATTTGGGATTTAACAGTAGTTTGTTCAGTTTAGCTGACAAGCTGGCTATCTATGTAGTCAACTAACGGTTTGTTCAGCAGATTAGCAAACTTGCCTCAGTGTTATGTTTTTGTATCTTGGTTGTCATTGTAAGTTCTGCTACTATTATCTTTGTGTTGTTTTATTGGAATTAATTTTTCTTTTCCAGTAGGCTAGCCAGCTGGGTAGTCATAATATTATGCACGTACTCATGAGTACTAGGAGAGACTGCTCACAAACTCTTCAGACAAATCTATATACAATTTCCTGGCACTGGAGAAATGATTGATTATTAGAAACAAGCCTGTGTGATGTCAATATTAGAAAGAATTTTGCAGGGATCCTGTAGAATGAGGGAACTGTAGGTTGGTTAGTTAGACGTCTCTCTAATATGATTTTGGAATCTATCATAAGGCATAGGTTAGAATTATTCCTAGAAAAATAGCCAATCATAAAGGATAGTCAAGATAGTGTTAGCACATAGAGATCATGCTTAACATGACTCAAATCAGATTTGTGACATATTATACATGGAATTTCAAAAAGCAGTTGACAAAGGACAGTGTGAGCAACTCATTATCAATCTGAAGGCAGTAGAAGTTAATGGAGTTGTGCTAAAATGGATTAAAACTGGATTCGGCACTGAATACAGGGAGCAATGATAAAAGGGATTTTGTCTGAGCAGGGAGCTGTAGGAAGTGGACTCCCTCAGGGATCGGGGTTGGGACCTCTGCTTTTTCTTATCCATAAATGACTTTGATAAAGACATTAGAAGCAAGCTAGTTAAATTTTCCGATGACACTGAACTCAGAGGTGAAGCTAACAATTTTGAAGCAACCAGAATGATTCAAGAAGATTTAAATAGAACCCAGAGTTGTGTAGACACATGGAAAATGGTGCTCGACATTGCCGAATTTAAAGTCCTACATGTGTAAAAAGCATTATTATTGTAGGATTGTTTTATCTGAGGTACACAACTAGAGCATGTGCAATATGACAACTTCAGTGTGACAGTTGACACAAACCTGTCTAGACCCAAAAGCATTGTGCCAAAGACATAAAAAGCAAATTGTTTGCTGGAATATGTGGCAAAGAGAACTTATTGCAAATCAGTAAAGAATATACTGATGTTATACAATGTCAGAGTACATTTAGAGTACTGTGCCCAGTTCTGGATACCACACTACGAAAGGAAAATAGAGGCTACAGAAAAAGTTCTGCAACAAGACCAGATCCAGGGATTACACATATAAGTTGATGAAGCCAGAGAGGACACTTTATGTTTTTAGAATCTACAAAAGGAGAGGCAGGGATTTCATCAATGTTTTTTTTTCAAATCTGAATTAAATACAGTGGACAACATAAGCAATATTTACATTAGTTCTGTCAGCAGAACAGGAGGATATAGGTAAAAATTAGTAATGACGTTAGGAAGCCTTTTTTCATTTAGAGAGTTATAAATGCATGGAATAGAGAACCAGGATTCATGGAAGCAGCGACTTAAAGTGTTCAAGACCAGGCTTGACACAATCCTAGATACAGGCAGACCTACGAGCCTAGCTGGGCTGAATGCTCTTTAAGGTTCTGGTCATTAAGGTTCTGATGTTCTAAGTGGCAGATGTCAGACTTTCATCAGGAATGCAATAATACACAACATCACTTGGCATGACTTTGAAAATTAATCAGTTTTTTTTACAATATACTTCATCCTTTTCATATTTTTACTAAAAAACTAACCTAAATTCAGATTAAGTGTTAAGCATAAACAAGACCTAATCAACAAAGTGTGTCTGAATGAATTATGATATTTAAACTCCAAGTACATGCAGCATAAGTGATGAATGGGCAGGGTATAAGTCTTTAATGAGGTATGACTATGCACCGATCAAATGTTTAAGATGTAAAAATGAAAACCACTTTGGCTTTAAAATCCTGCTTGAAAACTACTCTGTCATGAAATAGGTGGGAACTAAAAGAAAGCCGTTGCTCTCACAGCCACTAAGCTGAGACAAAGGCCCAAATGAAGTGTTTAATTAGCGGTGCCTGTGGAAAAGGATGGAGCGTATTAAACAAGCAGGTCCTTGAAAAGCCCTTCTCAAAATCCTTCTCACACACTTGATACCACCGGTCAGGGAAGATGTGGGTGGCTCATAGGGTGTAAAATTGGAAGTTTTGTTGAGGACAAACACAGCCACTGCTTAATTTGAACATCCACAGATTAATTACAGCCCCACAAGAATGAAAATTAAGGTGTCTGGAAAATATACATATTTGATTTATATCACAGAGGAGCAAGTAGTAATCCACAGCAGCTATGTAACTTATGTCATGGCATCGACTATAGCTTTTTTGAAATCAGCCAAATTAAGAGAAAAAAGACTTCAGGAGTTTTACAGTGTCTGTACTCTAAGTCAAACTTGAGACTTCAAAGGAGACTTTATTGGCTGAATACATTGACTTGTTTATTACAGGCTCGAGCTTATATAAACAAGCACCATCTCATAATGGTATGGGGTTTTTTCCCATCCTACATGCATCTTGCATGTAGTTTTGTGAAAGCCAGAATAGCCAATGAATGCAAAGTTAAAGGCTGAAGGAAAATCAGCAATGTCCAAATGTAAGCATCTTCTAAGAGGATTGATTTCTTTTAACATTTCACATCATTCCCTTTGGATTACAACAGTGCCATATCCAAGAGGCATGCCTTATACAAAAAAAAAGTATGAGCATTTGGACTTGTTGAATTTCCTTTGAGGTTACATATAGCTCCATTGCATGCAGTCACTCTCTGGAAGTAAAAAAAAAGAACATGTGAAGACCACACCTTTTGTGTGATTTAATGCTCCACAATGACAGAAAGAAGACGGGTTCAGAATGACAGGATATGAACAGGAAATGTGTAAATACTAAAACTTTTTTAGACTGAACTGGAAAGAGCAGAGCCATTACCATTACCATTGTGGGAGGCCTCAGAATCATCTCAGCACCTGATGTTTTTTTTTATTTCTGAGGCTGGTCTTTAATGGGTGTTATTATAGTCCTTTTTTTTGTCCCTCCCCATCTTCACAAAGGAGTCAGCTTTTTGAATTGCGTAAAAAAAAAAAAAAGACATGAGGTTGACTAACAGGACGATGGTGCAGTTTTTTTTTTTTTATCATCCCCTGGTTAATGAATAGAAAGGAAACATGGGGTTTCTGAAGTGGAACACAGCATGGAAGATGCTGTCCACGACAGGGGCAGTTACAGTGATGTAACTGCTCAGTCACACCTCACCGTCCACTTTTGGTTTTGTGTGAAATGGCCTGTTGAAAAGGGTTAGAGCCATCTGTAGCAAGTCAATGGTAAGGTTATAATTAATTTATTATAAAATAACTGATTACAGAATAATTGCCAATGATGTTATATTTCTTAGATAATGTAATAAACCTACCTATTATGTAATCACTCGTACTTCTCAATAAAGCAATCATATTTAACAAATGTTACAATAGTATTTAACCAGTGTTAATGTTACAATATACGTACAACCTGTGTACTCATTGAAAACAAGGTTAAGTTATTAATTAGTCATTTCATTATATTTTTTATTATTACAGTGTGTTATTTGTATTTATTTATTGATAACAACAATTTCTGTCAATATGTAACTAATGTTACTACTTAGTTACTAAACCATTTATCAGTTATTGTGTTGAGGGTTAGTAAGTTTTTGCTTAGTAATCATGTTATTGATTAGTTATAACACAATAACAGTGCACTATTGGTTAATTTTTCCATTGCTGGCAAGTAATTACATTATTGAATAATTTTGATGTACTGCAGTGGCTAACTGGACAGATTAAGGCCTCTGATGACTGAGTCTGAGGAAAAGGAAATGAGTAAATGAGCACCATAGGATCAAAATGAGAGAAACGGATCAATATATGTTCAATAAATAAATGTTTGATTTGAAATTATCATTATTGTGTGTCTTCAAGAATTTAACTTGTTGTGAATTCCATAGTTAATGCAAAACTGCACAGATTTGTGTATAAAGAGAGTATAAATTTAAAAAAGTAAATTAAAAAAAATGCAAATTTTTCCCTGTCTAAAAAGGAGCCCCTGTTGAACACAACTGAACTGCAATGCCTTTTCCAACCTTCCCAAATTTATTTATGTAATCAAATGCATATTGGGATCATTTCAAATGTATTGTCTTGCCCCTGAGAGACTCCAATGCGGGTTAAAGATTTCATATGATTACACTCTGCAAGCATGAAAACATAAATGATTTCAAGTCTCGGAACTGTTCTTTTGAATAACTTTCAAGTGGGTGAAAAATTAGATCATCGTGCAGTCTGCATTTGAATTTTTTACTGTGACAGCTCTGTGTCTGTGTCTGAAGTATTGCAGTAACTGTACCAAAGCAAAGCTCCTACTAATGGAGCCATGTTGCATAGTACACTGTCAATTAATAAAAGAGACGCTGTGTGGGTGACAGAAACAGAGGGGCGCTGAAATTGCTTTTGGTATAGAGACAGTGCAATGCTTGCTGTAGATTATTAGGGTCCTTTCATCATAGGGCTGACTGCAGGGGAAATTCTGCAGGACCTCCAGCGCAGATTCAGTCTGGAATGCCGTCTGCGCAGTCAGCTGCAGCTGGGAGTTGGGCTGCACTGGCTGCCTAATGAGCCTCTCTGCCTGCCCCCGAGGAGTGGCCCCCTGGGGGAGGGGGAGGGGGTAGTGCAGCTTTGCACGGCCCCCGTCGCACACCCGGGTGCTTGCACACATAGCAGGGAGCAGACGCAAACATTCCTAATCACTCTGTATATGTGGGCTTGTTCTTGTCATGAGTTATCAGTATCAACAGAGCTGGGCCCCAGAACAACCCCTCCACGCAAACATTCACATTTCCATTTCAGACAGGAGCAGCTCAATGGAGGGCCTACACTCCACACACAGAGACGTGATGCAATAGTTGCCGGGGGGAGTCATTGCATGTGGAGGAAGGAGCTTAAGCAGGACTGAACTGTGCAGCAATGCAGACAACACCAAGAGATCCCTCATTTATATCCCCTGTCATGAGACACCGTGGTACTTTACACGAGTGTCTTGACCAGAAAATACAAATATGCTTTGGGGACTTTTTATGGAAAACTGCTTTTATCCACTGTCAGACAGCTGCTCTATTCACGTAATTTAATACTGAGCTTTACTCTTCTCCATCAACTTACAGCCTGTGTCAGCATACAACAGACAAGCCAGGATGATGCCCTGGATTCAATACCTACATAGAATGATGCCTATAAACTCAAATCACAGAAATAATATCAGAAATACATACACTTTATACCTTTTTATTATAATTCTACAGATCCCATTTGTCAAGAGACCTATTGGAATGTGCAGATGGGATTACAAAATAGGGTTATACAGTAGGTGAATTAAGTTATAACTATATAATTGTTATAAGATGCTGTGAATTTTTCAATTTAACCTTTTATTTTTCCCCACACAGGAAACTGATTCTGGGTTTTAGGTTCATATTGAGTCAGTGTGGGGGGGGGGGGGGGGGGGGTGGACCATGTGGAGTTCCTTAAAGGTACAGTATAAAGTCTTTTTAAATGGTCTCTGCTTTGCGAGGCTTCAACCAAGGCTCTCCACTAGCCCAATACTCTCCTGACAGTTGTAAATTCCAATAAAAGCTTCACGCCGAACTGAGCATTAGAGTTGTTCTGAGAAAGGGCAGGAGGTGTTAGTGCACTTTCCCATTTCCATTACTGCTGCCCCCACCCAGTCCACCCCACCCAATACCCCACCTCTCCCCTGCCCCCTCTGCCCCCCCCCCCCCCCCCCCCCCCCCCCCCCCCCCCCCCCCCCCCCCCGCCCACACCCCAACTTAGCCAGCGCTTAATGGTTTTGCTGTTCTCAGGTGAGTAAATGTGTATCCTGCCATTAGAAATAAAGCAAACCTGGCAAACATAAACATGGAGGCCGGGGTCTGGTTGGGGAAATAATGAGGCACTATTATTACCCAGCATTCCCTGGGTTAGCTGCAGCTCGGCTCATTATGACTGAGGGGAGCGGGATGAGATTTAATGCAGTCTGGAGGATTTCCACCCCTGTGATGAGAGATTGCCTTTGTAATGAAAGGGATGTGTGTGTGGGGGGGTGTATATTGCGTTGGATTTCTCAGTAAAAATATTTGAGCAGTCTATTCAAACACCTTGTGGTTAGAGAACAGAGGCCAGCGAGCAGTTGTCGGGAATGGGCAATGAGTCCGTGGCTGAGCTTGTCAGCCAGTTTGGTGCTCTTTTTCGTTGTTAGTTGCCAAACAGGCTTTGAAATAAAGGAGGGGGAGCTATTGATAATTAATTGTATCATCTGTTTCCCCTCTCGCATGAGCCAAAAAAAAAAAAAAAGAAAGCGCCTTACTGCTCCTCATCAGAAACTTGGTGGTTGTAGCCATAACTCTCTCCATCATGGGAGATGATGGGGTGGGTAAATGAAGACAGGTAGCTGTGTGCATCAGCAGATGGGGGCAGGAGACCGGAAAATTCACACGCACACTACTTCCTCCCTGTCACACTCGCTATACACAAACGTGGGATGGAACGACGGGCATTACCATATATTAATACTCATCAGCACTCGCTGTTCCTGTGTATGGATGTCTGGGCAGAGGCATAAATACTGCATGACGCCCTCTGGCTTTGCCTCCGCTGCCTGTTTGCCTCTCTCTCAGCTCCAGCACTAAGTGCACACTGCCTCCCAGCTACGGCCTGCCACACTTCTGGTGAGGAGCAGGCTCGTGTGTGCCTTAAGGTTCCTCCTGGTATCAATCTGCTGCACTCTGGGTGAAATTATCATTTATTATTATAATAAGTTATGGTGATGATGATTATTATTATTATTATTAGTACCAGATCAGCTTCTGAACCGTTAATGTATACAGTTGCAGAGAACAGTAAAAAAAAAAAACATGATTATACTCACTTACTGTTATAAGATATCATAATTCACAAATGCTAAAAACAAACATAAGGTTTTGGAGACAATCGCTACAGGACAGCAATTCATGGCTCAGAATGGAAGATTAACAGAGGAGCCTTCTTTGTTAGGAATCCCTTGCCATTATGGGTAGAGTAATACATTCATGTCTTCACTTAGTCTTTTCACCACTGTGTCAGACATCCTCATAAACACAGTTCTGTCTCTTGCCCGAGAAGTGGGTAGTGCAGTGCTAGGCAGCATGGCCGCGTATGGAAACATACTTTTATCTCAATAATTCATCATTACGGAGAGATGCTGAATAATTGAACTGAACTAGGAGTTTTTTCAGTGCAATGGCTCTTCACATACTGCTGAGGGATCTCTGGGATTCCATGCCCAGTGCATTATATAGTGGAAAAAAGGAAACTTAGTGCTTAGCTGTGTTTCCTTCTACACCACATTCATTGATCAATTATTCAACCCAATCCTCACAATTCAAAATGTAACCTGTGCTGGGAGGACAACCTCCAACTTTTTATTGCTGTTTTGTCTCGTATACTTGTATCAAGCAACATACACATCTGCTTGTCAAGCATTTTTTTTTATACCACTCTGTCTGAGATCAGAGCTAATGCGATTTCCACACTTCATGTTGGAAATGAGGCACTGTGGTAAACCAGCCCAGTACAATGTGACCATCAAGTAGGTAACAGTTGACGTCACAGTGAAATCACCACAAGATATACCCCTGTCCTTCTCCTCTCACTGAGCACGGCGCCTGTACCATCCTTCTCAGTCACAGGAGCCCGGTCCCGGTTCCACAGTACCTCTCGGATCAAAGGAACAGCTACAAAACTCCCATCCTGCTCTGACTCTGATCTCTGGCTGCTAGGACCGTATGATCACCTGATTAAGCCAAAATAAAACACGAGACTCGCAGAGAGGGGTTGTGCTAAACGAGGAGCAACCACAGCAGTTCTGCACAACTGGAAGGCAAATGTGATCCCTGCAAAATGTGGAAGGCCCGTAGATTGCATGTATATTTCAACATATATCTATATATCTTGTGGGATTTTAATGAATCGTCTGAGGGCATAACTGCACTCTAATATTCTAATTCTCGGTTATTTTAAAACAGCGATGGAGAACATTAAACAACTCTCAGCATCTGCATAAAGACTAGGTCTCCCTGTTGTAAGTGGAATCAGTAATACAGTGTCCCAACGGTAGCTATCAGATATTCTGATAATGAAAAGAAAACTACAAAGCCTAGGTTTAGAATTATAATGCTCCTTGAACAAGGCTGTCTTTGCAAAAGTACATTAAAAGGGCATGTTGAATAAACTAGCTTGCAGTGTCTGTTCACTTTGTTTGCCAAGAACTAATTAGGACAATCAAAACAGTTGGATTTCATGTATTTCCAATGGTACACCAAATTGACTAGAAAAGATGAATCATTCACAATATTTCAAAAGCACTGTAACATTTTAACAACTTCTGATATCTAAATCTGTTTTTAAGGAAAACTTGATTTTACACCTGCTGGAGTTCATGACTTTGCAGGATTTCGATATGAAAACATCCGTGAAATGACAGATACAGAGAGAGCAACAACCCATACAAGTCTGTCATCTTGATGTCTTCCTGCCAATCAAGACTAATAATGTGTACCACAGCCACCAGCATAGAACATACAGAGCACGGTGCTCAGGATCCTGCTGCTAGTGATGGGAGAGAGTGATGCATCATGACCCAGAACTGAGTCATTGTGTGCTCTCAGCAAGTGACTCTTCAGAATTAATTGTAGCGCTTTTCTGTTGCGTGAAAAACAGCGCTGTCTGATTGATCCACACAGGACAATGATTGACAGCTTCGGGGAGCTCACGGCATTACAGGGTTCATTGAGTTTTTCTTGCCCGTCGCTACTTGTAGATCAAGGTTTTGAGGCTTAATGAGACTTCTCAGCCTCCTGAACTGGAGTTAGAAACAAAGCAGAGGTCATAAGATCTGTCCATAAGACTGCAGGGGCACGCTGAGAATGTGTGGTGCTGTAGTGCTCACAGTGACGTTCTGGGGCTTTCTTCCACTTTGCACATGCATTGACGACGTTGTCTTCTTCTTCTTCTTCTTCAACATCATTATCATCATCATGATCACCATGATGATGATGATGATCGTCATCATTAATAACATGATCATCTTCATACTCCCTTCCATCCTCAGTTTTATCATCACCATCATCGTAGTCGTCGCCTTCATCATTACCATCAGCGTCATCCTCATCCTAATTCTCATCATCTTCATCCTCTCCATTGCTTTTATGATCCCACTGTTATTCTATCATGACCATATTCACTGAATCAGAAATAATATTATGTCCATTTTCTGTCCATATGTCCATTTTCTGAACTGGACCAAAGCAGCTAGACATCAGATCCTGCAGTGTCCCTGAAGTGTGTGCCAGTAACCATGCATTTCACTGTTCAAAATGGTTCATCCTCTTGAAACATGTCAGCATTTGTGAAGATGCAAGGCCCTAACTTATACAATATATTATGAGGCAGATGCACAATGTGACTAAATATCCAACATTACACAATCTTCTTATTCTGATCAGAATGCTTGCTCCCACTCTTTAAGAGATGCTTTATCACAGACCTAAACATATTAGCCATGAACCTATTCCCTTTTTCTTTTTTTTTCTCTGAATGGTGGAATTCTCCTGTTTCTGTGTGTGTGTGTGTGTCTCTCTCTCTCTCTCTCTGTGTGTGTGTGTGTGTGTGTGTGTGTGTGTGTTTTGTGAAAAAACTGTGAGAGAAAAATCTGAAGATATGTGAGGAAATGGAAGCTGCTCAGGCCTATAATTGGGTGCGTGCACTTGGAAATCAGCAGGGATCATTTGTTATTCTGAATTCACCCCTGAGTATCTTGCATTGTTCACCACCGGTGCTCACATGGCAGGAAAACCTCCAGGCCACAATATGCAGTTAATATTCAGACTGCAGACTTAATCCACTCGGAGGTCAAGTTTAGCTTCGTCTGATGGCGCTTATAACTCTCTACAGCTGTTAGTCTCAAGTTGTAAGAGAAACTACACATCAAGCAATTGCACCTTGTTGAAAAAAAAAACACAATTTGATGTAATTTAATAGATGGATTGCCTGAGGTTTCTGACATGAGCCGAACATGTGTCGACAGAGGTATTTAATCTTTACTCTGAGAAGTGTGCTTACCAGGTCTCCAGTGTTCTGTCTGTGTTTTCCTCTATTGATTAAAACCTACAGTATCCAGAAGGGACAAAAAAATCTTTGCCTTTGTCTCAAAATTCTACTTTCAATCCCTCTCCTCTTCACGCTTTACAGAATGATAGTAGTCTAGTCATTTGTCTCTTGTTTTTTTTTTTTTTTTTTAACTCTTTCGGGAGTTAAATCAATGTATTAAAAATGAAGTTTTGAATTAACCATGTTTGTTTCATTAATTGTGAAAATCCACAATTGTGTACACGTCACAACAAAGGAAAGAATCACAGTAAGCATTGTGCTATGAATAAATGCATAAATGATACTTTTGAAAATAGTATCATTATGTATAGTATCAGATTATACCATAGATAATGCTCACTATATACTTTTCTTGTTTGACTTCAGATAAATTCAGTTCACTTATAGATTTTGTTTTTTGTTTTTCTTTAGAGTTATTGCTGTTATGTTTTTTGTCATTTATTTTGTCTGTAAACACATTTCTATTCAGAATATGCAGTGCAAATGGAAGAGTGTTTGTTCATTATTTATATGCTATATATATATATATTGTAAGTACATTATATAAACTGCAAATATAAATGCATACAGTCACAAACACTTGAAAAAATGTGAAAGAAAAAACAATAGTTACATTCTGATATAACACAATGGTTGTAAAACCAATATATTAGAACAGCAGCTCCATCAGTCAATTGAATGGAATGTGGATTTTTTTTCCCATTCATCAGGTTACGTAAAACATTTGGCATTGAAACAAATGATGTCAAACATTTCAATACATCCATGCATATCCACAACAATAAATAAACTGTATTTAGAACTATTTTAATAACTCACTCAGTTTTGTCAGAAGGAATGCAAACTGAAAACTGCCTTCAAGGGCTAACACTAATATAGTGCTATATTAGTATTAAACACAATCAGAAAAACCTTGTAATTTAAAGCAAGGACAATGAAATAGCTGAAAATTATTATATTGTTTCCTGAAAACAAATGTGTAGTGCAAGGCTGAAAATGGCTGATTCATATGGAAAGAATGCAATTGATTTACTTTGTGTATTACACATTTCGATCGTAACTATGTTGGACACATTTTGGGACACACAATACATACACTCTCTCTCTTTCTCTCTCTCTCTCTCTCTCTCTCTCACACACACACACACACACACACACACACATAGGCCAATGAACATGTGGAAATGCCAAGTGAAGACAGTACAAACCACACACATCACTGAAGAAGGTAGATATATAAGTTATTCTAGCAACTACAATTTATCAGCCACTATGCAAGATGTCTTATCACATCAGCCTCAGATCTCAGAACTCAAAGCCCACCACAGAGTTTTCATGTAGAAATTCAATAAATCTCAAATGTTGCTCTGACAGAACCTTTGACTGTAGACACTATTCTGAAGGACATTTTGCTCAAGTGCAGAATCAGCTCTCTTGTTTCATTGTCCAAACCAAACAAAACCAAAGCAAACCAAAAACAGAAAAGAGAAAATCACCTGAAGAAACTAGTGATATCAGTCATCTTCAAGTTGATGCTTACAATGAAATCTTCAATCAACATTTTAGTATTTCAAATTGGAAGCAATTCAGGGGGTCCCAAATGTCAAATGTCACATCCAATAGGGATTCTGAAAGATTGATGAGAAATGTAACTTGACCACATGTAACTGATGGATGTAAAATTAACACATAGATAGACTGTGGATTGTAATTAGAAGAGAACATGCTTCACTTTTGCACAACCCTATATTAAGATTTTGTTTCAATTTTTCAATACCTTTAGAATAAATTATGTGAATTTACCTTCTTTCAAATAGTGTTGTGATATTGCGGCCTGTTCTGAAGATAGAGATTATGTGAATAAATTTTTAATGAAGATAATCCATAAATTGCTTGCTTTCAGGTATGATACATAGTAAATAATAAGGACACAAAGATCGGCAACTGTGTTGTTGCCAGAGAAGAGAGTTAAATAAAGGTTTCTCAGGATCATATTGACCCATATCATTAAACAGAAGAGGGTTAAGTAACAGAGGGGGGTTTGAACTTTCACTGACACCAGCACCATTATTAATACGATGACATTTGGATGCTCAGAATCTGCTCACTATCTAATCTGACACGGAGTAGGTAAATTATTCATAAATGCAAATCGAGGTTTCTGCTGGAAATCAACACTGCCACATCTTTTTTATACAATGAATGTAAGACAATTAATGAGAAATAAATTCAAACACCTCTCTATACACCATGGGCTTAAGATGGAATTTCCCTATGGTTTTTTGCAGTTCCTTAAAAATAATAACAATAATGAAATATATGTATGTATATGTGTCTACCTGTACATGATACCACAAATTCAGAAGATTGTATATGTGGGTATGTTCTACAAAGGCAGGAATGAGGAGGCAATGCACTTAATTTGTGATTAGGCTTTATTCTGAAGTGTGTTTATTCTCCCAGGAATTCATTAAATCCAGAGGCTCCTTCATTTTTTTCTCCCCAAGACTTGTTCCTTGGTGAGGTGATTTTAATTATATTCTCTTGGTAATAAGGAACTCAGGAGCATGACGACACATACAGTGAATAAATGATCTCCTCTTTTTTCCACTTCAAGAAGGTTATTCTAGCATGTAAATTACTCTCATGCACTCTACATATCTTTTTTGCTTGCTTTTTTAACAGCCATTATATTACATCCAGCTAAAAGCCAATTAACTTATATCTAACATATATAGGAAAATAAAGTATTTCAGGTGCTACTCAATCAGCACAATATATTTACAACAGCAGCCTTTGTTATCAGTGGTGCAAAAACATGAACTATTATTGTACATGTTAAATTACATTACCTCAGTAAATTCAATATGTAAAAATAGTGCAGATGCTTAACCACATATGTGAAACATACTATCTCTATCTTTTATCATGCATTTTGGTTAAATAATTTCAGAAAGGAAGCTGTTCTCAGATTTGATTCCATTTTAACTGACTCCAACTCACCCTGTTATTATAACCTGCCTAGGGTAGTGTCTGTGTGCTAAGACCTTACAGACTCACACACCTGTCGGAAGCACAAAAACAAACTGCCATCTTTTATTACCATTGACAAACTATCAAGAAAAACAACAGCACTGGAGAGCTTTAAATGTGGTGAAGGCTGCTATTGTTTCTGCTGCTGTGTTCCGTTATATTTCGTAAAGGTTAAAGGGCCCTGTTCAATAAGCTGACGACTTGTTTTCTTCTTCAGAATTTAAACCAACCAATCGCGAAGAGGTTTCCAGTCAAAAACAAGTTGCTAATACACCTTGCCATCCGAGAGCAAATTCAGCATTCTTGTTTATATCCATCCACAAAATATATCATGTTGGGGGCAGCACACCTTTGTAATTATAGAAATTTGTTAAAAACCTATTTTGTGTTGAAGCGCAGGTGCAGCGGAGAGTTACCTGGGTGAGTAATACTGAAGGCCCTGGTAGCGGGATATTTCTGCCCCGGGATTCATTTGCAAAGTGCCTGGAAATGCAGAGCACCATCTGTGGTGATGGAGGGAACAACTGTTGCTCACTAAATTAGCCAGCTCCATCATCTTGATGCATCAGTGGAGAACCTGAGCTCTCTGTGACCTTTCTCTCTCCCACAATCAAGCCCCCACTTCCACTAATATAGATGCAAACTCAAGTAGGTCAAGCACCAGGTATAAATCTTCCTTGGCAAGGTGCGGCAGACTCTGCCAGGCGCACGCGCCGCGGGCCGGCGTGACAGACCGAGAGAGGGGCCGGGGTGCGAGCTTGTGGCATGTGCGCCCGTGCCCCTGCCAGTGGGACGGGCTCGGCTTGCCATTGGCCGAAGGGCCAGACTCCTGCCGGGTGACCAGTTGGCTGCTACGTCTCGCTTCTGAAAGCAGACATTTGTTATAGGAGTAGGCTGACAGCATGTTTGCTGTACTGTACCTCTAAAGTAAGGGACTCACCATGCTGCTGCACAGTGCATCAAGCACTGCACACAAGAAGCAATGGCTAGAAAGGTTTGAGACAGTATAATTAAACAAAGTTATATTGCATTTTTCCTAAAGTGAAAAAATACCTCCGTGGACCAGCCTCTGTTATGGCTTTAACCCTAATAACATAACAGCTCACACCAATAGCTGATATTACACAGTGACAAGGGCAGGGGCAAGGGCATGCCTCTGTTCCCAGCAGCTCTGCTGAAGGGATAGGTCTTGTTTAAAAACAAACACCCTCACAGAAGTGAACTATTTATTTAACCAGACACCTTTCTCCAGGGCAACATACACAGCTTACATTGTACATGTTATACATCTATACAGCTGAATATGTCAAGAGGCAATTACTTAAGTACTTATCTTTATAATACAAAAACAGAGATTCACCGTGAATTCAGACCTGCAGACCTTTGATTATGTTATTAAATCTAGTTCACCACCAAGGCGCACAATTGCATATGACTGAGTCCTGTGTTGTCTTGCTTTTCTTGTACTCCCATACTCGGCTGGACTGAGCATTGCACTCTCCCCAGCCACACAACCTGTGGGTCACAACCCCACCTCAGGAGGTCTGGGCTTTTACTACATTTAATTATGTTTTTATGAACACAACCTCAAACCTTTCTGTTTTGCTACTCCTTACATGCCACTTTTTAACATTAAGCACTTCGATATAGAGTGTGATTTATACGTATCATGACTTAGAAATTTGTATCCATCTGGTTTCAGTAAAGTACCTAATGAGAAGCACACACCAGGGAAGTACTTAACTGCAAAAAAAGTAATAATAATGAGGATGGAGGCTGTTAAAATTCATGCTATTCACACACACGCACGCACACACACACACACACACACATTCTCGCACACATTTCAACAGCCACTGCCTTTTAGATTCATTCAAAAAAAACAACAAACATATATTACATGGTTTAATAGTACACTTTGAGACTTGCCATTTACAGCCAAGCACTCTAAGGTGATGACATGATTGAAGGGGACATTTGCTGAGACAGAGCCTTTTTTTTCCTTCTATGAAGTACACTGTTCAAGGCATTGACGGAATGTTCCATCTGCAAACTTGGAGGGGTGGTGCTGGAGGACACCTCATGGATGCCGGCCTATTTTTTTCCCTTTACTACCACAGTGCAACTTCCTACAATATTTATCTCACACACACACACACACACACACACACACACACACACACACACACGCACACACACACATATACACACACACACACGCATTTGAGTACATGCACATACATGCACATGCGCGCGTGCAAACACACATATGCATTCACAAACATACACAAACACATGAGCACATACACACGCATGCACACGTACACACACGTGCATACACATGCACACACATGCATACACACCTGCTGGACTGATGCATTCTTTCCTTTGAGCTTTACCGCTGACGTAAGTGTCATAACAGGCCCCAGGTGGTATGAGGTAATGCCTTATGAGTTCTGACTGCCAACACTGAGTGCTTTGGACTGTGTTCTGTTGCCCTGAGGACTCGCTGCCAGGATAGAGCGCGCCATCCACTGCGTTTCCATTCTGCTGGGCCAGTCAAGGGTCACAGCACTGACCCACTGACTGACTGACTGGATGACTGACTGACATGTTGAGTTTATGAAATCAGTTCATGTGGAAATAATTTTATTATGGGATGTATTAGAAAAACATTTTTTGTGATATTTCAATTAATTTTGAGTCACGTGAACTATACTCATTTAATCAACTCTCACATATATATAGTTTGTCATGATCACAAATTTGTTGATTAATTTATTAAAAATCAGATTTTTTCCAATTAATCAGCGCATTATTCTAAAGTTAGTGTGTTTATAGCTGTACATTAACCACTGTTAGTATATTTCTTCATTGATAGGCTAGCTTGTTATTTTTTATTTCTGAGAGCTGTAGTTTATCTGTTTGTGTACATGTCCAATATCCATTTTCTAATTAGTTTTGCGTTAACTAATTAGAAAAGCTACCTAAGGTATCTACATACTGTGTCAAGACAGGTGTCATTTATTGATGATCTGTCATTTTATGTCAAACCCTTGCATGTCTACCACAGGAATAAACAGGATATAACAGAAATAAACAAAAATAATAAATTGGCACAGGAAGTCATAGAAACATGCTGATCTCTCTTCACCAAAGAAGTACTTTTTGAGATGAGGGTCACTTATGAGCAGAATAAGCAGCCCAAGCCACCAAAGGATTAAGTTTACCAAAAATGCACCAGGGGGCTGACCTGCGTCAGCCCTAATCTGAAGTAGCCGACCTCCTTTGTAAGAATTTTTTTTTTGTAACAAATCCAGGTTGAAATCTTTGTTCAATGTTTTTAATGGGGAATCTTAATGCATCAGAGTGAACTAGAGAAATGAGTCTGATGGGCCTTTTGCCTCAATATAGAGATAAGAGCCAATATAAGGTTTTTTTAAAACACACACTTTTCCACTCTCTCCAATATTCGGGGTACACATCCAGGCTAGTGCCTGTGAAGAGCAGACAGTGTGTCTCACCATCACGTCAGGAAGGAATTATTCACCTTTTAAAAGATGGGCTCCAGCAATACCATTCCTCGACTTCCCAGAATGAGTTGGACCTGACAAATGGCCAACCACGAGATCTTTTATATAGTATTCCCACATTCGTGAAGGTCACCATAGTGTCTGTACTGTGATGACAGAGAAACAACTTTAATCTGTGGTGCAGTTCAGTTTCCATGGTTCAAAAACACTGCCCAGCAGATGGGCTGATATTTGAGTAAATGTGTGATTTATTGTGCTCTGTCATTTTTTTTAAAGCATCTGATAATGATAATATTACATTGCAAGAGCTTTTCAGCTCTCACACCATATAGTACAGTAGCCTGGGCCCCCTATGATGGAAACATCTGGAAGGGAAATGTCATCATGTCAGCAACATGGTACACCCCAAGTCCCTGGCCAGGAAAAGGTGCCTTTTACACTACTCCTCTATTTGCCGTGAGATTTTCGATTTTCTCCCTGCTGTACAATTTCTCAGCATGGTTTGACTTCACATGGTGATTAGAATTCTACTGGGAAAAGAATCTATTCAGAACACAGAGAATAACCCACAGACCCACTTCCACATGTTGTCTGAGCTACACGATGCTGCTGTGGACACAAACAGGTTGTCACAGATGAATTTCGGTTTAGGACCCACGTAAACAAGGAGTCCAGCCACCAAGGAGCAAAGAAGTTCCATCTTTTTATTACACAGATCATCTGATCATCGTGACACAAAGATTTTCAAGGAAAACAGTCCCATAGTTCACTTTACACTTTATTCGGGAGACAATGGCACTTACTGCGTCCTACTCTTTCTACACCGGGTTCTCCCAGCTGTGCTTAAGCTCATTTTTGGCCTTTCTCCCTTGTGTGTTCAGATGCTGGGGGAAGGAAGAAAACAGAGCTGTAAATGAGTAGCATCAATATAACATATTTTCTCCTTAAACCTGGTGAATTGTCTTACGACGGAGAACGGACATAAATAAACCCTGTCAGGAGGGCCGCAACGGCCCAATCCCCAGAAGTGAGAGGGAACGAACAGAAGTCCAGATGCACTTGCGGCCGGAGAGTCCAGAATAGTAGTGCATTGTGTCCGTAAGCTCGTAGCTTCAGGCTGAGGTGATAAATAAAAACAGAGTGGAAACCAGTATCTGGCCAGTGTGGCCCACTCCGAGATAAATGGTCCTAGCCACGGCAGCTTGAGAGGGCCGTCTTTTGGGTTTTCCCGTCACCGAGAGTGATGTTCCCCGTCCTCGGCCCCCGCGCAGGTCGGGATAGCGCTCCGGGATACGAGCCGAGCTAAACGAAACCGTGAACCCTGTCACGTTTCTCATCAAAATTTACATAATTCATTTCCCTGCATTTCCTTGAGAGTGCACTGTGTGACAGGAAGGAGGGGACGTGGACCCAACTGCCCTGGCTTGCTGAGACGGAAACTCTCTGATCAGCCCTCACATGGAGCGATAACCTCCCTTAATGGAGCAAATCAGTGTTTGCCAGACTGAGCTATTAGCTTCTTATGACTGGTACATGCGTTTGTGACTGTTTAAAGTGCAAAAGATGCGGAAGGGCTCCATATTAATTGACGCATCTTGTTCCAGATGTTTCTCTCTTCCTCGAACCTGTATTCATTGTCCTCTGTCCACTATCAGACCAGTTGCATCTCCATGGTTGTCACTATGTTATGCTGCTTATCTCAAAGAAATTTTCTCTCATTCCTTCCATTCTCATCAATAAGTAATCTGGTATCAGTCTTTTTTTCATTTTGCCTTTGAAGATGCTTTCTTGGTGTTTTAATGCACTGCAGCAATTCCCTTTGTCCTGTTGGTTGGATATTTCCCTGCAGTTTATTTTATTCAGCTCAACTGCTCAACAAAAGCTCCTTGTTCTTGTCCAAATAGGTCTCCCTTGGATTGTGGAGCAAACATTACTTACTCTCTCCCTCTCATCTTTTTTTGAAATTTTTTAAAGAGATAAACATCTGATAAACCCACATCCTTCCATGAAGCTCACACTGCACTAGGGTGGGGTGGGGGGGGGGTCACATTGCAGATTGCCATGGAGACAACTGAAATTTAACTCCTCCTTCCACACAGAAAAAAAGATACTCCCCATTTTGCCAAACTACTCCCTGTTTTCTTGTTTTCCAAAAAAAAAAAAAAAACTGAATCATGCATACATGTAAAGTATATTTGCAAAACAATCAAATTGGACCTAGATTAGTTACGATGGAACCAGACGAGGGGAGAGTGAGAGAAAGAACAAGAGAACCCCAATCTCCTTTGTCTGTCACCATATGCAGAGTACATGAATGTTGTCACAATCACATAATCATATAATCATAATCATAATAATGTAAGTGTGTAATCATAATCACAATAATAAGCACAATCATCATTTTCTCCCAAGGTTTTCCAGCTTGTATTATTTTCCTAATAGATATATTGGTTTCACTTCCAACAGCATATGTTCAGAAATAGACATATAAGCATATTCTTGCAAAATCAGACACAGTCAATTGTAAACAATAATATAAAAAACGTTTCCTTGTCCATATATCAGGCAAATTTTACACTTTAGAACCCGATTGTAGCATTCACCACTTTCTCCTCTCCATGCATTTATATCTGCTCATAAAACTCTTAAATAATCAAATTACTTTAATTTATCTGTAATTATCATAATTGTTCAAATACTGGGTCTCATCTGTTAAAAGTGTATACTGTAATTGGGTACTTGCTGTTATTTACAGTCAATAAAATGGTCATTCATCTTCATAATCAGTTTTTAACACATGCTGTGAATTTTATGGCTTTCTTTCCTAGTTTTTAAGTACCTAATGAGATTAATGAGACAGTTTGTGTAAACTTCATGCCATAATATCCTAGTGAGCATGGTGAAATTGAGCTAAAATCGAGACCCTGCTGTTTGCTGTCAGAGACCACAAAACATCCTTTCCATGTCGCACAAGCTGGAATATGTGTTTTAGCTTATGGGAAACTCTTCTTTGTGTGGATTTTGAAACTACACCCTGCAATACTAATAAAAGTTCTTTGCAATTTTCTTATTTCTTTTGTTTTAATTTAACTAATCTGTAACAGGTTTAGGCATTAGGGCAACACTGGTCCAGAATCAGGGTGCGAGTACCAGAAGAATTCCCCAAAAGAAGCCACCTCCCTGCTCACACATGTCCGAGATTCTCAGACAGGATTAAACATTTGGTAGCACAATACAGCCCTGAAGGCAAAGACAAGATCTCGCTCTCTTGAAGGGAGTGCTTTCAAGAAAATGTCACGCTACTTCGCTGAGTCCTGCTTGAAAAAACCACACTGCGCTTTGTGCTTTAGAAATATGAAAATGTCACCATGTAGTTTCGCAAAGTTTGGTTAATAGTCCTAGATTCAGGCAGCGATACGGGGAAGTAGAAGAGGAAAAGAAAAAAAAAAAAGAAAAAAGATAACCCAGCAGGAGATTTCACCTGAGGTACGACACAGGTGGACAGAGCCGGGAGCGGAGGTCACAGCAAAGATTTATACTATGTACAAAGTAAAGAGCAGAAGAAAAATGGCTGCTCATGTAGAGTCTCGGTGAAGCGAGTGAAACAGCTGTTCACGGAGTGAGGAAATGGTCAGGTAAGAAATAATAATCACAGGGCCATCTGCTGACCTGGGACTGCATACCCCAAGGGCTCGCTACACATTCCTCCCTTATGGGGACCCCTACGCAGCTCAAACTGGGGAAGTTATTCAATGGCGGGGCCAACGCTGCTGCCACATGCTCCCGTTATAAGAGTTCACTCTGCAGAACTTATTGGTATTGTGCAACTGGGTGCTTAGTGTCTCACTGAAATTCCCCACCGCGAAAAAACAAAAAAAAAAAAGTTTTGCATCATCACTCGAACAAAAACATTCTTGTCATGAAAATATGAAATGATTACATTTTGAATTAGGTTTATTATCATTACGGGCTCTTATATTTATAAGCAAATGTTAATGAATTGTTCAGTCACTTCTGAAATGAAAATGAATTTTACACAGACATGTCTAAGGAAGCCTCTCCACCTTGTGGTTAAGTGAACAAAAAATTCTCTCAGGATCTAATAACACAAGCAGACAAAGTTTAATTTAACCATTTATTTAGTGTGCAATAATGGCACGAGATGGCACTTTAATGAAATGTGGGATTAAAACACATTTACCATATTAGTCTGTGTCTGAGTGATTTCCAGCATGTGCTCCCCTAATGGATTTTTGCAGAGCGAATCAATATTGTGTTATAATTGACCGATGAGGAGGGTGAAAAGTGTGAATTATGAATTTCAATAATTTATTCCCAGAGAAAAGCCTTGGATGTGATGAAAACGAAGGGCTTCAGGAACATGAAGGGAAATCGAGATGAATCAGAGCGTCCTGAGTCCTCAAGCCGTTTCACAAAGACCCTTTCTGCATTCTCGTTTTCTTTGAACCCACTTAACAACCCAACTTATTGACACCCTCTGACTTCTAAACAACAGACCTGGCTGCTAATTACTATAATATCACCAAGGTACCCCTTTTCCTTGACATTATGAGGCAGCTTTTCACTAAGACTAAGGATGGACTAGTGCGACTCCTAACCTACACTACCCACCCCTATGGCCATCTGCAAAAGAAACTGCAACCAAATGTAAGGGAAATTGCCAGGTCCCTGCAGCAATATGCAAGCAAAAAGCACCACTGAGGTGAAAGAAATGAAAATGTTTGTGGACTCTGGGGGGGGTCCCTGTTATTGCTGGGTTTTCTGCCTCGTAAGACCAATACTGTTAACACAGCCACCTCAGACCACAGGATGCAAAAAAGGGGCAGTTAAATGGACCCACCAATACCCAGGCCAGAAGCATCTAACTTATCTGACTGGCAATAATGCAGGGTATTATGGATCTATAATGGGAGAAACCACAGGAGAAAACTGTAAGCAAGCTGATTTGGTGACCATAACATTAGCAGACATGACATATGCATTTTATCTACTGTTACAACCAAGCAACCCTTTGGCTCAAAAACAAATTATGATTATGACTGTAAAAGGGAAATAGCTGGTGTAACCTAACTGTGTGCTGTGTATGAGTGTGCGCAAAAACAAACAAAATAGTGGCACAAGGCAGACCTCCCAAATTAAGACAGCAAAGGTGAACTTGTCGACTCTGAGGACCTTCTCTCAGGCCAGCACTGTCATCTGTGCTCCCACAGTCATTGGATCTACAGCAGTGGTTTGTTCAGCCTAGTTAAACTTATTAAAACAAAGGCGGCGATCCAAAACCTGGTTTCAAGGAACCAGAGGTGAACAGTTGACTCTGAAAATATTTTGGTGCATGTCACAGTGAAATGAAGCAGCATAGCAAACACCCTAGAGATGTGGTCTTGGGAACCCCCAAAAAAAGACACTGTTCTACTAGCATCCTGGCGAAAACAAAGAGTTTTCGTTTTGTTTAACTGAATTTGTATAAACCCTCAACAAGAAGCAGAATACTGGTCTATCCATCCAGACTACATCAACTAGCCCCAATGTCTCCATTTGGTTTAAACTTACTGCCATGCGTATCTCTCTTCCCCCTTTTCTGGTCAGCAGTTCACCTTTTTGTGCTTTTCCTGGAAAGGGAGGCTGCCTCTACCTGTATGATTACATTGCAGTGCCATAACAAAAAGTTTTCCCCGTAAGGAGTGTGTGTGGCCATACACAAAAAAGTGTGTGCCCAACTTACACCTTACCATACTTTATGAATTTTGGCATTCTTATGTACACTGCAAAGGATGCAATTAATGCTTTCATTAAGCTAAGTAACTAAAGCTACAGATAGATATTAACAAGTACTTCAGTTACAGAACTATTCCTTTTTAATTGCACTACCCTACAGGTAAACTATCATTCCAGGACTAAGCTATCACATGGCAATTAATTCTCAAACAGAAATAGGTATGAATAAACATAAATACTCTTTCTCTTCAGATAAAGAAGATATCTGTACTGCTCAGCTTCATTCTCCTTCCATAAACATACACAGACACATACACATGCGTGCACACCAATTCATCTTGACGTGCTGTCAAAAGACAGCCTTTAGTGTTGGCAAAATAAACCAGTAAACAGATTAGCATCTCCACGACACAGTATTGCTGACATTCTGAAATGATTTGTTTTATGCGCAGCAGGTCTTTAAGTTTGCAAGCAGGTTGTCAGCGACGATAATTTTGATGCAAATGAGGGAGAGGGGGGAAAAAAAACTCTTTGCTGAGGTTAACACTTTGGAACGAAATGGGAACTTCACAAAGCAAAGCCCATTTTAATTGTATCGATTCAGCTTTACAAATGTATAATTTCTCTGTAAAGTGTACACGTCAGCACTGTCTACTCTGAAAAGCCTCACACTTTGGATTGTCAGTATTCACAGACGCACGCATAAAGCTTAGTTTTGCCTCATGCAACACAATAGCCGTTAAGTTCGGTGAAGGAAAAAACATATGCATCATTCAAGACCCATTTAAATATGATTAGAATCGCAAATGCTATACAATAATAGAAAGAGGATGAAATGATGTTTCAGTGCTTTCATGATGTTATGAGGTGGTGTTAGAGTTGAAAGTATGGGGAGAAGCTTTGTTATTTTTTCTGTTGTTTTTCAATGGTACTAACCATTTTTTTTAACCTGACACATGACAGACAATTAAAGAGACTACTCAGGTACTGAACCGTAAGAAAGAATGTTACCCAAATCAACCTCCAATTATGCCTTTCAGCAGAGCTGCAAAACAGCACTTGCATGTTGCTGAGTGGTGATTATTTTGTGTTTTTCAGCAATAAGTAGATAGCTTATGCCAAAAGCTAGCCTTTTATCATGTACTTACAGGAATGAGAAAGGAAAGGAGACACATCATAGCTGCTCAGCCATAAAATACGAGGCAAACGTTTTGGTGTGCAAAGCATATTTTTTGTTTCTTTTGACGTGTCGTGTGGTCTGTCACAGTTTGGAACAATCCAGATGCTGCCTTTCGTCATCATTCAGGGAAACGCTGCAGTACTTTTAGCTTTGTTTACAGAACACCTTCCTCAATTAAACATTTTGGAAGTGAAATTTGAAATCCTTTATAATTTTGCCTGTTGAATACTACATGTACAGGGCAATGGTTATTCTAAGAAGGGACTCAACAGTTTCTGATTTTTGTCTGTCATCACAATTAACTTTCCTCTCTTTATCAATAGAGGCCTTTTAATCATAACACAAGAGAGCCACCTGTTAAGTTTGCTTTTCAGGCATGAAATAATGGTGGAGATCTGCTCTCTAATGAGCTCTAGTGTTCTCCTTGTTTTTATTTCTGGTATCCTAGTATCTTCAAATTCTGTATTTTATCACATTGGCAAAGTACAACACACAGTGTTTACTGCTCAGAGAGTTAGTACATCATCTAAAATATTTTTACATCCAATAAAACATTTTGTAGTATAAAAATGTACACATGTGCACTGAGACAACAGGAAACCATGAGATCAACAATTTTTATTATTAGTGGTTGTTTGACCTAATGCTGACCAGAAAAAGGGAACCTTTTATTGACATTTGCACTGAACGAAGTAACAGGGTTGGAAGCGAACAGCCATTTCCTAGTGCTTCTTGGGCACAAAGAGAGGGATTGGATTTGTCTGCTTGTCAAAAAAATGTTATCAAATACAACATATAGAACATCACTGGGCCAACATCTAAACCAGAACACATGTGCCATAGTAAGAACCATGACTACAGATGTCTTTATTTCTCTCCAAGAACAACATTGGGTAACACTTTAGAATACAGTCTGCTAATAAATGCATGATAAATAGCTGCAGTAGTCATCATTAAAAAATGAATTGTTAATAATGTTGATGTTAAAATATGTGAGATGAGAGAGAAAGCCAGTGATGACAGAGTGAGTAAATTCCACATGCACATTGTAACAAAATTCATGCTTTATGCAGCATTCACAATTCAACTGTATTCTTAAACAAGTTTTTTCCTTGTTTCATAGCTCAAGATATATGCGTGATGGTTTAAAAATATTTTTTCATATTTTTAATGCATATTTTAACAGATAAAAACATTGGAATCAATACATTCTCCGATAAAAATGGATGTCTCAGTATACCTCTGTACTGTAACAATGCCAAACATTTCTACTGTAGCCCTGTCCACACACACTTCTCAACCCTCTGAGCTGAGGGTGGTTATTCAATCTATTCCTCTGAACAAATGTACTCTATTCCCTTCACCCCCATAAAACTGTTTGAAATGATCCATGTTTTTTTTCTCAAGACTGTCCTCAGGCTTGAATTAGCTCCCTCCTGCCAGTATATGTTCCACACTTAGCACCCTGTTCTGAAAGTAATAGCTTTAAACTACAGCCTGCAGGCGCAGAAATGTCACTACGGCAAGGAGGGGTAATTGCATCAGGTTAGCAATTCTGGCCTACAGGTAATAGTCTTAAAATGCTGTCATCATTTGTTTTCTTCCAATCTTTATCTTTTTTTCATAGTATGCAGGATGGTTGTTGTTTTTTTTTCTGATAGAAAACAGGAATATGTAACACTGTGCGTTTTTTAAACATGATATTTGTCCACAGTAGGCTGTATTCATAGTACAGATATTAAGATACATTTCAGTGTATAATCTTACCTAATAACACAGACAAAAGTGAGCAGTAGATGTTAGTTAGTCCCACGATCAATGGGCATAGATTGTTGGTCGTGTCAAACATCAATGCATGAATGGGTACAGCTTAGACCGTGTGCTATTCAGAGATAATTTCAGAGATAATATTTAATAAAACCATCAATATCAACACACTGTCAGTGAGAAAATCATCTATTGTTCAAATTTAGCTGTGATACCAAAATGGTTCAAAATTAATTTTGCTGGTAGAACACCACTTTGGACAACTGAATCAGCAAAAAAATTTCATACTCACAGAATTCCCAGGCTACGTCCCTCTCTTCACCTCTACACTCTTTACAGAAGTGGTAGGCAACTCTAACCCTGGACGACCTCTTTGGGTTTCTGCAAGATTTAGAGATGCTGTTCTATTACATTCCCATAGGAATGGTGTTTCTTAAGATATTTTTTGAAGGGATAATGGTGTTGACTTTTGTCAGGGGGGAGAGGGAGAGAGAGAAAAAATCTGATGTTTAATAGACCACAATACAGGAATACTTTCAAAGTTCTTAGGAAGATACAAAAGCAGATATGTGGTATAAATTATTGAACCACAAATGAATGAAAACCAGCCATGATGTAATAAAACAGGGCTTGATGCATAATTAAGGACACACCCAAATGTTGCATTGCATTTGGAAATGGTCATCAAGCTTTCAGCACACTAATAATTGGCATTTACAAATGTATATTTATATTGTTCCAGAGCATCTCTGTTGACTGAGACCGCAGGTCCCCCATGATTGTGTAAAGAGATTCTTGGTTTCATCTTTAAGGGGGAGGGGGATTGTACCAATAAATGATTCCAAGTGAACCACCAACTTTACGCTGATCTCCAGTGTTGTATGTTCAGACAAAAGATTGACTGCTTCCCTGGCTGCCTTTGAGAATCCCACTGCATTGCTGTAACTATGGCCTTTGAAAACACCACTAATTACATCTGGGATTTCATTACAAGTTCCACAGCAAAATGCAGGCAGTCCAGGAGGAGTTGCCAATTGACAGTCGATGGAGTGAAGTTTCTGCTCGCTGAGGCCTTGACAGCTCTTTGTTCTGGGTTACTGTGTTTCACAGAGCAGACTCGGGCGTGGAGTTGATTGAAAGGCCCAAAGAGACATCGCATCATCAATGTCCAGCAAGCCCTCAAAACATCAGCAAGGGACTCTTAAGGCAGGCCGCTATCTGTCCGATCCCTCTATATACTCAGTACACCTCAGAGAGAGAACTATAAACCCAGCTGTCTTGCATCTTAAACTGGAGAATAATGTTATGTAGTAAACAATTTGTAATAAATTCCATAATTCTATTCTGAGTCAGACTCTAACGGATATCAATCATAAGTTCCTTAAACTGTAGTTAAAAGTTGATATCAGCTTAAATAGGACACATCTGTTTTGTGCTGCAGTGTCTGGCTTTAATTAATTCTCAAGTTGTTGTATTTTTAGGTCCTAGGTTTTATTCGTTGTTGTGTCGCGCTTTTTTGAATAATGCAAAATCCCATGTTCCTCCACTAAATCGCACGGACAGTAACACCTGGAATGAAAACGCATGTAGTGTACAGTAAGACAGAGAGACTAGCATGGCTGAATCTCATGGCTCTTTGCTGTCCATGCATATCTTTCCCCGTAATCACTAAAGTGAGAGGACATTTGAATCATCCCCAGCTGTGGGGGTTCAAGGTCGGGTCAGTGAGGTGTAGGAGAGCAACATGCCAGCCAAAGTTTCAGCTGCAGGGTGGGAGGGAGATCCAGGGACGTTAGCACATGCGTGTTAAACTTGGACAGCGCAGTGCTAATAGAGCGCCAGCCACCTTGCCTCTCAGAGCAGTTAATGTCTCGATCAGGCCGACGGACTGAATTTGTCTTCTCTCTGTGCTCTGAAGTTTTTCCTCACTTGTGCGAGCTTTGGCATCCTTCCACTAGCAAACAAACGTGGAAAGTTGGCTGTTACTTTTTTTTTTTTTTTACGGGGACGTGGCTTCGCGCAGCAAACCAGGCGAGGCGGGTTTCTCCGCAGCGCCATGTGCGCCTGCTCTGCGCGCCCGCTCCCGATGCCTTTCACCCATCACGTCCCACAGTGGGTCGTAATTGCAAAAAAGGCCCAAGTCGCTCAAGACGCAGCTATTATTAGCCCACCGTTTAAAGCTCTTCCCCTGGTCAGATGGTCAATGCTCGGGGGCACTGAGTCACACTACATGGGCACAAAAGGTAGCCAGACAGTGCCAGTCGGGACTGCGAGAGGACCAGGTGCAACCGCAATAAGATCTAATTGGCTTCCATTCTCCTCTGAGGGTTACGGTACACACTGATAAATCTGCTGCCGATGATTTAAGGCCCCATGCCTCCAGTAACCCGCATGGACCGTCATGTCTGCTCTCTCTGTGCGCTACGCGAGCCGTCAGCAGGGGCTGTCTCCACGAGCGCAACTTTTTGTGCCCTTGACTGTCGCAGCAAAAAACACCCGGCAGACAGGCCAGGCTCAGGAGGTCTGAACAAGGAGGCGGATCGGGACACAAAGGAATCTGTTCTTGTTCGCAATAACGCCAAAAATACATTTTCATACGCATGCTGTTGAGTGGAGAGCAGAATGGTTAGTGTACTAATGGATAATTACTTTCTGTCGCTGAGTGCTCCTTGCAGTGGGAAGACCTTCAGCAGTCTTTGGCTACATCACATTAATTGCATTGAACTCTGGCTGCCCTCCAGTCTGCTGATCGGTCTCAGCAAGTATTATCAGTTTGTTGTGTACTATAGATGGACAGTAATCAAAACTAAGATGATTCTCCTCATCCATACTTTGCTGTGTCTAATCATTCCTAATTAATAGGGGCTTTTTTATTGTATCTAGTTTGGGCTTGCAAAGTGCAACAGCTATGGCAGAAAAGTGCTTTACCTTGAGATTTCACTTTCACAGACTGTGAACAGGCAATCAGCCTGCCGTCCTCTTCCTGTTGCTACCGTCCTTGTTCCTCCTTGACCTGGGGCTGACCCTCCCACAGCCCTGCCCCATTGCATTCTGGGAAGTCTGTAGGAGACTTTTTCTGTCTGCTGCTGCAGTATGCACTAACTCTACAGGCTTTGACACAGAAATACCAAAATACAAATCCAGTCTGCTCCTTTCTCTGTTTAAATGTAAAAGATCAAAACAGGGCCATAATTTGAATATACAGAAAGGTCTTGATTTTTGTCTTTATATGTAATAAAAATACAGCTGGACAATCCAATAAACTATAAGATTTCCTAAAAAAAACTGCAATTTTTAATGCAACATTCTGACTTCACTTGGTCAGCAGAAAATAATCACCATGGTAACTTTTTAAAAGTGCTGCTCATGTGTGTAATGTCCTTATCTATAAGCAGGAACTGTTCAGACTTTATGGAGTGTTTGCTACAGAGTCTTCCACTATTTTTGAGGAGTGGTCTGCATGCCAACACATGGATACCCCGGCTGGAATGAATTTATCATACTCACAGTAGTCTGCATTTGTCAGATTAATTGGCAAGATCATAATGTATGACTGACTACAGCCATTTGTCACTGCTCCGGGAATCTGTGTGTGTACATTTGTCCGAGAGAAAGCATTTTTCATTTTGGTCAATGCCACGCAGTAACAACCACAAAGAAAAAAAAAAGCATGTAAATTTATGAGAGCTGCAGTTGGTGTCTGTTTTTAGGATGAAGTTTTTGGGTTAGGATAAAAAAAGTGCAATGGCTACAGCGAAGCCAAGATATAAGCACATGATGAATAGGACTTGCCTTGTCAATGCGTGCACATCTTTCAGGACAATGACAGATGGTGGATGACATAGAGGATACCACATTGGGGTAATCACTTTTTCCAAAGAGAAACAGTGGCATGTCATTAGAAATGAAGGGTGACACATTCGTGGTAGTTTTTCTACCTATTCCAAAGGGCTCCTACAATATCCCTTTACTGTATCCGAAAATAAATTCTTTCAGAATCCCCCTTTTGATCTTTGATGGGGGGCTTTATGAAGATACAACATGTGCATTTTACATGTGAAAGTAGATTGTATGTTGAGCACACACCTCTCTGGTTCTTAGAATAAATCACAACCTGCAGTGCGTTGCTGTCTGCTGTATATCTTTATGCATGCTGTAAGGAATGATGCTGAATTGAAAACTTTCCCTCAAAGGTGCTTTTATTTAATCATCTTGATACGTTTGGCATCGCCCTTCAAATGCCAGAACAGACAGGAGAAGAAGATGTATACTCTACTGAAAAACTCTTGGCCAGTAAAGCTTGAATTTTTTTTTTTTTTAACACGACGTACATAAATTCACTATTTTAACACTGATGCTCTGAAGAGTGAACTAACAGCGCCGTGCCGCGCTCTGAAAGGATGATGGAAGAGCACAGTACTCAGAGACGGGAGGAGGGCGAGGTGAAGGCTCCGCCGGTCAAAACCCCGGGCCTCTGCTGCAGCTGCCACTACTGCCCTCAGTGAGCCCAGCGGAGCCCGGAGAAGCAGAGGTCACAGCTCACCAGAGCCCCTGGTGCGCTACACTCTCAACCCCCTGGCCTCCCCCCCTCACACCAAGCTCCTGGAAGAAAACAGTTAGCTTAGGAGAGCTTCTGGGGGAATCATTCGAACGAGAAGTAACACTGCCATCTTAATACGGCAGCCAGTGCACAAAAAAAAAAATTTTAAAAAATTCAGCACGGGCATACATACACACTAGCACCTTGGAAGGGAGTCTCCTTTTGATGTTACTTCAAAAGAGTCCCCCCCCCTCCCTCTAAGCTCTCTGTGTATTGTTTTCTAGGCAGCATAGGTGAGAACAGTGAAAGAGAGCCTTATTTTGGTCAATAGCGGCCTCTTGTGGATACTTGCATCACATGTTGAAGGATGTCCTGAGTCACTACACTGTGGAAGGTTGTTTTTCAACTAGAAAAACATTACAGTCAGGACAGCAAAGTTTTTTTTAATAAGGGTGCTTTGTTTTCAGGCCATTTGCGGTACTATGTGGAACTGGTGTATGGAACACTAATGACCACTGTACACTGAAAATCTGATAAGAATGTCTGAAGAGGAGACTAATAACGTCAGCAGGAGGGGGAAAATATTACATTAATAGCAATGAATGCACTTCCATTGGTTGAGTGCTTTCTCTAGATTTTTGTCTATTTTGTGTTAATCAAAGTGGTTTTTGGTGGGTCTGAGACACACTCCACATGTCCATTCACATTGACATCTAGGATGAGAGTACAGGCGAGTCCTCTTTCTTTTTTCATTTTCTTTCTCTCTCTCTCTCTCTCTCTCTCTCTCTCTCTCTCTCTCTCTCACACTTTCTCTCTCTCTCAAACTGCAGAACATTTAATAAGCAACATCTGTGCAGAGAGCTTGTTCCAAAATGTCTGCTCCTTAGAGAGCACCGGTGGAGTCCGCACAAACTTAGGCCTGGGTGCTTTTTACTGTGAGGGAGTGCACAGATATGAACACTCACAATGTCACTTTGTCCTTAGCTTGGAGGCCTGGGAGATGGCTATTTTGGGGAAGGCCTAACATATATACAAATATATATATATACTTTGCAACAAGATTTTAGCAACAAGAATTAATTCCGCACCTGGTCTATTCAGTCTGGGGTTGCTGTGTTCTTAGCTAGTTTCTTACTGGCTTGGCATTTGGGAATAAATCATAGACCTCACCTCTTTCCTTTTTTACTATACGGTATCTTAGCAAATATGCTAATCTCAGTCAAAACACATGGTTTCCTTGCATACACACTCCCATCCAAGGAAAATGTAGGGTGGCATAAGTGGCATCTACGGGGCCAATCTGAGTTCCATGCTGTTAATGACTGCCACATGTACAGTGCGAGTCAAAAGTTTGGACACATCTGATTAAAATAATGGCAAGCATGCAAAGATATTTTGATCCAAAGACTCACGCTTAAATACTTGAATTGTGTTTCTTGGACAAATATTAATAGAGAAGTGATGTCTATGTATGAATCTATTTCTGGAAAAAAATAAATAAATTAAATATTTTTTGGCTGCCTTGAAGAATCTAAAATATAAGATAGTTTTGATTTGTTTAAAACTTTTGTGCATAATTCCATTTATGTTATTTCATTGTTTTGAGGTCTTTACTATTATTCTAAAATGTGGAAAATAGTGAAAATAAAAAAAAAAAACCCTGTTATGAGTAGGTGTGTCAAAACCTTTGACTGGTACTGTATGCCCACTGTGGGCCTTCCCATGGATGGTCGCACAGAGGGAGAATAGCAACTGACTCCACATGGAGAACTAAGACAGCATGGCTCAATGGATTGCGCAGTGAGGTGAAGGGCAGTAGAGAGCTGTAGTTACAACACTATAACCCATAGCAGGGGTAGAGGAATGTGGAAGGGTAATATGGGTGAGGAAGATATGGATAATGTGCCCACCAAGTCTGAGGGAGGCCGGGCTTCAAAGGACCCTCTGACCAAGATAGTGAGGTTTGGTTACGTAACTATCATGAAAACAAGGCATGACTGATGTTGCACAGAGCAGTATTAATATTATTTTCAACACAATTTCCAAACAAAGCCTGAAAAGGATCTTATTGTCCGAGTTAGACAGCGGGAGAGAAAGGGATAGAGATAGAGAGAGAGAGTTACAGAGAGAACGAGAGACTCTTAATGCATCGCTTACAAAAAGACAACGTTCATATTTAATGTTCATCATACAGGCTGAGGCTGAGCGCCAACGACGGTCTTGCCATTTTCCCACAACTCCCCGAGCCAAGCCCTAGCGACGGCTCTCTGTTCCGCTTGAATTGCTGCGAACAAAAAAACAGCGCAGAACAGGAGGCGAGGACCGGGCCGCTGGAACGCGTATCACCGCGGGTCAGTGCCATCGGTGTAGCACACGTCAGGTCCGATGGGCCGGGGGCTAAAAAAACATGACTGTTTCGGAAAGCACCCTTGCCTTCCCCTGCAACCCCCATCCGGAGACACCCTCCCATGTTGGGTGGTGCACTCTGATGAGTGGGTATGGGGAGACTCAGACTGAACAGAGAGGATTTCTATTGAACTGGTAAATCACAGATTTGTCTGCAGCAAAAGCGTAATATTAGCTGCGGGCTTGCGTCAGTCCTACTGACATGTCAATTGTGCTGGTCGAATCTCTTAAGGGATTTATTGTGCGCACCAGCTGTGTTGTTGGAAGAACTCCCCTCAATGCGAGTGAGCTCTCTTAATGGGCAAGAGGCAAGGGACGGGTCTATTCTTAGAGCTCAATGAAAAGAGGTGCTTTAACCAAGTCAGGCAAATCACCAAGTCGTCCATCTGTGCATTTGAGTTACACTTTCTGTTTGTCTGCCATTGAATGATGATTTTTTTTTTTTTTTGCCAGTACTCTACATTGCGAGTGCTGCACAATGTTCATCATTGTCAGGAGGAGAGGTGAGAGAGAGCAGTCTTTTCACACACCAGTCTCACACCTGGATCTTCTGCACCTTTCACAGACACCTGCTTGAGGTGACACGTAGGCCCTAGCCTTCTGATATGTTTCCTGTCTCTTTCTTTCTACCTCTCCTTTCTCCCATTGTGCTGTGGCTCACTCTCTTGCGGGTTTTTTTTTTTCAATGTTTGTGCTCTCTCCCTCTTTCTCCCTCTCGGTCTCTCTCTCTCTCTCTCTCTCTCTCTCTCTTGCTCCTTTCTCTTGAAGTATAGGGTGTGTTTACACTTTTCTCCTGGTTGGCAGCTTGATGTCTTTAACTGAAAAAGTCCTTTATCCATCTTCCATTCAGCTCCTAAGTGGCCTGTGGGAGATTTGTTGGAAGTAGTGCTGCGGAGCCCAGCTGCAGTTCGTCACATCGTCTGCCGCCTCGCAGAGCATCTTAACCTCCTCCAACACACGGCTCACTGTTTGCGTTGGTGTTTATTGTGCCATCCATTAACTACAGCACTCAAAGCACCAGCCTCCCCAGAGCGCGCTGTTGAGTTGATGCGCAGATTTCCAACAGGGTGCAAGCGTGCCCCCTGCTGGAGGTTTCTTTGTTTGCATGATAAGGAGAAGAGTCCATCTTCCACAGCAGGTAGTCTCCTGTCCCCGTTTCCAGAATCTTTATTACAGACTGCTTCCCTTTCTGCCCCCCTTCTCAAGGAGATGTGTTGACGTGTAAGGAGACTTGAAAAATTGAATTCCACGAAAATAAACTTGTCGTCCAAGATGCATGTGCACTGATTCCAAATTGTCCTATTTAATGCTATATATACAGAGGTGCTTTGAATTTCATTGACTCACAGAGAACGTGGACGACAGGACACTACATCTTAGTCAGGGTGATATAAATTTGTGAACCTTGCATCATGTATTAGTCAGGCTTTTATTTGCTATTGTTTTTCTTAGAAACAAATTTGTTTAAGCATATTTGTTTCCAAATAAAGAAAAAACACACATTCTGCTTCCACGCGGTGCTGAGAATTGATTCCCAACTTAAAATGCTCCAAAAATAAAATGCTCTCTGGCTGTTCATAATACTTCAGTTCAGTTCATTACAATTTCCAGTGAGAGCCAAGCATGAATGTTCTCAGAAATGTGTCGGAATCTTTGTAATCTGGAACCTAAGGTTAGACAAAGGGTACCATCCTCTAATGTATCCTCTCAAGCAATATGCAGTTTGTCACAGCATCAGTCCTGTGATGTCTTCTTGTTTCTTGTGATGTGTGCCTGCACAAGCAAGTCACAGCGATGTTGCTTCCTTTCCCCCAAGTGTGCATGCTGCTCACTGACTGCCCCCACCAAACAGCTTTTTCTCTGACCATATGACCAAAATTGACAGGGGCATTTGCACAAGAAACAAATGATTACAATCCTCCCAAATTAGTGTTTATTTCTATCTGAGTGCAAGCCCACATCCTTTACACAGGGGACAGCGTAATGAGGAGAACAAGTCATTCAGCGCAGCTCTGGTTGTGATTTGCCAGCCACGTGGAATGAATCTCACTGCTTTGGTCTTAAATAATCCAAGTACTTCACTCCACAGCACTGTTATATGCATTTCCAAATATGTGTTAAGGCATAATTTCTGAAAGTGGAAAAGTTGAAGACAGAAACTTTGCCACCTGGACCTACATTGTGTTACATGAAGGAACACTAGCAGCTAGGTACAGCAGCCAAATAATTTAGCTAAAGGTAGAGTATACCTTTCACAAGAAGCAAATTTGTCATGACATCAATAGGTCATCAGAACACGAATACATTAGCTACTCAGCTATTATCTATTGTTCATTTTATATTTTTATACCATATTGTGGTCTTCCATTGGCATTTCTGAAAAAATGCTGTGTAACCAAATCAATCAACATTACTATTAAACAACTAACAGTAAAATTGTAGACACTGTGTACATACACATCACACTAAGAATGTTTCAAAATGCAAGGGTTTCAGAACTGAGAAAGTCCCCCCCCCCCCTCCCCCCCATGCACCCCTGTGGTGGAATCGCCAATTGAATATTAGACAAGCTCTGCACCAGCGCTGAAGCAAGAAGTTCAACACACATTTTTTTGCACTACAAGTCCCAGAATGCACCACAGCACAGTGAGCATTCACGAGTAATTCTCAGCTGCCTGGCAAATAACAGGGGGTCCGGAGTCAAGTAGTGTTGAGACGAGAAGCCCTGGCCTACCTACCTACCTATCTACCCCATCCCTAGAGGAACAAAGCCAGTCTGTCTCGTCTATGGGATGCTCACGGGATGACATGATTTTAATTACTTCAGGCTCTGTATGGTAGCATGCTTTGGTCTGTACCTCATCTGACTGTAAGGCAAAAATTTTGATAATGGGCAACAAGTAATCTGTTCACTCAGTATTTAATTTAGGGAGCAGGAGGGACAGGTATGGGAGATAATTTGTCTCATGAAGACAAACAGTCACAAGAAAATCAATTTGTACAATCTTTTAGAATCTGTAAAAGTTCTGTCTGCAAATGTTGACAAACTGCATTTTACTCAATGCTGGAAATGTATTGCATCATTCTACTTTTTGGAGCATTTCCCACTTGCGAGCAGAATATGTTAGTAAAGCAGTAGCTTTAGCTGAGGATTGAAAGAAGCAAAGTTATTTTTAAAACATACATATGCATAGTTCCTGCGCTGTGTGCATCTTACTGTGTCGTTAATTTATTACATTAAGACACAAGTTGATCTATTTTTACATGTTGTTGAGATCGCACAGAGCATATTCTGCAGAGCTAGTGATAAAAAGATTTACTAAATATAAAATGCACCAATTAAAAATCCTTAATGCTCTTACCATCTAAAATGTCTTTATAACATGGAATATAAGGGGTGCCTATTTGATCTTTAATGAATTCAATGGCTAACTATCTTTTTCTGGTAATTATTACATTGCAAGTGGCATGCTAATTCTAGCCCCACAGCAAAAATATTAATAAATGATCCAGGTGCTTTCAGCAATAAAAAATGAATACATATTCATACTCATAATGAGGCTGGCATAGAAGCTACTTTAACCCTTGGGCATCACTGCACACGAATGACACACAGATGGAAATTTCCAGAAAAATAAGTGTTAGGGGTAAGTATTACAATTAAAAATGCAGCTGTTGTATGTGCATATTCGGACGCAAGCAATATTTACTCCTAATCATGTTATGTCTGTTTTAAATCAAAAAACTGGGAAATTTATACTAGAAAATGTATTCTCATATAAATATATCCAGTAACTTTGAGGCAGTTTGCTTTTTTTCCTTGTTTTTCTTATTTTTGTTTGCAACCTGATATAACAGCAGAGCCCACTTTTCATATTCATGTGATATTTGCCAGAAGGCATTTGTGTCTCCTAAAAATAGCATTAAAAGCAAAGGTCGCACATACCTCATTCCTACATTCATATGAACAGCTCTACCAACTGTTAGTGAACAAATGCTTCTCTGTCGAGGGCATGGTGAGTAAACAATTCCAATAGGCTGCTGGCTGTCAGTGGGAAGATATATATTATATAGTGTGTGTATCACACACACACACATACACACACAAGCATACACTCATACACACACACACACACACACAAGTACACACTCATTCACACACACACACACACACACACACACACACACACACACACACACACATATATACAGGGGTGGGATTATTAAATTAGTCTGTATGCCATTTTCCACAGTGATTGTAATAAATTGGATTGGAAACAGTGGGTTTCACACATCTTTTCACCAACTAATGGTAAAACAAGGTGTTACCATTTTTTGGGCACTAATCACTCAGTTTGTGAGCATTATCATTCCTAGAGCTACTTCAAGTCAATGGTTTCCCCAATACAGTACATAAATGTACTACTTGGATGGTGACCATGTTCTGCTGGTTTAATCCATTCCCCAGAGATGCAAATTTAGATGCATCCAAAAACCAAGCTAAAGACAAAGCTCTCAGAAAGCTTTATCAGGTATGAAGCTCACTGGATTCTCAACAGTTTCCAGTCACTAAATACAGAGCAATTGTTACAATAAATAAATAAATAAATATGTTAAACAAAAATGCTTTAACTGCATGTGCATGCATACTGCAACAAAAAAGAGATCAGTACATTATGAGCCCTTGTAATACAATGTAATGTAATGAGTGCTTCAGACAGGGCTTCATTTTTCACAGAATTAATGACAACAGAAGCTAAGGAAGCATCACGCTACCTCCAAAAATTAAAGATCCAAAGGCGGCAAGACCCCCTTGCTTTAACAAGAGGGATTTCGGGGTACTCTCAAGAAGAAACTGAGGCCTTATGTGGCTGTGTCTGCGACTGATGTTTCACTTACAGCAACTCCCACCTGCTGCATTCACAGGTCCCTCCTAATGATGTCACAATGAGAGCAGTCACATGGTATATTCCTGTCAGTCCACATACATGCCTACATATCACTTCCCCTGCATCTGTATCATGCTTATGACTTAAAACACAAACAATGCTGTGAAACGCTACCCCTTTGTATAAAGAGCAGATGCTTAATTGCTCACTTCATTGCTCACCGGTATAGCTCTCCTAGGCTCCAAAGAACTGACATGAGTATTCTGTTAAATTGCCTTAAAATCATGGAAATTAAATTATTTTAACCTGAAAATTCAAAAATGCAAACCAATTTGCAGCATGAGAAAAAAAAGCTTAATTACTGTGTCTCATAAACCTTGGCCCCCTCATTTGACTTTAACTTTAATAATAATAATAATAATATTTGTGTAAATACAAACAGTTGCGATAGGTGTAAAACTGTGATTGCATAATTTAAACAAGATCACAATGCTCTACTGTGTCTGCTGTTTCTACTGTCCTAATATGACCAATATATGTAACATGGTTATGCTTTCCTTTTCAGCACAAAGATAAAATAGTAATAATATCATAAATTACTCAGACTTTCTCTGGGACATGTGGATTCTAATGCACAAAGGCAAACAAGTAACAACCACCATGAAATTTAGTGTTACCAGCACTGTGCCATAAAATGCAACCACAATTACCATGTACATAGGAGTACCTGCTGCTGCCAACAGATGGCAGCATTATTGTTTCTGCCATAACCAGGTTGCGCTCGCTGTCCTATGACTGCAAACACCTGTCTTTGTCAGTTTACTAGCTTGGGAGTGACTGAAAAAAGACTGTGATCACCTCAGGAAGCCTTAACCAATCACTGCAATCTCCTGCACATCGGCCATGAAGTCCCTGCAATTTTATATGGCTGAAGTCAAATAACAAAGTTCACCAATGCCTGTTTTATTTATTCCTAATAGGCATCATAATTCATGTTTTTTTCTCCCTTTATACTGCCTCCTCTTAATTCCATTACCTTATTCTAAGGACACCAGACCTAACAAGACCCCTTCTGTATTCTTTGCCTTTTCAGTGTACTTTTGTGTGTGTTTGTGTGTGTGTGCACGCGCGTGCCTGTGTGCGTGCAAGCCTTTCTACGCACGTGTACCTGTTAATGCAATCTGTTTGTTTTGCAACATTTAGGCTGTTAATCAAGGTTAAAATAATTTCAAAAAGTAAGTAGCACAGCCAAGGGGTGCTGTTTTAAGCAAGTGTGCTCTCCTTATCAGGTGCAACATTAGGGTCTGGTTGTACACAGTATTTATTTTTCCATACTCTACATTCCTTTGATTGGGATCCTGATCTAAACCATTCCATTACTACAGCAAACATTTAAGCCCCCCCCCCAAACAGTATTATTGTGTATTGTAGTCCCTTTGTTTTTTTGCCCTTCTACTCCACACTGTAGAAATTGCTGACTGTTCTGTCTAAGTGAGGATCCAAGGTGAAAAAAATGTTTATACTCCCTGCTGAATGAACATGTGGTATAACAAGTCCCAATTGCACAAATGTGAAGCTGATGAGGATGAACTTTAGCAAGCTGCCTGAGGCCATAAGCCGGCTCTTCCCCTACAACATCTGAGGGAGCTTTCTGTTCAGGGCGTCCCCTCTCCTGAATCTACCCTGTCCCCAAGACAAAGAAAAAGAGACTCAAGCAAGCAGGCCTCAGCCTACACTCATGAGTCACTTAAAGCTGTTATGCTTCTCTAATAAATAATAATATTTGTAAAAATAATAACTCACATTATAAGGGATATTCACAGCATGAAAGGCTGACCTCCTGCTGCATATATTATCTGAGTATAATTACACTGAATATAATCTACTATCTAAATGCACCATGGAAGTTTGTTTTACTGGGCCAGGTTACCTACCTACAGTGCATGATGTAGGAAGCAGGTTGAGAATGAGACGGTACAGTAGACGGACTATGATGGGCTCTCATCATCCTGCCTTTGAGGTGAGAACAGTCAAAAGTCAGGCATGGCCAGGCTGTTGGCCACCTGGGTCAGTATAGTTATCTGTCTGACACTGAATGTACCTAGAGGCTGCAGAAAAACTGCTTCCTTCAGCAGACTGTTTCTGTTTTAGAGCACCATGCTGTGCAACGCAGTGATCTTTATGGTATGTGCCCCAGTTGATGTGGTGGGCACAGCAATCGGGATCAGCTATCCAGATGATTTAAAGATCAGGGAATCTGCACAGGATGGGAACGGTACTGAGGAAGCAATGAAAGTATGGGCCTGGAGCATAAGTGATAGCCGGATAGGCACAGTATTAGCTCCTTTGAGGTTTACATTGGCATTGTAGCATATACATATATATATTGCCTCCTTCATGTAAGTGTGTACACGATAAAAGGGTAAAAAAAGATTATAATAGTGAAACAATAAAGGGGTATAAATGAGCACTGCTGAAAACGTCCAGATCAAACCCGATGTCAAACAAACAGATGCCTCCTTTTCATGTGTCCACAAGCCTTTAATTAAGGGAAGCTTATTGTCCAGCCAGGTAATGCAATTCAGCTTCTCGAATGGTGAGTCTCAAACAACCTCAGCTGAACTTGACACGTCCACTTTTAATGAAGAGCAGGAGATGTAATTATGCAAATGAATGCATATGCATATAATGAATGCATGAAAGCCCACGGCGACACGGGCAACATATAGAGAGAGCTGCCTCTCCCCGTCTCTGACTCCGATGCAGCTAAAACCTCTACTGCACCCGTGGGAGTCCTGTGCCACGTGAGCGTGCTCCTCTGACTCAGTTCCAGCAGGATTCTGGGTATCAGGCAGTGCTTCAACATGTCAAAGAGCCCGGAGAAGTGGCTCTGGTGGTTACAAGTGGATGTAAAATGGTCCAACTTGGAAATTAATAAAGACCTTTCCATTATGATAAGAGCAAAGTCATCAGAACAAATGCAAATCCAGTTAGCTGGCCATTTGCGGGCTGGCTATTATCCAATAGATACCTGGTTGTAAAAAAAATATGATTTAGCATTAGCTGGATGATTATAGCTGAGAAATTGTCTTTGCCTCTAGCACAATTATCCAGTAAAACCCCTCATATCCACAGCACTGTAATTATGTGTAATTTTGTGTTTGCTTTTACCAAAGCTTGACCTAGTGGGTGAGGCATAATATCATGATGTAATGACAGAGTATCAGTGGCCTCAACAGAATGAGGTGATGATTGTTTTAATTAAATTAGATTTAAAAAAAAAAAAAAACATGCCACTGGGGCTTTCTGAAGTACGCTGCCATAAGAACATCTTATCTGCCTGTACATCACTGCCAGTAAATAGGGGCCCACTGTGTTTACATGCGAATCCAATATAGTCCTATTGACGTTTGATAGTGTTTGATGTTCTGTGTCATTTTATGTGGCTGCTGCTATTTCCCATTGCCTTCATATGCTGCTCTTTCCTTCACTAAACTGAATAAATCAGCGGTTTCAAATCTTGATATTTGTCTTGTCGTTTTAGGAGGCATTCATTCTTCCTATTACACTGCACGATATTATTTACTGTACTTAGCAGGTGACCTTAAATTGTAAATTGTGACTTACATAGTTAACATGGCTGTATCTGTGTATGCAGTCAGCTTCTGATCATCTGGGTTATCACAGTTTGCACAGTATCCATGCCTGGTGGCTGAAAAAATGAACAAGTATAGTTTGCTTAATTTCAATAATTAGGTTGTGATTGTGTTTTTCTTCTCCGTGTGTTGACAGCAAACATTGGTACATACAAAATGCTAATCAGATATTTTAGTGAACACGACTGAACAAGGAGGTAGCAATGCTATTAAATTAAAATGCTAAGGTAAATAACATAGCATATATCATATCATAAATAGCATAGCTAATTGTTTTCAAAGCAAAAATATTTACTGACACTAGCTATCAGAATTAATTTGCTAGTTATCTTAACTGAATCTATCTGTATCTAACTATCTTGTGGAATGTATCTCTCCAGAAAGCAAATTAACATGTATGCAGCCTATTTAGCGGAACATGTTGTTGGTTCTCCAGCAAGCAGTCTGTCTTTTTGATCTTATTTAATGTTGGACGTTACCTGTCAAATTTAATGGGAAATAAAATAACTGCATTTTGCAGTTTTACAGTTATCCATCCTGCGGCTCCCCTTTTTGTGGATTTGGTGCCATAGTTGCCCCCTGTGAGAGTCACAGTGAATAGATTTGGGTATTGGCTATTGATTACCATGAGTCAAGGGACATTCATGAGAGAAGTGAGCACTAACCTAATAAAAAATGATTTTTTTTTTGCATTCAGCTGTCAAAGAGTCAATGAGATGCTGGGTTTTCAAGGTCAAAGAACATGGTCACAACCCCTGTGAGACTATGTGAGTGTTGCTCCAGATATTACTGATATTAGTCTAACACCTGCCTTTGTCCACTTGCTTCAGATGAGTGGAAGTCTGCCCGAATGAGCTCCTCCAGGTTGGCTCTAAGGGTTTGAGGGACACCCTCTGAAACCAGAGTAATGTGGCCATGAAGACGTTACCTGAGGAGTCATGCTTCAGGTCATTATAGGCACCTGTATTAGTATAAAGGAAATGTGACTTTGTCAGTCTTGATTCGGATAATATACAGGCACAGCTCTCTGGCTGTGGTTTTTATTCTTCATTTGTTTTGTAATGTCACCTGCAAAATTCTCCATGGTTCTTCAGGGTGACTTTGAGTTGATTGTTGGTTACTTTAAAGTTACGCTGTGGGTTCCTGATCTCATGTCTTCCACAGCCCGGGATTTAAGGACAGAGGAGGCTTCCATGAGCCTGTTGTGGAATGCTTTCCCAGTAAGACAGAAGGACAAGTGGTCCTGGCAGAAGCTCTCCTGAGCCATCTACTGCTTGGAGTACTAAAGAAGGAAAAGTCCCATCTGTCACACACAGTGCATTTAATCTCTCTTCAACAAATTACATCACAGTGAAGGACCCTCAAGACTTTCCACACGCAATTCAATGCTGCATAGGCAGGCACATACAGTGGAAAAATGCCTGAGCTGGTTTATGGTGTCTGTGATGAGAGTCTACAGCAGAGAAAGCAGAACAGAGAAACACTCCATGACTTTGTTTTCGTCCAAACGCAATATGTTTCCCGCTCATTAGCTGAGGTTCGGAGAGCATGTACGGTAATTAGAATAAATGACTGCAATTACACACGCAAGCAGCAGCGATGTCAGCAGCTACCAGAGCCATGTCCCTCTTGCTGTGCTCCACAGGTTCCTGATGAGAGTTTCCCTTAACATACTCATCACCGTCTCATCAACAACTCAATAATGGAGTGACTCGTGAACGAACAGCCCGCTTACAACGAGGGCATTGAAATTACAGCTCCTGGAGCCCGAGCATATGGAAGCTGCGAGACACGTGGGCAGCAAGGATGTCTGTCACAGACACACGCAGATGACTCATCTGTTCTATTCATTGCCATCACTAAGTTGTACGCATCCATCCTGTTTTGTCCCAACCAACATCTTAGCACCGCTGGAGCGTGTCTCATTGCCCGTCTCAGAGGATACAGTGTTCATGCGATGTGAGTGGTGTTTGGTGTTGTCTGACACATATACACTGCATGTTCGCTTCAAATGAGCTTCTCGGAGCAGGGAGTCAAACATGAAGCAGGATATGTGCATGTGTGCTGCGCATGCAGGGATGATCACTGTATTGCTGTAATAGTACTAATGGCTCCACTGTTTTTACTCCTTGATTCTTTCCAAATATAGGCAAACAGAGGCACGTACGTATACATACATGTGGACACATACTGACATGCTGATGTGCTGACATGCACACACACACACACACACACATACACACACACAGAAGAGAGAGAGAGAGAAAGGGAGATTGATCAAGAGAGAGACTTTCTACGAACACAGACACATACATAAGAAGTGAGTCTTTTGCCCTTTGCCCGGTGTCTATTTCTGTCATCAGATAATAAATACATTTATAACACAAACCAGGCTGATATTAGACACTGTAGCCTGAGCACTGAAATGAAGCCAAAGCCTTCATGATTTCAGATGAGCACAGAAACGCAACCCCAGATTTATATAGCAAAAGTACACAGTGCATGAATTAGTGGGGTATTCCATTATTAAATTCTTATTCTACAGTATAACTTACAACAGTTGGTAGAACATCCTGCATTGCTAATTACCAACACTGTGTCCAACCAATTTGTTTGATAAAGCTGTGGCAAATCTTTGATTAATCTTTAACATTTCTATTCCTGTTCTTCATGCCTGTCCCAAGAAGCCAATGGTCTGTTTGCTGTGGTGATGAGATACCATCCATGGTCAATCCCTGACTCATACAAACCAATCAAAAGAATTTGCTCTCTGTTGTAAAACACTATGATTGGTTAAAATGAGTGAGTTATTCAGAACATAGTAGCAAAATCTGTTCTAGGGTTTATGAAGCTTCAGTTTCCTGACAGTATTTAGCTGGCTCAGTGCAAAAGTGCCGGGAGGAGGAGAGGGCAAGAGAGACTGCGTTGTATGTATTGTGTTGTATGTACTGTGTACTGCGTTGTATGTACTACGCTGTATGTACTGCGTTGTATGTACTGTGTACTGCGTTGTATGTACTACGTTGTATGTACTGCGTTGTATGTACTGTGTACTGCGTTGTATGTACTACGCTGTATGTACTGTGTTGTATGTACTGTGTTGCATCTACATTTGAGGTCTGCAGGTGGGTGCAGAATACCAGAACAGCACACCACTACACTTCAGCTCATTTGCAAAATGGATACTAAATGCACATTGAGGTCATTAATGTTCACTATAGTCCCGGCGTTCATTTCCAGGAACACATTCTGAATGGGTAGCTATAAGATGGAAACTCCTACTACAAGCCTTTACTCTCCTTCAGTGATACCAACTGGCTGCAGCTCACATGGAGCAAGGCCTTGGTAGACCTTGGAGTCAAGCCTGGGCTTAAACCGAATGCTCCATCATCCACACACATTAACAGCATCCCAATATCAATGTTTTACCTAATGTAATGCTGTACAATCCATTTCACCTTGTGTTCACTGACCATAACGTTAAATTTTGCCATTTATGAAAATGTGGGTGTGAATCCCATCGACTAAATCACAAGCAGTGATGCAGAAATCCCTTAAAGAAAGCTGAATGTTTTCAATTTCTATGCTTTTGTGCTGTGGAGGTAAGGCTCAGTCCACAGTGTATGCCCTATGCACACACTGGTGTCTTCAATGGTCGGTAATGAAAATTCAACCCAACAATATCAGCTACCGCTTCAGTTTAATAGACTACTTCAGTTATTGAACAGATGTGTCTGCAGCTGTTTCTTGAATGAAGGCTGAAACCTCAACCATAATTCAAGGTCGCAAGCTGACAGAAGAAGAATTGTTTACATGAATAAATATACCAGGTTGATTGATTCAAACACATGACCTGATCACCTCTGTGAATATACTATTTCATCTTATTATCCTTTAAGATGAATAGTCCTTAGGCTTTATGTGGAAAAAAAATTAAATAGCCTGAGGAACAGTGAGTGACTAATTACTTTGTCCCTAAAATAGATTAGTTGTTATAAATTGTTGACATTATCATTAATAATATTGCTGTCCTTGGTAATATCACTCTTGTTTCTTAGTTACATTTTCTACCACTGTGTGTTTTCATGATGTAGTTACTTTGGCAGTAAAATACTTTTTGTTTGTCAGACCAAAAATGCTCATTCAGGGGCTAAGCACCACTGGTGTGCAGACACCCTACTGCAATTGTGAGGATTATTGATTTTTTTTTCTTCACGACTTTCATGACTGGGTTAGAAATTGTATCTGGTTTATCAAAAAATAATATTTATCAAAAATGCATAAATTTGGACTATTTCTAGGGACCAATGGACAGTCTGTATACCATGATGGACAACCATATTTGCTCAATGAGTTACATGGTACAGTTGCCATTTTGTTTTCTGTGTGAAATTTTCAAATGGCCATAACACATGAATGATATGCCATAGAGAGTGGCATGTTCCAATACTTTCACAGATTCCACTGATATATGATATAACCTTGCCCTGTCATAATAGATTTTATGCAAATTAAGTCTATTTGCATATTATCATAACTTCTTCTCAAAGACCTTTGAACTGATCTGCATGAATTTTTTTACACAGGTTGACAAAGGTTTGACTATTATTTGACTATTTTTAGCTCAAAACACATGGCCACCATAAGCCAATCAATTTCGACCCCATCACAAAATATTATCTTGCATTATGCAAATGACCACAACTCGCAAACTCATAAGTCATTCATCCTCAAATGTATTGTACACATAGCCATACTCTAATGAGAAGCCAAAGATCAAATTGATCTGTTACAAAATGTGTCCATGACAGTCAATCACTACTTGTAACACACTCAAACAGAAGCCTGTATTCAAACATTGTGTGAAATTTTTACAGCAATTCATCAAAAAACAGAAGATACAACCTACTGAACTTCACAGATTTATTCCCCATTTTTGCACAATTTTATTCTTCTCACAGGCAATTTAAAAATCTTCTCATAAGCACATGGATAGAATTCCACATTCCACATTCTATAGCATGTTTGTAATATGTTATATGAACTTTGTTCATAACAACTTTGCATATGTCATAATATGGCCATCAACCAATAATATTGCAAGTCCTCTTAATATACTCGAAAGCATATACCCTTTCTTTAGATACAATGAAACTGTTTGAGACTCTCAGGGCCAGTGCAATGTATGGCTATAGCAACTTCTGTGTCAGCATGGCACATGACAGCCAGACTGGCACCAAATTGCTTGGCCCCTGTTCATTGCTGCTTGCAGCTATATTTGAATTTGTGACAGACAAAGGGAGAGGGAGACAGAAGACCGTGCCTATGAGCAGAACATCATACATAAATATCGTCCATTTGACGGTGACATTTAAGATCCCTCTGCTTCACCTGTTCCGGCACTGTAGCTAACAAAAGCCACGTTTCCAGACAGCGCATCTGGGCGGCTCAACCATTTAATATTCAGATTTTCACTGCAAAGCCAGGGAGCAACGAGGAATGCGTTTTGTCCTGGTTTGCTTGTCCTGTGTTCAGAGGTCCATCGTCCCTCTTCTGAAATGCCAGAGGGCTACATCACCTCAAAAGGTGTCTACGCTTAATGCTTAGTCAATGTTAAACTGCCATTTATTTTCATTCGTAAGGAGCTTGCTTTATTTTCATTAATAGACATGAAAACTATGCTGTAATTTATAATTAGAAACATGCACCAAAGTATTGATATGGTGATATAAACTAGTCAAGAAAGACAGCCATTTTTTCTTAATATGCCAGTGAAGACATGTTTGATTCATGAACCAGGCTTCAGTAGGCTTCTTTTGGCTGTGAAGACTGTCATCTTCTTCTCTGTAAAATGAGTAACCACACCACCACCACCCCCACCCCCCAAACTTAATTCCTTTCTCAATCAGATTCATTGGCATGAAAAATATTTTGTGAATATTACCCAGTACATAGTACAAAAAAGCTAAAGAGAAACGAAATAACAAAACTTTCTCTCTCTCTGGATTGAAGGGTTGCTATATTGGTGGTTACACCTAATGGCAGGAAACAAAAGGCAAGAAAACCACCCTCAGCGCACAGTGCTGAGAAGAAAGAGGCGAAGGTCACCTATGCACAAGGAAACAGGCATGCTTCATTGTTGCGGCAGCCACTCCATCAAGTCACACAGGCCCGAGGGGATTTAAAAAGGCCCGTTTGAAGTCTCTGTGAGGGTGCAGAGGGGAGGTGAGCCAGCTACTTCATAGGCTCACTCTCAAAACCGCATTCTGAGCTGTCATGGAAATAGAACAACCTCTGAATTTTTAAGCATGCAGTTTGAAGGGAATGTACTTCGCCTTTTGCCAGGGAATCTTGGTGCCACCGACAGACAAATCAAGGACGCTTTGGTGAATTGCGGAGAGGTTACTGTTATTGTGCGTGAGCGTTGTTGCTCTGTCTAGGCATGCCAACAGTTGATAGCAGCACATGACTTGGAAAAGCCACAAGGCTGCTCTCTTTTTTTTTATGAGATGACTTATGCCATAGGGTCAGAAGAGAAACACTGGCATGAAGGAATAGAGGAAACCAAATATCACAACTGACAGCGCACAAAGCCGAGCAGTCAGTGAGCACATGACGGAGACCTTGAGAATGCCTATGCAGTGATGCTGCACGGAATGGTACATGCATCAATTTCTGTAATCCTGGGGAGAAACAGAGAGAGCACTCTTTAGTCACTGCCCTGTGAGCTTTAACACTGCCCCCAGCCAAGCCCACATTAAAGACCCATGCAGATATATCCTTGCATCCTGTTCCCTTTTTGATCCTGTTTCTTCTCTACAGACCTGATGAGCAAACCATATATTATTATTATACAAACCGTACAAAAGTGTGAGGGTGAACTGTGCAAGACTTTGTGCAATTACTGACAATACTGACAATAAAGACATACAGAGATTTTTTTGCTAGACAAAAAAGCACATTGTCATTATAAATAAATCAATCTTACATTGAATTATTGTCATTTAGCAGGTGCTCTTAATCAGAGTGGCTTACATAGGTTACAATTTTCACCATCCATTCATACAACTGGATATTTACTGAGGCAATGGGTTAAGTACCTTGCCCAAGGGTACAGCAGCAGTGCCCCAGCAGGAAATCAAATCAGCAACATTTCAGTTATAAACCCTGCTCATTACCACCATGCTACAGTGCCATATTGTAAATTTATGTAATGACTATTTTTATGTAATGACTACTACAATATTCATGTAATGATTCAATAAACACACACACACTACTTTAAATTTGAAATTTTAAATAACCATGCATTCATTGCGTTGCAGTATCGTTAAAATGCACGATATCATTACTATGTGCAGAGAGGGCTTTGTTTAGTGCAGTGCTCTGCAGCCCAGGAGCAGAGAGTGGATCTGAGAACAGGGAGTGCTGCCTGCTGCAAATACTTAAAACTGCAAATCCACATATCAGTAGGTATGAATTTCCATGCAATGGTATTGCGTCTGTTGGAGAGCGCAGAAGCTGATTAACTGACATGGGTATAAGGATATTAATCTTTGGCTTGGAGTCCAGTCAGGGGATTGCACCAGGTTATTAGGACGAGGTCTTTGACCCACTGTGTGGACATTTTTAAACATGGAAAAAGGTGAGAATGGTGTGGAGGAGAGAAGCTGTGAGCAGCAGACACAGAAGAGAAGCTGGGATTGTATACTAGTAAATCAAACCGGTTGATCTACATTTGGTTAGTTGTGTAGGGGGTTCCTGAAACTGCCCTCCCAAATCTTTGTTTGGGACTTAAAGTGTAGAGAGTCTCTGGTATATTATTGTGTAAAACTTTACTACTAGTAATATTGTAACAAAATGTACTGTAATGAATGACCAGAATTAAAACACACACACTTTACAGCGGTGATTAAAATACAGCTTTGAATGTTATTTCTTTTTCCCTTTTGTTAAATGACACAAACTCAGATCAAATGCTTTGCACACAGAAGGGCATGTCTATGAAGTACACATTGAATAGCAAGATCCAATGCATTTTATTTATTTATTTTCAATACAAAAATAGACTATATGACTACAGTAACCAATAAACACTGCTGTATTTCCTACAGCACGCTAATGCAGTGCCATGACAATAAAGCCCATCTAATCCTGCTTGATCTGTGATCATTAACTGAAAATATAACAATAAACTCTCAAGAATTCACTCACAGATAAGGCATTGACCATTCAGGGGCGTGTTCAGCAAAAAGACTGTCTCTCTATGTTTCATTGGCAGGAAAAGATATCTCACTATGCTGCATTGTCCTTTCGGTGAGGTAGTGATTCCTAAGGCAGAGGCACTCATAAGCAAGCAGAAACCAGCATCTCACTGAGTCTTGGAATTGTCTGTGTCCAATCTAAATGCAAAGGAATATTCCACATCTAGAGCAAAACGTAACAGAATTTGGTCACTGGTTACTGTCGGCAACAATCGGCCAGCATCTGTACTGTGAGGGAAAGACAACAGAGCAGTTCCATCCGTCCAGCTCGCAAATTAAGAAAACCCAAATGTATTGCATACCTATATGAAGCATGATCAAGACTTAATAACATTTAACCTTGGCCCGGGGCACCACACCTGCCACCCCTCTGTCAGGTGAAGCCAAAAATCAGTTGGCCAGGGTGGAGGAGAAATCTGTAAAGTGCAGTAGCCTACAGTGCTTCACTCCTTGCTGATTAAATTTATTTACACTGCCCTATGGAAGTATTGGAAGTTAGCAACACTTGGCTGCAGATGACTGGAGGCAATTATCTGACAGTGATTATTCTTATAGCTACCTAGCACCCAGTGTGTTACCTGCCTGACCTAGCCTGGCTTCATGTGTGCCAGAGGAAGGGCATAAGATCAATATGCAGAAATATGAAAAGGGGTGAAAGAAATTCAATTCAATTCAATTCATTTTTATTTGTATAGCGCTTTTTACAACACAAGTTGTCACAAAGCAGCTTTACATTGATCCCAGGCCTGAGACCCCCTGAGAACAAGCCTAAGGCAACAGTGGCAAGGAAAAACCCCCTATCAGGAAGAAACCTTGAGCAGAACTGGGCTCAGAGGGGGAGCCCATCTGCTTCTGGCCGGCACTGGGCAGATAGAGTTAAAGACAAGTTATACAATGTAATTTAAGACATTTACGATTGATAGACAATAGTAGTTAACAGCAGAGCGATTGTAAGAATGTCTCCTAGGATGTCCGGTTCTTGGAACACAGTTGGCTTTGATGGGCAGGGCAGCGAGGTGGCTGGACTGGAAAACGGGATGAGATGCTTGGAGGTTGCTGCCTGGCGCAGCAATATCAAAATGCCTTCCAAAATACTGATTTGAGTTTTATTATTCACATAGGTAATAAAAAAAAAACATACCACTATTATAATATGCTGAACCTTCTCAAAATACCTACAGCAGACACAGTAGGGCTTGTTAAGATATCATGGGATCTAGCATTGGCTGTGGAGTGAAAAAAGCATCAGATAAACTCAACTGCCATGTACTTTACAGCAACGAAATTCTCCAGCCCTTAATCACAATACATATTTTATTCAATTTAAATATATCTGACATATAAAGCATACACTGTGCAAGTGTGATCTGCTGACTCACTCTGTGTAGTACAACACAGAGCAAGATGTTCAAAGTCATAAAAATCCACAGGTCCTTTGTGGGAACCATCTTTCATTGAAAATATGAGCATAACTACAGTACAGACAGAGCAACCATCCAAGGGGCTTATTCAGCAGTTTAAAGGCAGGGTCACAGTGCAGTCCTATAAAGTGGAACATATATGACAAACCATCATAGGTTTCAGAATCACATATGGCATGCATCAGAACACAGGAACCTCCAATACATGAGACTGTGCACATGCTCCAGTGAAGTGGTCATATGTAGGGTTTATGTTACAATGTATTTTTGTGATATATTATAATATACCTCATAGCGCACCCCATAATATTAAGTGACAGTTTACTGCTCTCTTTAAATTTTGCTATGGTGGTCTAGAACACCGGGTACACCTGTCCTAAATCTCAGTCGCATTTGTAATTGTCATTGTTTCTATGTGGAAATAGCACCTACAAACTGTAGACTCTCCGCTTTTAGTGTTATCAATAACCCCCTGCTGAGCATACCATAAATGATCTAAGAATAGCATTGTGTATAAAGGCTGGTTTATCACAGGCCTGCGGAAGTTGTTAGCATGAGAAGGGTACTATAAAGTGGAGACCGCTGACCCTATGAGCAGAGCCTGGAGAAGGATATGTGTTTGCAAAAAACGATGGGCTCCAAACCAGTCATGGAACCATGGAATGGATCCATGGTTGCCGTGGAAACCAGGGTAAAACATAATCACCTGCCTTCTGTGTTTGCTCAGTTTTATCCAAGTCTGAAAGCCGGACCTGTGCATGCCAGCCTGAAAGAAACAACCGTAAAGAAAATAAATGGCAGCTTACAAGAGAAATATGTTCCTTATGATCATGATTATGATGATTATTATTATTAGTAGTAGTAGTAGAAGTAGTAGTAGTATTAGTATTAGTATTATTACATTCTATTAGGTCATAGGCCATAATATTATGCTATTATGGCAAGTTACATAACATGTACATCACTGGGACTGCAAGAACATGAGTGATCAGATACAGGGTGCTTCAGTGTGCAATGAATACATCCAGGTTCCAAGAAGCAATGAGAGGCCTGAACTGATGTGTTTCCAGGGGACGTCAGAAGTAGTGAGTGACACTGCAGTTCTAATGGCGCCCGGCAGCAACCTTTTGTGTGAAGCACTTACTACACATGAGCTGATGCTGGACATCTGAAAGAAAGACGAGGATCTTAAGCACATTGCTCCTGTTTCTTACAGGTCTAATATGTGCAAGAGATCATGAGTAGATGCTCAGTTCCAAACCACAGCAGTAGATGCTGAGTTAATGTGCAAACGATTAGGAACAGCTATGAAAGATTATGAACAGTCTATGAAAGATTTTGAACAGTCTGTAGTCGAGATCCTGTGCCTACTTTGCAAATTCACACGGATGTGGCAGAACACTCAAGATGTTAGCCTTGATTTTGTTATCTGTATGCTAAGCTCACACCTTTATCCAACATGACTTACGATCGGTTACATATTTCACATAACATGGCTGGATATTGATCTAAAGCATGCAAGTCAAGTACCATGATGAAAGGTGCAACAGCACTCTCCTTCTCATCTTTAACTGCAGACATGGTAGTTGCAGAGATCGTTCATTGCCTTCTACCAGAGACCTCTCAGTGACCTGATCACTGGGGAAACCGGCACTGTAATCTCAGCTCAATACATATTTATCTAACAACCACCTCACGTGGAAGTAACCAGAGCGGGTTGGTAAGGAATAAAATTTGTGTGAAATTATTCCACGTGTTGGGCAGTCACGAGCCGTTGAAAGAGCTACTGCCCTTCTCATCGGTTTTACTTAACCGGCGGCAATTTTTTTTCCCTGCCTTTAAGCAGGTCTGCAGCATGTGCACTCTTTTATCATGTCATACGAGGAAAACATTTCAGGCATTCTCGAAATAGATTAAATCAGATGACACATCAAATGTGCTGAATGAGCTGAATCAGACTGCTTGTATATAGATCTATAAATACAGCCTAAGCATGCATGCATGCATTACATTACATTACATTACCGGCATTTTGCAGATGCTCTTATCCAGAGTGACTTACATTACAGTTTCTTGTAATGTTACCAATTTATATAGCTGGATATTTACTGATATTTTTCTGCTTCTTACCACTATGCTACACTGCTGCCCGCCTACACTGCATGCATGTTTAAAACAAACCTTTTAGTGATGCATGCAGTAGTCAACAAACTCGATGAATTTAGCCCTGAAGTGTGCTGTTTTTGTGCAAAATTTAATTTTAGTCTTTAGTATATAGAGTTTTTTTCCCTGTGAAGGAAATTCTAACAAATACATACAGTCCCTCCTTTGTCCTGCAGGGAGAGCTGTTGTATCATTCCTTGCATGTGTGGCTCACTTTCAGTACAAGTGGGTCTTTTTAGAGATTTTCACCTCAAATATCAGTCATGCATCTGAAAATCTCAAAGCAAATGATATAACTTATAGCATGGTTACTGGATCTGCATATCATCCATTAAAAATGTGACTGTAACTTTAACAGTAAACTTAAAAAGATGGTTAAAAGTAAAATTTTATATGTAATATGATGTGAACAATTTCAGTTTAAAAGTGTCAAAAAAGGTAAAAAAAAAAAAAAGGTCTCCTCCAGTTCACTCCTCAGTTGTTATTTCCTCCCATGGCTTTTAACCAGGATGAATAACTTTGAAATGCCAAGTTTCAAAAGGCCTGGTACAAATTATAAAACAGTTACTCATTGATTAAGATTTTTATGAGATCTTAAACAGGCAATATATATAATTAGTACAATGGTAATAAACAGACCATGGGACACAAAATCAAATCATTTTGAAATGACTGTTTTAAAATCTACACTGCCTGTTACGGTGTAAAAATACCCTGAACTAAGTGCAAGCAACAAAAATGGAGAAACCTATTACTATTATGTTCACTGCCTGGGTTGCTATTTGTTGACGTTATTGTATTACCTGTTACCTGTTTACTAATAGGATACTCATTTCTAGAACAGTACCCATCTGAAACACAAACATTAACAATTTATGTGAGGCCTTCTGCTCCATACACTGTAAAAAACAGGAATTCCAGCTGAATAAGAAAACAACAGACAGGAGGACATAATGCAGATTATGTAATCCTCCTGAGAGAGATTCATGAAAACAAATCGTGCTGAAAATAACAGAACCAAACTGGGTTATCCCTTAATCATGAGCCAAGTAATCCAAATTTTTTTAATGCCCTAATGTTTTTTCAAAGGCTTAATCAGACACTTCAGGATTCAGAAATTCCACAAAAACCACACTGAGTAAAGGCCCGCTGTTGAAAGTTCATTATAAAAGCTGTATTTGAACCAGGGTATACTTTCATGAGCAAAGCAAAGCACTCTGGACTATGTTATTACATCACATAGGAGTCATTCTTTATCTTATGCAAAGTACATTTATATTTACATTTATTCATTTGGCAGATGTTTTTTTTATCCAAAGTGACTTATAATCAATCAATCAATCAATCAATCAAAGTTTTATTGTCATATGCACAGGAAAGAAACAAGTTCCCTGTACAATGAAATTCTTCCTTTGCCTTCCACTTATGAGTGCCGTTAGGAGTAGAACACAAGAAAACACAAGAATTTAAGAAAGAAAAAATATTTAAAAAAAAAAGGCCAGAGAGTGTAAGAAGAAAATAAATAAAGGATATATACATTAAATGTGCAAAAAAGGGCATCAGTGCAGTGCAGAATGTGCAATGTTGATGCAATGTCAGTTCCATTCCATTGCACAGTTGGTTGCGGTGTGGGTGTGTATGTGTGAATGTATGCATGGGCTAGGCCAGGGAGGTGTGTATTTGTGTATTTGACCCATTCAAGAGTCTGATGGCTGTTGGATAGAAGCTGCTCCTGAGTCTGGATGTTCTGCATTTCACACTTCTGTACCTCTTGCCAGAGGGTAGAAGTGTTAACAGTTTGCACTGGGGGTGGGTGTAGTCCCTGACAATGGAGCAGGCTCTTTTGTGGACTCTTTGATGATAGATGTCCTAACAATCCTTTCAGCAGTTTTTACCACTCTCTGCAGACGCTTACGGTCCATTTCAGTGGTACTCCCATACCACACCGTGATGCAGCTGGTCAAGATGCTTTCAATGATGCAGCTGTAGAAGTTGCTGAGGATCTGTGGTGACATGCCAAATTTCCTCAGCCTCCTCAGGAAATACAGCCGCTGTTTTGCCTTTTTGACCAGCTGGGTGGTGTTAAGTGTCCAAGTGAGGTCATCACATATGTAGACGCCCAGTAATTTGAAACTGCTCACCCTTTCCACCTCAAGCCTATGGATGATCAATGGCTGATGAGTTTTCTTCTCCTTTCTCATGTCCACGATCATTTCCCTGGTCTTGTCTGTGTTGAGGGTGAGATTCTCTTCACACCATGTCACCAGATTTGCCACCTCATCCCTGTATGCTGTCTCGTCACTGCCAGTAATGAGTCCGATGACAGTGGTGTCGTCAGCAAATTTCAGGATGGTGTTGTCCTTGTGAGAGGCGACACAGTCGTGTGTAAACAGTGTGTAGAGCATGGGGCTGAGGACGCATCCTTGTGGGGTGCCGGTGTTCATCACGATGCTACTACATGTTGTATTTCCTATTCTGACAGCCTGTGGCCTGCCAGTGAGGAAATCTAACATCCAGTCACAGAGTGTGGGGCTGAGACCAAGGTGCAGCAGTTTGCTGGTGAGCTTGTAAATGTGCTTGTATAAGTGAGGTAGAGTGCAACACAAGCAAAAAAACATGATCGGCCAGACAATAGTTAGCCAGACAAGGTACAAGCTAGCTGGTAGAGATAACGAGTGTGTTAAACCATTAGATTACAATTGTTTATTCATTTAGTTTTAATAGTTTAGCAGGAAACAGTTTTGAGACATGAGAAGTTCCTTTAGGGGGTAGTGTTTCAGGTGCTCAGGTGAGAGTGGAGGAGCTGTGTCTTCAGATGTTTCTTGAAGACAGAGAGGGACTTGGCAGAATGGATGAAGTGTGGAAGTTCATTCTGCCATCAGGGGACAATGGCGGAGAAAGTTCTGGATAGTGATTTTGTGCCACGATGCAATGGGACCACCATATGCCATTTGGTGGCAGAGCATAGCGGTTGGGAGGGAACATAAGTTTGTAATAGTGAGTTGAGGTAGGTAGGTGTAATTTTGTTGGTCATTCTGTACGCAAGCATCAAGGCTTTGAACATGATGCGGGTAGCCACAGGGAGCCAGTGGAGCAAAACCAGAAGAGGTGTGACGTGAGCCCTCTTTGGTTGGCTGAAAACCAGACACGCACACGCATTCTGTATCACTTGCAGAGGCTTAATAGTGCATGCAGGTAGGCCAGCTAAGAGAACATTGCAGTAGTCCTGTCTTGAGATGACGAGACTGTGGTCACAAACAGGTTTACTGCAAACACTCATTAGTATTACTCACAAATACTGTGCAATTACTCATTCCACAGTTCTCCAAACAGACTTCAATAAACAATAATCTTTAATAAATATGACCTAGTCTTATTGACGATTATAGGAAAATGAAAAATACCATATAAGCCCGCTACAGCTAATCAATTTTGCATTAGAATATGACTATTTTGAAGAGTGCTGTACCCTCTCTTTATAGTTAGCTTAGATATTTGTTGAGCACCAAAGTCTGTAAGGGGTACAATTTAAGGTGACGTTTTTGTGAGGGAAATTCAGTCTTCCTACATTACAAAAATTAAATTAACAAGGGATAACTGAACCAAAAAGTAATGTCACTGAAAAAAATAACAACGATGACCTCAACTGAGGAAGTGAGAAAATAATTAAGAAAAACTAAGAAAGAAAGAAATATAATTAGATGTAAAATAAAAAAAAAACTATAAGCACAATACAAATATATACAGTTACAATGACAGTCTTTGTGAAAATAATAATGGTAATCTACAAGCAATGTACCTATTCTATCTAATGAACCCCCACTAACCCACATCTGACATTCCACTAACCCTCCTTCCCACCCACCACTCTTTCCAAGTATCTGTGAGCTAAAGAGAAAGGTAGGTCGATCAATAAACACAAGAAAACACACAAGGTGTACTATATACAAGGTAAACTGATATCATACAGCGTGTTTAAGTAGGGCAGTGTTTTATTAGATCTGCTGTGCTTTGCAAGCCTTTAAGCCTACTGTCTGTTATTTAGCACTGTTCATGAGACATGTTGAAAGCTCCAAAAGGGTAAGATTCAGAGGTAACTGCAAGCACTGAAAAGGATAGAATGTTGTAGCTGTGATGCCAGCCAGACAGATAAATCTCTGATTGAGATTCATGTTGGAAGAATCATCGTCATTGAAGAACACAGGGGAGATAGGAATCGCTTTGTCTACTATCTACTATCTTGATAAGTATCAGATCATTTTGCTTAAATTGTCTAACACTGGGGTATTCTGAGGAGGGATTACAAAGGTTAGTATAAAGTATAAAGTATAAAGGTTTGACCGGACCATAAATTAGGCTTTTCCAAATCATTATTTTTCTGTAGCTGTAGACAGACCTGTGAGGATATTTCATGTATGACAACTCAAATTATTTGAGAAGAGGTGATTTTTTAATGAATCCTGATTTGGCCATAGAGGAGCAAAAATCATCTGTAAAAAAAAAAAAAATAAAAAAAACAGGAAAAAGTGACAAGCCAAAATCTTAGCAAAATCTTAGAAGTACTTTAACACTAGCATTAATCAAGGAAAGAAAGTGGTAACTGATCCACAGTATGCTCCTTAAAGACTGCATGAACTTACTCTTACATGAATCTGGCACATATTATAATTCCGTTATCTTTTTTTAATAGCATGGTTGATTTGCTACCTGACACTGAGTTTACCCTCATGAAGGCTTCAAGGTGAATTATTTTTAGGGAAAAAGTACTGTTTTATGATATTTTTTTCTCTTCCAATGCTGTTGACCTCTAAGTGTTTTAATTTTAATAGCATGGCATGATTACAAGTTACAAGAAGTTACATTGCTCACAAGTAATGAATTTCATTCCAAAACACATGTTTATTCACATCATTATGTACGTTTTGTAAAAATCCAACAATAAAAATCCTCACATTACACTATTCTACTCTTTGGAAACATGAATTTTTTGGTCATTTTTGAAATTATATTAAGACTTTGCTAGGTGGCTTACTCACTTCCAAATTCAATACAATACATAACTAAACACATGGAGAAATATGTGCAGTAATTTTGACAATCCACCAATGTGTACACACTCACCTCTCAACAAAAAACTTCACGTACACAGGTGTCAGCCATTACTGGCAAAACCAAAAGCCCCTGCTGCAGTCTCAGCTCCTGTAGTTGCAATTCTTGCAATTAGATTACTAGTAGATCCCCAAAATTCACAGTCAGAACTATAAAGACAAAGCAACTTACACAAGTTACAGTTTTACATATAATCCATTTATACAGCTGGATATTTACTGAGGCAATGGCAAGGTATGAATCTTGCCCAAGGATACCACAGCAGTGTCCCAGCAGGGAATTGAATTGGCAACATTTTGGTTCGCAGTCGTGGCTCTTAACCACTATGCTACATTGCAACCCCATATAAGGGCTAAACCACTTGCATTTGCCGGGAAACGAACCCAGGTCAACTGCTTAGAAGGCAGCTATGCTCACCACTATACCACCAACTCTGTGCGGTGCTATATATTGGCAGATGCTCTTATCCAGAGCAACATACACAGGTTACAGTTTTACATATCAACCATTTATACAGCGGGATATTTACTGAGGCAATTTCAGGTTAACCTTAATCAAGGGTACCACAGTTGTGTCCCAGCAGGGAATTCAATTGGCAACCTTTTGGGTAGAAGTCCTGGCTCTTAACCACTATGCTACATTGCAACCCCATATAAGGGCTAAAACACTTGCGTTGGCCGGGAATCGAACCCGGGTCAACTGCTTGGAAGGCAGCTATGCTCACCACTATACCACCAACGCTGTGCGGTGCTGTATATTGGCAGATGCTCTTATCCAGAGTAACTTACACAGGTTAGAGTTTTACATATAGTGCATTTATACAGGTAGAAGTCCTGGCTCTTCTCCACTATGCTACATTGCAACCCCATATAAGGGCTAAAACACTTGCGTTGGCCGGGAATCGAACCCGGGTCAACTGCTTGGAAGGCAGCTATGCTCACCACTATACCACCAACGCTGTGCGGTGCTGTATATTGGCAGATGCTCTTATCCAGAGTAACTTACACAGGTTAGAGTTTTACATATAGTGCATTTATACAGGTAGAAGTCCTGGCTCTTATCCACTATGCTACATTGCAACCCCATATAAGGGCTAAAACACTTGCGTTGGCCGGGAATCGAACCCGGGTCAACTGCTTGGAAAGCAGCTATGCTCACCACTATACCACCAACGCTGTGCAGTACTATATAATGGCAGATGCTCTTATCCAGAGCAACTTACACAGGTTACAGTTTTACATATCAACCATTTATACAGCTGGATATTTACTGAGGCAATTTCAGGTTAACAACCTTGCCCAAGGGTACAACAGCAGTGTCCCAGCATGGAATTGAATTGGCAACCTTTTGGGTAGAAGTCCTGGCTCTTATTCACTATGCTACATTGCAACCCCATATAAGGGCTAAAACAAATGCGTTGGCCAGGAATCGAACCCGGGTCAACTGCTTGGAAGGCAGCTATGCTCACCACTATACCACCAACGCTGTGCAGTACTATATTTTGACAGATGCTCTTATACAGAGCAACTTACACAGGTTACAGTTTTACATATCATCCATTTATACAGCTGGATATTTACTGAGGCAATTTCAGGTTAACAACCTTGCTCAAGGGTACCACAGCAGTGTCCCAGCATGGAATTGAATTGGCAACCTTTTGAGTAGAAGTCCTGGCTCTTATCCACTATGCTACATTGCAACCCCATATAAGGGCTAAAACACTTGCGTTGGCCGGGAATCGAACCCGGGTCAACTGCTTGGAAGGCAGCTATGCTCACCACTATACCACCAACTCTGTGCGGTGCTATATATTGGCAGATGCTCTTATCCAGAGCAACTTACACAGGTTACAGTTTTACATATCAACCATTTATACAGCTGGATATTTACTGAGGCAATTTCAGGTTAACCTTAATCAAGGGTACCACAGTTGTGTCCCAGCAGGGAATTGAATTGGCACCCTTTTGGGTAGAAGTCCTGGCTCTTAACCACTATGCTACATTGCAACCCCATATAAGGACTAGAACACTTGCGTTGGCCGGGAATCGAACCCGGGTCAACTGCGTGGAAGGCAGCTATGCTCACCACTATACCACCAACGCTGTGCGGTGCTATATATTGGCAGATGCTCTTATCCAGAGCAACTTACACAGGTTAGAGTTTTACATATAGTGCATTTATACAGGTAGAAGTCCTGGCTCTTATCCACTATGCTACATTGCAACCCCATATAAGGGCTAAAAACACTTGCATTTGCCGGGAATCAAGCCCGAGTCAACTGCTTGAAAGGCAGCTATGATCACCACTATACCACCAACGCTGTGCAGTACTATATTTTGACAGATGCTCTTATCAAGAACAACTTACACAGGTTAGAATTTTACATATAGTCCATTTATACAGCTGGATATTTACTGAGGCAATTTCAGGTTAACAACCTTGCTCAAGGGTACCACAGTTGTGTCCCAGCAGAGAATTCAATTGGCAACCTTTTGGGTAGAAGTCCTGACTCTTATCCACTATGCTACATTGCAACCCCATATAAGGGCTAAAACACTTGCGTTGGCCGGGAATGGAACCCAGGTCAACTGCTTGGAAGGCAGCTATGCTCACCACTATACCACCAATGCTGTGCAGTACGATATAATGGCAGATGCTCTTATCCAGAGCAACTTACAAAGGTTACAGTTTTACATATCATCCATTTATACAGCTGGATATTTACTGAGGCAATTTCAGGTTAAGAACCTTGCCCAAGAGTACCACAGTTGTGTCACAGCAGGGAATTGAATTGGCAACCTTCTGGTTTGGAGTCACGGCTCTTAACCACTATGCTACATTGCAACCCCATATAAGGGCTAAAACACTTGCGTTGGCCGGGAATTAAACCCGAATCAACTGCTTGGAAGGCAGCTATACTCACCACTATACCACCAACACTGTGCGGTGCTATATATTGGCAGATGCTCTTATCCAGAGCAACTTACACAGGTTACAGTTTTACATATAATCCATTTATACAGCTGGATATTTACTGAGGCAATGGCAAGGTATGAATCTTGCCCAAGGATACCACAGCAGTGTCCCAGCAGGGAATTCAATTGGCAACCTTTTGGTTCGGAGTCGTGGCTCTGATCCACTATGCTACATTGCAACCCCATATAAGGGCTAAAACACTTGCATTTGCCGGGAATCAAGCCCGAGTCAACTGCTTGGAAGGCAGCTATGATCACCACTATACCACCAACGCTGTGCAGTACTATATTTTGACAGATGCTCTTATCCAGAGCAACTTACACAGGTTACAGTTTTACATATCATCCATTTATACAGCTGGATATTTACTGAGGCAATTTCAGGTTAACAACCTTGCCCAAGGGTACCGCAGCAGTGTCCCAGCATGGAATTGAATTGGCAACCTTTTGGTTCGAAGTCCTGGCTCTTATCCACTATGCTACATTGCAACCCCATATAAGGGCTAAAACACGTGCGTTGGCCGGGAATCGAACCCGGGTCAACTGCTTGGAAGGCAGCTATGCTCACCACTATACCACCAATGCTGTGCAGTACGATATAATGGCAGATGCTCTTATCCAGAGCAACTTACACAGGTTACAGTTTTACATATCAACCATTTATACAGCTGGATATTTACTGAGGCAATTTCAGGTTAAGAACCTTGCCCAAGGGTACCACAGTTGTGTCCCAGCAGCGAATTCAATTGGCAACTTTTTGGGTAGAAGTCCTGGCTCTTATCCACTATGCTTCATTGCAACCCCATATAAGGGCTAAAACACTTGCGTTGGCCGGGAATCAAACCCGGGTCAACTGCTTGGAAGGCAGCTATGCTCACCACTATACCACCAACGCTGTGCAGTACTGTATTTTGACAGATGCTCTTATCCAGAGCAACTTACACAGGTTGCAGTTTTACATATCAACCATTTATACAGCTGGACATTTACTGAGGCAATTTCAGGTTAACAACCTTGCTCAAGTTTACCACAGTTGTGTCCCAGCAGGGAATTCAATTGGCAACCTTTTGGGTAGAAGTCCTGGCTCTTATCCACTATGCTACATTGCAACCCCATATAAGGGCTAAAACACTTGCGTTGGCCGGGAATCAAACCCGGGTCAACTGCTTGGAAGGCAGCTATGCTCACCACTATACCACCAACGCTGTGCAGTACAGTATTTTGACAGATGCTCTTATCCAGAGCAACTTACACAGGTTACAGTTTTACATATAATGCATTTATACAGCTGGATATTTACTGAGGCAATGGCAAAGTATGAATCTTGCCCAAGGGTACCACAGTTGTGTCCCAGCAGGGAATTGAATTGGCAACCTTTTGGGTAGAAGTCCTGGCTCTTATCCACTATGCTACATTGCAACCCCATATAAGGGCTAAAACACTTGCGTTGGCCGGGAATCGAACCCGGGTCAACTGCTTGGAAGGCAGCTATGCTCACCACTATACCACCAACGCTGTGCAGTACTGTATTTTGACAGATGCTCTTATCCAGAACAACTTACACAGGTTACAGTTTTACATATCAACCATTTATACAGCTGGACATTTACTGATGCAATTTCAGGTTAAGAACCTTGCCCAAGGGTACCACAGTTGTGTCCCAGCAGGGAATTGAATTGGCAACCTTCTGGTTTGGAGTCGCGGCTCTTAACCACTATGCTACATTGTAACCCCATATAAGGGCTAAAACACGTGCGTTGGCCGAGAATCAAACCCGAGTCAACTGCTTGGAAGGCAGCTATGCTCAACACTATACCACCAACGCTGTGCAGTACTATATTTTGACAGATGCTCTTATCAAGAACAACTTACACAGGTTCGAATTTTACATATAGTCCATTTATACAGCTGGATATTTACTGAAGCAATTTCAGGTTAACAACCTTGCTCAAGGGTACCACAGTTGTGTCCCAGCAGAGAATTCAATTGGCAACCTTTTGGGTAGAAGTCCTGACTCTTATCCACTATGCTACATTGCAACCCCATATAAGGGCTAAAACACTTGCGTTGGCCGGGAATGGAACCCAGGTCAACTGCTTGGAAGGCAGCTATGCTCACCACTATGCCACCAATGCTGTGCAGTACGACATAATGACAGATGCTCTTATCCAGAGCAACTTACAAAGGTTACAGTTTTACATATCATCCATTTATACAGCTGGATATTTACTGAGGCAATTTCAGGTTAAGAACCTTGCCCAAGAGTACCACAGTTGTGTCCCAGCAGGGAATTGAATTGGCAACCTTCTGGTTTGGAGTCGCGGCTCTTAACCACTATGCTACATTGCAACCCCATATAAGGGCTAAAACACTTGCGTTGGCCGGGAATAAAACCCGAATCAACTGCTTGGAAGGCAGCTATACTCACCACTATACCACCAACACTGTGCGGTGCTATATATTGGCAGATGCTCTTATCCAGAGCAACTTACACAGGTTACAGTTTTACATATGATCCATTTATACAGCTGGATATTTACTGAGGCAATTTCAGGTTAACAACCTTGCCCAAGGGTACCACAGCAGTGTCCCAGCATGGAATTGAATTGGCAACCTTTTGAGTAGAAGTCCTGGCTCTTATCCACTATGCTACATTGCAACCCCATATAAGGGCTAAAACACTTGCGTTGGCCGGGAATCGAACCCGGGTCAACTGCTTGGAAGGCAGCTATGCTCACCACTATACCACCAACTCTCTGCAGTACTATATAATGGCAGATGCTCTTATCCAGAGCAACTTACACAGGTTACAGTTTTACATATGATCCATTCATACAGCTGGATATTTACTGAAGCAATTTCAGGTTAACAACCTTGCCCAAGGGTACCACAGCAGTGTCCCAGCATGGAATTGAATTGGCAACCTTTTGGGTAGAAGTCCTGGCTCTTATCCACTATGCTACATTGCAACCCCATATAAGGGCTAAAACAAATGCGTTGGCCGGGAATCGAACCCGGGTCAACTGCTTGGAAGGCAGCTATGCTCACCACTATACCACCAACGCTGTGCAGTACTGTATTTTGACAGATGCTCTTATCCAGAGCAACTTACACAGGTTGCAGTTTTACATATCAACCATTTATACAGCTGGACATTTACTGAGGAAATTTCAGGTTAAGAACCTTGCCCAAGGGTACCACAGTTGTGTCCCAGCAGGGAATTGAATAGGCAATCTTTTGGTTCTCAGTCGTGGCTCTTAAGTACTATGCTACATTGCAACCCCATATAAGGGCTAAAACACATGCATTGGCCGGGAATCGAACCCGGGTCAACTGCTTGGAAGGCAGCTATGCTCACCACTATACCACCAACGCTGTGCAGTACTGTATTTTGACAGATGCTCTTATCCAGAGCAACTTACACAGGTTACAGTTTTACATATCAACCATTTATACAGCTGGACATTTACTGAGGCAATTTCAGGTTAAGAACCTTGCCCAAGGGTACCACAGTTGTGTCCCAGCAGGGAATTGAATTGGCAACCTTTTGGTTTGGAGTCGCGGCTCTTAACCACTATGCTACATTGCAACCCCATATAAGGGCTAAATCACTTGCGTTGGCCGGGAATACAACCCGAATCAACTGCTTGGAAGGCAGCTATGCTCACCACTATACCACCAACACTGTGCGGTGCTATATATTGGCAGATGCTCTTATCCAGAGCAACTTACACAGGTTACAGTTTTACATATAATCCATTTATACAGCTGGATATTTACTGAGGCAATGGCAAGGTATGAATCTTGCCCAAGGATACCACAGCAGTGTCCCAGCAGGGAATTGAATTGGCAACATTTTGGGTAGAAGTCCTGGCTCTTATCCACTATGCTTCATTGCAACCCCATATAAGGGCTAAAACACTTGCGTTGGCCGGGAATCGAACCCATGTCAACTGCTTGGAAGGCAGCTATGCTCACCACAATACCACCAACGCTGTGCAGTACTGTATTTTGACAGATGCTCTTATCCAGAGCAACTTACACAGGTTACAGTTTTACATGTAATCCATTTATACAGCTGGATATTTACTGAGGCAATGGCAAGGTATGAATCTTGCCCAAGGATACCACAGCAGTGTCCCAGCAGGGAATTGAATTGGCAACATTTTGGGTAGAAGTCCTGGCTCTTATCCACTATGCTTCATTGCAACCCCATATAAGGGCTAAAACACTTGCGTTGGCCGGGAATCGAACCCATGTCAACTGCTTGGAAGGCAGCTATGCTCACCACAATACCACCAACGCTGTGCAGTACTGTATTTTGACAGATGCTCTTATCCAGAGCAACTTACACAGGTTACAGTTTTACATATCAACCATTTATACAGCTGGACATTTACTGAGGCAATTTCAGGTTAAGAACCTTGCCCAAGGGTACCACAGTTGTGTCCCAGCAGGGAATTGAATTGGCAACCTTCTGGTTTGGAGTTGCGGCTCTTAACCACTATGCTACATTGCAACCCCATATAAGGGCTAAAACACTTGCGTTGGCCGGGAATAGCACCCGAATCAACTGCTTGGAAGGCAGCTATACTCACCACTATACCACCAACACTGTGCGGTGCTATATATTGGCAGATGCTCTTATCCAGAGCAACTTACACAGGTTACAGTTTTACATATAATCCATTTATACAGCTGGATATTTACTGAGGCAATGGCAAGGTATGAATCTTGCCCAAGGATACCACAGCAGTGTCCCAGCAGGGAATTGAATTGGCAACCTTTTGGTTTGGAGTCGCGGCTCTTAACCACTATGCTACATTGCAACCCCATATAAGGGTTAAATCACTTGCGTTGGCCGGGAATACAACCCGAATCAACTGCTTGGAAGGCAGCTATGCTCACCACTATACCACCAACACTGTGCGGTGCTATATATTGGCAGATGCTCTTATCCAGAGCAACTTACACAGGTTACAGTTTTACATATAATCCATTTATACAGCTGGATATTTACTGAGGCAATGGCAAGGTATGAATCTTGCCCAAGGATACCACAGCAGTGTCCCAGCAGGGAATTGAATTGGCAACATTTTGGGTAGAAGTCCTGGCTCTTATCCACTATGCTTCATTGCAACCCCATATAAGGGCTAAAACACTTGCGTTGGCCGGGAATCAAACCCATGTCAACTGCTTGGAAGGCAGCTATGCTCACCACTATACCACCAACGCTGTGCAGTACTGTATTTTGACAGATGCTCTTATCCAGAGCAACTTACACAGGTTGCAGTTTTACATATCAACCATTTATACAGCTGGACATTTACTGAGGCAATTTCAGGTTAACAACCTTGCCCAAGGGTACCACAGTTGTGTCCCAGCAGGGAATTGAATTGGCAACCTTTTGGTTCGAAGTCGTGGCTCTTATCCACTATGCTACATTGCAACCCCATATAAGGGCTAAAACACTTGCGTTGGCCGGGAATCGAACCCGGGTCAACTGCTTGGAAGGCAGCTATGCTCACCACTATACCACCAACGCTGTGCGGTGCTATATATTGGCAGATGCTCTTATCCAGAGCAACTTACACAGGTTACAGTTTTACATATAATCCATTTATACAGCTGGATATTTACTGAGGCAATGGCAAGGTATGAATCTTGCCCAAGGATACCACAGCAGTGTCCCAGCAGGGAATTGAATTGGCAACCTTTTGGGTAGAAGTCCTGGCTCTTATCCACTATGCTACATTGCAACCCCATATAAGGGCTAAAACACTTGCGTTGGCCGGGAATCAAACCCGGGTCAACTGCTTGGAAGGCAGCTATGCTCACCACTATACCACCAACGCTGTGCAGTACTGTATTTTGACAGATGCTCTTATCCAGAGCAACTTACACAGGTTACAGTTTTACATATCAACCATTTATACAGCTGGACATTTACTGAGGCAATTTCAGGTTAAGAACCTTGCCCAAGGGTACCACAGTTGTGTCCCAGCAGGGAATTGAATTGGCAACCTTTTGGTTAGAAGTCCTGGCTCTTAACCACTATGCTACATTGCAACCCCATATAAGGGCTAAAACACTTGCGTTGGCCGGGAATAGAACCCGAATCAACTACTTGGAAGGCAGCTATGCTCACCACTATACCACCAACGCTGTGCAGTACTGTATTTTGACAGATGCTCTTATCCAGAGCAACTTACACAGGTTACAGTTTTACATATCAACCATTTATACAGCTGGACATTTACTGAGGCAATTTCAGGTTAAGAACCTTGCCCAAGGGTACCACAGTTGTGTCCCAGCAGGGAATTGAATTGGCAACCTTTTGGTTCGAAGTCCTGGCTCTTAATCCACTATGCTACATTGCAACCCCATATAAGGGCTAAAACACTTGCGTTGGCCGGGAATCGAACCCGAAGTCAACTGCTTGGAAGGCAGCTATGCTCACCACTATACCACCAACGCTGTGCAGGTACTATATATTGGCAGATGCTCTTATCCAGAGCAACTTACACAGGTTACAGTTTTACATATCAACCATTTATACAGCTGGATATTTACTGAGGCAATTTCAGGTTAAGAACCTTGCCCAAGGGTACCACAGTTGTGTCCCAGCAGGGAATTGAATTGGCAACCTTTTGGTTAGAAGTCCTGGCTCTTATCCACTATGCTACATTGCAACCCCATATAAGGGCTAAAACACTTGCGTTGGCCGGGAATCGAACCCGAGTCAACTGCTTGGAAGGCAGCTATGCTCACCACTATACCACCAACGCTGTGCAGGTGCTATATATTGGCAGATGCTCTTATCCAGAGCAACTTACACAGGTTACAGTTTTACATATCAATCCATTTATACAGCTGGATATTTACTGAGGCAATGTCAAGGTTAATGAATCCTTGCCCAAGGGATACCACAGCTAGTGTCCCAGCATGGAATTGAATTGGCAACCTTTTGGGTAGAAGTCCTGGCTCTTATCCACTATGCTACATTGCAACCCCATATAAGGGCTAAAACACTTGCGTTGGCCGGGAATCAACCCGAGTCAACTGCTTGGAAGGCAGCTATGCTCACCACTATACCACCAACGCTGTGCAGTACTATATTTTGACAGATGCTCTTATCCAGAGCAACTTACACAGGTTACAGTTTTACATATCAACCATTTATACAGCTGGACATTTACTGAGGCAATTTCAGGTTAACATCCTTGGTCAAGGGTACCACAGTTGTGTCCCAGAAGGGAATTCAATTGGCAACGTTTTGGGTAGAAGTCCTGACTCTTATCCACTATGCTACATTGCAACCCCATATAAGGGCTAAAACACTTGCGTTGGCCGGGAATCAAACCCAGGTCAACTGCTTGGAAGGCAGCTATGCTCACCACTATACCACCAACGCTGTGCAGTACTATATATTGGCAGATGCTCTTATCCAGAGCAACTTACACAGGTTACAGTTTTACATATCATCCATTTATACAGCTGGATATTTACTGAGGCAATTTCAGGTTAAGAACCTTGCCCAAGGGTACCACAGTTGTGTCCCAGCAGGGAATTGAATTGGCAACCTTTTGGGTAGAAGTCCTGGCTCTTATCCACTATGCTACATTGCAACCCCATATAAGGGCTAAAACACTTGCGTTGGCCGGGAATCGAACCCGAGTCAACTGCTTGGAAGGCAGCTATGCTCACCACTATACCACCAACGCTGTGCAGTACTATATATTTGACAGATGCTCTTATCCAGAGCAACTTACACAGGTTACAGTTTTACATATCAACCATTTATACAGCTGGATATTTACTGAGGCAATTTCAGGTTAAGAACCTTGCCCAAGGGTACCACAGTTGTGTCCCAGCAGGGAATTGAATTGGCAACCTTTTGGGTAGAAGTCCTGGCTCTTATCCACTATGCTACATTGCAACCCCATATAAGGGCTAAAACACGTGCGTTGGCCGGGAATCGAAGCCCGAGTCAACTGCTTGGAAGGCAGCTATGCTCACCACTATACCACCAACGCTGTGCAGTACTATATTTTCACAGATGCTCTTATCCAGAGCAACTTACACAGGTTACAGTTTTACATATCATCCATTTATACAGCTGGATATTTACTGAGGCAATTTCAGGTTAACAACCTTGCCCAAGGGTACCACAGCAGTGTCCCAGCATGGAATTGAATTGGCAACCTTTTGGGTAGAAGTCCTGGCTCTTATCCACTATGCTACATTGCAACCCCATATAAGGGCTAAAACACTTGCGTTGGCCGGGAATCGAACCCGAGTCAACTGCTTGGAAGGCAGCTATGCTCACCACTATACCACCAACGCTGTGCAGTACTATATATTGGCAGATGCTCTTATCCAGAGCAACTTACACAGGTTACAGTTTTACATATCATCCATTTATACAGCTGGATATTTACTGAGGCAATTTCAGGTTAAGAACCTTGCCCAAGGGTACCACAGCAGTGTCCCAGCAGGGAATTGAATTGGCAACCTTTTGGGTAGAAGTCCTGGCTCTTATCCACTATGCTACATTGCATATTGCAACCCCATATAAGGGCTAAAACACTTGCGTTGGCCGGGAATCGAACCCGAGGTCAACTGCTTGGAAAGCAGCTATGCTCACCACTATACCACCATCGCTGTGCAGTACTGTATTTTGACAGATGCTCTTATCCAGAGCAACTTACACAGGTTACAGTTTTACATATCAACCATTTATACAGCTGGACATTTACTGAGGCAATTTCAGGTTAACAACCTTGCCCAAGGGTACCACAGTTGTGTCCCAGCATGGAATTGAATTGGCAACATTTTGGGTAGAAGTCCTGGCTCTTATCCACTATGCTACATTGCAACCCCATATAAGGGCTAAAACACTTGCATTTGCCGGGAATCAAGCCCGAGTCAACTGCTTGGAAGGCAGCTATGCTCACCACTATACCACCAACGCTGTGCAGTACTATATTTTCACAGATGCTCTTATCCAGAGCAACTTACACAGGTTACAGTTTTACATATCATCCATTTATACAGCTGGATATTTACTGAGGCAATTTCAGGTTAACAACCTTGCCCAAGGGTTGCGGTGCTTTATTTTGGCAGATGCTCTTATCCAGAGCAACTTACACAGGTTACAGTTTTACATATAATCCATTTATACAGCTGGATATTTACTGAGGCAATGGCAAGGTATGAATCTTGCCCAAGGATACCACAGCAGTGTCCCAGCAGGGAATTGAATTGGCAACCTTTTGTTTCGGAGTCGTGGCTCTTATCCACTATGCTACATTGCAACCCCATATAAGGGCTAAAACACTTGCATTTGCCGGGAATCAAGCCCGAGTCAACTGCTTGGAAGGCAGCTATGATCACCACTATACCACCAACGCTGTGCAGTACTATATTTTCACAGATGCTCTTATCCAGAGCAACTTACACAGGTTACAGTTTTACATATCATCCATTTATACAGCTGGATATTTACTGAGGCAATTTCAGGTTAAGAACCTTGCCCAAGGGTACCACAGTTGTGTCCCAGCATGGAATTGAATTGGCAACCTTTTGGTTCGAAGTCCTGGCTCTTATCCACTATGCTTCATTGCAACCCCATATAAGGGCTAAAACACTTGCGTTGGCCGGGAATAGAACCCGAATCAACTGCTTGGAAGGCAGCTATGCTCACCACAATACCACCAACGCTGTGCAGTATTCTATTTTGACAGATGCTCTTATCCAGAGCAACTTACACAGGTTGCAGTTTTACATATCAACCATTTATACAGCTGGACATTTACTGAGGCAATTTCAGGTTAAGAACCTTGCCCAAGGGTACCACAGTTTTGTCCCAGCAGGGAATTGAATTGGCAACCTTTTGGTTCGCAGTCGTGGCTCTTAACCACTATGCTACATTGCAACCCCATATAAGGGCTAAAACACTTGCGTTGGCCGGGAAACGAACCCGGGTCAACTGCTTGGAAGGCAGCTATGCTCACCACTATACCACCAACGCTGTGCGGTGCTATATATTGGCAGATGCTCTTATCCAGAGCAACTTACACAGGTTACAGTTTTACATATAATCCATTTATACAGCTGGATATTTACTGAGGCAATGGCAAGGTATGAATCTTGCCCAAGGATACCACAGCAGTGTCCCAGCATGGAATTGAATTGGCAACCTTTTGGGTAGAAGTCCTGACTCTTATCCACTATGCTACATTGCAACCCCATATAAGGGCTAAAACACATGCGTTGGCCGGGAATCAAACCCAGGTCAACTGCTTGGAAGGCAGCTATGCTCACCACTATACCACCAACACTGTGCAGTACTATATTTTGACAGATGCTCTTATCCAGAACAACTTACACAGGTTACAGTTTTACATATAGTCCATTTATACAGCTGGATATTTACTGAGGCAATTTCAGGTTAACAACCTTGCTCAAGGGTACCACAGTTGTGTCCCAGCAGGGAATTCAATTAGCAACCTTTTGGGTAGAAGTCCTGGCTCTTATCCACTATGCTACATTGCAACCCCATATAAGGGCTAAAACACTTGCGTTTGCTGGGAATCGAACCCGAGTCAACTATTTGGAAGGCAGCTATGCTCACCACTATACCACCAACGCTGTGTGGTGCTATATATTGGCAGATGCTCTTATCCAGAGCAACTTACACAGGTTACAGTTTTACATATCATCCATTTATACAGCTGGATATTTACTGAGACAATGGCAAGGTATGAATCTTGCCCAAGGATACCACAGCAGTGTCCCAGCAGGGAATTGAATTGGCAACCTTTTGGTTCGAAGTCCTGGCTCTTATCCACTATGCTTCATTGCAACCCCATATAAGGGCTAAAACACTTGCGTTGGCCGGGAATCGAACCCGAGTGAACTGCTTGGAAGGCAGCTATGCTCACCACTATACCACCAACGCTGTGCAGTACTATATTTTCACAGATGCTCTTATCCAGAGCAACTTACACAGGTTACAGTTTTACATATCATCCATTTATACAGCTGGACATTTACTGAGGCAATTTCAGGTTAACAACCTTGCCCAAGGGTACCACAGTTGTGTCCCAGCATGGAATTGAATTGGCAACATTTTGGGTAGAAGTCCTGGCTCTTATCCACTATGCTACATTGCAACCCCATATAAGGGCTAAAACACTTGCATTTGCCGGGAATCAAGCCCGAGTCAACTGCTTGGAAGGCAGCTATGCTCACCACTATACCACCAACGCTGTGCAGTACTATATTTTCACAGATGCTCTTATCCAGAGCAACTTACACAGGTTACAGTTTTACATATCATCCATTTATACAGCTGGATATTTACTGAGGCAATTTCAGGTTAACAACCTTGCCCAAGGGTACCACAGCAGTGTCCCAGCATGGAATTGAATTGGCAACCTTTTGGTTCGAAGTCCTGGCTCTTATCCACTATGTTACATTGCAACCCCATATAAGGGCTAAAACACGTGCGTTGGCCGGAAATCGAACCCGAGTCAACTGCTTGGAAGGCAGCTATGCTCACCACTATACCACCAACGCTGTGCGGTGCTATATATTGGCAGATGCTCTTATCCAGAGCAACTTACACAGGTTACAGTTTTACATATCATCCATTTATACAGCTGGATATTTACTGAGACAATGGCAAGGTATGAATCTTGCCCAAGGATACCACAGCAGTGTCCCAGCAGGGAATTGAATTGGCAACCTTTTGTGTAGAAGTCCTGGCTCTTATCCACTATGCTTCATTGCAACCCCATATAAGGGCTAAAACACTTGCGTTGGCCGGGAATCGAACCCGAGTGAACTGCTTGGAAGGCAGCTATGCTCACCACTATACCACCAACGCTGTGCAGTACTATATTTTCACAGATGCTCTTATCCAGAGCAACTTACACAGGTTACAGTTTTACATATCATCCATTTATACAGCTGGACATTTACTGAGGCAATTTCAGGTTAACAACCTTGCCCAAGGGTACCACAGTTGTGTCCCAGCATGGAATTGAATTGGCAACATTTTGGGTAGAAGTCCTGGCTCTTATCCACTATGCTACATTGCAACCCCATATAAGGGCTAAAACACTTGCATTTGCCGGGAATCAAGCCCGAGTCAACTGCTTGGAAGGCAGCTATGCTCACCACTATACCACCAACGCTGTGCAGTACTATATTTTCACAGATGCTCTTATCCAGAGCAACTTACACAGGTTACAGTTTTACATATCATCCATTTATACAGCTGGATATTTACTGAGGCAATTTCAGGTTAACAACCTTGCCCAAGGGTACCACAGCAGTGTCCCAGCATGGAATTGAATTGGCAACCTTTTGGTTCGAAGTCCTGGCTCTTATCCACTATGCTACATTGCAACCCCATATAAGGGCTAAAACACGTGCGTTGGCCGGAAATCGAACCCGAGTCAACTGCTTGGAAGGCAGCTATGCTCACCACTATACCACCAACGCTGTGCGGTGCTATATATTGGCAGATGCTCTTATCCAGAGCAACTTACACAGGTTACAGTTTTACATATCATCCATTTATACAGCTGGATATTTACTGAGACAATGGCAAGGTATGAATCTTGCCCAAGGATACCACAGCAGTGTCCCAGCAGGGAATTGAATTGGCAACCTTTTGTGTAGAAGTCCTGGCTCTTATCCACTATGCTTCATTGCAACCCCATATAAGGGCTAAAACACTTGCGTTGGCCGGGAATCGAACCCGGGTCAACTGCTTGGAAGGCAGCTACGCTCACCACTATACCACCAACGCTGTGCAGTACTGTATTTTGACAGATGCTCTTATCCAGAGCAACTTACTCAGGTTGCAGTTTTACATATCAACCATTTATACAGCTGGACATTTACTGAGGCAATTTCAGGTTAAGAACCTTGCCCAAGGGTACCACAGTTGTGTCCCAGCAGGGAATTGAATTGGCAACCTTTTGGTTCGCAGTCGTGGCTCTTAACCACTATGCTACATTGCAACCCCATATAAGGGCTAAAACACTTGCGTTGGCCGGGAATCGAACCCGGGTCAACTGCTTGGAAGGCAGCTATGCTCACCACTATACCACCAACGCTGTGCGGTGCTTTATTTTGGCAGATGCTCTTATCCAGAGCAACTTACACAGGTTACAGTTTTACATATAATCCATTTATACAGCTGGATATTTACTGAGGCAATGGCAAGGTATGAATCTTGCCCAAGGATACCACAGCAGTGTCCCAGCAGGGAATTGAATTGGCAACCTTTTGTTTCGGAGTCGTGGCTCTTATCCACTATGCTACATTGCAACCCCATATAAGGGCTAAAACACTTGCATTTGCCGGGAATCAAGCCCGAGTCAACTGCTTGGAAGGCAGCTATGATCACCACTATACCACCAACGCTGTGCAGTACTATATTTTCACAGATGCTCTTATCCAGAGCAACTTACACAGGTTACAGTTTTACATATCATCCATTTATACAGCTGGATATTTACTGAGGCAATTTCAGGTTAAGAACCTTGCCCAAGGGTACCACAGTTGTGTCCCAGCATGGAATTGAATGGGCAACCTTTTGGTTCGAAGTCCTGGCTCTTATCCACTATGCTTCATTGCAACCCCATATAAGGGCTAAAACACTTGCGTTGGCCGGGAATAGAACCCGAATCAACTGCTTGGAAGGCAGCTATGCTCACCACAATACCACCAACGCTGTGCAGTATTCTATTTTGACAGATGCTCTTATCCAGAGCAACTTACACAGGTTGCAGTTTTACATATCAACCATTTATACAGCTGGACATTTACTGAGGCAATTTCAGGTTAAGAACCTTGCCCAAGGGTACCACAGTTTTGTCCCAGCAGGGAATTGAATTGGCAACCTTTTGGTTCGCAGTCGTGGCTCTTAACCACTATGCTACATTGCAACCCCATATAAGGGCTAAAACACTTGCGTTTGCTGGGAATCGAACCCGAGTCAACTATTTGGAAGGCAGCTATGCTCACCACTATACCACCAACGCTGTGTGGTGCTATATATTGGCAGATGCTCTTATCCAGAGCAACTTACACAGGTTACAGTTTTACATATCAACCATTTATACAGCTGGATATTTACTGAGGCAATTTCAGGTTAAGAACCTTGCCCAAGGGTACCACAGTTGTGTCCCAGCAGGGAATTCAATTGGCAACCTTTTGGGTAGAAGTCCTGGCTCTTATCCACTATGCTTCATTGCAACCCCATATAAGGGCTAAAACACTTGCGTTGGCCGGGAATCGAACCCGGGTCAACTGCTTGGAAGGCAGCTATGCTCACCACTATACCACCAACGCTGTGCAGTACTGTATTTTGACAGATGCTCTTATCCAGAGCAACTTACACAGGTTGCAGTTTTACATATCAACCATTTATACAGCTGGATATTTACTGAGGCAATTTCATGTTAACAACCTTGCTCAAGGGTACCACAGTTGTGTCCCAGTAGGGAATTGAATTGGCAACCTTTTGGGTAGAAGTCCTGGCTCTTATCCACTATGCTACATTGCAACCCCATATAAGGGCTAAAACACTTGCGTTGGCCGGGAATAGAACCCGAATCAACTGCTTGGAAGGCAGCTATGCTCACCACTATACCACCAACGCTGTGCAGTACTATATATTAGCAGATGCTCTTATCCAGAGCAACTTACACAGGTTACAGTTTTACATATAATCCATTTATACAGATGGATATTTACTGAGGCAATTTCAGGTTAACAACCTTGCTCAAGGGTACCACAGTTGTGTCCCAGCAGGGAATTGAATTGGCAACATTTTGGTTCGGAGTCGTGGCTCTTATCCACTATGCTACATTGCAACCCCATATAAGGGCTAAAACACTTGCATTTGCCGGGAATCGAGCCCCAGTCAACTGCTGGGGCTCTCTGGGCCGCTCAACTGCTGGGCCACTCAACTTACACAGGTTATGGTTTTACACATAATCCATTCATACAGATATTTACTGAGGCAAATGCAGGTTAAGTACCTTGCCCAAAGTTACAGCAGTTGTATCCCAGCAGGGATTTGATTTGGCAGTCTTTTGGTTATGAGTGTTTGCACTTAACCACTAAGCTACATTGCCACCCCATATAAGAATTGAAACATTTGCGTTGGCCGGGAACCGATTCCGGCTCAATTGTTTGGAAGGCAGCCATGCTCACCACTCGACCACCAACGCTGTGCAGTTTGGTCATTTAGCAGATGCTGTTATCCAGAGCAACTTACACAGGTTATAGATTTCTATATAAAACCTTTATACAGCTTGATATTCACTAATTTCTGCAGCACGTCGTTCAGTATTTAAATCAATTATACGGTAACCAAATGTCAGCCAGCTAATAATAATATTACTAATAATGCAAATAGATTTTTGCCCACTCATTGAAATCAATTGCATGAGTATTCTCTTACTTACTCGCATCCTGACAAGATGTAAAAAGAACTTATGTTTTTAATTCAAAATAAAAGCTTCTATTTTTCAACGATAGTAACCATCTTCAGTTCAGTTTACATGAACCGTCTTTGTCTTGGGATGACCTGACCTCTTTGAATGTGGTGTAGTGAGAATGAGCTGTTCATCACCTACCTGTGATGAAAATGCGCATAGTGAATTTGTTCAGCGGTGACAACCATCACTCAGAAAGAGGAACACCTTTCACAGTAAGAGACACAATGTTGTTTTCTAATGTATAATGTTGAATGTTAAGTAAAATGCTTCTCTATCTCCTGTATATTTGCACCTCTTTATTTTAACAGTCCTGGTAAGAGGTTCCTCACAGAGATGGTAAGTCTCCATGATCACATTCAAAAGATTTTCCTGAGACTTTCACCCATTTTACTTGTTTTGCAGGTATGCAGGGCAAATTTATATATGTATGAACATCCTTTATGTAGAATTATATGTTTTAATGGTATTATCCATTTATACTGCTGGTAAAGCAGTTCTGTTAAAAACATGCACATGAGGTTACAACAGCAGTGCCCCACCTGGAAATAAAATCTGGGTCATACTGAGATAATCTGCCGCCACTAAAGATGCAGAGTTAAATTTCATAATTGGGTTTATGCCCGTTTTGTCTACTGCAAAAGAGGGTTAAGAAAACATCAGGGAGAAGGACAATTCCAGCTCCAGCTAGCAGATTGTATGCTTTTTTTTCTTCACAATATGGACCTGGTTGTGGTGCTTTGATACATTTAATGCAAATATAATTGTATTATGCCACCTTAGATGAATAAAGAAGTCACAGTTTCCACATTTTCAATTTCATCACTTGATATAAAATACCCAAGTCTCTTTCAAGTGCAAACAAATGGAAAAATAAGGCTATTGTGATACTAAAAGTGATCCATCATTGTAAAATGAAGCAAATATTGTTTCATATCTTGAATGTTCACATTGCAATAAAATGCAATAAAACTGTCATATGGAAAAAGGTGAGAATTGTATATAATAAGATATAATTTGTCAGTGCAGCGGGAATGTGAGATAGGACAAGTGTGTTTGAATGTAATGGAAAATAAAAGAACACTAATTTAAGTTAGTGTAGGTGTGGAGATGAAAGCACTCCACAGATAAAAGGACGGCTTTCCATGATTTCCCTTGTAGCTTGGTTCGGTTGCCCTGGAGACCAAAGAGGGCGAGAGAGAAGGGAGAGAGAAAGAGAATATCGTATTCTTATGCTAATTTCATATGACTTTCTTTTTTGTAACTACGCGCTAAATTGATAGTTGTTGCACTCTGGTCTTTCGTGCAAATTCTTGCTATAGGCTCACCTTCGAGAAAAATAGAGAAAAGGTACTTCAGATCATTTTATCCTATTATTATATAGCTCTGGAAAACATCAAAGTTATCTTTTACACTTCTGGACTTCAGAGGACCCAAAGTCACGAGGATTTTAGGAGTCTTTTGGAAGCCCCAGAAAGGTGTAGTCTCACCCTTTTTTGACTCGATTTCTGAATTAAAGTTTTATTTTTAGATTCTCATCCATACAAACTGAATCTTTAAATAACTAAATAAAAATATGCATAATTGAAAAAAATTAACATTTTTGTTCTGGTATTTTGTGTTGGAACTGCAAAAATCCAAAGTGCAAGCAATCCAAAGTGGTAGAATAAGGAGCAAAATGGATTTTAATTGTTTTATCTATACAAAACATGGTTTATCCAGCATGGCAGACGTGTGACTGTAGGCTAGTAATACTCATTGAATGAGTATGAAATGGGTATGAGGAGTCAGCACTGGGCTCTAAACCAGTGATCAACATGTTGTTAGGAAGCATAACACATCTACTAAACCAAAATTTGCCTGCATCAATTAATTAATGACAATCACAAATTTCATTGTGTAATGTCAGAATGATGCACTACAAACACCACCATGGCATATAAGGACTTAATTTAATCCATGAGTACTTCAGTGGATTTCAACCCTCATAGGGCCGAAAGTGGCAAGTGATGTGACACTAATCAAACCTTGCTATCGTGTAACCAGAAGTGAGTTGCATGAGAACGGCAGGGGCACCGAAGCACCCAGCCAGTAATAGCTAATCTCCCCTCACCCCTCACAAAATCATTTTCGGCTCATTCTAAGGCTCTCTCCAAGGTGAGAAATCTTTGCAGCTTCTCCCCTTGCAAATTATCATGGATGATACCTGGATAACCTTCCTTATCCAACTAGGTATAAACCTCCCTCCCTCCCTAAGCAACCTCAAGCAACCTCAGAATCACTGCAGTATCTGGGAAGTTTGGGGTGGATGCTTGCAAACCATCATGGTTTAGCCCTGGCTCTAAATAGACCCCATTAGTGAGGTGCAGGGCATTAGCTAAGAAGTAGGCTTCAAAGTCCTCCAAGGTGATACAGTGCCATTTTTGGAGTTCTTGTGACATGGGGATGGCTGCCTCTTTGGTTTAATCTTGTTGTGTTATCAGGGAGGCATCCCCTGGATGAGAAAAATATACAAAATAGAAAAATCCAAATGAAAATAAATGAAATAAAACAAGCATGCATTCTTTGGGTTATTGTCCAGTCACCCACCAGGAGCTACTGTGCCTTTATTCTCCACCATATTGCACATGACACAGTGGTGGGTGTGGTCATCATTACATTTCATTATTGTCATTTTGCAGATGTTCTTTTCCAGAGTGACTTACATAGGTTGCACATTTTATATGTTATCCATTTATGCAGCTGTACATTTACTGAGGCAGCTGTGGGCTTGGGCATCTTGCCCAAAGGGTACAGTAGCAGTGCCCCAGCAGGGAATCAAACTAGTGACCTTTCAGTCATGAGCCCTGCTCCTTACCACTACGCTACACTGCTGCCCCTTCAATGTCTATTATGCTGTGCCATCATGCCAAGCTGTGTCATTCCCCTTTTAAGGATTAAAGAAAATAATAACAGTAAAAAAACACTCTGTGAGGTTACAAAGAAGCACGCTTTGGCTCCATTGTGGTAGGATGTGATGTAACAGCTGACACAGTAGGCTGTGCTGTGGAGCAGGCTGTATGCAGGCAGCAAGCACTGCCTGGCCTGATTCCTAGCCAGCTTCAGCTGTGTCTATGCACATGGGAAGCAGCAGGTACATCTCACTGTGGCCATAGAGGGAGAGCAGCCCTGTCTGATCCCGCAACAAGCTCCCAGCATCACAAGCAAATTAATAATCTCCTCTCCTCAGCGTGTGTCCGTCTCTGCCTCACAGTTAACCCCTTCACCACCCTGGTCCTCCCGTCTTTGATATAATCTCTGACAACACACGTCAGAGACCTCCACCACTGACAAGTGGCTTCTGTTTGCGCTGTAGTTAATAGGTATTAAGACAATATTGCATAATCTCCCATGGTGCAATTAAGCAGGACTGACGCACTTGTGGATGCTGCACACCAGCACTGCTTTTTATTAATGGCCACTGCCTGGACTATCATTTCTCACAAAGTTGAAATTGTAAGGAAATCTAATGAATAGCTTATATTCACCTGTCATGATACTGATTATAGTCTGTTGCATTATCAGTCAAACCTGATAACAAAGATAGAGAACTGAGGCAGGCTCAAACATAATTGTCTTTTTACAAGAGAGCTCCTTGTACAACCTCATGCCAAAAATTGGATAGAGCAATTTTACATTTTTTTAAAGTAGGTATGAATTTCAATACTATTAATATAGTCAGTGGCAGGAGACAGAGGGAATCATGAAACAGCCTTTCAAAAATGTACATACTAATATCACCTAATAACAATTTAATGATGTCTTATGATTTCATATTACTTCAGCAGAAATGTGATGCCTTTGTTTGAGCGGCAGTGCCTACTGCTTTATTACATTGACACCATCAATGAGCTGAAAAGAGTACTTTCATCTCAGAGTCACAGTGCCAAGGGCTGTGGGCTGAAACCAATGGTGAATGGTGATTGTGTGCTCTAAGCCAATGAGCAACCCAGGGGACAAGCTCACGGGTATTTTATATGCTGGGCTGACCCTGAGTGTCTTCCTGTTTCTAAGAGCTCCTCCTGGTCACTTCTGTCTCTGCCAAAGAGTTTGTGTTTGCTCACATGATTGGGTATTCAGCATCTCAGTGCATTCAGTTTAACATATCAGTTTTTTTCCCTCCCAGAGAAGCTTCCTGAAATGACACTCCCCATTTAAAATGAAAATGGTCAGTGCCAGGAAATCCCACTTCTCCATCACTGTTAAGGTCAAATGGTTAATGTTACGTGAGATGATAGGTGAGTGAGTAGGTCATTGCATTTTACAATAAAACGTGGCAATTTCAAATGTCACCTCTTTAAAACACTGAAAGAAATACTTGTTAAGTTTCCCATTGTGATTTATTCAAGGGTGGTTATACAAAATACAGTCCTGAATCCTTAGTTAAGTAATTTTTTGTTTTGTTTTGTTTTTTAGCAATTATTTGCTTAGCAGCTAAAAAATGACTTTCCATTCTTTTTGTGTTTTAGAATGTTTTAAACAGGCTGCATGTGACTTAATGCTAGATGACATCTGTCACTCTGCACATTTTATGACACACTTAAAAAACAGAAAACTTAAAAATTTAAAAAATCAAACAACTAGCCCTGAAGTGAAACTGAATAGATGTAGCTCTTGATTAAATCATCTTGTTTGCTTATCTTTGACTTGTGATTACACACAAGCATCTCTTTCATTTTTTGTGAACACAATAGAGTGTGTTCATTGATCACCAAAACCAATTAAGAGAATTATTGTGTTGAAAAACATATATTGTGGCATTTGCATGTTTGTTAGTCAAAGTTAAAGACAAACATTGATTGAATCAGGACCTATATCTTAGGTCTCAGTTCCTATCTTACATGTGTACACAGAACACCAAATCAGGTTGAACGTACTGGCATTTTTTTTTTTTTTACATTTTTTACTGCTACAGTGCAATGTCTCATTCAAATGTCACACTCAAATGTTTTCCATCTTTCACCTATTCTAATTTAGTACCTCCCAAATAATAATATGACCTGAAATTATCGTAGTGCCATATGTAGAACTTTACTTTTGTCAAAGTAAACTTTAATTTGCAGCATGTCAGCCGTAATATGGATTCTATTTAAATATTCTTAAATTATTTTACTAACATTAAAGCTGTTTGAAATAAGGTGAGAAAATGATTCCGAGAAGTAAGACAATAAGCACTCATGAAAACAATGTAAAAGGCAACAGACAGTGGAACAGAAACATGTCATGGCTTAAATTGCATTATATTAAAATATCCATAAGTTCATTGAATAAGACCAGCGACTGTTAAGTTGCTGGAGGGATGATGACCAATAACATGTGGTGGGCTATGGGAAGGTTCTTTCCATCCACTACTAGCCAGGGGAGAGGTGTTGTCCTCCCTTGGTTCCTTCAGAGTTTTGCCCTGTAACAGCCCCTTGAGGGGCTTCATTGCCTCTGGCCTAGCATATACACTCTTTGCCAGAAGAGCAGCATGGAGCTGGATAAGCTATATAGGGCAGTGATGAGGTCATGCCAATAAGGAACAGGATGTTGTGGTTAGGCATCTACCCTCTCAGTTCTGCGACTAACAAAAGAATCAAATCATTGCCATAAGATCACACATCTGATAATTAGCATGCACAGAACAGTGAGTGAATATATGTGGTCACTATTCATTCAGACAGCTTACGATTTACTTGAGCAGTTCTTGTTTCTAGGTCATGGTCCTTGGTGTTTAAATTCCTTAAATGATGGGTCAAGTTGTGAGTGGGAACAAGGAAAAATTAACAGCACAAAACCTTGTCTGTAATGGTTAGGTTTGGTTAGGAAGGTGTTATGGGATAAACCTGGAATACAGCCATGACCTGTAAAACATAATATTGTTATGCAAGCTCAAATGTAAATAGATTTGTTATATCCAATCTGAGGTGCAATATATCATGCTTCATCATGTTATGGTTGTTATGTACAGAAAGCAGCCATTGCTGACGTCAGCTTCATGCAGTCTGTCAGGCGGTTGCAATCACTATATAACCATTGGCATGCAGTCAGGGTTCCAGATTAATCTGGTACATGCCACTCAAGCATGTTTCCTGTAGTCTTCCATGACCTTACTTATCAACACTAACAATACCTTGAAGCCAGAGAAGGATGTTTTTAACATCCCCAGGGTGTTTGCTGGAAGTTTCATTCCTCTAATCATAAGAAGATCATTTTACAAGGAAACATCGCCGGCTTGTCAACTGCATATTATCTTGTCTGTTGGCTGTAGCTATAAACACCTTGATTCCTGGCTGAAGCATTATAGCAGCATCAATTTACACCTATGAGTGTTTGCCACATGTACCTAACACATGACATTCTGTGTGATCTCAGCCAAAGCATTCATAACAGTGGCTCAAGCAGACCAAATGGGCTTACCACATTAAGAGGAGTCAACGAGCATGCAGTCTCCTTCCAACCATGTTTCCTCTCAAAAGCACAAAGGCCAAGCTATGAGCCTCAGAAACAAGCACAGAAAAGTGAACCCATTTTCTCAAAGCCTGTACCTCCAGGTCCATTTCCATTTTAGGCAAAAAGCAGACATTACACAGAATAATGACAGATATTATAATAATGAAGTGATTATTTTAATATTTTGAAAATGACTACATATTCAAACATATCCAGGCTGCTTTCAAAGCTTCAGTTTATATATACAGTATAGGTTGATGGTTTAGTTCCCCACTAGGGCACTGCTGTTGTACCCTTGGGCAAGGTACTTAACTCAGAATTGCCTCAAAATTAGTCATGTTTATTGTATTTAGGTACATAAGTACTTGGCTAACAAAAAGAGTAACAAAACAAAAGAAAACAAAACAGACTAATGTTTAGTGTGAGTAAGGAACAGTATACTGCTCATGGTATCTTCAGAATCAGTACTACTCGAAAATTCAGGACAAATCTTGCATCCAACAAGCAAAAATTAAAAGATTTTGCATGATCGGTCACACATTTAGGATTATTTATTCAATGGACTCATTGATTCTGATCCATAGCTTTGTCTGTTCAGTAAAGCCATAGGTCATAAAGCACCCAAAGACAACATGAGTTGCTACATATCACCTCAGAACAGAAACCTCTAAAGATGGGCAGGTGCCAGCTCTCACTATTCACACCATCATTCATGAACCTGAAACTGATAAACACACAGCCTCATAAAATTGCACATTGAAACTCAAATCTGTTTTCTACCTATATCAGCTTTGTCTTCACAGAGCAGAAATATGGATTGGTACTGTGGTTGGAATTATTAATTTGATGATTATGGAACACAAAAAGACCAGATGAGAAAGCTGAGAGCTTTCTTCAGACACTGGGGACAGCTTGCTTCACACAGTCAATGAATACTGTCATGGCTAGATTTCTTTCAACACAAGGTTAACACTGCAAAGGGTAGAAGTCTACAAACAGGGTGTTGGATGATATTGTAGAGAGTGGTGACAACAGAAATTTCCTTTTCTGTATTAGATGCTATTTTCCTTCATTCTTAGTCTGGCAAGGAGAATTTGACACTACACAAAAAAGACTGAGGCAGCTTCCAACTGTCCATTTATTCGAATTTACAACAAAGTATGTTACAGCTACGGGATTTCCCTTTTATACTTCAAAGTCTGGAAAATGTGCCTCTACAGTGATTGGCAGACATTTTTTTTCTTCCAAGGATAAAGAGCATTTTAAATCACCACAGTCCTTCACTCATCGTCTTCCTTTCAAATATGAAAACAACTGTTGCTACGAGGCATAGGTCCTTTTCCATCAGAACGACCTCAGGGAATCCCTTCCATTAAGGTCTGGGTGGGTAGGGTACACCTTAATGCTTCAAACCCTGTGAATTTAGCATATTAAATCCCAGCATAAAAGAGCCTTTTATGTTTTAATAATGCTTCAATGGGATCCACTGGATCCTTAGTGGTTGGGGATTAACAGTTCTTACATGAACTAGAAACACCCAGCATGTTGGAGATGACCACTTTTATACCTTGTAGTGCAAGATGAAAGAATAGTTGTATCTGAGAGTATTCAAATATTCTTATATATGTATTATATGATCTGTTAAAAAAGTACCCCATACTTGCTCACTTTGTTGTACTGAGTTGGGCAACACAGTGTTAAAAATTTAGTGTTGCTGTTGTCATGTAAGTGTCAGGAGTCCTGACAGGGTTAATTGGCCAAGCTGAAATCCCTGGAGGTAAGTGGGTGAGCTGACGGTAGCACGCATTCCAGGGCAAATTGAATGATTGTTTGATGGTTGGTTTTTGGGCGGCAGCCTTGGCTGGAGTGCAGGCTTGCAGCTCCTCCTGGTTCCTCATTAGGGTGCCGGGCAGGTATTTAGGAGGGATGCGGGGGTTACTTGCCAGGGACGCCAGGGAAGAAGGCTCTGCGTAAGGGGAGTTTTAGAAGGGTTTTTTTTTTTTTGATTTAGGTTTGTTTTTGTTGAGAAGTCAGCTACTTTGGGAATAGTCTTGGAGTTTTTTTGGTAGTTTTTTTGTTAAATTTTGTTTGAAATTCCCGGAGGTCGCGGACCGGGAACTTCATTTTTCTTTCGTTAGTTTATCAATTTCTTCTTTTTCTCTTCCTTTCTTTTAATTTTTTTGGGTTTTGGTTGTGTGATTGTGTTGTCTTGTGGTGTTTGTTGGGGCGGAGTGGACCACGGGCCTTCCTGGCAGCGGTTCCCGGGACGGAGCGACACGGGCCAGCACTGTTACAAGCTGGGGAAAGGGGAAGACGGCGGGCGAAGAGACAGCAGCCTCGGACCCTCCTAATGCTGGGCGTGAGACGGGGAGTGGACACCCCATTGTTGTAAGGGACGTTGCAACCCAGGGATGCATTGGGGTTTGTGTGACCGGTAGCAGCGGGGGGGACTGGGGAAACACTGACTTGCTGCCATTCCCCTTCCTACACAACGGCGTTGTGGAGCTACGGACCCGACGGTGCGGCGTCCAAGGAGGAACTGACAACTGGGGACTACAGCAGCCGCTGGGAGGCCGGACGGCGAGAACAAGAGCGTGCCTCTGCCTCTGTGTTTTCTTTACTTTGGTTTTTTTATTTTGGGATGTAGTAAGGCCCAGCAGAGGCGGGAGTGGTTAATAGCACACGTGGGTGTGGGCGAAAAACCCAAGTGGTCCGAGTGGTGTGTATGTGGTGTGCTGTGTGGGGGTTGCCCAGTACTGGGCAACTGGGTCATCTCCAGGCTGGGGTGGAGGAGTCCCGGGGGTGACAGCAGGTTGGGGAGGGGAGCGAACCAGGCTGCGGGTGGAAATAGTGAGAGTCTTGTCGTCCCTGCTTGTATGTGTTTTTAAATTTTGTGTTAATAAAATCTGGCTTACAATTTTACATACTCTGTCCTGGTGTCCTTTGTGGTGGGTGGATCTCAAAAGGGTAAAGAACCAGTTGGGGTTCAGGGCGAGCTAACGCCGCTCCTGACATGAGTGTATCAGAGGATTGCACTTGCTATGTCCGTTGCTCCTGTACAACAACTTGGAGTGTAGGATGAGTCTGACATGCAATTCATGATTCCAGTTATACAGGATAAAAGGCGAAAAATTCATTAAGTAAAAAAAGTACAACTGATATTTCACATGCAGTAGGTTGCATGATGATAACGACTAAAGCTCAACACCAACAACTTTTAGGTGAAATGCTCTTGCTCTTAGAATCTTAGTTACAGGTTTCATTGCATTCAGGGCCATTGTTCTATTTTAAAAAGCCATAGCAGATAATGCAAAAGGTAGGTAACTTGAATTTAGTCACCTTGTCACATAATAATGTTACATTCCCTTAGATCACAGGTGGAAGGGAATCTGGAAATCAGTTCATTCATTTGGCCATTCATTGTTGTTTAACTCAACGATTTCATTTCAAACTCATTACACTACTGTTACTGTACAATAATGTACAATAATGTAACCGTTTTTCTTACGTTTGAATTAGACAACTGGATGTTCTGTTCTGTGTTTTCTCTATGATCAGACAGGAAAAGAGGCAAGGAAACCCAGGGAGTTGTATGGAAGAAAGTTGCCGAGGCAATGGTCCACAGCTACAGCACATAGCCAAGCTGAACAAACAAGTTCTGAAAACGTTTCCACATAAATCACTCTCAAACACACACATTACTCAAGCCTGTTTGTGTATAACCATAACAGTAGCTTTGGTTTCTTAACGGGTGGGTTTTTGTATATTGGCAACCCTTGTATCATGTTTGGGCTGTCCAGGTGACGATAAGGAGCGCTGTGGCCGATCATAAATCCAACACGAGGGAGAGACTCAGAAAAAGTCAACAATGCAAGATGAGTAAGATGAGGGAGGTGGTCGTTGATGTTGGCATTACAGACCGCTTTTAATTGAACATTCAGTGCTCCTTTGTACTCTGGTTTTAAATGAAAACCCAATGTCCTGAGTGATTTCAAAAAGGAAGAAAATGTGACAGTCCATTGCGGCTACCCAACACGCGCAGGGGGTACAAAACGTGCCGTATGAAACCCGGAAGAGATGAGCAAGCGAAAGCATATTTAGGAAAAACAAGATAGTATTCATGACTGCAAAATGGAGATTTATATTCAACAGGCGCAGCTCGATGGAAACTGATATGAGAGACGCAGAGTGAAGAACATTTGATATTTCATTCATGGGTTCAGCTGTCAGTGCATTGCCCAACAGCAGTTTTTCAATCTGCTTGTTTAGATGAATCTCTGGCTTATCTCCACACATATGTAGTTCTGAATGGTAAACAAGGCCAGATGGCTTTTAGCTGGAAAAACAACCATTGCTCTTTGCAATATGATTCAAAAGGAACTTCAACGCTCTTAGTGTGCCGTGCATATTGCAATGTACCTATTGGAATGTGCTGATATGTACTCTTATTTTTCTCACTGAAACTTATCTTACAAAAATACCAAATACTGTCTATGGAATTTTTTGTGTTTCATTTTCACTCCTCAGAGTTATAATGCTAAAGTTCGAAGAAGACACAGTATGAAGAGGAATGTAAGAGTGGTAATGTCTTAGAACAAGCAGATATACATTTCAGGATAAGTCCTGGTGGTTCATCAGGATAGTGGCTTATTTTAAAAAAACTGACTACAAACTGTCAGAAATTCTCTAAACTGAATGACAGATTTTCATAATTCCATCTCATATATTTGGTCGACAGTTACAGGAATATAATTTAAAAAAAAATCATTAGCATACAGTTGTTATTGAAACTATTATAATGTTGTTATTTTATACAGTGCTTCTTTTTTCCAACCTTGAATATTTCTCCATGTTGGATTAAAATGCCATTATGCTATGCAAACCTCCTACCCATTACATTATTGTCATTTAGCAGACTCTCCAGAGTAATTATCATAGGTTACAATCTTCACATGTTATGTATTTATAGAGCTGGATATTTACTGAGGCAATTCTTAGTGAAGTACCTTGCCCAAGGGTACAGCAGCAGTGCCCCAGTAGGGAATCAAACCTGCAACCTTTTTTGTTATGAGCCTTGCTCCTTACCACTGAGAAACTATAATCATTAAGCTGTAATAGGTACAGCAGGTAAGAATACTAGAGAAAATGTCCATAATATCCCAGAGACCTTGTATGGACCATTGGTGTTGAATTTCCACATTCCTCCACCTCATCCATGTTGATTGTTAGTAGCAGACAGTTGAGGGCAGGTTCACAGTGATGTGAAATATGACTTCATAATTGCTGGCTGTTGTGTGCAGCAAAGCTCACCTTTTAGTTCATCAATGTCGTTTACACATTATAACCAATTTACGATCAATGCAGTAAATCAGCTTTTGACCTGCTGATCCAGTATGTTGATCCAGAAAAAGCAAGAAAGACCTTCAAGCTGGTCACAGATCAATTCTAAGCTACGTTCTATTTGCAAGGCTTTTATTGCTCTTTCAGTGTGTTTTTCCAACAGTAGAATCCGCATTGTAAAATTAGGACAATTGGGGTAGTATGTCAGACACCATTAAACACCCATTGATAGCTGTTTTTGGGTTAGGGCTGCATCATTTTATCATTACATTGCAACTGCCACAGTTTACCGCATAAGAGTTTTGCACTGGGTAGGTGGAGCACTGGAGTTTCGAGATTGGTCAGACAAACAGCTCTGGAACAGAAAGATCCAGATAGCTGCGCTTCGACCCCATTAACATCAGTTATATAAGCTGCAGCCATCACTTTAAAGTAAACACCCCATTTGCTCTTGGAACAAAGAGGACACTATTGGGTACAATCACAGCCACCGTAGCACTGCTTACTATTGAAATAGTCATACAGAGCATTGCACTGCAAATGAGGAATTGTTTTGGTTGACATACACATTTCAATGGCAGGCATAGGCAAAAATGCAAGTGATTAAGATCGTTGTGATAACCTATCCAATTGACTAGCTAATATTGAATCAGGTTAGTTCAACCAAAATGCCTTGAATTAATTCTAACTTACCAATCAGAATCAGAATGAGTCTTTATTGGCCAGGTATGGTTTTATGCATACAAGGAATTTTGACTTCCAGTGTCTCTCGTAGTGTGTTCACACAATGATTTACAAGGTGGCAACAACAACAGCAAATACAATCCAAAACCACTTTTGTAGATACAAGCCCCAGAATCGAACAAGTAAGCTAGCAAGATATGCTAAGCTTGCTAAGTATTTTTTTGCTAAACATTTTATCTACTTGCCAAATTTAGTCCATCCAGTCCAAGTGATTAACTTAGATTGCAGCCTTACATGTTGTTATTTAGGCATAGTGTTGAATCAGCTCAATTGCTCGCTCTTCAACCACACTAGTGAAGTGACATGCATTATGGTAATGTGTCTTTATGTTTTGGCTGTCACTTACTGATAATAAGGGCCAGGAAAAGGCTCCGTATGGAAGACTACTGCAACAATGGAGAATTTTACATGAAATATGATCAAAGTGGTTTGCGGCAAACAGCCTGTCATTGATGATCAGGTGACTAGGGTGGCCACTTGTCTGATTTTATAGGGAGGTGTAGCGTAGTGGAGCAGGGCTCATAACTGAAAGCTTGCTAGCTTGATTCCCTGTTGGGACACTGCTGCTGTAGCCTTGGGCAAAGCACTTGACCCAGAATTGGCTCAAGAAATATTCAGCTGTATAAATGGATAATGTGTAAAAATTGTAACCTGTGTAAATCATTCTGGATAACAGCATCTGCTAAATGCCTCAAATGTAATTTAATGGGACAATGTACATTTTTATGTTTTTCTCCTTGTGCAATACTAACAGAAACAATACAATAAAAAAACGAAAGTGAAGGTGTTGATGGACTCCAATTTTAAATGGGCAGAGTTGGTAACCATGAAAAACAAAAAGCAAGTCCTCCTCTGTAAAAATCTTGGGTCTCTCCCCAGTTTTTCTCAGGGACTACCTCTGGGTATGCATCTCTCTGTTGCACAGCAGCTCCTTTCTGGCCATCTGTGTGCTAAATTTGCTCTGGTTTGCTAACTTTCTTCCACAGAACTCACCTACAATAAACACGTTATGATACATTTGCTCAAATAAAGAATTCAACAGTCACTTGCTTTCAGTCCCACAGGCACTGCACTCCTGGTAGTCCAAGCAACCTCTGTTGTGCTAGAAACGAGGAAAGGAAATTCAAAGAGAAAAGGCTTCAACTTCCAGGCATTAATTCATGGATTACCAAACAGATGCACAGGTGATAAAAGAATAAAGACAGCACTATTAATGCATGTGGCAACTGAATGTGTTGCTATATTAAAAAGAAAAAAAAAAAGAAGCCCTATGAGGAAGTACACTCATCCGTCTGGCTCAGACCACTGCCATCTGTAACCAGGGGAGAGATTATCGTTCAGGTGTCACCAAATAAAGATAGTCAGCTCCACATGCACAGCACAACGCAACACATTTATTTGAACAGGGTAACTTGAAACTGCAGGGTAAGTCATCCTTTCCCATCTCATCGAGAAAAACATTGTTTTTAACAGCAGGTCTAAATTAGGCATGCTATATTTGGTTTCCAGGGGAGCAGGGGGACTTACAGAGCTAGGGGTAGGCCAATGAGCGTGATTATGCTGCCTGCCTGTAGGTAATCTTGTAATGCTAAGTGGTGCATTTCTTTCCTCTGGGCTATATTTCACGTGGGCATACTCTGTGAAACAAATTTTGCCACCCAGGGATAACCCTTCCCAAATCACTTCTCCATCCATTTCATGTGCAGGCAAAATGCTTGCTGCTGCTAGGACTGACCTCTTGATAAGTGTAGACGTGTGTTTCTGCAGTTCACATAAAGGTCTCATTCTGCTATAAAGCAATAAAAATGATAATGCAACACACTGAACCCAGTTTGTCTCCAAACAGATGTTTAGAGTTAATATTTACATGAAGACTGAGTATCTGTCTTATGGTCCATTTAATTAACCATTTATTAATACATTAAAATTATACAAATATTCATTGCAGTACCTGTCCTTAATGAGATGTCACAACCCCTGACAAATAACTTACTGGCAAGCACAGCAAATCCAGTCAATTAATGCTTTATTGCATCAATTGGTGGTATAAGTCATTTCCAAAAGCTGAATATTGTCTGTTTTAGGACAGGGACTGCAAAACAATTATTTTGTAAATAAATCAATTAAGGCAGCCTTAAAATAAGGTATTAACAGACAACTAAGACTAAGAGTGATTCCAACCAACGAAGAAACAATGTTCAGCTCTGCCTCAGATCAGGCGCAGAGGTACACCTGCATTGCCAAGCAACCCCCTTACAAACACGCTTGTATACATATGTGCATGGGTGCGCACATACACACAGGCCTTTTTTGTGTCTCCTGAAAGACAAAGCTAAAGCGTTCTCTTTGCATTCGCGCTAAAAACTCTGGAGCGCAGGTCCTGAGAACCCACAAGCCCTGCCTATGGCTGCTGAGGTCAACGAAGCATGGTGTCCCTTTTATTTCATAAAGCAAACGTGGGATGATTATATTATATTGCATTATTGTCATTTAGCAGATGCTCTTATCCTGAGTGACCTACATAGGTTATAGTTTTACATATCATCCATTTATACAGCTGGATATTCTGCCAATTCTGGCTTGAGTTCCTTGCCCAAGGGTACAATGGCAACGCCTCAGCGGGGAACTGAACCAGCAACCTTTCAGTTAAGAGCTCTGCTCCTTGCCACTATGCCACACTGCCACCCCAGCAGCATGGCACAATGCTTGAGGAGCTGATGGTTGTAGGAGCAGATCTCTGCTGTGCCCCCTACAGCATGATGTGAAATTTGGAAACGCCACCATACAGCTGTAAATACAACTCAACAATTCCTGTTGTCTTGAAAAGGAGCTAGATATCAGGTTGCCTCATGCAGACTCTCCTGTGGTGGTTGTGGCAGTTGCTCCTGTTTTCAGCCATAACAAGAAGCATTGACTGCAGTTCAGACAGTAAAGAGGGGACAAGTTGTATTAATTTGACAAGGAAATGTGCACCAATCAGAAAGTTCAAAGTAATGTGTATGTATGTGTCATTTTGGGGTAACCTGTGCCCAGGACACCAGCCAGGTTCCTTTTATTGGCAGCAATCCACCCAGCTCCCTCAAGCAGTCGCAGAATGCAGTAAGTACAATTCAGATCTCTATTAAACACTATTCATTAAAAACAGAAAAACAATATGTAGTGCGGAATAATTCACAATTTCCACACCCACCCTTCTATTCTCTCCCTTCAAGAGCCCCATCACTGCCTGGACAAACTGCAGGAGGTAAGCGTGCACCCACTCCAACAGCCATTGGACACTTCGTTTGATGTGGCACCATGTACACACTCTGCTCCTGCAAGTGCAAAAATAATTCTTCAGCACTACAACCCAGAAAACCCTACAATTGAAGTTCTTTCCCCAGCCAGACCCTTAGCCACAGTTATGCAGCTCCCCTTTCTCATTATGGATATGGCAAGGTATTGCAACAGGGGTTACCCACTCACTGCCATTTACTGCACATATTCACTCAAATAGAAATGAAATTGGGGATGTATCATTGGCTTGTGATACTCTGCTGGGTCCACCTACTTGCCAAAATAAAAAAGAAACCCTAAACTTAAAAACATTTGTGCAGTGCTCCCACACGCTGCTCCACTGGCCTAGTCTTGGGGTCACGCACAGGGAGCACAGGAAGCACAATCCTTACAATGTGGGAGCCCTAGACACCAAACTGTCAGCTGGTACTGCTGCCACCTGCCCCACCTCCCTTTTTATTTCTCTCTCTCTCTCTCTCTCTCTCTCTCTCTCTCTGATTCCCTGCTGCACGTCTGTCTCCACAGATTTGCCTCACCTCAGCCACTGAGCACACCACCGCCAAGTAAGCCACCAATGTCATTCACACACACACATTCACCCACACTTAAAAACTCACAGCATGAGGCCTGAAAAATCCAAACCCTGACTCTTTTTACCTCCCCCACACCACCAACCCTAATTGCTGATCTCTATCTCGGTGGCAGTGTAGCATAGTGGGTAAGGAGCAGGCTTTGTGACCGAAAGGATGCTGGTTCAATTCTCCACTGGGACACAGTTGTTGTACCTTTGGGCAAGGTACTTAACCCACAATTGCCTCAGTAAATATCCAGCTGTATAAATGAATAACATTGTAGAAAAAAACAAAAACTGTAACTGATGTAAGTCGCTCTGAACAAGAGCGTCTGGTAAATGCCAATAACGTAGTGTATCTGGTGCTCTCGTTAATCCTGAATGCCCCTCATCTCACCCTAACTACAGTTTCTCTCAGCACTCACTGCAGTTTTTCCGCCCCCGCTGACATATGCAGCCTACGGACACCTGAGCAATGGAATCAAAACTGGTAAGGGATGAGGTGGGGGATTGGTTCCCGGTGAATGACTCCTTTATAGCAGTGCTGTCAATGACGTGGCCAGAAGACCTGACCTTTTAGTTACTGTGGTTGCATTGATGCACTAAATGAGTATAATACCACGTGGTGCAGTTCAACCAGACACATGACAGATTGTCCTCTTTCATTAAATGATTCCCATTGTAATGCTGTCTGTAACATTACACCGAAGTCTGATCCGATTTGGTAAAAACAAGTCAACATAAACCCTTTGTGGTGTCATTATGCCAGATTGTGGTGTTGAGTCATAATGCATAACATTCCATGGCTAACAGTATTGTGCTGTCCATCCTATATTTAGTATTAGTATTTAGATTTACTAAAAACAGGAAATTTCTCCTTGACCAAGCAACACTTGTCATAAGGTTCTGTTCCAAAAGAGGCAGGTATAATTATTTTGGTAACTTTGTTTGCAGCCTCTGAGCTACCAAAGGAATTGAAAACACTTATTGCTATCTCCAGGAACGTGGCGGTTTTGGTGATAAGGTGAGCCTAGGCAGTAGGGCAAGAGGCTAGGGACAACATTTGGTTGTTCTGATAGAGTTCTGATAGAGGGATCTATTTTGTGTGGACATGCGACTGGCCACCAGGGATCTATTTTGTGTGGACATGTGACTGGCCACCAGGGATCTATTTTGTGTGGACAGGTGACTGGCCACCTGAGTGATAAAGCATATTCTTAGACAAAAAAGTTCACAAACAAGATCCTTTAAAGTAGTCCCATGACTAAAATAAGCCCCACATTTGGTGTACATTGCATTCCTGCCCTCTGAATGTTTTGCAGTGGTCTTGATACTCATTGTTCTTGTTACCGACACACAAATGATATTGTATCACTTTATCAGTCTGCTTTGGGACAAAATGGCCACCCCCACAACATTATATTCAAATAACAGGAACACAAAGCCAAGGAGTTCTTTCATCAGCAAGTTGGCGGGCAATGTACTATAGTGGTTAAAGAACGAGATGCATAAGCAGGTTGCAGTTTCAAAATCAAATCTATGCCCTTGAGCAAGATACTGTACATAACCCGATTTGCTTTGGTAAATAACTACACATGAATAATATTCAAGCTATGTATATTGCCCTAGACAGGCACCTGGGAAGATAATTGATAATAATAATACACAACTGATATTCACTGCAAGAAATACTATGCACTGTTGGAACAAACAGTCCACAAACTGAACTAGATAAAGCAGCAGAGAACCACCAATTCATGGTTTTTCAGTGAAAAAAGTTGGTCTCCTCCTCACCTGAATAATGTCTGAATTATTGTAGCTACATTGCACAGTTTCAGAACACAGTTCATCATGTGTTTCTTCTAAGTCTCTAAAATTGATATCAATACATCTCTTAAAAGGCCTCGTCTATAAACATTGACAGAAAATTGATCTTTAGCACTCTCATACATTTTGTGTAAGCATTGAGTGCTTGAATGAATTCCCATCTATCCTACAGAAATTCCCATCTATTCTACAGAAATTCCCATTTATTCTACACAAATTCCCACCTATTCTACACAAATTCCCATCTATTGTACAGAAATTCCCATCTATTATACAGAAATTCCTGTCTATTCTACAAAAATTCCCATCTATTATACAGAAATTCCTGTCTATTCTACAAAAATTCCCATCTATCTTACAGAAATTCCCATCTGTTCTACAGAAAAAGAGCAAGCTGCAGTCATCCAGGTTGCTGACTGCACAGGCCCAGCACGTTCCACGCGTAGCGGACACCTCAACATTATGAATGCATTTCCTCAGGTGACACATTGCGTAACACTGCAACACGTAACGTATCCGCATGAGCTAAAACCGAACAGGTATTTTTGGCTTGAGGAAGTCTAGGGAAGTAACACCCAGCTGAATATCATCCGAACACATTATGGGTGTTGCAACACTGATCTTACTTGAATAAATTGTTCAGCGTGCATACATCTATTCACAAGAGCAAATTAGACCCTGAGAAAGCTTTTGCTCTCATTAGCTCTGTCCCAGCTGTGCGCTCAGGCATTTCCTGCAAAAGCCAGGACCAAGTAAGGAAGGCATGGTAGCTGTGGTGTCCGTCATATTCTTCCTGACTAACTTTTACTTAATTTCAAAACATAATTCAATATTTCACTTGGGGCAGTTTTCATGGTGATGGAACATTGGGGGGGGTGAACAGTTAATTCACCTGTAAGTTCATGTAAACAGCAAGGATTGCGACAGAGCTGGTAAAATCTGCAGACCCCAGCACGACAGGCTCTGGGCCTAACCGAAATTAATGGAGTTGCCTGGCAACTCCATAGCCTGACTCTCCTGCGGACAGGCTAAAGGGTTTTATCTATTCATTACGTGGTAGCTGAGCAAATTTACTCTTCCTGTTTGATGTTTCTAATGGCACAATGAGGCCAGCTATAGCCTGGCTCCTAGGGGCCTTCCCTTGCAGCGATTAGAGGTGGCATATCTGTTGAACAGACCCGGCTTTTTCTGAATTAACACTGCCTCCATCCAGCTGGAGAAAACCCTTCTTGGACATGTCATGCCCAGGGGCCCCTTCTATCCCCTTGGACATGACAATAAACCATACCCAGTTCGGTTTTCAAGGAGCCTCAAGCTCCATTTTCAGAAGAAAATTAAACAAAACTATTATGAAAGCTCTCCTGAATGGTGTCTAACCACTGTTGTGCAAATTCAGAGATTCAGAGATCTTGGACCACAAACAAGCACAAGCAAACTGACTACAAGGGAATGAAAGATGAGATGTATTCCTAAATCAGGGATTGACATTGCTGGGTGCCCTGTAACCAAGGGTTACAATACATGAAAATATGAATGGGTGTGTATGCATGCATCATCTCAGTGATTCCTTCCCCATGACCAGCATAAAGTGATGTGGAGTTAATGATATGATTTATCTGTTCCTCCTTAGAGTGGGTTTTTAGGGTCACAAGCCCCAGTCTTTCTTTGGTGAGAGGTTTGGGGGAAAACAGACAAAAGACATACGTGCATGAAGGTTCCCTCTCCTTCACTGACGTAATGCACAATGAAAATACCGCAGCTAATGTTCAGGAAATGCTATTGGCAAGCATCCTCCCAGCTCGGTCACTAGAAATGGTTGACATTATGTTTCCACAGAGCACACACATAAACAGCTGGGTATGGTTTCTGCAATCTTAATGAAATGTTGTCGGACAGAAAAAGGCCCTCCTTCTATAAAGAGCCACAGTATGTAAGGATTGTTTTATCACATGGAGGTGTGAAGAGATACCTCTTCGGTCAGTGAGGTTTAGAAAAGCATACTTGCTAACATTAATTTCTATTTCAGTAATGATAGTGAGGAAAACAGTGGACTCCTCTTTAATAATACATTAACTCACTTTTATTGATGCGGCAACAAATTATATCTTACATTAAATTTTAAATAATGTACAATTCCGTTTCAAATGCTTTATCAAGGTGAAAGTCATGCAGTTTAATTAAATGCATCTGGGAGTTTCTGCAAAGGTCCAAAAATATAAATGTTTCCTTGTTTTTACGTTTCAGAATTTCAGGTTAAATATAAACGGTTCAAAGCTGTCTCCCATCTGATCTGTAACTTTGTGGCTGGTACCCCGGGCACCAGTGGACAAATGAGGGGGAGAACTGGACAGAGCGCTCACACTGGTCACCTAGGTGAGCTGTTGACCTCAGTTGCCACTCTTCTTTGTTATCACCGCAAATTGAATTGGGGCTCAAAACTGAGCTGGCAGACGACGGTAAAATTGACGTGGGAGTCTGTGAAAGCGTGTTTCCTTTCAAAAAACAGCAGACTAAGTGGACAGCTTGAATTCAGTCAAGGTCTGGCAATTCTGCAGCAACAGCCAGCTGTCGACGTTATAGTTATTTACTCTGACTCTCTCATTACAGACAGCAGGAAACTTCTGTCTGTCTGGGGGCTGAATCTCATAAGGAAATGTGTCAGATGGAATTCTATAGTTCTAATTTAGGAAAATGCCAGACTGGTGCATGCTGTTGATAATTAGAGAACAAAACTAAACAGCATATTACCGTAAGTAAAGCAATTACAGTAACTGTTTTAAAACTGCAGGATACTTCCTGAAAGAAAACCCTGAGGTGGAAAGTCCATACAAGAAAATATTTTCAGCTGAGGTTTGACTTCCTACTTATCATGTTTGGTGGCATAGTTTACAGAGTATGACTGCAAATAGATGTGGAATGTTGGGATTGTTGCAAGACATACAACCAGTTTTGCCACTTTATGTACATGTCTTCAAAGTGATGGAGCAGAAATGGAGCAGAGGTGTGTGTGTGTGTGGGGGGGGGGGGGGGGGGGGGTGGATGTTTAGCAGTACAGCAAAGGATTTGATTGTCAAGTAAGACTGGAAGACCGAACTGAACCTGAGTCCTTGTATGGTCTCAGTGATATATCATAATCACTGGATAAAAGGAGAAGTGTTGAATAAGAGCTTTGCTGATGCCTTTTTTTGCATAAACTCAACTTTGCATCAGGCTATTAACTAGTCAGAGATCAGTGCAGTGTTCATTTAGAAAGCAGAGGCCCATTGCGAGTACTTATACAGCCTATATAAAATAAACAGTGAATATCTCATGGAGACAGTATACACCTATACAATTAAATGATCAGGACAGACCTGCAACAGTACTGGGATAAGAGCAATACTATTTATGTAGTGTGACAATTGTGTATTTACATGGCAGGTGCTCTAATCCAGGGTGAATTACAAATGCATCATGAATTGAATATACATTTAATTCAAATGAACTAAATGTATATTACAGAGACCCTGTGCGATGTAGGCACGCAGAATACTGAAGGAATTCAGACTGAGTAACTTGTTTAAGGTACAACAATGAAACTTCATGCTCGATAAGTTACATTCTTACTTTGGTAAGAAAATACCATACCTGGCAGCAGTGCCAGATTAGTATTTGTGCTACAGTTTGGCAGCAGAGTAGCATAGTGGTAGGACTTGTAACCAAGATCCTACCAAGATGGCGTCGCGCAGAGACACAGCGGCTCAGTGCACCCCAAATAGGAAATTTCATTGTACAACAATACAACAATGTGCAATGACAATAAAGGCATTCTATTCTATTCTATTCTATTCTATTCAAAAGGTTACTGGTACAAATCCCTGCTGGGACACTGCTATTCTACCCTTGGGCAACGTTCTTAACGTGCAGTTGCCTCAGTAAATATCCAGCTGTATAAATGGATAACATGTAAAGAACTGTAACCTATGTAAGTCGCTTTGGATAAAAGTGTCTGCTAAATGAATAAATGTAAATGTAAACTAAACTTACTGATAATCAGTGATAGTCAATGAGCAATCCACAAGCCATAGTAACTCCTAGGCATAATGGTTTGGGAATCAAATCTCCAGTCAGGGTGTTGTTGCTATGCTCCACAAAAATCACTTCACCTAAAATGCTGTGAAAGCAGAGAATATGTAAAATGTGATATACATTAATCTCCTTGGGCATCCTGCTAAGAAAATAATTAATATAATGTAATACATTTTCTTGACAAAAGGCTGTAAGCCAGGAAATCCTAAATATTGTCATTCATTTCCTGTAAGCCTCACAATCCAAGAGCTGTATGGTATAACTACAAAGAAAGTAGCAAAGATGTGCACTGATGCAGAGACACACAGTCATTAACAATATGGAACATTTTCACTAATTTAGGCATAACTGGGATGGCAGTATAGTGCAGTGGTAAGGACAAGAGCTCATACCCAAAAGGTTGCCAGTTCAATCCCCTGCTGGGGCACTGCTGCTGTACCCTTGCGCAAGGTATTTAACCCACAATTGCCTCAGTAAATATCCAGCTCTATAAATGGGTAACATGTAAAGTTGTTACTTAAGTAAACTGTTCTGGGTAAAAATGTCTGATAAATGGCAATAGTGCATTATAATAAGTCCCCGTGTAAACATATTCAACCTACGCTACAACATACAATCTATCCATCCATCCAATTAAATCCAATTTGATTGACTGAAAATCCATTTGCAGAAAAACATATTGTTGAGTGATAAAGAATGAACTTGATGGGCATTATTATGGCATTTCAGTAATAGGGCTGCTTTGTGAATGGTCAACAACAGCAAGACTGAAGATTGACCAATTCAGGGACTAAAATTGTTTTCCCTCAGGTTGCAGGTTTCCGTGGTTATTTTTCATTACGGTCAAGAGGGAACGACAAGCTTTCATGTCTTTCAAACTTTCAACAGAAAAAACAAAAGAGAGGGGGAGAGGCAGTCCCTGTAGAAGCTATGTCAGTGTTTGCATTTCTTCTTTACAATAATGGAAAAATTAAATATTGCAAAGAAGGCAAAATGCTGTATTAGACACTGTAATGTGATCATTTGGTTGCTAGCCAAGTTGTTCTCCTGCCTAGAATTGCTCTTTAACCGGTGGGAATCACTGCTGTTCTGCTCTGTGCTAAGCATAGCGAGGCAAAATATGTGAATCAGTGTGCATCAGTGTTTAAAAATAGGATGCCATGTACACTCATCACCAATTTACCAACCAGTCCAAAACAAAAGAGGCTAAAGGACTAGCAGCATTTGCAGTGACTCCTCTGATTAGGAGGATTTTGCTATAATTTGCTTAAATTTGCTATAACTGCTATTCAGAGGTGCACTGATCCTTGCCAACTGCAATTATTGTTATATGCTCCTTTTTTGCAATTAGAAAGTCAGCTGTGCTGCAGAACCTTAATAACAGATAACCATGCAAAGAGAAGGTGTTGCCATGGTAGGTTCAAAAGCTTTTTTGTCCCTTCTGTTGCAGGACTCCAGGTTAGACATCACCATCATTAGACGACATGCTGGATAGACATCAGAGCCACTCACGCAGGACATAAAAAATGTAAACAATTGTAAAGGAACTCACGATAGACATGATACTCATGACTGATGGTCATCGGAGCGGAAATGAAACATTTTCACGTCTCGGATTCTCACATTGTTTATCCCTGTGGCTTGTGAATGCAAATATCTCCAGCAATCACGCAATTTGGGGGTTTTTATGTACGTACTACTTTAAGCACCCATGGAAATCTGCCTGCCTGAGTATATGCTACCTTTTTAAAAGAACAGTTGAAAGATTAGCTTGAGCAGACAGCTATTATCTTACATGAGACTGCTGTGCAAGTGTGCAGTAACTCATTGGATAAGATTTCATGTAAATACAGTATATATCAAAGGTACAGGCCAACAATGGTGACGCAAATGAATTCCTCCCAGGCCTGTGATCTCCTCATGCTGCATGTTTTACAAAGTAGAATCCTGTGCCATATGTATTAAATTTATACAAAGAAGTCGTGCAAGTCTTCTCTTTGTGTGAATATGTATGCTTGGTAACACTTGCATATATGTATATGTATTTTCAAGGAGCATACTGCAACTTAGCATTAAAAAAGCTCCAAAACTGTTGTTTTCATGGATTGTAGAAGCAGGCCCAGCGCTATGAGGGTGTGTAGGATTGTACCCCCAGATGGACCTCAGTGCACCCCCAGTTGTCTCCTTATATTCCAATATCTATATATATCTATATATCTATATTTATGACTTTGTGTGCACTCCTGTGGATTGCAGTTGCACCCCTCTGTATTTTCTCCTGGTGCCAAGCCTGTGTAGAAGTGCAATCTAAAGGTCATAGGTAGAACACAACAGTCTCAGATATATTCATTCTTCTGTCAATGTTAGGAACAGGCTGGCACAATTTTAATATTATTTTTGCCAATGGCACAAGGCAATACGTTTTTACTCGCAGTTCCTCTGTTCTGACTCATTACCATTCGAGCTGCATATTCTTGGTTAGCTAAATATGAGTGCAATTTTACTTGACTTGTGTCAGTCTTAAGCAATATACCGTATTACATTTCAAGCAGAACAATGACTGTTCTTTTAATATTTCCTCTTGTGATGCACATGAAAAGGAAGGTGTTGTGAGGACATTGCCCTCCCTTATGGACAGGTTGCTCTAAAATGGAAATAGAGTACTCCAGAGTGCCTACAGTGTGTCCTACCTAGTATCTGTGTGGGTGGTAAACAAAACTCCCAGTGTTGCAAGAGCAAAATTGAAAGCAGGACTTACTTGTGCTTGAAAATGTCATCATTTCATGCGGAAAATGGTGCACTTATTTTGTAGGTAGCAGTTAGAAGCACTTCCATGTGTACAGCGTAGCACTGTATGATCTTGACTGTTTTCTGTGAGTGACTTGAGTGATAAATCTGCTGTGCTCACTGTAGTTTACACCTTTTTTTGCAAGAGATGTAAGTGATTGTTGAAATCATAAGTGATTAGCTACAGCTGATCTGTATAAAGCTGTTTGACTTTAGGCAAAGAACAGAGAATTTAATTTAAAAAAATATTTTGTGTACAAATAGCAGTGCAAAAAGGACATCAAGAAACAATATGCATTTGATGGATCAAAAATGCTCTAATATTGTAAAAAAAAAAAATATTTTTTTCCTCAATTATCTTAAAGGCTGGGATATTATTGCTTTCTGCGAGTGCACTTTACATCTGGACATAGAACTTGTTATTTTAAAAAGTAATCGCTTATTTGAGACAAAAGACCAAGGAAACTGAGTTGTTTTTCATGATTTAATAAAAAATTCTTTGCACAGTATAAAAGTAGAAATAAATATTTTTACATAATTACACTGTGAAATAAATAGGCAATGACCTGAATGTCCAACATTACACTACCAATATGCTGGTCAGAGGAATTTCACAGTCGCCGAGAACATAGTCCCTCTTCATCGTGGGCATTTTGTTGACCACTTTGAAACGCAGCGACCTGGCACAAAGATCGTCTTCCGAGACCCCATCGAAGAAGAAGTCCTCGTTGAAGATGGGGTTGCGGCTCTTGCGGATGACGGTGCTGCGCTGTTTCTGGGCTTTCCCGGGCATCATGGAGATGCTGACGTTGCAGTTTATGCTTTTTGGGTCCGTGGATGGGGCGTACAGGCCCTCAGCGCTGATCAGGCGCACGCGGAGTCTCTGGTTCTCCGGGCAGTACTCGGCAGAGAGGCGCAGGGCCCCGTCCTTCCCCAGGGGAACCCGGCTCTCCTTCAGGACGCAGTCTCGGTAGAGCACCAGGTCCATGGGGAATATGGCGGGTGGTGCCAAGCGGAAGCTGCTGGGCAGAGGTTCCAGCAGGTCCTTGGAGGCTCTCCTCAGGACGTTAGGGCTGTTGTCTGTGGAGCTGCCCTCATCCGTTGACAGGGAGTTGTTCCTCGACACAGTGATTCTCCTGGCGCCCCTGGACAGCAGTTTGTCGTGGCTCAGCGCCTTGAACAGCGAGGACTTTGGGGGTGGCCTGGTAAGCATTGGGGAGCTGAAGGGGGAGGACTCGGCAGAGGAGGTCGTGTCACTGTCCAAGGTGCCCTGCCGGCTTAGGGAAAGCCCCCTAGGGGAGAGCCTGGAGTTCAGCATTTGGAAACCGAAAGAGACTGAGGAGGGCGAGGAGGGTAGGGAGTTGGACGAGGGAGAGGGTTTGGAGCATGTGTTGGACCTGCTTCTGGGCACCACCAGAGGAATGCCACAGGAGCTGGGGTCATTGTGGAATATCGACTCCTTCCTCCTGGTGTGCGGGCTCTCCAGCAGCGTGCAGAACCCGTAGCAGGTCTGAGTCTTGGCCAGGTGAGGCAGGGAGAGGGCGGCTTGGCTTTGCGGATCTGCATTGGTGCTCTCCTCATCGCTGTATCCGTTTTCGTAGGGCGCGTCGTCGACGCTCTCCACCTGGATGATGTGGGTGCTGACCAGCTCACGCACCGGGGCCTCTTTTCCTGGGGTGCCCCTGTCAGAATGGGACGTCCCAACAGCAGAGACAGGGATGGGCTTGCTGGGCTCCTGCAAGGCCGGGATTCTCATCGGAATACAGAACTCTGGGATGGTGTCTGGGGTGATGATGTTTCGACACAGGGCAACCTTCTTGCTTTTCCCTGACGTTATCTTGTCTCCAAACATGATGTCTGCGATTTTGAAGCTGTACTCTGCAACGGGGAGTGGCAGGTTGGTCCTCTCTACAGACACTCGAATTTTGTCTACCACCCACATGGATGCTAGATAGGTGAATATCTTCAATACTGTGGGAATAAAGTAGGGGTAAATAGAATTTAGATAACACAAACAAAACACATACTTCATATCCACTTCTAAAGCAGAGAATGCTATCACCATGTAAAATTAAAAAATAATAAATAATTTTGAAAACAATTCATTAGAGATAATTTAAATGGATATCCAGCAAAAAAATCACTGAGTAAATTTATTAAAAGAAGGTGTTGTAATATGCCTGCACAGCACAGATGCTTACCTTGTGTGTGTGAATGGTTACACAAATCCAGCACTGTGGCTTTGAAGACAGGACTGCACAGCAGCTGACAATGTGGGTCCAGGATGTCTGGGTGACAGCAGAGAGCTCTCAGTGGCAGGCTTACACTCTCCCTTCTCAGGATTGTGCATCTGTGAGATCCAGCAAGAGGTGCGTGCTGTTTAAATAGGACCAGTAATCTGGGCGTGGACAGGATCATTTTTGCACGCCCTCCAGTGCTCTGCAAGGTTGCCCCTCCTCTCCTTAAAAATCCGTTTCCATGGAAGCAGTCAAACCACAACAGTGCACTCTTGGGCCAGACTATGGAAACACACAGGTCAGCAAACCTGGCGGGAAAGATGAATTGAGCAAAGCTGTCAGATAAAAAAGAAAGTAAATTCATTTGGAGTATTTGTTTTTCCATTTCTGCATATGAGCAGAGCAAAGGAAGTTTATCTGGGTCAGATTTAACAGGAATAAAGTGTACATTTCAGCAAATAAAGAGGCAACTGTTGTTCGGTATCTGATTCAATAAAGTGAGATATTCATGGAGAGGTATTCAGAATCGCTGTGAAAGTGGTTTGTAGAACTTTGGTAACATTGTGACAAGGGAAATGAATCAGCAAAATATTGAAGCTGATTAATTTCAATGTCAATAAATATTCTTAAAAGGAAGCCCTTGCCTGGCTTTTGTGACTGCCACTAATACCTACTTAAATAATATGTTTATTGAATGACCCTGCATGCCCTTTTCATTTTTACTTTGTATTGAGTTAATTCCTTTGCTCATTGAATTGTTATGACTCATAGTTTACAATATAAGCCCTGATTTATTGAGACTTTGACATTTTATGACTATACAATCTTTGATGGAGCTTGACCTCACAATACTAAAATCACAATCATTGTCCTGTTTCATCCTGTTTGGAACCTCAACACCATTTAGTATCCCTCTTTCATACAGAATTCACTGTCATTGTTATCAGCTGTGCCTCGCCATTCGAAAATTATGACTGTCAGGTTTGGTGGTGGCTGCACAGCTGTACTGGGATGGAGGGGGTCTTCTTCATTGCTTTTCACCTGACAGCAGCTTCCCTAGCATTTGACAAAGGCGTGTTGCACTGAATGACCACATTAGCCCAAACTGTGCGATTGAACAGATGCACACATCACCAGCAGTTTTAAATCTGTCCACACGTTAAGGCTCATCTATTGCACATTACTGAATAGATGGACAAAACTCTTATCAGTTATTAGGTTTGCTGTGCATCCAAATAATCCCTGTAATTTTTTTTTTGTTGTTGACCATCTCAAATATAATGATCTTAACTTTTGTCTAGTGCTAAAATTTATTGTTACAGTACGGTGTCATGACTGTCTAATACTCTTGATTGATGGCCTCAAAGAAATTTTTCAAAGATGTTCACTCCAGAAGATATGGTAACACACTGCTGCAGAGCAGGCAGATGCACATCACAAAACAAGGAAAACACCGGAAGACACAAATGTGCAAATCAATAAAAGTTAATTGCCCTGCTAACAGTTCCATTACTCACCAGCCATGCACGTAAATTCCAAGATTACAGGAGGGGGGAGGGGGGGCTCATTAGCCAAGGTAATCTTAAATTAGCCGTTAGCTTCTCTCACACACCGATTCCCACATTCAGACAATTACAAAGTATCAATTATCACACTAACTGAATGCAGCCCTTTTATCTGTTAATACTGAACATGGAAGACAGAGGATCCTTGAGACCTGTGTCCAAACATTTACCAAATACACAAATAAAAAGGATTCTAATACAAATAATGTTATAATAGTTTATTTGTGGATTGGTGCAGGTTAATTGCTAATACTCACAGATATCATTGCAGTCATCTATACTTTCCAGAAAGAGAAACAGCTAAAACTGTCATCAATCTAACATACAATGAGTTATAGTGGCAGATAAGTGTTCAACTGTCAGTATTTTGGCCGTTTTCTTCAAAGAGTCAACAGTGACCCCTTGTGGAGAGAGAATACACAGGTTCAGCAGGTGTTAAAGTGTGAGGGCAGGGAATCATATAATAGTATGCATCTTATAAGGACACTTGATTGCTCCTTCTGTTAATGTGTGCCTAGTTTGTTACCTCAAAACACCAAGTGTATAAATGTGCACAAGCTATCTGAGATGTCTGAAAGCAGAAGTTGTCAAACAAAGAAAAATGTAATAATTTGGCAAAGGAATATAGTTTTATCAAGCATCTGTTGTTCGTATACAGTGGACAACAATCCCTTGAAGTTGTCATGTGAATCTTAGTTTTAAAAGTATACAGTGCTTTTCAGGTAACAGAATCTCTGGGAATTGCATGAATTCCACATCACAACAGAATCAAAAACTGTCTATCGCAGTACAGTAAGATATACACTATTTAACAAAATGCATATATTTGTTTTTTCAAATTCAGATTTATGCTATTAGTTACAGTAGAGCAGAGACTTTGGATTAGGAACAGACCGTGAGGTCTATGTGTGCTGTGAGTGTGTGTGTGTTAAAAGAGTTATTGCCTTCACTGCTCTCTGTGACGTCATGTTCATCAGACTTCTCACTTGGATGAGAGCTCATGGTCACAGTTCAAGTGGAGCGCAGTGCCTCGGTTACCCAAAGCAGTCACCTCATTAGACATATGGCTGCACTGCGCTTAATGGCCTCCGTGATAAAAAATAAACCTTTTCTGAGAAATGGTCTCTCTGCTCAGTCCCAGTGGTTGGGGGAATGTTAGTCATCTGTAGCAGCAAGAGGAGCCAAATGCTTTTAAGGGTTTTATATGTAAGAGACAGAAGCAATTACCGTGGACAAAGAGACTAGTGAGGAGACGAAAACATGGTAATAAGCCCAAAGATCACAGCTATGAGTCAATCTGCACACTCATTTGTGTTCTGTTGCTATCCAGACATGCCTTTCAAATGCAAAACATATTTTGCACTTCTAAAGGAATCAAAAATGATCAAATAATAAAACTTTATATTACTTTATTTGCTTACCATTCTCCCTCATCCAGGGTCACACATGTGCTTGCAACTACACATTTAGTAACGTATCATTTAATAATAAGAATAATAATAATTCGTTCACTGAAGAAAAGTTTTTGTTTTGTATAGCAAGTTGCATCACTTTGGAAATTTACAATTATGAACAAGTTTAACAAACAGGGGCACTACTCATCTAAGTCTGCTTTTAATAATTGCGATAATACATAATACATAAAAGCGGGAACATGTTAACAACAACTGCAACCAAGCTGATGTACATTGTCTGTGTTTTCCCCCTTGTATCCACAAGGGGCCAGCATTCGATTAATCGAAGAACATAAACTTATCTCCCATATAGTCAGCTTTAATATCATTAACACCTAACTGGGAAATCCTGGAAATGTGATGTTATTAAAAGCAATCAACATGTGCATACCTGCTTTTCAGCAGTAATTTTACATTTGTGTGACTCTAGTATGCTAGTGATTATTGTTGACTATGGTCCACACGCCTCTTTCCTGTTCCACAGCACTGGAGTTGTTCTCAGAAACACTGAAACCTATGGATAGTTTTAAGATAGATATTCCAAGTATTTATTGCAATTGTGCACTGATTCAGGATGACCTAACCATATCAGCCACACTCCTAACTCATCAACTGTACTCTTACCTCGAAGTACTTTGAGCAAAAAAAAGGTATAAATGGTCTCAGGGGCCCAACCTCACTACATGGTGTTTGCCAGTCAGCCTTATCTGGTTTGCCTGCTTGGTTAGTGTCAATGGTCATTTGAACTCTTTCCTGGGTGTCATATTGAAATATATTATCTTTATTCTTGAAAACTTCTTCAGCTTCCTAAACAGTTTAAATACAATGTTTTATGATGCCTTGGTTAGGCCGATATTGAGTACTTCAATAACAGTACAAGCTGATACCGAGTACCAATGCAAGTACTTTAATTAAACAAATGATTAGCTTGTATTCACCTCCAGAAAACATTTGATGAAACAAAGGATTGATGTCACAGAAATCTCTCATCCAGCTACTGTGCTATCAAATTTAGCATTGACATTACGTTCTGTTGCAGTGTGTGTGTGCCAAGACTCTTCCGTACAATTGAGGCAGAGATGTTTCAGAAAGATAATACTGACCAGGCAACACATAACATGACGAAAGGCAGTCCATAATGTGGCAGAACCACACTTTCTCTACAACTGATCAGATACAGTCTGGTCATCCAGAGCAATAAGTTATGCGCTTTTCTATGTAATTTTCTTTGCCTTTGAGCTTTCCTGAGCCTATGCCGAGGCTGTTGCAGGGTCTGCTGTCTGGCCAGGTTACCCTTGCTCTGTTTAGCATCATTATCATTCATTTCAACAGACATCTTATGTTCCTTGGGATGGCAGCTCTTGATAATTTTAATGACATTGCTTGTGTTAAAATCTTTGTGTTAAAAATTTCTCCATCACACAGATTGCAATTAGCAGATTTAGTGTCTTCATTTTCAAGTTCAAACTTCCTTACGGTAGGGTAGACATTATCTAAGATTGATGCTTCCTAGCTATGGAAAGAAAGCTAAGTAGCAGAAGTTAGTTTTTACGAAGTTCATATGTCATCTTTATGCATTTGCACTCATACTAGGCAAATCAAACGATGTCAACACCGGATATGAGTGGTTAAGGGGTGTTATCGGCCCTATACGTGTACAAAAGAGTAGTTTCTTTACAATTGTAGTTACATCCATACTTTTTTTACTGCCAAAATGTAAATTACACAAACATGTCATAATGTTTATTGGAATTCACTTCACTGGGTTCATTCACTGGATATGCAATGCCTTCAGTTTTCATTTTTCAGATAATCATACCTCCCTTCCTTCTGTGGAAGTGGGAAGTACCTACTTTTTCTTTTTTTTTTAACAAATTATATTCTGCTCTGCTTCACTGAGCCATCAAGATCTATCAAAACTACAAGTAATGAGCAGCTGACATTAAAATGAAATTCTGCTGGTGCAAAAGCATTCAGGTGTTTTATAAACCTAATCAACATTAGCAGCCTGCCTTGACAAGGTGTGAAGAAGCTCTGTGGGCTCATTTGACTTGATTTCTCAGTCTAACCACAATTCAGTTTCTCCTCAACATTGAGTAACGCATTTAAGCAGGTGTAAGTATTTTTGTTTTTCTTACCCAGCATTCTTTGTTCTTTGTTTGAACATCTGTCAAGCCCAGGACTTTGAGCAAGAATTGGAGAAAAAAATGAACATGTGCTGCACTGGAACTGGCCAAATACCAACCTACTGTAACACTGCATCATTATTACAATCAGCATTCAGCTGGCAGACAAAGCTAGGAAAAATAATAATCCATATTCTTTACTGTAGATATTCAAGTTAAGCACTCAACAGGTCACCTTGGAAGTAAATTTGCAGCTTGCAAGTCCAGCATTTGCTTTTCATGTGAATGCAGGTAACCTAACATTAACTTAATGGGAAGATTGTTACAGGGCTTTTTTCCTCAGCCATCCTTAACCCTTCAGAAAAGCAGAAACAAATCTTGCAGCTTGGTGCTGTAATTTATTTCCCCCTGTAACATAGGAACTGTGGGAATACCAATACCCATCCACTCAAAACTATTCTTTCTCTGCTGTCAGACTGACATCCCAAGCAGGGAGTGAATGTCATAAGAATGTTTGGAAGAACATATGTGGAAGAGCTTTGCAAGGCAGAGGCCCTTCCTTATAAAGCATGTCTATCCCTCACATTTCCCTTCTGTTTGTAAGGTAGCTTGTCTGTGAATCAGTTTACTCTCACATGTCATTAAGGCAACAGTTCATTAGTCTTAAACCGCATACACTAAACACACTGATAATCTGTATTCATTTCATACGTAAGACAATCCATTGCAATTATTCTTTCCTTATGAAATGCCAGGCTGCAGTGATACATATGTCTTAACTCCTTAACACATATACAGATTACGATCTGTACAGTAAAAGAAAACAAACATAAAAAAGAGAAATAAGAGATTCTTAAGAAGTTTTTGAATTATGATATACTGATCATTATGTCTGTGTGGTACAAGCTGATTAGGGGCTGGATAACATGTCAGACCAAGATGCTGTCTTAATCTTCTGTCAGGTTCAATACATGTCTAGCACTGAGGTCTTCTATCAACACTTCCTTGACAACAGGTTGATGACAAGTCTGTGAATGTGAATCTCTTTACCCTCCTGGCAGGTAGCTCTTTACCCTCCAGGCAAAAGGATAGCAACAGGAGTGTGGACATGATATCTTAACAAGAACAGTGTACTTCTGTTGCGTTTATGCTTATTTACTTCAACTTATTTTATCAAGTAATAAGTGAATAGGTTAGTGTAGTTATCAGCCATTAATCTAATGCAAATGATGGCTAATGCACAGATGCAGTGTAAATATGGCTGCTGCCAGTCTTATCAATGGTTCAGTCCAAACTGGAAAACAGCCGATTACACATGTGTGCACCTATTCAGTAAATCTCAGGGAGATATATTATGCTTCCACATGCAATTCAACAACACGTTTTTGTGAATTCCTACTACCCAAGGACCTGCACTGTGAAGGTGAGAGGCTAGATGAACACACCATATGTAGGTGTTGCTATAAGAATTTTTAGAAAGCAGCTTTGTGTCTCTCTGTCTGTGGCTCTGTGGCTGACGTGCATCCCAGTGCCTATAAAGCAGTGCATTCCTCTCCCCTGACAACAACAACCCTGTATCCCACACGCTGCCATTCCAGAAATCCAAGCAAAGAGAAAAGCCCGAAGCATTCATTGTTCCAAACCTTGACGTAAAATTCAAAACTGACAAATGACCAGGTTGTTATTTTCATTTTTTTTTTGTCATAAAATGACAAAATGACAAAATGACAAAAACATTTTGATTGTGTCTCTTTCTCTGTAGAGCGAGATTCCATAGGGTAGGTTAAAATGCTCTTTTCGTGTGTGGTTGTCCTACCATGCACATATGTGCATGACATAATATCCCATTGGTCTAGACTGATCAAGGTTGCAAAGAAATGTCATTGTCGATACAGGATGCAACAAACTGGTGGCTATGTATTCAACAATCATGACATTGAACACTACATCATCTGAAGATGATAATGAGGAGTCGGATGAAAGCCATTTCACAGTGGGAGACGATGTGGTGTTGTGTGCTGCCATTTTATGCCTAATGTCCTGTCTGACAGTTTCACTTTGTGCCTGCTGCTTTGTGCCACTTTGTGGAGAAAAAAATAATCACTTTCAAAAAACTTTATCTTTACACAAACAATCTGCTCAGGGAGCACTGACAGGCTGCTTCAGCATAGTAGCAAATAATGTTAAAAAAAAATTCAGTTCATTTTATACAAACTACATGGTGTGCATAAAGTAGTTACGGTAGAATAAAACCATCACAGTGACCGCCCAAGGGCAGAAGTGGACCAATCAGTATCGTGCTTTATGATATTCTGATACAAACCATAATGGACTACAATCACTGTCACTGAATTATGACGCGTTTCCGCTATTCCCAGTGCAGGAATCCGTTCCTTTTTTCTTCTCTCTCCTCGATAAAGGTTGAGAAATAATCTCAGCGAGGAGGGGTTTGACCGAGAGAAGGCAGGACTGCATCTTGCTACGGTACACATCCAAGTCTGGCAGCTTGCAATGAAACAGTAGCGGATTGTCAGGTGGGATTTAAATGTTTTCCTCCGCGTGTTTTAGCAGACTAGTTTCACAGACACGTTTTGTTTTGGCAAGCACTCTGACAGCCCTGTGTTATAAATGATCAATTTAGTCTGTGCATTAAGTATATATGCAAAGGTAGGTAATGGCTTTCAGATGAATGAACGCAGCAGGGAATACCTTGGTTTTGCTGGCTAGATGAGACTGTTGGTTTCAGTGGCAAGGTTAGCCAGCGTATAATGCTTTTATAGTTGGTAGCTAGCCGGTTTAATGCAAATGTCCCGATAGCTAGTTATCTTTATTTACCAATGTCTAAGTCCTTCTATCAGTGAATTGGACACATTTTTTTCGGGTCGAAATGTAATTTGATTATAAACGTTGCCTGTTGATTCCTTTCTGTACTGAAAGCCGACACATCTGTAGAAATGTGCTCTTGACAGGCACTAATTTAAAGACACAGGGAAGTAGGTTTCTACTCAGAACATCAGAAAAGTCCAGACAGGAGTATTTGACTTGAAATCTGGCTACGTTACTGGGATGGAGAGGAACAGTCCGTTGCTTGATTGTTTGCTGAAATATTAACTATGAGCAGAACGGCAGTAAAGATCCTAAACCCATTTAGCCAGCGATTAATAAACCTTTAGTTTTTATTAAGAATAACTGATGTACTGTAGTCATGGGGGCTATAGTTAACTGCATGGGAGGGCGAAATCTGAAGCCGCCATATTTTAACGGTTTATTTTCCATTAACACGGTGGATGTAACGATCCACATTTAATATTTCTTGAAACTTTACAATTTCCCACTTATCGCTGTATATTGCTATATCATTTAGCCTACTTTGAAAGACGTGGTGGTACGACGGCAAATGTGAAGATCGCGCAAACGCTCTGTCACTCTGAATTTACGTGATACCGCTCTGAAGATATACATTTCTTAATTAACTGCTTTACCCTTACTTGAAACATTTGTCTGAAAACCAAGGCAGTCCTAGAGAAGACAGCCACATTTGTAGATAAATATGCTAGGCTATTTTAAAAAACGATGGACTAGCTTAATAATCTATTTTATTGTAATGTCGACTCGTATCATTTAATATTTGATGTTAATTCTCAAAAACTTTTGCGTCACTGTTTTCAACTCGGCACATTGGAAGTAATTAGTGGAAGTTGGGCATAAAAGAAACATTATTTTCAATGATAGATATTACCCTGTTAACTTTTGACTGTGCTCGCACTGCAAGTCAAAGATTCATTAATTAAGTATCCTTCTAGTGCTTGATCAATATGACAAGATCGCATTTATTAGTTAGCTACGCAGCCATACAAGCCGGTGGCATCAACGTTTCAGTTCACACAGCTGTTAGCTAGCTATTCACCAGTGGAAACATACATTGTCGCTAAGTAGCCATTTAAACTGTGTAAACATTGCTTGGCTGTTGCAGGCTGCATTCCGTACGGGGGTTTCGTAGTATAGCATCAGGCATTTATAGTGTTATTGCTAGCGCTGCATGCCACACCCCTTGAGAAATAGTAGATAGCATGCAAGTCGTGCATATAGAAGATGTGGAGAGATGACGGAAACGTATACGCTGAGATAATTTGTTCACGTGCAGATTTCGGTGCTGAGGCCGATCGGAATTAACCAGAGTGAAATGTGTGACTGCTGTTTTAAGATTAATAATTATCTGACGGACCATTTTAACACCCCCTGTTTCAGCTTCATCTAAAATGGTTTCTTGTAGTAATTTTTAAGGAAATGGACGGGTTAATTATCCGAGTACATAGGCTAATATTAGGGAAGAGCTAGAAGCTATAATTAGTGGAGGTACGAAATACGAAGTGAAATAGCCTGATGCATAGCGACCTTTAATGGTTAAGGACAGCCTTAAAATAGTAATGGTATTACAATGAACATAAACAAACTATACTTGAGCATATTGGAATAGTCTTCTTTGTATGATAATGTCGCATTTCAACCTTTTTCTTGATGTAGTACTTTAATGTGATAGACTAAGGCTATATATGATTCAGCATCCGTTTGTATTTTGGGGTCATTACGATTATTAACCTGATTGTCCATTCGCTTTGAATACACGTCGCAGTTAGGTTCACAATTTACAAAATGGATCAATGATTTTTTTATATATATTACACTGAGAAATTACACCTGTAGGCTGTGTTGTATTCTTCAGTGTCGTTTCTTCAGTCTTTCAGGTACAGTTAGCATTTAACATCATTCAGACTAGTATGTGTAAACTAGAACTTGTTCTCAACACAGAAGAAAATACCCTAAATGGCATTTACCTTCCCCAAAACTAAATATTACATTACAGCATTACATTATTGTCATTGTATGTAATATAAATCCTAACAGATTGTATTCATCATTAATGGTGCACATTACAACTTGACACTCCATGTATGAAGAAATCCAACAGTAAATCAATGGGAGAATTTTTTTGCCAGTAAATCCAAGTCTTGTTGTCATAATTGGCCCACAGTGTAAGATACAATGATTGTGAATTTGCTCTTGTATCAGAGGTCTCCATGATAAATTCTTTTTGAAGAAAAAAAAAAGTGCAATTAAATATAATAATATTCACTCCCAGCTAGAAAAATCATCTTAATACCTTCAATCTGAACTGTGTATGTATAAAGGGTATTTAATTATGATGCCCCCTGGTCTTGAAATGCTCTTTAAAAGAAGTTTAAAAAGCATCAGTGACTGCCATTGACACTTTTTAAAGATCTGACAAATGACTGCATTTCTGATGACTACAAATGTTTGATGTTCATACCCACAATTAATCTTTGAAATATACTTGACTAAATCCCTTGTGGAGATATTCCACGATATATCCACATATTCCCCTGTATTTGTGTACTTTGTGTGGGAAATGTTGCTGTAAAATAGGAAGCAAGTCTGTCTGAAAAAAGAGGATTGGACCTTGCCATTGCCTGAGTGAATAAAAAAAAGGCTGAGGAATGAATAAAAGGCTGTGTTTGAAACACATCAGTAAGGTTGTGATTGAGTCAGTGTGCAATCTGAGTATTTGTATAAGAAGTACTGCAGGTGTACATTTTTCTTGTCAGTGACCTTTGTTGTTTAACCATGAGGTGGTGTGCGCACAGGAGGAGAAAGGAACCACAGGAGTACATGTTAATTCTGTGCTACTCAACTTGTCTTAATGAGTGGGAGAATACCATCAGATAAGCCTTCCAAAGTTGGCTTGTTATATGCGTGCGAGTGTAACGGGCCGTATCTTGCGTTGTGTTTTAATATGATGTTACGTGGGTCGGCGAGCGAGCGAGTTTCGAACTGAGGTTCTTACTGCTCGCTGCCAACCCCTTAAAGCCAGCGTCGTTGCCAGTTGAGCTAAAGGCAAAAGCCGCTGCAACCACTCGGCTACCTGCTACCCGCTACCTAAGGCTTTATGCAGGACTCACACGAGCTAATCACTTCAGCTCTGCTACACGAGGAATAGGGTCCTGACACTTATCTGAGTTAGTCTGATTTAGAAATAAAAACTGATTACAAGGGGCTTCCACACCAACAAAGGGACATCCGCTGGATTTGAAAAAAAAAAAAAAACATCATAGTCAATGCTTTCCGTTCATAACTATGGAATCCATCACTATCATAGTTAGTGGTGTCTCCTACATAGCTCCCATGTTATGTTGCCATGCAGCTTTCTCCCTCCTATTCGGTTACCCAGTTTGGCTTGATTTCGGTCACGTCCCTTGGAGATTTGTAAGGTAGAAATCTGTCAGTATTCATATAGGCTAACCTTAAGACTTTCTTCAAAATTATTCACCCTGTGTCACTGCCAGTATGAACACATGATGGGAAAAGTGGCTGTGGCATAAAGGATTGTTGCAGATGAGCTTTGGCTGGAAAGCAATGTCAGATATAGGCACACTGACATCTGTGTGCTGCATGCTCCTGGAGACAGATGGAGTGTACTGCATCGCAGGGAGGAATGAAGCAGAAAGATGACAGTATTCTGTGACAAGCGGTGAGGGATGTTTGAAATTTCTGTTTCTGTTTGTTATTATTATTATTATTATTTTCTGTTTTATTTGGAAAAGTAAATTATTCTGAAAGGTGGTCCCATGAGGTCCTTGGTGTCTCAAAGGAAGACACCTAGCTCTTACTGCAGCACGGGTTCAATAACGAATGGGCAAAGACGCTGCTTTACCCCTGTGAGTTTTTGCCTGTGATGTCAGAGCTGTCAGACCATCAGTGCGATTTGTATGGAGGAAGAATATGCTCCTGTTTTACCCTGTGTCTCAGTGCATCTAGTCTGCAGATGTCAACCCAGAAAGTGACGAAACTCACTAACGCAAAATATTACAGTTAAAACAGTGGTAATATATGTGAAGAAAAGGAACATGTCAGGTGAAGGTCTGTTAATATTTCACATTAATTTAGCATCCCGTAATGGTGCTTGTTTTGATCGATTTTATATTTGATTTGATTTTATTATTCTACTGAATATTAAAAAATTGATTATTAAATTTTTTTTTGGTACATGACTCATTGCAAAAATATGCATATTCACTTACTTTAAGGCAGGGAAATTCCTAACAGCAATGACCCGTCGTTATGCTTTCATGCAGAATTCTTAGGTTCTCAATCCTGAATATTGATTAGAAATAAATTTAAAAAATACTTTATTTTTGTTTATCGATAGATAATCATTTGAATTCTGAACCAAGTAATCGATTAGTGAATGTGCAAGTAATTGACTATTTGATCTCATTCATATAAAATAGGACTACTTATTCCTACTCATTTACACAGTTTTATTGTACATATACTGGGACTCTCACACTCATCACCGGCAAGTAAAATAATGACGAATACACACAAAGCAGTGGTATTAATCTAAAATTTAATTCTAGACAGTGGAATTATTAGCATGTCCTTTTACCTTTTAGAATGCGTTGTTGGTTGATTGAACAGCCAAGTATGCCTAGTGGTGTTTCATTGCATTAGTGTATTTGATTCTCAGCTTTGGAACCAGTAGCATGAAGATTAAGAGTGATCTGAATGACAAATGACCCCACTCAGCCACTGTAGGGAGCCTTACTCTTAAGAACCAAGGGCTCAGGTATTTTTCTGTAAATGTCAGTTAAATTGAAAATTGAATTGACATAACAAAGCATGGAAATACCACATTAATGTACTGTAGTGGAGTTTGACGTAAACACAGGCTGCTTGGAAGCTTGGTTTGAGGTCTATGAATGAATAGCAAAGCATTTTTCCCTTTTGTGTTTCACTGAAAGCAGTCACCAGTCACTTATTCAACATCTAGTCTACACTAGGAGAAATCATGTCATGTCTAATTTTCTTTGAATGGGAAATGCTGTAATTTTACCCTGTGTGTTGGGGCAAGCACTTGTTAGACTTAACGTTTTGTTTGAGAAGCTATTATTAACCCATAGATCTTGCTAGCATTGTCCTATTTTTCATATTCCACATAGTGTGCCTGCTTGCAGCTCAGATTCTCTGGCATATTTTGACAGGAGAGATATTTGTGTTTAAACAGCAGAAATGAAATGCTTAGAAATCCTCCAAGAAGCCTTTACGTTTATGGCACCACTAGAGGGTTGCTGGATTGATACTACCTTGACAAGTTGGGGCTGATTACTAGCTGTGACCTGATCTATCAATCTGTTGAGCTGCTAGGAGAAAAGAAGAGACTGTTTTGTCTTTAGGGCCAGCTGTACAGCTGTACAGATGACAGCCTGAAACCAGCTTTGTGGCAAGTTAGACCCCCTCACATGCACACACATTCATGCCCACTCTTTATCATGCGGTCCAGCTAAGGTCAGGGGCGGTTCACCGGTCAGCAGGACATTAAAACTATGTTTGTTTTGTGCCCTGGCCAGTAAAAATGACACATCTGTGGGAATATTTGGCAAGTGTCATAAAGGTGGAGAAGACATCATGAGTCAGACTGTTGCAGGTTGAAAGATAATGCAGCTTTCCAGGTGACACTGGGCTAAGAACAGCACATCCCAAAACTCACTCAGAGGCAGGATGTACGTGTCCTTAGACACCAGGGTGAAACCCACAGATGTAAGTGGAGCACAGGTGGCCAGCCGGGGCATTCGCGAACCTGAACTCAAGTGCGGGGTTATGCCCCTGACATTAACCCTTATCCTGTATCTAGTCGAAGAAAGTGGAGCCACCCCCCCCCCCCCCACCCCCCACCGCCTCTAGCACTGTCCCTGCATTCCTCCTAGCTGCTCATAGACACAGTTATAATTAGAAGTAGCCACACTACCATCCAGCATGCAAGTGTGACAAACTCAGATGGAGTGTGTGTCTGCCAACAGCAACTGATAAAACATGACACCACAGGCATGAGCAGTATCTGTGGTGGTGGTGGGGGGGGGTCCTCGGGGGGGGCTCAGGGGCGTTTTATTTCATGAAGCAAGCAGCTGAAGAAGCCGGCGTCCATGTCACTGGTTGAGCTCCTCCGTGGACACACATGCAGGGAGGCATGGCTGTAGTGTCACACACTTCCCCTCTCAGGCGGTGGCTGGCTGCCAGCCCCTCGCATTGTTACTTCTGATCTCGTGGCCTCTGTAAACTGTTTGCTCAGGTATGTGACATGAGAGCCGGGGAAACACTCATGCCTGGGGCAGTTATTCTTACTGTACTGTTTTGATAAGGCAAGCCTACTAATTAGTGGGTAGGGACCTTGAAATGAGCATTCTTACAGGTTCTCTCTAATTGCCTCTTCAAAGCAAGACGCCCGCTTGCTGTTGAACTGCCCTGCCTGCATTTTCACCGTAATGTGAGACAGTTGCCCTTGATTTCCTCCCTTTGTGCTGTGACTATAAGTACAGGTTCGTTTTCCAGTAAGGGCGATGAGTGATACAGGCTAGTCATTTCATTTGTGACCAAATCTGACAGAAGTGATCAAACTAAATATAAACAGTATATATTTTTATGAATGTCTTAGAATGCCAGCAGGTTTGAAAAACTGAGAGAGTAATCATTTAACAACATGTAATGTTTCTGTTTTATTATTATCGGCTGTGATAGCATTTACCATCTATAGTGTTCAAGCCTGAGTGATCCAAAATGAATGAAGAATGTCAGAACTTCTCAGTCAAATTTTGCTCATTTTCTAAGACTATGGGAAATACTTTTATCTGGATTGGTTAAACCATTTTAAGGCTTTACAACACTGAGTCTGGGTTGCATGGTCCCCAGTCTATGAATATGACTAGCTGGACATTAATGTCAGGACTCGGAAGACCAAGCAGTGTGTGACATGTTAAGGTGAAAAGGCAGCTTAGTGGAGGTAAACAGTTAAAATCATTAACCTCTGCGTCTCTAAAAGGCTGTTTAGTGTTCAATTATCCCCTCTTTAAACACAGCCTGGGGCAAACAGGTGCCTTTATCCCATTCCTACTGTGAATCGCAGATAGTATTTCTCTTCATTCGTGTCTTTAATGGCTTCAGTGCTTATTTAAACCTGAAAATGCAGTAAATGGTTTTTAAAAAGTTCAGCAATTACTGAATTGCCTCTTTGTTTTAATTGTTCCAAACTCTGTTTCGTTTCAGTAATTAAAAGGAAGCTCTGTTTTGTCATTTGCCACTTTGCGTAATGTTGTAAGACTGATATTAAAAAGTCCATTATCTAAATGGGTTTAGACAGTATGAAGCCATTAAGATACCATTTGAACAAATTCCATTCATGTGGAGTTGTCTCCCGATTGAAAGTGACTTAGGTAATACATTTATTTTTACTGCCAACATGTAGCAAAGAAGGCAAGCTGTATATCAATATGAAGAACAGTAGCTGTACTGTATTTGAGGGGGTGAGTTGTAAGGTTTAGCTCTTTAGAGTGAGTAAAACACTACAATATGGGGTGCAAAACAGCTCTCAAATGCCTTATGGACTTTCACGCCCAGTTCGGGCTCACATTAGACACCCTTTCATTTGTGAGGGGTTCGCCTTGGGCCAACAGCATGGTCAGCTCATCAGGCTGAAAGACGATCTGGTCTGAAATGTGTTGGAGAAGGCTGCTTAGCCGCTGGCAGGAGTTTTTTGACTGGGCCTCTCTCTTGTGTCATGCCTGTTAGTCACCACGACAGAAATGTGAGCAGGTGTTTTACAGATAATGCAGTATCGGAGCACCCCGCTGAGATTGAAGGACGGGCAGAAAGATTGGGAAACGTGACCGTGCTGTCTGTGTACGTAAAAACAGGCTGCCATGCAGAATGCACAGCGTTGTGGTTAGTACACATGCATGACCAGGGAATGTGGATGCTAAGCCTGCTGGGATACAAAACAAATGGGAACTGAAGAGGTTAATCCACATTTGATTCACATTTGTTCACGTTGAAACCTGGGGCATGTTATCTCTTCAGTCGTCATCCCATGTGGTCTTTGGTGATGGGTAGCTCTTCACGGTTCTCGAACCGTATGTTGTAACCGTGGATGAGAGCAAGACCAAAGACTGGCACACAGTGGTTCAAGTGCTGTTTTCCCTTTTCCACAGTCAAGTGCTTTTTGTCTATTGCTGTAAAATCTGTGGATTTGGACCGAGACATGAAGGTCACCGCGGTTTCCGTTAGCGATTCATGGGTCATATTATTCACCAGCAACTGCCACTGCTGCAGATGTTGAACCCTTGCCTGAGAGGAGGGATATAATTACATTGTCATCCATTAGAAGGTGATTTTCTTTCCGCTAGTGCAGTTGTTGCTACACCAAAAATAACATTCCTGCCTGGAATTCCCCAGGAAGTGTGCAGTCGGAGATCTTGAGAGCGAGGTCTCTTAAGTCACCAGAGACCTGGTGTATTGAGCGGGGTTGTTTCTGAGTGTGAGTATGTGTGTGTGTGTGTGTGTGTGTGTGTGCGCGTGGAGGGGGGAGTTCTGTTGGTGGTGGTTAGGGACTGAAAGATCAGCCTTTAGCTCCATGTCTGCATTTTGTACTCCATGCTTTAGGGTGTTCTATTTTCAGATTTCCCAAAAGGATAGATTTTTCAGCCACATGTTGCATTTGTGAGAAGATGGTTCTGTTATGGCTTCCCGTAAGCAGCAAGGTTTAGGCCATCTTGCTCTACATAGGTGGTATACATAATAATAATAATAATGATAATAATAATAATAGCAATAATAATAGTATGTACACTGGGGTCCAAAATTATTGGGACATTCACTTTTTTTTTCTGAAAACCCACAATATTTTTGCTGCATATTCCATCAGACATTGGGAAAGTCATATTTATGTCAATGTCAATTTCAGCTTCATCTTCTGTGACCATGTTCCAACCTTGTTAGGTTTATATAGGCTTTAGTATGAGTGTTCAATTAGGGGGCAGGGCAACGTTCAGTCAGGCCTAATTGAAGTGATGGTCATTTTTGTTCACTTGTCTGCACTCAATAAGTATGTAGGTACCTTTTAAAATTAAGTTAATGTCATGGAATTGTCAGTTTTTTTGGCAGAATTAATGTCATACATATTATTAAAATGTTGGAAATAGGGTAGTCATCAGGAAATCGTATGCCAACCACATAAAGAGATGTTTTGAAAATGTTAATAGTTGCCAAAACATGTAACTGTTTTCGCCACACCATAAATTAAGTTTGAGTGATAAAACTAATAGCTACATGGACACATCCACACTTAACCACAAAATGCCCAGGTGTCCCAAAAATTTTGGACCCTAGTGTAAGTCAATCCATATGACGATGTTATAGGAAATAATAACTATTGTTATTATTATTGTCTTTGGTTCCAAAGACACCTGTATCCAGTATCCAGGTTGGCCTACATAACTTGTACTACTACGTCTCATTATATATTGTCCATTTATACAGCTGTGTATATTTTGAAGTAATACAGATTCAGTACCTTGCTCACTATGTACCAGTAAAGACATTACCACCTGGCAATCACACCTGCACCCATCTGGTTACAAGCCCAATTCCTTTACAGCTTAAGGCAGAACTGTGTCTGCTGTGAGCAATGACATTCTGGCAGGGGGAGGAGCACATAAATGATGTATTTTGAGGCTATAGATTTTTTAATCTGAGCACCGATTCTGTATGGTGGTGTGTAGTGTAATTTACAGCAGGTTTCTCTGTGTCATAAAGGTGAATGGTGATGTGTCAAAAGTTTTCATTTTATCGGCTGAAATCTTCCCTCTTTGGATAAAGACACCAGTCATAAATTAACCTTACCATTTAGCCATTGCCTGGCGTGTCACCTGACAAAGGCGTGCTCTTTATTTTCTTGCATTCTGTTGTAGCATACGTGCCCAAAGTTAGTTGCTCTGAGGCACATGCAAACCATGGTGAGTGTGTATGTGTGTGTGTCATATTTCAAAGGTAGTGACATAGCTGCTTTTCATAGCTGGTCCATCACTGTTGTTGTTCCTGAGGGAAGAATATAAGGGCAGGTCCAACTGTTGGGACAGGCTATTCTGTCCACATTTCCCAGGTCATACTTCCTCCGCCTTTGCACTAACATCTTTTCCAGAAGAGGTTATAGTGAGATTCAGAACCAGGAGGTTAGTCCGTTGTCTGCGAGCGGCGGGCTGAGCTGAATATTGATATTATCATGAATCTTTTACTGTAAACATAGAGGTGCTCTGATGAAACACTCCCTATCTCCTGACTCCTACACCTCTGGCTCCCCCTGTGTCTGGATTTATCTCTCCTCGGTGAGCGTGTAGTGAAATGGTCCATTTCTCTGCTTTGTAGGAGGGACAGCCAGTTGCAAAAATGTATTTTTGACTGAAAAATGTGAATGTATGTTTGGAGACTCCAAACATAAATTCACATTTTTCAGTCTTTCAGTGTTTTTTTTTTTTCCCATTGCTCTTAGCCGAGTAGTCTCTGTTTTGATCTTTGCCTCGAGTAAAGCAATTCACCTCTGTAAATCTTAAATTGACAAGTAAATAAAAATAGGCAGTCTCCGTTGTACCTTTTTCCATTCAAAGTTGATTTTATTTTACCTTGCACAGATTTTACCTTGCGACATGTGTAGTGATAATGGTAAAAGAAAAGAAAAGAAGGGTCATTCATTATCTTTTGTGCTCTCTACATCTGATATTATGCCAGGGTTGGTTACTTTACGGGTCTGGTGGCAGCAGTGCTCAGACCAAAATTGCAGCCATAGCAAAACTGATTATGCTGAATGATATCATTTTGAAGATGAAAAACCAAGCTTATTTTTTTGTGGTGTTACTTCGAGGACATCAAACACTTGTTTCCCAGATCTGCTAAGATGTCACTATGTCAATAGGTTGTTAAATCTATGTCCAAACACACCCTGTCCCTGGGGCTTTTTCATATTGAAGAATCAACTTATGTGCCTTTCAGACAAGTGTACAGTCACTTAAGTCAGTACACCAACCCAGTGAAGGCTAATTTAGTTAGCAATGAACTACAAATAGCTCTTCATGGGCTTTTTCTCATACCACTATCACACAGTGATACTGTAAATGCTCTTTGCTTTTGGCCTGAATGTCTGTGTGTCTCTCTAAAACAGTCATGGAGGCAGTATTGAATTCTGTCAGATGAGCAATTTTTGATGTCTGTGCATCTACAGTGGAGTTTTACAAGGGGATCTGCTCTTTGTTTATTAGCAAGGGAAAAGTGAATGGGAGAGGAGCCAACCCAGAGCTCACAGAGATTCAAAACAGCCCTCTGAGCTCGGCAGCTGGATTGCATTACGTGTGGACAGCTCAACGTTAATCAAATGTCTGAAAATAACCTTTTATTTGTGCGGCATGCAACGAATGGGAGTTTGCTAATGTTGCCAAATGGATTCAGTGTCACTGAATGGACATGAGGGGTACAGTTAGGTACCTCTGTTGCTCCGCCATAGGTTGTGCAGGCAGACCAGTATTACATGGTCTCCACACCTCTGGGTGTCTGGGGGTCGCACCATCACCCACCTGCTATACAGTTACCCACCTGGCCTGATTTCTGTGGTATCCCTTGTACATTTACATTTACATTTATTCATTTAGCAGACACTTTTATCCAAAGCGACTTACATAGGTTACAGTTCTTTACAATGTTATCCATTTATACAGCTGGATATTTACTGAGGCAATTGTGGGTTAAGTACCTTGCCCAAGGGTAGAATAGCAGTGTCCCAGCAGGGATTGAACCGGCAACCTTTCGGTTACGAGTCCTGCTCCTTAACCACTATGCTACACTGCCACCCAGTAGGGTAGAGATTCATTGTTCCCATGGCCAAGGAATGGATCTGCCCCAAAATTGCCCGTGTTTAGGCAAAAGAATGCACACATGTTGCAACAATTGACACTATTAGTTGCCACGGTTTGAGAGATGCACAGCTAATAGGATAATGTCAGGGAGAGCCCAACTGTCCATTGGCTTAGCATACGTCAGTCTCCCCCGTCTCACTGCTGTTTGTGCTCTAAGTTCATCTGTGGGTAAAAACAGCACTTCAGCTGCCATCAGTTGTTGTATCCATGGTGTGTTTTCATTTTATTTTGAATTATTTATTTTGAGTTTAAACGTAACACGGGATGACTCTCTGGTGTCTGAAGTGGTAATGTGTCATAGTCGTGAGTGTTACTGTCATCATCTCTGTACTCATGATGAAAGTAGCCATGCCTTGCTATTTATAATGGGTCCAATTTGCGTCTAGGCTTAAGGGATTCTTCTGGAAGCTTCCTGCCACAGTCCTTTTTTGTGGATACATTCATCAGGGGAAGAGGAGGGCAGCGTTTGTGGTGTCTGGATCACAACAGAGTGATGTTTGAGTGATTTTGGCAAATCAAATTTATCAACAAAAATATTCAGTGATAGAACAGCTATTTCACCTAATGTTTCACCTTCTATCTGGGTAGTGTTTTGCTTTGGCGATGTTCTGAAAACAGCTGCGTTTTGTTTAATGTTCTTTCTCAAATCCCATAGGCAATTAGTGTATTGAAAACCTCATTTTGCAAGTGAAATCTCTTGATTAATTGCAGGTCATATGTTTGAGTGTGTGATTCATAGTCTTTTGCATTTTTTAGAAACATGATTTATTTTTGTACCCCATCAGTTTGGTTTGTGAAGGAAGCACGTGAAGCAGAACTAGAAGAATCCCATTAATAATAGTAAGTGGATCCTTTCTTTGGCAGCTTTTTATTGCACTTGTTTGATATGTTTAAGATGTGAAATACAGTTACCGAATGTAGTTGTTTGATTGGATGTAGTCATGAATAACCATGCAAGAAAATACGGAGCTAGAATTAGAATAAATTCCCCAACTAGCAGACTCCTAATCATGGAAATTCAGAATTGTCATCATATTAACTCCCTTCAGACTGGGCTTTTGAATTACTCCCCTTTGATTACTTTCCAGGAGATTACATTTGTTTGTCATATATCCTTTGATATCCAGGAATATTAAACATCTCATGTCTTTATTCTGGCTATTTATTTTTATTCTGGCACTCAGTGTTATGCCCAGGGATTCATAAGGAAATGAGACTTTGTGACACAGGAGTTAATTGAATTGTGTGTGTCTCTCCTGCTGGCACCAGCAGCTGCATGCTGCTTCCTCCAGGCAATGCCAAAAATGATCACAAAACAGCCTGGTAATGCCATAAACTTCTGCTGGTTTAGATGGTATATGACAGCATTTGCCTACAGAAGTAGCTTAGGGTGTTCATAACCACTCCGCCTGTATTGATTTTTCTGCAACTGTGCTTTTTTCTCAGTACCTCATGCTCAGATATTACTGTCATTTCAACCTGTTTTGCCATTCCCAGCCAATGTGTATGGACTTGTATTAGATAATCCAGTCAGGAAGAAGAATCACTCAATTGTTGTTAGAAAGAAAGACTCAATATGTTCTACCATAATTGGCCCTCTGATAATGGTTGTCAAAGGTGCCCTCAGCATCTCCAGAGCAGCTGTAGCAGAATCATACCGCTGTTTCCCACAACACTGCTGGATCAGAGATCAGCAAATGAGGGAGCCAAGAATGTGCAAGGGTGTGGTTAAGGACCAACGCAGCATCCAAATTGGGTGAAAGAAGTTGTACTGGTTGTTTTGGCTGTCAGTAAATAACTCAACGTCAGGCACAGCGTGGGAAAAATTCTCTACTTTTTCTGCTGACATCGCCCAAAAATTGGCAATCTGCCCCAAGGGTTGTAGCTAGACACTTGCACATTTTTGTTGCAGAAATATGTGTGACAGTTCTTTGCAAATATATACGATACCATCATTGAAAACCTCTTGTCGACCTTTAACATTGAGAGACTGGTTCTATTCTATGTCCAAGGTGTGACATGCACTTTCCTTCATTTCCTTCCCACTTTTCCCTCACACCCTTGACTCGTCCTATTACAAAAGAATTCTCCCTGCCTAGTCAATATATATATTGATTTTCAAAGACAACAGTTGAAATTAGAAATGGCAAAGCGTGAGGTTTTCGAGCAGTTGACATGCTGACCGATCCAGCCCCCGTGCTAGAAGACAGATCACACTAATGGCGGGTAACGTTTGCCGGTTGGTGACGAGATGGCATGTGCTGAGCAGGCGACAGCTGGGATTGCACGGTGCGTAAATGATTGGAGAGAGAGAGCCATAGCAGGGAGCCCCCCGTCACATCTGCTGCTGGGTGTGTCACTGCTACAGACATCCATCTCTCCGCATCCACACCGCGGCTTCTGTTACTCCACATTTCTCGGGCGTCCCAACATGCCGGTTTTAGGCTGTGGGTTACCCGTCACGGAAACCAAAAGCAGATCCTAGGTCATTGTTCCTAAATCAAAGCCAAAGGGTCGGGAAGGATCATAACTGAGGCTTTTTCTAGTAATCCTTTCAGTTGCTCTGTTTACACAAGCACTGAACTGATTGAGAATGTACTGGTTGGTGTGATTTCATTGGTATAATTTGTTTTCTGTTAAATTTGGATGTATGTGCTGTCTCCAGACTCGTATGACTTAAAGGGATGCACTTTTAATGGCATTGCTCAAGAGTCTGACCTGTCCTCCTGTTTTCGAGTGTTAAAAAATGCCGTTGTGTGTCTGTGAAGAGGGTAAGGATCAGCAAATCTGTCCAGATCCTGGCTGGCTCATGTAGTTCTAGTCCTGTGAGGTTTTCGGTTATCTCTCTGTCGCGCTGACCCATGTCATCTCTGTGCATTGGCATCATTAGCGGGGGCCATCTTACAAACACGCTGTGTGGGCATGTTGTGTGACCGCGGTGCCAGTGCTAAAAACAGGTGATGAACACAAAAGGGAGAAAGGAGCACGTCCCCATCACTGTTCACAGCAAAAGAGCCAGAGGCAGATGGAAGTAATGTGGCAGTAGTGGACCCTGCGGATGAATTCCTGGTAACATATCCATCTGAGCAGATGGCATCATTCAGTGTGATGTCATGTGTGACATCTCTGGTTACGGGAAACAAAATCCAAATGCAGCCATGCTGTACCAGACCTCCCTGCCTTGGCCCAAGTTCATGCTAGCCTGGTTCCCGCTCTACAGTGGAAAAGGAGAGTACATGACACAAGAGGCCGTACAATAGAGCTTCCATCTGTGAGGCCAGGCTACTCTGGCTTTTACAGAGCAGAGGAGATTGAGCAGGATTATAGCAACTGTATTGTCTGTCTACAATGGGAAGGCAGAGTCCACAGGGATGTGCCTCCTGTTCTCTTACTGTGTACAGGGTTTTTCTGTTCTTGTCACTGCTCTTAGCTTCTCTCTGGAGGCAGTTGAATTTTGACATTTCAGAGGCAGCCATGCAGCTAAATCCCGTAGAGTTACCAATCGGGTGGAGGATTTCGCTGCTCCATAAAATCTTGGTTTGTAAGGAATGTAATGTGGTCCCAATCTATGTTAATTGCATATTTTTTACCCTCCAAATGATAATGTTTTTTGAATACAGCAGCATGAATCTTAGACAGTCATATTCCAAGGATTTGTGTGGTTCATAAACACTAACTCTAACAGATGGGGCGTGGTGCTGATCTATACAAACAGTTTACTTTTGTGGCTCATGTTCAAAAACGGTGGTATGGTTCACGAGACACTGCTAATATTCGTCTGGGCAGGTGGACAGGGCTGGCCTTCCGGATGAGCACAGAATGTGGCAGGAAGAGATGAAGTTGTCCCAGGTGAGGCTGCTGAACAGGGGAACTGGTGCGGGGGGGGGGGGGGACTCTGTGTACCTCAGTGACCAGGAGAAGCCCTGGAGAGGGAAGCTTCTGAGCAACTGATATGCTCTTTGGGCCGTGGTTAGGGGAGGGTTAAAAGCTACAAGGAAGAATGGATCCTTTTGACGGTCATGTGCTGCAGATGGAAGGTTCCAAGTTTACTCACTCTTATTATTAGCTCAGCTTGCTCAGGAAAGGGGTGTAGAAAATGTGGTAGATAATTATTAGTGGCCTGCTGTTCCTCGAGGAAGGATAGATAGAATTGTGTCAGTCTGTTCTCCGCCTCTCTCAGAGTAGTGTCAATTCTGTGTCGTCTGCACCGGTCATACAAAGGTCTGCACCGGTCATACCCAACATGAAAAGACCTCAGAAAAATCCTCTCTGGGCGAGAGTGGACTTTCTGAGGTCTTTTCATGTTTGTGTATGAAAGGTGCAGAATGTGAACATCCTCAAAACGTCTTTTTCCTCATCCACCGTTTCCTCCACTGTTGTCGGCGCTCTGTCCTCCGTGGGTGTTCTTCAGCTGAGAATGTAGGGGGTCTGTATACAAAATTCATGAGTTGGACAAGCACCCATGCCTTGGAGCACTCTCCGTTCATGAGATACAAACAGGAGGCAATCCAAAAGACATCAAATGCATCCTCTTTGTTGTCCATTTAGAACATTTCCCTGTTTCCAGAAAAGTAGTGCAATTGAGCAAGATGGAGCATACATGGAACAGGATGCAGTCATCGTGAGGGAAGTTCCCGGTCCCCTAACTGAAAAGTGGAACTGGACTTAGCAACTGCGTAATACATTTTTTTTGGGTCATGCCATGTTATGCTCTTGATGATCTTTGCTTCTGTGCTGTTTTCCTTTCCACTAGAGTGATGTTCTTTGTGGTACATTGCTATAATTTTGTACTTTTCTGTGTTTTTGTCCTTCCTTTATGATCCTGCTGAAGATGTGCCACATTGCCATGGATGGATTTTGAATGGCATGGTTTTGAAGGTCACTAGGAATCTAGTCTTAAATAAAGCCTGCACTCTGCAGCCTGCTAATAACTGCATCTTGCAGACTGTAATGTGACAGTGACCCATGGTGACTTTAACTTGAGAAGTCAGCACAGAGGGGAAAGACTGACAGATTCAGGAATCTGCTGCATAGACAGGAGTAGCAGAGTTTGCTTCCGATGCCACCTGAGAAGTGCTTTCTGGGCAGGCAGCAAGGATGAAAGCACCTAGCAGTGATGAGGCAGAGAATGAAATCCAATATCAAGAGAGTATTAAAAGCATTAAAAAATGACTGACGATGCAATGTATGATCTATTCTTAAATATTCTTTAATGCCTATGTCATCTTATGAAGGAAAAACAGTAGGCAGTTTTAATTTAGCTGGTCGATGACCAAATGGAAATGTCTCGGCACTCGGCGCATTTAAAATGATACTGTGTTAATTCCGAGAGCTGCCTTTGCCATTGGCTTAATGCGGGGCTGGCTGTGATCCTCCAGCATAGATAGGTCTACAGAGCGTTTGTGATACCGTGGCAGGGCAGAAGTGAGCGGACATGTCCAGGGACCTGGGCACCAAGCCGGAGAGGGTGTTCTGCTGTACCCTGAGTGGTGGCAGCGTGCCAGACGGAGCAAGCCTGGACCATGGGGTGTCGTTTAGACTCGGCGTGGTGCATGCCAGCCATGCCGAGGCTGACAGCCCTCGTTATGCTGTCTGCTGATTGGTCATTTTTTTATTTTCAGACTAAGGGTTCTGTCTTTCTGGATAGGCTGTGGACACTGTGACTTTACCCTGTTACTGATGTGATTTGTTTTCTCTTCCTTGTTGCACCTTCGGATCATCTGTTTGCCAGGTTCTTTTTTTTTGTTTATTTCCTGCTTCAGAATCCACAGCCATGCCTTCAGTGGAGAGGTTATGGATTATCACAAGGCTCTGTCTCGTGCGGGCAGCGTGGTTGGTATTTATTTGCAGGTTCCTTGCTGGCAGTGCCGGGAAGTCATTTGGAAGCTTGGGCGGTGTTTACCGTTTGATTTGATTTGCCTGTGCCCGGGAAGAGAAGCTAATGAATTACAGTAACAGCAGGCCGAGGGCCAGAGTGGTTCTCCATTGTGGGCATGCATGGAGGCTCTGGAATTGAGGAGGAAAAGCTTCTCATGGTGATCACTGCTTTCTTCCATCAGAGAAGGGCTTATTCATCTCCTTGCAGTGTCACACTTCAGGCAGTGTATTGCTGGTGCCCAATATGTATTTCTAGACAAACCAGACTTGTTTTCCTTTGATACATGCTCTTTTAGAGGGATGAGGAGGAGAACTGTTACTGGTCTTTTCAGGTGCCATTTGAGTGTCATCAGCTTAATTTCATGAACCCCATAATGGTGACACTATCACCTGCTTCCAGTTCCTCACATGCTTTGCTTTCCATAGCAATATTCTACAATTGGCTCAAATCAGTGAGTCACTTTTGGCTCCACCCAATTTTGGGTTCATGAAGTCTCATGCTCCCATTACTAGTTTAAACCTTTTCTCTATACACCCCTGCAGCTGCTGGTGTGTTTAGGGGAAATCACCACGTAGTGTAGAAAAGCACACTGGATGTGAAAGGTTTATTGGAGTCTTTGTGTACACCCTCCAAGGCCCTCATTTGGCAGGCTTTAGTGTAAACTGATGCTGTTGAAACACTTGTGCGACACACTTAAGTCGGCGCGTTGCAGCTCTTTTTGGGAGAGCTGAGGGATTAATTGAACTACAGGGCTGAGCCCCTCCTTCGGTGGGCCGGCTTGACTAACCATTTGGGATCTTTTTTTTTTTTTTTTTTTTTTTTACCTCAGAGAGGGTGGATGGTTGACTGTTTTTAGCAGAGAGGCAGGTTAGGGTTGCCCGTTGTTTAATCTTGCACAGATTGTCCACGGCTTGGATTAAATGGCATCTCTCCCCAAGGCTCCTAACCTTCTGACCTCCAGAGGGGGTTGGCAGCAGCTGCCTCACAGATGTTGTGAACTTGCACAGTCCATATCGAAATAAGATCTGACCTCAAGAAACAAAAGAGCAGATTTATAGGGCATGTGGCCTTTTCCTAAACTTTTTAGACTTTTTTTTTTTAATACAGCCTGTTATAATGGTTTAATGGTGCATTTCACCCCCATTATCGCAAATGTTCATCTCCTTGTAGTTCGTCTCCATATGGTATGTCTTTGAACTCACAGAGTGTGCGTGGCTGTTTGCACGTTTTTTTTTTTTTTTTTTTGGTCTTTTGTTTTTTTTTTTTTTTAATAGCAAAAATCCAACGTGACCTACAGTGCTTAGAGTTAACAACTCACTCGTATAGGTATTTTTATACTGAACCAGTTGATATACAACTGTCTTTACTTATTACCCTCTGGTGCAGAGTCTGGTACACTAATGACTACACGGCACGCTGCTCAGTAGTCGAACTCGGCAAAACTGCTGTTTGCTGAGGCAATAGGAATAGAGTTCACCCCACATGCTGGGTTTGGCCCTCGTTTTTCAAGTCTTTTGATAAACGGCATTAAGTAAACTGGTGGCAGGGAGCAAGTTCACTTCAAGTGTTTCTGAAGTTCTTTATTAAGCAGGGCCCCGTTGTGCTGTGGTTTCTGCGTGGGTCCTGTCATAAATCACTTTTACAGCAATGTCTGTAAACGTCCATGCTAATAAAGTCGGAACACACAGTCACTTTAAAGGGGGAGAACACGCTGATTTCATTTCCTTCTCCATGTTGCTCTCTGGGAACTTGGAACTAAATTACACGTAAATGTCATTCCCAAACAGAAAGATTAAAGAATCTGCTTTGTGGAAGGAACAGGATTTTTTTCCCCTCTTCTCTGCCTTGGTGGACAAAGCACGACTTTAAAATCACTAGCATTAGTTTTAATTCCAGCACACAACATGACCTCAAATGGGCAATGCGGGGCCCTTGTTACTGTGTCAGCCACATTGTGTTGATGGCAAACTCCAAGCCAGACCTCTGGCAAAAGAGGCCATCTCATTATATAGCCTGCATAAGGGCTGCTAACCTGCTGCACTGACCTCAGCTTTGCAAAGGCCATGGATTTTTGTGGAGCACAGCACCTTAAACATAGGCAACATTCCTCATTTCTTGCAGGTAATGCTACGGGTGACTTGCTCACTACAGCCTTGTTAGCAGGTTGCTGTGTATGGGTAGCAGTCTGAAATGCTGTAATTGAGCCCAATTTTAACGTCTGGCTCAGTGCTACCAGTGCAAACAGCTGTCAGCTCTCTGTTGTCTATTTCGGATGGCTCTTGTTAACCTACTGTAGTGTGTTGTTCCAATGCCCTCTCCTGCAATTTGCAAATGAATTTATATTTTCATGGCAAAGATATCCGCTTGTTTTCATCAGTTTCTGAGTGGAGAAAAGCAATGCATTTTAATTGCCATTCCTTCTAATTGATTATAGGCTAGTCAATGCAAGTCATTGCAGCTCATCACTATGTAACTCGTCAGCGATATCATTAAAATAAACCATATGACATTGCATCAGGTTCACGACATGCTGTAGATTGGGTGCGCTCTTCGTGTCAAGGATGTAGGTGGGAAGGATTTTTGCACTTAAAACATCTGGCACATTTTTTTTAGCAACAAAACAAGACTGACCCAAATGGAGTGTTTCAACCTTACAATCAACCAGTGCCATCTGTGGAAGACTGAAAAGTTTAAAATCATTCTTTAGCTCTGATTCAGGTAGTTAACCCATAGCTGTTTACTTCTGTTCTTGTTTTGTTTTTCTCGGCACCTGCGTTTCAGCAATCCATTTCTGTAAACACAGATTCGGATAAATAAATAACACTCTTTGCAACCTATAGTTACCTTCTGAGTTCATTTTAGATTTTGACATTTCTTAGCATTACATTCCTCCCTGCTAAACACCTTCATGAAAGATGCATTTCAATACACCCTGTTCCAGTGCTTTGTGTGCCTTGATGCTCATCATCAGACAGTCACTGTATCCAGAAAGGAATACTTTTTGTGAAAAGGCGTGTTTAAAAAAAGAAAAAAAAATCTTCCTACTCCCACCCCCATCTTTTTTTAATACATCAAGGTCTCTCACACTGTGGGCGGCTCTGTTTTCACTGTGGATTCCCCTCAGGGTGAAGTGAAGCTTGGAGCCATGAGAACCGATATTAGACGCCCTTTTAACATTTACCCCCTCAATGAATGTACCCATTGATGAATGACACACATTCCTGTCTCTTGTGATCTGCATTTGATGGAAATAAGCTTGCGTATCATCTCTATCTCCTTATATGGCATCTTCTTTCAAAGAGCGAACAGAACAGCACAATGGTGGAGAGACCTTGTTGTTTAGTTTCCCCTTTGTCGTTGACTGAAAAGCCTCACTTCTTCCGTGAGTTCATTCAGATTCTATTGCTGGCTTGCCATTGAGTCAAATGGTTAGTTGTGGCATTTGAGTCTTGAGGTATGGCATTTGAATGATGAAGTGTGGCATTTGAACAGTGTACGTTGGGTTCAGCTAGTAGTAGAGGTAGTCCAGGATATTAAGGTAAGAATGTTGAATTCCGTAGTGTTATATGGCAATTAAGTACAGCACACAAATCAATATCTTGCTAAAATCAAATGTTCTTCTCTAGTGGCATTTCCTTACATGGGTCAGAATCACTCTGATGAATAATCTCTTTTGTAGTTTGAAAACCCTCCCTTTATAGAATTGTAACTGGTCACCACATGAGCCTCGTTTCCAACTCAAACATTTACCATTTGAAATCTCCGAAGTGGCCGGTTAATGGCCAGTTTCCTTCATTTACCAAGCCTACATACACGAAACCACATTTTAGTTCATAATGTAGCTGTGTCAGCAATATTCATTTGGGAAGATGCAAAACACACTGAACAAATTAGCAGGACTCTGCAGCATACCAAAGCATAATGCTGATCTTGTGAGATTGAGAGAGAAATGGGGAGCAAAAGCAGGACTGGGCAACAACTGCTGTTTATTCTGTCCTCTTTGCAGTCTGTGACCTTGGTGAAGGCAATCTGAGATTGAGCATCTGTAATCTGAGCGTAGTGGGGTATGAATCTCCAGATGGTAATTTTACAGATCTTTTTCCTTCTATAAAACCTACTTTATATGTAAAGTGCTTGACCGGTGCTGAACCAGATATATCGGGTTCCCACCTGATTCAGAATCTCAGAGGGGTGTTCCTTTTCTGGTTTGCTCCATTATCTACTTGACAGGAAGGTTTAGCTGGTTCCTGAAGACATAGGGGATTAGGTTACCCCTGCAAGCCACCAAGAACACATAAAGCATGTAGGTTTTTCCGCTTTGTCTGAAGTTTCCATAATGCATTGTATTCATATAATGTTTAATACAGTGATGCCACACCTATCCTCAGAATTGTGCCAATCCATTTATTTCTTGGTAGAAATGTTATGTAAGCTCTAAACCTTTCAGCCTGCTGCTAGCAGTAATCTTTTCATATGTCTCATGTGGTAAAGACAAGGCTTTTCAGCATAATGCAGTGGAGGACAAATATCGTAACATGCATGCAATCACAGAGGTCCCAGATAATGACAACCACTTGTCTGCATTCTTTCCACCTCCATCAAAGCTGAAACCATCAAAGTGTCATGAAAAATTGCTTTTAAAAAGTATATGGCAAGCTGCAGTTATTGTGTTGCTTTGAATAGATTTCTTCAAATTAAATGCATTTTTTTTTTTTGGCCCAGCTGTGGCATAATTACCGTGAAAGATATTACCGTGGCCTGATTTCCCCAATTTCTTAATTGGGTTCCATAATGTAGGAAGTCTGTATTCAGTGTGGTTGTCGGGAGTGTGGCTTCTGCAAAAAAAAAAAAAAAAGCCCAGGTTTAATGGGCAGCTGCAGTTCCTGCTGGCACCACTCTGTCTGAAAGGGACCACTCTTTCTACCTTTCTGTATGGCCAATAATAGAGGAATTTGATGAAGGCAACAATGGAGTCCCATGTGGTCCATTGTGCTCCTGAAATTGCCTTTGGCTGTAGGGGTGAGATTGCTACTTCTTCTGCCCCCATCGATGATGCTGCTGCCGCCCCGCTGTAACCACTAGTGAAGTGCGTGATCACACATGCTTTGCTTCAGACAGCACTTTGGGTGGAGAAGAGCATTTTCTCATTACTCCTCTAAACGTGAAGTACATTCTGCTTTGAAACTTATGCTCACATAAAGCATACTGTCCTTTTAACAATGGCAAGGCCAGGAGGTTAACAGGAAGTAATAGAACGTGGCATACTGTAATTGGAATTGGAGGGAACTTGACTTTTCACAGGAAGGTACATCACCTGAATGAATTCAGTAAATATCCAACTGCATTGATTAATAAAAGTCCCCGTGGTTAAGGGTATCTGGTGACTGATAAGTGGATAATAGTGTGTAATTTAATAATAATAATAATAATAATAAGTATGATTATAATATTATAATTATGTATATTATGTTAATACACAAAGAGCCTTTTGTCATGTCAATGTCTCATATGGCATGTGATTAGCAATCTTCCAGAAGCTTGCCCCAAAGCTAACTGTATTCCAATCACTGCTGTTGCTTGAGGAGAACTTGGCCTGCAGTGGCCTCTGTATCACGCCCATCCTCTTGCTTTCCAAGGATCCCTGGTGATCCAGTCTTGATGACTCGATTATAGAGATTGGTGGTTATGGTTCTTGATTTCCTTCTGTGTGGTCCCAGCAGCAGTGTTACTGTAGCCACTGTACAGCAGACGGGACCCATCTGTCAAGGGTCTCTCAGGATGGGTGGCGGTGTGATGCACAGGTTAAAGAACTGGACTTTCCCTCCTGCAGACTGCAGGTTGGATTACCGCATAGTGAACTCCTTTGGTACATTTAGCCTGGGTCAGTAGACATTTAGCTATACAAATGGAAGACATGGAAAGAGCCCCCACCCCCCACCCCCCAAGCACCAGGGTTGTTCACTTGTGAATACATTTTTGCTTCAAAGGCAGCAGGCACTGAGAAGTTGACCAGAGCAGAGCTAGCCATGAGAAAAATGCAGCCAAGAATGTCTGTTTCTCTCCAGATCACTGTGCTAATGCTCTGCTCTTCTCAGTCACTGTGTTGCACTAAACCAGAGCCAAACTCAGTCAGGGCTTTTCCCAAAGTCAGAAACAGCTCTCTACAGTCCAGTACACCCAGAATAACAGAATCGTCCATGGCCTACACCTGAGTACAAAATATATGCCTATGGGATGAGGTCACAAGGCAAATGATGTGAATCGAACCACAGGTCGAATAAGTGAGTCTTTCCCCTGTGAGTCAATAAGAAACCCAGCCGTGTGTTTGGGCATGCACTGCCTATCACCCTTTAAAGGCTCATTGACTTAGTGTGTGCCTCCTCTGCTCAACTGAATCTTTTCCCTGCAGGGGTTCTTTTTCATATTTTATTGCCTTTTCCAACAAACATCAACACCAAAAATCAAGCCACAAATTGGTGTGCAATTGAGCTAACTGTGTAAAGTACCGATAATTTTTAACAGCAGTTCAACAACCCCCATTCCCCCCATCTCCACTTTGTCATGCTCCTGTCAATAGTTGATAGAGTGACTTTAGCAGTAACTGAAAACGGTAGTCTGGATAGGATTTTTTTTTTTTTTTGCCTTATTTTTTGCCTTATTATATGAGTCCCCTGAGTGATCTACTGATATAGTCACCATCATTATTAGACTTTGAGTACCAGTTCATCAGTCTGTAATTTCTCACAAATTGTTGTACAGTCAAAACATCAACTGTTTCTAGTCTATCAATTTAAATGAAGTGGCAGTTGGCATTCCAGAATCTTCCTGGTACATTTCCATGCAGCAGCTTCTTGACTTCTTGAAGTGTTTGAAATGACTTGAGAATGAAGTGACTCGAAAATATTTTTGGGCAGGAATCCTGGTTTTGACAGTAGTCCCAAAATAAAACTCAGTGTATATGGCATTCGTCTGTGAGAAAAGCTTATTGAACTTGGTTGGTTTTTGCTGGTTGTGAAAATATGAGCACAGGAAATTGCTGCATTAGAAGCCTTTGTAAATGAGAGGTGCTGGAGTAATGATGCAATTTCTTACCCATGGCAGAATGGAGAGCAAAATAATGACAACAATGATGGGTCACAGGCAGTTGAACTGTTATATTACTTAGTTTTTTTTTTATTTAGTAATTTCATATTTTCTGTTAAAGCATTATTTGTATCACTTTTTTGTTTTATTGCTTAAGTGCAGTGTCAGCTCTACCAAATGTCAATAGCTTGTTCCACTTTGTGGATTTGATAAAAGCACTAGTGAGCAGCTTTGAACAGGAAATAGCCTAAATGTCATGACTGAAGCATTCAGAAGTAGAACACTCCTGGGAGTTTTTCCCCTCTGTCGCCGAGAGCGGTGTGCGGGAGTAGGATCAAACACCTTACTGGCTTATGCTGCGAAGGCTGTGATTGGATATGCGTGTGATTTCCCAGGTCACAGTGGAGAGGGAGGCAAAGTCTGCTAGACAGCAGCGGTAGGGAGAGAATGTAACTTGGAGAGTGTGAGGAAAAACATTGAAAGCCCCTTCCACACTTTTCGTGAAACAAACCCCTCCTCACTTTCAAAAACCATACTGGAAAAGTCTGGATGTATATGAGTGTCAATCCTGGCTACAGAGCTCTTCAACACACACAAAATACAACACAAGAGTTCTCTCACACACATTTCACAGGTGATTAATTCCATTACTGGCAAGGGTCTATGGATTGTGATTTCTGGTCAGACTGAGTCACCATCTTCAGCCATCTCCACATTAAATGAAGCTCATTTTGTCCCAGTATTTACCCTTTTGTCGCTGTGATTGCCAAGAAGTGTGATGTTGTTTCTGGCTTAGAGGGGGGTTATTCCAAGTGCTCCAACTCCTTAAGACATTTGACTGAATTAAATAATGATTGTTGGCAGGTCAATAAATTGTGTTTTTTATAGTAAATTATCCTTGATTGCTGCAAGGGAATAATACCATAAAGTTGGCTATTGACTCCACATTTTAGGATGTTATAATTGATCTGGAAATAATGATGCTGGCCAATGTGAACAGAAAAGACAGAAAAGTCTGGTATCAGCACTCACCAGGTTACCATTACCATCACTTTGCCCACTGCAATGTGTTGGGATCAAATCACTCATTTGTGATGCTCACTGATGGTGTGGTGGTGGTTTGCTTTGAGGAGTGGAACAAGGAATTACTGATAAATTATTTATTTTCAAAAAGATTGTCTCATTTTTCCTGTGTAGAGTGTCTTTAAATTGGCTCCACTTGAACATTTCTTATAGTACTGTCTTCTGTCATTCCTCTGTAGATGAAAATGTAGCTCTCTATTGCTGAAACTGAAGGAGGTCTCACAACATGATGGATTTGTCAGGTGTAGGTACATGCAGCTGTGGAGTGGCTCTTAAAGCTGGCAATATAATGCATCTATTTTTCCCCCATTTTCTCACAATTTGGAATGCTCTATTATGTCACTAGACTGTAAGCACCACTAACATTCAGTGAGAGCGCAGACAAACATGTTCCCCTCAAACACATGATGTCATCCTCCACTTCTTTTCACAGAGTCTCCATGCAGTCTCCATGCCAGGCTTGCACAGACATGGTTCAAAGAAAGATGCTTCGTGTGCAGCTTTATGTAGGCTGTCTGTGGGTGCCCAGCTGAACAGCGGGGATTGCTGGTGTGCAACGAGACAAACCAGCCATGGCCGACCCCACCCACCTCAGAGTCAGTTAGTTCCGCTGCCTTTGGCCCCAAGTCATATCCTTGGGTGATGACATGGCTGGGATCAAACCCAGGTTCCCAGCCAGTTCAGTGTGTGTTCAAAGTGAACGCCTCTATCACTGAGCTATTCATGAGCCCTCTTCATCTGTTGCTGAAAGCAAAATTCATATTTCACTCAGTGGGGTACTTTCTAACCCTAAGAATATGTGGTCATCAAAACATTCATTTAGACCCAATGGAAGATGAGAGGATTATGATTCTTCTGTTACATTATGGGGAGGAAATATTGCCACTGAAGGGGAAATTACCATAAATGTGTGCAATTGTAGAATTTACAAGTACCTGTATTTTCTTTTATCTTTCAAGCAAAAAGTGTTTAGTGGTCAAAGCTCAAAGGTCAAAGTAGTAGTCAAAGGTCAGTAGTTACTCGTTTTGAGTTTTGACAGTTGATGCATACTGTCAATTTTAGTAAACTAGGGAGAAATACAGGCCTTCCTTCATCCAGTAAGGTTCCTGTTGTGTAAGGCTCCCCAAAAACCTTACACCTCATGCACACCCCTGTCCTGGGGCTAAATGGGCTACAGTGGGTGAGGTTAGGGCCTGTATTTTTACAGCTGAATCTCTAACCCAGCTGTGCCCCTACCCAGTCACAGCCCTTCTTCCCTTTGGGGCTCAGTACAGACAAAAGTGCCCTTTTTTCCACAGGTCTTCCTTCAAAGGCATCCTGTCTGTTTCTCCTTTCACCTCAGCGTGTGATCCTTCAGGCCACAGGTTTCAGAAGACGCTGTGCAGAGAATGCATGCAGAGATATGTAACCGGTGGGCTCTTACTGCGTTGTGTATTAGATGTTACGGGGGTTCTCGCTGTTCACTGCCAACCCCTTACAGCCAGTGTCGTTGCCAGTTGAGCTAAAGGCAAATTTCCCCTAGCCTGTCGGCAACAACGCTAGTTAGCCAGGTCTCAGGGAGAGGCATAAGCGCTGCAACTGCTGTGCTACCTGCTACCCGCTACCCCACAGGCTTTATGCAGGACTCACACATGCTATTCATTTCAGCTCTGCTACAGATAGCTAATCACAGTGATGATATTTGCTTCAAGTCAGCCATGGTATTTATAACTTGTATTTGCTGTACTGTCTTAAGGCATGTTCCTGTCTGAATAAGCTCTGTATGTTGTGTGTGGGTGACATTTTTAATGTGGCTTTTGGCTGAACTGATGATGTCTTCCTTTCTCTTTGTCTGTAAAGACACAAAGTTATTGCAGCTCATTTCAGACAATCCAGTTTGGATTCCAAGTTTAAGGGCAGGTATTCCAAATGAATTAATGTGAAAAACTAAAGCATCTGTAGGTTCATGTTCGATTTCCATCTTTTATGTACAGATTGGACAATTGACCAAAGATTTTTCCATGCTTAGAGTGTTCATTTCATCATCTAAACATAAAATGTGGTTCAGGTTGTTGCTGTAAGAGGTTCTTAGTTACTGTGATTGTTGAGAAGGGGCTGGCATGTTTGTTGGGCTGAGCTGATATTTACAGTGATTAATTTGTTTTTTGTTGGTAGAAACGTAACATTTTTGTCTTTACATGTTTGTACACTCCTGCAGAACCACAATACAGTGCTCATTTCACAGCTTGGTTTTAAGTCTTTACTAAATGCTGGCTGTTTGCATAGAAAACTACCTGTGCTGTGTACTCTGCAAACGTGTACATTTATAGAGATTTTGGCAACCTTCTTAATAGTAGAAGGTAGAAGTGGTCTTCATTTTTGACTGAGGAGTGGCTGAAATGTATTCAACAGTTCACCATCTTGTGTTCATGCATGTTTCAAAGTAGGATCGGTAGTACTTGTATATAAGGTGATACAGAGAGAAGATACTCTGCAGTCTGGGGGGTGGGGGGGTTGTACATAGACCATGAAATAACCTCCCCTTATAAATAACTAAAGTTAGGCTATTTATGTTAGTCATGACTTGATAGATACGCAGCTCTCTGGCAGAAATAGACCGGGAAGAGAGTGGCCTCTTTCCTCACACTCTAGAGTGAACACGGCCCTGCTTGGGCTTAATTAGAGGAAGACCAGTGCTCACTAACTCTGCGATCATGCCCTCAGTACCACAGGAGCATGACCATGGATGAGTTTTCAGAGGTACAGCCTTATTAGTGGGGTGGTAAAAAATATCATTTTAATAAAGTGGCTCCTTGATCAATTGGAAGTAGTTACTTAATAAAAAGGCCTCAGGCTCCTGTTTACCATGCCTGCCCATTAGGGGACATGGTGCTGCAATTATTGTAGCCACAGATAGCTGTGAATATGGGGTTGGCTCTTTCATCAGGTGTTTTTCTTGATATCTAAATCAAAGAAGTACACTGGTCTTGCTGTTTAGCCTCTTTCACTTCAGTCCTGTGTCTGTTTTTGTTTTCTGTGTCTGTGTTTATTTTTACGCTAATGTTCTCCCAATACCTACAGAGGAAAGCAGAGGTACGGTAGACCCTCAGATCTAGCTAAAAGACTGCATTCCTTTTGGTATTGCCAAGCGCTGTCTCCCAGTGCCCACACTTGGCATGCAGGTGAATATAAATGCCTTAGGCAGGAACAGTCCCTTACTTTCAACCTCAAATCGAGTGCATCCTTCCTCAAAGCAAAATGTGAGTCTGCTGGAGTAACCTGCTGGGTTTGTTTCTATGGAGTGGGCTCCTCTATTCTGCACATTGGGAAATGCTACTGGCACATGCCTCCTCATACGCATGAGTAAATGAGTAATAAGCCTGACCTCCAGTTCACTCCTTTACTACTCAAACTTGACCTCTTGTGCGCACCCTTGAGGCTTTGCGATTGATGTGCGGACAGTGGCTGCCACAGACACTTGTTTTATAATGAAAATATAACGCAACAGTGGAGGATGACAAAAGTATATATGCCCCACTACCTGTCAAATCATCAGGACTACCAGTAGGGACATCTCTGATTTTCTTGAGACTTGGTCTACAAACTTATTTTTATCTGATTTGATGTACGATATCATGCAGTGTTAATGCCCTGTAATAGTTTGAAATATGGGATTCATTTTGAATTTATTTGATTGGGATCTGCATTTAATTTTAGTGTCACTTCTCAGTTCTTTCAACAGAAGTCCTTTCCTCAATTGTGTAGTATAGTTGATAGCTTGAAAGGTGAATCAATCCCTGCTTAGACAAGTGGGTGAGGGCATTTCTTTTCTGAACGAACACAGACAATTCATTTACAGTTACATGTAGGCATTCAGCAGATGCTGTTGTCCAGAGTGGCTTACAAGTGCATACAAAAAGGTTAATGTAAGAGCAGAGATGATACCAAATCATCAATATAGCAACTCATAGTAGGAGGCATTACATAACAGACAGCATTCTGCTAAGTGCCACAGTAATGCTGCAGCCAGGCTTGTGTGTGTGTGTGTGTGTGTGTGTGTGTGTGTGTGCTCGACTGTTCTGTGTTGTGCATTCAGCAGTCTCTAAGCTCATTACTGTAATCAGGTTAAAGACGGAGGTCTCGGGGAATCAATCTCCTCTGGCTTTTGCTATGTATCTCCCCTCCTGTCAGGCCCTCAGCTGCACTTGAGTTCAGTAGCTGCTCAAATTACCCACAAGGCCTAGCTCTCTCCTTGATGTGGAAGGTTTCTCTACACAAAGGTATGGATGTAGGCCTCCACCACTCTCTTGGAATGCTTCCCTACCAGCGATCCCCTTTAGTGACGTCAGTGGGCATGTTACACGATGTAGATTTTAATTGCAACCATGCTGCCGTAACAACTGGCTTGTAATTAATGTCAGGGGCCCAGGAGTTTAACATTTTGCCATACATACGTGTTTGTTTTAAGGCTGTCATTACAAAAAAATGCTGATTTATATGCAGCCAGCTTCAAATAACACAGCCTATAATTGGGCATTACGGTGCATTATTCAGCTGAGATATGGAAATAATGTTCTGCTTTGATTTATTCACTCATTTTTCTGTGGGGTGAGAGGATTTTATCAGCATCATAAAACACAGAGATAAAATTAACTTTGTAATTATTATTTTCCCATCCCGTCATCACCATTTATGGTTTCTACATAAAATTTCCGGCAAGATGGTTACAGGAAACAAGCAGGAGGTCTAGTCACTTTCTGCCATCTGAGAGTTTACATGACATGGCTGCAGCATTAAAATGACTGGAGGACATTAGAAAATTCAGTAATTCACATGGATCCAGTTGATAAGAAATGACTTGTCCTAGTTCCTTTTAATAGAGACAAAAATACTGGATTCGCCTCTAGTAAATCAGGGGTATGATATGAGTTTAGAGGGCAAAGGTGCACAGTCAGACACCAGTGACAGAAGTTCCTGTTTTTCAAACAGGAAGTCCAAAAAGCATGTTTGTATAATTCTCAAAATAAAATGTGCAATATATAGGGTTTTTTGGGGAGAATAACAATTGATTTGAAAAGAGGGTGAGGGACATGCATGGCCATGATGTCCCCATGTCATTGCTCCACTACCATTGCAGTTTAAATTGTGCTCTTTGAGCTCTGTTAGCTGTTGTCCTGTTTCTGACTGTCAGTATATGTACTACTAAAGCGGACTGTCATCTGTTTTCTGCATTGTGGAAATGGAGTCGGGCTTTGTGAGAGGATGACAATACCGATCTGTATACAGCATGGGCATGATGTTCATGATGATGCATGACTTGTCAGTAACCTCCCTAAACATAATGAAGTCACACTCCTCTTCACCTAAGTTCAGTTCACTGGCTTCCTGTTATTGCTCACATAAAGTTCAAAACTTTGGTGCTGGCATACGGGACAGTGAATGGGACTCCCTCTCATACCTACAATTGGTCTTCAAACCTTATGTACCGCCCAGATTACTACGATCTGCAACCATGAGGCAACTGACCTTTCCCGCCAGGTCAAAGTCAGCATCCTCTCAGCCATGATGCCTGTCTGTACCGGTCCCTCAGTGGTGGAATTAGCTCCCCATGGAGGTTAGGACAGTGGAATCACTGGCCATCTTCCATCACAAACTGAAGACCTACCTCTTCAGGCTGCATCTCAGTTCTACCTCAATCCCCACCCCCAAACACCTGCTACTTGTACTTGCTGTTTATTTTACATGTAGTTTCGCGGTGTGTTTCACATTCTGTGATCTAGTGACTGATATATGGCAGCATACTTGGCTTCCCTTGACTATTCAGGCTGCACAAGTTAACTTGTGGCAGGGCTTGAATGGTGTTATGCTCACACTCACTGGTCTGAGGGTTGTTACTCTGGTCTGACACTGGTGGTCATTCGACTTGAATGGATACACTTCTGTTCTTTTGTGCCAGAAGTCGCTCTGGATAAGAGCGCCTGCTAAATGAGTGTAATCTAATGTAATGGATGTATTTCAGGGCATTGCTGCTCAGTTCAAGCCCTACAAAGATCCTGTGTCTGTAGGTCTCCTCACTGGTCCTTTAGGGCTTCTGTGTTAGCAGACTTTTGTTCCACCCTTAACCATCTGACTCAATGATTGTTTTGAATTGAACCAATATAGCTTGCTCTATTCTGAGACCAAAAGTGGTTTGAAGAGGGATGGAATCCCAGGTGCACTGGGTTTCGTAGCCATGCTTTAGAGAATGCTCTCTGTGCAAGCGCTTCTTCTTAGAGAGAGAAAGATAACATTAACTTAATGGGAATTCATGAAGGCAAAGGAATACGATCGGTTTTAAAGCCCTGACGCTGTACCAGCCAGATTTACATCACCTACTGCGGAAAAGTCTTCAGTTTTTTTTTTTTGGACATACTGAATAAGCAACTCGAATATTCATTTTTGTGTGTAAATAATGTATTGTGCTTTCACTGCCTATTTTAAACTTTGTTTTTTTATTTTTTTTCCAGCTGTAAATATCTGCAGATATCCTCAGCTGCATCACCCCTAGCAATAAGGTAAGACTTCAGTTTGTCTTAACTTGCATTGGAAATCTTTAGGTGCTGCAGTAGCAAGGTTGCCTTATTTAGTGAGAGTTTATGGGTTTTAAAAAAGAGGATTGTCTTGATTTAATCCACTTTGTGTCAGTACAAAGTGATGGGCTTTTATCCCAGAATGTCAGGTTTTGTGTATCATTTTACAAACATTTGTGCTTTCGGACCATGATGCACTCCTTTAATGAGTCGTGTGTCTGCAATGATCTGCAATGGAAACCACAGTCAGTGGCCATTGACTTCATCTGGAGCCTGTAATGAAATTCAGGACTCTTTGTCACACTTAGCAGCATCTCAGCCCTCTCCATTGACATGTACCCTGCACAGAAAGTAGGCCCTGAAGTTTCAGACCAGAGCTGACAGAAGCAACCGGGGCTGGGATTGGCCCAAGCCGTGGTTGCCTAGGAGACCCGCGGAAGTGGAGCGTGTAATACCAAGCCCGGAAAGTCTTAACAAAGCGTGGCGGAATCCCTCACGTGCTCCGGCCCCTAATCCTGCCGCTGTTCTCACAGCTCTCCAGGGGGGCAGCAGCGTGCTCCGTCTGCCTCGGAACCCCGCAGATCCCCCCCCCCCCCCCCCAACTCTCCTGCTCCAGTCCCTTCCCTATCGGCATGCAGATCTTATGTATGGTGGCAATGCCACAGGCGTGGGAGCTGTCCTGGTGGCTCTGGTGACAGTTGGGGATGGTCAGCCAGCTTCTCTCCACAGGAGGAATGTGAAGCAGCAGGGCATAGGGCCCGTGATTGGCTGTTACAGGTGTAACAGCTCATTGACCCAATCCACATACTAGAGTCCTTACAATACATCTCAATCTGTGAGAAGCCAAGTTGAGTGGATACAAATTAAGCTGATATTGGTCTGTTATCTATTCAAATGCAGCATTTTTGTTTGTTTGTGGGTGTGTTTTTTTTTTTTTTTTACCATAGATACAAAGTTAGTTTATTTCCTCTGCCTGCTCCAGTAAACATTTGAGGTAGCTGGAGGGAATATTGCTCTCATAAAATTTGTCAGTTGCAATTTAGAACAAAAGTATGTTTGTGCTCAAACACCTGAAAGGAGGTGCCACCACTCAGACAGCTGGAATGTCATGGGTTTAGCTCTATAAAATATAAATTGCTTGTGTCGCGCCTTCTCTGAAGTTCTCTTTAAATATAAATTAGGAGCAAGACTCCTTAGAGTGGGTCAGTGTTTGACCCTTTGACATCTTGCGGGGCTGACTGTAGTATCTCTGTGTTTTCTAAGCTTGTCAGTGTTCAGTTTTTGCCATGGATTATTCCCATGTTTAATGATAACAAGCTTGTGTTTACTCTGTTTACTCATCGAACGGTTTAAAGTCCAGGTCAGTCTCCAGTCAGATGTCTGGGGTTAGGAGTGCACAGCTCTGGTGCTGGAGAGTAAAAGGATGTGTGTTTTTGTTACTTCTTTGCCTGAAATTACCTAATGAAATATTGTCCTTGCTCTTCCAAGTTTCGGAAGTTTAAAGAGGCCTGAAAACCCTGCCTATAGTTGACTTTCACCCATAAATCATTATGGGTGGATGGCAGCGCGATGGAAAGTGTGTAAAAGGGGTGGAGTTTTACAACAGGAATCTGCATGGTGTATCCTGTATCACTGTGACCTAATGGAAAAGCTGATGTTTTTCATGCGTTTTGTGCGTGAGTATAGTATCTGAAAGAGAGCCCTTGCGTTGCAGTGCGAGTCTGCTGGACAGATCAGCGCTGCAACAGCACTGCTGTTGGTGGTGCTGGGAAATCCATGTCTCTCAACTGTCACCTTTGCATCCAGATAAGGCAAAGGGATTAACACATGTCACACGGGACAAGGTGTCAAGTTCATGGTCTTTTTTGTAACCATGTTCTTATCACTTCCGCATCCTGAACTACATTGGCATTTACATTTAGCTGCTTAACAGACCCTCCTATCCACAAAGACTTATACAGGTTACAGTATTTATCTATATTATTCAGTTAACCCACAACTGCCTCCAGTTGTAAATATCTAGCTGGTTAAGTACCTTGCCCGAGGGTACAACAGCAGTGCCCCAGTGGAGGACTCAAACCAGCACCGTTAACGAGCCCTGCTCCTTACCACTACATCACACTGCTGCCCACTTAGCTACCTTCACCTCCCATCAGCTCCCACCAGAGGCTGGGGTCATATTCACACCTTACTGTATGAGGCAATGGAACATAAGCACCTGCAGTGGACATTCACTGGTGCTAGTACAACGCATGGAGTGGAAATAATGAGTTCCCACATGCATACGTTTTGATGGCTGAGGTCTTCATCTGGAGTCTGTTACTGAAGGGGGGCTCTGTTCTAGAAGTGCAGGAAGAAAATAATTTGGCTTTGTCTTTTTCTGGAGGGACAACACTTAGTAGGAAATTGGGTCAGTTTTTTGGTGGAAAGTCAAGTGGCGCATTTTAATGTACATATGCAGAAACAATTTGGAAAATGTCCTCTCAGATTCAGATTTGCATAGCTCCAATACCAGGTCAAAATAGGAGTGATCTGCAGTTTTGCTAATTTTGTTCAAAATTTTGCAAGACAGTAAGTCTTGGGACAATTGGATGTATTTTCTGGGCTTGGTAGTACTTTGATAGTACTTTCTTTTCACTCTTGATGCATAATTAGTAAGAGGCCCATACTGGAAAATACAAAAATTTGTGTTGTCAGTGTGGTGTGACTCTGTGTGTCTGCTTAGATGAGTGTTAGCGTGTTTGTATGCATATGAACATTTGTTGGTGTAACTACTCTGGTTCTGTGAATAGGCTTGCATTATATTACATTATTGGCATTTAGCAGATGCTCTTATCCAGAGCGACTTACATCGGTTACAGTTTTTTTTTTACAATGTTATCCATTTATACAGCTGGATTTATTGAGGCAATTGGGGGTTAAGTACCTTGCTCAAGGGTACAGGAGCAGTGCTCCAGCAGGGAATCGAACCGGTAACCTTTTGGGTACGAGTCATGCTCTTTAACCACTATGCTACACTGCCGCCTGGAAAAGCTGTTTTTTGGGAAATGCTGCCATTTACAGCTTTCTAGCCAATGTGAACATTAAATGCTCATTTGTTAACAGTTAACATTGTAAAGCTTTTGGTTGTTGAAATGTCCTGATATTTCTCTCTTTAGGTTTAAGTGTTGAATAACCATCAGTCATCTGTGGTGAGAGTGTACAGTGACCCATTGCATGCAAGTAAATGGAGTCTTGTATGAATGTTTGGTCTGCTGGCTGACTGTCTTCTTTGGGTTTATTTGGCCCATTTTGGGGGCTGGTTCTATTTATTCACTCATTTATTTCACTTTGCCTGGCCAGGGTTGGTTGTGAGACTGCAGTTGGACCCCAGCAGTAGTTATGTGCGGCTAAGATTCAAAACCACTACTCAAACAGCTGTCTTGCAGCTGGATTAAAGTGCTCTGGGTGTGAATTCAATGTAAGATGGGCCAGACCTCACTGCAAGATTCCAGTGGATTGTGTGAAGTGGCCCCTGACAGGCCTCAAGTTCGCTGAAAGACATCACAGTCAGGTACAGGGTCTCATCACCTGCTGGTGTCAGGTCACAGTTTCACTTGTGTCCTGCTGGAGTCCTGCTGGACTCTGATGACACTTCTACTAATGAGAGATTTTTTCTGGTTCGATACTTTCCTGTAAAATTCCTGTACAATGCCTTGTGCAGGGCTTAAAGCAACAAATGGGACGCATGTACCGCTCTAATTCAAAATTGTAAAAAAAAAAAAAAAAAAAACATTAATACAATTTTGTATTACTGTGCTAAAATTAAAAGGGCTTCCTTTTTTCATAAATGCTATTAAAAATAAAAAGTGCAGCTTCAATAAAAGTTGGTCGAGTAGCAAGATGCTGTGTTACAACTTTGTCCAAGTCATCATCATAGAATTGGACCAATACATTGAAAATTCTGTCCATGTTGCGGTTTGTGGACTCGTCAGTGTTTTGTGAAAACATCTGTTTTGACAGCTTGTGCGCTAAATGTTGCCTAATGTGACAGGCAATGTCGTGAGTGGATAGGTAGCTGGCCTGTGTATTTGACACGCTAAGTTTGGAGAGCACAGTTCTGTCCTGTGATGTTTTGCACAGGTCATCCAGCGCTGGCGCTATCCTGAAAGACAGGTCATCTTCCGCTATAAATGCGGACTTTATGATTGCACACACGGTGTTGGATGGATGAAGCGGCAGCAGCTACAGTGGCCACAACTCCCAGCAACGTTGACGTATAACGAAGAGCCCGAACAGCTGCTTTGTGTGATGGGAGTTATCTGTATCATGCCGAGACAACACCTTTTGCCTTTTGTCCCATATTGTATTTTTTTCAAACACACGGTGCAAAGCAGCTCCCGGGCTCGTTCAATTTGTGACAACATACGCCGAACGTTTGTTCGTGATTAGGGTTTTCATTTATCCAAGTCTCTCGCCATTAATTTTTAAAGTTGAAACTAGTTGTCGATTAGATAAGAACAGCGCTCTCGTGCCAGTAACAGGCCTAGCCTAAATAGCCTAAACAGGCTACCGAAAAAACACCACATCAGTGATTGTTTGTAATAAAATTGCGTTCTGGTCTGGTAATATCAGAGCCCATATACGCTAGTCATAATTTATTGTCTGATCTAAAATCTCTGCACGCCGGATTTCCGGTGTGGTGCCGGAGATCTTTAACCCATGAGCCTGTGTAATTGTAATCCATACAATAATTATTGTTCAGACCTTGTCAAGTAGAATGACTACATATCAGTCCCAAGCTGTGCATTGTAAGCCTTCCCTCACCAACGAGACAACCCTCAACAGGAGCATGACCCACAAACCATGAAATAATTGTTTTTTTTCAAGTTCATTTAATAAAACATTTAAGGGTTATTTCTTGATACGTTTATTATGTTACAGGCAAACTTACTTGGAGTATAACTGTTAATGCATCTGGGGGTCAATAATGTGTCATCTCAGAGGGGTTTTCTTGCCGACCTGAATCAAACATCTGTCACTGAAGTGGGTGCTAGTGCAAATCTCTAGAAAGCAGGTGGAGGGATCTTATATAGAAAAGCACTAAAAGGAAGAGAGCACCTTCCATATTAAGAGGTGTTTTTGTTGTGATATGACACTTCGTAGAAAGTGTTTTCAGAAGTATTCCATAGTGACACTAGTAACCTCCTTGTTGCAGTTATAGCAGCAGTGTTGGCCCCATTTTGTCTGAGGTTAACTGAGGATGAGCCAAGATCAATCTCGTGATTTTCCAAATGCAGCAAAATGGTTTGTATGTCCCGCGTCACATTATCTTCACATCGGCCTTTCCTCTACACATTGATACATTTTGATGAGTTATTCATTTCAGATGGCTGATTATCCTGTTCTTAAAATGTGTTTTTTTTTTTTAAACACATGAATACACAATCTCAAAAGGCTTGACAAGAATGCAAGAACTTCCTTAGTGGAGCTGCAGAAATCCACACAAACTTGTGCTGAAATTCTTATGGATGTCATGTTTCAGAGGTGTCTTGGAGTCACCAAGATGGGACAGGCCGCCATGCCTCTGTGCACAGCGGCTGTCTACTTTCAGCTGCTTTTGGCATCGCAATCATCAAGCTGACAGAAAGCTACCTTTTGGTGATATTTCTTCGTTGGCCACCAAAGTTTGAGGGGGGGTTATTGGCTAGTGTGGCAATCTGTCCACGGAGTTCGATATCACCTGGATGTTCCACACAGTGTTCATAGACATTACTGCCAGCACGTTGCTCAGAGCCCAGAACTTCCTGTCTGTGGTTTTTAAGGAAAATTTAGCCAGGCAAACCTCTTTTTTTCCCAGCAAAGACTCTAATGTGTACTTGGCAAAGCAAGCTTGTTATGGCCTAATGCAGTAATGATGTCGCACTGGGATGTGTGCTAGTGGTCTTCATTTTATTGGTTAGGTTTCACATCTCAAATATTCTATGGCTTCCAGGATAGAATGTTTTAATGATTTAGCTCAGCTTTTCTCTCTCAAACACAGTATGAAAATGATTTCTGTAAAGGTAATGACTCATTTCATTGATTCACATGTTCAGGTGGGAAATGAATGATATCAAAGGATTATTATGCAGTCTTTTTTGCTTGCTATTTTGCTTTCCTTAATGAATGTCAGTGAATAAGAATAAATCCCTTGGTTTCTCTTCCTTTTATGTTAATTAGCAAGTATTTGAATACAACTCAAGTATACAATTAGTGAACTCATTGTCAATCTCATGCCTGTTATCTGTCCCTAGTGCTTGAAGCCTTCTGACAGAGATTCAGTGATAGATGAATTCTTTGAAAGCTTGCAGTAAACTTGACTTTTTGTATGATAATGTTTTGAGGCAGTTATGTGGGATTTATAACACCTTCAGGCAATGGTGAATCTTTAAAGCTTGGCATGCATGTGATTCTGTATCTGGGGATCACCATAGAAATAGAACGAAAGTGCATCTGAGCACGTCTTTAGGGTCTTATGATCACACTGACATTTTTCTGCATTACATTTCAGCTATTGAGCCGAGGTTTTTTTTTTTTTTCTTTTAAAAGCATATCTGAAGTGATTTTTCCAAGTGTCCATGTGCGTGTGTGTGTGTGTGTTTGTGTGTGTCTGTGGGTGCATGGATCTGTGTTTGGGGAATCCGCTGTTTTTCTGTGTCGTGAGGAACCCGTCTGTTCAGGAGAGACTCCTAACTGGGTGTTTGAAAGGGATTGATGCATGGCATATGGGGAGGTGCTGGATCCATAGCACCCCTCACTGCTGTAATCACTTATTTATGAACATGGCTCAAAAACCATCTTTATGTTCATTTTTTTTGCTTCATTAGACTAGGACATTGGAGGGATCAAACTGCATTTTTCCTATGCCTTAGCACTTACATATGTCATTTAAGGAACTTGATCTGATTTGGTAGATGCACTCTTTCTCTCTGTGCCAAATTGGTACTTAGAAAAAATAAAGTAGGACCCAAACTGAAAAAGGTCATGCAACCATATTCAGATATTATTTGTAGGTTTTATATTTCATTTGGTAAACTTTGTTTTATATAGCAGTTATACATCTATGAATATGTACATAAGGAAATCATTAACCCCGCTGCACTCAGAAATTGAACATTAACAAACTTGAGTTCCAGGCTCCACAGGTGATGACCATCATCCAAAATTCTCCCCACATTCTCTCATGTCTCTCCCTGCTGACCTCCCTCCACTTGCTACTGATAAAGGCTCACATCTGTTAGACCAATGGGCAGCAAGAGTAACGGCTCCCCTTTGTCCACACTCCTGTCAGGTTCTGCAGCTTCACATCCCGGTCACATCCTCTGCCTGTTCTGGCCCCAGTGTGATGGAGTGAACTTCCACTAGCAGTCAGAACAGTAGAGTCACTGGCTATCTTCTGACAGACTGAAGACCCACCTCATCTTCCCCTGACCTCACCGTATGGTGTAGTTTACTGTACAGCATGTTAAAGATTTATTATAGGTTATGTTGTAGTTTTAGCTTTTTGTAAGAAATTTTACAGGGTATCTTGTTTCTTGTTGTCTGCAAAAGAGTATCTGCTAAATGACAAAAATGTAAATGAAATCAACTGAAATGCAGTATATAATACAATATTAATGGTATTATTACCCTTATATCTAATATTAATTTTGCTGTTATTAATTAATGTAATATTATATTATATATATTATTTTTTGTATTTAAAGGGTGCCTCTGGCTATGCTCAGAAAAATGATCTGTAAAGAAAAAGATAAAGTGTTTAAAAGTGACCCTAGGGAAACAGTGTTAGTGGAAGTATGAGGGAATGCTTCTCTAAACCAGTGACCCTTAATAAGGTTATGTATACCAGTGTTTTACATGTGAGCTTGGGGCCTTCATAGTCACAGTGCTTTCATTTCAATTGCTTTGTCAGAGTAAAATGACTAAAGCTGAGCCTGAGAGGGCCTGCATTGAGAGGGCAGGGATTTTCATGATCTTTATGTCCACAACCCTCTCTATCACAGTAAGCCCTGACTAATTACTACCACAGAAAATCAATCATTCAATATGCAGATCATCCACCCCACCCCTGCTCCTTGGGGTTCTGGTGCTGCAGGGCATTACTGAAATTATCGCCAGCATCATACACTACTGGCTCAGTGAAGAGGGGAAAAAAAAATGCATCATTGCTGTATCTGAATCTGCCATTCATCCATTCATCTGTGGTGGAATGGAGCAGACACAGGGCTGAACAGAGCTGATGAGAGGGTTTCTTTCTCATTGGATTAAATTCTTCATGGAGTGGGATCTTTTCTTTTAGCGTACAGAGTGTGTGCGTGTGTGTGTACGCGTGTGTGTGCGTGCGTGTGTGTGTGTGTGCGTGTGTGTGTGCATGCGTGTGTGTGCGTGTGTTTGGCCACATAGAGGAGGTACTTGCTGCGATAGATGGGTGATGCACTGCAGCATTATTTGGCTCCTCTTCCCAGAGGGTTGCAGGCCGGCTGGCCTTGTCACCAGCGGAGCTCTCAGGCAGCTGCTGTTGAGTGACATCAGCATTCTGAGGATCGCAAGGGCCCAAATGCATTGTAAAAGTACCTTTGAGTCTGATTTATAGTGCCAGCTGTGTGCCACACATCAAAAGATGTTTTTCTTTTTTTTTTCCCCTCCACATCCTCTTCAGAGCTTGCCATTTACACGATTTGTGTGCTATTGGGTCAGCATTAAGTTTTCATCTCTAGGGCAGTGTGTAGAAGCATGAATTCTGACAGTTCTCTTTATGTGAGTGTGTGAGAGTGTGCATGTGTGTGAGTGCGGGTGTAAATGCACATGTATGGATGTGCATTTGTTGCTGTGTGTGTGTGTGTGTGTGTGTGTGCGCGCATGCGTATGTGTTTGGGAGGGTCCTTTAGGAAAGGAGCAGATTCACAGTCTGTCGCAGTTCTCTCGTGTGTCTGTGCTTGTGTGGGGGAAATGTTTTTTGCAATAATGTGGAAAAAAAAAATTAAATCTTTATGATACGTCTGGAACACATCATAAAATAAGGCTCAAAAGGGTACTATCAGTGTGAATTTTGAATTAATTTTGAATTCATTGCTCATTATCTTTTTTAGTAGGTGTCTGTGTTAAATAGGTATTTATTTTATTGACAGAGAAGAAACTAATTTGAGGTCCTTTTGCAGCTTCGTAAGCTGCTTTAGGCTATCTGATATTCACAGAAAGCCCAGAATACCTTGCTTCACCCCTCTTTTTTCTGGGAAATGTCACAAATTGCACTCATACACTAAACTGGTTTGTGTCTCACTGTGAATTGTGAATTTATATCCATTTTAGTAGCTCACTAGCTTTGTGCAAAATGGAACACATTATGGGAACAGGAGGCAGAGAGGAAATGAGATAAAATACAATCAGTTTGAGCCAAAACAGCTATAAATTTTTCAACAAAAAAATAAACAGCTTTAATGTTTTAGGACACCCACCTGTACCATCTCTGAGGGCTGACAGGGAGGCTGGAATGAAACAGACTTGCTGTAGGGAGATATAAATCAGGTGCCCAGTCATCATTCACCCTTTAGACAGAGTCACACACTGTCATCACGGCACAACAAAACTGTTGAAGGAAATGGAGATCTCTCCACTGTGAAATTGGTGCCTTGCTTTTCAATATGCGTACCTACTAACCTGTAAGTTAAGGAGCAGTATATCAAAGTTGCGCTTTTTAAGGGACGTTCCACTTGGAACTGCGATCATTTCCTTTTGATGCACAGTTTGTGCGTGGAATTATTCTTTGAAACACCGATCAACTCAAACACAGATCAAGGGTGGAAAGATTTATTTCTCATCCAGACAAGATTTGTGAAGCCATGCTTTTACAGCATGTTTTTTGGGAAAGGCAGGTGAAATGGCATGAACACACTTTACCATTTTTTTGTAACAGGTAATCCCCTCTTTCCCCCTCTGCAAGCTTACAAAGACAGGCTGCGGATTAGCCTGGACACGGTCCCTCCGTGCCCATGGCAACCCACTGTGATGTACAAGACACACTCTCAGGACACTCTTGATCACCTTGGAGGGTGGGACTCGGGTCAGGGTTCATTTTCTGTATGGTTCTGACACCTTGTCTGCCAGCCCTACAAGAGGCAGCAAGTAACATGAGATGCGGAAGAGTGTATGACTTATCACAGTGTGCATTGTAAAGAGTCTGTGTTGAAGCCTGATGAATTCTCAAGCGGAAGATTTTCTTTTCTTCCCTTTCAATAGAATCACTTTTCATGAGGAAGATCATTGAACTCTGCACTGAGATGGCTGTATGCTTCTCGAGTAAAAAAGTACAGGGACAAACACAAAGCTCTGACATGAGTTAATCAGTCGGACAACATGCCCTCCAGTCCTGTCAAACACACACACACACACACACACACACAGCCAAATGCAAACACATGTACACACACATACATAATGTACCCATGCATGTACATACGCACACGCACACGCACACGCACACGCACACGCACACGCACACGCACACGCACACACACACACACACACACACACACACACATATGTGCAGTGGTCTTCAAAATTCATGGATATATACCCTAGTGGGGTGTGAGGCCCAACGCCATGTGATGGAAATAGAAATCAGAATTTTGCTGCTTTGAATCCTAAGTTGGAGAGACAGGGGTTGTGTGTGCGTGTGTGTGTGTGTGTGCGTGTATGTGCATGTGTGTCGATATATGTGTGTGCATGCGTGTGTCTGTGTGTCTGTGTCTGTGTCTGTGTGTGCATGCAGGATGGAAAGCAAATGAGATTCCTCCTAACAAGGCACATGTGATCCTGACCAGTCACAGAACCACAGTGAGGTTCATTAAGAGGTTCATGGGTGTGTGTGCACAGTATGTGTATATATGTGTTTTTACCCACAATTGCCTCAGTAAATATCCAGCTGTATAAATGGATAATGTAATGAACTGTAACCTATGTAAGTCGCTCTGGGTAAGAGCATCTGCTGTATAATATAATGTAATGTTTGTGGGTGGCAGCATAGCATAGTGGTTAAGGAGCAGGACTTATAACCGAAGGGTTACAAGTCTGGGGAACTGCTGTTGTACCCTTGGGCAAGGTACTTAACCCAGAATTGCCTCAGTAAATATCCAGCTGTATAAATTGGTAACATGTAAAAAAGATTACACACACACTGAATGGACCGGTGCTATGGACAGTAGCATGTAGGCGTTGTTGAGGGGGCAGGCCGTATATGTGTGCTGGCAGATGTTACATTACATTACATTACATTACATGCATTTAGCAGACGCTCTAATCCAGAGTGACTTCCATCACAATAGAACATAAGTGTATCCATTCATTTTAAATGAGCAACAGTGTCAGACAAGGCTCACAACACTTGCAGACCAGTGAGTGAGCACAAGTACTACTATTCAAGCCCACAAGTTAACTTGTGCACTCTGACAAAAGCCAAGTATACTACGATGCAACAATCCCTAGAACACAAATTATAATACGTCATTATACTACACATAACATTAACATCAAATGCAAGAAGTAGTAATGTTGACTGACTGGGCCTGTTTTCTTTGAGACCAAGTGTGCAACAGCTAAAGCAGTATCACTCTCAGGGCTGAGGGCTGCAATCTGCCTCCAGCACAGAGAAGTTTCATGGCAGATGGTTCTCTCCCGTTCATCCTTTCATGCTGGCTGGGTCCTCCATGACCTTGGGCTCCCGATTCCTACGGCAGAATGTGGGAGTACCTCAAACATGGTGGGGCTCCCTATCAGACAGTGCTGAAAACCACATCACCATACAGGTTACACCAGCTTTGGGTACCTTAATTCTATACCCTTTAATTAATACCCTAAATCTTGTTTTTTTTTTTTTTTTGGCATTTTATCATTTTTTTAACACTTGTAATCTCCCAAAGCTTTTAAGGTCTATCTGTTCAATGCTGTATGGACTATGTCCTTACAACAGGATGAAAGATTTGGATGAAGCCTTATGAAAATGCAGTGCATGTTGCTTTCATTTCATTATATACTGGAAAAGCTACTAATGAAGCAGGGGGATATTGATAACTTGTTACTTTTTTATGATTACTGATATTCCATATGAAAATGTAAGAATTCATTAGCATCGTAAGCTGATTTATGTTTGCAGGTTATGGCCTCAGGAGTTTACTCTTTACCTCAGTTTGAAAAGCACAGTTTTAGTTGTTTTACTGATAATGCTGTCTTCTCATCAGCTTACTTTAACCCATTCATTTTCCTCAAAAGAATAATATTTCTGCTTGTTTTTTTTTTTTTTTCAATGCATGATCCAGCAACAGACATTAATAACACTGTATGTTCCCTTGTTTGGAATTTGACTATTAAAGGATTCAGTAGATGATAATCAACTTGTAGCATTTAACAGTCAACTTAGAGCCCTCAATGCTTTAATTCATAGCAAGATGGGCAGGGAAAAGCACAGTCCATTTATTTCTGCTATCTCGGAGGAGGGATGCGGAGCCCTGCTGGAAGATGTTCCACTTCGTCGGGTATTTTTGGAGCGACCTAAACTCTCAGACGCTCATGATACATTTTTTTCCCCGCCCCAGAGAAGAGAACAGGATTCATCATTTCTGTCAGGAAGTGCAGCTCCAGACAGCGTAAGCAGGAAGCTGCCCACAGCTATTCTGAAGGGCACACTGGTTTGGGGGACCATTATCTTTCCCACCCCAAGCTACTGTTGCAGTCATTAGTGCAGGCTTTTTGCGATGTTTGACATTTTATCACAATTGTACCAATGAATGTCTCCCCCTACAAAAAGCCATTAGCAGTGCATCATTTTGGGGTGTACTAATTCAGAAGCTAATTCAGATTCATCAAGGACACTTGAGGGGGACGATGGGAAGGAAGGAGTCACGAGTCATGAGTTACCCTAATTTTGCGTCCCTTGACTGGTTTATTGGTGCAGTTGCAGATGATTTCCGCGTGCATTACCTGTCAGGTGTGCTATATAAGCTCCCACACCTCCCTTTCCTGTTTTGCTGCCAGGCCGTGAGTATTTATTTCATCTTCATCTGCACCACTGCTGTGGGCTGTTGAGAAGCGAAACCAACCACATTACTCTTTCATGGTGGAGCCCGTTACAGTCGGAGATGACTTTGATACTTAAAACTGGCCAGTGATGCTTAGCAATGGAGAACAGCCTGCTCTGGCTCTGTTGCGTCCAGGGTTATGCCTGCATGCGTGCATTTATGTGTGCCCATACAATGGGCAAGTTGTTATGTCACAGTGATTTGCTGGAAGGATTTTAATCAATTCAAATGCCCCTGTAAAACTTCTGAGCAAATAAACAATCCAAGTGCCTGCTTTTAATTCCTTGCACTTTGTTATGTATGGAATCTCCTGCTTCACCATTATAAAATGATAAAACTATAATGATAAATAATTGCTGCTGCCCTGAGTGTGTGGAGTACCAGTCAGCATGTGTCATTACATTGAATTCACTCCCCAGAACACTTTTCAACATAACAAAAAAATATGTGACAGAAATACCATTTTTTTCAAGTCCTCAGCCATCACTGGTGCCTGCAGACTCAGCAAGATAGCTACTTCTCTAGGTAATCTGTCAGTTATTTTGGAAAGTCAATGACACTTTTCAGCAATTTGTTGTAAGTGTATTTCCTTTCAGCTGAGCAGTCAAACCTATATGTATTTAAGAGTTTCTTAGCTTCTAAACTTTTTAAAACTTCATGGATCATTATAAAATTTTTGACAACCATATCAATAGTAAATTTGTTAATAATGATATGCACTCTGTGTAGGCCCTCCTTATGATTGTGTATGGCAAATGCCTGTTTTGAACATCTGTACGTCACATTTATTCAGTTCATGATTTAAATGTTTGCCACTGGCAGGCAGCTAAGAACCTTTCAAAGAATGCTGTTGCACAGAAATTCTCAAGCACTTAACTGATTGGTTATGATCCCACTGATGCCATTCATTGACATATTTTCAAGTTTGGATTTTCATTTGCCATCAGTCTGATCAGAGGGTTGTGGAATACATGCAACCAAACGCCCTTTTCCTGATATCTAGGAAACCTGACGTAAAAATGCTGTTATTTTGGATGTCAGGCCCATGTCATGCTGTTGATGTACCAAGTGGGGACATTGTTGGTAGTTCAGGATGTTCGTTTAGAATAGTTACAGAAACCCTTGACAGTTCCTTAGTTGTGTTTGGTTGCGGCTAGTTTTCTGCTGAGAGGTCATTTGGCAGCTCTATGAATAACTTCTGGTGACCCGACTGTAGGCCGGTGTCACACTGTGTTCTCCTGGGCCACAGTTCCTGAAAAGAAGGCCATGCACAAGGACAAATGGCAGCCTGTTCTGTACTGGAAATGTGTGTCTGGAAACGTATACAGAACAAGAGGAAATGGTAGTGAAGCACTCTGATGAATGACTTATTATTCATGAAGCTCTTATCAATTTCACTCCATTCACATGTGCATAGCCTTAAAAAAGAAGAATTGGGTACGGTTAGGGCAAGGACACCCAGGGTGGAAAAGGAGCATTAAGGCTTTGTGTCAGATTCTCAGCCTGTTCCTGGCATTGTTTTAATCTGTATCTCTTTGTGAACACAATGGCAGCTCTTATCTGATTGTTTATTTACAGGTGAATGTCTGCAGCTGAATTGTCTTCCCAGGCACTATAGAGTGGTTTTAATTATAGGCTGTATGAAGTTCTGTTGATGAACACCAACTTTGTTAAAGCAAGTGTTGCCATTTATTTCTTTTCACTTTCTGTGGAATGTGTGTTGTTCAAATACACCCTAGAACTGACAGAACTAAATATTTAGTATAGGAAGCCAATGTCAAGCAGAGTCCTTTCTCACTCGACTTGGAAAAAGGGTAATGTCATTTATTTTCTGTAGCCCATATTATGAGCGTCATATCAGCACTGTTAAGTTAGTGCTGTTAAAGTGATGTATCACCCTTGCTACTTCTTATTCAGCTGCTGCTCTTGTAGAATAGATTGAGAATAATCTGGTAGACATCCGTGGAATAAATCAAAGATGCTGCTTTTCCAGGAATGTATTTATGATGGCTGATGCCTGCGTTCTTGAATTTTCCTTTGATTTAGTATGTTTTTTGGTCAGGGCCAGGATACAATTAAGATTGGTGACTGAAATGTAATTAAGTCCAGAAGGACTGGTATAGCTGTTGTTGAATAGTTGGTAGTATAAATGAGGACTCCCATGAGAAAAGTCACAGTATTCTCATACATATTGTTAGAATGAAACGTGGGGTAGGCGTATTATATATTTGTCTGTTTGTAATAGCAGTGATGGTTTCGCTTTATTCAATATCCCACTGCTGCCATCATCCACATTTGTATTATGGTGCTCCAGTGTATGTTTGGCCACTTTAACAGAAACCAGTACTTCCATATTCCCAGCAAACAGGCCCAGTCATCTATTTAATCTCACTCTTCTCTCGCTATTCTGCTAGTAAAAAAAAAAAAAAAAAAATCAGTATGGATTTAGTTTCTAATAAAAGATTGTAGTTAAAAAAAAAAAAAAAAAAAAAAAAACTTTAGTTGAATTTTCAGCAGGACCCTTTCTGGCTTTTATCACACATTCGCCCAGCTTGGATGTGACGCTTATTTGGTATTGTCCCTGTGTACCTACGCTGTGAAGGGTTGCTTGGAAACAGCACAAAGTCACACCATGTGAAGTGGATTTATTGAGAAACGGTGTAAATCTTTCTGTGTGGTGGACAGCTATTAAAAAAAAAAAAAAAAAAAAAGACGCACAGAGGAGCAGGAAGGATGCTCCGTGGAGGATATGTAGCTCGGGGGTGTGTGAATGTGACTGCTGCTCTCAGACAACTATCGCACAGGCCAGTCGATCTGTTCACATGGCTACTTCCTCAGAGCACACTCTGACATGTCTCATATCTTCTGGTGCTTTTCCAGAATGGCCCGCCATAGATCTTCAGCCACTTTGTGAGCGCAGTGTCTGTGATGTGTATATGGAGGCGGCAGGCCTAACAAACATGTGCAGGAGAGGCTGAAAAGGCAGGGCTGTGTGTGTGTGTGTGTGTGTGTGTGTCTGAATCTGTATAGTCTCATAATTGTGTCTTTGCTGCTTGTGTCTGTTTTACCTAGGTGTCTTGTGGGTGACTGTATATTTGTTTGTCTGCTTCATTGTGCTGTGCTTGTGTGTGTGTGTGTGTGTGTGTGTGTGTGTGTGTGTGTGTCTTCATCGTTCTCAGAACCCCAGCCCCTTTGGAGTGACCTTGAGAGGAGCAGCCAAAGCAGATCAGCATAGCATGGGTCCATCCCTTACTGTACAGTGTGCTGTTAATCGAATCAATGACAGCTGGAGATGACAGGGGGATTTAGATGTGGTGACACCTGAGTAAGGAGATGTGTAAATATTGGAGACAGCAGCCACAGAGTCAGCTGCAGAGAGAACCATCACTGAAGTCCTTTCCTGATCCCTCACCTTCACACAGCTGAAGCTTACTGGCGCATTTGTGCATTTGTGTGGCATTATTATGATAATCAAGTACAACTTAATCACTATTATAAAGGAATGTAATCGCAATATTAATGTTTTATATTAATCTGTTTTCCAGATATGGATTTTTGCATTGAGAAGAATAAGTGTTCACTTTAAATCTTTTCTTTAACCTCAACAAGAAAGAAACAGGATAAGGAGCTGGTATGTTAATCCGGTTTTGATCATGAGCTGTCTGTGTTTGTCCAAGTAGCACAAATGCATTTAAAGAAGCCTTCTTACAGTGCCGATTGACTGCATTCAACTGATAAAGCACAAAAAATTGCAGGTTTAGATTGTTGAACAAGTATTTTTCTAAAGCATATCAGAACTGTACAGTGCATGCTGCACTTGATTTGGACGTTGGTCAGAGTTTGCTGAGTCATATCTCCCAGCCTCACTCTGCCTCCAGAAATACTGAGATTTTCTTCTATTTAACCTTGTCCCCCAGCCAGGTTAGAGCTTTAAGGCAGAATTTCTGATGTACCAATCACAAACTGGGCTCCTGGGGTGAAACAAAGGCAGGGAAAAGTAATCAATACATATATGCCCACATTATCTATATATCTGCATACCCTGTCATATTTGATGTGACTTCTTTTTCTCCTTTTAATCAAGGCTTCATGATACTTATTGCAATATTTTGCATTACTTTATACCTGTGTGGTAGTAGTATATAGTTAGCTTTCACCTTTATACAGCAACAAAAACTCCATCAGTCAGTCAGTCTGTCAAAAATGTAATATGCTTTTTTCAGAGGGGATTTACAATCAGCTGGTTGCCAATCTTAGAAATATATATTAGGTTTAGATGTAAGCATTTTAGCAGATAATAGTACTTATTGCAACTTACAAGGTGAGAATACAAAGTGCACCTAATAAACAAAACAACCTGCTACTGTAAATACATGCATGTGCCATAATTTAATCAAAGTACAATACATAAGTGCATGAATTCAAACATACCACACAGCACTCCATAATACTTTACAGTAATGTGAATACTACATAAGTAAGGCACAGGGGAGTTATGATTGGGTGGAGGGTGAAGTGGTGGGTCTTTGATCTGAGGAAGATAGTCAGCACCTCATTCCTCCAGGTCAGGGCCAAAGCAGACGGAGCATGCAACCAGGGTGTTTGTCCAGGTAGGGGAGGGATGGCCAGGCACCTTGCAGTGTCAGAGCAGAGTGATAGGGTCGATGTGTCTAATGATCCTTCCCAGGGGAGCTATTCCCCCTGGTGGCGCGGTAGACTAACACCAGCTTTTGAAATAGATGCGAGTTGTTATCGAGATCAGGCAGGATGAGATATGGGAGTACTCAGGGAGGTTGTGGACCAGCTAAGCAGCAGCGCTCTGGGTGAGCTGCATGGGTCTGCTTGTGCATACAGGAGGACCAGCAAGGAGGGAGTTACAGTAATCCAGGCGGGAGAGGACCAGGGCCTGAACACAGATTTAAGTGGTGAGGAAGGGGTGGATTCTGTGTTTGGCGCTGGTGTCGTCCAACTTTGGAGTTAATGTGTTCTTTGCATGCATGTGTGTGTGTTAAAGGAAAGCTCCAAATTACTGCTTGTGTTCATACATGTGATAAAATGAGAGGAATCTGTGGAATTCAAAACAAGAAGGGTTCTGTGGTGGAATGTGGAGGTGGAATTTCTTTAGCATTAAACCAGCCTCACACTGAGTCTGTGCTAATAGTCAGCACCACCTGCTGCTTCAGGTTGTATAGCAAATGCAGCTTAATGTCAAGGTCATAAGTGCCCACATTCTGCAGAGAGACTCTATCTGCTGTAAAGAGACAGGAATAGATTTTAAAAGGCCTGAATTTAATGCAAAAAGGATTGTGGGTGGACTGTTCATTACGGTGCATGCATTCTGCAATCAGGATGTGTGTCTGAGGCAGCAGGATGTCAATAACTAAACTCTCTGATTGGAACCTACCAGTAAGAGGTCATGCCGGACCCCATCAGTACTACTTTGACAACTCTGCAGAGGTCATACTTTGTTAAGCAGACCCTGCAATCACAAAATAACCAGCTCCCCTCTAAGCTATGCTAATTACTGGCACAAGTACTGACTACCTATTATTATTATTACCATTTTATTGGAATTATGATAGCATTGATAATTATACTGATATGCTTGTAGTCCAGAGCTGGCAGGTACAACCCCCAGGTCACTACTGTTGTACCCTTGATGTACTTAGCCTGACTTGCTTAAGTGAATATGTGACCAAACAGGAGATTCACCTGGACAATGCAGGGGGAAAAGCCTTCATCTCTTATCTGGGATCAGTCATTCACATGGGAGTGGAAATTCAGTTGACGGACAGCGGCGGTCCTGTGATGTCATAGAGGGGACTAGCTCTGACTTGCTACCACACATTTTTGTGACCCCATGACTCCAGGATAGCCAGGGAAACACTGTTTAGAGTGGTTTTCTATAACAAGCTCTTGCAGTGGGCACCTCTGTTTATTTTTCTGGTTCTGAGCATAGATTATTTTCCCTCTAATTACATTGTCTGGCAAAGGGTTGAGTCTGAAGCAAGAGTTGAGCATTATATTGGGTTATTGTATGGTTGCTTAGGTATGTCATTTTAAAGCTGATTTGAAAGCTGAAAGCCTTAGGTGGCTATCAGAAGACACCAGTGCTTGGACTGTGTGATGAGCGCTCCCATCCCCCGCCCGCTGCCTTGTATGCTTATGGTAGAGTGCAATCTGATAGAGACAAAGCTTTACTCTGAAAACCATCCCCACTGATTGGTGGCCGTTGGTCCGCTCCCTCTCTGATGACACAGCTAACAGCGCAGTCATAAAAAAGAGCATGCTGTTTGTTTCTCTCACATAGGCTCGGATGTCTGCTGTCTGCTGGGGAGAAGCTGAGAGTCCTGCTGATCAGTGTGATAAAACAGAACAGCCAGGCAGGTTATAATATTACAGCTAAGTGAGGCATCCTCAATATTAGCTACGTTTTTTTTGATCTGTGCATTTGTTTCTCTTTATTCTCGCTCTTTCCTTTATCCCGCTTCCTTCCTCTTTCTATCTACAGAGGGAGTGTATAACGGTGAAGACTACAGCTTTGTCATGTGTCATGGTTAAAGCCTATCTCTCTCTCTCTCTCTCTCTCTCTCTCACATGCTCACTCTCACTCACTCTCGCTCACTCTCTCTCTCTCTCCCCCTCCCTCCATGGTATTTGCTGCCCTTAAGGGGTTTGGTGGCCTGTCCCTGGTCTTTCTGCTTTCTAATCTCACAGCTGTGTGTTTCCTGTGTGGGCTGATGGGACTTTGTGTGGCAGCAAGCAAGCTGCTGAGCTGAGACTGGCCGTACGTCTGGGTCACAATGTGACACAGCAGGGCATGAGCTCCCAGACCTCCGTCAGAACACGATTACATGCAGAGGCCATTACCTCTGCCTCTGTTTGAATGCTTGTTGGGGGAAGAATGGGGCTCTGCTCACAGAAAGTGCCTGTTCTGTGAGGGGTCCTTTCACAGTCTTCCTCACTGAGATTTTTTTTTCCATCGTCTTTTATGTTTCTTGTAAGTTTCACACAGTTACAATCCTTCAGAATATTCTCAACCATCATCATTCTAAGCAGTGGTCCTGGTTATAAATGGCATCTAAATATTGTGTACGTTAGGCTTTGTCTAGAGTTATATCGCACAAAATCAGTTGTGCAAAACAAATGGAGATGTACAGTCTCAGTCTTTTTTTTTCTTTTTCCATCGCTTAAGCTGAACATTCTGCATCGATCCCTTCAAATGCTTGCGTTGGCAGTCTCAGGTAGCTGATGCAAAGAAACACCATACCTTATTCTTCTTCTGTGTTCCTTCTCCATACATATCTCTGTCAGAAACACTTCATCAAACGTGAGCAATACATTTTTTCAAGTGCTCTGATAAACAATACAAAAAACTACTCTTGTTATCTGTCACTTTCAGAAAAGACACAGTAAAGTGGTGCTAGTTTTCCTTAATGTATCACTAACTTCTCCACGTGAATTGTGAGAAGTGTATGTTTTAATTATGTTTCTAGATTGCATCAATAAATATATGCTGTATATTGAAGCCTTGTGATAGCTTCATAGCATACTTTAAGTATACCAGCTCTTCATGCTATGTATTGAGACCCCCTGTTTTGCTATAGGACTTCATGCTAGGTCTTTATTCTGTCTTTTCCCAAAATGCAAGTATATGGTCCTCCACACAATACACCAGCACAGTACATTTCCATACCTCTTCTGTTGTCAGTAACAAAGCTCTGAATTACCTGTAAAGGGTTCATTATAGTCCAAATTAAAGTAGGTATTATAAAGGTAGTTTCTGGTAGAAACATGTTAACTGAAGGTCATCTCTCTTACTGAGGCAGAGTATTGTTGTCCTTGAAAATGTAGGTGTCATGAAGTTTTTGCAACATATATGTGTCGAGCTCACAGCATGCAGTGATTGGTAATGAGCTTTTAATTTGATGGACTTGCAGTGTGTGGACTCCCTCAGCAGGATCCTCTTCTGAGGAGTCTCATGTTTAATGTAATCTAAACTGCAGTTTTTTTCTTTTTTTAATTGTGTGTATTCCCATGGTAAATTATGCAAAATTATTCCCTGATTTGTATAATAATAGTGGATATGGTTACACTGTCATGAACGCACTCTCGCTGGAGTGCCGCCCGTGGGACTGTGAATCATTCATTATAGATCATGTTTGCTGTAATGTTCGAGGCTCAGCCCTGGAATTAATGCATTCCCTTGTAGCTAATTTGACCTTTGTCACAGACTAAACACGATCACCCAGCGGGAATGGAGACCTCATCATTGTCTGTTCAGCATGGGTTCTGTTTCCATTTATTATCGGCTCGTTTTAAAGAGCCTTTGTCTTACGGAGGGAAAAATTGCCCCAAGAAGGACTCAGTGCTGCGAAATTCCGATACCTGAATTTGGATATCTGCCGATACCGATACAGATACCAATACCAGAGCTCTTTTTTCTTGAATATTATTATCATTATTGTTGTTGTTGTTGTTGTTGTTATGTGTAAGGGTCTCAAAAGTCTGTAAAAGTATGGAAGAAATACTGATTAATTCCGCACCTGGAAAAGTCTGGAAAAGCATCTAAAAGCCTGAAAACTATTTGTGATTTCATGCCATTCCCATAGTCTGGCCACAGGTTCAGCAAGAATTCAGCATTTTTTAATCATTTTTCTAGGATGTAACTACTTGAATGCAGTATAAATATATGACTCTGCAGCAAATTAGTCATATGCTCTATAATAGGGTTTCTCAACAGGAGCACTTTTACCTTTCAGGGGGGCGCTAAGGCATAAGGTGTTGAAAGACCAGTGTTCAAGCTAGAAGAGTGAAAGTTGCATTCTGAATATCTAAAATGTTTTATACACATTTATCTATACCCAAAGGGAAGAAATGTATATTTTCTTCATTTCAATACTTCAGACAATGTGAATCAAAGGGCACAAGTCCGAACACTCAACTCTGGCCTTTGATCATAGCCAAGATCTGTTTTCCCACCAAACATTTGCATGAATGAATGCATAAATACCTGTAGCCTAGGTCGCCAAAGCACAAGTCAAAAACACCTCAGCTGAGCAGGTCTGTAAGCTGAGGTCTGGAAAGAGTTTGGAAATTTGAAATGGCAAATATGCAGTAGCTCTAATATGTGAACGCCACATGGTGCTATGACTGTGCGTGTAGGAGATTAAATGAATGTGTAAATGTTTGGGTAATTTTATCTCATTTGAGAAGTAGTACTGCATGTTGTATCTAGGGAAACTGACCTGTTATTATAAATGATTGTGGAGACATTTTCCTTTTCCCTTCAAAGGTTATATTGCTCACATTGCTTTTCCAATGGGATTGTTCCATCTAATGCTAACTGTCTGTCGACAGACAAAAGACCATGTTCCATGGTCTTAACCTTTAAATGGCAGTACATACTGTACCTGCTTGTACTGGAGGCTGATTTCACTTTTGAATTCAGTTACCGATTGTTAAAGTCGCAGTTGAGTGGCTTTCTGCGTTATAAAATCTCCAAGATACTTTAGTCAATGTGTGATATATAATATGTAATATATAAGCTGTACTGCTCTGTACCCACATTACTGTTTCTACAGTAAGTCTGTTTCCAGCTTTCTTTGTATTCATTCCATGCTACAAAGTGAACAAACACTTCTGAAGGTCTATCTGCAAATTACTGACTTTTTGCAGAAAGTAGAAAGCTCTTTTTATTATTCTTTAGAAATGAAACCTGCCATGGCTGGGTCTTAGATAAGGCAATTTTGAGAAATACAGTCTCACCCAGTGCTCTTTCAAATGGCACACATACCGCCCCTCGTATTTTCGTGAATGTCCTTGGGAGATGCTGTGGCTGGAGACTGATTACAGTCTCCCATTGATTTTTCTGCAGGTGTAGACGTCGCGTGCCGCCCACCACCTGCCAAGATGGTGGCGCTCTCGCTGAAGATCTGTGTCCGACAGTGCAATGTGGTGAAGACCATGCAGTTTGAGCCGTCCACTGCTGTCTACGACGCCTGCAGGATCATCAGGGAGAGGGTCCCCGAGGCCCAGGCAGGACAGGGTGAGACAGAAGGGGAGGGGGGCTACATATACTTTTGTGTTGAGAGCCTTTGGCACTCCTGTTGACTACACCTCTGCACACTTGCCTATGTTAGTTGTATTGAAGTATAAATACCTTTGTACTGTCTATACACAAATTATTCAGTGCACATTTAATCAAAAGGTTTACCTCATACTGTTTTCATTTGGTGCACTAACACTGATTGCTGGTCACTAACATCATACTGACTCATGGCAAGAGTTCATTTTTCATTGAAAATATTTTTTACTTTAAAAGCATTAAAAAGTAAGTCATGAAAAACAATTTGTTAATATTTGGTCTTAGCAGGGGTAGCTTAAGCCCACGCAAATACCGCAGTGAAAGATAAAGAGGGCATGTTAAACGGCAAAGAGCCATGTCTTACAAGTGTATACATACCTGGAGAGAAAGATGACTCCTAACACTATACCTGAGGCAGGGACACTTAAAGAGATGGACCCCCCACACTCCTTTTTTATATTCACTCCTAAATTGGTGCAGTCATGCATGGGCATAATGGTGCATTAAAATCCATTTTTACATAGTTGGAGGATAATTGTTAATGGTTACCTGTCCTCCTCTTCCTGAGCCCAATGTATTTGTGTAGTGCATGCATTAAAAAAACCAAGCACAGCGGCTGCACAGATGCTACAGTTTGCAATCTGCGACCCAGTGTGTCCCTGCAGCACCATCAGTAATTCAATTGCTAATTCCTTTCTCTTTTTTTTCTGAAGCCTCCCCCAATTTTAAGTATGTAGTGCGGAAAAAATGTTCAGTTTCAAATGTCTGACTGAGGCTGGAGTTCTGTCACAGGGTGCATGCAGTGGTTAGTAATACCAGGAGTTGGCAGAGGAGAAGAGATAAGGATCCATCTCCGCATAACACTGCTTGCTGACTGAAGTCAGCAAAATGTTCTGAAGTCAAACATCTGATGTATTCGGTCTTGTGAAACTCAGATAATCTCTCACTGTCAGATGTGTATTTTGTAAGAACAGAGTGTTTTTTTTTTTGGGCTGACTAAACAAGCCTCTGTGCTTTTCGCATTTGTTTGTTATGTGTTCGCTTAGATTTGTGTCAATCACACGCAGAATGACTTGGCTGACAGGAAGTGGACATGTGATGAATGTTAGGATTTGAACAAAGGGCCTGTTCAGTCTCAGAAATGCATGCCATGCCTGTTAATGAACATGTCTTACTCCTCCATATTTTTATTAATGTATTCTGTTTATGTATAAGTGGATGCATCAGAAAACACCTGTAAATAGTGGAGGATCATTTGGATACTAGTGGATACTCTGGATAGTAACCTCGTGTTGAAAAATAAGACATTCTTTCTTTTTCAGCCTCTGATTACGGCCTCTTCCTCTCAGATGACGATCCCAGGAAAGGGATCTGGCTGGAATCAGGAAGAACCCTGGACTATTACATGCTCCGGAATGGGGTAAAAGCCCTAATTTTGATCTTAAACATCTGTCCAATCAGTGGGACCGCTCTCTAGCCATAGCCACATCAGTGCATGGGGGGGGGGCATGTGACATATCACAAGACAGACACCCGGTTGGGTCACTGCATGTCTTGTTTGCGCATCCCATGATTCCTTGCTCTTCGACCCTGACCTGTCATAGCAGCCGTCCTGTTGTGATGATGGATGCCACGCATGGCTCGCATCCAGACAAGCTCTTCACTATAATGTTGTGAAGGAATGTTTCATGCAGGCAGGACCTATTGGTCATGATGCCAAAGCAATTTATACTGTTATGGACATGAAGAGAATGACAGGTTGGGGATTGGTGAGAGGGGGCTAATGAAGTATTGATGCTGGAGAATTACTCTTAGGTCTAGCGCGTGAGTGTGCGTGTGTGTGTGTGTGTGTGTGTGTGTGTGTGTGTCACAGAAAATCAAAGTTAGATCTTTCACCCCCCCCCCCCCCCCCCCCCTCCCCCTGGTCCCTCAGGACATCCTAGAGTACAAGAAGAAACAGAGACCTCAGCGGATTAAAATGCTGGATGGCGCCATAAAAACCATCATGGTTGATGACTCCAAAACCGTGGGCGAGCTGCTTGTAACTATATGCAGTAGAATAGGTGTGTATAACCCAACCCCTCCAGCCACTTTTTAAAAACATCTGCCAGTCTGGAGTCCAAAAACCACCACAAAATAAGTCAACCGTTTTTTTTTTCTCAGCTAGCATAATGACACTAACTATTTAGGTTTTGTTTAAAAGTGTTAATCTTGCAGAAAAGCGGAGTAGACAGCTGAACTAACTCTCAGTGTCTGTCTGCACTGCACCGTTTAAATAAAAATTGAGATTGTTTAAGGACTGATGATGATCTTAAAAGCAATAAAACATTTCCCTCCCGCTGAAAGGCATAGGCCCACATGGGCCTTTATGCCGTTAAGGAGGAGACACAATTCTCTCCTCTCCCTGTCACCACAGCACCAAAGGAGCCATACATCTCAATTACGCTGGACTGAGGCCCAAGCGAAATTGAGCGGGGAAGATGGAGAAGGTTACCTGGCAGATCTTAGCGCAGGCAGCCGCCTATTTACAGATTTCTGCTCAGTTTTCTCCTCTCTTGAATTTTCACTTTACTCTCTTGGCCGCTCTCCAATTTTCTCTATTGGGCTTCCCGAGTGGAGAGATGGAGCAAAGCCAGCTGTCTGAGATCAGCCCTTGTCCTCCTCCCCCCCCCCCTCAGGAATCACCAACTACGAGGAGTACTCGCTGATCCAGGAGCAGCCCGAGGAGAAGCGGGAGGATGGCACGGGGACGCTGAGGAAAGACAGGACCCTGCTGAGAGACGAGAGGAAGATGGAGAAACTCAAAGCCAAGCTCCACACAGATGATGACTGTGAGTTTCAGTTCAGTCAGTGCTGGAACGATATTACCGTCAAAAGTGTGACATGATATTTGCCTCAAAGTAGTGATACTTTATGCAGGTGTATTTTAGCAACTCTCTGAAACCACTCCATATGAATGGAACACACATATGGATGTTTCTTATGATATCTGGCTTTGAGGCCCACAGCATTTTAAAATCCCCAACACTGGTCCCCGCTACAGCATGAAGGGCAGCTTCCTCTGGCAGTCAAATTAAATGTAATTTTCAAATTTCACCCCAAGAGCATATAATAATGAAATTGGTTTAACCCCTATGACTGAAATACATGTTTGTCATTGCCACAGAGCAATGTCCATTTTAAAATGTTTTTTTTGTCATGTAGTCCTGACCAAGAGCAAAACTGCATTGTTGTCCATTATGTAAGCACAGCTGTTTGTCAGAAACAGGCTTACCTCTGTTGCCATGGTTTTTAAGGGAAGGTGGGGGTGGAGCAGACCTCCAATGAGAGTGAACATTCGCTTTAAGCTGTAAACGGAATGGCTGCATCTCTCATACCTCTTTCCCATGGTAGAACTGTACAAAGCAAGCACCAGCTGGTGACAAAAGCATCCTGGTCCAGTACAATTGCATTCCCACTGCATGACAAGCAGCCAGAGCTGACGTCAAACTTACACCCACCTAGGTGGAGATGGCTACTTAGACATCATCTACTGTCCAAAGGTTTTTTTCCTGAAAAAGCCTAGAATTTTAATGGGAAACCGCTACCTGAACCGCTACCACAACTGGACCTGAATTCAACTCCACATTTCCATTCTCATAAAACTGTAGCTTGATCTTCACACATTCTCTGGAATTAAGATGGGGGGGGGGGTCATTGCTGTTCTGTTCGAACCCTAGGGGCATATTTGAAATCATAAAAATGAGAAAGGTGTGCCTGACAGTTTTTAGATGGATATGTGAATAGTTTACCTGCTGGTTGACTGGTGTGTCCTGCTCGGTGTAAGTAAAATGGCAGGGGTGTTGTTTTGCTGCCTTTATGCACTGCTTTACAAACCTGTCCAAAATGTGCTATATACAGACTCCCTGTATATTCCTTTACAAGGTGATCAGACATTTACCCCCTCATTGAGTCTGATAGTTATGCTGCAGTTACCTGCCCTTTTGAATTTCTGAGTGTCAATTGAATAAAGCGTCAAAACTAATTTCACTAAAGATCCGTGAAACTGCCCCTTCTGTGTCAGCTGAGATTACAGACAGTGTTCTCCAGCAGGGTTAATTATGTAATGATACACGACAGAAAATTTTAATTAGTTGAGTCAAGAGGAGTTCATGAGTATCATACTGATTCCCAGTGGTGTAATACTGTTAACCTTATTATGTGGTGCCCGGGGCCAATGGAGGCAACAAACCTTCAAAGCATTATCTCTAAATGGATTCATTTCATTCTTTAATCTGCACGAGTACGCAATAAACTGCGAAACCTTCAAATTAGTCACCATACTTAGCAAAGAAATGAATGAAGGTATTGAAACATTTGCTGTTGTTTTTCAGGTGTATTAAATGCATTTTGCAGTGATTTATAGTTTTACTTCTCCATTGAGTAGTTTTTTGATTGGGAAGTTCCATAGTTCATAGGTCATTGGTTAGAGGTCTTTCAGCGTGAAGTGCTAGTGTGTCAAAGAATGGATATAACCCTGTTAGTGTATGAGAAAGAACATTCCCTGGGCCCATGGGACCAGCCCCCATAGATGGTATTCCAGGCTAACCACCTGTGATGGGCTGTGTATGCTCTCTCTGTCTAGCAGTCTTGAGCTTTCTGCCCTTCTTCCCCTCATATCTCTCTCTCTCTCTCTCTCTTTCTCTCTCTCTCTCGCTCTCTCGCTCCCTCTCTCGCGCTCGCTCTCGCTCTTGCTCTCGCTCTGGCTGTCTCTCTCAAATTCAAATGAGCATTACTGGCATGACAAACACAATGTCATTGTATTGCCAAAGCACATAATGATTCAGTGGTTTTCAGTATTTAATACAAGGATTAGACAAAAACACAAAATCCAAACAGTGATAACAAGAATGATAACATGATCATAATTTTTATTGTATTAACAGCAGTAGCAATAATAATGATAATGGTGAGTGCTTGTTGATATACCATTGCATTAGCTGAGAATGAAGAGAGGGTATGAATTTTAAGCCAAAAACCAAGCCAAGCCCAACTCAAACTTGAGCTCAGCCAGCATTCTTTATTTAGTTGCCTGACCCGAACCAGCCCACACTAGAAATTATTTAAAATGCACATACATGGTCCTGCCTGATTATCACTGTCAAGTGATACATATATATTTATGAAGAAGAGGGAATACTGTAGGGAAGTGGGAGAAAATATCTGCCTGCTACTTTCTGATATGAAAAGCACTGCTCTCAGGCTTCAGAAATGCTAGACCGAGTATGAACACAGTTACATTACCAGCTAGCTGGCTTGCCAGCGAAGCAGTAGACCTGCATAAAGCGGATAACTAGGTGAGGGAAAAGTCATCCACTCCAGAATGCAAACATGATGTCAACGTTAAAATTGTTAAGTAGCTCAGTCGGCGAGGTGGTCTACACCTTGGGTTCAAAACCCAGCTGTGTATTTCCCCGACAATGACCAGAAGCCCAGAGCGATGGAGCAAATTGACTTTGTTCTGCCAAGGATAGGAGGGGGCTACTGTACCAGGGTTTCCTCGTCTCACCTCCCCGAGACACCCTGCGATTTGTCAGGTTCCTCGCTGGGATGATGTCAGCAGAGTAGTACGTATCCTGCAGGGTGCCTCCCACTTCGCTGTGGTGGACCGCGTAACTTGTAGGGCAGAAATGGGCACTGGCTGAGTTTGAGTGTTTTGGAGGATTGCATTGGTTTCACTTCAGTGCTGCTGCAGCAGCGCCAAGGTTGTCGTAATGAGGTGAGCCAAATGTACAATTGGCAGTTCCAAACTGGATGGCTTAAAAGGGGAAAATATACAAGAAAGAGAAGAGATTTTTACTAGTAGGTGGTGGTGCAACCCACCCTTCCTTTAATGTCGACCCTCAGGCTAGCTGAGTTTGCTAACAGTATCAACTTGAGCAAACATCTAGTCTTGTTCACTACCACGATTAGCTTTCCCAATGAAAGCTTTTATTTAATTGCATCATCATCTATTTTACTTTCTAGCAGCATTGATAACATTCTGCTTTGGTTGTCTGTGCTTTTTTTTCCCCCTCCCACATCATGCACCACAGCAGCGTGATATGAAGGTTACATGATGGTACAAACTTTAGGGTCCACTTCATTAGGTGAAAAAGCGTTACTGTTTTACTTTAATGAGCAAGTATGTGTAGACCCTTAAAGAACCTAACAGAATACCCAACCAGGCTAGAGCCTGTGTGTTACACCTGTGTGTTACACCTGAGCCCCATCTCTAGCATTGAGTCCCATTGGGCTAAAGTTGGGTACCATTCCTCTGCCTTTGACACATTGCTGCATATGAGGCTGCTGATGAGGTGGCATGACTGGTTGCTTTTTTGTGCACTGATTTCTTTGAATTACGGGAGTTATAATTGATATTTATGAAAATATCTTTACCTTAGTTTCACAGTTTGTGGTCTTTTTCCCTTGTCCCTTCTCTCTCTCTCTCTCTCTCTCTCTCTCTCTCTCTCTCTCTCTCTCTCTCTCTGTCTCTGTCTCTGTCTCTGTCTCACTCACTCATGAACATGACCATAAAACATAAACATAGGTTAAACACTGTAATTGTGAAATGATAGACACAGTTATAATCATCAGCTCTATAAAATGAAAGTGTAAAACGTTATGTGTGACATGCCCTCTCTCCCTTTCTTCCTCTGTCTCAGTGAACTGGCTGGACCACAGTCGGACGTTTCGGGAGCAGGGTGTGGACGAGAGTGAGACTCTGCTGCTCCGGCGCAAGTTCTTCTACTCGGACCAGAACGTGGACTCCCGGGACCCAGTACAGCTCAATCTGCTCTATGTACAGGTCAGCCGACTGCTCTCCCCCTCACTCCACTTTCCAGGATACTCTAAAAGCTGCACCTGGGTTTAAAATGACATGAGCAACAGTGGGATATCTGTCGTATTGACCTTAATGGAACAGTCTTTTTGGTTCTGATTTGCGCAAATCCATTTTTTTCCGACGCTGAAACAACTTTCATTGTCTGTGAGGAGGTACTTCAATAATCAGGAGTCCCTAAGCTCCTCATCTTCAGTGTAATGAAAATGGTAAATGGCTGTGTTTGTGGTGAGGAGTGATTAACCACAAAGCTCACACACTGTTTGAGCCTGTACAGCAATCCAAGGTCTGAACATTTAATGATTTTTAAGTGGTTGCTTTTATCTTGCTTAGTGGGGTTTTTTGGTGCGATGTTCTCTTTTGCTTAGTTTGAGAAACCCTTCACTAATACAGTAATAAAGCTCTGCGATTCAGAGGACAGCGTATAAAGCTCTCCCTCTCTGGCTTTCTCAGTTGGCTGCATGCACCATACACCCCGTTCTCGTGATCACCTGCCATCAGTTCTGCAACACAGTGGCGGTTAGCATAGACCTCAAAACGCGAAAGCGGCTGAGCATGCACACATATGCCTTTGGAGGCATATGTGGGTGCAGCCATGTGGAGGCCATGCTTGCTGTACGAATCAACCTATATACACAAGAACACACAGGAACACACCCCCGCTCCTTGCGCACACACACACACATATGCACTTGCAAACGCATACACAGCCAGATACACAATTACTCACACAGGCAAGGAGTCGAGGGAGGAGCACAAAGACATGCAGCTGCTGCCTCTGGTTCGATCCCTTCCTGGGGCTCTCAGGGCCCAGAGTGTCACCGATCTGTCGCTTCTCTGAGCAGCCCTGATGTAACATGGAAGAATGGGGATGTTTTTCCACTTGTCAGAAATCTGCCAATAGACTGCACTCAGTCACTCTGTGCACATGCAGAACAGCGGGCTTTGATGTGTCTGCTGACACATGGGACATGCAGGCTGAATGGGAGCCCCTCTGTTCTGTAGTGTGGAGTGCAGTGTAGGAGTGTCAGCATGAATGGGCTGAACGGCCTTTATTCACTGAGCAGTTATCATGATGCTTGGGTTACATTCACAGAGACCGTGTGTGTGTGTGTGTGTGCGCGCGTGTGTGTGCGCGTGTGTGTGCGCGTGTGTGTGCGCGTGTGTGTGGGCGTGTGTGTGGGCGTGTGTGTGGGCGTGTGTGTGCGCGTGTGTGTGTGCGCGTGTGTGTGTGCGCGTGTGTGTGCTCGTGTGTGTGCTCGTGTGCGTGTGTATGTGCGTGTGTATGTGCGTGCATGTGTAGATTATGATCTCATTTCTGGAATTCCTGAGGGTCTCACAGAGGTTGTTTCTGTAGTGACAGAAATGAACTCACATGTTCATTATTGATGAGCTGCTTCCTTCAGCCACTCAAACACGCAGTTCTGCAGCCCATGGTGGCACCAGACTTTAGCAGCAACAGCAGCATTACTGTCATCATCATCATCATCTGAACGGAGCAGATCACAGACGCTTGGCAGTGGTTGGCAGTGGTGTTTAAATTTGTGTGTGTGTTTGTGTGTTTGTGTGTGTGCTTGTGTGTGTGCTTGTGTGTGTGCGTGTCTGCGTGCGTGTGTGTGTTTGTGTGTGTGTGTGCGTGTGTGTGTGCGTGTGTGTGCGTGTGTGTGTGTGTGTGTGTGTGTGTGTGTGTGTGTTTGTGTGTGTGCGTGTGTGTCTGCGTGCGTGTGCGTGTGTGCGTGCACGAGTGTGCATCTATGTTTCGGGATGGATGTGCCTCCATTCATTTTCCCACATGTGTAATATTTTTAATTGTTTGGTATTTATGCTTTTTTTATGAAGCTGTTACAGACAGTCTCAGTGGCATTACTGCACTCTTTCTCTGACCGCAGCAGTTTCTTCGCTAGCACAGTTGTGTCAGACGCACTGTCTAATTTTGCAGTTTGTACGTCCTACTAGGGAAAGGGTGAGGTTTTCTGAGCGCAGGAGAAGCAATGACATTATGTCCAAATGTGTGAAACACCTCCCTCAGGGGACCCTGCCAAGTCATTAGCTTCTTGTCCTGTCCTCTGAGGCCCTTATATCTGCCATTGCTCCTGTAAGGGCATATGCTGCCTCGGTGTATGACCCACTCTCTTCACTTGTTGTCCTGCTGAGATGGGAGGCCAGATAGCATCCATTTCAATTACTGCACTGTTCCCAGTGTTGTGTTGATGATTTAGGGTGTCACACAGGTGCAGTGCGCATACTGTAGGTGGTGTCATGTCTAGGCTCTTTGTGCTGGTGTAATGCACAGTATCATAGAAGTTTGCATGTGGTTGTATAACCAAAAATGTGCCACTACTGGATGACAGTCCAATGGGAGGTTTTTTTAAATTATGGTTTAGCAAGACATGCAGAGACTACAGTTTCATTAAATACAGAACAAAGATATTGACGCATCATTAAGGTTATCTATGTGTGCTAGCTTATTGTCTTTTGAAAATAATTTATCAAAACACTAGAGTAATTGCAGGTATTGAGCTGTCAAAATGAACCCATTTGCAGAGTAAATTGTTTGTCCAACAAGTGGCCTGATCCAGTTGTTCTGGATACTCATGTTGCTATTGTTTCATTTTAGAAGGTTGCGTGCTTTTGAAAAGTGTTAATATTCTCTATGAGTTGTACGGCACTGAGAGCAACCACCTCTTCTTTTTGTAATTTCTAAATATATGTGTATGACGCATGAGAGTAAAATGACAATAAACGATAATAATGTATGTATATACCCATATCAGGCCCGGGATGACATCCTGAATGGCTCCCACCCTGTGTCTTTCGATAAAGCCTGTGAGTTCGGAGGAATTCAGGCCCAGATCCAGTTCGGACCACATGTGGAACACAAACACAAGCCAGGATTTTTGGAGTAAGCCCCGCTTCATCATGTCTGACTAGCTGCAGTAGTAATCACAGGCCTTTTGTGTTTTGAGTATACATTGCTGTGCAGAGACATCTTTTCAGTCTTACTGCAATGTACTTTGTTCTTAATTGTGAAGTACTTAAGCAGTTTATTTATGCAGATGTCATGACTTTAGTGGTCAGTGAAATTAATACAATATGTTGTTTGTGAATTGAGGGAAATTGTGTACCAAAGCTAGACTGGGTCTGGCCCCACATGAGACAACATTACTTTTTTTTTTAATCCTAAGAGTTACAGAGCATTTTCATTTTTGTTTGATTAATAGTTCTTTGATCAGAAACATTTTTTCAGTAACTTTGATCACTGTTATTGGATACATAATTGTACTAAGAGAACCTGATTTCAGGTGTAAAAACATATCCTCAGGGTTGTTATTCTTCATGAAATATGAAGTGAAACATGCTTCCATATTGAGTACTGAGTGAATATTTCTGTACTGTGTGATTGATTTTTTTCAGCCTGAAGGAGTTTCTACCTAAAGAGTATATTAAGCAGAGAGGGGCTGAAAAGAAGATTTTTCAGGTATGGCTCTTCTCACATATTTTACAGTTGAGCTTTACATGTTGTATTGTGTGTGACTTGTAATGTCTCTGTTTGCCTCAAATCATTGCTGTGTCAGTGTTCTTCAGATTACCATGCCTTTGGCCTTTAGTTAAAAGAAAAAAAAACATTTGAATAAAAATAAGTGGTTAATTTTCACAATTAATAAATAACAATATACTATAAAACATTTATCCTTAAACATTACAGCTAAGTATATTTGCTTGTGTTGTACTCTACTTCACTTGTACGTCACTTTGGATAAAAGCGTCTGCCAAATGAATAAATGTTAAATGTAAATGTGTTATGATTTCAAAGTGTGGTAGCTTAGTGCATACGATCAGATCACTGTAATACAATTGTGTAGCAGACAGGGCTCAAAGCATGTGTTTCTGTATCTCACAGGAGCACAAAAGCTGCGGGGAAATGAACGAGATAGAAGCCAAAGTGAAATACGTGAAGTTGGCACGATCCCTCCGAACGTACGGTGTGTCCTTCTTCCTGGTCAAGGTAAGTCCCGATCGGGAGCAGATAGGCAGAGTAAGAAATGGGAAGCGTATTGGTATTCACGCAGTGAAAACACCCGCATCATTACAACCAGACAGATCGTAAAAGGTTTCAGATTGGCTTTCTGAGGGATCTGGAAGAGAAGAGATTCAGAAGAGCAGCATCAATATTTCACACGTCCCTACAACAACAGAGACAGAAACACAGATTATGTGAGAAGACATTTTATTTATTTATCTGTTTTAATTATAGCCATCGTTTGCAACTGTCAGATTCGCCTGTGTCAAAATCAGTCAGGTTGGAGGAGCCCACACTCATGCAAAGCCCTTCAGACATGAGAGGAATTTGAGCTTCATGTCGGGTGAGGAGAGAGGCCAAATGAAAGCCCCTGAAAGAAGTAAATTCCACCTGAGCAGTGAATTTAAGACCCACCAGATGTTCTAGAAATGTTTCTCTGGCCTACATGGTACTGCAGATAAAGAGCACATACCTGAGTCCTTCACTTCTGATGTTTAGGTCTTTTTTTTCCTGAGCACATTGTGAATTATAGCACAGTTTGAAACACCAATGAAGTGTTTAATTAATTACAACCAGCCGTGCAGCAGTTCATGTTGTTATTGCCTCTGCTCATTCAATTCAACCAGTGAAGGAATTAACTTGATTTATAACAGTGAACTTGATGAATGCAGATCTCATCAGAAGATGTCGAGTTAATAAATCGGTCATATTTTAGCCACACTGTAGCTATGCTAGCAGTAGCAACGTGCTGTGAATGCTCCCATTTTCCTCTCTTTCTTAAGCACTTTACTGTTTTCGCATTAATTGTTGCACAAATGTTATAACAAGGCCGAAGTGACCCAGTGTAATTTATGCCCCACAAAACCTCTGATTGAGCTGTGTAGATTAAACATAAATTTTACACTTGGAGCAGGTCTCATTAGCAGGGCAGTTACGCTTGAATAGTAATGAGCACTTTTCATACAATTATTCTTCCTCCGTGAGGGAACTGAACAATCCAGGAAGCTCTGTGGACAAAAAAAAAAAAATTTTTGTTTCCTTGTTCTGATCCACGCAGTTTACTTTCTCGAACCTGGAAAATAAAACAATGGCACCGAGCTGCAAGGCATCGTTGACCCTCCACCCCTCATACCCTCCCTCTTTCTGCCTCCTCATGCATGAGGAGCTCACAGGGTGTGAAAAGAGGCCGTGCACACACCCTCACGGGGAAGTAAAGTGTAATGATATTTTCAGAGGGCGGTTAGAGGTTAAACCTGTGTTTAGACAGAGTTTGACAGTTAGGAGACTAATAGTGTCCTCCGAACAGTACAGGCCGCTGAGAAGCCCTGCCTAGCCGGATATGAGAGTTGAAAAGTGGTGTTTCTCGTTCTGCACTGTAATAGGTGTGCTTAGTCCCAGGTTGTGGGGGGTCTGCATCACAGTAATGGTGTAGGAGTAGCTTATCTGAATGTTGTTACCATGCACAATAGACAGATGCAGTGTAATGTAGTTTAATGAGTTTATGCAAATGGAATGAGATTTGATTGTATTTTAAAGGCAATTTTTTCAGCTGTTTTTTTTTTCTTTATTTGTTTTTTCTTTCCCAGGAAAAAATGAAAAGCAAAAATAAGCTTGTCCCACGGTTGCTGGGTATTACCAAAGAGTCTGTGATGCGAGTGGATGAGAAGACCAAAGACGTGGTGCAGGAGTGGCCCCTGACCACAGTGAAGAGATGGGCTGCCTCGCCCAAGAGCTTCACCCTGGTAGGGCTCCACCTGCCTCCGTGCACCCACCCACTGAGTACATGCTGAAGGAGTCTGTTGAGCCACTGGACAACTGTACGGAACAAGAAGGAAACTTACTGTATACTTCTGCTCCGAGGTTTAATCCAGATTCAATCCACTTGCAACCTTTCTGCGGCAACCGGGGATGCGCAGCGCGGATCAGAATAAATATATATATGTAATATACATATACATATATATGCATATACATATGTATATGTATATGTAATATGTGTATATAATTAGTAATAATTAGTAATAATTTTCTGTTTAACACATGTGTGCACCAGAGTTATTAATGCATTTTTGTGCTTCATTTTACACTCATTGCCAGTTGCTGAGTGTTTTCTTATCTATTTTAGTGAAAGTGCTCACAAGTGGAAGTCTTTGTTTAATCATTGATAGGCAATGAGTGCCAATAAAGCAACCTTGTAGTAAACATGCCAGCTTTGATTTGAATGAAATATTTCTCCCCCATTGCAAAGAGCAAGGCTTTGAAGTTCTGATTTCTGGCTTTTTTCAGCCCTGTGGCTTCCTTTATATTTTATCTGATTTTTTTTTCTGCACTGTGAAATTTTCTTTTGAAAGAGAATGCAAAACTTGAAATGGCAAAGGGAGAATCTTGTTTTTTTTTTATGTTGGTGTTTTATTGCCGTAGAAAAGGTATGTTCTCCTCTCAGATGCACTTGCTTCACTGTAGACAATATACTGTGAGTTGGCGCTGCTTTAAAAAGAATGGATATTTCTGTGGCTAAATAGACTGTAACTAACAGTGGACTCATTTTTGTGAAGCTTTGGATTTCATTACTGGCCTATAACTTGCCTGTAGTCTAAAATTTCCAGCCAAAAGCTCTCCCCAAGTTCCTTCCATCTGTAAATACTGTTGGTAAATCCTCTGCAGTTTTATAGTCCTTTCTGGTGCAATGCGAAAAAAAGATCAAGAAGATGGAGCATCTTGACATCTTGAGGAGGTGTTCTGACTTGTGCTTCCCCAGGTCCTGTTTTTTTTTCTGGTGTGATGCTTTATGACTGATGCTTTTACTTGCCAGTGTGTAGTGACACCCCTGTTCTCTCTTCCATTGTGACACAGACTGAAGCGCAAGTTACCGAGACGCTCTTTATTAGAGCGTCTACCAAATGAACAAATAATAGCAATAATTTGTGAAATTTGCATCTTGCAGGATTTTGGTGAGTACCAGGAGAGCTACTACTCAGTCCAGACAACGGAAGGGGAGCAGATCTCACAGCTAATCGCAGGATACATCGATATCATCCTTAAAAAGGTGAGTGGGACCTCCTCTCTATGCTGGATGAATGCTCCACACTGAACCAGAGCAGACATCCATTTAACAAATGCACAATGAATACAGTATATTTGAATGAAAATGTCTTTTTTCACACAGGCAGGAAAATTCCATTTAAATCCCTTGTATAATGACATCAGTGAAAGGATTGAGAGTATTCTTCTGGGGAGTCAATTTTGAGTGAATTGTGTGGCTTACTGTATCTCACTACTTTTATTTCTACAGAAGCAAAGTAAGGATCGTTTTGGTTTAGAGGGTGACGAGGAATCCACCATGCTGGAGGAATCAGTCTCTCCAAAGAAGTATGTGTATTTACATTGTATGGTAGTAAAGTGTAAACTATGTTTGCAGTTATTAATGCTTAGTAAACCATTGATAACTCTGTTATACATGATAAAAATGTATTGCTTATGTTTTGTAAATGTATTATTAAGGAGGACACCATAGTTGCCATACAAAGAGAATTTCACACAAGGTTAGAGTATTCACAACACATTCAGATGGGCATACATACAGCAAGGCAACAGTTTGGTGTTTGTATTCTATGATGAGATTCCATCTAATGTCTCTCTGCAGAGAGAGACTGCAGCTCTGTCTCAAAAAGGAACTGCCTAAATTCAGGGCAAATGAATATGCATCTGAGGACTGGGGTTTTGCATATAATCATATTTGTGTGTGTTCATTTATACTCCAGGGGAATATGGAAATATGGCAGCATCATCTCACGGGGAAAAAAACTACTTTGACAGCCTTAATGATGTGTTTATGAGTGAACTTATCTGCTTGTAGCTGTGGCAAAATAACACAAGCCATTCTCCAGCCTACCCACTTTTCATAGTGAGCAAATATTAACTTTCTTTCCATCTCTGCTAAAATGCGCAGCCCAAGGAAAGACACCAATGTTATTACGACTTGGAAAAAATCCAAATCATTAGGCTCTAATGATCTAAAAATCCTCTTTTTTTCCTTTCAAGCCTTTTCTCTGTCCTCATTGGCTGTTGCCTCTCCTTGGGCCCCCTGGCAGCCAAACTACAATACACCAGGACTGCTTTCCTCTCCTGCAGTGCTTAGCAACATGTTGTTATTGGAAACCTGGAAACTGTGTGATAAATATCGGGTATCATAGCTGTGCTGTTTATGCGCTAATTTGCATGTCTTTGTCCTCAGTTTCAAACGAGAGCGCTGCCTTTCCTAGTCAGCCTTAATTAGCCAATCAAATATTCAAAACAGTGTTGTCTGGATTCAGTTCCAGTGGCAGGGCTTTGCCTCCTGTAATTTTGGGGGCATCAGTGTGTACAGGAAGAGGACAGCGTCACGGCAGCATGATTTCATATCTGTTGACACTGAAGTAATCGTAATTAAATCATAATGGATTTGTTCATTTCCGGAACTAGGGCGGTGTGTGAGATTATTCATTGATTGATGTCCCGCACATGCACACCACACACACACACACACACACACACACACACACACACCACACACAACACACACATGCACACACCACACACAACACACACACAACACACACACAACACACACACACAACACACACACAACACACACACAACACACACACACAACCACACACAACACACACACAACACACACACACACACATATACTCTCCTCTCTTTTCTGCAGGTCCACCATTCTGCAGCAGCAGTTTAACCGTGTGGGTCGCGTGGAACACGGCTCCGTGGCGCTGCCCGCTGTCATGCGATCGGGCTCTGTTGGGCCAGAGTCCTTCAATACGGGCACCATGCCCTCTGCCCAGCAGCAGGTCACCATGGGCCAGATGCATCGTGGACACATGCCCCCGCTGGTGAGCTCAAAACGACATCTGAGAGAGCGCTGTCCCTGTGCAGGAACAACAGTTGTTCTGTTAGGAAATAAACCCACACAATCCATAACAACATTTTTCCCTGGGGCTTATTTTCATATAATTTATCAAGTATTAATTAAACGTAGCAATTAGTCTCCAGTTCTACTTTGATGGAGGGAGCAGCATTATGTGTGCTTTGATAGAGAGAGGTTCTGGATGAATTTACCTATGACTAAGACAGGCCTTTGAAAGCAGGTGTGTCAGATGTCCCCTTTAACAGAACTCAGACTGTTTTGTTCATTCTACCTGGAGGTTCACAATCATTTGTTTTGTGGAAGATGGAAACTGCTGTGCCTTATTGCAGAATTATTCTGTGTGTGTGCATGTGTGTGTGTGTGTGTGTGTGTGTGCACGTATGTGTGTGTGTGTCTGTGTGTCTGTGTGTGTGTGTGTGCACGTATGTGTGTGTGTGTCTGTGTGTGTGTGTGTGCACGTATGTGTGTGTGTGTGTGTGTGTGTGATGTGTGTGAGAGTGTGTGTGTGTGTGAGACTGCCGTAGATGTTGTGCCCTTCGATTCACTCTCTTTCTCTCCTGCTCTCTCACTCTCTTTCCCTCCCTCCTGTGGTCTCCCTCTCTCACTCCATCTGTCCAACCCTTGCTCTTTCTCTCTCTTCTTCCCATCTCCCTCCTTCCCTCTCTGCCTCCCTCCTCACTCGCTCTCTCTATTTCTCTACCTTTACCCCCCCTCACTCACTCTGTGTCTCAGAGCTCAGCCCAGCAGGCTCTTATGGGCACCATTAACACCAGTATGCAGGCTGTGCAGCAGGCGCAGGCAGACCTCGGTGAAGTGGACACCCTGCCCCCTCTGGGACAGGACATGGTGCGTACAGCAAGTGCCCTTACAAAGCACTCACCAGTGACCATATGTACACATCCACTGACCATTCCAGGCTCACGAAGTTCACGCACAGATTTCAGATTTCACTGATTCAAATATTTTTACGTCCTCAAAGTAACTGTTCTACGTCTGGAAAGTTTCTTTACTTTTCAGATATCGTTAAAAATTTAATTTGTGTTTAAATGTTGTTTATTCGTCTGTATCAGTTAGCATCAAAACATCAACAGCAAATTACCAGCTGCTTAAGCTCAGAGTAAAATTGTGTATGTGTTTGTGTGTGCGTGCGCATATGTGTGAGAGAGAGAGAGAGTGAGTTTGTGTGTCTGTGTGTGTCAATGTGTGTCGTGAAAACTGGTTTCTCAGTGATGGAACATTGTCTGCACACGGTAGATTATAAAACAGGGGCATAATAAAATGTATTATGATATATAATTAAGGGGTCACCACTGTGAAGGTCAGCATGTATATAGGCTCTCTCTTTCAACAGGCATCCAGGGTTTGGATCCAGAACAAAGTGGACGAGTCCAAGCACGAAATTCACTCCCAGGTGGATGCTATCACTGCGGGAACAGCATCTGTTGTCAATCTCACTGCAGGTGCACTTCTCTGGGACATCAAGACTGCCAGTCAGTCGAGGGTTTATAGTGTTTAGCCGTTTGCTTTATCAGGCTTTCATTTTTTTTGTGATAACGATGTAATGTATTTTCCACAGACAGTTAAAACACTTATACAAGCAAGCTCGTCCCTGTCTTGAAAGCCCGTTTTTCTGAAAGTTGTCTGAAATGAATCTTACACTGTTCTTCATTCCGCAGCCCTCTCATTGTATAGGAAACTATTGTTTGAGCAGAGAAAAGAGAGCAAATGGAATTGTAGCAGAACCAGCAAATAGACTTTTCTAGTACATTCGGTGTCATCACTTTTTAGAATCTTGTACAGAGTACATAATAGTCCTAGTAAATTTTTTTTAATAGCTCTGGTTTCTCTTTTAAAAGCATCCCTTTGATCCTAATGACTGTTTCCATCGATGAATTTGATGAATATTCAGCTTTTTGTGTTGGAGCTGGACTGGCTGGCAGTTGAGTCCAGTTTAGCTAGCATGGTGCCATCCAGAAAGCAGCCAGAAATTAATCACTTCTCAGCCATCTGTTTGATGCCATGGAGAGCCTGTAGCTATGCTATTATAGTCCAACAGAAACCTAATTCTCCCCCAAAGTTGCTACTGTCCTGTCTTTGCCTTGGGTCACCCCACTTTGAAAATGTGGTGAGAGGCAGCTGCAGAGTACCGCCCCGGGGTAGGTAAGATAGGGATACAAACTGGAGAAGCATGAGAAGTTCTATGCTGCTTATGAAAACAGTTTTCTTTTCTGAGCGACCCTTGTTGCCAGCTGTTGCAACAAGTTGTCCGACGTCGTAATGGGACTCTAAAGTTCTACATGAAAACAATTTACACATAATGCTGGCTCTTTTGCCATCTGCCATTCTGGTGATTTTTGTGTGCTATGTCCACCGCAAAATGAAAAGGGCCGCAATCGTTTCCTGCCGTTTTGATATTTTTCAGGTCATTCACCCTGGTATATGAACCTTTCTTTAGTCTGCATCAACAAAAATACAGTCAGGGGTCCAAAGCTTTGTAGAAGGTGTTAACTAGGTCTGATCTCCGTCACCAGGTGACCCAACAGACACCGACTACACTGCAGTGGGTTGTGCCATCTCCACCATCTCCTCTAACCTGACGGAGATGTCCAAGGGCGTGAAGCTGCTCGCGGCGCTGGTGGAGGACGATGTGGGCAGCGGGCAGGACCTCATGCGGGCCGCCAGGACCCTGGCAGGGGCCGTGTCCGACCTTCTGAAAGCTGTGGAGCCTGCTTCTGGTGAGGTGAGAGACCGGTGTGACCCCTTGCCTTAAAAGCCTGGTAACCCTGCGCACAAACCTCCTGCCTCCTGTATTTCTCAGAATACAGGTCGGCGGCATGTCCGAATTCTCAATTACATACTTGATTTCATTCGCTAACGAAGCAGCAGAGAGCAGGTTGTGCAATAAATCTGCAGAGGAATTGATGAGAGCAGATGGCACTTGGCTGCCCTGCCTTTCAGGCATCAGGAACGAACCCAGTTTTGGGGCCTCTTATTTATCCACTCATTTTTTAAGAGGTATTACTGCATAGCACTTATCCTAGGAACACAGGCATTTTATTAAATTAGCGTTTTTTCTGGAAAGGGGTATTGCGCCTGTGAGTGTGTCTTCTGTGTCTTGCATGTCTATTACCCCTGGAGGAAATGCCTCTGAACTTAGCAAAGCGACACAGCTCCTTCTCTTGATTTGTTAATGCGTTCTTGGCAAAAGTTGCGATTTCGGTTTTTCCCAAAGGAAGTCTTCAACTTCAAGTACTTCTGTACAGTTAAATTATCCCAGATTATTTTAATGGCAGCCTCAAAGTAATGCAATAAATTGCACTAAATTGTGACTATTTGGCAGTGTAGAATAATGGCTACTGACCTTGTAACTAGAAGGTTGAGGTGTTGAGTCCCAGTGCTGGCACTGTTGTTGCACCCTCGAGCAAAGCGAGCTGAACTGTTTCAGTACACTTCCAGCTGTATAAATGGAAAACATGAAAAATGCAAACTCCGTGTGTTGCCCTGGGTGAATGCATCTGACATGTACAATAAAAGGAACAATAATAGTTTACATACCCACCTACATATCCAGCTCAGTATATGACATTTTTTGCCCGTTTCTGCAGTATGTTCAGTCCATTCGTGCTTATACCAATGTGAATGTCAGAAGCTGTGGCTCAGGGGTGATCTGCAGCCTGTACAAGATGGAAGGGAACAGTCTGGCATTTCGCCCCGGTAAAGTAACGGCATTGATATCCCTCTGCAGCCTCGGCAGACGGTGCTAACTGCCGCGGGCAGTATCGGTCAGGCCAGCGGAGACCTGCTTCGGCAAATTGGGGAGAGCGAGACCGACGAGCGATTCCAGGTATGCTGTGTTTTGCTGGAATACACCTACAATGAAAAGCGTGAAAGGCCCTTATTACACATTGCAATTACATTGCAGTGGTTTATTACCAGATTTATTGTGGACTTAGAAGTACTGATGTTTTCTGATGTCATCTGTTGATTTATGATGATTAAGTGCATGTGTTTTGCACTTGTATAAACTGAGTATGGCAAACCCTGTCCTGTAAGCCTGGATTCTGAACCATCTCCTGTCAATGAAGCAAGCCAGGCTTTCTAACAGCAAGAGCTTTTCCTTGTCATAAATGGGGAAATACAAAACCCTCCTTTTTCCCAAAAACAGCTCTTTGATTGCTTAAAGATGTGAAGAATCAAGGTAAAAATGTTTTTTTTTTGAGTTTTTGTGAGTTTTTCGGTATGCAGCCTGTGCATGGTGTTCAGAAAATGTTGCAAAAGCCAGACAGCCTAAAACAGAGTGTGCCCTTTTTTCTTGTGTGTTGCAGGACGTTCTGATGAACCTGGCCAAAGCAGTGGCCAACGCAGCTGCCATGCTGGTCCTGAAGGCCAAGAACGTGGCACAGGTGGCAGAGGACACGGTGCTGCAGAACAGGGTCATCGCGGCCGCCACTCAGTGTGCCCTCTCGACCTCACAGCTGGTGGCCTGTGCCAAGGTACACAGTTCTCGGGGCCGCAGCCTCGGCACGTAACCTTGGCACGGGCGAGGCGTGTCAGCACTACTGGATAGAGTAGAAATGGGTGATATGAATCACTCTTATGCGTAATCAACGGCGTTTTCCATGGTAGTTTGACATTTGAAGAGGTGAGAGGATTTGAGCCATACAAGCTAACATGAAGGTATATACTAAGGCCCAGTGCATTGTGGGATGTGAGCAGTAATGAAGGTATAGGCTAAGGCCCAGTGCATTGTGGGATATGTGCAGTAATGAAGGTATAGGCTAAGGCCCAGTGCATTGTGGGATGTGAGCAGTAATGAAGGTATAGGCTAAGGTCCAGTGCATTGTGGGATGTGAGCAGTAATGAAGGTATAGGCTAAGGCCCAGTGCATTGTGGGATGTGAGCAGTAAGATGTGTTTCCCTCTGCATTGTGGAATGAAACTATATGGCTCTGGTGTGGCCCTACAGGTGGTGAGCCCCACCATCAGCTCACCTGTGTGCCAGGAGCAGCTGGTGGAGGCAGGGAAGCTGGTGGACCGCTCGGTGGAGGGCTGTGTGAAGGCCTGCCACTCGGCCACCGACGACGGTGAGCTGCTGAGGCAGGTGAGCGCAGCCGCTAGCGTGGTCAGCCAGGCACTCAGCGACCTGCTGCAGCACGTCCGCCACTACGCCAGCCGCGGGGAGCCCATCGGCCGCTACGACCAGGCCACCGACACCATCATGACTGTCACAGAGAACATCTTCAGCTCCATGGGCGACGCTGGTGAGTGTGGAATCCAGAACAGGGTGGGACAGTGGGTCACCGCAGGGGCAGGAGTGGGGGAGTTGGCCTCATTTTTGGGGTCACAGTCCTCACTACTCTGATGCAGGTTCAGTCTCAGATGCAAACCTATATTTGACTGATGCCCACTACTGTCATTCACTGCATGTCACCTTGGTGCTAGATATGAAGATACAGCAGAAACTGGGTTAGCGTGTAGAGCTTAATATCCTTATATTAAAAAAAGCTCATTCAAATGTTCATTTTTACTTGCTACTTGTTTGTTTTCTATGGGTACATGTATATATCAATAGAGACTCAGATTGACCTGATACAGCATTACATTGTGCTCATGGTGTTCTGAATGTATTATAAATTGTAATCAACATAGCTGCGAAGCATTAAAGCATTACTGACAACTAAAGATGGCTTTTCGCTGAATTTGACACAAACTCAGCAAATGAACAACTTATATACTGTATCTATTTACATACAGCTAGCTAATGTCAGCAATTTGGAAGTTTTTGTCTGAAGTGAAAGAAAGCAGCAAACAAACTTCAGATTGCAGATTTCTGCATTGCAAAAGTCTCCTGTGGAGGAGAGAGCTTGAGTTTAAATTAAATACAGCAAATGTGATTAGCCACCTGAAGGTACATTACCCACCGAGCACCTTGCCTTGTTTAAAAAAGCACAGTGGTCCTGTGCACAGACGAAGCATGCTGCAGCATGGTAATTCGTGCAGCAATCATTGCAGCACTATCAGAAATGAGACCATGACATCTCAACTGAAATAACTTGACAAGTTCTGTAATTTATTGCATTGAGTGAACAGAGTTATGGAATACATTGAACCACATCATACTCTGCAGCAGGCAGAACACTCAGAACACTCTTCCGGAACACTGCTGCATCATCTCTCTGCACATCCTCTCACTCAAAGATAATTTTTTCAGAAGTGAGCTTTTGCGTAAGATATTTGTTGCTCTGATGTGTCTGTTATGTCCATGTTAGTTTTCACTGCACGGTTGACTGAAGTTGGATTTAAAATTGCAAAAGGAAGTTTCACATGCCAAATATTGCGGCTCGCATACATCCTTGGTTGTTTTATTTGTCCATTCCATGGTTGCTATGTGGAAAACCACGTGTTGGAATTACCTGTGTATGTAATCGACATGTGCTTACATGTGACAGAAGCATCTAAATACTGAATTGCAAAGAGAAACTCACAAAATAACTAAGTTTGATAATATGATGTGGATGCTTTAAATATAATGCATTAGTTTGCTCAGTATTATTGTTTTATGTTAGATTAGTGTAATTTTGCTTATGTTTGGTATATGTTTGCATACACTGTACCAGTTGATCAACTGTTATGAACTAGCTGTAAATAATTATACAGATTTCATTTGAGGCTTACTTAAAAATATTCTTCATAATGTCTTTGTTACAATGGTCCTGTTTTGTCTACTGCCATCTACTATGCAGGTGACTGTGTCACTTAAAAGAAAAAGAGGCGTGTGTATTTTCCCGGTACTGTCACAAGAAACAAACTTCCTGAAATACTGCTTTTGGCTTCAGAATCACCAGATATGGTTGAGCAAATATCAGATGTCAGTATCAGCCCAAGAAATTGCTGTCAGTGCACCCCTAATTTTTACTTGCAACAGTATCTGCCTGGCTTGGTACCCTGCCACGGTTATTTGTCTTCAGCACTGCAGGAGTTGTCAGATAGCTGTTGTTTTCATTTGTTTTTTTGACTGAGAGTGTTCCAAGATATTTTGGGGTTTTACATTGTTACTAAATGAACATCAGGCATTTCATTGTTGAAACATTATGAAAGGCTGAAGCAGTTGTTATGATGCTGTTCTGCGGCTGAAGAATTCAATGTGGGTTACAGTGGTGGTGCTTTGAAAAGTGTCTCATCTGAAACTGCCACAAGAGCATGTAAACTGGTCTCAATCACAGTCAGCCCCCCTTTGAAATTGAAACAAAACATTGTCATGAACATTCATTCTGTTCTTAAAAAGAGACATGAAAATGAACATAATAGTAATAGTAAAATTAATTGTTTTCTTTCCACTGACGCTCATTTTTCATTTCAATTTATTTCTGCAGTTTGCACAGTTTGTAGATCGAAAGGAGCGAAAGAATGTCTTCCCTTAGATAAGCCCCTCAGTGGAATTGTTCCACGCTGTGTGTAGGTGTTCAGGACATGCAAAGAGGTTTTTATAGAAGAATGTGGGCGCTTACCCAACTCAGAAGTGTGCGCTTGCCTGGGGAGTAACGTAAACTGCAGGTCGTTTTTGGTCGGTCTTTTTGATTCGCGCCCCAGTATAAGAATAGATGGCTGAGTGCTTGATTCTAAATCAGTTCTGGGGAGGTGTTTGCTGCTTCTCCAAAGTGGAGGAATGCAGGGGGTAGATGCCAAGCACTTTTTTTTTTTTTTTTTAAAGAAGTGTGAATAATAGTGAAGAATTAGTGAGCACAGTGGTTATCAGTTGTTTTTACTATCCTGTCAGGTTGTTGATGTTGTGTTGCTCATCTCGGTTTCTCTGTCCCGTGTAGGGGAGATGGTCCGGCAGGCCAGGGTACTGGCACAGGCCACCTCTGACCTGGTGAACGCCATGAGATCCGATGCTGAGGCGGAAATTGACGTGGACAACTCCAAGAAGCTGCTCGCCGCAGCTAAACTGCTAGCTGATGCCACGGCCAGGATGGTCGAGGCTGCAAAGGTACAAAGAGCAAATGATCTCTGGGCATCGCCGTGATGAGTAATTCAGTTCACGGCAGACAGCTGTTGTTTGGCACACAGAGCAAATAGCTTGAATAACATGTTTTGGAAAACCGTTATACGTATATCCAGCGCTATTAAGTATTTATAGTCTGCCAGTCAAAAAATAAAAACAATATACATTTTGCATGTGCAATATAATTTTGGTTAGTCACATTTTCTTTCCCTCTGAAGTTCGGCAGTTCTGAAGTTTGAGAGGGTTTTCTGTACGTTCACACAATTCCTATGGAAGCAGAGCATTGAACTGCCTGACAGATGCTGAAACTGAAAAGCATCTGTGTTTGTATTTTCTCGATGTGTGCACTGGGAAAGAGAGGTGAGACTACACCCCAGACAGAAAGGCATGTCCGAGGGACTGGTGTGGAGTAGAGCCGCCGGTTTCGACTGAGTTAACATGTAACCGCTGTGGACCACATGTGATCACGGTCCGGAGCTGTCCGAGGTTGGAACTGTTCGTCTGACCTGGTTCTTACTGACTTCGTTATCAACACTGATGGCCACTCAAGCAATCTGCCCTGACAACTGAGGTGAAAGAGCAACTGCTGTCAGTCAGACACAGGAAGCACGTTGTCATGGGTGTAAAAATGATGTGATTGAAAATGAGGAGGTGATACCGATTTGCCTTTTCCTCTGCCTAGAATCAGTCGAAATGCTGTCAAAAGTAGTAATTACTCTAGTAACTGCCATACGCATTATTTCAGAAAATCCTGTTATGCTATTATTTGCAGTAGAATCAGTTTTTAAATAAAGATATGAAATGTGTTTGTTTGTGTTTGTGTAAGGATTTAGTGATGTAGTTCATAGGAATGAATTGAATTTAAAACAGTTAAACCTTCAGCTTTTACAAACTGAAGATTCATTTTTGCATCCCATTTCTTTGGTAGTGTATTGTTAGCCATACAAATATTCTAAATCATCTCTTAGCATTGTATTGTATAAATAATGAAAGCATTAATAATTTGAAATATCCAGGCAAATGAAACGATAACCAATGGTGTGTTGTGTGCTTTTGATCTGTGACATACTAATCACGATATCGCTGCCTTCATCAAGGGAATGTGGGAATGCTGCCTTGATTGTTTCCTTGGCAACTGTCAAAAAGCAGACAGCACTCTATGCCTCTTTGAGTGTAACGCACATTGTTGGGGAAAAAAGTGCACTTCAAAATGCTGAGACTGTGTGTGTGCGTGCATGAGCGCATGTGTATGTGTGTGCATGTCTGTGTGTGTGTGTGTTGAGAACAGTTTGTATTTCTTAACTGTATCGTGCAAGAGAAGGCAAGCGTTTTATTTTCTGTGCTGTGAGAAAACTGGCTGGAATCTTTGCATCCTGGGGGTTCCCAGTCGAGGGCTGTTTTATGTGGGGAAAACACAGTGCTAATTATCTGATTAATGTCATCAGAGAATGGCAGCGATTTCTCTTTAGCCGTCTAGTCACATCTCATTCTATTAAACTTCAGATTGCCATTGCAGCTCCTGTCCTCTCCTGCTCATTCAATTCTGTTTTCCCCTCTAGCACCTTTGTTTCCAAATCTACAGTCCCTGCGCTGGGAAAATGTAGTGTCAGTCACTTAAAGTGAGATGAATGTACAAGCAATTGTGCAAACCTTTGTGACACATTTTCTGTGTACTGTGCAAATAATTGCTTCAACGCAGTGCTAACCTGTGTCACTAAGATGACATGATGACCCACCAAGAAAATACTGTGTAATTAATGACTTATTGGAATTTATAGTCAGGAAAAAAAAATATTTTTTATTATATATTATATAATATATTATTACATTATATTATATTATATTATGTTATATTCTATTATATTATATATTATATTATATATATGTTAGTTATATCGTTATTATGCACCTTTAACATGAAGAACTGTCCTTGAACAAACCGACCCTAATCAGTTAGTGGAGAGCTTTTGACTGCTTTAGACTGCTTTTGTTTGAATCTGTGATGGAGCCCTTAGCATCGCCTTTACTCCCAAAAAAATGCCTTTATCATGTATTTACTCAGGTTAGTATGCCGCTTATGTGCAAAGCTTATAGTATTGTCCTCTGTTTCTTTGAACCAAAAAGTGCCCTAGCCACACCCTGGAGTGGTGCAACCCAATATGCATTCTAGAGCAATTTAAAAGGCCAACAGTCTCATTACCAGAAGTAGTAGCTCAATTGATGTAATTGAGGCTGTAGTTGTTCGAAGGAACTGGTTGGTTAGAGAGGAAACATCCCCTACAGCTGTCCTCTTGGATGCATCTGCTTTAAACAGGCCATAGAATGTGATTCTCCCCGGTTCATATGCATACTGTGGCAAACTCTGTAAGGTGCTCCAAGAGTGTTGTTGAAGCGTCATTTCATGATGATGCTGCTTTGCAGTGTCTGGGTATAATTTGGTATTCCGCTTTGCTTTTAATGTATGTGGAAAAAGAATAATAGCCGGATATTAAATGCACTCATTAACATTTGTTTATTATATTCATCACCCAGAAGGGGTAGAGGTAATGGATTCATACTGAATTCTTCTCTCTCTCTGTTTTTACTTTATAATATCGGGGTTGCATTGCCACCGAGATACTCAGCTGCCAGTTAATTAAGTAAATGGGACCAGGCTTAGCCTAAATCCATACCCTTGAAAAAAATAAGAAAAAAAAATGGGAAGGGGAGCTTATAGGTGACTTGGTTGAGGCGTAGTGACTTAGTGAGAGCTCGGGAGGATCTTGTAGATGTAGATCTCACTGACAGAAGGAAAAAGAGAAGAACAGAACATGACGGAAGACATGTCTCTACATGAGTAACGCATACAACCACGATGGGTTCAGTTCAGACTGGATGGTGCCACCAGTTGAGTGGACTGATGGACAGAGGATCTGTCTGTCTGTGTGTCCGTCCACTAGGGGGCCGCAGCATACCCGGAGAATGAGGACCAGCAGCAAAGGCTGAGGGAGGCGGCGGAGGGGCTGCGTGTCGCCACCAACGCTGCAGCTCAGAACGCTATCAAGAAGAAGCTCATCAACAGGTTAGAGGTGAGTGGCGACCCCCTGCAGCCGGCATGTGGGCGTGTTAAACCAGAATACAAGGTGAAACTGTCGACAATCGCAGATTCCGCCTTAAAGATCTGCCGTCTGGAAATATTAAAAATGTTGGAAATGATCAATTAATAATTGAGGTTGATATGAATTTTCTGAGAAGTGTTGGTATTGTGATGAAACGTTAACTCTGTTGTTTACATTTATATTTGTTGTCATTTGTGTTTATTTAGCGGGCATACTTTTTTGCAGAGAAATTGCAAAGGGGCAAGCAAAGAGCGGATGAGTGCAATGATAGACATCAGTACTCACAAAACATGTCAGACGACATTCAAATAGAAATTCCCAAGCATGGCACAGTACTTCAATAACTTCAAGTGCCTTGATGGAAATGCAGACTAAACGAAGTAGTATAATAATCAAAAATGTCAGTACTCTATTATTTCTATAAATCCTAATGTGATGTACAGAGAAGCAAGCCTTAAGTGCTACAGTAATGAGTGAGCCTGAATTGCTGTCTGTACAGGTGAGTCATCTGTCTGCAGCTCTGTCGTCCTGACCATCGCGGGAAGCTTCTTCCAACTCAGAGGGGCCAAAACGGACCATAGGCGGGCTGTGTAGCCCCACAGGGGATTTTCAGGCTGCCCAAGGATGCAGAGGAGATTGGTCTGGCCCTTTTGCTGTGAATTAGTGTTCAGTTGGGGCAGGTGTAGATTGGTATAGCAGTGCCTCCTGGGTTTAGCTCCAGCAGCAGAATATCTCTGCTGGACAGGAGAGATGTTGCTTTAGTTCTCTGCTGTCATCACCACACTGACCAGACGAAAGCATTGATCACTAAAGCGCCATGCTTCCACTCTCCCAGCTGAGCAGCTACAACTGTATCTCACCTCAAGCAGTGTGTATGCGGGTGGCTCCTCAATGTTTTGGGAGATATGTACCTACAAACCTTTAATCAGGGGCCAGTTATGTGGCAGACTGGAACAATGGCTGTACTTTGTTCGCTCTGACTCATGTGCATGATCTGCCAAAGCCTTAGAATTCCATCCTCACCTAGACTTACCTCCACCCTTGTCATGTGTTCAGTCTAGCACTGCTGTAATGGGTATGTCTCAAAGCAGTACATAATGTATTGTTTATAGTCTCCTCCTAAGTAGGAGGAGAGAGGAATGTGCTTTGTCCCTCAGTTCTCCTGTCAGGAGATCTCTGCCAGGGTACCGCAACGTGTATTGCTTCTTCGGTTCAGAGATATTTCTGCTATTGTAGTTTTTTTTTCCTCCACATCCTGTCCGTCCATAGAACACGGAATGTCTTTTTCACTTCTAAAGAATGTTGTTGGTCAGTCGATAAAAATGGAATTGGGGGAGGTTGGTGGTGGGTTTATGCTCAATAGGGTGTATATACTTCTCTTTTTTTCTTGTGATTAATGGTCAAAGTTCAGCAGCAACCATGTTTGGTACTACTTGTAGAACAAGGTCTTTTCTGGTCTCTTGACTTTATTAACAATTCAGGAATGCGCACAAACCTCCTCTAATTCCTGAAAATTTTATTTTCCCAGTAGGATTCAAAAAAGAATACTTGGGCTTTGTGACTGTTCTCACGAACCCTTCTGAAGGCACCATCCAGCCATCTAACAAGGCAGCGCGGTTCAGATCATAGAGCCGTTCTTTGTCCCTCTATCCCCAGAGCTTGTGCGAACCGCAGCCTCAGAAAGCTCTGTCTGTTCATTCATTCCTGCTCTGTGATCCATCGATTCGCTGAGAGCCTGATGTTGTTGTTTGTTCACTCTCCTAAGAACGCCGCCAAGCAGGCTGCAGCCGCAACCACACAGACCATCGCTGCTTCCCAAAACGCTGCTGCCTCCAACAAGAACACCGCCGCTCACCAGCAGCTGGTGCAAAGCTGTAAGGTAAAGTCCTGTGGAGTGAACTTATGAGCAGCTGTTAAAAGTGATTGGCTGTGGGTTTAGAAAACGGCCCTCAAAAGAGTGGAGTCACACACTGATTCACTGTCTGAGCAAGTGAGATTGTGTCCTAGTAATGTTCTGCCACTGGAGGCACTAGTGTGCCAAAGTCCAATAGAGCAGTCCAAATTAATATAAAATGCCTGTTTTTTTTTTTTCTTTTTTTTTGGGGGGGGGGGGTGTGATGAGGGGGCTGACCAGAGGACCAGTGTTGATTTTAGAAACATTTCTATGAAAGATTTACTTTCATCTTCTGAAATATTTATAATGAACCGTGTGGGAATGACCTTTTAACTTGCCACAATACCACAACAGTGGTGTCGTACGCCTGCTGGGTAGTTCATTTCGGATCATATTTCTGACGCATTTCTGCCAGTGTTGGGGGAAGTTTTGGTGGCACCAGTGTTGTGTGGCGTTAAACATTGCATGGATGGTGTGGGTGTGTCTGTTTGTCTGTTGTTTGCCTGCAGGCAGTGGCAGACCACATTCCTCAGCTGGTTCAGGGAGTGCGGGGCAGCCAAGCCCAGCCAGAGGACCTCAGTTGCCAGCTCACACTCATCATCGCTAGCCAAAACTTTCTCCAGGTACCAGCACAGCCCACACACAAAGGAAGTACAAATTATTCCCAATCAGCTCTTGTCATTATGCCCAAAATCTACTGAGGGCGTACAATGAGCACATGTGGTTTTATTTCAAATCCATAAACATGATCTGAGTATATTTACATGCATTTTTATATGTGCTTAAATCCTCCCTAGTGATTGATATCATTTAAGAAATGTGTTATTATGTGTTATTGTGTTATTATTTTTTTTTAAATATTCTTCCATAGCCCGGAAGTAAAATGGTGACGTCCGCAAAATCGGCAGTTCCCACGGTGGCCGACCAGGCAGCGGCTATGCAGCTAGGCCAGTGTGCCAAGAACCTGGCCACCAGTCTGGCAGAGCTGCGGACAGCAACACAGAAGGTATTTGGACCTCCTCAACGGGCTGGCAGGGGCACTGCCCGAGGCCAGCTTGGTTTGCGTTGCATTTCACACTGCGGAGCTTTCATGCATTCTGACACCCGCTGGTAAACACAGCTGCTCTTCAAGGAGTGGGAGCCCAGTTTGGTGAGGACTGGTGGCTTTGGTTGAAATAACGGACACCATAGCCAAACAATGTGGCACTTTGTTGTTGTTGTATTTTTCAGCTGCCCGTATTAGTCATTGTGGAAGCTAGAGTATATAGTTCAAACCGCCTCTGACAGCCCTGCTCATGGAGGTAACAGAGTGTGTGTTACTTGTTTTTGCTCTGTAGGCCCACGAAGCTTGCGGCCCAATGGAAATAGACTCAGCTCTCACTTCAGTCCAAACACTGAAGAATGAACTCCAAGATGCCAAGATGGCTGCCTCTGAAGGGCAGCTGAAACCTCTGCCTGGAGAATCGGTTTGTACTCATTCAGAGGGTCTATGGAACACTATTGTAAAATAGATGAATTGAACCAAGAATGGTTGGTCGTTGAAAGTCTGATGGGAAAACTCAATTTATGTATAGTTAAAATGAGAAAGAAAATGCGTTTTATGATAAATCGACATCGCCTCATAGCTTATTGTCTTCATTTTAAATGGGTTTGTATTATATGTGTCATTGATGCAAGTAATTACTATCGATTACTTCCTACAGCACAAGGCCATAGCCATTTATAACAGGTTGATGTTGTACTCCCGTCTCTGCTGTGCAGCTGGAGAAGTGTGCCCAGGACCTGGGGAGCACCTCCAAGGCTGTGGGCTCCTCTATGGCTCAGCTACTCACCTGTGCTGCGCAGGGCAATGAGCACTACACAGGTACTATACTGCACAGGACACTACAGGTTTGAAACTGTGCTGTCCAAGGTATCTGGCACCAAGGTATAGAAGGTGTTTTCTGTAAACAGTGACTTTAGAATCAGTGATCAGGAGACCCTGCTCTTGTCTTGAATTCAGGTGTTTCACATACAGTATGTGTTAGAAATTTGTTTGGGGTTTTTCCTTTCTCTGTTATGAGAAGTCCCTTGACATTTTTTAATCTTTTTTTCGTTCTATGGAATGGCGTAAGCATTGTTTACAAAAAGCAACGGTGCCCACTTAAAAATCATTCAGAGCCAAGTCTCATTCACTGTTGGGCATGACTTACCTCTCTCCTGCGGTTTGACTGTGTTGGATCTGATTCAGAAAGGGAAGGTGGGGGCGGAGATATCCATCATTGAGGTTCATTGTTCACAGCTGTACTGTTCCCTGATAGAGGCCTGCAGAGTGTAGGAAAGCGCAGGCACTGCGTTTGAAGCACTGTGGTTGGGTGGCAGTAGGCGGCTGTTAAAGTCGGGAGCTTAAATCCCCCACATTGGGTCATATTCCCACTGTGCCACAGTGGAAGACAGGAAATCCCACTCTATAAGTACAGAGCGGTGTCAGCCACTTAGTCCTGACAGTCAGCCAGATATTGGCGTTGACTCATCGGTTCACCGGCGGCGGCGACTAATACATATTCAGTTGTATTCATTTTTGCTGCGGCTGTATTATCTATGGATGTGCAATAACAGCTCGCTGAAGGGTATTGTAAAGCTTGATGGTTTCACTATCTGGTCTGGCTTAATTTAGTCTTTCCGAGAAATGGAGAAAGATGGTTTTTAATAGCACGTTCTGAGGAAAAGAGCTCCATGGATTTCTCAGATGATGAGGGCACGCCTTTTTCTTCATTAATCTTATATTCAATAGATTAGCATTCTGTCAGTGGCCGTGTCCACTCGGATGGGTAATGCAATTTAATGCGATTTGCTGATTTCCCTCCCTGCTCTGTGTATAAAAATTAAAGGTCAAATTCCCTGTGGTGCCTCATTTGACTATCAAACCAATTCTTCTGAATAAAGAGTAATGGCTCTTTGATTTGTGATACCTTGATCTTCTACTTATCTAGTTGTCATGGAAATCCTTGGGAGTCACAGGATTTAAAGATTTAACCTGTCCTTCAGGTCACAAGGGTTATTAGCTGCTCTTAGTCTTTGGATTAGTAGGAAATTTTTTAAATGCAGGTTTCACTCATGTGGGAGTTTATTTGATAAATAATCCCCAACTGTCATCCTAAGTTACTATTTTGTCATCACCCGAGTAGCAACACTGAGTTTAGCCATTCTTTATTTATACAGAAGTAGAAGACTGATCCAAAGCTGAATATGCACAGCACAGTAAACTGTACCAGGTTACAATGGCGCATTACATTTACATTTACATTTATTCATTTGGCAGTCACTTTATCCAAAGTGACTTACAAGTGACGTACAATACAACACAAGTGGAAAAACCATACAGAGTCAACAATATTAGAAGCACTGCATGACAAAAACGGTACATTGTTTCCATTTATCAGATGCTCTGATCCAGAGCACCTTATGTAGGTTATATTTTTTATCCATTTATAATGCTGGACATTAACTGAGGCAAATGTGGGTTAAGCACACTGCCCAAGGGTACATCAGAAGTGCCCCGGCAGGGAATCAAACCAGCAACCTTTCGGTTACCAGTCCTGCTCCTTTACCACTACACCGCACAGCTGCCCTATGCTCTGTGCTCCTGTGCAGCTGCCCCACGGCTGCATGGAAGCACAGATATCCCTTTATCTGCAGTTTGCTTTTTCACTCTACCTCCAAGTTTCATTTATCCAGATGATTTGCCACACACAACCCTCATGCTGTGTGTTTGCAGGTGTGGCCGCCAGAGAGACCGCACAAGCTCTGAAGGCTCTGGCCCAATCGGCGCGGGGCGTGGCCGCCTCCACCACTGACCCCCAGTCTGCGGCGGCCATGTTGGACTCCGCCCGTGACGTCATGGAGGGCTCCGCCATGCTGATCCATGAGGCCAAGCAGGCCCTCATCGCTCCAGGCGATGCCGAAAGTCAGCAGAGACTAGCACAGGTGAAGGGGCGTGAGGCTAGCACATCACAGCCAGTCCGCTGGATTACTGGCGTTGGCTTCTGTCCAGAAACTTCAGGAGTTACTGAACCATGTCCTTGTTCTTAGTCTGCCATGACTATTAATCTGTTCCATTGTTTCTGTTTCTTCTTGCGTGTCCGTCAGTTAACTCCCACCCTGTTCTCTTTCCGTTGTTCTAAATGGTTCCAGTTGTTACCCTTGGTTTTCTCAGGTGTTCAGTGTCGAATGTGCTTTCAGTCATGCAGCTGCAAGCTCCCTGATTTGCTTTGTGCCATCTGGGAGATGCCCATATTGGCTGGCATATGGATTTGACAGAAGTGTGCATTAGCAGCATCAATTACCGCACTCTGATTTTTTTTTTTTTTTTTTTTTTCTGATTTGCATTTCAAATGTAACCGTACCTTAAGTGGAGTGAAGAGGAAGTAAGGCAAATGAGCTGACCGTCAGCTGTTGTCGGGTTTCAGGTGGCCAAGGCTGTTTCCCACTCCTTGAATAACTGTGTGAACTGCCTGCCTGGACAGAAGGATGTGGACATGGCCTTAAAGCGCATTGGGGAGTCCAGCAAGAAGCTCCTAATGGACACTGTGAGTGTGGGCGAGAGAGTTTGAGTGCTGCTTCTCATGAAAGTTTATCTTTTAACTTAAAAAAATGCACATTGGACCAGTTTTCTACTTAAATATAAAAAACAATGCTTTCATATACTATTATCTTAATATCACTGCACAGAGCAAAGTTATGTTGTTCCTGAATGAATTTTACTCCAGAAAACATCAGTCACATTTATTCACACCCCTGTATTTTGTAGATCTTCCTATGGCATTGATCATCTTTAGAATATGGTGAAGTTACAACAAAGGATTTACAGTGGTCTTGTTCTTCATCAGTAACATTGCTGATGTTCAATACTAGTATGTTCTTAAGCATAGGAACAACAAGGCTGCCACACTGAAATTTTCACATGAGATTATCAGGTTGCCCTGGTATTGTGCTGTAGTTCATGGCTACCTCTATCTTCACAAAGTCTCCATGACCCATAGATGAAAAATATTGCCAAAATCCCCCCCCCCCCTAGCTTCATATCATCATAAATCATATGAATCATAAAGTTGATGAACATTTCTAAAAAAGCTGAAGTTTCATTTCATCTGACCATGAGACATTCTTCCATGATCAAGGCCATTTTAAGTTGCCTTTTCTCATGGCTTGCCTTCAAAAGAAGCTTCTTCCTTGAAACCTGGCCATGAATGCCGCAATCAGGTTATGTTTTGGAGAGCTCTCTTGCCATGCTACTAATGAAATTCTTCGGTGTGATACTTCTTTTTATGCCTTAGGGAGACAGGAAGCATCTATATACTTTCAGAAGATTAGACTGAATTTTCAATATGCAGAATGTTTTTAGATATGTTCTGTGTAATATGTTCTATGTTCTGTGAAATTAAATCAAGATAAGGTCTTTATTTAAGATAATGTAGATAGTTTAAGACAATGATTTTTTTTTCAGCAGAAAAATATATCTAATATGTAAATTATTCTTTTATGGCATATTTTTTGTTCCTGTGTAATCAGGGGTATTAATAAATAATGGGAGCAATGTAATGACATGAATGATGATAATGATAATGATATGAAAGCTGGGCTGCATTGTCTGGGAAATATACATCAACGCTCCACAAATGTGTCACCCATTTGCCTATTAGTACACATTTGATTTACCTGATACAAAAAAGGGATGACATCACTGACCATTGTCAGATATTGAGCTGTGTTTTACTTATTATTGTAGGATACTTTAATCCTAATGTCATTGCACAAAGTTATATTATTCCTGAATAAATTTTATTCCGGAAAACATGAGGGTCACGTTTATTCTTGCACCTGTAGTTAGTATTTTGTAAATCTTCCTCTGGCATCGATTGTCTTTAGAATATGGTAAAGATATAAATGTTTAACAAAGAAATACTTATTCTACTTATTATTGTAGAATGCATGAACTCATTACATTGTAGTGGCACTGATGTGGTGTGGATTGGTTGTCATCTGTGTCCAGCTCCCTCCCTGCACCAAGTCTTTCCAGGAGGCCCAAAGTGACCTGAACCAGATGGCTGCTGACCTCAACCAGTCCGCCGGGGAGGTGGTGTATGCCACCCGGGGCTCCAGCAGCCAGCTGGCTGTGGCTTCCAGGAAGTTCAGTGAGGACTTTGACAAGTTCCTGGAGGCTGGCGTTGAAATGGCGGGACACACTCAGGTATGTGTGTGTTTGTGTATTTGTGTGTGTGTGTGTGTGTGTGTCTGTGTGTGTTTTCCTCTTTTTGATTCCAGGCTAGCTATATACTGCATCTTCAAACTGGTTGTGGGTTCAAGGTTCTGCATCTGTATCTGGATGGTATTTAGGTACAAGGCCCCATAAATCACACTCTCTAGATAGCATTTTGGCTCAAGATGGTGTATGTAACTTGATCCAGATGGTGTTTCGGTTCAAGGCACTGTACATAACTATATCCGGGTGGTATTTGGGTTCAGGGCTTTATACATGACTGCATCCAGATGGTATTTGGGTACAGGGTCCTTTACATAACTGCGTTTGGGTAATATTTGGATTCAAAGCCCCTTAAACAGATACATCCAGATGGCATTTCAGTCTGTTGTCATTCTTTTGAGTATTTATAATCAAGCACAAGAAAAGGCAGAGGAATACAAATACGCTTTGTGTTGCTGAAAAATTTCTGGTTTCTGATTCATTGGATTGTCAGACATTTTCATGTAATTGACTTGGATGCTTTCATGTCACTCGGAGCATGAATAATTTCAGACGTAATGAGATCATTGATGAAGTACACTCTCCTGGCTGTAATATTTGCAAATTTCAGCTGAATGTCTGGGAGGGAAATGGGTGTGACAGCAATCACCGTATCAGTCACATGTGACTACTGCTGACAGTAGGGCTGATGTGACTGAGATGTAGGGAATCACTGATACAACACTGAACCAGCAGCATGACCATACTTTAAAATAGGAGTTTCTTATCACGAGTCTGCAGGTTTGGCCTTCCATTGTGTTATTGCAATTTTGTGCTCTCTTGAATAAATGCTACTTGCAGCCCCCAGCTGTGGATCCAGTTGTGCTACCAGGAGCTGTGCATTAAGCTCCATACTGGCAGCACTGTTAGTAAGATGTGGCTGTGTTTGCATTTGTAGAGCAAAGAGGACCAGATTCAGGTGATTGGGAACCTGAAGAGCATCTCCATGGCTTCCAGCAAGCTGCTCCTGGCTGCTAAGTCGCTCTCGGTGGATCCCGGAGCAGCCAACGCCAAGAACCTCCTGGCCGCTGCAGCCAGGTGAGAGACTGCAGAGGTCACGCCCTTCTAAGCCCCTGATTCTGAGGATGCCATTATAGCGGTCTTATACCTCCCATCCTATCTCTGCACATCATGTTTCCCAGTGTGGGGGAATACTCGCATGTTGACCCCGGTCAGCAGGTGGCTAGTTTTCCTGTGTGTGTCAGGCCTGCTCAGTCCTCACTCTGACAGTGAAGCAATGCAAGCTGTGTCTGTAGAATGCCTGAGCTCGCTGGAGCTGACACAGAGGCATGGGGGGTGGAGCCTGGGGCTGGTGTGTGGCTAAACATCGGCAAGTCAAAGGAAGTCTTCCTCTGTGTGTGTGTGTGTGTGTGTGTGTGTGTAAGTACGTCTGTGTGATGTCTGTGTGTCTGCATATGTCTGCATATGTCTGCGTATGTCTGCATATTTCTGCATATTTATGTCTGCATATATGTGTGTGTGTGTGTGTGTGTGCGCCTGTGTGTGTGCGCCTGTGTGTGTGCGCCTGTGTGTGTGTGTGTGTGTGTGTGTGTATTGGGGGGGTTGTATGTATTTTTTGTGTTTGGTCATGTGTTTATGTGCCTCTGTGATTGTGTGCCCGTGTGCATAAAACAGATTTTAGAAGCTGAGCCCAAAAGCCATGTCTGATATCTGCTGCTATTGCTGCCTTTCTGTTTCAGGGCGGTGACGGAGAGCATTAATCAGCTAATCACACTGTGTACCCAGCAAGCCCCAGGGCAGAAGGAGTGTGACAACGCTCTCCGAGAGCTGGAGGTATACTGTATGCCCATGTTTGTTTTTCATTCGTGTCTTAATCTCTTACTCCTGTTTCAGCATATTCTCTCTAAATTATGTTTTAGATTTTGGAAATTATATGATGACAGAGATAACAAGTCCATAGTTCACAGGGTTGAATTAGTCTCTTTTCACAGCCTAATTGTTTAGGGTCTTCTTGGATGTGCTCCAGACTGCACATTTGCAGGATAATTGGACAGTAATGCTGAGAGAAAAATGCTCTCTCTCAGTGCAAAATGATCAGCGTTGTTTATCGCCTCTATGCTTTCTTTCTCTTCCTCGCTCAAACGCACACACACACCTCCCTGTGCCGGGAATCACTTCCTCCCACACCAGCTTCACCCACACTCCCCCCTGCCATGCATCAGCTGTTTTTTTCCCCTGTTAGGACTGTCATCTATTCAGGAAGACCCACAGGAAGAGATTGCCATTATTACTCTCATTTCATTCTTTTAAGCAGGGCAGGGCTCTGATGTTCTCAGCATTCGGTTCATGAGTACAGCCACAGCTGGAACCCCAAAGTTAAAATATTTTTTTGTCCTCATTTACAGACTGAGACAGAAATGATCACTGTAACCAATGGGAAGTGTTTGGAAATTAAACATGAAAAGAGCTGCTCTGGTCCTGTTGGCCGTTTAATGGTCTTTTCCCCTACTCTGAGCACCAATCTCCCTCCGTCTGCAGGCGGTGAAAGGAATGCTGGACAACCGTAATGAACCAGTCAACGACCTCTCCTACTTCGACTGCATTGAGAGCGTGATGGAAAACTCTAAGGTACTCCTGTGAAATGGAGCACTTTCAAAGACCAGACACAGGGGGCGGAAAGGTTTAAGCCTTTTCTACGTCTTTTCTATGTCTGAAACAGGTGCTGGGAGAGTCCATGGCAGGAATGTCTCAGAACTGCAAGACGGGTGATGTGCCCGCGTTTGGGGAATGCGTGTCCACGGCTTCCAAGGCCCTGTGTGGTTTGACTGAGGCAGCAGGGCAGGTGAGACCTCTTACTGTTTTCTATGGCAGTGACCAATGTAGCCTTCATCTGAACCTGCATCATGAACCTGTATCATATTTGCTGAATGTCATGATAGTTTTATTCTTACATTTCCTCAGCATTTTTTTTTTTTAGTTTAAGGTTAAGGTTAGTATTTAGTTTAGCTTTTATCCATTTTGCAAAACCTTCCTGTCTGATCTGTTTGTTGATATCTCCTCTGTCACTGCCCTCTGCCCACTCCCCAGGCCTCTTACTTGGTAGGCGTGTCTGACCCCAACAGCCAGGCGGGTCACGAAGGGCTGGTGGACCCCATCCAGTTTGCTCGCGCTAATCAAGCCATCCAGATGGCCTGCCAGAACCTGGTGGATCCTGCCAGCAGCCCATCCCAAGTGAGTGTGCACTAACTTCATTTCAGCCTCAGATGCAAGTGAGTGCCTGAGGCACAAAGTGTAGTCAATGCGATTTAAATATTGCCCGTTAACTTACAGCTCTTTTCTACTGGAGTAGAATGTGGTACCTTGCCAGGTCACAAGGGGTTGACAAAGTAATGCAAAAACCAAGCAAAATGTGAATATGCATTAATAAATGCAGAGTTGGGCTACACTTTCCCTTCAGAACTTCAGTCCTTCTTTGATGGCTGGTATACAAGTTTTGAATTTTTCCTAGTCAGATATTGGACCATTCTTCAAGAAGGAAAACATCCATCTTTGAGAGATGAAGGAGGTCGACACCCACACAGTGCTTGACTGTTCCAGAACTTCCCATAACGGTCCAATTATGTTTTGATCTGGTGATTAGGGAGGCCATGGAATTCGTTTGATTTCATCCTGTTGTTCACAAGACCACTGTTGAATCTGTTTAGCGATGCGTGGGGGTGTTATCATCCAGGAATATGAGAACATCTTTAGAAGCGGTGTTTACACTGTAGGGTGCACCTGGTTGCCTCATATTCCTTGGCCATAATTTTACCTTGCAGAGTAGTAATTGGATTCAATGACACCCACGAGATGGTTTCCCATATCTGACCGTATCCATCACCATGTGTAACAGCTGGAAACAGATAATGTGGGTTGAAGACTTCCTTTGGCTTTCTCTGAAAGTGAGCTCATCCAAATGTAGGAAAAAGAGTAAAAGACGATTCATCAGACCATATTACTTTCCTCTACTGCTCAGAAAACCTTGGTTTTTGCTCATTATGCCAGCAATGAAGATACTTAAAAATAGAGTCCTTTTTCATTTGATGTTTGTAATTATTTTCTCCACCCGCTGTAGCTGGTAGTGATGGCTTTTTTCTGGACTGCTGAAATAAAACCTGAACACATCTGTCCCATAATACTTGGTGAGGGGAAGCTTCTTGGTTATGTTGTTTTATTGGGATCCCAGTAAGTTATTTTTGTGTGTCTTTCAGGTGTTGTCTGCAGCCACGATCGTAGCCAAGCACACCTCGGCCCTCTGCAATGCCTGCCGCCTGGCGTCCTCCAAAACCAGCAACCCCGTGGCAAGGAGACACTTTGTCCAGTCGGCCAAAGAGGTTGCCAACAGTACAGCCAACCTGGTGAAGACAATAAAGGTCAGGTTTCTGCCCTGGTTGTTAAGGCTTTCTTATAGTTTTACATTTACATATTGTATGTACATATTTTTATATTACTGTATTTTTCATTTTTATTAAGCTCTTGTTTGTTTTTAGTTATTTAATAATGACATGCAATGACACTGTGACACTGTACACTGGGGAAGTGCAGTAGAGTGTGCATGTGTTTTTTCTCTACAGCACAGTTATGGGGGAGCAGTGCAGTTGATGTGTGTATGTGTGTGAGCATGCATGTGTGTTAATACAAGCAGTGCAGTTGATGTGTGGATGTGCGCGTATGTATACGTGTGTGCAGATGCATGGGTGTGTGCAGCAGTAGTGCAAGTAATGTCTGTGTGTGTGCCATCCAGGCCCTGGACGGGGACTTTTCAGAGGAGAATAGAGACCGCTGCCGTGTTGCCACTGCTCCACTTATCGAGGCTGTAGAGAACCTGACGACTTTCTCCTCAAACCCAGAGTTTGCCAGTGTTCCTGCACAGATCAGCAATGAGGTACCCTGTGTGCGTGTGTGGGTGTGTGTGTGTGTGTGTGGGTGTGTATGTGTGTGTCTGTTTGTGTAAGAACATTTGCGTAAGAACGTGTGCATGCGTTTGTGCGAATGTGCATGCATGTGCCTGTGTGCGCAAATGTGTGTGCACGAGTGTGTGTGCATGCATGTGTATGTGTGCATCTCTGTTCCTGTGTACGTGCATGTGTGTGTGAATTTGTGTGTAGTAGTCAGAGAGCTCGCAGAGGTTTATTCCTCTCTTCTCCCCTAGCTGTGACAGGAAGCAAGACGGCTGTTGGGCTTCAGGAACTGGCGCTGTTTGAGCTCAGGATCAGTTAGCAGGATAGTTTGTTTTGCTTTGTTCTATAAACCTCCCATGCTGGTGCAAGGGGTTGCTTCATTAAACTGGAGATTTATTCATACCCTTTGAATTGTGATTCTAATGTGGAGTTAAAATAAATAGGTTTGTTGCTGATGTCTTTAAAGTTAGGAAACGTGAGGAATAGCTTTGCTATGCCATGCATAATGCCTGTGAATGAAAATGAAATATTCAGGCTGGAGTGGGTCTGATTTTACAAGAGAATATACCTCAAACAGTCATATTAAAGTTTAGCGCTTGCATTAATTCTGGCCTCTTTTTTGGGACGGCACTTTTCATCTTGCTCTTGTTACTGACCAGATAATATAGTTTTCTCGAAGCCGCGTTTTTAGGTTTGTGGTGGTATAGGTAGGCCGTACATTTGCAATTACACTTGTGGAGACACATTTGTAGGAATGGGTTACAATAAAAAAGGAGAAATAAGTCGGAAATGTGCTCCAATGATAAAGAGTAACATCAGGCAAAGGCCTTCATCAGCACAATCAAGGAGTTATCCAGCAAGCAAAAATAGGTGGCTTATCACAGCAGTCATTTAAGTTAGTGATGAGAGACAGAGTGAAGCAGCTGTCTATTTCCCATGTGGTAACTGTGGTAGAAGTTGTTCACGATAACGCTGTAGTCTCACAGAAGGGGTGGTAGTGTAGCAAAGTGGTTAAGGAGCAGGACTCGTAGCTGAAAGGATGCCGGTTCAATTCCCCGCTGTGGCACTGCTGTCATACCCACAATTGCTTCAGTATAACATCCAGCTGTATAAATGGATCACATTGTAAAAAACTGTAACACATGTAAGTTGCTCTGGATAAGAGCGTCTGCTAAATGCCTGCACTGTAATGTAATGTCATGTCCACTCCCTCTGCTCCATATCCAGGGCTCAGCCGCTCAGCAGCCCATCCTGAGCTCAGCAAGCGCCATGCTGGACAGCTCCACAGAGCTCCTCAAGACTGCCCGCTCGCTCGTCATCAACCCCAAGGACCCGCCCACCTGGTCCATCCTGGCTGCCCACTCCCGCACCGTGTCCGACTCCATCAAAAGCCTAATCACTGCTATCAGGTTAGTGCAGCACCCCCTGCTGGCTGCTGAGCCCCATTCCTGCATTTCCTTGTGAGCGTTGCCCCACTAGTCTAGGTAGTGGGAGCAGGGCTACTTCAGGAATGGCAGAAACAGCACTCTACTGGGGACTGGCTTGTTTCTTGTACAGCTCAGTTTTACATTGCCAGTCTAATATTTTATACATTTTCACTCACATTTCTGACCACGCATGATTTTTTTTTTAACTTTATTCAACTTTATTTATTGAATTGCCTTGTCTTCTCAGTTGAGTTCTTACAGATCTGACATTTCTATGACTGCTGTGGCACCATTTTAGTGGGATGAGTTCAAAGCAGGCTCTTTTAGTTAATATGTTCTTCTACGGATGACTCGCCCTACCCCAAAAAGCATCCTTGCTGGTCTCAGTTTTATGAAGTTAAACCATATGCATTGTTATCTCCCTGCAGTCCACGCACACCATGCTGTTAATTATAACTGCATAGCCTGCTTTCCTATGCTTTAAAAAGAAATATCTTAAAGAGGAATGTGCAGGGTAGAGCTCTGATTGGTCTCTCTCAGTTTGTATTAAACTGAAATGTTGCGAGTGGACAGAGAATAACGTGGTAGCAGTGGTCCCTGTTTGAACAACCCCCTCTTTGCATACTTGTAGTCAGCTCTCAAAACAAAAGCCCTATTACCAACTTGTCCTTCCCCCCAGGGACAAAGCCCCTGGACAGAGGGAGTGCGACTACTCCATTGACAACATAAATAAGTGTATCCGGGACATCGAGCAGGCATCCCTAGCTGCTGTGAGCCAGAGCCTGCCCACTCGGGATGACATCTCCCTGGAGGTAAAGAACAGCTCAGTGAATGCATGCGCTGTCCATCCAATCTGGGTGATCTCCAATCTTCTGTCCACCCGGCAAACCATCATCTGAGAACCACTTGCATTTGGATGTGTCTGGTGCTGTGAGCCCACATTCATTCCTTCCACTGTATAAAACATGACAGCTCAATATTTGCACCAGCCAATGCCTGCGAGCTGGAGAGAGAGCTCTGTGTTTCTGTCAGTGTCTAAATAATGGTGATGTCAGTCATTCCATCTTATGTTGTAGCTCCCCAATGAATAGGGAAGTGGCCAGTTAAATGTGCAATCATATTTCCTGTCATAGGGATTTTCATGCCCTTAAACTGGTCAGTGATAATTAGCTCTGTAGAGTGTGTTTCATTCCTAACACTGAGCAATCCCACAAGGCTTTGCAAGACCAGCTGACATCTGCAGTTCAGGAAATTGGCCATCTTGTCGACCCCATCTCAACAGCAGCAAGGGGAGAAGCCGCCCAGCTGGGGCACAAGGTAAATGTGAGAATTTGTCATCAAAACAGGCTGTATTCACATTTACATGTAGTCATTTGGCATACGCTTTTATCTGGAGCAACTCAACAAAGTGATGGTGCATTGTGCACATAATTGGGCCACATAAATGACCATACACAGGGAAAAATTTAAACCTTGTATGAACACAACACAGACAAATTATGATGCCATCACATAGTGTGGCTAATGCCTGCCTCCAGCTCACGTCATGCTTGGCTTTGATTGAGGAGTGTCGTTGTCCCACACAGGTGACTCAGCTGGCCAGCTACTTCGAACCCCTCATCGTGGCCTCTGTGGGCATGGCATCTAAGCTTCTGGACCACCAGCAGCAGATGATCGTGCTGGATCAGACCAAGACCCTGGCCGAGTCCGCCCTGCAGATGCTGTATGCAGCCAAAGAGGGAGGAGGGAACCCCAAGGTAGAGAAACTGCAGCTGGGAGTATACCTGGGTATCAGTGCTGCTCTGCTAAATCAGAACTATTTCACATCTGAAAGCAGCTTTGCAACCGCTGACTCCAGCATCACCAGCTGTGGCTTATCCACATGAACGACTCAAGTTGTGCGGCTGTGTACACTTCTCCGTGGGTTTTGAAACAGCAGCATGAACACCCTTAGGGACACTTTCAGAAGAAAAAGAAACAGTATTGCGATGGTGGATTTGAAGTATTTTATTGCCACATTTTGAACGCATACCAATTAGTTTGTAAAACTTTTGTTTGTTGCATGTTATTTTGTCCATAAACTGCTTTTGAAAGAATTCTGATTGCTCATATCACAGAGAGACAAAATTACTAGTGGCAGAATACAAGCTTGCTATGCATTAAACCCCACATATTCACAAACCTTGTGAAATCGTTAGACTCCCAGCATGGAGCATTTCTAAGCTTAATGTAAATTGTTGTCTGTTAAATTTGTCCAATTAACTGTGCTGTTGGGTCACCTGTCTTCAATATTCTACTGTCCTTTCCTGCACTGTTATGTTGTGTTAAGTTATAAGGTTGTGTCATATTCTGTTAGAAGGTAATGAGGTATTCTAATGTAATTTAGTCATTGTGGTGTGAGATACTCACAGTAGGTGTGTTATGTTATGTTATGTTATGTTATAGGGTAATGAGGTAATCTAATATAATTTAGTCATTGTGGCATGAGACACTCACACTAGGTACATTAGTGTTTGGGTAAGCTTTGTTGGAAGGTTTATGCTGAATGTTTGTAGATCCGCATCAGAAAAACTGCAGCCATGTACTACACGGTTGTATGTGTCACACAGACACACTCTCTGCTGTGGCTTGCCTAAGTGAAGGTGATATCCAGGTGTTCAGTGACATGTCTTCCTGCCCAGGCAGCGCACACCCACGATGCCATCGCTGAGGCGGCCCAGCTGATGAGGGAGGCTGTGGATGACATCATGGTGACCCTGAACGAGGCAGCCAGTGAGGGCGGAATGGTGGGTGGCATGGTGGAGTCCATTGCAGAGGCCATGGGCAGGGTGAGTGCTATTTTGTTTTGGGAACAGGATGCATAATGCTAAACCAGCTCAGGCTAGGGTGCATGGGGAAAACGCATAGCCGGAAACCTTAACTGTAACTGGGCCCGGACTACACATGACAGTGCAGTTTTAATATGACTTAGAAGGGTTTGGTTGCCTGGCAGACAGAGATGGAACATTGAATTGCCTCTTATCAGCCATTGAGATTAACGAGAGGCATTCTCACTGCGGGATTGTGTTGTCATATGTCAGTCAGGCTGCGGATCTGTCAGAAATGTTCTGGATAAGGCAAGCGCACACACAAGCCTAACTAGTTTCTGCCAATCAAATTTATAAATTTTCTCCATGGTGATCTTCAGCAGTTTCATTCAAGCACAAAAAATGTACTGGAATTAAATGTCATTAAATAATAATTGCAAATAAAATGGCATCAATGCCTTCTGATATTTCATATTTTATATTAGCTAAATAAATGTTATCCGCTGGCATTTAAAGCTCTGCTTCCTAATTTGTATGAACACATTTTCTGATGTGAACTATAGAGATGCTTAACTTGAGATCACTGAATAGAAAAGTAAATATCCAATTTCATTCAAATAATTGCTTACTAAATCAAATTTAATAAATACAGAATCTAATTTTTATTCCTTTCCACCCAGCATATGTGAGCCAACTCTCATTAAAACAGCAGAGATATTGTGCTTTCACTAGGATGTCTGTGACCAGGGGGTAGCAGGTCTTCAGTCCTGTATTTCTCTTCCTCAGCTGGATGAAGGCACACCTCCGGAACCAGAGGGGTCCTTTGTGGATTATCAGACAACGATGGTGAAATACTCCAAAGCCATCGCAGTCACCTCCCAGGAGATGGTGAGGGGAAAAGTAACGAGAAAGCAAAGTGCCAAAGTGTGTGTGCGTTCATCCAAAGCAGTCTCAGGTGCATGGTAAATAAGCCAGAAAGTAAGTGAAGAAAGAGCACATGATCGCTGGCATTTCTCCCTGAAGTGATAATTTTCTACACATTAAAGTCATTCCTTCTGGGAGCTTTAGAATGTTCTTCTAAATTTACATGACAGATGCCCTTATCAGTGGTGACTCACATAACTTACAGTCCATATGCCTAAGTGAAGGAGTACACATACCTCAAGGTAACAATTGCAATGCTCTACGAGGGATGTATACTTTTAACCTTAAAGTTGCATATCCAGGTTGTCTAACCACTGCACCACTCCCTTCACATAAAGAGCTGTTCTAACACCTGTGTTCCTTTATTGCCTTATGAAGTGACAGTGTGTTGTCGCCATGTCTGATAACTCCTTTCTTCAGATGGCCAAGTCTGTGACCAGTCCAGAGGAGCTGGGTGGCCTGGCCTCCCAGGTGACCGCAGATTACGGTCAGCTGGCGCTCCAGGGTCGTATGGCAGCTGCCACCGCAGAGCCAGAGGAGGTAAGAGTCAATGGCGTTGATCCAAATTATAAGACTCATGGCCCATCATGTAACAGTCTGCCTTCACCTAACTGACCCTCAAGGCAAAATGCTAAATCGACCCGTTAAGACAACAGGTTGGGCTTAATTAAGGTTTTGTGATGCCTTACCATTCCAAGATGTAGAAAGCTAGAAAATCCAGGTTAGCAGTTTTCACAATGATGCATGTCAGACAGGTACAATAGGAATTTTCACATTTTTGAACGTTTAGGAAAATATTTAGTGATATTATGTGACTTCCAGAGGTTTAGAGCACACACTGATTTCAGGTGGTAGTGTTGCAGCTGCCAGCCCTAATATCAAACATAAGGTTCCCAGAGTCCAGGGAATTCACATCCTAGAAGCACAAAGAGCGAAATCTTTCATTTCCAGAGGTACAAGCAGCTCTTGTGCAACACAGTCCCACAAGGTCAGAAGAAAAGTAAAGGTCAGGAGTGGGTCAGCTAAAACCCACATGCTGAAGTACAAGAGGCTTTGCTTTATACACGGATGTTATGGAACTACTGCTTATTAATTTATTTTATAAGGCGATTCTTAATCTTATTTGGTGAGTTTAAACTGAGACCTTATTTGGCAATACCTCTCACTGGATTCTCCTCTAACACCCTCGCAGTCTGCGCTATAGGTGAATAAATTAAGCATGTGTGAAAACGCTGTCTGATAGCCACACGATTCTATCAAAAACGCTTTTACATAAGACCGCTTTAAAGATCCTGTTACCATAGCGACTCCATATTCCAAGCCTAACAAGCCTATAGTAATGTGTGCAATGAAGCACCACCCACCCACGAATCTCTGGATGGAAATACATGTTGTAGTGGCATTAGTTCCCTCTCTTGAATGCTGGAAATACATTTTGTGAAGCATTGCGCTCGCCGATGAGATGCTGGTGCAGGGGCTGAGATTCAGGAGGGCTGATCTCAGATCAGTGGTAGGTGGTGAGTGGGCTCAGACCCACGGCTCTGCTGCTCCGGTTCTCAGATCGGGTTCCAGATAAAGACGCGGGTCCAGGAGCTGGGACACGGCTGCATCTTCCTGGTCCAGAAGGCAGGAGCCCTGCAGGTCACCCCCACGGACAGCTTCACCAAGAGGGAGCTCATCGAGTGTGCCCGGGCAGTCACTGAGAAGGTAGGTTCTCCACAGCATCCCAATACAGGACAGGATTTTATAATGCAAGGTGAAAGAGCAGGCAGCCTAAATCAGATTCTGGGGAATAACAGTTGGAAGTTCTGCCAAGGAATAATGTTAATACTAAAATTTTTTTTTTTTTTTTTTGCCTGATAAAAAGAGCCGAAGTGGTGTGCGGAGTCGCAGCACAGCACGATAACCCAGGGTCGACTCTTGCAGGTTTGGGGTCTGATATCACTAAATACATGGCCACCAGGGGTCTCTCTGGAGAATGATAAGCCATTACAATTGTAGATAGGGTGAAAGTAAAGATTTGCTGCACAGTGGTGTATTCCATATGGAGCATAGAGCCTGGAGCTCATATAATCAATGCATCTTGGAAGTTGGAAAAGGGACCTTCAAGAAAACCAGTGTTATGGTTGGGTTTCGTTCACACTAATTTTCACTGTGTAATATTTTCTTTTGAGCTTAGGGACCACAGAGGTGGACTGTGTCGTATGAGCAAAGTGGATAATATAGCTAAAGCTACAAGCTGTTCCGAAATAACAGCTAAATGGTGCTCTGCATTAGTTGAGTAATTACTGTAAAAATGTATATTTGTTCTTGATTTTATGTTCATTCATGTGCAAAACTAGCCTAGACTCTGTGTTCCCTCTGTGGCTCACTAGCTTTGATGGCTTTTCTCGATCTCAATTAGCCTAATTTGCATTTTTCTCACTTAGTTGCGCTGTATGCTTGATTTGATTTGATGCTTGTTTCAGTCATGAACAATTTGTAGATCAATGTGCAATGAGAACTGAACCTTGAAGCCCAATTCAACTTGTCATTTTTCTTTCTTTACTATTTATGTGTTTGTGAGTGACTGTAGACATTTATTCATTATTCATTTTTTGTGTAATTATTTATTCATTTACCAAGCACCAGGTCAGCTGGAAATAGATTTTAAGTATTACCATTTTTATAGCTGGACTTTTCCTAAAGCAATTTAGGCTAAATATGTACTCAAGGGCATAAAAGCAAATGTACTGATTGAATCTGTGACTGTTATGCTGTACTGCCACCACACTGTGCTGTAATGGATAGTGACTGTTTTTCTCATGCTGTCAGTTCTCTCTTTACAACTCCTCTTGATCTATAAATCTGCCTTGATCTGTCTAGCAATACCTGCCAGTGTAGTCAGGGTTTTGCCTGTTCTGCCAGTGAGTTTTGAAGTCAGTCAAAGAGTGAAGATGTTCAAAATAACAGCACAGATATGAACCACACAGGGCAAACTCTACAAAATCTCAACCACGGTAACATCACAACATCCATCTCCAGGTTTCCATGGTGTTGTCAGCCCTGCAGGCCGGAAACAAGGGGACTCAGGCCTGCATAACGGCAGCTAGTGCCGTCTCGGGGATTATCGCTGACCTGGACACCACCATCATGTTTGCCTCTGCCGGCACGCTCAACGCAGAGAATGAGGAGACCTTTGCTGACCACAGGTGAGATCCACACGGGGGAGAGAGTCCAAAGCAGTGAGAGCAAGGCAGACCTTAAGTCAGGCCTTTGTCAGTATCCCAATAGTCACAGGGCAGTACCTTCACTCATTTTTTTTCAGAACAAGCATACAGTCATGTGGCAGAGAGCACGCAGCTGGAATATGGCATATGAGTCTGCAGAGCTGAAAACCAAAGTCATGGTGTTGAGTTTCTCTGAAATATTTCTTTGTGTATTCCAAATGTCTCCACATCTGCAGGGAAAACATCCTAAAGACCGCCAAGGCCCTGGTGGAGGACACCAAGATGCTGGTGGCTGGAGCAGCTTCCAGTCAGGAAAAACTGGCCCAGGCTGCCCAGTCCTCTGCCAAGACCATCACGCAGCTGACTGACGTTGTCAAGCTGGGGTCAGCCAGCATCGGATCAGATGATCCAGAAACACAGGTTAGCGTTGCCCCTCAGTTAACAGGAGGAGGCACGGATCTGGTATTCTTGTATTCTAGTATTCTGATATGTTTTGTCATATGAGCTGTCCCCGCTGAAGAGGGGTTTTATTTATGGCAGGTGGTGTTAATAAACGCAGTAAAGGACGTGGCCAAGGCGCTGGCAGAGCTGATCGGAGCCACAAAATGTGCAGCGGGAAAGCCCGCCGATGACCCGTCCATGTACCAGCTGAAGAGTGCTGCCAAGGTAGGGCATCTCCACAGATGGTCCTGGGGGCACTGGGCTCATAGGGCATAAGGACTGGTATGGCTGGTGTGCTTACTTGCCTCACAGGTGTATTGTGATAGCTTTGGATCCAGCAAAGTTGCTGACCCATAACTTTGGGTTTACCACTTTCAATGATTCATAGTTATGGGTAGGGTTGGGAACTGAAACTCGTTTCCAAATTAGAACAGAATCCAAAATGCCGGGTACCTGTAAATTGTTTACAGCACAATCTCTGACTGATTTCTTTGGATATGGCACTGTTGCTGACTCCTAGGTTTGGGCAAGGCACTGTTGCTAACTTGGCTTGGGTACAGTAGTCTCTGACTCCTTGCTTTGGGTATGGCACTGTCACTGACTCGTAGTTTTGGTAATGGCACTGTCTCTGACTCGTAGCTTTGGTAATGGCACTCATAGTTTTGGTAATGGCACTGTCACTGACTCATAGTTTTGGTAATGGCACTCATAGTTTTGGTAACAGCACTGTCCCTGACTCATAGTTTTGGTAATGGCACTGTCTCTGACTCATAGCTTTGGGTGTGGCACTTTCACAGCTTCACATACAGTACTGTCGCTGACTCATAGCTTTGGGTATGGTGCTATCGCCTCTCTGCGCTTCCAGTCATAGGATAGACTGATTAGGCCGATTCCCCTTTTCACTCAATCCATTCTTGTCTTTTGGATGTCAGAGAACTAACAGCACTGTGGAAAAATGATCTCAACAGTCAAACTAATATATATAGTGTTCAGTACTGTGTGCCAGAATTTCTCATAAGCTTACATCTGTGCCATCCATCCTGAGTGAGGGAAGTCAGCTGCCTTGAAGTACCAGCTTGGCACGCTGTGATGTAGTGTTGATGTCTTTCATTTGTAAAAGGGATTCATAGACTTCACTCAGGACTTCACTCTTTCCTTGTTGACTTGTGACATATTTTCAGTTACCTGGATATTTACTTACAGAGTTTAGATAACTTGCACAAGAACATAAATACACCTTGTATTCAAGCCCACTGCTACTGTACCCTTAGGCAGGGTACCTAACCCAAAATTGCCTCAGTAAATATCCAGCTGTATAAATGGATAAAATGAAGAGCTGTGACCTATGTAAACACTCTGGATAAGAGTGCCTGATAAGTAACTAAAAATATAATATATACATATGTCTAAACATGAAGCTGAAATGTTTAAAGCTTTAAAGCTCTAAGCTTTAAATTGTGATATGAGTGATAATTGTGTCTTGGTGAGTGGTAAACTGAAGACAAGCAATGACATTGTATTACATTACTGTGCATTTATACGGTTGAATCTATAATGAAGCACCTTAGTTAGGATTCAATGACAGTCGTCCTACGTGCAAGACCAAACAGGCTTTAGGTTCCAATCCCAATTCCTTAGCCACTACATTGGCACTATGCAGTGTTTACAGAGTGAAGAGCATGTTCAAGTGGACTTGCACCCGCCTGGAGGTTGAGGTGAGGTCGTGAGGCTGGTTATGTAACCCACTCCCTTTCATGCCACATGCTGTTAAAGGCCAACATGGGCCTTACGTTAGTTCGTGAATGTCGTGGCTCCCAGGATGCAAATTAGTGTGCCCCTTCAGATGGCACCAGTGGGCCCAGGCCTCTGAAGTGCTGCTTAAGATGAGTGCCTTTCAGCCCTGTGGAGTGGGGAATTTACTGTGGCGACACACAAAGGACCGTCCTTCACCAAGCCGTCACTTTCAGCCAAAAGGGCTCTTCTCGCTACTCGAACGGTACAGTAGATTGCCTCCTGATCCAGGGCCCTCTTCAGCTTAGCTCCACTCCTAGTTCTCCAGAATGCCGCTCTGTTTGGCTTGGCGCTCTCCCGTCCGGCAAGCGGGCACAGTCAGCGGTGCCCCCCGCTGTGTGAGGCTGTCTGTACCATGCCACGCTGCTGGCTCCAACCGCCTCTCCCACTCCCCCTGGTGTCCCCCGATCCCCTGGTGCAGGTGATGGTGACGAACGTGACGTCGCTTCTGAAGACGGTGAAGGCCGTGGAGGATGAGGCCACTCGCGGGACGAGGGCGCTGGAGGCCACCATTGAGTGTATCAAGCAGGAGCTGACGGTAACAAAATTAACGGTCGCCCGTGGTGCAAGGCCACTAGTTTTCTGTGTCTACATACTGCTACCCTTTCAACAAAAGCTGTAATGGTTCTCTCCCTGTTGTTGGTATGTGTTTTTCATTGTTTCTGGGTTCATATTGTAACATCAAGTGTTATCAAGCTGTGTGGCAAATTTCATATTAAAACAGAACAGAGTACCTGCCACCTGCCCTATGACGTCCCATAATCCCTTGCAGCATGTGTGTATTGCCTCTATCCTTACCATGCCCTTCGAGGCAGATATATAAAGAGAGTGGCGCAAATTGGTATTAGTTTGTTTTCCTTGCAATTTGCACTAATCCTTATCGGTGGCCCCTCAGGACCGGCTTAACAGCAGTTGCGATAACAAGATCCAAATCAAAAACATACCACTGCACACAATTAAAACAGGTTTGATAACATGTACACGGGCAGCATTATATGAAAGGATTTACTATGCTTGTACCTTTGCATGATGCTTGTTTAATTAAATAAGCATTATCAGATACCCTCTGTTCTACCCATTTTGTTCTGAAACGTACCACATATGTATGTAACAAAAGCCATTATATCTTAGTCCAAAATGAGTCAATATCATATGACTAATAGGTAAGGGTATGTCCAGCTGAAAATTTCTCTAAAGGGCTCCTCTTTTGCCCATGGTTCCATTGGATCCTCCACTGGGCAGGTGTTCCAGTCCAAGGATGCTCCAGAGCAGTCTACGACTCCGGAGGAGTTCATCCGCATGACAAAGGGCATCACCACAGCAACAGCCAAAGCAGTGGCAGCTGGCAACTCCACCCGGCAAGAGGACGTGATCTCCACAGCCAACCTCAGCCGCAAAGCCATCACTGACATGTTGACCACCTGCAAGGTACTGACCTCAGGCGGCCATGCCTGCCTTTCCTGCGTAAGGCACTAGGCAGGCCAGGTGCTTTTTTGTAGGCTGCTTTTATGAGATCTACAGTGAGAGGTCTGGTTTGTGTTCATTTTAAGATGAATTAAGCAGAAACGACAGTTTTTTACAAGCAAAATAGCAAGTCCTCGTGTCTTTCACTTTTTGTAGTCTTCCAGTTTTATCGTCTGATCTTAGTCAGGTGGAGATCTGGTGGGGTGAGATTTCACTGTTGCCTCAGTATTGTGAGATCAGCCCTGTTAGAGTTGTATCTGTGCCGCCCACTGTAGAAACCTAACACTACAAGTTGTCTTCACAGTAAAGACTCTGCAGACATCTTATACTGCAGCACGTAATCTCTACTGGGTGGCCTGATGTTGGCCTCATGATAAGTAATCCAGCGCAATAATATGAAACTATTGCATCTAGAGAGCTCAGCGTATTGGATGCCTTCTCATACAGATGAAATTGACAGATTCAGAGACATGCTTATACACAGCCTTGATGTAGGTTTTTAAGCCTTGTAAACTTTCATATTAAGAAAAGAGGCTAAGCTCTTGTCAGAAGTACCACCAAGTAGATAATTTGATTGGAATTTCCTTTTTAGTGCATTGTGCCTCGGTGTGTGTGTCGGCTCTTGTGTGCGTCTGCCCCCCTGAGAGTTTTTACATTTACATTACTTTCTATTTACTGTTTCATTTACCCAACACTGCTATCCACAGCGTGCATTCAGGACGTTTAGGCTAAAAGCAGAGACAGCACTAAATCCCCGAACGCATCTTCCCCGGTGTGCGTTTCCCCTCTATACCCCATTCCCCTGGGTGTGCTGTGCCCATGAGTGCATTTGACCCTTTGTGCGTTCAGCCCTATGCTGTAATGTGATGTCAGGATGTCTGTCTCCTCCAGCAAGCCGCGTACCACCAGGAGGTGAGCGAGGACGTCCGAGACAGGGCCCTGCTCTTCGGGAAAGAATGCACAGCCGGCTACATCCAGCTTCTAGAGCATGTGTTACTGGTGAGTACACAGCCCCCTTTCATCTGACATCATCTCTTTTTGTGTGTGTGTGTGTTTGTGTATGTTTGAGTGAGAGAGAGTGTATCTGTTTATATGTGTATGTCTGTATGTATGTGTGTGTATGTGCATGCGTGCGTGTGTGCATGTGTGTGTGCATGTGTGCGTGTGTGTGTGTGTGTGTGTGTGTGTGTGTGTGTGTGTGTTGTAACATGTTCTCACTCCTGTGTAATCAGGTCCTGCAGAAGCCCACAGCGGAGCAGAAACAGCAGCTGTCCGTGTTCTCTAAACGTGTGGCGAGTGCTGTCACTGAGCTCATCCAGGTAGCCGAGGCCATGAAAGGTGAGGACCCACCCAATGCAGTGCTATTCCTGGGCATGTAGGCAGATGGGCAGCACCACGTTTTAAAGGTTAAGTAATATGGATGCCCCTGCAACCACCTGAAACAAAAATAATTAACAGGAGTCAGTGGTTGATGCACACCTCTGTGTTACTGTAATACTCCCCACATTTTTACTAGAGTGAATAGAAGAGTGGACCATGTTTCTGAATCCATACAAAAATAGTCCAAATTTCAATGGTTACAAATCAGGACATCATTATACCTTGCACGACTGAAACATAAATAAAATATTAAAAACTCATGGATCGAATTTTGCTGTTATACAAACTGCTAGTCTCCAGTTTCATTATTTTGGCATTACATCATTGATTTGTTCAGTAAAAGCCCTCTTCCAGAGTCAATTACATAGCTTTCATATCCCACATTTGTACAGCTGGATATTTACTGAAGCAATTTGGGTTAAGTGCCTTGCTTGAGGGTACAACAGCAGTGCTGCACCTGGGAATCAAGCACGACTGCTTAACACTGCACCACACAGCTGCCCGGTTCCAGCCATACCCTTCATTGTTGCGTCTCTGAATATGTTTCTTTTCAGTTTCGTATTAAAGTGGTACAATGCTAGGTTTTAATAAAACCATAGGGGCATTGCTTTTATTAAGCGACCTTTTATTATGTGCCGAACAATCCTCTGAAAATAAGTTTGAACAGTATAGTAGTGTACAGAAGTATGGATCTATATAGTACCCGCATAAATAACATGCTGTGTTGCGCAGTAATAGTAAGTCCCAACAAATGGTATGTTTGCACATTGAAGCACATGCATGTGGATGAATAATTCCATGTCTATGGTAACAGTAATGCATAGTTTGGGTTTGTAGTGGTTGCAGGTCTTTGGTCTCCACTGCTGTATTAAGCCCTTATGTCTCTAGAGTTGTGTCACTCACCACAGACCTCATCCTCCTTCTCCCCTCTCTTGCCTCAGATGGAGGTAAGTTGGAAATATGTTGTGTTTTTGATGCAGATCACCTTTCACGGATGAGGAAGGAGAAAGTAAGAGGAGAGAGGGGCCCAGTTGTTTTTCCCCAGAGGCCCATATAATCTGCAAAAACACCACTCCCGTCTGTTTTTCCAGGCTGTTCAAATTTCATACACTTTATAGGCACTCACGAAGTCTATAAAGAGTGAAGATGATCCATCAAGAAGTGCGTTTCAAGATAGCTGCCATTTTAACATTGAGAGATAAAACCAAGGCCAAGGACACGTGGGCATCGGTCTTGGCACGAAAAAATCCTGTCGTCTCAATATTGTTGTTAATGTTTTGGTGTAGTATATGTATCGCCTTCATGTTGTGATCATTCATCCCTAATTAGAAGGATGCCTGTTGATTATCAGGATGTGGTGATTCATTGTGGGGGAACTGCCTGTTGATCAGCGGCAGCCGATGAGACACAAACAGGAGAGACAGGCACATTTTAACAGATTCTTTTAACAACTCCTGTTTCCTGAATTTAATAACCACAGAAAATTTCAGTAATTAAGTAACAAAAAGAAAAAACGAAAGATTTTTTAGCTCAAAATGTTTTTGTTATTACAGAAAGGATTTAATGCAAAGGAGCAGAAAAGGACAGAGCTAACATATTAGATGCAGTCAAGTTAAAAAAAAAAAAAAGATTCATTTGCTTTTTGTTGATCCTTCATTTACAATGGCATCATTGTTAATATTGAAAAATGGTCAAAGAAAAATGGTACTGTTTCAGACTCAAATGCATTTAAGATCATCCCCTCATCATCTACCTCCCCTATTTGTGACTCACTGGCCAGTACTTTTGTTAATATCTATTGTGTTTTTTGCTGTGCCTCCTCATAGATATGTTGTTGTGATGCATTGTGAGAAGTCTCTGTGCCTGCTGATAAGCATGATTCCATAGTGCATCATGAGATGTGATGTCTTTTTTTTTTTTGACAAGAATGATGTTGTAGTTTATCTTGGGGAATTGACTTTGAATTACTGATGCCACAAAATGTGCTGGTGCATTGTGGGTCCTCACTGAGCTGTGGTCTGTTTCAGGCACAGAGTGGGTAGACCCGGAAGACCCCACAGTGATAGCAGAGACAGAACTTTTGGGGGCTGCAGCATCCATTGAGGCAGCGGCAAAGAAACTGGAACAGCTCAAACCCAGAGCCAAGCCGAAGGTACAGATCCTACGTGTGTCTCCACCCCACTGCATTCAAATCTTTGTGCCCTTTTGTTCTTTCAGTAGTGTCGCTTGTCAGAAAGAGGCTGTCGGAAACGTATTTGATCCTGTAGTTCTGAGATTCAGTTCACTTACTGCGTGCCTTCACGACTTATTCTGTGCTTCGTTGACTTAAACCCAGTTTCAGTGACTTTTCATGCAGTTTCAGTGACGAAACCTATGCTACAGTGGCTTGCTCTGAGCTCAGCATTTTTGCACCAGCAAATGCCTCATCGCAATTCATTGTATGGGTGAACAGAAAAATGTAGCTTCTACAGAAAGGATCTTTTTAGATGCATTTGTTCATACACATAAATAAGTCTAAACTGCTGTTCACCTGTTTAGAGATTTATTAGTCAAGTAACAAGAGCACTGCGTTTTTTCCACTGTGTTCACAGCCACGACTGGAATAGCATATGCCTTTCACAGGCACATGGTTATTTTGTTCATTTTTATGAGAATTTTATTTCTGGGGGATATTTGTTTGTGCTACATACTCCTGGTGTTTATCTTAGAATCAGTTCACGTTGGAGTTTAATCGGCTGAAGCTCATAAGACAAAATGTTCCGATTTTTCCCTCTTCATTTAAAGGGCAGTACTTCAATTACTATGAAATGAAATGATTTACGTGAGGGCTTCAGCAAACATCAGTTCCATTTTCTAGTTTCGAAGAGAAATGCGGCTGTGAATATTCGTTTTGCTTACCAATGAATGTGTTTTCTCAAACGTTCAGTCATCAGACTGGAATAGATTCTGCTGGAGTAGACTTGACTGGTCTGTGCATTTCCTGTGAAGTCCTAAAAGGATTTCAAACACCCAAGTTTTTGACAAATCACATTTTCTGGAATGTCATTAGTACAGTTGGGCTCCCATTTTTCAGCACATTGCAGTGGCACATGTAGTTGTGTCAACATGTCATGGGCCAGCTGTGCTTGTATGTGTGTATGCATGCCTGAGTGCATGGGCTTGTGTGTATGTATGCGTGATTGTGTTTTTCACATTGAGTGCTTTTATATGCATATGCTTGAGTGTGTGCATTTTTGTGTGTGCGCGCTTGAGTGCACCCATTTGTGTGTGTGTGTGTGTGTGTGTGTGTGTGTGTGTGTGTGTGTGTTTGCGTGTGTGTGTGTGTGTGTGTGTGTGTGTGTGCATGTGTATTTACATCCATTCATGTATATATGTAAGTGTATATTTGTGTGGACATGCACGTATGTGCATAACTTTTTGTGTATTAGCATATGCACATGCATCTGTGTGCATATGTGTGTGTCCTTATGTATGTGTTTATGTGTGTGTGTTTGTGTCCTTATGTATGTGTTTATGTGTGTGTTTGTTTGTGTGTGCGCGTGTGTCTGCGTGTGTGTGTGTGTGTGTGTTTGTGTGTGTGTGTGTGTGTTTGTGTGTGTGTGTATGTGTGTGTATGTGTTTGTGTGTGTGTGTGTGTGTGTATGTGTATGTGTGTGTGTGTGTGTGTGTGTGTGTGTGTGTGTGTGTGTGTGCTACATGGTGTGCATGTTTGGAAATGCTCTCAGGGATGCTGGATCCACACAGTGGGGTTCTCTCTGTTCTCCCTGCTTTATCACACTGTGCAGTGCTCAGAGGTTTGCCATGTGCCTCTGGTCAGTCATCCGCTCTCTGCAGGGGCGTAACTCCTGCGGTTTTCTCTGGAGAGGTGTCTTCGTCTTTCAAGCTTCAGTGAAGCTCATTATTCCGACTCTTCAGTGTCACTTTACTCTGGCCTAGCGTTGGTTGTGGCTTACCAGTGGCTGGTCTCTCCCACTCTGTTTTCCAGCAAAACTCTGTAAAGGGGGGGGTGCTGAGGTCCACACTGGGAAACCTCCAATTCTAGTGCTGGGTTAGACAGTGTTTGTTTGTTGCTTGAGTGTCCGTGTTTTAGTAGTGGAAGCAAAACCTGTTGCAGGATGTGTAGGTGTTAGTCAGTGTATAGAACTGTATTGAACTGTGTTAATAACAATCAACACAGTCACAGGGGCCTGTGTCCCCTTACCCTTTGTCTACTCTCCCACCCCCCAAACCCCCCCCCCACCAGCTCTTTCCCTTTCTACCCCCTCTCCTAGTAGACGTGTGTAGTTTGTCCCAGCATGCTTCACTTCAGTTCTCTTTAGCCGATTTAAACCTGGAAGCCTTCTTTGCAGGGCTCTGTCTGATATGTTTGATATATTAGGTTGTTATTCAATCCAACTATATATCAAACATATTCCTACAGTGTCCCGCCCTGTCTCCAGACACGTGTGTTTTGTGTGTACTGTTGTGTAGTGCTTTGTGGTGATGGGCGTGTGCGCACTAGAGCAGGAACTTGAGTATATGATCCCGTATCTTCCTTGGTATTTGCTGTAGATGTTGTTTTTTGTTGTGTTTTTATTTTGTTTACATTGTCACTCAGCAAAAGCATGGCTTTAGTCTACTTAAGCGTATTCAGATACGCACGATTTTGTAGCTAAGGATTTTCAGTATTTAATATTTTAGTGTGAACTGAGAATGGCATGATGCAAACAATCCTCTGGTTTCCATAAATTTTAGGAATGCTCCAGTTCCATCTTGTCACTACAAGAAGAATTGCATGGGGGAGGTTGTTGTCTGTTGCCTAATTAATTTCATTTGTGATGCATAATGTTCAATTTTATTTATGATACCCATAAATTTTATGATGCCCATGAGTTCATGAATAATTCACACCTTTGTCATTTACAAAGTAGCGGAAAATTATTTGATCACAGAGCTGTTGGTATGCAAATCCCTTCCATGTCTATCCTTTGCATTGGGAGCTCTTGATGACAGTAGTGCACTTGTCCAAGCCTTTTTTAACTTTGATTTCACCACATACAACATCAGCACTCTTGACTGTTTGGTTCATGTACACATTGTAGTGTTACCCTCCGGCCAATCTGGACCACAGTGAATGTGTTCATGTTACTTTCATCTGTTCAACTTTGGTTGAGTGTCAGGCGTTGAGAATCAGTAGGCTTGTAAAGGCAAAGGAGGGTAAGGAGCTGTAGATGGTTTCTGAGAACATGTCAGTGCCTCTGTCAGGTTTCCAGTGTGGCAGGATTTCCACAGATACCAGCTGTGAATCAAACGCATCTCTATCCTCAGCAGTCAGCTGTCAGGAAGCGTTCTGATCCTCTGTTCAGCCCAGGGCCTCTGAGTCATGGAACATATCACAGCAAGAACACTGTGCTTTTAGAATCACTGCAGTCAGCCTATGTTTGCTTTTTCATATGTGTGTTTTTTTTTTTTTTTGCTCCAGATATGATTAGAGTTGTTGATACCTGCTATTTTTTAAATGTAGAGGTTGGAGTTTATAGTTTATGGCAGCTGTTTGGTCTGACCATGTGGTTTTGCTCTCAGCAAGCAGATGAGACCTTGGATTTTGAGGAACAGATCCTGGAGGCAGCTAAATCCATCGCTGCGGCAACCAGCGCCCTGGTGAAGTCAGCGTCAGCAGCACAGAGGGAGCTGGTCGCACAGGGCAAGGTGAGGATGCATGGTGACAAGAGCTTTGTCACTGCAAATTAATCACTTGCCAAGAATAAATCGCATTTTCAAAGTGAGCAACAGCCGCTCAGACCCACGCCACTCACAGTAAGCATAAGTCACACTGAAAGAACAGTGAAAAAGAGGCACAGTTACAATATCACAGTGAGAAAGAGCTAGTCAGTTACAGACTCAATACCACAGTGAGGAAGAGTTAGTCAGTCACAGAGAAAATATCACAATGAAGACAAGCTAGTCAGTCACAGAGACCATACCAAAGTGAGGAAGAGCTAGTCAATCACAGAGAAAATATCACATGTGGAAAAGCTAGTCAGTCATGGAGATACCACAGTGAGAAAAAGAAAATTACAGAGGCAATACCACAGTGAGGAAGAACTAATCAGTCATGGCGATGATACCACAGTGAAAAAGAACCAGTGTCAGATTATATTACAGTGAGGTCACACACAGAGACAGCATCATAATAGGAAAGAGACTCGGGCATGAAAGTCAGGAGTCAGGATTCCTAGGGACAGATTCACTCAGCAGGCAGTCATTGCCTGTTCATGTAATTTGTACCTCTCTCCACTAGGTGGGGTCCATTCCTGCTAATGCCGTGGACGATGGCCAATGGTCCCAGGGCCTCATCTCTGCTGTGAGTCATCTCAGCCTGTCTGCCGGACACCATGCGTTACATTCAAATATAATATGTTATTGAAGACTGGGCATTCAATTAATATCAACTGACCCAGGTGTCAGTAGAATGGAGGAAAACAGAAGAGAACACTTTCTGGATTAGCGATTTGTTTGATCGGGCGTGCTCTCTGTGTGCTTTTCCCCCCGAAAGGCACGCATGGTTGCGGCCGCGACCAGCAACCTTTGCGAGGCGGCCAACGCCTCGGTCCAGGGCCACGCCAGCGAGGAGAAGCTCATCTCTTCAGCCAAGCAGGTGGCCGCCTCCACGGCCCAGCTCTTGGTGGCCTGCAAGGTGAAGGCTGACCAGGACTCCGAGGCCATGAGGAGACTGCAGGTACCACACTGGGCCGCAGCAAGATGGTGTGAAGTGTGGCTGCTGATGCATGCTGGTACAGAGTGAGGTCACAATGCAGCATGCTCACACATCACACAATTCTGTAGTGTGTCCGCAGTTCCAAGCAGAAGATCAATAAATTCCTTCAGTGTGTGTGTCCCTGCAGCTGGTTTGCCAGCAACTTTTTACACCTTAAAAACCTGCTTTTAATCAAGTGTATCTGATTGGCATTCTGATTGTGTTTTTCCCTGTAATGCAACCAGTGGAGAAACTGATAAATATTAGGATTTTTTTTTTTTTTTGGAAAAAAAGAAACCAATCTACAAATATCAAATTGAATTAGTTTAGTACTAATATTGGTGATCATCACAGAACAAATTAGATTGTTTTCATAATTGATGAAAAAAACATCCCTATCTTCAGAAATATTCTCCTCACGTTTCAACCACAGCAGCTAGAGTGCCACCAGATGGAGCTGGTGTTTTGTAAGTGTCCTCACATGTAATCGGGGTGCATGTTTTCAGAATGGACACAAGCTAGTGTGTACTCTCTCCCAAAGGCTGCGGGAAACGCCGTGAAGCGGGCGTCCGATAATCTAGTGAGAGCAGCCCAGAAGGCGGCCTTCGACAAGGCGGATGATGACAATGTGGTGGTGAAGACCAAGTTTGTGGGAGGAATCGCTCAGGTGAGACCTGACTGGCTTGAAAGTGTTGTTGTTCTAACAGCACAGTGAGTGCTGTTAGAAGCATGCATCCAATTACTGAGGTTTTATCTGATCTAAAAACATTCAGCCCTATCATTGATTTGATGAAATGGATTTAATTGGGATGAAAAAGGAGGCCACTTGGTGTAAATGAGACCATTGGCTATTTTTCAAAGCTGTGTTTTATCAGGCATTCTCAGCTGCTTCAGACTGAACTCTTATGAGATGTGATGAGTAATGAAACTGAAATTTGGGGTGAATCAGCCTCTCTCAGATACCATAGTCTGTCTGTCTGTGGGTTTTATACTGTGCATTTTATCAGAAATCCATCAGTCTTCCTTATAAATCTGAAGCCATTGCCAGGTTTAGATGTTTGTAAAGTGATGTTTGACTAAAATCCACCCAGGTTGACAGGTATACTCTATTAGTGGAAGTATTTAGATTATAGTCTCTAATTAATCAGTGCATGTTTTTGAGTTGTCTGCTTTATATTTAAAACATTGTTTACTGCAGTGAAACAATAAAGGAAAAGGCACAACAATCTACTGAATCCAATCCATCTGTATACTGTACTGTCTATTGTAATGATGGGAGAGTGAGGCTTCATGAACCTTATAATGGTTGGAGCTCCCAACAGAGATCTGTTGCTGATGCATATGAACCAATCAAAAGACTTAAATTTCCAAAAATATATGATCGTTCAAATCATCTGGTCAGTGATAACACAATAGTTCTACCATTTCTGCCAAGCCTCATTGCTCCATTGCTAGGCAACAGCAGTGACTGATAGAGGGATGAGAGAGGTGAGTGTGGGGGTAGAAGGGTGGAGTTTGGCAGACCCCTGTCCATGACCCCCACCTGCTTCCGTGCCCCAGATCATTGCAGCCCAGGAGGAGATGCTGCGGAAGGAGAGAGAGTTGGAGGAGGCCCGGAAGAAGTTGGCCCAGATCCGCCAGCAGCAGTACAAATTCCTGCCCACCGAGCTGAGGGAGGATGGGAACTGAGCCTGAGCTCCACTCCAACTCCTGACACACAGAACAGCTGGAGCCGGCACCACTGTCTGTGTGTGTGTGTGCGCATGTGTGTGTGCGTGCACGTGTGTGTGTGCATGTGCGCATGTGTGTGTGCGTCCGTGTGTGCGTGTGTTTGTGTGTATGTGCATTTGTCATCCAAAGGGTAGCCAACCCAGTGTGACAGAGCTGGCAGGTGTCAGCCTTTGCCTGTTGCAGATGCAATTATTCCTGCTCTCCCTATATTTCAGGTTCAGTTGATCTGATCTTTGAAAGAAGCGCCAGTGCTTATGTAACAGGAGAGCATGTTTGAAAGCATCCAGACTCTTCATGTGTCAGAGTTCCTTCAGTCATTTGTGTCTCTCGGGGTAGATTGTTAAAAGTAACCAAACCGTATTCCCCTTAGCCTCTAACAAGCATTTTTCTTTCTGCTAGCAGAAAGGAATATCATAACTAACAGGGTGCATACACAGACGCACACACACACAGCTCTCTGTTGCTCTGCATCTTTTTATTAAAAAGAAAATGGTTATTTAGCCTTTTACAGGCACAACCTAAAAAGGCATTCTGAGCTAAAATTCTTGACAAGAGATGTTAAGGTGTGCTTAAAAGTGCTATCCTGCTCATAGTTCTCCTAAATGTTCACTTCTTGCAGTCTTGTTATCTGGAGTGGTATACATGAAAATAATGATTTGCCTATATTTGGACAGCAAGTGATAACTACATTGGTTCATTTTTACAGGTAAATTATGAGGTCCATCCTCCAGCCCTCTCTATCTGCATTGTGAGAGTAAAGTATCCCTTTGAGGTACTGCTGTAAAAGTGCTTTAAGCCACAAGCCACTGGCTGACCGCAACGCAGTGTGTCTACACTGAAAAATACAATAATGTTTATCTATCTACCTGTCATCTTAAGCCCTGCTAGGTGGCTGTTACCACTAACCACTTGTATGATCATGTTATCTGTGGAAGCTGAACCCCTGTGAATGTGCTGATTTCTTAAGGGGTGGCAGTCAGTTGTCTGCAGCACACTGGAAGTTTGAGTTTTACTGCTTTGAATCTCTTTCAAGCATAAGATGTCATGGCACTATTTTGAGGAATCCTATTAAGTGCACCTACATCTTTCCTCTACCTGCATACACCATACTCAGCGATCACATCACAGCTTGCTACAGTATGGACCCGACACTCTGATCCTAGTTCATCTGCACTCTGCAGTTTGCAGTTTGCACTGAGCTGCGTGTACTCTTCTGCATCTTGTCCATTACACAACTGAGTATAACAAACTGGGCCCCCTGAAAGCAGATTCATGTTCTAGAGCTAATGCATTTTATCTGTTCATTTCAGCGCCACAGCAGGCTTAGCCGCCCATTGCCTCAATGCAACGTCCAGAGAACACAGACCAGAGGTGTCTGCGTCCGCTGACAGTTGTCTTGGACAAGAGAACAGTGTAGAATTCAGCTGTATTGAATAACTGGTAATGAATATGTAAACTTTGGAGTTTTTTACTTTGTGGTTAAAAGGTGAAAAAGGTTTATTCCATCTAGTGGTCACTGAAGAGACCATTAACAGAACAGCAGCAGAACGCCCTGGCTTCGGCCTCTTCTCTGCGTGTCAATGGTTTTATCTTGACCTCAGTGAGAGCAATTTGAGGCACAAGTTGCAAGGGTCCCCTCATGTCTGAATTGAATAATCATGAGTTATCAATCAATTGTCGGCACAGTAAACTGCAAATAGAAGTGAGCTTACGTTAGGGACTCCTGAGGTGACCACCAGGCCAGGGTTGTTGCAGCATCCTGTTGATCTTTTGGCTCTTGGTTGTGAAGAATACAGTGATGCTAAACTGGTTTGCTTGGTCCCCCGCTTCAGTTGTCTGCCAGTCTGATTGTGTCAACAGATCGAAAGGCACTTGTTGTAGTGCAAGTAGACTCTCGTTTAATGGCTTATTAGCAATACATTAGTCTTCTATTCCCTTGTTTGCCTTTGCATTTTGATGTCTAATTGTCTAACTCATCAGAAGATTTGATTTTGAGAGTTTCATCCAATGGGTGAAACCATTGGCCACTATCTATAAGATTACTTTTTCATGGCTGAAGAGAGGAGTTGTTTTGAAACTTTGAAAAGAGTTTCTGTTTGGGGGGGGCAGGATAGCCTTTCCTTCAGGTCATTGTGTTTCTGGTTATTTTTCATGCATCGGGCTATTTGCTCACTGTCACATCTCAAGCCTAATCAAAATGACTCTAGGTTATTGTGAATGCAGTGCGTGTGTAGAAAAGCTTGTAGAAATGCAGTCTCAGCAAATACCCCCATTAAACAGGTTCATAGTGTCATAAGATAATGGAATGCCCCTGCTCTATTGTATACAAATGGCTCTGTTCATACATAAATAACCCCCTCACTTTCAGCACTGCAGACACTGTGGGATACACTGATGTTTCTCATACCGAAGTACTCACACGTTGTTTGCCAAATTTTCTATTTCTGTTCATACTCTTTTTCCATCATGAGAGAAATCAAGCCACACCGCATACAATTGTGGACAGATGCATGATGCATTTTATTTTCATGTGAAGGGGGTCACACAATGCTGCTTTAGTTTTTTTTTTTTTTAATGATTTTTCTTTGTTTTTGTATGTACACATTTGTTTGTCTCCATTTGGCACAAACTTTCTGATGTGGTCTGTGTAGCATATTAGTGCCTTAGTCTGCCACTCTCAAAGCCTCTGGTTGGCTAGAACTGGAGCCTGTTCCCCTGAACAGGGGCTGAACTCTGGCCTTATGACCATGGTCTGACCTGGTCTGACCCAGTCTGTATGGGTCTGTCGGTCTTGGCCTGTTACCGTACATTGCTCTTCCATCTATCTCAGAGCCTGCTTACAGCATCACCTTGGAGAACCGATAACCTGTCTGCCAGTCACATAATGTGCCAGTGTGTACTGACACCACCATCCATATCACATACCATCTAGTATGTTAAAACATCTCGGGTTTTCCCTTTTCTCTTTAAACCACTATGAATAGTATTTGTTTGTTTGTTTGTTTTTTTGTTTAATTTTATAGTAGTAAATGTAACGAAGCTATGAATTTCATTGATACAGCTTAATGTGATGTATGTTACTGGAACAGAAAAAAAAGATTTGTACCTTTGAGCAGTGTTGTTTTCTTTTAATTTGACAGACTGAAATATTATGACAAGGTTCATCGTAAGAGAAGAGAGACGTGAAGAGACACTGTATGTTTGCTATTTATCTGGCCACAAGAAATATTTTTTTGTATTCACTGAAAATAAAGGATTTCAAAGTACATTGAGTTTTGTGTCCTTGATAACTGTGGGACTCCTGAGTGTGTCTCTCTCTCACAAGTCCTACTAGGATCATTAGTCATTTGTTTGAAGTGGAAGTGGAAGTCATTGCTCAACTTTGGCAGCTTGTAGGGTCCCGATCTCCGTTAGGTGGATAAGATTAATGTACATATATACCCTATGGATAAGATGCCAGTTCATCACAGGACTATTACACACAAGTCATCTCTGTTAATGCTGAGTGCCAAGCAGTTCAGCAGCATGGGTATACTTTTTGGTGTGACTCTGAACTGGAGACTGAACACTTTGGTGTCAGGGCAGCTACAAGGTTAGTGAACTGCTTATGACCAGCGTAAGGGCTGCCAAAATAAATAGCACATCATGCTGTATCAACACTGAGTGACTCACAAGTTGACCATGGACATAGGGAAAGAATTGTCTTATATTACACTACATTATTGGCATTTAACAGACACTCTTATCCACAGCGACTTACATAGGTTACACTTTTTACATGTTATCAGTTAATTCAGCCGGATGTTTACTGAAGCAATTCTGGGGGAAGTACCTTGCCTAAAGTTACGGTAGCAGGGAATCAAACCTTTCAGTTGTGAGTCCTGCTCCTTACTACTATGCTACACTGCTGTCGTCTTGGACTTGGAGATGGATTTGCCTCAAACATAATATTTACACAGCTTCATTGATGTAACTGATGAATGTTTTCAACTGCAGAAATTCAAAATGTTGATAGAATGACCGTTTTTATACATTCCTACCAGAAGATGTCACCATTGTACTTCTACGGCAGATACAGCTGGTAACAGTGGCTTTGAGACCTACAGAGCCAAGTCATTAACAAATTTGAGGCTTTCTGTCTATAGAGAGATGGATGTGTGTGACAGTTATGTTAAGAGGTAAAATGATTGCTCCATGCATTGTATAGACAGACTAATTTCTCTGCAACAAAGATGCTCTAATAAGTGTTTTTTTCTCTGTCTGCAACTTGAGGCAATCTTCATTTGGTCTGTTGAGATGGTATTGAGAGCCCAACCTGGCATCTGTGCTTACACTGGCCAGGTGAGAGGTCTCTGTGATGGTGGGCAGGTGACTGTTAAGGCAGTAGGTGACGGCATAGCTGGGGTAGGTATGGGGTAGATGCAGCTTTGAGTGAACACCATGTTCCTCCACTTTATAGCTTAGGAGACATGAAGAGGTCTGGCCATGCATGCCTTCACTCAGCATGAAGTGAAACTCGATCCATGTATGCACAGAGGTATGTGATCCCCCTCACAGCACAGCATAAAAATGAAGAGGAAAACTAATTTGTGTTTTTTGTTTGCTTGTTTGTTTTTCATTTTCAGGGACCCTGAAGGAGAGCATTTGATATAATGCAGGATCAACAGACTTAAGGAAAGCTTCTTGATTTCATGAATGACATGACTAAAGTCTGATTAGGAAACCACTTTAATATATCTGCAATCAGGCTCCAGTTCTGTTCAAGCGGAATGTTCAAAGTGCAATTAACATGATTAGAGGAAGGGTTTTTGTTGCAGAATTCTAGCTGTCTAGCAGAATTCCATGGTGCTGGCAGAAGCTCTTTTGCCGTTTTATTTGGCATGTGGTACATCGCACTGCTCCCATATTGAAGAGATGAAGCTGTAGATAATCTATGTGTGAGTAGAAGGAAACACATGGGAAGGAGGAGACAGCTATGTTTTCATTAACTCCATTGACTTCACTCCCTACACATTAATGTATAAATTAGTACTGATTTCAAAGACATTTTTACTTTGAAAGTAGCACCACAGTTTTGATTTAGGCGTCATCATTTCTCTATACAATGATGATGTCTGTAGTCGTGTTTGCTGCACATAAATTGTTTAAAAACAATGATAAACTCCTAACTGTGGTGCTTGCACATGTATATTGCCATAATATAAAATGGATGGATGTTGAATTGAACAGGAATAAACCCTGTAATTACTTGTAATTGCATTACTCAAAAATAGGTATACACAATAATTTACACATTATAGAAGGGTTTTTTTCAAGGTTTAATTCAGGTGGGGAAAAACATGAACATTCACTGAAGCAGAAAGCCAAAGGTCAGTGTGATTAGTGAGTGCATGTCTTTCCTGTAGAGTTTGAAAGGATAATGAGCAGTGGACCTTTGCTTCTGTGGGCCCTTGTGTTTGACTGGAGTTTTGCAGAGTTCAGATTCTCTGAGACAGCACCGCCACCCTGCTCAGTCATGTACGGAGGCCAGCCGAACCTCGACAGGAGGGCCTTGGTATCCTGTGATCTTATACATGAGGGAATATGTCATTAATAAGAGTCCTGCCACAGGCCCATGTGATCTTCCAGGCTCACAGGGCACTGGGTAATCACTGTAAACATACTGCAGGGCCCGAGAGCCCTGCAAATGTGTCAAATTAATAGTCTGGTGCTTTCCAGAAGTTTAGGCCTACACAGGTCCTAATCCTTCCCAGCCTGGCAGTGATTTACTTCCAGCTTTGTTCCAAGATCACGTTCAGATGAAAGGGGTGGGCGGGGGGTGGAGGGATAGGGGCCATCATGCTGTGTTTCAACTGGGAATAGACATGTCTGGTTTTTCCTGTTATTTCTGCACTAACAGACTGAATATCAGCTGTCATGTCATTGGGCATGGGGCAAAGTATTTCATCTCTTCCTGGTACCACTTTTGGCAGTGTTTCGCCTAAGGTGAACCAATCCATATGCCATCATATAGATAGTGACAGAAGAAAATCAAGAGGTAGGTGATTTGGGTATTTTGATCTGTTTGGCACTGGGGCTATGGCCCATGGACAGGGTCACTGGGTCAAGGGGAGGCTCACACACAGAGGAATTTGATCCAGCTGTAAGGATTGAACAGTAAGGTGAAAGAATTCCCAAGATGCCATTCTTTCTGCTGGAGGAGCAGAGACTCTGGGTGGGAGGATCCAAAGCCAGTGAAAACCCTCGACTGGCACAAGAGAGATGTTTATCCAGGAGCATCTGTCAAAGGCTTTCTTTTCCCTTTTACACCATCTTGATACTAGCTTGTCTAGTATCAAGTACTAGTGTCATAATACCCCCCAAGGATACCAGAAACAGATAAAAATTTAAGTGAAATAACACTGGTCTTTTTCTCTATCCAAAGTGTGTCCTGTCAGCTTTCCTTTTGCACACATGTTGAATGCAACTCAAAATGTGAATGAATAATTAGCTTTATTGTCTATAATTGTTTTCATTTATACTTCCACTCTGTCGTTTTACTTCCTACTGGCATGAGATGTACCCAACTTTAATTAGGATGCTTGTTAGGAGACTTTGAGACCTCTTGAGTTTATCAATGGACTGACACAGAGCTGCTCCTACTATACAAGATTGAAAAGTACAGATGGGGCCACAGTGTTTCTGAGGAACAAACTCTTGTTCAGTTACAGTCCAGCTAATTGACCTTGTTGTTTTTGTGACAACTTCACTCTTACTTAGACTTGTAGTGACACTAAATGAGGAAATGACTTGAATGTGTAGAGTTAAATTGCCCTGAAGTGAATTCGTCTCAGGAGGAGCAGACTGAGAGAGCTGGAGCTTGTGCTATTTGTTTTCATCATATTTGAAGGCAGACTTTTTATTATTTTCTCTCTGGGCTGTTGTGCCCACTGCCAAGAATTTTTTGGTTTGCTTGAAAAATAACTTCATTCCAAACAATAGAATGCACCTATGAAGCAATTCCCTGACCCATAAATTCAGAAGAACACACGGTGCATATTGGGTACGTCAGGTTGGAGAAGAGTGTGTCTGTGTGAGCTGGCCCTTTGCGGTTTGTCAAGTTTGTCTTTTCAGATGGAATCACAATTCAGGCTAAGTAAATCTGAAACTGGAATTAGGTTGGACAGTATTGTACTTTGTGTTATTGTTTCTGCACTAAACCAGCAATTCAAATGACACTTCTGGTTATACTACTCCAACAGAAATCTGAGAAAGGGGAAGCAGTGGAATTTTCAAAAAATACTGACATTTGGCTGGAAGGAAGTTTCTCTGTTTGGAATTGTACTTTTCTGTTTTTTTTTTTTGGACACTCAGAAATGATAGCTGTAGTTAAAATCCTAAAGACACAAGGTCATTAACAAGAACCAAAATTTCTTTTCTGTCTCTCAAGTGAGTGAATGTATTTTTTGTATTTGTTAGAAGTAAAAAAAAAAAAAACATGTTTGAAAAAACATGATGTTCTGAGAAATGAGAACTCAAAAACTGACCAAAAGGCCAAAACAACCAGACAACAGTATTGTTCCAAAAGGAATTATTTTGCTCAGTTTCTCTTTTTATACTGAAATACAATTTGTGATTTTTTTGGCTTTTCCTCACATGCTATGTTAACTGTGGACTGGAATGTCTAGTGAGAAATGTGGTGTGATTGTTTATTTTGACTGCATTCCTGAAGTTGCTCATTGAAGGTTTCATGCTGAAAGTCTCTGACACATTCTGAAATCCTTGGGGGAGAAGACACCACAAAAAGCCAAGAGCACTTTTTGAAATCTTTTGCATATGTGCTTTCAGAAGAATTTTTTTTCAACTGTGTGCGTACAGGAAATGTTTTCACAGCAGGTTTGCCAAAATCAACCTATGTCCTTTTTTTCTCCTGTGAAATGCTAAACTGTCTCCCTCAGTCAGACACAACTGTGAGAGGCTGGAATTACCATCTCTGGCCATGAAGCATGTCGTCGCATTGCACCAAGCACCAATATTCATATTTTCTGCCCATCAGAACAATCTGAAGTGGCTATTTAAGACTTCCTCAGTAAAGAAGTGAGAGTGAGATGATCACACATTAAAGGCAGATATGGATTTCCCCTTCATGTATAGACAAAGAGACAGCAGCGGACGCGGGAGTGTAAGTGTGAGACAGGAATATTTTGGGAGGTAAAGGGAAGTGCTTCCCAATCTGCTGCTGCATGCTGTCCATTGTAATGGATTCACTTGAAAGAACTGAGGTAGTGTGTAGGTTTTGGGTCGTGCTTTGTTGTGTCGTAACTGGTCGTGGTTTTTTCACCTCTCAAAACATAGCCTGTTTGTTAACAAGGACTGGCTTTTGTGTTTTTTTCATTTTAATGGAATATGATTTTAGCCTTTGAGCCAATCCAAGGTATTGTGAATGTAGTCTGTCTTTTGTTTGAGCTGCTTTGTCATGAGTTCGTCATGCAAGGAGACAAAGGGTCCTCCTTCCTGCTGTCCTGTCTCGTTATTTTCTCTGCATGTGTCTGCATCATGTCTTCCAGGGTTTTTGTTTCTGACTAACTGTTAATAAAAGAGCAATGTACTGTAGACGGTGTGCCTGGCTTAGTTTGACACAGCAAAGTTTTGCTTGTTCAGGATTCCCACAGGCTAAAACAACATCTCACTTCTGTGCTCTAGTGAAAAGCTCTTCCTGTGTCGGGCACCATCCTCTGGTTTGGTTTCACTGCACAGCAATAGAAACAGAGACTGATGAAAAAAAAAGAATGAATAAATTCCCTAATGTTCCCTTTGATTGAAATAGGTAACTTTTATAAACAGGTATATTTACATAAAAGCAGTATATAATCTATAAAATGTATAATGTATAGTATATAATCCACAAAGAATGATTACCCTAAACCATCTTTAAAAGTGTGTACTAAGCAAAGGGGCTCTTTTTGATACATGTTTGAAGTCTTGGGTATGACCTTCCTGGGGCTAATTGTCTGAGGGAATACCCTATCAGCAAGGTCACAGGACTAGTGCCTCCTGTGAAAAGCATGAATAAAATGGACACTGGGACAGTAATAATAACTCAAATAAACAAAATAATCAACTAAAGCTTTAACTGACAACTAATTCTATTTGGTTTAACCCTTTGAAAGGTACACTATATGGACAAAAGTATTTGGCCACACCTGTTTTTCAGGGTTTGGGCTAGGCCCCTTATTTCCAGTGAAGGGCAATTTTAATGCTTCAGCATACCAAGACATTTTGGACAATGCTATGCTTCCAACTTTGTGGCAACAGTTTGGGGAAGGCCCTTTTCTATTCCAACATGACTGTGCCCCAGGGCACAAAGCAAGGACTATAAAGACATGGTTTGATGAGTTCGGTGTGGAACTTGACTGGCCTGCGCAGAGCCCTGACCTCAACCCCATGGAGCACCTTTGTGATGAAATGGAAGGGAGAAACACAGAGAAACACAGTTTCCCACAGAAACACTCCAAAATCCTGTGGAAAGCCATCCAAGAAGAGTGGAAGCTGTTATAGCTGCAAAAGGGGGACCAACTCCATATTATATATATATATACATATATATATATATATATATATGTATGTATTTGAAGTATATGTGAAGTATATGTATTTGAATACAACGTCATTGCAGTCCCTGTTGGTCAGGCGTCCGAATACTTTTGTGCATATAGTGTATATAAGTCAACCATGCATCGGAACTATGGGATTTTTTTCTGCCTGCACTTAAAAGAATTGTCTGATCTGTAAGTGGAAGTCTGTTCTTTAGCGTTTTATAAATAAGTTTTATAAATATCAAAATAAAAATACCACAGTCCAAATCTGGACTGGCAAATCCTGGGACTGGCAAGGAAGACCCCAGGGACATGCACTGGTCCACAAACTAGCAGAGGAGAACCCCTGCTCCAGAGAAACAGAATTTCACAAGTTTAGAAAACAATATTTAGTATATTTTGACAGTTGACATGTTGGGAGAAATTACACTTACCCTCAGAGGAAACTTCCCCTGAAGAAGCAGCAACTTCACATGCAGAAGAAAATCAGTATTTATGTTACCAGAGCAGATCATCACAGTTTGAAAGGAGACAGAGAATGAGCCTGGACACTACAGTCCAAAAGTGTGTGTTTTTACTTGGTTAAATTACAGTGTATTTCTGCCTTCATTTATTTTCCACAAGTGTCCTGGAGCATCTACACGAGTTGTGCCAGTGAGCAGATGGTATTTCCCATGCAAACTGAACACATCCAGTTATATGACGACAGCTCTGACCTGTTGACTCCCACCTCAATATTTCTTTGAACATGAGTTATTAAAACAAGGTGGTGTCACCTTTGTGGTTTGTGATATGAATAAACATAGAGAAATCTTTTATTGTTTTTTTTTATTGCTGGCATAAATCATGTTGCTGGAATTCCCCATACTGTAGAGCTCCTGGATGGTCTGTGTTGTCTCGGGAGCCTCTATCTACTGTACTGTTTTCCTGCTGCTGCTCTCAGGTCAGTCAGGGACACTTCCAGCAGCCTTTGCTTAGTACACACTTTTAAAGATGGTTTAGGGTAATCATTCTTTGTGAATGATTACCCTAAACCAGTGGAGAGCAGGCAAGAGACAGGCTTCATGAGCCAGCATTAATTCCTTGACTACACAGTACTGAGTTGAGACTGAAGATGAAGCCGAGGGATTATTTTAAAGCTTTACCCACAGGTAAGTGGGTAAAGTGTCACATGTGGGTCAGTGTCACATGTACATGTGTTGGTCTTGTATAAATAACAATCACTGGACCCTACCACTTTGACTGGAGCCACTTACCATTTGATGAGATTAGGGTTTGGTTGAATAGCTCTCTGCTCGGCCCTGCACATGGAAGACGGAGGCACATTTTGGGAAACTGTAGATGGCCAGACCGGTGCTGAGCCTCATATATGTTGTCTATAATGTAAAGTATGTCCCTTCTAAACCTCTATTCAGTCTGAAAAGTGAGATCTCCAGTACACTTTGAATGCTTTTGGCCGAGAAAGGAGCCCATATTCTATGCACACAAAACCCTTGCACTTTTTTCCGCAGACATATTTTTACCTCAGTGTTGTGGTTTCACCAAAGCCATGAAAAAGCTGAATAAACAACAGAGAATATTTTCAGATTTCCCTGGTGATGAGTGATGTTGTTTTTTAATGGAGTGGATCAGATTTCAAAGCCCTGCCTGGATCCACTCAGCCAACCGTGAGCTCCTCCATCAGCGATGCTCATGTTTTTAGCCATCTCGTGCAGCTGGTGTAGAGAAGAGATTAGGAACGATTAGGAACAGCGAGACTGGACTTGTTTGCTTTGGGGTGTAGAGGGGTGGCAATTCTTTAGCTCTTGAGTATGCCAAAAAGATGAGGAGCAATGACACCAAAGTCACAAAAAGGAAACATCCCCCCCCCCAAACCCAACCTGACACAGTGTGGTCTTGGTGTGGACAGAGAGGAGGCCTTGCCCGTGCATACTCACGTATGCTCACAACACTGTGGGTTGCAGTGACATGGGGCTCATTCTCAAATACAGCAAGGATAAGCAAAACTCAGCTCTCATTGGATTAGATTAGTCACATGGGGCATCAGGACCAATCAGAACAGTTTGTGTTGCCCATTTTCGTAATCTACACTCTCAGACATCTGAGCCAGGGCCTGCTCAGGACACGGTTCAACACAAAGCATTCAGCAGGCTCTGACTCACTCGTTCAAAACCATGCTGGACTGGAACAAAACCGCACATTCCCACCAACACTCCAAAATACAGCTTTACTCTCCTGTAACCACAGAAAGCTGTTCAATTCACCTCTAGATCCTGAGTCCTTTCTCATGCACAATCTAAATGGCCGAAAATAAAGGATTTTTGTTGTTGTGCTCTACAAGATTTGGTTATAGATATATTTTGTGAAATAATATAGTTTAACTTAAATCTGGTGAAGAAATATTACACCAAAATGTTATGACTGAGGCCCCTGGGCTATTAAAGCTGATTGTATCTAACAGTTGTCCAAAAATTCCAACAAATCAATCCTATGCCATTATTTATGCAGTGCTCAAATTCACTGAAAATCAAACACAAATACTGTGAATTGCTGTCTTTTCCTGATTTTTTCTTTTGTGAATTTAGCAATTGGAAACTATACATCCTTGGACCTTAATGGCCTTTTATAGGAAAGCTCAGGTTAAGTCATGTTGACAGCCTTCTTTTTAAGACTGCTTTCTGTGTTGGTCTTGTCTTCTTTAATAAATTGAATATGACACAGGAAGGAGGGAAATGGAAGGGGATAGTAATGAGGACATACCAAGGAGTTTTATCATAGCTTTGAATGCAAAAATATCCTACAAGGCCCAGACCTAACAAAACAGCAACAAGGTCTTCCTCTCTGTGCCTCCCACAACCCATTGACTCCTTATATGTAAATATGGGAACATTTAGCCAAGGAAAGTTTTAACCTTCTGACATTTAGAAGAGGAGGCAAATATTGATGCAGTCTAGCCAGCACGCAAGTCTACATACAGAACATCTAAAAATTGTTGTATACATAGAGCAGGAAGTTTTCATTCCACCAGCTGTCTCTTGAGCTGTCAGCCAATGTAGCAGAGTGTCATTGTACACGTGTTTGCTTAGGACGATGACGTCATTCCCTGAGTTCAAGGCAGGAGGGTGATTGGTCCCCCAACAAGGGCCTCAGGGTCTTCTGCACAGTCAGTCACATCTCTTGTCAGGACATTCTGCCATGTGATTGTGAAATTTTCAGGGTCTATGCCCACTGTAAAAAGGGCCATTTGTCCCACCTGCTGGCTTATTGCATTGTGTCTTACAGTGGAGTGGTGAGCATACAAAAATAGATAGTGTTGTCTTTAATCTTTCCAGTAAGTTAATCAGCATGTTTCTGAGATACTCTAAATTGCTGTACGTATCTTCAAAGTCTAAAATGTTGGCACACAATCCCTCTTCACACACTCCTTCCATTGCTTAAGAATCTCATCACTCAGTAGGCAGCTAGGAGAAAACATGTGCTATTGCCAAGACCAAAGGAGGACTTCCACAAAAATCAGCTGTGCCTCTGGAGTAACAATCCCTGATGATAAGCCTTCAGTGACACAACAATGATGAGATCATGTTATTATTAGAAGTAGTAGTAGTAGTGCAAGACTAATTTGCCCAGTGTACTTTCATGGTATCTAAGTATGCGAACCTACATATTTACTGAACCAATTGCATTTCAGTAACAAATAGATGTATGGCTATGATACCTGAGTTTGATGGCGGAGCTTCCTCTTCGGATCAGTTACATGCAGGAGTCTGGTGCAGATGGTGAATGGTACCGAAGGAATCTGTGATTGCTTGCTTTTGTAAATGTCCAATGAAAATGAATCATTCTGACAGTGAAAACTATTGCAGTGCAGTGGTTTTAAAAGGCATATATTAGAATGTACCAGCATGCCAAGGGTACATGACATCTTCTTTCAGGAGTCATTGCATCCTATTGCTCCTGGCCATGTATTCTGTATTCTGACTAATGAGATATGAAATATGACTGCCCCTGGATCAGTTGGCAGGTCGCATGTCACCCCAGCAACAGGGAATCAGGCCTGAATTTATGCAGTACTTGTCATTGTTAAGCAAATTAGACTGCATATGCTAATAAAACAGCATTTGGTTACCTGCAAGCTGCCATGGTGAAAATGTCTGGGATTTATCTACATTTAGTCATTTAACAGATGCTCTTACCCAGAGTGATGTGCAAAAATACAAAAAGGTTCCTGCCTTAACAAAGTAAAATACCTTAATTCTGTAAATTGTGATATTACAGTGGAGAGATGCAAGCACTTAATTTAAATGAATACACCAACATCTTCAAGAGATACTGATTATTAATTTATTTTGCACATTCCCTTATCCAGGGAAAGTTACATACCTTATATTTCTGCACAGTATTCCCTTGTATAGCTCATTCTTTCCTTAAGAGATTTACAGCACCTTGTTCAAGGGCATAACAGTAGTGGCCCATCTGGGAATCAAACATGAACTTGAGTTGAAGAGGCTCAGTTCATTAGGACCTGTGCAATATTTTTGAGCCGCAGAACAAGATCCAAGCACTGTTTTTCACATAGCGCATAACAAAACCATTCGGAGGGTGAGTTCTCTGTGGAGCAGCTTGTAAAGATCTTCACTTATCAGAGCTTTCCATCAGCTAAACAAAATGCATCTGTCGAGGACATTCCATGCCAGGAAACAACTCGGATGCTGTTAAGGAATCTCTTATCTCAAACAGAGAATATAGAGCTGCCAGTAAAGTGCAGTTTACCCTCCCTCCCCCTCGTTGCATTTTCCTGGATTTGCACAAATGGCATGGTCGAAGTCAGCGTATTACAGTGATAGAATCTGCCTTGCTCCCTCGAGCGTAGATTCAGGAACACCTTCAGTGACTCTAAAAAGTGTTGACTGCAGCATCCAAATATTTTCAGTCTTTTCCATCTCTTTGGTGTCGAGAACAGTTTTTAGCACTTGGCTTTAACCTGGCACTCAGAGATTGAGAGCTTTGTTTTCCCCTCATTGGGATCCCCTCTAGTGTCCATGGAGATTGAACTAGATCAGATATGCTTCATATTCCAGCACCCAGCCATTCTTCAGCATGTCAGAGCAAAAGATAAACAAACATTTATGAGGGAGTCTTAAAGGCCCATAAACATGCCAACCTCATGGTGACAGTTCACCACTACCCAGTGAAAGAGAAATACACATCCCAAGCACTGTTCTTTCCCCCTCAGCCAAACTGTTAAAATAGTAAACTGAATAACCCATCTCAATCACTGAAGCTGTATACAGTTCTAACCGGTAGAAGTGATTTGTTTAAGGGGCAAAATGGCAGATAAGATCCCCCAGCACTGCTCAGACTGAGCTCCGGGGCTCCAGTCTCAGAAGACACCATCCCTGAGGAGATCTAGGCTGCCACAGGCTCAGAGAATATGGTGAACAAGGGCCAAGACCCGCAGACCACACCACAGACACTGGGGACAGAATCTCACAGGCTTTTGTTCCCGATATTGGTAGGTAGTAAGGACCACAGTGGGGCAATGTTTCCATGGCTGTGAACTGAGAGAGGAGCACAATTGCCTCACAAGGCATGCACTTCACTTGGATACTAACAGGTCCTGGCATAAGCAGTTGTTTTCACAGGGATCCAGCTTAAGGTGCCTTCGTCTTCCTCCATTATACAGCATCCTCAAAGCCATGACCTCCAGATCAGACCCCTCCCCCCCCTCAGTCACCTGGGGGAAACAGTGGTAAATGGTCCCATTGGATGAGTAGGTGTTCATGTCACTGGATTTAAATGGTAAGTCCCAGCTCCACAAGAGAGTAAGGCGAGATGTGATGTTCTTTAGTGCCGAGGCACAGAGAGTGTATCAATGTGACCCATTCACGATAAGAGTTGTTGACCTGAAGATATGCATAGTGCCTTCTCACTTCCGCTCTCAGTATGTCATGTCATGCTAATGTCTAAATATAAAGAGAAACAGTCTGCCCCTGTGTCTGTTGTAAATATGATTCCATGACATTAGATCAGAGTTCAGGTCTGATCTGCCTGTTGTGCTATGAATGATCATTTAGAAAAGCACGACTCTGGGTAATGTCAAAAAAGTAATGGTGTTTCTCACTCGTTACTCGTACACATTCCACTGGGGAATTCTCGCATCAGTAAACGCTATGTGCCCTTTTCAATTAAGCTTTTGGTAGTGCCAAAGGCACTTTGCATGACACAGACTGCTGCTGCCCTGTTTCTATTCAGAAACTGCTGTGTTCAGTCCCATCAGACTGGCATATACAGGTAAATTATCATATGACTCTTCCACCTGACAGTTTTCTCTCTCACGCCTCTGTGTAATGGCACCAGTAGGCAGAAGAGGCACACTCTCTGCTCCTCTACAGATTTCAAAGGGAGATTCTTTCCAAATAGAAAAAACAAAAAACTAAAAACCCAATCAGCACAAATTTTAATTGGCTTTAGAAAAACCATGTGAGCTGTTCAGAAACAGCGACAGCCAAATGTCTGCAATTAGATGACTGATGCTGGTCAATCTGGCAGAATTGTACAAAAACAGCACCTTCTAACTCTGCGTGGCTGTGAGGAATCTGTAGTCACTGGTTATTGCAAACAGAGGTGAACTCTGATGCACTGTGATAGTTGTGACAAAAGTGAATTTCACCCAAGGATAAATAATGATATTCAAACAATTTTATGAAGCATGCAATCTTTTTTAAATGAAATTGTCTTTAAGTATTGTTTCCTCCGTTGGTGAGTATTGTGATCTACGATTGAAGTGCGGTTGTATAATGTCATTGCCAAAAAATCGACATGTGTAATTGTGTACTAATAGTACTTTTTGAGTTTGAAACGCATTTCCTCATATGGTGAAAGTCAAGACCGAGAAACAGACAGGAAGCTGGGGAGTATTCTCAGATCTGACCAAGTCCCATAGCTGGTCTCTCGAGAGCTTTGGGCCTCAAATAAACAAACTCAAAAACAAGCTCAGAGCTTGCTCCACTGTGGCCACATAGGGTCACTGGACCCTCTCTAATCGCAGGAAGCTCTGATTGTTCTAGATCCAGGGAGGGTGATAGAGGTTCAGCATCATCTTCATTTTTCACAAGGATGTAAAATCAACGGAAAGGCAAAGGAGCTGTGCACATATCCCGTTTTAATGGAAACTCTCATGGTGTGTAGTTACACTCTTTAATCTGTTTATTTCTGCCTCTGAATTTCCCATTTTCTTTTTCCCAAAGTGAGTAGGTTGTTGTCCCACTTAAATATGTCAGTAATCACAACCTCATGGTGTTGCAGAAGAATGGGCGGAATAAAATATTGGACAGTATCTGAGCTTGCATGAGCTCTGGATCAACCACACGAAGACAGCCACAACTGCATGGGTTCCCATTTCCTGATGTCTGGCTGCAGTCTATTGATTCAAAGTCCTGGGATTGTATGGATTCTGGGTTGAGTTATTATGATCTCAGTTTTTATGAGGCATGCTGTTTAGCATTGTAGTTGTGCAAAACCCCCATCTAGTAAGAGGCCGATGGCTCTCGCCCATTTTAATTAATTTGCTGATGACAGCATGTGGGGGCTTTAAAAACCACCACAGACTTTGTTCTCTGTGGACCTAAGATGTGATCCACTTGTTAATTTGCCAGCCAGGTGATGAATTTTGTTACATTACATTTCATTATATTACACTGCAATCATTCAAAGGACACGTTTATCCAGGGCGACTTCCAGCTCAACAGAACATAAGTGTATCCATTCAAGTTGAGCAACAGTGTCAGTCAACACTCCCAGACCAATGAGGGTCAGCATAACGCTATTCAAGCTCGACCACAAGTTAGCTTGTGCAACCTGACTAGACAAGGGATGCCAAGTGTACTACCATATACTACTAGTTTTTTTTTTTTAAAGATAAGCTATGTTAAGCTGTGTTCACAGATGTTTATGACTGTCAAACATATTGTTGTACAATACATTTAACAAAATATGAAAAAGGTTTTAAAAAAACTCAGCCAGCCAAAGTACTACGCTGACCACAAAGTGGGTGCATTGGATTCCTTATTCTTATTTATGTATTATATGCATGTGTGTCATTGAAGCAAAAATATTTTCACACAAACTGAACATGCAGGTTAGGATTCACTGTGAAGTTCAAAATGCGTAGTGACATAGGGGTGAAAAGCCATCTTAATTTCTCTTGCAGCTGATGCATGGTCCTTGTAGATTTTCCAACACTTTTGTACAGCACAAAAGTACCCAATTATCAAGTGCAATTTGAATTCTTGGATTTCAAGCAAACCGATAATTACGCAGCTTCAGGGATGAAACAGATAGTTTACTTAATTTCTGTGGCAGAAATACAAAAATGTATCATGCTGCATTCCAGCAGAAAACAATGGTGCTAAACGACTTTAATCACACTGAGCGAGAGACAGAGACTACAAACATGCCAAAGTACAAACACTGATTTTTTTTTTTCTGTTGCTCCTATTCCCTAAAAAATATCTTAAGAGTTCATTAAGACCTCTCTATTGTCTACAGTAAATGTTTGTCTAACATTATTTTTCATGTCTCAACAAACATTTACAAAAACAACTTTATGCCTTTTAGATCAAAGTACAGAAAGTGAACCTTCACTTCCTTTGATTTCGTTTCCTGAAGTCCTCCTCCAGATACCCAATGCCTTTAATGTAGCCTGCAAGTGACTTAGGTGGGGAAAAAACTTAAACAGTGATACAGCCTAGAGTTTCAAAAGAATTCACAGCAGTTTTGTTCGCTTCAAACCAACACTAGTTGCGCCCAAGGCTATTTTTACTGTTTCAGTATGTTCAATCAAAACATTTACTGATATCTCATAATGGAGCTTATTTTCATTCTCAGAATTCCACTGCAAATCCTGCATATCCAGCTCTATCTGGCTGTTCTAGAATTAGAATATGCACAATAAGGAGTTATGCAGATTGATTTGTATTACAACAAAATTCTACGTGTTGCGTAGACAAAGAAGACTTTGTTTTAAATTACTATGGTCCTAAAAAAGACAACACAATCATTTCGTCAACATACATTTGTCAGTTTGTGTTTCAGTTTTAATGAACGATATCCCTCCCCCTTTCAAAGTTCTAAACTGTTATATTTTCTACAATATGTGATCATTTTAAATCTCCTAAGACGGCTTGACTTGGGTGGAGATGTGCACATTAAAAACTTGGACATTGATTATGTAACAAAATGTACATCAAAGCAGTTGAATGTTTATTCTGACATAGCTTCCTTGCAAGGTCAGATAAGAATAGGGAGCAGATATATACAACTACCTCCTCAGTCTGTTTTAATGGAAATCAAAAATCTGATTTCTTCTCTGCAGGACAACTTATTTGGGAGGATGAATGATTAAGTGCTCTCTGGCTTTCAAATAATGTGTCAGATTTACTGGCAAAAAACACATACACAGCCAGAGAAAAAACCTAATGCTACCACAAAAGTCACCATTATTGTCAAGGTCAAATCGCAGCTCCCCTTCAGGACACAATAAAACTTTTTCATAAGGAATAATATCCTACTCCAGTATACTTCAGCCAAGATCTGTGCAGAAGCAAGAGTAACCCTAAGACAAGATGTCAGAGGAAGTCAAAACATCATCATCCCTGCTTTCTGAGGACTGCAATCCTCCAGTGCAGAATCAATGTGTGCTTTCTAAATCTGTTTTTTTTTTCCCTTGAGCATTCCTGTTTGTTTAGTATGGATTGATCATCACTGAAGTTTTCTGGGATGAGCTCATTTTTCCTTCTCTGTTGTTTTTTTTTAAAAATAGCTGCTGGATTGTGGAGTTTTAAAACATTATCCCTTATTTGAATACATTTTATGTTGTTTGGCAGTAACAGAGTGTGGTAAATTGGCTTCACGCAGTGATTCACAGCACTGCCTGTAAGCAGGAGTATTATTAGCTTTTATGAATGATGCGCAGGTGATAAGGCTTGGGGGTAAAGGAGACACAGTCCATCACAGATAACACTTTGTCCACAGATAACAGCTTACACTCTAGGAGAACTACTCCCAATTAAAGTAATATGTAATATTCATCAGTTAGTCTGAAGCCCTTCCACAGGATAACCAAATTCAATTCCTTTTTTTCCTTTTAATGTTAACATGTTTTTGCTGTTTGCTTGTCTTTTCATCAAATATTTTGCAACCTCAGGCTTAGTTACCTATCTGTTCAGATGTCCAGTATTGTGTCCACACTTCTGCAATAGGTGTTTTTGGTATAGGCGAATCAATTGTCAATCCAAGGTGTACAACAAGTATCCAAAATGGCTCCTTTTACAAATTAATATCTGAAGTTTAAGGAGAAAAGGCTATGGTATGTATTATGGGGAATTATTCTGACTAGGAAACCTCTCTGTTCTTTATATTGATGATGACAGTCATTACAATAAGACAGTAGTCTTAACAAGTCCAAATGGGGGCTAAAATTGTCTTATTTTCGATGCTAAACTCATACTGGTTAGCCCGTAACACTCGGTGTGATGTCTCAGCAAAAATGTATCGACCAATGCAGGTATCATGAGTGAAAGACACCTGAAAAACACCCTGCAAGGCAACTGAAGAGGACCAAGAAAGACAAATAATACAGATAGGCTTAAAACAATTCTTGAGTGAGATCCCTTCAACCACGGAAACAATTAACAATTTAAAATATAATTTAATTCCACAATAACAAACTTGCAGGATTATGGAATATCATGAACACAACGAAATTATGTTCTAAAACCATCTAATTCCTTGTTGTAAGTCATTGCAATGTAAAGATATTTCCTTAAACTGGGATATAGAACATAAACACTCTGGGCTAGGTTTGAGATTCAGTCATGATTAAAATACTGCAAGTTTAAAAAGCTCTTGCGTATTTATAGCGGAAGTCTCACCATCTTCTTTAAAGGTAGATTTGTAACCATTTCAAAGGTTCATGTTGAATTTGTTCTTAATCTGTGAGCATCTGAGGACAGCGTGATTTCCAAACCATGCCCCTTCGAAAACTTTAATGGGATGCACTTGGCATATGTGGATATGAAAACTTAACATTACAGACTGAGGGAGGGAGGGGAGGCTATATCCCTGACAGCTGCCCAACGTTTGCCCGCACTTAACATTTAGAGGCAGGGCTGTTGAAATGCTGAAGAGCTCGTATTTCCCACAGTGCCCAATCGGACAGCGCTGGTGGGTACAGTAGTTACATACTAACAGGCCGACAAGCTGTGTGATAGACTATCAAAGCAATACATCCGTATCGTGTGCCGTACAGATTGCGAACAATGCCTCGAGCGGCTTGTCGACATGATCCTTTCCGCCTCCGCTAATTGGCCTGCATCGCGGATGACGGTGTCCGTGAGTGCACCTGATAAAATACCTCTCCATAGAGCTCTAACATGCACGGGGATGAGACCACCAATGCGTCTTTGCTTGTTTGGCTTTTTCTCAGTCTTTCTCCTTTTTTGCATTGATACAGCAAACAACGAACTGGACACAGGTTAAGTATAGATACGCAGTCACATGGTGTTAAAAGTGCAATACTGAGCTGAAAGAACCCGTATAAATCAGTCAAGGTTTGCGTCGTGCTTAAAATGCTTTACACTTGCGTGAATTGTAAAATGAAATCACAGTCGCTAAAACGTGTTAACTCATAGAAAAGATAAAGTTGTCCTGGAACAAGTCTTTGGAAACTGAACTTTTAAATGCGGGTGTTGAGTAATGTGCACATATTTGAAACTCTTTCAATGTTGATGCAGTGGGGTTATTTCTCACATCATAATTTAATTAGACGTAGGTAGTAATTCTCCGGAACTTACACTTCCTCCACCAGTAAATCCCCATATTTCAAGTGCAGTATCTTCCCGGGACCATGCTTTTTACAGCGTTTGTAACACAAACACATCGTCCTGGTGGAAGCTGTCCTTTTGCCCATCGTATCCCTTATATAGTCATATCAACGATCAAACATCTGGGAACAGCGAATGGCCTCGCAGACGCACGAAGAAGCCTGGGCACACGGAAGGATGGATGTGGTTTCCAAAGACGTATTGGATATCCAAAACAATTCTGTCGCCGCCCCGTGAAAGTACATACTTGACGGGATACAGGCAGGAACAGATTTCATTCCCTCCTGGCGTTTTGTTAGGCACAGAAGGTCTAGACTTTCCTTACGACTAGTCTCCTCCGTTCCACTTCTGATAGCTGCGTGAACTATAAGCAGCTATGGATGCCATCAAGAAAAAGATGCAGATGCTGAAGCTCGACAAGGAAAATGCCTTGGACAGAGCAGAGCAGGCTGAGGGTGAAAAGAAGGCGGCAGAGGACAGAAGCAAACAGGTCTGCATTTTTCATTCAGGAAATGAATATAATCGATTAATCGATAGAAACCGCAACTGTCGGCACCTCTGCTCCACGTGCGATGCCCAAACTTGATGGATCATGGGTCCGAATGGATTATTTCACAGACGATCGCCGAGCGTGAATACGGCACTGAAACAACTAAATACAGTCTCTGAAAGCTTATGTGATTTGAGGAAACACAAAATATATTATTTGAATGTGGCAACTTTTTGTTGTTTATTAACATATTTGTTGGGTGTTGGGGGGGGGGGGGGGGGCTTGGATGATGGGATATATAATTTTAAATCAATATAATATAGTTATATACTTTTGAATAAGTGATAGCTGTTATGTATTATGAATGTGTGATTTGAAGCAGAACTCTCGTTTTTACATATATCTAGTTAGAGGATGAAATAAGTCAATTGGAAAAGAAATTGCGTGCTACAGAAGACGAAAGAGATAAAGTGCTCGACGAGTTCCAGATCGCTGAAGAGAAGCTGCTCAACGCTGAAGAGACGGCCGCAAAGGTATTCTGCTAGTCGTGGAAAGCTTCCCCTAACTTCTCTCTCCTCTCTCTTTGCCTATATGCGCCTCGCGCTCCCTGTGCGCTTACGCACTGCGCTTCCCGCCGCACACCCCATGAAATGATCTTCTAAAACCAAAACTCAGCTCGAAGATGATCTAGTAGCTCTGCAGAAGAAACACAAGTCAACTGAGGATGAGCTGGAAAGGTATTCAGAGGCTCTTAAAGATGCACAGGAGAAACTGGAGCTGGCTGACAAGAAAGCCACCGATGTAAGTAGAAGGTTGTCTCACAAAACGCACTTTTACTTTACTCACTCTGGCGATTGTGGTTTATTGTAAGTATATTAACAGTGCAATATGTATTATGTGTCGATTTTTTTTTTTCTTTTTACTTACACAAGTTCACCTGAGTTACGATAGGTATGGCACACGGTAGCTCCACAGTTCCTTTACATTCATTACTTAGAAAATTTTGTTAGAAAAGATGTTCCAACATAATTTGTGTTGTTAAAATAAACATGGCAAAATGTCATTTTATTCCACAAATATTACCCACAGCAAAACAGTCATTGTGTATGTTTGCATTTGCCAGAAAGAAAATCAAAGTGTTCTTTATTCGCTGTTGTTTAAAACAGCCTGTTGATAGAAATCCAAGTTCGTCTCAAGCACCGGTGCCGATATTAAACATACAAACATGAAGAGAAGATTCCACAGTGAAAATTGAACTTCCTGGAGCGTCGTGTCCAGCTGCAGAACGAGCGTAAGGTTAGCAGGACAGAGCTTTACATAGTAAATTTAAATCTTAGTCGCTGAGACTATGCCTCACACAGGCCGTTAGCATTTACAAAGGTGCGCGTAAGTTTTATCTGTTTGTAACCCTGTTGTTTATGTAACTTATTGTTCCTGAAACACTTGGCGTCAAACAAATAGTTCCACTTATAGCCATTGACAGAAAAAGTTTCGTATTAGTTGGGTGCATTTCACAGATCGTGTTATGAATGAACGATAGAGGGGGAGGGGGTGGGACCAACATTCTCGTAATAGTCCTAGACGAAATGTCGAAATATGTCGTGTTCGTGTATAATGATTTAGGGGGGTTTATGGAATATGCGCCGTTAAAGAAAAATATGCCAAGTATATGTACACTGTACAAGACACCCTGACATCAGAGGATGGACGCATTGCGGACGAGTCTACTGCAGGCAGTAACCTACTCAAGGTGAAATAGCTGTCTCAGCTAGGCAGCTGAAAAAGCAACATTAGCAGTGGACCGTACGAAAATGGCCGTCAGTGGCTTTTTACTGTCTCACTTTCATGGATTTTCAGTTAGAAACCAACTAGCAATAACAGCGCCAAATCACATATCCATATTTTATATATCCACACATCCACATATATATGATTGTGGGCATTTATGGAAATCTTTCATTTCATCTATTAAAAAAACCCAAGTCCCACTAGGTGACATAGTAGCCAAATGGTTGTTGTTGTGATTATTGTAACATTTAAATAATGCATTTTAGATTACATATTTTGCAAGGACCTACCACCATATGACAGGCTTATAACAAAAACTATCGATAGTTGTGTATCTGAAGATGCCTATTTATTGTTTGTCTTATTATTGCATCATCTGAAAGATATACTTGCGTATGACCTAATTTAATTTTGTTGATATTTTTCTATAATGACTTGACTTGGCTGAAGTAGCACAGTAGTGGTGGCGACAGTAGTAGTTTAGACTACAAATAATCACACTGTGACCCCACCTGGTATGGTGCTACAGGCCAAAGAGACTGAGCAAGATCCTCCTAAGAATGGGGAAAAAAAATCTAACATTCTCTTCAGCCATATCTAGATTTAGGCTTCTTAATTGATATAATCAGCTTGCCTAGTGTAATAAAACGTGAAGCAGAGCATTCATCTGTGCCACAAAACTGTTAATTGTTTAAATGTTTTAATAGGATCCAAGTCTTCCTTTCAGTTGCTACCTTTTCATTACTTTAGCTTGTGTCAGTTTCAGCTGAGCAGGTTTAAATGTTTAATTGTAATCGCCTGCCTGCGCGAGCCAGCCATTGGTTAATTAGCCCCACCTGCCAGTTAAGGTCCAGTGAAATACAGGTGCGGTTAGAGGAGACGACACTCTTTTGTCTGCACAGCTTTTTGGGTTTGAGGGTGGAGTCATGAGAAGAACGATTATGGCAGTTGTCCTTTTAGATTCTCCCTTGTAGTTATCCGTATCTACACTGACAAAAGATGGACTTTTTTGTGGTGTATTTAAGGCTACTATGCAGCTGAAGCCTTGTGTATGGTGTAAGGTCCGCCCAGCAGTGTGTTCCGTTAACGATGGCAATGGCAGTGACTTGGCAGGAATCTGATTTTCATGCAGCTTCATCCTCCTAAGAACCGAAAAAAATTAATTCTCTTCAGCCAGTTTTCGATTTAGGCTTCTTAATTTGAATCAGGAGAGCTCAACGGTAACAATGTTGTATCTTGACTTCGATGCTCGTAAGTCGTCGTAGTAGTGCAACGAGAACGTCATCAACCGAGGTGCATTGCCTTAATTGTGCCAGCAGGTGGTGTTCATTATCAACACGCAGACCGTAGGAACATTAACATTGGTTATAAAACCGGGGTACTTCCGGGTGTTAGCACAGATGGTCTTGAGCGTCTCCAAGCTGGTATACTTTTCTTTTGCATCAGAGAGCGTTAATAAATGATGGCAGGATCATCCGTGGAAGCCATAAAAAGGAAAATTAAGTCCTTGCAAGACCAGGCGGACGCTGCGGAAGAGAAAGCAAAGATACTCCAGCGACAGCTAGGGCTAGAGAGAAAAGCCAGAGAAGAAGTAAGCCTTAACGCATAATGGCATTTTCGGTGGACGCTAAAATGTTTATACGTCGTGCATTTTTGCAATGCAAACGTTGAAATTGTCACGTTGTAGTGCATTTTGTAGTCTGCAGTATGCTGCACTGGCAGTGAAAATGAGGTTGGTAGCTGCTCGATGTGATGTAGCTGGCTAGTAACTGAATTACCTTGGTAGTAAAGCGATCTAAGTACGTGTCGTGCAGTTTTAAAGAGCATGCTTGACGCTTTCGGCTTTTATACCGAAGGAGCTGATACGTGCGTATAGCAATTACAGCTAACATCGGTGGAGTGCGTAGTAGAAGACTGGATGCAGTGGCCTCATCAATGCAGGCTAGATTTACGAGGTTTGATACTGGGGCAATTTCAGCATTTGTTAACATGTTCTGGTGGGCAGTGACTTTACTACTTGACCGGAGCAATGGGAGACCCTGTGGCATTTCACAGACGTTAATCTGTTTCAGCCTAGAGCGTGGGTACGGAGCCCTTGTGACTGGGGTCAACTGATTCGTTTTAGCCCTGCATTGAAATGTTCAGTGTAATTTTAGCACTCCAGTGTTGGGAGCTCTGATGCAGAGTGGGAGGTGTGGCACTGTATTGGAAGGCTTCAAGCAGTCATTCCATTGTCACCAATCAACACAGGAGGAGGGTATATGCAGTAGGTGATTTGTTCATTTTTAACAGGGGGGGATGGCAGATGCACACCCAGCGCACACTGCTGCTAACTAGGGGATGGAGAGGGGGGATGGCAGGTTAACAAGGGATGTGTGTTGGTCACTTTTCTGCTAACATAAAATCGCCTACTGGGTATAGGTGTGAAAGTGTCACCTGACTTAAGCTGCTCTGCTTTAAATGTTTCCTGATATCCTTCTGTGTTCATGCACACAAGTGTGTGGGCTGAAATTTACATGCACTTTTTCTTTCTTATGCATTTTCATGTTTCTGTGAATATGCTTGTGTCTTTGCCCTGTGTTCCTATCCGTGCTCCTGAGCATGTTGCAGTTTGACTCTGAGCCGTTGTCTGCTGTTGCACTCCTAGGCTGAGAGTGATGTCGCGTCTCTTACAAGACGATGCCAGCTGATGGAGGAGGAGCTGGACCGTGCCCAGGAGCGACTGGCTGCGGTCCTGCAGAAGCTGGAGGAAGCCGAGAAGGCCGCAGATGAGAGCGAGAGGTTTGTTTGTTTGCATGTGTGCATATGCGTGTGTGGGGTGTGGTTGCTGCAGTAAAGGGTGCTCTTTATAAAAGCTAAATGCATCCTCCACTTCCTCACTGTCTTGAGAATTTAGCCACAGAGAATGTATGTATACATAATGAAGCTGAATTTGGGTAGAACTGTTGATTGAACAAAATAGCTGTTCCATTAAAAAAATTCAGTGAGTAGTGCCCCCCCCAAGCCAGAATGGTAATAAATCTGACTGTTCACTTGTATCTGCAAATATGAAAATGGTGCTTTTGCTATCCTTTCTGTCCCTGGCAGAGGCATGAAAGTTATTGAAAACCGAGCTGCCAAGGATGAAGAGCGGATGGAGTTGCAGGAGATCCAGCTAAAGGAGGCGAAGCACATCGCAGAGGAGGCGGATCGCAAATACGAGGAGGTTAGTTTCCACTTCATTACCCATTCAAGAAGAGCCTCATAGCTGTCAGGCCCCACCTAGGTCACTGCTGATCCCCCCCCCTTTTTTTTTCAGGTGGCACGTAAGCTTGTCATTGTTGAAGGTGATCTAGAGCGTACAGAGGAGCGTGCCGATCTGTTGGAAAGGTAAGGACTTTATTTTCCACTCAACACAAAGCCTCACTGCCCCAATAACATTTTTGTTCCCCTCAATCCCCTGTCTGTTACTGTTTATTGATATCCCTTCCTCCACTCCTTCCACCTTACCACCATCTACAACACCAGTAAGAATGCTGAGTTTGAGGAAGAGCTGAAAACTGTGACCAACAACCTGAAGTCCCTGGAGTCCCAGGCTGAGAAGGTATGTCCAAGTTCAGCCAGACAGTCCTGTTGCCCTATAGGAAGTGCTATGTGTGTACCTGGGCAGGTATACATTGGATGTCTGACACGATTTCCCTCTTCACCTACAGTATTTGCAGAAGGAGGACAAGTATGAGGAGGAGATCAAAGTCCTTACCGATAAACTAAAGGAGGTGAGTCCACAAAGTGGGTTGTAGAACTGAGCATTGTCTTTCCATGTGTTTTGGTATTAAGTGACAGTTGCATCAATCTCTTATAGGCTGAGACCCGTGCAGAGTTTGCAGAGAGATCAGTCACCAAGCTGGAGAAGTCTGTTGATGACTTGGAAGGTATGACTTTATTAAAAGTAATTTCATTTTTAAAAATTTTTGGGGACACTCCAAGTCTGGGTTTTGTCAGTTACTAGTCATGCATCTGTGGGAAATCTTGCACTTTGGTGGTCTCTGGTTTTGTCTCTTATGCCTGTTTCCAACACAACTCTTTGGCTTTTTTTTTTTTTTTTTTTTTGGGAGTGTTCTCATACACAATGCTTTCTGTGCACACTACTTTCCCTCTGCACCCCACCCCAACCACCACCCTGGTCCTCCAGCTCCACTGATCTTTATGCACAGAAACTGAAGTACAAAGGCATCAGAAAGGAGCTGGACCATTCCCCTCAATGACATGACTTCCATGTTTTTGTGCTTAAACCCAGTCCTCCACAAATCCTAGGTGATTGCTTCTTTTTTTTTTTTTTGTTAGGTCATGATCACTATGTTTGAGCCATTACTCTACAGCTGGGTTGAATTTCAAAGCATGCCCTTCTGGTTTTGGTGTGTAGCTCCCAGCATGTATTGTGGCTCTGACCCCTGTTCATTTGTTCTGCCTCCTGTTATCTGCTGCGCATGTGCCATTTTTCAGCTTCTCCATTAGTGTTCTGCCTTTCCTCCACACAGACTGTGTACTCCCCTTTTTGCCGGAGAGGATCTGCAAACAAAGTGGCCTTCAGAAAATACCCATCCTTTTTTCTCCTCCCTTTAATCCTCCCCCCCCCCCCCCAAAAAAAAAAAACTGCATGCTGTCTGAATTTAAATTGTGGTTTAAAAAAAAATTAAGGTGTCCAAAGTGATTATAAAATATTGTTTAATTTGGAGGTCTAGATTTTCTGCTATTGTGGGTCTAATTGTCAGTGGTCACTTGCTTTGTTTGCTGGACTTGTCTGTAGTTCTGACTTTGGCTTTACTCAATCTGTTTACACTGTATGTAAAGCTGCATGTGGGGGCGTTATGCCAAAAGGACATGCTCTTCTTGCAATTCTTGGGTCTACTCACTGGAATATATTACTGACTAGTAGCTTTGACAAATATCAGAAGAGTAATGTTCATTACCCTTCAAAATCCTGTAAAGATCTGGTTATATCTAAAGTATAATCGGTAACAAGTAACACCATAGGGAGTGTTAATACTAGGATGAGAATAGATGAGAGCAAACCTCAAGTCTGACTATAAGGAGCAAACCACTGAACCTCATTGGACATTGAACATCTATAATAGCAATACTCAAATAATGCCAACGTATTGCGGTGTTTAGTTATTCAGAGGTTTGGGTTAACTTTTTCAGAGGAAAAGGTTTGGAAGGGTGACATTCTGTGGAGTGATTCACGGGGGGGGGGGGGTTACCATTGCCATCCCTGTGAATTAGTCAAAATTCAGCAGTGGAGAAGACTTAAAACCATTGGCTTTAGTGAGATGGGGGAATTGCTGCTGCTTCTGTAGACAAATTTGGGCCATATTAAGCAGTTAAAACACACATTAAATTGATTTTAATTGCTCAACCCTGCCCATTGGGTTCTCCTGAAAGACAAGTAACTGGTAATGAAAAACATTTCAGTGAAAGCTGTCCAGGGCTCAGTCACTCCCTGTATTGCTCTTTTCTGTGTGTGGTACTGCTACTTTCAGTCTTGTTTCAACTACAGCTGAATGCTGTGTTTCATAAGTACACATCAGGAGTGCCTTCTGAGCTCCTGAGTTTTAACTTCTGTAAATTCTGGATGTAAAAGACCAATTGTTACTATGCATGTTTCTTCTGATTGCATTTTTTAAATTTATTTTACACTTTCAGGTAATTATAGCTTAGAATAAGTGTTGCTGACAGGTCATCTGAGGTTGCATGGTTGTAATGTTACCATTAAAACCGCTCCCAAAGCACAATAAATGGCTGATCTAATTAGAGTTGACCTTTGGCCAGATTGAGTAAGAAATTTAACTTTATCATTAATCACATTAAAGAACCCTTTAACACATCAGGATTAAAAACTTTGCAAGCCTGCTACTATCAGAACCTTTTTTACTTTTCTACATTAGATGAGCATCAAGATACTACAGTGCAGACCTCCAGTATCAGAGGAAACTATAATTATGTTGCTTTCTAGGTGTACTTTCTATGTCCAAATCTTCCCTGTTTATTCTCAACCTTAATAATGGGCTGATCCTGTTTTCCTTCAGAATTATTAATCACCTTATAACCCTTACAAGGGGTGCTATTTCAGTGTGAAGTGAAACCAGATATTGTGCAGTCCTTAACCTGTCATTGACCTGATCCATCTTTACTGAAAGGCTGTTGAGAGAGGATATTAACTTTACAACACAGTTTCCATCATTCATAAATACAAATGCCATTGACTCATATTCTAACAGCCACTGAGCTGCGTAATCTGACATCACCAGCAGCTGTTTCCTATTGTGATATCTATTATCCAAAGGAAAAGTGAGACAAATTTGTTTTACATAGTATGTTGAGCTACTAAGACTGAATATAAAAAACTGTACCTTCATTTAACAGGTGTGTGACTAGGAAAGTTATTAAATTATAAGAAAAATGTGTTCTGTCAGAGAAATCAAGATGTCTCTGTCAGAGAATAAAGAGAAATTCAAAATGTAAAATGTTCTTTTGGTTTTATGAAAGCTTAGGAATCTAGGCACATGTCGTTTGAGCCTACTGACTTTACAAACTGTAGGAGGTAAAATCGGAGAGTGTTGTGGTATTAATATCACTGCCTGTGTGTAATCCATTAAAAAAAGGATAAAGACTTTAGGGTCAGTACAGTAAGGTCTATCACCTGCCAAAACCTGTCTTGGGGCTCTCCTATGTCATTTAACATGTGAAATGGTGTTTCCCTATGAGTGAAGACTGCCAAGACTATGGTGTACACCACCATGTTTGATCTGAGTGGTTTGTTTTAGAGTTGCTCCCAAAATCTATTTTATTCTCACAGAGGAGGTAGAATACGAGTGGAGTAAACATAAGTTTTTGACTTGATCATTTTTTCTATGCTAACAGCTCTGATCTCTCTCTCTCTCTGTCTCTCTTTCTCTTTCTTTCATTCGTACCTTAACCTGCTTTCCGGCTGTCCAGACCGGCTCTACCAGCAACTTGAGAAAAACCGCCTTCTCTCTAATGAACTAAGACTTGCCTTGAATGAGGATTAGACATAGTCTGGATGTTCAGTTTCTTTAAAACCCTTAATCTTGTTACATCTGTATACTTCCTTATTATGGCTAATGGTGTTCAAGAAAATGTGGGTTAATCAGATTGAAATATATAAAAATACAGGATGGCAAAAGAAACCAAATGAATCAAAATGTAAACCCAGGAATGGTGCCTGCTATCTCCTACATAAGACTGGGGATAGAATCTTGTCATAAGGATGTTTATTGTACTCTCATATATTGAATGCAGAACTGCATATCTCCCTTGTAATGTAATGCATGCCCAGAATATAAGTGCAGTTGTGCTGTGAGGCTTGTTGTGTGTGCTGTGCGCAGGTGGGGGAAAGGGAGATCCTACTGTAGAACAATGCCAGAGTGAAATGCTTGTCTCTAAAATAATTTACATAGTGCTCTGTGCAGTGTGCATGCAGGTTTGGATAAACTGTGCCCCTGATATACATAGATGCTGCAGTTTTGCTTCTTATGGCTAACTTTTTTTTTTTGTTTTTTTGGCCTGCCCACTAACTGTTATATTTGTAATCAAGTCATTTGAGGCCTGAAGGTTTGTGCTGCATGCTGTTGATTGTGTCACAGACAGATACTGTGTCATGATTTTCTAATGTCTTTGTTTGGTGTTCTAACAGAGAAACTTGCACACGCTAAAGAAGAAAACCTCGCTATGCACCAGATGTTGGATCAGACTCTAATGGAATTAAACAATATGTGAAAGTCTGGGGTCTGCCATCAACGTTTTTTTTTTTTTTTTGAGTTGCACCTCGCTTGCCATGACTCATCCCTCCCCCTTCCCCTCTCTTTCCCTGGTGGAAAAAGAATGACCAGAAGCTTCACATTCACACCATCCCACTTCCAGTGGAGCTCAACAAAGGAATAAATCTGAGAGAGGGAAGGACTTTTCTTTGCCAAGAGGAATTTGAAAACGCTAGTATTCATTCAGACTGATTTATCATTTTAAGCTGTCTGCATTTTGTAATCAAGGGTGAATTATCAGGTGGAATGCACTTTGTGCCATTTGTTAAAATTGTTTTCATTCTTTTAATCTTTTTTTTTTTTTTTTTTTTTATAAGTTCTATAGGTAGTAAATGTGGCACAACCATTCCACACTGGTCATTTTCCTTCAGAAAAGCTTTCAGAATTTGCACTTAATTTTAGGTTAATTCTCAATTTATACAGAATAATTTTAAACTTTTAAATTTATTAAGTCCTGACTTAAGCCAAGGTTTTTTGAGACCAATTATTGTTGTTTGTAATTTATGTTTTTTTACTTTATTTTGAAATATTGCTTTTGGAGTGCGTGCATAGGATAAATCTATCCCTCTGTAGGTTCTACTGTGAAGGAAAGAAGTTGATCATATAAAGCTCTGAAGAATTAACAGCTTAGAGTGCATACAAACTGGTGAATGAGAATTTGAAGTTTATAGCTAGTAGTTTCTTAGCTGTGTGCCAATATAGTCATGGTTAGAAAGGGATCTGCACTTCAGTATATATTTGTTTTACTCTAAAACCTGAAACTCTTTACAAGATATATGGCAAGATTATTTTTCAAGATGTATCTCTGGATTGTTTTGCCCTGATTGAACGTAAGGTTCGAAATAGTTTTTCATTTTGTTGTAATTATGTAGAGGTCCAATTTTTTAGTGCCTCATATACCATAAATGACAACTGTGTAAGGTTATAAATAAAACATGTTTTTGACATTTTATAAAAAAAAAAGTGTAATTTTTTGTCCTTGTATTCATTTTTTAAGTCTGTCCAAAATATAAACTACACTTTTGGTTAGGGTTTTTATCCACAAATTGTAACTTACTGAAAGTTTTAATTTATCTGCTACATTTCTTCCGGTCAAATATTGCAACTGTTTGCAGAACATCTACAATGGGGCCTACAGTGAAACCTGGTTACTAGTAACAGCCATAAGATTCTTTTATTGTATGTTCCCTTTTCACTTCACTCAAGCACGACTTCAGTTTGGATAGCATTACGGTCAACCCTCCTAGATACAAGAAACTTCTCAGTTGACTGTAGTGTTACAGTTTAGTGTGGAGTTGAATGCTGATTTGCATAAATTAATTTAGTGATCTTTACTAGTCTTTTAATAGGTTGCAATAAGATCCTTTTAGCGTAGCGGTTGTGACAGCCCAGGCCTGTGAATTCATCTTGATTTTTATGGCTAAAAGACTTGTGGAAGGATTGAATTGGGTACTATTGTAGGTGCATATAGACAAGCGCTGTTGCTTTTGCTTAGAATACCCATTTTTAAACACCAGCTTCATCAATTTCACACCAACAGTCCCCTGCAGACATGAGATTTTTATACAGAAAAAAGCTACCACTTAACAAGTAAGATTAAAATAGTGCCAATTGAAGTACCGTTTCTGGAAATGAACTTAGATAATTATGCATGGGTGGGTTTGCCACTTGCCTGACCTTTTAGCTGATTTTAAAGTATTACACTGTGTTTGTTCGACAGAAAACCAGCCATAAGCTCGTTGTGTGCCACGGTGTAAACGATAATCTCTCCAACAGGTATTTTGGTCCTGACAAAATTTTGATCCATGTGTGCCTGACATCTGCTTGTAATGTTTGTCACAAGTGTACTCATGGATTGCTGCAACTTGGTGAGAGTGTAGAAACCACAAAAAGGTAAATGGTGTATAACCTCTCACTTTCAGCTTTCTCTTGCAGTTTTTTCTGCACTTTGATTCTTTCAACAAACTTTCTGCTGTCTTCACTGCATCCACCTTTCTCTACTCTCTGTCCTCTTCCCTTAATTCTCTCTGTCCTCTTACTTATAGGCCAGCATGACTCGCTCTGCCTTGTCCATGGCTAACAGATTCACTCCTCAAGAACTGGACCTTGTGTTGATGTGCAAAATGGAAATGGGGAAAACCCAGCTCCTCTGCCAATCTGTTCAACTATCAAGCTCTCCTATCTGCATTTTCATCAAGCATAACCTCTGATAAGGCTTCCTTCTATGAATTTAAGATTCAAAATTCACTATCTAATGTATGTAGACTGTTTTCTGTCTTCTCTTCACTCTTCAGTCACCCCCCCCCCCCCCCTCCCGTCTGATCTCTCTGCAGATGACTTTGCAGATCACTTCTACCAGATTACAGACAGTCAAGTGCCTCCAGTCACCACAGCCCTCATTTCCCTCCTCTTCATCTTTTTCTCCCTCCCGTTCTCCTCTTCTCTCTAAGTTCTCTCCACTTTCAGATGTTGATATTGCTCAACTCCTGACATCACATACACCTACCACCTGTGCCCTGGATCCCATTCCCTCACCTCAGACCATGTAGACCATCGTTCCCAGTCTTCTCCCATCCATCTCAGCTCTGATGAATTTGTCACTCCCCACAGACTGCCTGCAGCCTTCAAGGAGGTATGAGTCACACCCCTGCTGAAGAAATGGACTCTTGAGCCATCTGCTGTCCATAATTGTTGACCAGTCTCTCTCCTTCCCTTTCTTTCTAAAATAGTAGAATGTGCAGTGGCTAACCTACTGTCTTCCTTTCCCTCACAGAACATTCTTCTTGACCCCATTCTTCCAGTCTGGCATCAGGTATGGTTTTGTCCTTGGAAGAAATAGTAAGTTGCTCGATTTCAAATATTTTACATGTATTCTATTTCATATTTCATGAAGGAATCTGTTAAAGAAGTGTTTGAAAAGAGTCAAAATGGTGAGTTTTTCAGTAAAGCTGTGCCTTTTCTCAAGTAGTAGACACATTTCCGTTCACTAATATGTTTTGTAATTTCACAAACAGAAGATAAGATAAGATGTATAATTATACATAAAGGTTGGTTTGTACAGCTATTTGTATACCTCCTGTGCTTCACAAGATATTTATTGTTTTTTTATCCTTTGCAATTTGAGTAATTGATACATGTTAAGGTTAGTTGTCTACTTTCATATCAAATGTGTGTGGTGTATACTGAGGCCAGTTCAGATTCAGGCATGTGTTTTCTGAAAGAAGATGCAGATGACTCTCTCTGTGGTTGAGAGGGAGAGAGACTGCTATCAGGATGAGCTGCAGTCCAAGCATGGACAGAGGCAGCCACTGGATGGTACATTATGCAGAGAGTCCTTATTGTCATCAGCTAACATGTAAATTTCCTTGAATTTCACCACTGTCACTATTTGTACTGTAGACAAATGGACGTCCTTCAGAGAGGCTCTGCCTCTGTAAACGCCGAGAATGAAGCACGCGGAAGCCAGATCAAGGATCTGCAAATGGAGCTTCAGACTGCAAAGACGATGTGCCAGCTGAAGAGCAGCACTCTGCAGCAGTAAGCATTGATCCAGACACTGTCATGGGAAAAGACTATATGCTATATGCATACATGGCACATGGGCAGAGAATTAAAATACAAGACCTTGGCATTATGGACATCATTTAGATAGAGACCCTCAGATTTGTTTAAGAAGAAAGCAAAAGATTGCTTTATGAAATATAAAACCTTAACTGTTGAGCAGGACAATTTTCCATTCATCATATGCTTGTTGTAATTTCATAAACTGTACCTTTCGGCGGTGGAGAGCTGTGTTTTCTCTCGTGTAACTGTGGCGTAGGACACATGAAAACTGCAGGATCTGAAATTAATGACTTGTATAGCATAAGCCTGAAGACCCTGTGCTGTCTGTATTGCAGAAAATCCGCTAAGGAGGAGGCAGAATGGCCAGAAGAGCGAGTTTCTGTCAGGCCAAAGGATAGGACTGTGGATTATTTACATTTATTCATTTGGCAGACGCTTTTATCCAAAGCAACTTACATCGGTTCCAGTTCTTTACAATGTTATCCATTTATACAGCTGGATATTTACTGAGGCAATTGTGGGTTAAGTACCTTGCCCAAGGGTACAGCAGCAGTGTCCCAGCAGGGATTGAACCGGCAACCTTTCGGTTACGAGTCCTGCTCCTTAACCACATTGCTACACTGCCGCCGATTATGACGAGAGGGTCGGTGAATTTAAGGAAAACAACATGACTGAGGCTGCCCTCAAGACCGAAGTGAGTCAGCTCACCCAGTACTAATACAGCACACTCCCTTACAAAACCCACACTTATTCAGTATGATGGTATCCTGAAACGTTACTTTAAGTGGAAAATACAGAAAGGATATGTATTGGTTTGCCGTAGATGTTTTAAACATCAACTGATAAATTTCAGTGATTCTTATTCTTACTGTGCACTTTTATGTACCTCATATGTAGCATTACTACACAATACAGAATATAAACTGCTGCTACATTCACTACACTAATTGTTTTGGTGTGTCCAGTGGAACATGAGTTTTTTAAATGCATAAGCTGGCGGTCAGCCTGAACAAACCACTGGGCTGTGTTTGTAGGGTTCACCTGAGTTGTGTGAATCAGAGCTGTTTCTGAACTTGTACCAACTAAAACCTGTGTCTCCTCAGGTTGCAGAGATGGAGAAAATAGCCGAGAAGAACTGGGTAAGAAGGACATAGTCGCTATTCAAAAAAGGCAATTATGTAGTATTGTGGTGTAATGTTTTAATGAAGACAGAATACTCATTATCTTTCCTCCAGCCAACTGCCTATGAATCTGAGAGGGCAATGTTAGAGGCCCAGACCGAAGCCTCCACCCTTCGTAGGAAGTGAGTTCAGTAACCACCAAAGGCCACTTTATATAAATTATGATGAGCATCATCATGGGTAACCATCCCAGATTATGTATTAACTGTCAAATGGCTGTCAATTTGTAGCTGGATTTCATCAGCTAAGATAGTGAGTTCAGTAGTCTCGCCTCTAACAATGATTTACATCCTGTTTGTAGGACTAAATTGTTGATATTACTATTGGGGTTGGCTGAACTAACAGATGTCGGTGACGAGCTGGCTAAATTTGGGAGGACCCTCAAGCAAACCACCCGTGGCTGCCCTAGCAAGCTGAAGCCTGTTGAGAGAGGTGATTCCCTGCACAATGTGGCTTTTGCCCTGCCGCAAAAGTCACACAATACCCTTCATCCCCTACCATTCAATCCTCCTGTTTTTGTAGTCTCTGCCTTGTTGGTGAAATTCAGTTTTTTTATGAATATTTAAAGAAATTCAAATGCCCTATCCATCAATGGCCCAAGCCCAAGCCACCCACCCATTAATGTGCGATGCTCTATAAAGTACGGCACTTGGAGTAGTACTCACTCAGTTTCCCTCACTCTGTCTCAGTCTCTCAAAGATTTTAGTTGTTTTCCTCTAATTGTATAAGAGGCAACTGCACACAACTATCAGATAAACAAATATACACTTCCAGTGTAGTGTTGTATTACATGCTTAACTGGTAGGCCTGCTCATATTGCATTCAGTTGATTTTCTCTTGAGATCCTTGCAATATGTTGATCCTACATCGTTGTCTGTTCTCTTCTAGATGTTTATGTCAGAAATGTGGCATCTTCACATGCCCTGGATAAATCAGTAAATATAATTCCTCAAGCAGAAATGCAAAGCGGGAGAGAAGAACACCCAGAAAGAAGAAAGGGTGAGCTTATCTGAAACTCTGTCCTCTTTTTGTCTGAGGGTAGATTCTAATTTTAATTCAGTGCCATTTTTGAACAGATTAAAATGTATTTAAAAGTTGTATTTCACACAGTTGTAGTCAATACCTTCACATACTACAGATGCCATAGTTGTTTTTTTTTTCCGGATCATTATCAGTTTGTATTCTCTCACATCAGATAGCTGTACAATGTGTTGATACTGTGCAGTGAACAGTTAAGAACCAGGTAATTGTCTTCTGGTGCAGCTGAAGAATATTCTGGCTGATTTTGAGGAGTAAAAGCGCCAGTATGAGGACCAGCTGCTGGCTGAACAGCTACACAGAGAGGAGCTGGAAGGTACTTTACACTCATGTATTTTTTTATCACCTATTAATTTGTAAATTCCTATGTCTGAATTGTGGCCGTTTGTGGTCAAGAGTGAATTAAGCTGATGGAAGAATTTGGTACGGAGGCAGGGGATCAGTGTGATCAGGAACGCAAGGGGCTGGACACTGAGAAGACGAGCCTGCACAGTGATCACACTCCATAGTAGTAAGTACCAGTCAAGACACTTTGAAGCGTTCTGCATACATGACGTTATACATATGCTAATATTCTAAATGTTATTGTAATTTTGCTTGCAGTTACATAAATAAGTATTATTGAAAACATGCAAACGTAATTGAAAAGACGAACATGCTGTGTTCTTATGTTGCAATTTCTTAACTTTAATTTCTTTTCTCCTGCAAATTGTTTGGTGGTAGTCACGTGCAAGCCCCTATCCTCTCCATGTTGCATGAAACCCGCTGGTAGGGAATGGGCGCAGAAGGCAGCCATGATTCCCGGAGTTCAGAGGCAGCGTTCCGACCAGATCCTGGTGAGAAAGTCTATCCAATACTAGTACATGAGTACTAGTACTCCCCATGCAACTTTTACATTTATCTTGTGTCTTGTATGAGTATATTCCTCTAAGTTAAGCATTTGCTAAGGTTCTAAGTTGACTTAGGTAGGGTGACCATACATCCTCTTTTTCCTGGACATGTCCTCGTTTTGGGACATAAAACATGCGTCTCTAAACGAGGACGTGTCCGGGAAAAAGAGGACGTATGGTCACCCTAACTTAGGTTGACTTATTTCACTTGTTTGATTTGCAGTAACGCTATCTTTTGTACTCTGTATGTGACATTTACCTACAATACAGCTTGAATACTATTGGCGTGTTCACTACACCGTTTCGGTGTCTCCCTGTAAGCCTCTCAATGATTTTGCTTTTCAGGTTCCATTTAGCTCATCACCTGCCACTCAGAAGGATACAGCTGAGCACTGGGTAGGTAGGACATGATCAGTGTTTTTGTGAATCCTTGTATGACCAAGACAGCATATGAACTCCTCTCATTCTTCTCCATCTGCAGCCAGAGCTTCAGTAAACCAACCGAGAGAGAGAGACAGCCAGCCAGCCAATCCGGCCCCAAGCGGAACAAGCAGAAACAGCGATGGGTTCCATTTAACCCCTAAATAACCAGAACCTGAAACATTCAGTTTCAGAAATAATAAAAAAGAATTCTATTAGAATTTTAAGAGAATTTGGTGAAAACTCGGGATACAAAATATGATCTTAAAAAGCCTGGAAAAACCAACCATATATCAGGCCCCAAATGGAATCAAAATGAAATAACACACCAAGGTTTGACAATTTTAATAAGCTCAATAAAAAAGGAAAGGTAAACCTTTCAAAGACAATCCAACATACCTACACTGCAGGGACTTTCTCAAGGTCAGCTCAAATGCCTGTCAGGCAGTGACACAATTACCAAGGAATCTGATTTCCAGACAGATGATATTTCTCCGTGCAGCTGAAATGCTGCGGTTTGCAAATTGCAGTAGGCAGCTCAGAGGTCCAGGAGGTGCTGAGATAATAGATGAGAGATAATAGATGATTATGTCCCATAAATAATCTCTCATCTATTATCTCAGCATCTGTTATCATCTATCACCACAGTCCTACAACTTATCAAATTAAACTTGTTCATTTTCCAGTTATTAACAGGAAAATTTTCAAAATTAATGTAGAATATTTTTGCAGTTTGTTCAAAAACTGTGAAAATATTCTACTAACTTTCGTTAACTAACTCTCGTTCAATATAACTTTAGTGGCAACATATTTAACAAAAGTTAGCCAAGTCTCCTCAGTTCCAGTAAGACAATAGCTAACATTGATCAGATTTTACGCAAGTTATATCTTATAAAGCCAAAAAAGCCTTCCATTATAACAAATTAAAGTTAGTCTTGCATAGACAACTAACACCTACCACCTTTGATAAATTATGACAATTCAAATTCATGATGTCACATTGGTGAGCTCGCTGCTACTGCTAACATCAGTTTAGTTGTTTCTGGCGTTCAGCACAGCAACCAATTGTTCACTACATTGTACCGTTTAAAAATGAGTTTAAAAAACAACAGACAACATATGACGAAACACCTCCACCCGTGGCTAGCAAATCATAAGTAGATGGAATGCACAGGACATCAGCATCGAGCACACAGGAAGAGTGAAGCTGTCAGGATATCAGCGGCTGCTTCCCACAGCGACCACCAGGCATCCTAATAACAGCCTGTCTGGGTTTTCTGGCTGCCACTTCCACTAGACAGAGGCACAAAGAGGGGATATACAGCATATGCGGTGCATAGGGGCATCACCAAAGCCAGCTTTAAGTAGTGTGTTCTTTCACATAAACATCCGGTTAACTATAACTAAATTAAATATTATATACATCGGCTGTATGTGAACCAAATTTATGCAGTATGTGAAGCGCTCCTCTTGGTCCTGCCGGTTCACATTAAGCAACGTGCAAACATGAATGATAGTATTGAAAGCAGTGTGTCAGCAGTGTTGACAGTCCTGTTTGCACGAGGTCACAGCCAGGTGAGGATTCAGTTACAGGTGGGGTGAAAACACTTGTCTGTATTTTGACTTCCATCTCAACACTGCCATGTTGTCAAGCGAGTATTGACATAAGGGCATGTCAAGTGAGTATTGCTCTGAACTCTTTCTAGCGTAGGTGCAGAATGGCCCCACATATCAGTGCAAGACCTTTCAACTGCTGCTGTGTCCTGTCAGGAATATGGGTGACAAGGAGAAGTTGAGGCTGAAGGTGAGAAGTACCATGGTGAGATGGGATTCACCACAGGCTTGGCAAATGGCAAAAATACAGAGGGGTGCACTTGCAGTCCAAGGGGGGTGGGGGGGCAAAACATATGTAGACATTAGGATATAAGGAGACAACTGGGGGTGCACTGAGGTCCGTCTGTCTGTCACCCTTAAGCACCCCCATAGCACTGGCCCTGATTCGCCAGACAAAGTAGCTCTGCTACACCTCCCTTCCTCCTGATAGAAAAGGAAAATGAAATGTTACAATATTAACTCAGTGTCATTCACTTTTGTATCGTTACTTTTGCCCATATAAACTTGTCTAAAGTAATTGCATAAATGTGGACCTGATCTGTTAGCACTTCCCCTCTCCAGGAGAAAAACTGAGAGGTCAACTATTAGATCAGCTCGAGCCTGTCTGCAGCTGAGGACACAGGTTGTGCAGCATATCTTGTGCTATTTGACAGAAAAGATTAGCTGTAGTCTGGGTGTCTAACGGAAGCAGTAAATCATAATTTATGAGATATTAGTGGCATGCATTGGCGTCACTAATCACTGTGCACTGTGGGTATTTGCGTGTCAGAGATGTCCCCAAGTTATATTTGTCAGTGCTAAACATGTTATTTTGGCACTGTTGTTGGCATTCCACACAATATTTTCAGACGATTGGGTTCCATATTGGGTTCTTAGTGATCTTCATGGGTAATCTGTTGTGATTTTTTGTTTGCTTGTTTGTTTGTTTTGTCCTGGCTTTCATTTTTAGTACATGGAAGCTGAATAGGATTGAAATATAAGAACTTTAATGTTAAATTCAAGCTTTCATTGATTTCCACCATCATCATTCAGAAGAAGAAGGCAAATACTTGAAACGTTCATGTGCTCAAATATTGTTAGGTGAATTTTACTTCATTCAGAGATGGTATTTGTTTTTGTTTTGGTTTTGTTTTTTTATCATTTATGTTCAAAAGTGTGCTTAGTTGTCATGGTTAAATCAATGAATAATGGGTGCAAATGGATGTAATAAACCATTTTCAATGGATTGATATGTGGGAGAACACTGAGGTTAGCTCATTTCAGAACTCCAGTGTATCTATGAAAACAAGAAGACCCCGGGCATTTTGACTATGACGACCACTTTAATGCGTCCCCTTATTAGTGCCATCTAGTGGAAAATGAAAGTATTGCGCTTTCCTTCGGAGCGCAGCGCACTCAGTTAATATTTCTAGGGTTCGTCTACTGCGCAAAAAGAAGCAGAACTTCTATCAACGAGAGCAATCGAAATTACACTTACAGTGTTCTTGCAGCAGGCTCTTGTTGTGTTTACTAACCCGCTGCCCAGTCATGAGATTCCATGGGGCTGAGTTTTGGCAGAACTGGACAATCGTGTGCCACTCATTTACAGCGGAGAACATATGACTACTGCGGCATCGACAAGCAAGCAAAAAGTTCGCTCAGACAGTTTACGATTGGCCTGGATTTAACTCCCGTGCATGCATCCCCAAAACCTGGAGCTTTCCAACTATGCTAATCAATTCACAGGTTATTGACAGGGGAAAAAATCGCTGTTTAGTGATAATTAACCCATTGAATCTTAGAAGCATTGAAGTAACTGTGATAGAACTGTTTGCCCTATTTTGACATTTGTATTTTACATTCATTATTGACAATTGAATTGGATTCAAAATCTTGACAGTTTCACCTTGAATTATACTGTATGTAGTATGACAATCTTTCGCCGTAAATTCCAGACTGTGAATTTGTTTTCCTGTGGTTGTGTTCGGTAAATCCACTCCTTCCTCGTGCATGAGTTTGGTTTTAGCTGATGTATAGGCACAGTGGGATATCATCATGAAATGGATACACCCGAAGTAAAATCAAGGGGGCTCAATGTGGTATTTGATAAAATGTATAGCGGCACGATTTATACAACATGTAACCTACAGCATTGCCATTTATGGAACAGGATAACTTTTTAGGCTTTTTTAAGGTAGTTGTTCTCTGTGGGATTTTAAAACTGCTTGCAGCGGCAAATTAATCCGTTTTAAAGGTATGCAATGGAGCCGACGCATATTTAGGAGGGAGTTACCGCTGTTGTGCTCCCGCCTCCCAAACCGCTGTTGTGAGGCTCACCACCAATTTGACGTTGATGGTGTATGTATAAACAGCACTTCTCTGCTTAGCAGCTCTAGGTAGTGGTTGAAATAATATCAGGCACGTCAGAATTGACAGTGATATCCCGAGGGTTTTCAGTCGAGCTGAGGCTTTTACAGTAGCCTAAAAGGAAAATATGAAGAAAGCACAGTTTAGTGACATTTACAATTTTTCCACTCCGTATAAAAGATAATTGTTACACGTACACGCGCGGGTAAACTCGTTGCTGCCAATGTGCGTTGATTTCGCACGTTCTTTCAGATTCAATCTTCAATCTTAAATTCGGCGTTCTTCATGCGATGTCTGAGTCGGGATTTGATTATTTTAGCCTGTGACGTTTGGCACGGTCTAAGTGGCGCAGGAATTGTTGTGGAGTAACTTCTGTCCTATATCATACAAGTTAGTTATGTATTATTTGTAGTCGTTTTTATTAAAATACTTTATGTTTGGCCGTTCAACATGTCGCGGTTACTCGCATTTTCGTTGGATGTTTTAGGCTTTAGGTGTAAAGACGGCCTCCCGCAGAAAGCACGCTCTTTCTCGTCTTTGTGGACAGCTAAAGCTAATAACTACACGTTCCGCAAGCAACAGTCAATTGTCTATGAACAGAGTCGAAGCGTATTCACATCGCAACGACAGCGCACATTTAAGTTTTTTAACGTGACGCAATCAAAGGTTTGGATTTTAGGGCTCGGTGCTGGTTTTGTATTGGCTTTAGGCTTTAAAAATGTGTACTTTGACGAACGTTGTGAGTGCGACAAAAGAGAGGAAGAATGCAAAAGGTCTTTGAGATATACTGCGGCGATAGAAATCAGCCGAGACCTGCTTCAGAGGATAAAGGTACAGGTATTCAAACGCTTTTTTTGTTGTGATTATTATTATAATAAGCTTTGTCTAAAAGTGCAATCTCAGCGCCTCGCTAATTTGTTTACACTGCGGGAATAGTGGTCAGTGACAGCAGTAGGCTACGCTACAGTGGTCATGGGACACAGGCGACAGCGATTCTGGCTGCTATAGCTACATGTCACTGTGGACTTTAACGTTGGACGGATCTAACGTTAAATAGAATCTCAAAACTGCATTTTCTATACCTAGAACAGGCTAGAAGTAATTTAAGCTGTTTTCAAATCTGTATTTATTTATTTATTTATTTTCATCTCAAAATATTAGCTTAAAGCAAGGAGTTTAGCCAGGTTACTAACGGTACCTCCTTGCAGAAAGTTTAAAAGTTTGGAGAGTAGCTTGCTCGGTTATTGAAGCATCTGTCATGAAATGATAGCTGCCAGTTGTTATGGGGAGCCATTTAGCTGACGATTTAGCTTATTTGATACAGACAGCATTTTTTTACTTCAGAGAGCTTTCCTCTTGCATGGAAATTTAAGTGATTTATATGTCTCAGTCTCACTTGTCCCTTTCTTCTTCCCGCTGAGAAAGGATGAAGTCGGGGCCCCGGGGATGGTAGTAGGGGTGTCGGTGGATGGGACGATGGTATGGTGTGAAGGTTGGTGTTTTTAAAAGACTTTGCAATTAGGATATAATTGCAGGTGAGGGTTTTGTTGTGTTGTTGAAGAAAGGTGTGTGTCTAACATGAGACTGTGCGAAGGTCTGGGTTATGCTGATTTGGAGAACAGGGTGCCCTGCCGCCCAGAGACAGTGATGAGGATCGCCAGTATTAGCAAGCCTTTAACGGCCGCTGCTGTAGCCAGACTCTGGGAGGAAGGCCGGCTGGATCTCGACGCACCGGTGCAGAAATACGTTCCTGAATTCCCAGAGAAACAGTTTGAGGGAGAAGACGTAAGTTATATATAGCCAAATGTAACAGAATGTAATTCCTCTCAATATTAGGTAATCTAACTACATCAGGACATCTGTAGAGGATCCGTTACACCCCTCTTTCCCCACAAGATGTCGCTGTCTGACTGTAATTTTTGCTTTAGTGTTGGTTGCAAATGTACATTTACATTTATTCATTTGGCAGATGCTTTTATCCAAAGGGAATTACAAGCGATGTAGAGTACAACACCAGCAGAAAATGTAAATGGATGAAGCATACATTTTTCCCTATGAATTCCCAGGTGACAATAACTCCACGGATGATTCTGTCCCACCTGAGTGGGATTCGTCACTACGAGAAGGATGTAAAGAAGGTGAAAGAAGAGAAGGAGAAAGCAAAGAGACTTTTGAAGCCACCGGAGAAGGAGAAAAACGTCAGTGAAGACAAGTTAAAAAACGAGGAAAGTGGCACCAAGAGTAAGGAGACCAAGAAGGCACAGAAGAAGGAGTTTGACCAGGAGGAGTACTACCTGAAAGATAGTTTTGAGAGTGTAATGCAGGCTCTAGACCTGTTTAAAGATGATCCACTTATTTTCAAACCAGGTAAGCTGTGTGGTTGGTGAATAACAATAGCCCACAATCGCACAGCTGCATAAAGAATGTATACCATTGAAACAGTAAATGTTAAATAGAAAGCATTGTTTCAGTATTGTCAAAAGTATGGCAGTATTGATGTGCACCAAGTTATGGGAACATGTTCTCAGATAAAGCGTGGTAGTAGGGATGAGCAGCATGCGGTATTTGTTCTCCCCAGGTACCACTTTCCTCTACTCTACTCATGCCTACACCCTCCTCAGTGCAGTAGTAGAGAGAGTGGTTGGCCAGCGCTTCTTGGATCACATGATGAAAATGTTCCGGGAACTCGGTATGCTGAACACTGTGCCAGATGAGAACAACCCCGTTATATACCACCGCTCAAGGTAATGAGTCATTTGCGCTTGTCCAAGGTTAATCAATTTTACTGTTACTACAGGTCAGTTATGATATGTCAGGCAAAGTGCAAGTGTATCGTAATTTAAATCATATTCAGTGGCTGGGCTTCCGAGACTTGTGTTGTGAAGCAAAGACTGTTTTTTTTTTTAGAGAAAGTCATTTTTATTTCAAAGTTGATAACAGACAAACATCATTAAAGAATCAGGACAGCTGTTGAAATTATATTTTTTAGTTAGTTTTTTTTCCTCAAAACTCCAGCTGCCTTTTTTTTTGTTGCAGATTTTACAACTTCAATAAAAAAGGTCGCATTGTGAATTGCCCCTACGTGGATAACTCCTATAAGTGGGCGGGTGGTGGGTTTCTCTCTACTGTTGGAGATCTGCTGCTATTCGGCAATGCCATGCTCTACAGCTACCAGATGGCCCATGTGAAAGACAGTAGAGGCCTCCTGCCTGGGTTTCTCAAGCCAGAGACCACCAGGAACATGTGGGCCCCAGTGGACAAAACAGAGGCCTCTTGGGACAAAGATGGACAATACGCTATGGGCTGGCTGGTGGTAGAGAAGCAGCAGAAATACGGGATGTGCAGGAATCGCAGGCACTACGTCTCACACACAGGGGGAGCTGTAGGGGCAAGCAGCGTCCTCCTGGTGTTGCCTAGCGAGTCGGTGTTGTCTCGTGGAGATCCTCCTGCCCCCCCTCAGGGAGTTGTGGTCACCATCATTACCAACATGCAGTCTGTGGGACTCAACAGCACTGCCTGGAAGATTGCACAGGAGTTCGACAAAGCCAAAGGAGACTAAGAACTCTGCACTGAGGGCCATGTGTGTGCGAGTGTGTGCACACATGTCTGTTATGAAATTGATGTTGATACCACTTTGGCAGCATCCTCGTGAATTGTTGTCAGCTTTTTAAGTTGTTTTTACATACTGGTCGATCTCAGTTAAAATGAATAAAAATATTTTTAACTCGAGTGTATAATTATTTATTTATTGCATTTAAACACCATGGTTTTAAAATGAGATTTGTTCAGAGTACCTGTTCTCAGCTGAAACGTAAAGTATTAATCAAAAGGGATGCAATTATGTAAATGTTATTTTTTTTCGTATCGGAGAACGCGGAACTGTGGAGGACTCAAAATTGTGTCGCTAGGGGGCAGCAATTAGATGCTTTACAAAGAAGGAACGAATGCGTGGTCTTTTGACAGAATAGGGGGTTCAAAGGTTAAACTTTCCGACGAATCCAATGGATCAAGCGTTTCTCTCTGTAGAAAATATGGATGGAAATGTGGAATTTCAATGCACAGCATCTGGAAGCAAAGCAGGTTATGTTTTAAGTAATGTGGCCGAAGTGGTGGAGAGAATTCTGACGTTTGTCCCGACCAAATCATTGCTCCGCACTGCTTGGTAAGTGGCACATTATCGACGATTGATAGCCAGCTGTATTGAACGGTCTGACTCCTGCTTAGATAGCGAGTTACCTGGCTGGATTACCGCGTAACGCATTCAGGGAGACTGTCTGGGTCGCTTCCCACTTCAAAAAGTGTTTCCCGAAATGCTTCCCTGACTCCATTGTTGCTGGCTGACTAATAGCTTCGTTTGCAAGTCAGAAAGTCCAAAAGTGAAAGTAATGACCTGGGTAGCGTTAGCTAGTTAGCTAGTTAGATAATCACAGTACAGTCAAATGTTTGTAGTTAGATAGCTTTTATTGTGACTAGCTGTATACGGTTTAGCGATAGATATCCTTAGTTTGGTACATTATGCTGTATTGTAGCTTTAAGGCAGTGAAGAAGAGAGGGTTTAGCTTTCTAGGTAGCTAGTATTTTACGTGTAGCAACGCCTTGGTACCGCCTTTGAATATGGATGCGATTTTGGTTAGATCTAATTAGTAAGACAATCAGATAAGAAGCAGCGCACAATTAAAACGTTCGTTCAAAAAAATTGATCGTTTAAACTTTGCACTAGTCGAGTGATAAAAGAGGTTTATGAACTCAGTATAGTTAATATATTTATTATCCAATGAAGCGGGTACACTAATTAATACCACTTATTTTCCACACATGCATTCACTGTCCGAATGTCAGTATGTTATCATGTTCTTTCTTGCGGTATATTTCACCGGCAAATCGAGGAGATCTGTTTTGTCTTACTGTTCCTCGTTGTTTTCCGATGGAACCCAAACCAGACATCGCATGCTGCAGCCGCAAGTAGCAGTGTTGTAGCAGTTGTGAAAGACAGTGGGTTTAGAGTTACATTGAGTACGTTTACGGCAAGGTTACCTAAGCGTTCCCAAAAGGGTGAACTGAACCACCGAGGTGGCTGGCACAGTCAGTTGGACACCTTTACCATTTTGACGCGGCCACTGCACCCAGGACATCAACCTCAGAAGGTATCCAAAAGATCGTGCAACCTTTTGCCATGGTGCTGATGAGGGATAATATCCAGAGAGGTTGAAGTCCAGAGGAGCCAGCATGGCGCACAGTTTCACAACCATGAAACAGAATGGCGTTTGGTGCACTGGTTTCCATGGCAGTTGTAACCCTCACCGTAATGCCTTTATGTCTTCAATGACAGTGTGTGCAGGCTGTGGAGGAACTGCGCCCTCCGTGTGCTGAGGACGCAGCAGAGAGTGACCTGGGTGTCTTCGACAGGGTCGGGCAGCGGTGAAGGGCATGTCTTGTGCAAGAATTTGGTGGAGGAGGTGGAGGTGAGGAGTGATGTTGTCCACTGGGCCACCTTTTGACCACCATGTTATTGTCTCGGACACCAGCCTGAGCGAAATATGCTTTGTAGGGTATGACAGGAGTGGCTGGAGTGATGTCTGTTAGTACAGTGGCTATGGCTCACAAAATGTTCATCAGTTGCGTATAGTTTATCAGTTACTTAATCTGTTTCTGGAACTTTACAGAACATTTACCTGCTGCCCCAGACAGTTCTGTTAATGGTGGACAGCGAGACCATTAACGGACAGGATTGTTGCCTCAGGCAGAAGAAAGGTAAGACTTGATTGGTAATTTTGTTTTTAATTGGAGCAAGCATTCCAGTCAAGCATGAGACAGATGACTGAATGTATCGCCACATACAAATTTATTCATTGTGAGATGGTGTATTGGCTTTGTTTGAGGGCAGTCTGAACTGGTCCCTTCAAGGTAGCTGCATCACAGAAAAGTATGTAGGCAGATCGCACCACTACTGAGAGACAGAGGGAGGTAGTGTTAGTTGCTGTATTGAAACTGTTGGAAAATGTGATCACGCTAACACTATATATAGTGATTCTTGACTGTGGGTGGCAGCAGATAGGTTTAAGCAGAAGTCAATTATAGCTGTTTCTTCAGGGCAAGGAAAAAAACTGCAGGGGTCCGTCAGGGAGCAAAGCATGACCTTTGGTGTGTGCCATTCCTTACCCGTTTCTTTCCATTTGCAGCCAGGAAGGCAGACAGTGTAGATCCAGCAGAGGAGCTGAGCATGCTGTTTCCAAGAGGCTGCGAGATTCTTGGGATTGCCACTCCAGGCGTTGTGTGTAAGAGCCTCCTGCTTTGGTGTCTCTTCAGCTCCGTGAAGGCTCACCTGTGTATCTCAGCTAATTGAAACCAGCTTAACCATACTGAGAAACTTAGCTCCTAACTAGCTTGGTGGTAAAACCATTTGCTGAGCTCTTCAGATGGGGTTCAATCCCAGACTTCAGTGCCTGGCTTCAATCCCAGCTGTGTTATTTGCAGATGACGACCCCTTCATTCCATTAATGATAGGGTTGGATAGGTCAGACAGGGTTTCTTCATGTCATCACTATCAGGCATCCTGTGATTTGTCTGGAACCTGCAAGTTGCTTAGGTGATATCAGTGGATGGAGAAGAACTATCAAGTGAGTGTTCTTGGAATGCATTCATATTGCATTCATTAGAACAAGAAATATCTGTTCACAGAAACAGCCGTGGAAACCGGTCCTTGACATGGCTGACCTAAGCATAAATGTTGGCCTCAAATGTCTGTCTTTGTTCAGCAGGGTCTTTTTTGTTGTTACTAGAGAGCCAGTGTCAGTTTTTGGCAGGATACAAGTGTGTTCAGAGCAGGCGAACATTGCATACACCATTCTGAGAGAGAGCGACATTCTCATTTAGCTGAGCGTTTTGAATCCTTACCAGCTCACTTAACTGTATCACAGACGAGCGAGTTGCCTGTCAACGTAGCCTCCAAGACGTATATCTTTTCCTGTTGTGGAGCTGTGAGGAAGGAAATGACATGCCTTGTGTTCAGATAGATTGTCCTTTGATCCTACTGTAAGGATGCATGTCTTTTACTGCTCTGAATAACATATGTACCTTGGAGAGGGCAGCAGCAGGTCATTGGCAAAGATACAGGAGAGTTTTGAGTCGATGCCTTTTTTCCAAAGAGTGTACAGACAGATCTGTGGCTGTCTGCTTTGTGGGACAACCAGTGTAGGAAAGTGTTTGTCGTATATGTGTGCTTTCTGGAAGTGGCCATATGAGGGCCTGGCCTTGTTGCCTTAATTAAATAAAAGCTATAAAGTCCCTCAGTGGAGATTACAATAGGGATCTGGAGTAGGGCTGGGCGATATAGCTGTTGCAATATATCGAATAGCTATTTTTAGCACAGTAACAGCTATCCCTGGTTAAGTTTTTTCCCATATTTTTTTCCCTTTAGTCATACCTGATGCAGGAGCACACCCCCAAAGTTCAGTGAAATGCTTCCGGGGCCGAAAAATATCACTTGTATCTACATGTTGGTTAACTTACCTATTAGCTTTGAAAAACACATAGCATATGTTTTCATTAGAGTTGCGGAAATAATGCGTTAATTTCTATTGATTAATTATAGAAAAAATCACGCATCAAAAAAATTAATGCAGATTAATCCCACTCTCTGATGCCCCTTGACCCCATATGTCACTGTGCATTTAAGCATTTATCATACCCAACTGCAGGCTATCTAGATTCTTTTATTTCATACATGGAAACGTATAAACATTTGCACTGACAGTAAATACGAATTAAGTTCACATTGGTGTAATAAACGATTGCATCGGAACATCTGTAAAACAGAGTGATACATATATAGTTAAAAGTGCCAGTGCTGTTATTATGAATATCAGCACTCATGGAATGCCTCTTGTCCAATGAAATTACTTGGTTGGAACTAACTTGTATAAAGCACAGTTTGAACATAAAATGCTTCTCACGGCAAATATTGATATATGAGATTAATTTAGATTAATTCATCATAAAGCATGTAATTAATTAGATTAATTTTTTAATCGCTTGACAGCCCTAGTTTTCACTCTTTATCTTTGTAGCCATGTGTTTCTATCTACCACATAGAAGCAGCATAGTGCTGTTGCTGTGATATCAACATTGAATAGATACGAGTGGTGTTTTTTTCCCCGGAAGCATTTCACATGGCCTTGGAAAACTGGAGGTGTGCTCCCACATCAGGGAAAAAAATACGGGAAAAAACCTAACGCTACGTACCAGGGATGGCTGTTATTGCGCTAAAAATAGCTATTCTATATATCGCGACAGCTATATCACCCAGCCCTAATCTGAAGCCATATAACTGCTCAGCACTCCGGAAAAGTGCATCCATGGACAACCTCAAAAACCAGTAAGTAATTTCATGGGATTTTGGATGTCCCATGTTCTGAGAGTTCGGTGAATGGTGAGATCTGAGGCAATGGAGAATTGCTGTGCATAGCAGTATTTCTGTTGTAGCAGAGCCTGCCAGTAAAGATGGAATTAAATTAATTTGGCCCAGTTGGGGTCATCTTGCTGATAGCAGATACGGCTTCGGGAACACAGTGCACTGTTCCCTTATCTTAAAATAGGGGCCCTTTTATCATCATTCAGATAGCGGGAATGTAAACAAGGTTCAAACAGAGTGGCAGTACACAAGAGAAAAGGGACCTGTATTGAATTGTCGTACTAATGATACATGAAACCAAAATGTGCTTGGCACAGGTGTACCATTTAGTTATACTTTGACAGTAATTGATCATCTCTGAGTATTAGAAGTGTTTAAAATACTTTGTACATAGTTTCTGCTTACTGTAGTATATACTTTAACTAGACAGTTTCTTCCTTTCTTTCTTTCTCTCCCTCTCTCTCTCTCTCTCCATCTCTCCCCCCCACCCACATTTTTCTAGTGACCCCCAGTGGTTCCTGTTCCAGCATGCCCCAAGAGCACCAGGATGGCGAGGCTGGCTTTGCGCTCATGTTCCCCAGCATAGATGGAGTGACCATTCGCCCCTTCCACTTCTGCAAGCAGAGCCTTTCCCAAACTGCTCTGGAAGATGCAGGTGGGTGCACTATCTAGCTTTCCCAATGCTCTTGAAAACCTTTTCAAATGTTTTCATCTTAGAAAAAACACTGAATATGGGCAAAGATACCGGTATCTTTGTTGGACGTGGAAGATCTAAGAAAGTTATGAGTTTTTCTCAGACAGAGTAAAATATACAGGTGTTTTTAGTTCATTCTTGTCAGCTTGATGTTATTTGCTATAAATCTAGCAGTATCTGTGTGATATTACAAACAGCTAGGCTATCTCACTGGTCTATGCATTAAGCTCATCCACAAGTGAATGCCTGTACAGTGCCGGTCAAACCTTTCAGCAAAATCAACGGATTGCAATGAGATGGGGAGAGACAGAGAGTGAGATGCATTTGTTTGTTATTAAAGGATTGGCATTTCCCTTCACACCTAATTAACCATGATTTCTCTTGTATTACTGCTGAGATTAGGGGCATTGCAGTTAGCCATATACATCTTGAGCAGAATGAAACTGATGAATGAAAGGAGTTTGTTTGTACTTGCGTTTTTACTGCAGGAGTTGTTTTACATGAGGACCCCACAGCACCACCTGCTGGTCAGAGAGTGACAGCACCTAGTCCTGCTAAATAGCCTTCTCCATTGCCTCTAATCTTTTTTTAATCGTAATGATCATTTACAAATTATACTGGGTGCTGTCATGGGTAGAATTGCAGTTGATGTCACATGGTTAAGTGCCAGTGAATGGATACAAAGCTCTCCTTCCACTTGACTTGAGTGATTAATGGAGATATCCCTTATAGTAGCCATATTGGCTTGGTGTTTTAATGTTACTTTGCCAAAGGCTATCAGGCCACAGCAGTCAGGTGGTATTAATGTATAAATGGAAGCTGAACTTGAAGGGACAGCAGTTTAATGTATTGCAGACGGCGCTGAATATTCCAAAGTACAGTGAACTAAATCTCCCCTTATTTGTTATTTTTTCCCCACCAGGGCTTATTGGTAACCCAGACCTGCGTGTGGTCCTTCTGTTTGGGTATGAAGCCTTCAAATCTGGAGCTGCTCGATTCCTCAACAAGGTCCTTGAGCCCCTGGCACAAAGCAGTGCCCTCATCGCAGGAGGTCATGTTGAGAATGTCTTCACCCACTCAAGGGAGTGGTGAGTGTTGTTCGATCTTCTGTGCTCCATTACCCTGTGGAGCTGTAATTAGCTTTCAGCATCTTCGCCCTTTCACTGTTTCGTGGGCCATGTGCAGTTCTTCAAGACGGGGCATACCTGGCATTGATCGGTTGTAGTCGTGGAACGAGAAGTCAACATCTGTGCACTTGTCAAATCAGATTTGTCAGCTAGTCAACATGTCAGCTAATTGGGTCACATTTGAAAAGCAGGCTGGTGGACCTGTTGCTAAACCATAGCAAAAAGTGTGCAGACCCACATGAATATGAACATAAGCAGTCCAGCGCTGTTAGCCCTTTTGCGCATACAGTCACACCACTGTGATTAGCCTTTCGTGTGTATGGTCACACCGGTGTGATTAGCCCTTTCGCACGTACGGTCAAACCAGTGTGATTAGCCCTTTCGCACGTACGGTCAAACCAGTGTGATTAGCCCTTTCGCACGTACGGTCAAACCAGTGTGATTAGCCCTTTTGCATGTACGGTCAAATTGGTGTGATCAGAACACTAGATTGGAAAAATTCTAGCTAACGTTAGCTTTGTGGAAACAGTGATTTAACGTTAGAAAGTATAGCAAATGCGGCTGTGAAAACTATGAGAAGCTTAATAACGCTAATAGAAACATAATGAACCGTGTAACGGAACATGCACACTACATAGCATAAAATAAGGGTTAAATGTTGCGCGTTTTCTCTTGAGTGTGACTGGGAGGCAGGTAATGAGGAGGCGTGACGCTGTGTGATGTTGCTCTGTGCTGTCCTCTCTTGTAAGCTGCGGCCGGGGCTCGTACGGTGTGGTGGGACTGGCACTGAGCGGCTCCAGGATCCAGGGGGCGTCAGTGCTGTTGGACCAGGACGTGAGCAGTGAGAAGTCGGCCGAGGCGGCCATACAGAGGCTGAAGTCAGCCAACATCCCCGAGAGGAACACGCTGGGCTTCATGTTTGCCTGCGTGGGCCGTGGCCACAACTACTACAGCGGCAAGCGCAATGTAGAGGCTGACACCTTCCGCAAGGTCTTCCCCAACACTCCGCTCTTTGGCTTCTTTGGCAATGGCGAGATCGGCTGCGATCGCATCGTGACCGGGAACTACACGCTGACCGAAACAGACCCAGACAGCCTGCAACACGGTTACACCACAGTCATGACTCTGGTTCATCTGGGATAGCACTGTAAGAACAGAGGCCAGAACGATGGCCATAAAGCTGAGCTCGGTGGGGCAAATCGGAGAGTAGGAGCATTCAAAGGGTGTGAATGGGCTAACTGGATCATTGCAGCCGGGATCATGTGTTGGGGAAATCTTTCGTTTTCGAAATAGTCGGTGATTTCAGCGCATTTTGATTTGAAGTCTGTACTAGAATATAATCCTGAGGCGCTATATCTGTCTGATAGAATGTGCGAATCTTCCCAAAGACAAGAGAGGAGGATTTTGTAGGAGGCTTTGCAGAGTATTCGCATTTTTCTATTTTTCTAAGAAAATGTAGTTACCCTCGACTCAAAGTGCTAACTCATAACGTCATTCCTGCAGGCTTTTTTTTAACTGTCATTCCCACTGTTTTTTTTTTTTTGTCAAGTAGTGTAGGCAGAAATCAACAAACAAAAAGAAAAAAAAACTCTTTACACATCTGAGATTATTATTGCATCTAAATGGCCATTGTACGGTTTTTACAAGACATTTACAAGACGAGACATTTACAGCTGTTTTGATGTTAGAATAGAGAATGATTGTATTGCTCCATCTCGCAGACCTGATTATTTGTATAATTTGGCATGAATGTACAACGAATCAAGGATATATTTAAAATCAGGATAGGACTGGAAGACTAATTGGTTCATTTCTGTTTAGCTGCATTAACAGTAATCACTTTTATGACATACATAAACAAACTGTTTTAAACCATACTTATTGGTGTGTTTACAGCAGTATTGAGAAAAGGCTTTCACCCCCCATAGCACCTTCATACAATTGTAACTTATTTAAAGGGGTCTCATAGGACCTGTACAGATACTGTACTGATCTCTTAATGTGGATTTCTCAATATGCTTCTTGTTTCTTCAGGCACCTGATACCAATTTTCCACTATGATGCATATTGCATACAAGGCCAGGGTACTGACCTTTTTAGGTATGTACATTATTTTCTGGTTTATACACATAGCATAACGAAATGTCACACAGCGTACATGTATCATGCGTACGGTTTGGTTGTTCACCAGGAATGAGCAAAAGACTTAAATGTGTATGTTCTTTAAATGTATTTCATTCGTGTCCCAGTTGAAATGGGATTTTTTTTCCATTGATGTACTCGAAGGTTGCAAGCCAATCAGGCCAGTTTTACTTCTGAAATCTTTCTCAGTGATGCCTTTGTACTAGTTCAAACATAACTTGTTGCGCCTTGGCCATTGGTGTCTTGATTTATTTGATGTCACACCAAATGCAAATAATTTCCTATTCTGTTTCTCTGGTGATTTGGTCGGAGCTTTGAATGATTTCAGAATAGGTATGACTGCAGGCTGAGAGTGTTATTTACCTGAACTCTTCTGGAATTGTGGGTAACGACTGTTATGTAATGTGTACCGTGCTGTGGCTGTCAGTGACAGTCCCATTGTAAAACAAAGTTTGTGGGCCAGATCTAAAACTTGGGCCTCATCAATCTTACCACAGTTTGCTCTCTCCTTAACTTTTGACTAACATAATTTAAGCAAGTACTGTTTTTTTTTTTCTTCCAACTGTTGTGCAATGTTTTGATCAATATCAACCGTTATTGCACTCATGATGTAGCTCAAGCATTGGAAAAAGTAATGAATATTCACTTAAAGTTGACGCTCACATTTATGTTGAGCAGATTTTGATTAGATTGAGTAGAGACCCTTGTCTTGTATCCTTACTCAGAAGTGTGGTTCTTTAGTGGTGGAAAAGAAATCTCACTCGGGAGAGAGCAAGAAATTTTAGCATTGAATATTTTCAACCGTACAATGACAACCGCAGAAAATTGGGAGATGTACATCACTTCCCACCCAAACCTGTTATGTTCATGCTGTTATACACACCTAGTATAGTCACTGTGATACTGTCTCTTCTCACTCTGTCTACCTTTAATAAAATAAACTCATGCAACATACCCCTTTATTCACTGAATCATTTGTGTCATTCTCTGATGAATTTCCACTAGAAATAAGTCCCATTCAGTTATAAGGGGATGTAATACATTTTGCTATATTGGTTTGAAAATATGGCTTGGTGCTCATGTTTGGAGTTGCCTCGTCAGCTCCTCTCTTTGTGAGCACTGTGTTTGAAGTAATGCCCCACAACCCCACCCAACCCGGCCTGATGAAACTCATCAGGTTCAGGCCTATAATTACAATTATAGCATTTAGATTCAGATCCAGTCAGGCTTAGTGTTTCTGGATGTCAAAATTTGAATGTGCTGATGTCTTAAATCTGGGCTAAAAGCATATTTGCAATAAATGACATTTACACAGAGGGAATTAGTGTTTTTAACGCTACTGAACATATCGAGCTTGAATGGAGAATTAATTGATTAAATTAATTATTTAGACAGGTAGAACTTATTTTTTGGTTAAATGCTTCCATTACTGCAGAAAGGACTGTTCATTTTGTTGAACTGTTGATTGGGAATTTGCCATTTTCATGTTTACTTGTACAGTCTTTATTCACCATGTAATGTGTGATTTTCTCAACAAGGACAGGGTGTGTTTTGTTAATTTGTTGATGTATTTAGTTTTGTACAGACCTTTTTCAGTGAATGTGCTATGTTTTTAATGAAAAGAAGAGAGTTTGGCAAGAACATGATGTGAATATGCATGAGTGAGGTGAGGCTCAGGTTTCAGGTTCAGGTCACATGCAGACCTTTGGTTTGAAGCTTAGTGTCTGTAGGCATCTGAACTTTCCCAGTTTTCCTCCTGCAAGCAAATTGATTAAATGATCATGCTCTGGAGAGATCAACTCGCTTTCAAAGTGTCTTGGCAAGGATGCCGTCGACCTTGGGGGAGAGCTACAGGGCAGCCCGGCTCTCTTCTGCTAATCCAGAAGTTTGTGCTGCAGAAGAGAGAAAAAGCGCCAATTCACCCTGGGGGCTAATCTCTTTGGGGGGTGTGGGATCCGGAAATCAAATTTTTCAGAGCTGTCTTTAACATTGGAAAGGGCAAAACTTACTACACTGTCCCAGATCTTACAAGTTCTGGCTTCTCTTGCTCAGATACAAAGAGGGGATGAAAGCCATTAGCAGAAAAGAAGATGTTGCATCAAAATTCTGCAGAGTCAGTGCTACCTGGTTGACTGGGTGCATGGACAGTGTAAAATTAGTGACAGAGGAACTTGCTCCCATCATCCTATCTGAATTGCTGGGAATAATTGTCAGTAGGTCCCAATCTTAAGTAAAAATTGTAAACATGTAATAATCGGGAGGTAGAATGTACTGCTTTGTCGTTGATAGTCCATCAGACTATGAGGAGGTCCTGCAAAGTGCTGAGACTGATCTTTTAGAAGGCTGACTTCAGCCTGTTGTCCTGCCTGTACTGGAAGTTTCTTCACTATTGAACTAGCAGAGAGTTTGGCTTAAAAGAAAAGAGTGAAAGTGTGACTCCTTTAGTCACCACATTGCTGACCCAGAGGATGGAATGTGACCACCATTTTTTTTTTTACATCCATATTTAGGAGCTTGCACTTGGAAGTTTGCAGCCTCGTTACTCAGGTGAACTGTGGCTGTTACTTTCCCATTGATCAGTCAAGGCTGGTTAGCTGCATCTCTCTCTCCTGGCATGCTGGTCCAAAAAAAAGGAGCCATTCCCCAGAAAGAGAGCCTGTCCCCATGTATGGAACAGCCCCTGTGCTGTACTTATCACTTCACAGTGGTTGCACCAAAGCTGATGCCAGGTTGTGTTTTAGTGGAGATGATAAAAGCTTTTTTCCACCTGCTTTGTTATTATAATTTGGCTGGAATTTTTATTGCTTGACGTTGAAATTATATTGCAGCAGGAAGGAAGACAATGATGTTGTAATGTCTTATTTTATGCGTTTTTTATTTCATAAAATCAACACACCTAGTATAATGGTCCTTTTAAGATGGCTCAGCAGAGGTTAACTTTTTCTATTTCAGAATGCAAGATGAATGGTTTGTACTCTTAAGTGTTTTAAGGGGCACACGTTTGACCAGGTTAAAAGCAAAGCAGGATTTATTTGTGACAGAGTGGGTTACCTGATCCTGAGCCTGCACTGAACATTCACTGCTTTACTTCCTTAAGAGTCCTTCTGTCAGTTTTAGAGGAAACTTCACCATTGTCCAGCTGACTGCCTCTTTACAAAATGATGACACAGTCCAGTGAGTAGTACTTGTTCAGGCAAATTTCAGAAACTGTAAATGAAGCAGAGGAATATTCAATGCATGAGTTTGCAAACAGCACTTTATTTAATCAACTCTGCCCTCCGTCTAATTATGTATTTGGTGGAGATGACTGCTTTTGTGAGTGAATCCAGATTTAAAATGCAACCTTTTTTCTAAATATAAAATTATTTACTCTAGCTCCTTCCCTTTTATGTCATATGATTATGCCCTTATCAAAATATCAAACCATATCAAAATGACTCATCTCCAGGCTGTTAAGACGGCTGTCCTAGACAGGAACCTATGTGTTTATTAAATAATCTCTGGTGCCAAAAAAATGCTGGACCTCATTCCAAGCAATAAAGAACATATTCTTAAATGTTTTAACAGATTCCTCTGCTCAAATTATTTCTGTTAGTGACGGAAAGGATATATTTCAAGACTTGAGGAAGCGCTACAGTCAGAGCTGTGCGTGACTCAAAGAGAGAATCACAGGGCTGTACAAGACTAAAAGAAGAGTCATAGCTGTGTAAGATGCACAGTTCATGAATAATTCCAATATAAAGCTTAGGACTCTCTTCATCCATTAAATAAAAAAACTGTAAGTTTTCTTTATTTTACATATGTTACAAAGTCAATTAAGCAATACATCAACCTGCAAAAAAAGAGTTCATTTTTTCCAGATTTAACCTGCTCAGAATATGAGTGATAGTTTTATATTCCCGTAGAATTAATCTTCATACTTTTCATCCATTTTCATATATAGTAGATTACAGACACAAAGTCTGTCTTACATTCATGGGTATAAAACACACATTCATGTACATAACTATAGAAAGGCCATATGTTGTGTAGTTTGTAGGTCTCTCTGCTTTTTATCCCTCTCAGATTTTGATGAAAAGAAGTAGAGCTCATAGACATGAGATGGCTGAGGCAAACCTGGAGCAATAAAGCAGAGAGCAGAAAGGCAGACACATGGAAGGATGGATTTGGAGACTGTCTGCTGCTGTAGGTCAGAGGTGTTCGCTCCACATCAGTGTTAGCAGCATCCAAACCAAAGCCAGCAGTTAAAGCATTCAGGACCCTTCTACAACTGTGTGCCCCCCAAAAGCTGCCCCAAGGCCATCCTCATGCTGGTGGCTTAACAGTCTTGTACTGGGCTCTTCCCTGAAGGCTCTTGGACCTCTCCCTCCACACTCTGAAAGAGGATATAACAATCAAACAACGATGTCCGGGGGGTTTTTAAGCAAGTGTTTGTGAAAGAGGTTTCATATACAAATGCAAAGGTCTGGGGTTTGCTCTGCTGCTCTGACATTAGTAATATATAACAACATCGGCAACATCAGATCCCTATAAACTTTTTAACCAGCTTTCCATCATTGTTAGACAGATGCACAAAACTTTCAGAGAGAGGTTTTTGTGGCCATTATGGAAAAAGGAAGCCTGCTTCTGTGCACATTTAAAACCTTCAGAACATGCTCATATATTCCACTTGAGAGCAGAACTCTTTTTTCTTAATTTTTTGAACAGTAATCATGTCCCAGGCCACTAAACAAGCTATAAATGGTCCCACATTACCATCATTCACATTACCTGAAGAATACCACTACCTTAATGGATGCTGTTATTTCAGGACCCCACTAGGTTATACATACTTGCAGGAACAGTAAATGATGACTGCAAGAACCACCAAAATGAGGAGCACGACGATCACTATGGCTGCAATGAGCCTCCCGTCTTCAGAGTTCTGAGAACTTCTGAACAGCTGGAACTGGTCACATCTGCTGCCCTTGAAGCTGCCGTGGCAGCTGAGAGAAGGGGAGAAGGGCTGTAAGTTCCCCCCGTGCCGCAATGTTTTCCCCACTGGTGGCGTGGCTGGAGATTTGCGACTTACACACATCTGGGTGTGGACACAGAGGGAATCTTGAAGCATGTCCCTCCGTTTAGGCAATAAAAAGCCTCCGATGCTCCACACGGGTCTCCATGTTCTACACAACAAACACATGTCATTCTGTTATCCTCTTAAGAGCACGCCTCTTCTGGGTGCACCAAATTGCATCATCAAAATTTTCCTCCTGGGGGTTGTGCAGAATGGGACTGAAATGATACAACTCCAGAGCTTAAATCAGTCCTTAATGCATGGTGAAATAAGATATTTTGAAGCCTGATGTCTAGTGATTTTAATGTAGATGTTTTGAAATTTTGAAATCCTCTCAAGTGGCAGGCAATATCAGTCAGTCAGACAGTAGTAGACTGAATGGGATTCTGTTTTCCTGCTGACGGATCAATTTTTTTCATACTATGGTTTAACGGACCTCAAGTGCTTTATATATGCCACAAAAAAGCAATCTTATTTTGCAGCAATTTACAACATCCTGTGTAAGTTATTACATGTTCGTCTATGTAGTCATGTGCTACATCAATATTAAAAAGGTTAGATGAAATGGTTAGAGGTTGTCACAGAGGAAACCATGTGCTAGCTTACCAGACATAATGGCAACAGATTTTTCTTTTCTTTCAGTCCTGGAATCCTGTTTTCCTCCCCAAACAATGAGGAGAGTGCAGCTTTAATCCACAAGAGTGAACTGTTAAAACACAGGGACAATGTGACACAAGTTGTAACCTCATATTTGCCCCCAGGCATTGCATTGAAGTGTGGTTGACACGAGAGTTCAGCATGAGGGCATCTTCATTCCTGAATATACCATGCCTTATAGTATGTTTCTTTTCTAGAGTGAGAACAGTTTGGTTTCATCATCATCTTACATCATGCCCCTAAAGCAAACTGGAAAAATGTGGAATTGTCCATCACGTGCTGTCAATGTCTATTGCATAGATGCCTTTAAATCACCAACTCTCTGGTATTTTTCTAGTTTAGTGACAGTGATTTTCTGCACTCATTTAATTTAAGCAACAATCTAGTGCCAGTTTTTAATGATTTTCAATGATTACTTTCTTGAGGTACCACAAATTTCAAATGGTTTAACTTCAATCAAATGTTAAATGGCTTACTATTCATATGCTACCACATTCAAAATACATGGATGTATTACTGTAGTTGTCACTAAAATATCTGCAGTTGTTTTCAAATAACAAGCAATATATTTTAATGTTAAAATAAAAAGATAAAATATACACAGCAACATAATATCAATTTACATAGTATTCATATAGATGTGTGAAAAAGCACAATAATTTTTCAAGAAACTCATATTTAAGTTCATACCTCTGAAAGTCCCTGGAAAGTTGCTGCAGGGTGTCTAAGTGTGTCAGTGTTACTTACCAGTTGCTTCCTTACTGAGATACACAGTTGAAACTAAAACGTCAGAAAGGCGTGTGTGTATCCTATTCAGTTCAGCAATGTTGTGATTGCAGTTTTTCCACATTGCAAGTGGTACAATTCTCAATACACATTCTCGCCAATTGATAGAGCATGACACATCAAAATGTAAACTTCCAGCATAGTTCCCGTGAGTGGTTTATCGCCACCACATAATGCTAACAAAGATTGAAACCGATATCTGAAACCTATTAGAACACGGTAAAAGATTTGTTTATTTCGTTCTTTTATGTGGTTTATGAAAGGGAGCTCTTGGATTTATACAAAGATTGTAGGCTACCTCTTAAGCTTTATATGGCAGAAGGCACAGTGAGCCCATAAACTTACCTCTTGAGCTTGGCCATTAACTCAATCACGCTTGCACTCTACAGCATAAATAAAAACGAAGAACATTTTGATCGATAAGCATCCATCGGCTGTGTGCCAGTTGATACAAGTGCACTCTGTTTTTTGGACTAATTAGAGAGGAACTAGTGGACCCATCTCAATAAGCACCCCCTAGCTCCTTTTGTTTGAGATACCATTTAGTTACAGCTCTTCCTAGAAGATGAGACTGCGTCATAACGGATTTGTTACTGAGTGCTCAGGGTTCAATGAGGAAAAACCTGTCATCAGTTTGTGCCTGTTATTAAGTAGCTATACAGTTTGAACATGAAGTTAGGGAAAAAAACTGCAGGTGAATAAGAAAATGCTTTAAGTTTATATACCCCAACAAGAACAGGTTTGGAATTCAGACATACACACAGTGAGAGAAGAGTCTTGACCTTTGATTCAAGTGTGCACAGAAAAATGTAAAAATACAGATTTTCCAGTCTGAACGGTGTGACACTGTGGTGTTGGATTTCAGAGGTTCTTTGTGGTGATTCTGTTGTGCACCTCAAATTTTAATCCCTATCTGGTCATCTCCTCTAGTTAGACGTGTCATCTGCCTCGACATTTACTCTACTAGAATTCTAGGGATGCAGTGAAGTATATGGGATGCAGTCACAGTTTAAAATGAAATAATACCAGGTAAACCCCTCATCATCTCACACCCTGCATAATATTGCATGGAATCCTGGATGGTTGACATCCTTTTAGTCCAAATATTCTGTATTGTAAAAGATGTGGCCATGGGGTTTTGTTGTAGTTTCATTGACTTTAAAAGGTAACTGCAGGCTGTCTGTACATTAATGGCCAATGTCGAGGACGTGCAGACAGAATAGAATTTAAGGAATGTAAAGAAGGAATTAGCATGTACCACAGGCATGAATGGCATCGTGGGAATACTTTGTGTTTACCATGTTATTTACTTTTTTTTTTTTACAATGACCCAACTTAAATACTTACCAGAATCACATGACAATATATCAACTAATCAATCAATCTTTATTAGGTATAGCACCCTTTACAATCAGATTGTCACAGAGCTCTTTTGGGGGCACACTTTCCAGAGGGAATAAAGAAGAAAATTTATGAGATTGAGTGGGGGAAGAATTAAATATTCCCTGTTCACTCGCAAAAGGTAATCAAGATAAACTTAGAGAAGAACGTGAGGACAGACATGTTACGTGTACATGAGTGTTTAATTAGTGCTGACAGTGGTGAAGTAGAATGTGGAGTCAGCCTTATATCCTCAGGGCTATGAGTGGATTGTCTGGAGTTTAGGTCCCCTTTGCTCTTGATAGTCACTGGCTAGGTCTGATCCTCCACAGTGTGTGCAACCTCTGGGGAGCCATCGGCCACAAAAAAGTTATGCACATAGTTCAGGGCTCATAACGGACACTTTTAGCTTATTTACTTTTTACATTTTACATTTACATTTTATTGCATGATAAAGTGAATTTTGTCATATCCTGCAGGCATTGACTTATTTGCACATCTGAGTCAGACCCCGACAAGAACAACGTGCTGAGTCAAGCCCTGTAATGCAGACTCCAGCTCAGTTTTAGAATGACACATTGAGTCGAACTTGACATTGTTTAGCTGTTGGACAGATTAAATAAATAGGTTTTTACTCTAGATTTAAAAATTGAAATAGTGGTTGAATCCTGAAAATAAAAGGACAGATTATTCCATTACTGTGCAGCTCTTTAGGCCTTTGACGTCTGTGAATGGTTGCAAAGTGCTGCTACAAAAAAAAAAAGAAAAATAGAAACACAGATTTGCTTATATTACACCCGTACTGTTAACTTCCAATAACAGGCCATAACAGGCAGACAGGCTTTGAGGCGCTGCTCTTACACACATGAAGTTTCAAATATTTAACACAGTCATGGAGAGGCACCGTACAGCTTGGCTCAATGACACTAACTCTGTCCAGGTCTGCAAGGAACCTGGGGGGAATGATTGATGACCAGCTAAACTTTAGAGACCACGTCTCAATGGCTGCCAGATCATGTAGATTTTCCCTGTACAACATCAGGAAAATCAGGCCCTACTGATCTGGACATGCTGCACAGATCCTTGCCCCGGCTCTTGTCATGTCAAGACTGGACTACTGCAATGCTCTCTCGGCCCGTCTAACTGTATTCACGATTAAGCCTCTGCAGCTGATAGAGAATGTGGGGGCACGTCTGGTCTTCAATCAAATGAACATGGTCCACGTTACACCTCCCTTTGTCTTGCTCCACTGGCTCCCTGTAGCTGCCTGCATGAAGTTCATGGCCTTGATGGTTGCATTCAGATCGTCTCACAAAACTGCACCCCCCTACCTGAACTCAATACTACAAGTCTATATTCCCTCCCGATCACTACAGTCTGCTACTGATTGACGTCTGGTGGTCCCGTCACATCACTGCACAAAATCACTTTCCAGAACCTTCTCCGCTGTTGTCCCCGAACGGTGGAATGAACTTCCACACTTCATCTGTTCCACTGATTCCCTCACTCTCTTCAAGAAAAACCTGAAAATACAGTTCTTCCATGCTCACCTGATTACCTAAAACACTACCTAAAGCAATTTCTTATGTCTTCTTATGTCTAACACTGAAAAACAATACTCTGTGCACCTATAACTCTACCAGCTAGCTTGTTCCTTGTCTGGCCAACAACTGAAACCTGGTCATGCTGTGGTTCTAATATTGTTGATTACTTATGTGGCTTTTTGCTTGTGTTGTACTCTGCCTCACTTGTAAGTCGCTTTGGATAAAAGTGTATGAAAATTATGTGGAGTTTGGAGTGAACTAATGGTCACTCATGGATGTGGACTTGCTGGGTTTGGATCATTTGAATCGCTGTAGGATGTCCAGTTAGAACATGATGTCCGTTTCCTTATGAGGGGTTGCCAAACACCACAACTTGATCTTCACTCAAGTGTTGTTTATTGAGTGATTGTGGTTGTGTGGTTTGGTAGATGAACGCACAAACAGCCCTCAAAGACAACTTCCAACATTAAACTAAATAACTAGACGTTCAAATTCACTGTGTGAAGTTGAACCTCAAAAAAGGAACCAATGAGACAACAGAGGGCAACTGGAAGGCAGGATCTAGCTTCCATCAGGTAGAGCAGGGAGGCTGATGAGCCGAGCCACTGGCCAAGTGTAAGTTTTTTCTTTTACCTGCACGTTAGCTGACCTGATCCGGTTGTCTGCACCGGGAAAGACCTGAGTAATCTTTCCTACAGGTCAAAAGGCACGGGGTAGCTGTTGGTCCACAATCATAACAGTATCACCAACTTGCAAGTCAGCTGCCTTAGTTCTCCACTTTTGGTGGCCTTGGAGGCTGGGCAAGTAATGCCTAATAAAGTGTTTCCAAAAGTGGTCAGCTAAAAGCTGACTGTGCCTCCATCTTTGGTGACTGTGTCTCAACGCCATCAGGAATGAGTCAGAATCTATATTTGTGAGTAGATCAATATGGACTACCCTTGAAGTCATGCATTTGAATAAGATCCCCCACCTCTTCTCGGTTCTGCATCCCACCTTGATGTTGTAAGGGCCAAAGCAGTCAACTCCAGTAGAGTAAAAAGCTGGTTTGAAGACCCTTAGTCTAGATGGGGGAAGGTCTGCCATTTTTGGGGGATCTGGTCGCCTTCGCCATTTATGGCATCCAGCGCATGCATGTTGGTGACGGCGGACTGCCTCACGTCCACGTAGCACCTATTATTTCCTTTGCACTTCTGCAAACACATTTTCAGGGCCAGGGTGATGCAATCTGTCATCATAATCCTTTATGATGAGTTTGGTGATCCCGATGGAGGTCAAGGACGATAGGATGAATGGCACCTGGTTCAAGATGATTGCTGTATCAGAGACGACCACCTACATAGATGAACTGAGTTGGGGTATCGAGTTCTGGTGCAAGTGAAGCCAGATGACTGTTAGCTGGTACTGGTTTCCCTGCCTTCAGGTGGGTTACCTGACTGTAGAAGGAGTCCAGCTGAACTTGTCAGAAGGCGGCCAGCTCTGAATCTGCGTAATTGCTTGCAGTTAGGTTGCCAGTTCCAGCGGCTGCCCTGTGAATCTTCTGGTCTACAGCCTGCAGGAATTCCTTCCATGTCTGGTACTGCTGCTCAGGCCACCTGTCCATTCTTTGCGTAAGGAATGGTGGCCCTTGCTGCTCTTGCTGCTTAAGTCACAGAGAGACTTCCCTCGTGTTATGTCGTCTGCTGGGTTGTCACTGGACGGCACCTTCAAGTGCCAGACCCTGTCAGGTCCTGGATTTCTGCTACCCTTGTGCCTACAAAGACCTTGTAGCTGCAGGACTCTGATAACAGCCATGTAGGTACAGTGGTAGAATCAGTCCAAAGGGGGTTACAGCTGATAGGAAGGGTCAGTTCCGTTCTGAGAACTTTGCACCGCTGTTCACCTGTGAGTGCAGCACACAGTTCTAGCCGTGGGATTGACTGCTGCTTTCTGGGGGCGATGCGGGACCTGGCTGCCAGGAAGGTTACTTCCACCTTCCCTTCAAGGTTCTCAGTCCTCAGATAAGCTACTGAGCCATAGGCTTGTTCTGAGGCATCACAAAAAATGTGAATGTCCCTCATGCTGCTTGGGTGATCCATTTCTCAGCTGGAATAACACCTGGGCAAGGAAATCTGTTGAAGCTCAAGCTCACTCACCCAAGCTTGCCATAGGCTGAGCAGATCTTCGGGTAATCGTGGGTCATCCCATTCCCTTTTCTTTTCCCAAAGGCACTAGACTAGCACTTTGGCTCTGGTGACGTAGGGTATGATATAACCCAAAGGGTCATACTGACCAGCCAGGACCTTATATATATTTCGCATGGTCATTACTGTACAGTCCACTGGCCGATGTTTGTAGGAAAGTGTGTCTGACTGGCAATGCCAGTGAATCTGTAAAAGGAGACCTGGAGTTACTATATGAGTCTGCCACACGCAGAGCCTCTTCAAACTTCAAAGGATCAGTTAAAATTTGATACTTGAGTCTTTCAGTGGCATCTTCAGGTAGAATGTTCTCCAGGGCAAGTCTTAACCTTGAGAACTCCCTTGGGTCTGGAGAGGTAAGATTGGGGATTGTAGGTTTAGGCCCTCTGTACATTCTCTCCTGGGTAGACGGGCCAGAGAGATGTGGTGCTCATGTAATCTGGGAGTAGAAGGCCCAATGAGCTCTGTGATGAGGATCATGGTAATCCCATTGTAGATTTAGGGACACTGGCTGGTGTGCGGGTTGGTAATACTGAGGTCCCTCATTAGGGGGGAGGTCGCAATGTGATGGAGAAGAAGGTGCTCCTTCCTGCGTTGCAGTGGACACCTCCAGGCATCTCCATCTGCCTGCTGACTCAGCATCACGAATGGGCGGAGGTGAGTGTGCACCTCTCTGGACAAGCACAGGTGGTAACCTGGCGTGTGGGGAGGGCGTAGGGCGGTAGAAGTGTTTACCTTGGGTGCTTGTTCCCTGCTGAGTGCAGGGACAAGGAGAGGGCACTGGTGATCGTACTGGCTTGGATGGGACACTCATGTCCAGGCTCACCTGCTCCTTAGTTGGTCACGCAGAGCAGAGCGTTCCCTTCTCATTTCCTGGAGTGTGGGCAGGATCTCCGGAAGCTGGCTGGTCTGGCGCTGTAGTTCCACATTCTCTTGCTTCATGTCATCGAGCATTACCACCCACTCCTCCTTAAGGATCCACTGAGGTGAGTTTCGTAACTAACTGCAGCTGCCCATGGCACACGTCTTCTTCACTCTGCTGCTGGCGAAGTTCTGATGGGGAAGATGAATAATTCGCCCTGATTGGTGCCAAGTTCAGGCTCGTGGTGACCAATTGCTGGTGGGCTGTCCGACTTAGCTAGATGAAGGGGGTAATTTGGCAGCCCTCAAGTCTTACATACGATCCTTTTTCACAGTGTCTACCAAATGAATCAATGTATAAGGACATAATAGCTCTCTAGCATTTAGAACTTTATATGCTAAGAACATCACCCTGAAGTCAGCCTGGTACAGGAGACAGGACAGGTGTGATCCAATCCATTTTCCTTTTTTCAAAGAATTCTTGTAGCAGCATTTTGCCCCTATTGAAGGACATTTAATTTGCCAGTTGGACAAGCACACAGTGTGGCATTACAGCAGTCAAGTCTTGACAAGACAATTAGTTTCTCCGCATTGTTTAGGGACAGAAAATGACTGAGTTTGGCATTACTCCTTTTATGCAAGAAAGCTATTTTAGAAATGTTTTGATGCTCTTACTAACAAAAAGATCTGAATCTGTAACAATAGCAAGCTTACTGACTTTCAGATTTGGTGCTATGGAGTAGTAATCTAAATATAGAATGAAGTCATTGAGTATATTCCATAGAGTTCCAGGGCCCACAATCAATATCTGTTTTATCACTGTAGCAACAAATTCCATTCAGTTCAGTATCTCTTAGACAAGGCTCCTCTGTGGCAATTTCCAGTAATTCACCAAGTTTTAATCACACATGGAACTGGGTATCATCTGTAAAGCAGTGAAAGTTCGCTTCATGTTTTCACACAACATCTCCAAGTGCCATCAGAGATATTGTGAATTAGAAGAGGGCCTAAACCTGACCCATCTGGGACACCATATTTGACTTTAGAAAATAGGAAGAGTCCTGATGGATTTGTACAAATTGTTATCCTTCTGATGGATAAGATTTAAACCAGGAGTGTGTACAACCAGTTAGGCTAACATGGTTTTCAGGTCTATTGATGATAATGTCATGATTTATTTTTATCAGAGCAGTGCATAGGTTCAGAACTACAAGTAAGGAAATATAATTTCAGTCAGATGAAGTCAACTGTGCTGATATGTACTAATGCCGATAGCAAGTGAAACTGTCGTGCAATCTCATTATAGGATATAATTCATTGTCTACAAATGGTTTTCTTCCTCTCTGGGCTGAGCCCTGTCCTTTTCTATACTAATGCCAGGTATAGGATGGATTAAAACAGTAGACTGGCTTGGACTACAAATATTTGGACCTCCAAAAATTGTAAATCCAAAAGTACTGGGTTTATAAACAGATACATTCAAAGCTACATACAACAAACCTCACATTAGGTCGTAAGTATTAGGTCTATATTCAGCTTAAAAGTTGTCAGTGCCCACACTCCATCCGTTCTGCCGAGTCCCTCTCGGCCAACCATTGAAACCTGGTCATGCAGCGCTTCTAATATTGTTGACTCCGTATGGTTTTTCACTTGTGTTGTACTGTACTTCACTTGTAAGTCGTTTTGGAAAAAAACGTCTTCCAAGTGAATACATGTAAACGTAAATGTAGTGTTAGCGAGGGATTTTGTGTTGACAACTAAAAATAAGATATTTTTTTACAAAACAAAGATCCTGACAGTTTCCAATAACCTTGCCTAGTTTCACATATAGACCAATTAGCTATGTCTGAGAATACATTTCTAGTGGTGACACTTAAGTTGTCCCTGCGATTTAGCAGCGATTGCTAACGCGCCCTTAAACTTATTGTGCAGAGTGTGCATATTCAATTATGTTCATTTGCATGAGTAAATGAGATTCTTGTCATCTCGGTCCATCATGGCGCGTTCCCATACGCGGTGCTGTTGATAATACACCACGCTCCTGTAGCTCCGCGGAGATCACATTTACAGTTGTGGCGTTATTAAGGTAAAGGTGTTTCATCATTCGGCTACCTCTAACTCTAAATGAAGCCATTTTTTTTTCCAATTAGTCATTTAAATTGACTAAAGCAGATCAAGACATGCAGACCATTTCCTGAATGTGTTTAAGGTTGCCATATATTTGAGAATGTTAATTAGTTTGAGAGCATACCCAATTTAATAAACATGAATATGATATGAATTTGTTTTTAATTATTTTTTTTTATGTTGCCACTGTCCCAACATCCGTGACGTGTGCATCGTATTCCTCCAAGACTCCTAGACTGCTTGTCGTAACTGTTTTGACAACATGTAACCTTTGAGGGAAATTTACAATTTTGTCAGAAGTAAACGTCCTCTATTACCTAAAAGTCATACTTTAAATGAAACAATTCAAAGGTATTCATTTTACCTCTTCTCCACTAAGATCAAAATACTGGATTGTGCACGAGGCAGGGGTAGAAACCCTGATATTCTAAAATTGTATTCTGAACGAGGCTAAAAGCTTCAGAACTTTTGACGCTCTTCGCAAATTATATTAAACTTGTTAAAATGTCACGAATTTTCCTAATGGTTTTTATATATGTTGTGGTGTAAAGAAATACAATAATCACGGGTTATTTATCCACAGTGAAGTCGAACAGACATGCAATAGAGTCAGTTCCTTTGTGGTGAAAATTGCATGTAGTGCAGGTAGAACATGATACATTTTATGGTTCTCTTTCCCTATTGGCTTGACTGTATTGAACCGTTGTCTCCTCAAGAAACACTGTCAAGGTAACTTACTTTGAGCAGCGCATTACTTGTCATAATTTCTGCAAGGATAGTCAGAGATCATCGCTTATTTTAACGACTGTGAAGTGATTCAGCGTATATAAAATTACATTCACTAAAATGCAGCATTGCATTTCTAACAGCAAGACCTTTCACTCAAATGTGTATATCATAATTAATAAATACCCATTACAGCACGCGTTCTTGAGAGGGTGAGTGAACACCAGTTTTGCTCCGTTATGTTTGAGCGATATTGTGGTCATTAATTAATTTACTGATACCCCAACCCCCCTTTAAATTATACGATACACTACAGCATAATGTACACGGTAGCCTAACTCATGTACTTCCAGAGATATAATCATATTCATTATCAATGATATAACATTACATTCTTAAATATAGATCTAACTGTATTAAACTTCCAATATCGGTAACAAGTCAAGGATGAGCCTCTCCGTGCTGAGATCAATACAGGCACCTTGGCTATTTTGCCTATATATAAAATTACGTTTCTTTAAAGTGTCCACGGTTTATTGTAATTCTTAAATGATTTATTTGAAAAAAAAAAACATAACAGTTTCCGCGCAGATGTACACTGTATTCCTCCTGATTGTGTTGATGGGTTGATGGCTGACATTACCACATTTATCCTAGTAGGAAATCGTGTAATGAAATTTGCTTACCGAAACAACAGCCTAACAGTCCAACAGTCTAACACTGTGATTTCATATGCACCTTTTCGATGTATATGTAGTACTATGACAATGCCAGACACCCAATGGCAATCACAAGTGTGGGAAAGCTCAACCCCTTCAGCAGATCACGGCCAGCCTTGTTTAATTAGAAGGAGGCTGCGAAGACGCTCTGAGATTGATTGATGTGTGCTTTAACCATCGAGTGGCTAATGCCGTTGAATGACAAACGGTTAAGCCAATTGCTACAAAGACCAAATGTATTCCCACACTATCTTTAAATCGCTGAACCTTGAGGATAAAATGACTGTGGATACGGAGAAAGGCGACCCGAGCGTAAAGCCCACAAAACAAGGTGACTGGAGCTGAGCCTTCACTGGGGGGGAGGGGGGGGGGGGGGGGTCACCGCGAGGTATCAGCGCAGCTCAAGTTCATTATGCGAAGCGCGAGCGTTTATTTGCCGGAACTCGAGCAAAGGCAGCATTCTAAAGATCTGAACGCTGCCCGTGCTCTACATGCAAACCACTGAGTTTCCGATGGCGTTTCAGCGAATGGCATTTTCAATTCGTTCATGAAATCAGTGTCGCGCCGCTTCTCAATAGCATAGGCTTAATCACATTTTCAGCACCTGGACAGCTCCGCGCTGTGAGAGACCTCTCTTCGGCGCAAGGAGTCCCTGCTGTGATCGTGGGGGAAACCCTTCCGTAATCAGGAGCGCTAGTGGTGTGAATAATGTCCTCTATCAGATTTAAGGATGCCGTTATCTAGTTATTTGCTCAACCGGGGACACTTAGCAACAGCTTAGTGAATGATGATGCTTGCTTTTCTGGTTGGTTTTTTTCGCTTTGCCCTGTTCCTTGAGAAGCAGCAGGGGTGCTTGGCCAGTGCAAAACCGCTAAGTATCGCAGCCTACACACTGCAAACCCGGAGCTTCACTCACACTGATCATCAGCCAGGGAGGCATTATCATCGTCACTGGGGCAAGGGAAACACGATTAGACGGTCAACGATGTAAATTAGGAAAGGTAGGTTTACTGCTCAGCATGAATCTTTAAATCATTTATTATTGATAGTTTGTATAGGGGGCTTCCATGCATCCACCGGTGACAGCCCCACACCCCCTTCCCCACCTCCACTTTAGATTAATATCTGAGAGGCTGTTCAGGTGCACATTTACATGTACATGTCCCACTGTCACCAGATTTGAGATGAAACCCATCCGTAATCTGTCGGATTTCACGTGATCGCGGGACTGAGTTATGCCTCAAAATCAGCATACGCGCGGTTACCGACCGAGCTTCGGGGCCTTGCAAAATGAGACATGAGAAGTGAATGATACAGATTTATGAAGGAGTGGACTGATTCCAAACAGAAGAGGCAAAAAAACAAGTTTGGGGGGCCAGCGGGAGAAACTTACATGTGGGGATTTCTGCGCATCTCAGAGAGATCCTTAATGCATTGCTTTACTGGCCGACAGAACATAGTTGCCAAAGCGCTATAGGAAGAAGAAGAAAAAAAGATTAAAATGGCTTTTACATGGTTGTCTCGGTCTGTAGTGATTTGTTTAAGGCTCAGTCAGAATCCAGTACAACCGATTCCTGCTTTGATCTTTGACATTCTAGCCTGCTGAGACACGAGGGAAAGGTATCGGTAATAGTGAGCTCGTTCGGCTGTGTCTCCTCATGGGCTTAATGTGGGTTTGAATGAGGATGGCGCTGGAACAGCGGACGTAATTTGTGCAGTAAGTAGAACAGGGACTAGTCCAGGTTAATTTTCAGTTCAAAGCTTCGCCCGAACTTTCGCAATAATTGTTGCATTTGGCGTATCGGTGGGAAGGGACGGGGCTATTAACGGTTCTGTGTCTCTTGCCTTCGGTCCAAAAGGTCGACGGTCGACAGTTTGTATGTTTAGCAACGGGAGTTCCTGTAAAATACTTCCACTGTGAATTATTGTGTTTGTTTGCAATGTGGTAAATGTCAGCTGTTAACTGTAGTGGAAACGTCATGTGAAACATCTCTCTCATTTTAGTGTGTCGACGTGCAACACACACATTCATTTTTTTATGTAATTATTGGCTATTTAAAATTCCCTTGGGGAAAGTTTGATACACGGATTCCTATAGGGGAAAGGTGACAGTTAATATATTGTGCATTTTCTCATGCTCTGTGTAACACATACTTTCATTGGTGACTGGTGAGGAAGAAATAGAGGAAGAAGAGTATTCAACATTAAATTTCATCATTGTTCTGAGCCTGCTATTGACGTTATAACAAGTTTATATACGTAAGTATCACCCAATGGCAAAGTTTATATGTAAGTGCATTGCAGTGCCTCTGTGTACTTCACACAAAACTAATACCATACACAGAATTATTATGTTGTAGTTGTTGTTCTTGTTGCTGCTGCTGCTACTCTTTTTGTTGAATACAAATATGCTGGATTATGTTTACTTATTTGCCTATTTACTTATTTCTCTTTTAATTTAAAATGACTTAGTTTTGGTCATGTCACAGGTAACACTATCAAAGATGCAGTCAATGAAAGAATCATTTGCTTACTGGATCACCCATATTTGATCTGGCATGCTTATCAACCATAAAACTAATTTATCACCAACCACAAGTGCTTTCTCCTCTTTTGATCCATGTCACCATTCTGTCTACACCAGGCTATGCAATAATACAATATTGTTCTCATCTGATTGAATTGCTTGTGTTTGAATAACCTTCAGTTCTTGAACCTGGTTTGAGGTCTTATTTATAAATGACTTCTGTGCAATCACAGAAATTAATAGATCTCTTTGTGCCAAACGATGATGGGAGTCAGCCTCACCATTTTCTACAGCTCTGTACTGTCTTTTGCAACATCCCTTAACAGAGTGTTAAAGCTCCTGAGCAGGACGCCCTGTGTGACAGAAGTGTTTTACTCACACATTTGTTTGTCAAGTGGTACATTGACTCCATACAAACTACGGCAAATGAACCTTTCGAGCCCTATGCTGTCATGATTGAAGCGAGAGGTAAATGATTGCTACAGCCCGTGCAGTTTATTGATGTGTGTTTATATCGATGTCGACAACTTAATCAGACTGCGAAAAAGTGAACCACAAGCACAGTTTGTTTTTGAATAACGTTTGCCAGAAGTTACAGGGACAGTGAGACACTTTCATCAAAGGTTCATGTCTCTATGATAAGACACAAATAAAACTCAAGGGCTTTTGGTACTCAGGTATTACATGGAAAAACGAGGCAATGGATGGTGATTAACACAGGCTTTCTAATGGATTCAATTTCGTAGCACCAAAAGACCTGGAAACACAGTTGAGGTTCTATATTTGTGATGTGGTACTGATTAAAGACAAATAAAATTTAACAAAAACTTAGATGGAGAGTGTAACTAATGGGCTATACTCTTTGTTAAATTTTACATATTTAAATAGGTTATGGGTTAGGTGACATGACTGAATGAAAAGTCTCATAAATATCTATTCCCACCCCCTAGCATCTGCTACTTTTTTGATGCTAATTTTATGTGTAGTATTACAGCGTATTATAATTTGTGTTCTAGCGACTGTTATATTGTAGTATACTTGGCTTTTGTTAGAGTGCACAAGTTAACTTGTGTTAGAGTTTGAATGGTGTTATGCTCACACTCATTGGTCTGGGAGTGTTGTGTTGTGTTGACACTGTTGCTCATATAAATTGGTTGGTTACACTTATGTTCTCTTGTGATGGAAGTCGCTCTGGATAAGAGTGTCTGCTAAATGCATGTAATGTAATGTAAATGTAGTCTGTTGAGCGTGTATCCCAAACACTGTGCTCTTCAGACAAGCATAAACGCTGTGGAAGTCTATTAGTACTGCACTGTCCTATTTTAAGGGCACCTGACACATTACACTGTACTTCACACTCTGCTAAATCTGGCACATATTTTTTTGTATCGGTGTGCACTATGAATTAAACTGTGCTTTTTGGTGAGTATAACCATCGAGCACAACCGCTCCATCCCCCTGTCTCCCTCTCACTCTCCCTTCCTGTCTCTCTCTCCAGGTCAACGCGTGAAGCGTTCCTCCTGTCTGGCGAAGGTGAACTCAGGAGTTACAACAGGGTTACGCCGTGCAAAACTCCAGCCCCCCTGCCCTCATTTCTCAGCATGACCAGTCCTCAGTAAGTACGGCGACAGGACATCACGCCCCTGTCCCTCTCTCACTTCCTGTCTTTAACAGCTCACCCAGCATGAAGTGGAGCTGCTGGCGGTGACGGGGGGGGGGGGGGGGGCGGGGGGTGGGGGTGCAGCTCATTAGGAATGCAGCACTCCTCACCTCTCCTGCAGATTTCACTTACCTCACCATTTTTTTGATCAAACCAAATCTATAGGAGTAATTGAGGAAGAAGGCAGGAAGGTGTGTTGCAAGCAAAGCAAGGCTGAGGGTTACTGTGATCAAGTGTATGCAGTTCTTTTCAAGTGGCCTGTAGATTTCTTTGTATATTATCATGTTTCTTTTCTTATTTATTGTAATGCATTGAATTTTTTCAGTTCTGAGTGCTTTGTATAGTTTTGTATATTTATCCATGTTGGTTTTTTAAAATATCACCCTGCCGGCAACTTTATAGAGTTTCATCGTGATAGGTGCACATTTCCATTGTGCCTGTTCCCTCCAGGACTATATATCTGATGACTGACAGGTTGCAGATCCTCTTTGTACCTTTTAGTATGTGGCATCCAGCTTCATAGTCCTGCCTTTATGGTTTTAGGGGCCAGATATTTTTAAGGATACAGTACCTGCTGTCTCTTGTAGGAGCATCATGAGGTTCAGTGTATTAGTTATTTTAATCTGCTAAAGGTTATTCTTTTTGCTCAGACTCTGTATCTGGTGGCAGCAGTTTGGTGTAGCAGTTGAAGAGCTGGGCTTGTAACCCATACAGGTTTCTGATCCAGCTCCCAAGTAGTGTACTGCCATTATACCCATGAACAAAGTACTTTATCTAAATTGCTTCAGTATGTGTCTAATTGTGAAAATGGGCAGTAAGTAAACATTTATCTATGCAAAGGACAGATAAATAACACAATCCAGTATTTTAACAGCGAGAACAGTAGTTAGAATTTGTCTAAACCACTTACATCAAGCATATATTCCACATGCTGGGTTTTAAGCCTTCTCACAATATTTTTCCTTGCTTTGAGGCATCCTGCCTACAGCACTAGTAGAAACATAATGCAACGGACACCTAAAAAAGCAAGGCCTACATCTTGGAAGAACAAGCACACAGGCATACTACACACTGTCAGAACTGAAATAACAGTGTGAAAAGCCAAATGGCAACTTATGAACAGCTTGTTGAAGTGCTTCCTCTCTTTTACAAAGGTGTGAATTGGTGCAGTTTACTGTTTCAGGTTCCATAGAGCTCTGCTGATATGGCTACCAGGAAAAATTATTTTATTTATGTGGTGTTATATCTGTGGAGCTATTTCTAAGACTCCTGAAGTGGTTCTCCGTGCAGAATGGAGCATTTTATTTGCAGTTTGCAGTTTGCTTTCTGTGGTGGATTCGATTGTGCTTCCAGTGCCTACAGAAAATTGATTGAATGGAAGAGCTCTGGCTTTTTGGTTAGTGTACACATAAGGACCCTAATTATTGGTGCCTTGAATTTCAGTATTTTGGGGGGATGGTCCCATTTCATTTGCATTATGAATCGGACATATCATTCATGCTGAGGAGAAAAATTGAGCAGATATGGAGTGAAATTTTATCAAAGAAAATCCCCATCTTGAGTATGTTGTTTTATCAGCTCGGTTCAATTCATAGCTACACTGATCTAGTTTTCACATAGTGGGGCTGCGTACTCTTGCAATCTGAGCGAGAATATAGAGGCAAAACAAGCACTGAAGTGGGACTGCACAGGCAACCAGCGGTATGGCTTTGAGGGCATTATCATATCAAATAAGCTGTCTGTATTCTCAGTACCATTTTTTTTTTTTGTTGTCATACTGGCACTACAGACACTACTTAGTGATAGTACATTACAAGGAGGACCATGCTATCTTCAGGCCCTCTTTAAAGGCAGCATTGTTTTGTCCAAAAAGACATGTGTGCATGCATACGCAAACCCTGCTGGAGGCAAGGGCTGCATGAAAAGGTTCTTTATTTGAAACGGGTCAGCTAACATTCATCCAGCCTCTCTAGTCCTGTGAGATGCCCTTTCAGGCCCCTTTTCTTCTGTAATTACACTTTGCGCTCATCCCCTGGGAAAAGGTGAATTCCTGTGTATCAAAGCCCACCACTGGAAGAGAAATCAGTGTGTTGAAGCATCCTCATTTCATGGAATCGTGAATCTGTGAGTACCTTTGCTAAACGCATAAAAGAAAAAAGTAATAAAGCACAAACAGCTGACTGGCTGTTTGTGGATTGGAAGTGTGACCATTGGTCTGTAGAGTGACCATCTCGCCTTCTGCAATGATTTGGAAAGTTAATTATATGTAAAGTGTAAGTTTATATATTTAGTGCTTATATATATAAGTGTTTTTTTTTTTTGCACTATTCATTATGAAAACAGGTGTATATTGAAGCAATTCAGGAGTCAGATTTCTTTTTCAGGGGTACAGTCAGGTTCTGGTTTCAATCCTGCAAGCATCTGGTAATGCACAGTTGTCCAGCTCCTGCTCTGCACTGCTGCCCAGCAGTAGACGGCAGCTGGTATTCCATGCAAGGTCTCATACCACAGCACCAAGCAGGTCTGACCCAGTTTACCGTCCAAGATCAGATGAGATTGGGCAAATTGGCCATGAGCCAAATTACGTCATGTTTTAGTTTTTTTTTAATACTCACTGTTAAGCCCTCCTCTGAACCAAACAAGGCCAATTGAGTGTGACACACAAAAATGTTGCATTTGACAAACATGTGGATCTCACTGCAAAAGTGGGTCTGCTAAGAGCAGTGACACCCCACCTGCGCAAAAGGCCATTTGCCTGAGATGCAGAGGGGTTGGGAAGAGCTATTGTTTACCCCATTGGCTTATGTTGTCAGCCAAGCTCAGCAGCAAGCAACAGAACAGGGTAGACATGTTCAGAGATGTGATGGTGCATTCTGTCAGCTGGAGATGAATGTTTGTTGCTAACATGCCTTGATGCCTGCTTGTTTTATTGCTCTCCATAGCAGCTGGCTTGAGATCCTGACAGCTGTGGCCTGTGTTGTGCTGGGTTTGAGAAGTATCTATCTCTAGGCCTTCCCATTGCTTGCTTAGATTAGGGTGTGTGTGTGTGTGTGTAAGTGTGTGCGTGCATGTGTGTGTGCGTACGTGTGTGTGTGTATGTGTGTGTGTGTGTGTGTGTGTGTGTGTGTGTGTGTGTGTGTGTGTGTGTGTGTGTGTGTGTACATACATTCTATAGCTCTGATTGAGATCATTAACAGTCAGCGGGAGGAAGTCAAACTAAGGTCTTCAAGGTGTAATACCCAAGATGCAAAATGCATTGCTGTCATGGTTGATTTAACAGACAGCCTTAACATCACAAAAACAGAGTGGTTGTCCTTTGTCACAAAATACTAAAATGATCCTTCAGAAAGTTTGTTCATTAAGTATTAGATACCTATTCTAAAAGGTGGTGACATAATGATTCTGTATTTTGAAATTTCATCATCCACATATAATATAGCCTTCATATATTCTGAATAAAAGGAGTGATTCATGTTATTACCAAAACAATAGATAATGGCTCCTGAGTATGTTCAGTTAGCAAGGCTCTCATCTTGAGCGTACTCTGAGCCCTACAGCTCGAGTTTGATCCCAGCCCTGTCATTAGTCAATAATACCAGAGGTCCATATTGGCAGAACAACCCATCTCATCCCATCTCACTGCTCTCAGGCACCCTGCAAGTGCCTTTGAGTTTCTCAGATGATGCCAGTCGATTAGTGCCCATCCTCTAATTGGCACCCACTTCACTGTAGTGCACTATGGAACTGTGGATCTCTATACATAATGTGTATGGAATATCAAGCTTCATTTAATATGTTGGTTCTGAACACAGATTTGTGAAAATGCAGTATAGGAGTATAGTACAGATTATACTGAATGAGATCCAAACTTGCAGTTGGAAAATTATTAGCTATTATCTATATTGTGGTCACCAAACCTGGGGCAATGAAAAGGAGCCACTCACAACAAGAGAGCACAGGTGTAGAAATGCCTTGCTTTCCTGTGTAAATGCAAATTTCATGCAATATTGCATAAGTACTGAAAAAAGGTATTGAAACCTTTCATTTTCAGATTTATTAGCCTGTTAGTTAAGTAGACCAGATATTAAGCTTCTGAGTGGCTGAGTCCAGAAGAAGTTATTGTAGAAACTGATGGGTGGCCATATCATGTTTGGAGAAAAGTCGACTCCCGAGAAGACATATAGACACAGACCAAGCGTGACAAGACTATATTTCACTGTAATGGTTGTATAACAGGGCAGGGGAAATATATCTTTCAGCTGGCCTCTTTGAAACAGGTTTCCTTGTGAGGGAAGGGAGGTATAATCTTCAGTAACTCAATGCAGTGTATTAATGAAATGTAAAATGTACTTGTTTGCACATGAAAGAGGGAGGTTCACCTTGCCAGGGTATGAAGGCGTGTCTTATTAGATTGAAAAGGAGCTTGTGATGTCTGATGTATTCATTAGTAAATAGACAGCATAATATACAGCATTGCAAATATACAAGAAGGATGAGTAGAAAGAGGGATAGAAACATGTTTTGCTATCAGCCAGCTATTATGCATTCATTGGGGCTGATTTAAAAGCAAAAGCAATATAGCAGATGCTAAGTGCACCACAGAAGGAAAATTAACATGTTTGGTGCCTGGCAGTATTTTCCTAGATGGTCAGCTTGACATATTTGCAATAAACACAAGCAGAATGGAAGTCTCTGTTCTGCTCTATTCCACTCTATTTGGACATACTTCACTTAGTGAACATTCACCTCACTAAAGTCTCCCTTAAAGATTATTTTCAGGTTCATTATCTTGTTGTCTTGAGTTATATTCATTCATCTTCGGCTTCCTAAACTATCCTAAATTGCATTGCAAATCACCTCTTATAGTTGTGAAAGTATATAATAAGCTAAAACAGAGCCACATTTGAAAGGTCATTTACTGTTGTAAGTTTCTGCATCTTTAGAAGTTAAGTCTTTACTTAATAGGGGCTGTCACAGAATGGTTCCCCTAAATAAATCTTTTATTTAATATTTTACAGGACGATTTCAAAAGTTTTCAAGGGGCCATCTCTTTTCTGTGCTGTAATTAGAGGAATAAATACACAACATGACAGACCCTATTCCATCTCAAATGGCAAATGCCAGGGGTGTTAATGAAGGCATCTCAAAGTGGCATTGTCCTTTTTACACCTCTGGAGCAGACAGCGGAGGTCTACAGCCAGGGCCTGAAACCTTGGCCTGTTTTCAGGAAAATAAATTGGTAAATCTGACCCATTTTCCTAATGTTATCAATTGTCTAAGTTGTTGTATATTATGTAATTCAGTTGGCTATGACTATGCTTGCAGGATTGTTTGATGGGATGTTCCAAAAAGACCATAGACAGCTGGCCAGAAAACTGTGGTGGTAAGCATATGGAATGACAATGACTGTGATGTCTGGGTCAAAGCAGCTGCCATTGTACTCTTCATAAGTATTAGTCATGGATTAATTTATTTTATACCAACTAAACAAAAAAAAATACATTAAATCGAATTGCTTGGAACTCTTGCTACATACAGTAAGTTACATTTCTTGTGAATGCGTGTGTAAAGTTTATCCGAGATTTCGTTTGGCAACCTTCCAGATGTTCATTGTAGGTTAAATGAGTTTTTGGCATATTTTATCACCCGCAGCTTTGGGACATCTCTTCCCTACCCACGATTAATCAGTACATATTGTTCTTTCAGGGGCTAAAGTCAAACAGCTCTTTCACTATTCTGTTTCAAAACAGTTTTGAAAGTGCAGAGTTACAGTTCATGCATTTTGTCCCAGGGCAAATTGCACCATCTCTAAAAGACTCAATAATTTTGGAGTACAAAATGTTCAGTGTTTGGCCACAGATATATTCAATTTATTTTTATTTTCTGTCCAACTCAGCATTGTTTTTAAAATTCTTACTGTTTCTAGAGAGCTTTACAATTTGCAAACAAAGAATACTGACGTTTAAGGTTGCAGATTATCAACCTGTTTCCATGAATCCCTTTATTTAAGAGAAGAGGATTCTGGACATATATTATGGTGTAGCAATATTTTTTTTTCTAATTTTCTTTTAAACTAATACAAAACTCTTCTGATCAAAACAATATATTACCAAAGAGGCTGTGATGCAAAGAGTTTTGATAACACTGTGGCTCTGTGTAAACCAGCAAGTTTGTCTAGTTGCAGAAATGGATAGGCAGCAGGAAATGACACTGCAAAGTTTTGAAAGGTGATCAGCCTTAACCCAGGGCATTCTCCACAGTGCCCTGGCAGAGCTTCTCTCCCAAACAATGGTGTCTCTTTTCAGTAAACTTATTAAACACAACCTGTCAGTTTATGTCCAAGTCCGTTCTATTTGTACTTCTAAAAATGAGGTAATCGTGTGACAATCTGTACATTGACATTGCTGGTTGGGTGTTTTACCCTTTCCTGCAAATAACAGTAGATAGTGTGAACCTAAAACTGTCCACAGTGCGTAAGAGCTCTCATCCCTGCTGAGCCACTTCACTCAAGCTAAGGTGAGAGGCATCATTACTGTGCACACGCATTTCAAGGGCCCTAGTGGTAAGTATAAGTTACGCCTGCAGTTGTTAAGATAGGTGATTGATAGACAAAACTTTTGCGATCTGAAACAGGTGTTGCCCAATACATTTAATCAGTTGGTAATTTGATTGTCAAATTGATCAGGCAGTGGCTCAGATACATAATCAAAGTATTATTCATTTAGCAGGCATCCATATCCAGGATGTCTTACCTTGACTGCATCATTTACTTATTATCAGGTTACATTGTTGGGTATTTAGTGGCAAAATTTAGTTTAAGTACCTTGCTGAAGATACAGCAATCTGGGATTCAAATTTGTGATTACCAGGTCTGTTCCCTATCAATTAATCCTGCCCTAATTGTTTCTAGATGCATTTAACCTCCCCAGGTTTGACTTGTTTGGTGCTGTTTTGCATTTTAGCCTGCATTTGAATGCCTCAGGGATGTGTTTTACAGTCCCGATATGTGTCTGAGCTTGCATTTGAAGTCCCAAGGTTTGTGTTCCTCAGTCCTGATTGATCTTTGAAGCTCCCTCTGAAGTCCCCAGGTCTGAGTTCCTCTGTGCCGTTTTTGACAGCAGCCATCTGGGACTGCCCCTGACCGCAGCTTTTACAGCACTGTAGTCTGACAAAAAACCATAAAGGCCAGCATCATTTTAACATTTTTTAAGAAGCAGGTTACATAGAGCAGCAAATCACAGGGCACTAAGTGACATTTGTGGAAGAATTCCACGTTGTTCTTTGGTGTTCTTTTCTCTTTTGTTTTATCAAATAAGAACTCCCTCAAAGCGCTCGATACGTCCGTGTTGAAAACACTTTTTAAAGGAAAAGCTGCTGACATTTAAAATCGCGGGGGAGAGCCTTGCGACTACAGTTTGGATTTTGCCGTACTGACTTTGAGTACTAAATTAGACCGTCAGGTTTCATATACAGCGTTTGGTTGGATTTTCATATCGTTTCCACCACACAAAATGCCATCAGGCATTAATGTTTTTCTATGGACTCTATCTGTGATGTTAACTCTGATCTGTTGTGAATAAGTAATTGATATAACTGTGATTAATCTGATCTATAGAGAAAATTATGTGAGCCCCTGCTTTGTAAACACAAAATCACACAGAAAGATTTGTATCTAGCATACTATAGAGACGTTATATCAAATGCCACATCACTTTGGATATTGCATACAATTCCTCAATGGCATTTGTTCTGTGGTGCATGTAATGTGGTAATATAAACACAATGCTGATTTAATGCTGAAAAGAAAACAAATATTTGGAGGTGGAATTTTTGTAGTTTCAGGAGCCTGGGATCAATTGTACTTAAATATGCGCTTCAGAATGTTGAGTATGTGAACTTGTAGCATGTTCTGCAGTGTCAAGTTTATTTATATATATTTATTGATTTCATTGTGGTGATTTATCATCCTGCTCTGAAAATATACCACAGGCTGATGCTTGTATGTTAGCAGTGGTTGCTATTTTGAGTAGCACAATCTTTGACATTGGAAAACAAAATTACGTTCTTTAAATAGGCAAAGCATAATGCCATGGTGAACAAATGTTTGTGTTTTGTTGTTTTTTTTTCCACTGTGTAGATGGAATCGCCAACTGTACATTAGGGTAATATCCCCGTGATAACCTCTGCATTCATTCAGCAAGTGCTGAATGCGACATATGCAATCCTCCGATAACACTTGGACAGAGACAGCTTTTCACAGTGCACTGCAGTGATGTGGGTGACAATCAGAGGGTAGGTGCTTTCCAGTTTACATGATCTGAGAAACTGACAGGTGTCTGCAGGGTGCCTGAGAGCAGTGAGACAAGGAAACCCTGGCTGATATAGCTACCCCATCCCTGGTGAAACAAAGAATTCATTCCACCACCGTGGGCTCCTGGTTATTGTTGGTAGAGAACATGTCCAGTTTTGAGCACAGGCTGTGGGGTTCAGCCTAACCTCAAGACAAGTGCCTTGTTGACTGAGCCACTCAGGACGCCTGAAGATTGGTTTTAATGACACTAGTAATGATTATCAGCATAGTCGCTCTTATCAAGATTGCTGTTACCTTTTATTTAGTGTATTTAATTTAGTGTGATACGTAGCTTGATATGTTATACTTGTGGGAGACCTGCCGGCAAAAGGTCAGCAGCTTTTGCACACCATCATAAGACACAGAAACTGAAAGCCATGGTTGTATTTGCATTTCAAACATCATTACTGGCAGCATCAGGATCAGCATCAATGTAACGTATTAGAAATTTCTCTAAAGCTAACAGAGACTGAGGGGTTGAGGTAAAAGTGTATTTTAAAGGAATAGCCAGTGTTGATTTCCTTTCTTGGCAGAGGTTAGTGTAGGAGTTATGCAGCATAAATTTACATGCAGAGGTGGGACATTTCAAGAGTCTCAGACTGTGAGATGGGCTAGTACCATTTTCACGTCCAAAAAACTCACCCTCAATGGCCTGACCTTCTGTGCAGTTGACACATTGCCCTAAGCCTATTTTTCCCCATGCTAAACTGTATGCCTGCCCTGTAAAACATGTAATCCAATTATTTGTTAATGTGCTGCTCTGGCGTGCGGTTGTTAGCGCCTATACCCACTGCGGAGCATCTCTGCTCCGCTGCAGCTTAGACCTGTTGCCCTTTGGCCTACTTGCTGCCCTGGAGCTGCCCTGCGGAATACATTTTTGGGTCTAGGTGCAGACGTCATCCCCTTAATTACAACGAGCCACCGACCTGATCTCTGAGTGCAAACGGGTTGCACATGATTGTCTTGAAATGTGATTTTGATGCTCTGAACAGTCTGCCTCTGCCATGACTGATTAGCCGCCTCATTCTGATTAGTCAGGAAGGTGCCAAATCTGCAAAAAACATCAGGAGCAAAGCGGGAGAGGGGGACTGAGTGTTACAGCGGCAGGAGGTGTCTGTACCCCCCGCTGCTCTGAGCTGACAGGGGGTATGCTGTTAACACTGCCACAGTGTCACACTCTACTGACTGTCACGCTGTGCCTTTTTTTCAGTCTAAGTAAAGGTAACAGTTTTTTAGTACTCATCCAAATGGACACCATGATGCAGCATTGCCTTGTGCTTTCCCAAGCAGTTCAGACTGCTCTGGTTAGAATGGGATGTTTTTTTGTTTTTTTTTTTTGGCTTTTTTTTTGGTGGCAGCGCAGGTTACTGGTTAGAAGGTGTTAAGCTATTTTGTTACAAATTTTAATCAATTCTTAAATTCACTATTAAAAAAAATATATGATGTTTCTTTACAGAGATTTAAAGGTACTTGGGAGGAGAGAGAGAGAAAAAATCAGAAACAACCTTACCAGTGAACATGTTAAGCAAGGATTAGTCATGAGCTAAAAATAACACAGGGGGGAAGTTTTACTCTGAAGCGCAGACTGCATTAACATTTCAGACTGAGGGTCAGCCAGGGGGTCTTGCAGCTAAACCCACTGGGGCTGGTTTTACACCCTCCGCACCAGTTTCTGTACAGCATTTAACCTTCCTGCTTCACACGCAGCATTCCCCTTGCTGCAGGCTCCCACTGCAGTTTCCTTTATTCTCCTCCTCTTTTCTTTTTCTTTTTTCTTTACCCACTTTCTCATTTGTAAGTTATTGTTGTTTTTTTTCTTTTGTTTTTTTTTAAACTAGCGATGCTACTTAGCATGTCGAGAGGGCTGGGCCTCACGTTGATGACTTTTTTGTCCTTTTGATTCCTTTTTGTCTTTATGGAATGGTAGCACGGTATCTCGTAAGCTGGAGGTGACAGGTTTGATTCCCACAGGGCCCGGCTGTACCCTTGAGCAAGGTACCTAACTTGAATTGCTTCAGTAAATACCCAGCTGTCAACAGTACTGTGAATATTAAGCAAACTGGCACCTCTCTAAGTTTCCTGGACAAGGGCACCACCTTAGTGAATAGATCAAATGACAGAGCCCATTTTAAAGCATGCACAACCACATGGTATCCTTTGCTTTCTCTGTGTGCTGGTGGGCCTAGAGAGACCCAGTAACCTTCTCTCTGCCCTAGTAACCTTCTCTCCTCAGTGATAGTGAAGAGGTTTCATTATTACATTACATTACATTACATTATTGGCATTTAGCAGATGCTCTTATCCAGAGCAACTTACATCAATCACAGGTCTTTACATTGTTATCCATTTATACAGCTGGATATTTACAGAGGCAATTGTGGGTTAACTACCTTGCCAAAGGGTACAGCAGCAGTGCTCCTGTGGGGAATCGAACCAGCAACCTTTTGTTTACAAGTCCCGCTCCTTAACCACTATGCTACACTGCCACCCCTCGGCCCATTGCAGGATAGTATAAGCACCACACTATCACTATAATGGCCATCTGTGTGTTTTTGTGAATGCACCTGTTTGCGTATCATGGCCCCTGGGTATAATAGAAGGTCTATTTGCCCGTGTCTGTATTGCCACAGCATTTGTATATTTGCAGACATTTATGGATTTGAGACTCTCTAGTTATTATAGGATCACTGTAAATGGCAACCTCTGAGGTGTCATCATTTTCAAGGCTGTGGAGAGATTGTACTAGTGATTCTTAAATAGATATTGAACTCTTTTGCTAGCAAGATATTCTTTTCTCCACCATTACCATAGTTCACTACATAGAGCTGCAGATAATGAGGTGCAATCTTTTAGTCATTACCTTTGTTTTTCTCAAACTATCTGTACATCTTTGGCTTTAGATACATGGCCGTGATACTGACACATTAGGGAACAAGGAACTGGAACACTCCCAAACTGTCCAAAAGCAGTTTTTAGGGGTGACTTCGTCGAAATCATTGACTCACAGAATGTGGTCAGCGGCTCTGAGCCAGAAGAAGGCCCTCTGGGCCACCCCCCCCCCTTCCTCCTTCCTCATCATCCTCATTCCTGAATGCTGGTCCATTCAGCTGACAATGGGAAGCCGCGTCTCAGCGGACGTGATACCAGCATCTGCTCCAGTCTAAAAATACGCACCCTGGGTCAGGAGCGGGCAGCTGCAGCTAAAACGTCCCTTATTAGTTTTCACCCATCCCATCAAAGCCTATTGAGATGTCACGTCTCATCCGCAGCTGGGTCCTGCTTGTGTCAGAGCTGCGCAGATGCCTGCAGGTGTGTCCTTGGACAGATATAAACTGCAGGCAGCAGCACATGCTGGACCTTATGGAGGAGCATTGGACGCAACAGATTGAACGTTTCATACGTGTGTGTTATGTGAAATTTCGTGTTTTTACTTTTTAATTCTGTGTTGCTTTAATACTAGTGCTTAATACTACTTTAAAGTGTTCTGCATTCATTTTCTCTCATAGGTTTTACAGCAGTGTAGGGGGGTCCTGCACACAAATGCAAAAATCTCAAGAAATGAGATCCAGGCGAAACCAGACGTCTATAGAGCTTTCAATATTTGTATCATTATGGTAATCTCTTGTACTGCTGCAACAGACGTATCCAAGCACATATTCACATCTATGTGAATATGACCAATAATGGAATTCGCTCAGTCTGTCCTTTTTTCGGTAATTTTGGTCTGGTAATTTAACAGACCCAAAGAAGGCTTTTATTTTAGTATGTGTCTCCACAAAAGGCAGACTGTCTGATCTTGGGTGCCTGGGAACACGAGCCGTACTTTTTTGAAGCAGTGGGGTGCGGTCCACGGCATAAATACAACTAATGGACAAAAATGTCAAAAATAAGATCCAAGTGGAACTTGACATCTATTGAGCTTGTAGTGTTTGTATCATTGCTGTTATCTCTTGCACTGCTGCAATGGACATATCCAAGCACTTTGTCCTGTAATCTATGTGAACGGATATGTAATCTATATGTCGAATAATGGAATTCACTCAGTCTGTTCTTCGTCGGTAATTTTGGTCTGGTAATTTAACAGAGCTAAGAAAGGCCATTATTTCTATTTATTTTTTCGTATTCTGCTGAAACAGGGCAATGTACTGTCCTCCAGTTTCAAGTATGTGTCTCCACAAAAGGGAGACTGTCTGATCTTGGGAGCCTGCGAATACGAAGTGTACCTGGATCAAGTGGAACTCCTTTTTTTCTGGAGTGTTATTTATGTGATGTAGCAGTGATTCATGATTGGCTTGTATTTTGATTTCCTGCCGTGAGTCTGCAGGTTTCTCGATATCAAGATGGATAAAATGAATAAAATGTATTATGTGAGATGTGAGCCTCTCCCACTTTCCTTGCAAGCTGCATGGGATACTAATATTTATAAGCTATTAGTATTGTTCCTTTAATGAATACTATCACTGATAGGGGATTTGTTAGTTGCAAGTACGTTGAGCCTTGCTTACTATTCCTGTACTGTACTAATAATGAATGAAGATATTCCATATGTTGAACGAGCTTCTTCCACGTATTCTGCAGACTGCAGTCATAATGACTGGTGATGTTTCAAAAGTACTATAAGACTTTTCCACTCTTCCCTTAGACAGCTAATAACGATACGGGATATGTGACTCACAAACACACCAAAGCTCTCCCTGTCTACCTGTAGGCTGTGGTAACGATGTTTTGGTTTTGAATGTGACTTTGCTGCCGGCTGAATCCCTGTCCTCAATCCTCTCCTCACGTGCTGTGCAGGGCCGCTCAGCAGGCCGGGGTTTCGGACCTGGAGATCATTTCTCAGCAGACAGAGGAGGAGAGCCAGCGCATCGCCCCAGTGCAGCTGGTGGGGTTCACTTACCAGGACCTTCCACTGGCCGCACTGGACCTCTCACTGGCTGGCTCCCAGCTCCTGTCCACCCTGGATGAGGAGGACAGCAGAGAGGGGTAGGAAACTGCCGCTGCTTGCTCCATACATAGCCTGATTCTTCTCTGGTCTCTGATGTTGTGACACTCTACAAATATCTTTCCATAAGTGCCTTATAATTTCTGCTGGATAAGAGTGTCCTTCAGATAAATAATGTGCCCAGGCTGAGTATACCCTCCTCCATTAATCTGTTTTTTTATTTTTTATTTTTTATTTACATCATATGCAAAAAATAGGCTTCATACCATCTACTTACCATGTATTTGCGTACCGTCTACTTGACGTTTATTGAAATAGCCTGGAGGTCAACAATACAATTAAATAAAGCTAAGGGGATTATGGAGTTACAATTTAAAGGGATGGAGAGTCTGAGATATTCTAAACAGGCTTTAATTCCACGTCCTGTGAAGCTCCGCAGATAGAAGGATTTTTCTGGGGCAGTTTTCTCAGGAACATGCAGTGGGCTGAATGTGTTGCAATTCTTTGACATACTATTGTCCTGCACAGACTTTGAGTCAACTGCAGGCCCCAGCAGTCCCCCTTTCACCCTGGAACGGGTGCACTTCAAAGGACTAATGTCATTTGTTTGGCTCTCAGCCTGTCTGAAAGGGGCAGAATGTTGTATAGGGTTCAAAAATAAACCTAAACCAACTCTGATTGTTTCTGTAGTTCATAATGCTAGTTCAGCATTTATCTCAGGATCTTACTGACCTCTTGTAGTACCTCTGGATAACTACTCTTAGCATAGTGATGCCATTTTTTGGAACTCGCTCTGGGTAAGAGCGTCTACTAAAAAAACATAATGTAATGTAGTGTAATGTCATAACATAAAATTAGATGAAAACGTTTCCCATGAATTGTCATGTAAGCAAATTAGCGGCATCATAGCATTGGTACATGGTGGAGACTAGAAAACCTTGAAAATGTACTGAATTGTGAATAATAAATGGACAGTGTTCTAGAATGTGTGGTGGCCACCAAAAACTCAAAAAAGGAATTCTCTCAGCTGAAACTGTTGTTCAGACATTTCCCCCCGTTTTATCGCTATGTCATTACCATAATTGATATAGCACTTGGCATGATCCTTAATCCATCCTGACAAAAAATATTTCAGCCTTCACTCTCTTTGATGGTAGTTATGGTGCATAATTGTACATGACATGATATTAAATTACATATATTCATTTTCATTTTCAAGCAGTAGTAGGTCGGCCTGGAGGTTAATTGGCAGAGTGCAGTAATTTGTCATTTTAAAGGTGTAATTTGACATTGTCTGGGTTCCCAGATAGTCCTGCGCCCCATCACATGGTTTTGTAAAATACACGATGGAGAAAAATGAAACTGCAGACTGTGCACTTTTGGACACACCTCACAGCACCTGTTAGTGCTATCATGAAATGTCAAGTAGTCATAGATGTCCTCTGCAGGGTGTGCTTCTCCGTGGTCTTTTTTAATGACACGGCCATTCCACACGCTGACAGCATGCCGGGGGGTGGGGGGAGTGGCCCTCACACGGCTGTCCCATCCAGGGAATCATGACTCACCCCCGTTTGCTGCTGCGAGGCTCACTTCTCATGGAGAAAGTGGATTAAACACCATAAGCTTAATTACACGATCCAACAGATTTTCCCGGCATTCCATTTGTAACTGAATCAGGCCGTGCTTCGACCGTTTCCCGACGCAGTTGCTGTCCGGCAGCAGATGGCTCCCACAGGAGCGCGGTTGAGGACAGCCCAAAACATCAGAATAAGCAGAATCATCGCAGGGGTGCTCTTACGGACGGGTTACAGATCACCTGCCCTCACTTTCACATTAGCAAAGCATGTGTGACAGTACTGCATGAGAGGTGCAACCAATTAGTAGGTCAGTAAGGCAAAGAGATATGACAGAGAGTAACAGTTGTTTTGTAGTTCGTAGGAAAAGTGAGCCAATAATTTCAAATCATTCTGTTGCTCATAAAGTCCCCTTATGAGCAACAGAATGAAAGGAGACTGGTACGTATCTGCACCAAAGCACTTCCTGTTATGCTACAATTTTGTTGTGGTTTATTGACTTTCAGACAGCGCTGTAAGGCTAAACTGTGTTCGCCCAGTATAATCCTCCACCGAGGAGGGTTTGGATAAAGCAAGTTTATTGTGCTGCTCAGATTGGAATCTCTGATTGCCCAACCTCGTGCATTCCAGAACACTCTAGTCATGACAGTTTCACTGTGAAGAGCTATGCAGGCCCGTATACATTTCTGTTCCATGGAAAACACCAAGGTGGATATATCAGCTATGTGTGCACTTCACAGGTTTCTGCTTTGCTTGTGAGTCACCTCTGGAGCATTAGAGGAATGGCAGATGAATAGGGGTGGTATTGCGTCTGGTCATTTATAGCTTTAATTATAGCTTATAGCAAATAGTCAGAAGTTCCTCTTTGACATTCTTGGACTTTGAGAGATCTATATATTATTAAAAGACCATATCATAATGTTTTAATGCTTAAACGTCTGTTGGTAGTGGTATTTCACAGCACGTAGCTAAATCTACTTCTAGATTTCATCACAGGTCATACATATCTCTACTTGTTTCTTCACTGAGATACCAGTGCCAAAGATTTTTGGCATGTGTTCAGATAGGACCAACCTGTGCACATCAGTAATCCTTACGCTTACCAGTGAAAGTTGCTAGATTTTCTTTGAATAGGACTAGTGTTAGCTGAGGCTGTAAGAAAAGCAAGAAAGAATTGCTTTTCAGATTTGAAACTTTTGGCCCTTTGCTGATAGTAGCCGCTCATCACACCACATGCAGCTGATGTGCTCATGTATGATGCTGCTATGGTAACTGATATAGGCTAATTGATGGAGCATGGGTCATGGCTACCAATGTTATGTACCAATATAGTGTAAAAGCGAATGGTATCAGGATACCTTGTACACTTTTTAACTGACCCATATATGGGGCATAAATCTCTTCACCCAGAATTTATTGGCTGCTTGTTGATCAATGAGTAAAGGGGAAATGGAATGAGTAAACTCCCCTAAACAAATGTGCTTAAACAGTGTTTATATTTATTTATGCAAGACTGTAGCCCTGCACAGCACAGTAAAGCATTTCAGGTTGTGAGCGGCTTTTATGGTCCTTGCAGGGCTATCTTTACTGCATTTCATTTCTGTCTCTGTGACTCTTGGAGGTCAAAAATTCTTATTTGCATCTTTTAATCATGCATAGAAGTACCTGGGACTGGAAAATTAACAGCAAGCAGAAGCTGTAAAGCTCTCTTGTTCTCCGCTTTTAAATTTAACATCGTTCCGATGAAGTTTATGAGCCATGGGACATCAGATGCAGGATTTACCTCAGAGCATATTTATACATTAATTTTTTTTTTAAGGTTGGTCGCTCTCAGCTGGGCGAAGGTGTAATGAGCTGTTGAATCTCACGGGGGGGGGGGCAAAGCACTGACAGAGGAGGACGTATCATCTTACGGCGTCTGACTCCTTGCTACAGTTGCACCTTATTGTGTTTGTTTCAGCAGTTCCTCCCCCTCATTGCTTACCCAACTGTGCCTCAGTGCCCTCCCTGCAACATCGATTAGCTTCGCTGAAAAGAGAGTAGGGGCTTCTCCTCTTGCTGACATCGACTACCACTGCTAAATGCAGGAGGCAATGTCAGGCTCTCAGCAAATCAGTCACGCTGCTCAACACTTGTCAAACACCCCCACAGGGATAGCATAGTCGCTAGGTGATTTCATTAACGTACTGTAATATCTTCCAACACAGGGCTACCTAACTGCAGTGCTGGACCACCAGAGTTCAGCAGGTTTTCCAGTTTTTTTTTTAAAAAAAACCATGAAACCATGGAAACATGAAATAAGAACTAGGAAAGGAAGTTAGATTGTATCCATCAAGACAAGGGATCAGGAGGGACAGAGAATCGGGTGATTAAGAGACAGGCTGGAACGAAAGCCGGAAGACACTGTTGACCTCCAGGACCAAGGTTGAGTAGCTGTTTAGACACTGCAGCCTTCCAGAACCAGGGCTGAGTAGCCCTGAAGAAACCATGGCCCTTCAAGACCAGAGCTGACTGGCAAATCTATATAAGATTGGCCTGTCACATTGAATATTTTTCAACAGCATATTTTACTGTCCATGGTGGCACTTGAAGAAAGAAAAGCATGCAACTTTACATTTTGAAGTACTTTCGACTGCATTTTATCACAGTCAGAGGTGTATTTTCACTCCATGAAAAAAGGCAAAAGAACAGAAGCTGTCATATTTCAATAGAGGCTGTTCCTGGGCAAGAAGTCCACAAGCTGTGAGTGTACAGGGATCTTACTGAGACATGAGATCCAGCAGGGAGTGCCTCTGGGAAAAGGAAATGAACTCACTGGACAGCCTCTCCACACAAGATGAAGTGAAGTGCACAGAAAAAAAACTACCGGAGAGGGGATTAAACTGGCTGCTAAATGATTGTGTCATAGAAGAATACGTCATGTTTGCATCAGTGATTTCTGCAGAGGAGAGTATTGCCTTCTAAGACTGGATTAGGCATCTAGTTAATGCCTGAGTGGAATAAAATGTTGGTGACTGTAAAGTCTATACCATGCATTAACTGGAAGTCAGCATTCAGGAAAAAATATAACCGCAAGGAAAAGCTATGATCCTCCAGTAATGCAATTAATTCATTTTTCATGAAGAAAAATAAGAATAAGAAGTATAGGGCAATCACTATTTATTTTGTATTTGTCAGTCTATTTTTTACTTATATAAGGAAAACAAGAATTAAACCAATTTGATATCATACACCCTGTTCAGGCAGGCTCTTAGCAAGGATATTTACACCGCCTTGGGATGCCTTGTGTAGTGTGACAACCAGCACATTCTCTTTGGCACTTCTGTTTAGCCACCGTTATTTGCCGTTGTTTTATCGTAAAGGCAACCAAAGGCACTCTAAATGATTTATTCCTTAAAATATCAAAGATATATGACTTGCTGTTTTCCTCCTCCCAGAGCTCTATTGTTGCCTTTGCTAGAGGAACATAAAACTGGATTGTTTTTACAGCAGCACCGGGTGAGAAATTGCTTTGAACATCACAGTGGAACAAAAGTGGACAAAGGCCTCAAATCAAGTGCATTATTTGTGGGCTTGCTGCAGTGGTGGTGTGCTGGTTTTAGAAAATACCAATATCGTGGAGAGGAACGAATTCATCAGCTGAAACGTTGCATGGCCAAGGTCTACAAATTGACAACTTCATTAGAAAGGAGTTATCAGCGTGGCAAAGCCAATCGCGTTGTGATCTCTATTGTGCCTCACGCGCGCTGTGGATAAAGTATTCCTTCGTCACGGTCTCAATGGTCATCATTCACGCGAGGCGACCGCTCTCATGAAAGAGAATGAGAATGCCTGGAGTTCTTAGATCAGTGAAAGTTTGGGTCGTGTCGAGGTCTGCACCTTGCCGTCACAGTTCATTAAGGCATTGATGCTGCCTCATGTGGCATTGCATTGCAAACTTCTGTCTGATTTTCCTCGTCGTATAAAGCAGCTCTCTCTCTCTCTCTCTCTCTCTCTATCTCTCTCTCTCTCGCTCTCTCTCTCTCTCTCTTTCTCTCTCTCTCTCTCTTTATCGGGGAAAACATTTTTGCAACTGAATGTGAGCGTGCTGCCCTGGGCTTTTGTGGTCTTGCCCGCGTATTGTTATGCTGATGCCAGCCTCCGACATAACAGGAGCCCCTGAGTCTGCAGTGTTCTTTGCCCCCGTGCAGAGGGGGTAGATGCGGGGAGAACGTGCCCCTACCGCCGCTGCCTCGGTGCAGCCTGTCTGTCAGCAGGAGTGGGAGATGGTGTAGGAGGTGGCCAGTCTCACGAACATGGGGGGTGGGGTGGGGGGGGGGCAGCTGGGGCGGGGGACCCTTGCAGTGTTAGCAGTTTTGGCAAAGCAGTAAGTGGAGTGTGGTTATGAGTAGAATTTGTGCCATCTATCTTCCTGTCCAGGGCACGACGGAGACCAAGGTAGCGTGGTCTGCATTCAGCACTTTCAATGTCTGCCACTCTCTGTCTGTTTCTCTCTTTCTCTCTCTGTCTTTCCTTTTTCTCCTTCCATTGTGCTGGGATTATGATTTTTTTTTGCATATTTCACCTCTGTTACTGGTGTGTGCAGCTTAGAAACACTGAGGAGGGTGTAACTGAAGAATGGATGGAGTGTAGTTCAAATGGCACTCAGCCATTAAATTTCTAATGCAGGGAAATGATTTTACCTTAGGAGGTACCAGGGTTGGCTTTGGCCAAACAACATGGCAAAATATAGGAAACTATGTAAAACAGGGAGATGATGCTTCAAAGATTAATACTAACACCTCTTGGGCTTATTAACTTACTTATTTTTAAATATAGCTTACATCTCCATATGACCTTTGCATTTTTTCATTAATGCACTTTTGCAAGTTGCTGTGGATAAGAATATGTGCTAAATGACTAAATGTAAATGCCAAATAACAAACTGTAGATATTGGTGACAAAGTAATATGAAATTATAACTCAATAAATTTTATGAACGTTTAGTGGTTAGGACTGAGCTTTGAAGGCAGTGGCATGGCGTGGCGAGTGACCTGCAACCAGTGTCTAATGAATCTCAGTTGAGGCATGACATTAAATCAAAGCTGTTTCATATGAATATTGACTGTTGTTACTACATTGAGTTGATTAAGTGATTATAATTTTCAATGTAAGAAACAACATGGTCTGAAATAATATGTTTTCTTCCCTGTTCATTCTGGCTGTGTACACATTTCTGTGGTTGTGAAAGTGAATCTGGACAGTGGTTTCAAGGTGTTTCTGGATTATTAATATAAATATATTAGCAGTAGACCCTGTAATGTTAAAGCTGTGATATTATGGTGAATTAGCAGAAGGCTTCAGACGGTTCTTTGACCTTCCTCCTTTCCTCTGCTCACTGGGCCCGATCAGAAGCCCAGGGGAGCCCAGTCTCTGGTGATGATGCACTCATTGGGGGACAGCACTTAGCCTAGTCTGGGATGATGTCATTTCTCAGATCACTGCAAAGCTGCCAGGAAGCTAGAAGAGGCAACATATGGCGCCAATGCGTGAGTGACCGGTGTGAGAATGCCGGGTGATGCATTGCAACAGTGACAGATGGTTCAACTGGGTCATTCTCCCGGTGTGACTGGAGGAAGAAGAGGATGAAGAGGAAGAGCAGCGTGGCTCATCCTCACACAATCATCCAGCCAGCTACCATGCTGCAAATGTCTTAATTACTTTTGGTAAAATATTATAGTATGTCTTTGCTTGTTGTATGCATGTATGTAGGTTACCGCGACAGGTTATATTTGGTTTCTCGTCCTGTTGCTGCAGAGGATTCTGGGAGATTAAGTCCCCTGTGTTTTATTTCTGTGGTGGATGGTTCATCATCTGTAATTGCATGGGATGTACAGCATTTAGATGTACTTAGGTATGGTCAGCACAGAGTAGAGTCATTATCATGTATTTAAGTAACACTCGGCTGTGTGTGGGATATTGCCTCTAGTTCTTTCAGTTACATTAAATCAGAGTTAAATAACAGCATTTCTGGGGAAACTAGTAATACCTAGGCCCTAATGCCAGTGTTCTTTTTTCAGTACATATCACAATTTCAGTGGTCTGTCAAATGAGAGGAAAAAATAATTTGCGTAAATTCACCACTCAAAATTGCATTACTCATAGCTCGTCATGGTTTGTTTGACTCCGGCGCTTCACTGTATACTGAAATAGAATAAAGTAGCTCTACTCTTGCATCAGGTTCATGTAGTTATTTTACCTGTACTGTTTTCCCGGTAGTGGAGGTTTTGTCACTCAGTTCCTATAGAAAAATGTAATCTGACGCAACAAATACCCAGATATCTGTCTGTTCGTAAGGCCAGTTTACGTTGAATTGTTCTGTCATGTGTATACTGTGCTTGCTGCAAATGCTCAGGAGTTGTGAATGGCTTTGGCCTGATGTCAAGTGTGAGTAGAAAGCATTCCTTCCAAGCAGACAAACAGTGTGTGGCTTTGGCCACAAGTCAGCCAGATGATAGATCATGGCAACATGATGTCCCACTAGTCCGGAGGTCATTGAGTGCCTCACATTAACAGAGCCCACGAGTGACCACATGCTTGGGATGGGGGTTTGTTTCAACAAACCACACTTTGGGGAAAAGCACAGTGTACAGTTCTTGGGTGTAACTGAAACAGGCATTTTGCTGACTATAATTAAGCAAGCAAGAGCACAAAAGGTACATTACGTTTTTCTGGAAATGCGTGATATTAGGTAGTGAATATCTGCAGAAGGACTGGGCCAGACCACTGCAGCATGATGTTGTCTAGGGTCCAAAATAAACCAATCTCTTTTGCTGTCCCACAAAGACTGTTCATTCTTGTGTTGTCTTGATGGCTGGCCTCTTTTTTTTTTTTTTAGATGAGTTTAATTTCATTCTAAATCAAAGCAGCATAGTGCTAAACCTTAAAGCACTTTGCAAAATTATGTGCTCTCTGGGGGCAGAGTCTGTGGGACTGCGCTTGGCAATTCTGGCTTATTTAATTAGGGTACAGAGCAGGTTGTCCAGGGGCAACCAGGGAATCACTTGGGTAGCTTGTTATCTGCTGGGTCGCCTAATCTGCCTGCTGAGAGAATGGCTATGGGCAGCTAGAAAGTTGAGGCCCGGGCTGCGTTTGGCTAAAATTTACTCTCTGTTATTTATTTATTAATATTTTATACAGAGCATGTGAAATCCCATAGACCTTAGTAAGGAGATAAGGTCTGCCTCATTTTTATTTACGGAAGCTATAACTGACACCAGCGCTCACATCGGCAGTCGGGCAGGATCTTATCAGCACTGCATTTGAGGGTCACTGCAGAGAGGGCAAAGATGAGAGCAAAGATAAGATTGTCCAGTGAAAGTCCTAAATCTCAGGAAATTAATGTGTGGCAAAGGTCACTGCGGAGACGCGCTCAGGGCGTTTCCGCTGATTTCGTCACGGAATCCGAAGTCCAAACTTCACCGGAAATTAGATTTTGTGAGGGGCTGGGATCACGCCGTCCACGTGTAGCCCACAAAAATGTGAGAAGGTCTTTGCTGTCCCTCTGAGGCATGTAGCATGCACTGTCGCTTGAGAGTACTCTCTGTGCTGTAACCACACACGGCACACTCCACTCCATCAACAGAAACTGGACCACCTTGGAAGGAGGAAGGGCAGGTGTGGGTTTGTTAATATTCACAGACATGCAAAGTATGAGATTGCTTTTCTGGCTGAGAGGGAAAGAGATCAAGTGTCCAGGGAAAAACCCATTAGCAGAGACCAGCCTGTCAGCTCCTCTGCAGATGTAGGCAGATCTATCTCCATTTTCCCTGAATTAAAAGCCAATTTTGTCGGCAAAGAACAACTTGAATTTTAAACTTCCTTTTGGCAGTGAACTCCCCCCACATGGCTGGTGAGCTGAGCATGGAGGATGGGCTGATATGTGAGTCTTTTAGGAAGTTGAAACGTAAACTGAAATCTTTATGAAAGGAATGTTTTGCTGCTTTTCAATCCATTCAGTTATTTATACCCTTTTCAATGCTTTGCTTAATGAACTATTTAACAGAAAAAAGATTATTTTTATAAATTTCACAATTTGAGATTATTTATTAATTTCTACAAAGAGTAAACCATGCACAGGTGCATTTGTTTCAGCCTAGAAATAACCTAAAGTGATCTTAACTCTTTAAGATGCAAACCTCCTATATTTTGTCATTAATTTGACCCACCACTTGTTCATACAAGTAAAACAAACTAAATTTATTAAATTTATTCTTGGCAAACATCCCAAAATGACGATTTACCATTGAGCCATATTTACCAAGTGTAAGACTCAGTACTGTGTGATGGAAGAATCTGGCTTTCCTATCTTTTTGTTTCTCCATGTGTGTGGTTGTGTTTCTTATGCACACACACGCACACAAAGAGAGAGAGAAAGAGAGAGAGAGTACCCGCTGGGTCTCCCTTATACTCATTTAGCCAAGGAGAAACGTGTCTCAGCTTAATGATCTGCTCGGGCTGATGGTGTGACAAGGACTGTCTCCTCCAAGTTCACCAAAGTGCACAGTCAGGGGTTTTGTCAGTGGCTTTGTCAGGGGCGGGGGGGGACGACACATGGGAGGGTCAGATTAATGATGGAATGTTGCCTATGTGGGTTCCACGGGGGAAATGGGGGGTAACTCAAGGTTGCTGTTCTTTCTCTCCTCTGCATCTCACAGAATTTATGGTTATCCACAGCAGAGAGCGGAGCCGTTTCAGGTTCATTCATGATGCCTACATGCCCATTGACGTCCTTCTGGGCTGGCTGTGGATGTGCCACAGACTGGACCCTGGATTCTTTCTGGGGTGTATTTGCCTGTAATGTGGTTGTGTGAGACAAAGTGCTATACCAAGGGTTCATTCATATATTAAGCTTGCAGCATTAAAAAGGCCATCTATTGTAGTAACAGTAACAGGATTATGGTGGAAAACTACACACACTGAATGAAGTTGCAAAACTGCACCAGCTTATCCTAGCTAAGCATGGATCAGTATTTATATGGGGCCTTTCCTGCTAGATAAATTCTCTGTTACAAAGATTCAAATACAAGAAGCAAGGAATGGAGTGACTGAAGAAAAGAGTTATATTCTAAGTTTATAGAGATAAGGACAAAAATCCTGTTTTTGACTATTACAATGCTTTCATGTAGAAAAAATGTTTATCAAGGCTTTCCTAGTCCTGAAATAGTTTCCACAGTATTAATTCATTATATTTGATACATATTGTGGTTTGATTCACCATCCATTGCTTGCTGTTGTAGAGTCTGTTGTGCAAGTAATGATTTACAGTCATTAACAGGAAGGAGGCTTTGAAATGTAAGATTAATTACCTGTGATAAAGGAGTATCATTCAGCATAGATATTCTGCTTAGTCCATCCTTTGCACCATTGTGAGAGTGATGGTTTGTCTGCAGCCTGTGATGTGGAACCCAGCACCAGGTTCATGTTCAAATCTGTGTGGTCTGTCCCACCCTGGTGGCTGGTTGATAATATGCGTTTGGCAAAATTTAATTTGGCTTCCAGAAGTTACCTCTGAGAGCAAGAGGTTGTGTCAGACAATGGAGGAGACAGCTTCTTCTGATAATCCTGTGAATGGGATTCCATCTGAAGACAGGGGTCTAGAGGTGAGCCTTTGTCTCCACAGAGGAAGCAGTTTAAGGATTGAACATATTTTGGGAGGATGGGGGGTGCAGTAGACAGAGAGTAGATACCCTGACCTTTTGCTCTTCTTAAAGCATAGAGCCTTCATCCCAAGGATCTTCCACACCTTGTTCTTGCCATATGAGTAATACTGTGCCCATATGGCCAGATTGATTTAACAGTATGTCTGCTCCTTTGCACAGAATGTGATCCAGAGTCCTGTGTGTATTTGTGTCTATAGTGTTCATGCTTGTCCCGAGGGCCCCTCACATCAGGTAGGCCTCGGTACAGTTAGCTATGATCTTTTTTCTACTTCTCTAAAGCTCTGCCGCATGAACAAAGAACAAACATAATTATGAAATTGCTTGGTAAGTGTTTTTAATCGTTGATGAAGCGGGTGGAAAGTTGTAAATCCCAGGACAGGGAAACAGTGACAAACCTAGAGCACATTGAGAGGCCACAGCCATTCTCTCCCATATGCCTCCGAGCTGCTCTCAGACTGCAGTACCCAGTAGGCAATTTGAGGGGGGATGAGGGAGGATGCTATCCCCCTTGTTAGCAAAATGACCAAAATGCATCCCCCCTGTTAACCTGCCATCCCCCCCTCTCCATCCCGTAGTTAGCAGCAGAGAGAGTGCTGCATGTGCATCTGCCATCCCCCCCTGTTAAAAATGAACAAATCACCTACTGGCAGTACCCCCTGTAAATCTGCAGGTCTATGGCTTCAGTCCCACAGTCACCCTTCATACATGTCGCATCAATCTTAGCGGTGTGAATCAACCTGGGTTTTTTGCTTGATGAAACCCAACGAGCTTGGCAGAGGTTCATATATTGGATCATTAGTACATGTGGAAATTTCTAATATAAGTCAGTTTGATTTTTTAAAGAGGCTGAAGTTCCCTTTTTAAACATTACCCTTTATTGAGCCATCAAGGACTTTAATAACGCACCGGCGGCGTGATCAAAGGTACGAGGGAACTAGCAGTCCTGGCCAAATCCATTTCTCAAAGGCTCACACGCTGATTGAGTTTTTGAATCAACAGCAATGGTGCAGAGCTGCCATAGGTCTGACTACTAATGTCATGCTTTTTTTCAGTCTGGTGTAAAGGTGTAATAGAGCCATCACTCAGAGGGCTTGAATGAATTATTAAAGAAGTTTGGCGCGGAACATTGAATTCTTGTTTTTTCTCATTTTGTTTTTTATTTTCATAACATTGCTTCAAGGTACGGGATTGTTTATGCAAGGGATTATTGCTGGCCGGATTTTGAAGTCTGATAAATTTTATCCCAGTGAATGTAAAGATTTAATGTGTCGTATGTTGTACTGGGAACTGAATTACCTTTTCCACCTTGAGCAATTTCCTTCAAAATCGCCTCTGTAACTCTCCATTCAGGGGCTACACCTCAACATTCTTTACTTCCTGGATGGTTTTAATCATGAGGCCTTGGCAGCAGCTAGAAGCCGCAGAATACCTCAACCTTGGAAAAACTGAGGAAGATATTTTACCCTGCTAGTCAAAATAGGGAATTTGCACTGAAATGTATGGCACAAATGTTTGAAAAATTAGTTGGGGATTACCTGATTGTTTGTGCATGGCAGAGCAGCTAACTCACTGTGGTCTATTCAAAGTAAGCCCTTGTTTCAATCTATACTAGGGGAAAATTTATGGCATGTATGGACGACAATGAGAGGTGGGGAATTATAAAAGAAGGAAGATACTGAACACATTGAAAAGTTTTGAAAATGGTTTTATTGTTAACTGGGCAAAGGACGTTTTTGGTTCAATATTGAAAGATACCTCTTCAAAGTGCTGGATTTTATTTATTACAATCAGTTGATAATGCTTGAGCCTCTTTGATGTTCTGTTCTGTTGTATTGCTTATGGTTCTTCCTAATCACCACAGCAAAAATCTGTTGTGTCTGATGTCATAATTTTACAGGGATGACACACTGACATCAGAATGTGATATCACAGCACATTAAAAGCAACTAAAAATAAAAAATAACCTGGGGATTTTACCTGCCGTTACATCCAGGCCTGATGTGCTGTGTCTCAGATCTTATGTGTGCCTCAGCCTCAATAGGCCCCAGTGTACTTTAGTCCTGTGCCCTCTCCTTCGCCTCTCCATCTTCAGCTGGTATAGCTTGAGCGCCAGGTGCAGCAGCACGCTTCCTGCTAGCTGGTATTGATCAGTTTAATCTACCTCCTCTGTGTTCCCATCAAGTTCAGGGATGTCTCTCTCAGCTGCAGCCCGGCTGATGTCTTTGTCAGCCTGCCTGCTGTGTTCAGCCATCTCTGTCCCCCGCGTGTACGATGCATGCTCTCCTCTGAAGTCTTTGTGTGTGTGTGTATGTGTGTGTGTGTGTGCGTGCATGCACTTATGTGACCCTGTGTGTGTGTGTGTGTGTGTGTGTGTGTGTGTGTGTATGTGTGCGTGCATGCACTTATGTGACCGCGTGTGTGTGTGTGTGTGCGTGCATGCACTTATGTGACCGCGCGTGTGTGTGTGTGTGTATGTGTGTGCGTGCATGCACTTATGTGACCGCGTGTGTGTGTGTGTGTATGTGTGTGTGTGTGTGTGTGTGCGTGCATGCACTTATGTGACCGTGTGTGTGTATGTATGTGTGCGTGCGCGTGTGTTTGTTTGTTCAAGCTGTTGACCTGTAAGACAGTGAGCTGCTGTGTCATGGTGCACGATAGGATGAAAAGTGTGCTTTTGAGTGCTGCTTTCTGTAGCATTACATAATAAACTCCCACTCCCATCCCCAGTAGACTTGCCATGACCTTTGAGAACAAGTGAGACATCCACATTGAGCCTCATGTCTTGTGTTTCCATGTTAACTGTGTTTTGTTGTATTTATAGTTTGGCCCTTAGCCTATGACATTTAGAAGTGTTTTTCTCACCTTCTATGGCTTGAGCCTTATAGATTTATTCCATATTGACTCGTTCTTCGGGTCTTCCCATGACTGTTTTGATCTTTGCATTGATGCTGCCCTTTAGTCTGTGAGTGTCATCCTAAAACATGTACTGCAGGTGACTGTGCGCGTGGGTGTGCACTTTCTGTAAAGACAATGCACTAGCCTGTGTTGGCAGAGGTGCATTTCCTCTCAATATGACTTTCAGAACTCATGCTCTCCATTTCACCCCTTGATGAATGCATCAGATCTATTCTGCCCCCCCCCCCCCCCCAGCCCCACATATATACAGACACACACACACACACACTTAAAGTTTTCAAGCTCTGAATAAATCCATCATGACAAGTTTAACTTCTCAGTTGAGAATATTTTTTATGGTTTTATTAAATGAATACCCTTTTTGCTCTGCTGGTGAGAGTAATATAAATGAATTATGAATCCATACACCTTGAGTTATGTTTTTTTTTTTCTCGGAGTGTAGAGGCAACTTCTCAGAGATAAGACAGGAAAGCTTCCATTCCACTGATGGTTTTCACAAATGGTTTGTCATTATCATTTTAGGCACTAGGATGTTACACATTCATGTCTTATAGCTACACTGCATTTTATGAATAATGTTAGAGACATTCATTCAAAGTGAATAGCAGCAGCTATGGAATCAGTGGCTCAGTGAAAACCATTTATCTGACACCAGCACATAACTGTGTGAACTTGCTAGAGGCTTCATGATTTGGTTGCTGAAGAGGTGTATACTGTAGAGTAACTTCGTGAGGCAATAAAATTCAGGGACAAAGTGGTTGGACACCCAGTCCATTCCTTGGATATACATTTTGAAAAGTCTTTGAGACTTGAGCTCTATTAAGAAACACGTGATAATCTTGGGGTAACACTTACATTCATTCAATTCTCAGATGCTCTTATAAAGAGCAACTCACAAATTAGAAAACATTCAATGCATACAATAAGGAGCATAAGCATCAAAATTAAACCAGGAAGAAGCAAGCAATGCAAGCAACTTGCAAACACATCTACAGTGCTGCAATTAAAAAACTCAAGCCTGTGCATATTTGACCTCAGGCTACTTTACAAGAGCAAAATGGTCTAAAGTGGTAGGAGAGAGGGAGAAAAATCCTCATTTGGGAAACCATGGTACTGCCTGAAACATTGAGTTTTCAGTCTATGGTGGAATCTTGCCAATGACGCAGCCATTCTAGTGGTAAAGGGGAGATTGTTCCGCCACATTGGGGGCCTGGGACAACATACCAGGCAACCCAGGAGAGGAGGGATGGGAAGATGACCTGAGGAGGTGGAGTGGAGTGGTCTGACAAGGGTGTAGAACAAACCATGAGAAGAAATGACAGCCTCTAGTGATTTTGGGGAGAGGGAGAAAGAAGCAGAGAGCCCAGCATAGAACCCTGTAGGACTCCTGTCGTAAGAGTGCTTGTTGCTTATACTGAGCCTCTACAAGTCACCTGGTAGGAACGGTCAGAGAGGTAAAATGCAAACCAGGAGAGGCCAGTGCCAGAGATGCCCATTCCTGCTAGGGTAGCCAGAATTGATAATCTACAGTGTCAAAGGCAGCAGACAGGTTTCACAAGAAGAGGACAGAAGAGGGAAAGGAACCTTTTGGTAAAGTCCTTCTGTCACCAACAGAAGTTATGATGTCCAGTTAGGATGAGGCTGCTTTCTTTTTTAGAATGAAGGCCTTCATTTGGATAGTTTGTTAAAAACAGCATGTTTGAGAGTTTTTGACAGGAATGAGAGGAGAGAGATGGCTCAGTTGTTTTGGACCTGACTGGGATGCAATGCGGTTTAAGGAGTGGTGTCAAATGATGGAGTCATGGCCTTTTTAAACAATTTTCTCCTCTCATACATTCACTGTTTTGACTTGTGAATTGCACAATAAGCTTGTCTCACTGCAACATTTTTACAGTCATGCAGTACTGCTGAAGAGAGTGAGATGCTTTTCTCTCAATATATTTTGCCCTCCGGTTTTTTGCACAGTGCATCACAGTGAAGTGAGCGGCAGCTGCACGACAAGTGCTGCTACCCTGACATCATCTGAGAAACTCACGCGTGCCTGACTAGTTGCAGGGTGCCTGAGAGTAGTGAGACACGGAAACCCTGGCTGGCCGAATCACCCCTTACCCCTGAGGGAATGAAGCTAATTTGTTCTGCTGCGGTGGGCGCCTGGTAGTCGGGCTCTCCTGAGGGCCCAGGTGTTGCTCATCATTGAGATGAATGGAAGTAGATTGCTTGCGCTAGTCTGTAGAAGATTTGATGTGATTAAGGTGGAGCGGACCAGTTTTTGGATGGTGTGCTGACGTCAGTTACAGAATGTCAGCTTCAGAGAGGGGTAAGAGCACTGATAGTCGTAGAATACAGCTGGTTGGCTGTGTGCTGAAAAGCTGTGCAGGTGGCTGATTGAATGATTTTCCTGATGTCCAGTGTCTTCTTAAAATAGTTTGCAGGATCAACAGTTGTGAGAGGTAAAGGTGGGGGACGGTTAGGAAGAAGGTTTGGAACAGTTTGCATGGGTCGGTGGAGGAGGCACTGATTAAGGGATTGCAATGAGAGGGCTTAGCTGTTGGGACTGCAGACAAGAAGGCAAAAAGCACAGCCTGGTAGGAGGGCAGATCAGACTGGTGGCTGGATATTCATTTCCTTTCACCTGTTCCGCGTTTGGCTCGGTAATCCAGGGGGGCATTGTGTAGAGATCAACCGCAGGGCCATTTAAGGCTTTCACTGCATCGGCTGTAAAACATGTTAATTCCCCTCGACGCTTCCAGCCCAATAACTCAAATGAAAGTGCTTAGTTTATTTCGCCGTGATGATTAATTGATTGATAGATAGATTAATTAAGTAATTGATTGATTAATTATGAGTCATAGTGTTGGTTGATAGGTTGGTGATGGGGTGACAACCTGAAAGGTTGCTGGTTTGATTCCCCGCTGGGGCACTGCTGCTGTACCCTTAGGCAAGGTACTTAACCCAGAGTTGCCTCAGTAAATATCCAGCTGGATAAATGGTTCACATGTAAAAACTGTAACCTATGTAAGTTGCTCTGCATAAGAGTGTCTACTAAATGCCAGTAATGTAGTAGGCAACATTTTGTCATTTGTTCAAGTGTTTCAAGTACGTGTGGGCATTATTCTCTGACATTGCTTTTGGTCAGTTTTGAACTTATCCACCCCACACTTGGAAGTTCCTGTAGAAGGTGTTTTCATTATGTATTGGGGTGGTTTTGTTTAAAAAGACAGAGATTGATTGAATTTGTCCCATGTCTGAAAAAGACAGGTGGATTAACCATTGCAAAGATGCAATAGTAATCAATGGCTTGCTCAGATTCTGTGACTGGCTGAAAAAGTTTTGACTTTTACAGCTTGACCATTTCCTAATGTTAGGTTTTCATGTGGCTCACACAGAGTTCCAGATTGATATACGCTTTAACTGTGCTTAAAAGGTGAAAAAGCCTTATGAATGTGTGCAATTCTATCTTTGGAGTCCATCGCTGTTGGTTCCTTTCTTATTGAGTCAGAGTTAACTTAGAATTCTAATGGAATTTAACAATAAATGCTGAATGTGATATCAGTTGATTAATCACACATGCTGTCCCTGCTCCTTGTAAACTTCCAAACTAATTGAATTGACCTGTTGATGACCTCATTTCCTCTTCCATTCTCTGCCAATCTCACATTTCCCCCCTCCCTCCCCCCTCTCTCTCTCTCTCTCTCTCTCTCTCTCTCTTTCCCTACATTCCCACTGTCTGCTTATGTATATTTTTGTATATTTAACCTTCATATCTTTTCTGTTCCACTTACTGCTATCAGCCAATAAGTAGAACTTAGGAGGTCATTCTTTGTTCCTAAAGGGCTTTTGCAAGAAACAGAATTGACTCTTTCACTTTAGCTAATAGTCAAAGTTTATTGACCTCTGTACAAGTGTGCATCATGCTTAGTCTACCTCAGGGAGGCGTATACAGACTCAAACATGGCCCTCTCTGGTGCTGCCAGTATAATGCAGCAGCCTCATACATCTCCTGTGGGAGATTGATGCCACGCCAAAACGGTCCTGACTGCTGAGCTGAGTGCCGACAGAGACAAAGCATTAATGTGCACCGTTCAGATACTTTACAGCCTGTTTAGGGAGGGCTGAGTGACAGCCATCTGCTCTTGCAGAGAGAGGAACCAGCCAAGCATGCTGGAGGAATTACAGAAACAGAGCATACAATGTCTAAATGAAATATTTTTGTACATTTTTCTTTTCATTTTTGGTCTTCATTGTCCTTGTCTTTACAAATGTTTTAACGAGATTCCTGAGACATGAGAAACCAAGGGAGAACATGCAAACACGGTCTGCAATGTACACACAGCAGCAATGTATAGCATTTATGTAGGGTAAACTAACAGTAAATAACAGTGAAAACATCAGACTATAGTCAGAGGAGCTCACCAGGTGCCATTAGCAATGTTACAGTTACTCCTTTTCTAACAATTATATTCACTGGAGAGAGTTTTCTCCTTTGTCGTAGTGAAAGAGGGCCAGGGTCAATCTGTCTGTAGTGTACTTTATGGATGATATTGAATAACAAAAGGAGGCAAATGTTTTCGGTACTTGCTCCACATTATCATTAGTGTCTGTTCCTTCAGCCACCTCAGATCTGTAGTACATAATCACTAAAGAGGGACAACTGATTAAGAGCATGATTCAAAAATCGGTACGAATTGCACTGCAGTTAAATGGAATCTAGGCCGTTGTCTCCAGGCATTTGCCTCAGTTTTCACATTATGAAAACTGAACATTGGAAACAGAATAAATATGTTTTGGAAATGAATTTATTTATCAAATTCCATTCTCTCGTCTTTACCTCTAAATTAAATCCAGGTCATTGTCTTTCATAAATTTTTCATATTCATTGATATGCTGTACATATGCACTATAATAGACAGTGAGGAATATTAGTGTTGAATATCATACTGCAAATTTTTCCCAAGACGGATTTCACAGTAGGATCTCAGCCTGGAATTCCATTCCTGATCTGCTTGCCATTGTTTTCAGGATTAGCTGTAAATGAATTGTGGAAAAAGGGACCACTGTGGTCCTCTCTTCTTCTTCCTTCTCATGGTGGAGTAGACACACCCACATCAGAGTGCCTACTTTGTCCTGTTGCGCTCAAAGCGTCGTGATCGACGCAGCACCAACACCATCTGGAGAAAACAGATTCCCTTCTCATCGGGAGCCAAAGAGATGATTGCTAACAGCGTGATTATGCCTTTATTTGATTATGCCAACAATGTTTTCTGGCCTTTGGCTTTGTCCTTGTCAGCGTCATCTGGGACTCCCTTCATAATTGTAGAGGAGGTATGCCTCGCTTTGTGCTTGTTGTGGTTTGGGGAGGGGAGGGGAGGGGAGGGGGGTTTCTGCATCCTCTAATCCCTCCTTTACATCTGAAACCCAGCATTGCTGTTTAAATACAGACGTGACCTCTGCATTCTCTCTTGGGTCTCCAAAGTCGACTGAAATGATTGCGGGAGTCCTTTAAATTCATGTATTTTCAGTGTTACCTGAGTACTGCGGGCAAGAAGCCCCTCAGCTTGAAGCAGCTTCCAGACCTCCCCCCCCTTCTCCGTCCAATCATAGGGCTCCCTATGAAGGTGTGTCCCCCTGCAGATTTCTTGTGAATCATGGAAAATGTACACATGGGAGATGTGAGCTTTCTCTCCTGTCAAAATGACATTCTGCTTACAAGCCATGATTTTGAAGGGTGCTCATCAGGAGAATGTTCTCTCTGAAGGAGCTGCTTGTAGCTGTCAGTGATCCTTGCCTCTGTCTCACAGGCCCAGGTTTACCAAAGGATTGCATGCGCATAGCTTATGATAAAGGGCAGTAAAAAGTACATGGAATTTCCCTAACCACTTGTGAATTTTTTTGTCTGAAATTGCTGCGCATAGCTTTTGTTGGTTCTTGCCTCTGCCTGTCAGTTCTCTGACATTAAGGTTTATTTAAAGGAAAATGGCACAAAGGATTGATCTCTGGACCAGGCCTTGGTGCCAGGAGAAATACAGAGGGGTGCAATTGCAATCCACAGGGGGGGTCCTAAATACTATGCAGACATCAGGATATAAGGAGACAACTAGGGGTGCACTGAGGTCTATCTGAGGTCTATCACCCCTAAGCACCGCCATAGTGCCGGGCCTGTTCTGGACCAAATAGGACAAAGAATGTCTACCCTACAAGACAGTCTTCAAGGATTCAAACTGACAAAAGACATGAAATCTGGTTAAAAGTTCTCACACACCTTTTGTCACATCAGACTTTCCAAGATGAAAAAATAATCCTTGCACTCTATAAACTAGGGAGTATCCATTGTGATTGAACAATCACACGTGATTAAACAAAAAAAAAATCCTTATTTCACCCTCTCAGTGTCTCAGTGATAATTAGGGTGACGAGTAGGGAAGATGGTCAGAGAAAGTTATACGCCCAAATACAGATTGCAGGAGATTGTCAGGTGAGGCGACAGACAGTGGAGACAGCCAGGTTCCTCTCCTTTTCCCAGCTGGATCACAGGTGTGGGCCCAGCACCACCTGTGGTCCACAGCTATGGCACACAGCAGTGAATCTTGGGCACAATATTACTTTTCCACCTGGCACATTCACGGGGGAACAACTGACGCAGGTCCCGCTATGTCAGTCATCCTGAGCATGCACCCGCAGTGATTAAAAGCGAACGGAAGATGGAATTCAATCAACGTTATAATCAACATTTAGCTGGTACCCCTGGACCCACCCACACCACAGCAGCATGCATGCATTACATTCTTGCCATTTAGCAGATGCCCTTATCCGTAACAACTTGATCAGGTCATAATTATTACATATTATCCATTTATACAGCCGGATATGTACTGCGGGGACAATGAACCAGCTTTGCTCCTTACCACTGAACTACACTGCTGCCCACTCATTTGAACCCAGTAGCCAGATGCTTAGTTGTAAATGTCCCCATATTTTCTACTTAGATTAGGTTGTTTTGGTGTTTTGGCACTTTTTTACTAGTTTGTTTACCATGAGGAATGTTCTAGTGTCATACTGAATCGTCCTGTTGTTGTATGCCTGTATCTTCTAATGCAATACTTGAGCAGGAAGTTCCAAGAATATTGTAATTATTTTTCTGTCTGTGCAGGTTTTTCGTGCAGGTTTTAGAATGAGGCAGGGTTTTCACTGTAAATAAAGCTGTATGGTGAACTGTAACTTTTTAAAGTTCACTTTGTTTGATGTGCCTCAATATAAAGTATTGTGGTGTAAAAATATGACAAGTCATATATCCATATGTAGTTTGTGTGTAATTCATAAGCACTGCCAGTAAATGTCAGTTAGGTTAAAGAAGGTGATCAGTCATTTTTTTTCTTTATATATTAGGTGTGTGAAATGTGGAAATAGGGGAGGGCAGTATGACAGAGTGCTGTCACTACGGCTGAGTGTGCGCTCAAAGCTGCAGGTTTGGTGCCCTGCAGACCCGGATTCGAGGCCGGGTGGGGTGACCGCTCTCGCCCTTTGCTACAAGGAGACTATGGGAAGGTATGCAGCTATGAGATATCTCAAAGTAGAACTGGGAGGGACTCGAGAAGAGAAAAATTCTACATGTGTGCCATAAGTTACAAAGTAAGGCCTGTTGTTGGGGAGGGTAAAAATAATTGGACACTGTTCAGACATTGCCCAGAAGATAGACGGTGAGTGTAAGATAAAAATGATCGGACTCTATGGGACATTTGGGATCTTTGTTCAGTGCGGTACAAAAGACTGTTTAGTGTCATATCATTTTTGAGATACTCTCCCTGATGCTGCTGAGTGTGCATTTATGAGACTGTCTCCTACAGATCTGTGATAAAAAAAAGTTTTTGGCCTCTGTCATTATTATGAAGTGCTGTGTATAACAAGAGGAGCTAGGGGAAAAGTATGAAAAAAGAGAACTGCATGGAGAAGGTGGAGCAGAATGAGGGAGGGAGTGAGCATGTGATTTGCTCCACGCGGACCAGTCCGGTTTACCGTATGTGATTTGAAACATATGCAATAAACCTAATTACATCAGTCTCTGAAGACTATACTTGTCGTATGTTAGGGCATTGAAATTCACTTTCTGTAATTATTACAAAAAAGGTATATACAAACTGTGTAACCTATCCTTTGGAGAATTGCTGAACAAGTGTGGAGGGAACTCTCAGTCCATCTGCCCCAGACTGGGATTAGTTTTCTACCACATTATTTTATATTAATTTACAACATACTGTAAAACTTGTCTTGCTGTAAAACTTGTTTATAGCAACAAACATCATGCTTAATGGCTACCAGTGCCTGTCATGTTGCAAGTAGTGTCTGTTGGTTGTCATTGCTGTTATGAACATATTTAATATTTATCTAATGAGGTATTATGAAGGTAAATTATGAATGGCAACATAACGTTATTTATCAAAATCCTGCAAGTAACGCTATATGATGTGAATAGATGAGTAATGGTTCATCTTAGTCTAGGTTAGTCTAAAATAAGCTAATTTGATTGCAGATAGATTGCTTATAGAAATAAGCTAAGACTTCTTAGATATGGGGTTGTGTGTTTTCACGACATTGGGGGGTTGACGCGTGTGGAGTATTTGGTTAGACTCCCGCACTTCACTAGAACTGCATTACTCAGGATCAGCCAGCAGTAATTAACAGAGCACCTCACTTTGCATCAAACAGTCAGGACGGCAATTCTATTAATTAACTGCCAAAGCAAATCATTTAAATGGCCAGGGATATCCTCTTAATTGATTCTAATTAATGTCACAGTGCGGGTTTCCAGCTTGTTCTGAAAGCTTACTCACTTGTGTGGACTCCGGGGGGTGTCTGCTCTCACTGCCTTGTGTCTACATGGCAGCCACATTGCTATGCCTATCTTTGACCCGACAATTGCAAACTGAGAGCATTATAACCTTCTTTTCCCATTTCATTGACATGAGGGTTGTGTTACTGCGATTATACCACACTCAGAAACGTGTTTCTTGACTGAATTAATTTGCTATTTAAAATTTTTAAAAGCTTTTGAAGTATGTGTTCTTATACAGGACTACATGTATAATAGTCTTATAGTATAGTATGTCTTATAGTATAGTAGTCCTGAATGAACTGTGTCTGACATCGGACTGCTCAGCTACATCTGTGTAGGCCTGCTTTGTATTCAGTGTTTAACAGTTCTTCTAACTTACACAATGGCTCTGCAGAGTTGGGGCTGTGAATGTTTTCCCTCTCAGAGAGGCGTCTCCTTTGCCCGGTCCCCAGCTAACTTTTTGGGGTGTCAGGATCTCAGGAAAATATCAGCAGTCCTCTGCTATGTGTTTGTATATAGAACAGCACCCTCTGCTGGTCGTAGGCCAATCAGCCCAGTTGAAAATGCATGAGTGTTGCATTATTTTACACTTTGGCATTTAGCTGTTATCCAGAGCAACTTACACAGGTTACAAATTTTTTTATACGTGTTACCCATTTATAATGCTGGACATTTACTGAGGCAATTCTGAGTTAAACATCTTGCCCAAGGGCACAGCAGCAGTGCCCTAGTGGGGAATTGAACGAGCAGCCTTTCGGTTACCAGTCCTGCTCCTTAGCGCTATGCTACATTGCTGCCACAGTGTATGCCTTGTTTTTTAAAGGTGAATTTACTTGCACAGATGCATCACAGTGTTCACAGTTATGATACTGATACAGATATTTTTTTTTTTTTATCTCAAAAGACCAGTTGCTACCATTGGTGACATTTCTGCATATCACATTACATTTGCCAATTCTTACTGCATGTCATCACACATTATTATGAGCTGATTCTCACATTAGTGCGTTTTGCCTCAAAACTCATGTTTGGTCAGGATCTTTGAATAGAGGGTCCAGCTTCTTTAACCTTTGACCTGTGACACATCTACTGTAATTGACACCCCCGTCTCTGTCTCCTTGTGTGTTTAGGTCGAACTGGCTGAAGCCTTGCTGCGGTAGACGGGCATCACTATGGCAGATGTTCCTGGTCAGTGTAGGGTTCAATTGCTTTCTGGTGGCCTGTGTGGTGTTGGTTGTGCTTCTCCTGGCCCTGGAACTACTGATTGACACCAAGCTTTTGCAATGTGAGTATATGTACACTGACCTGCTCATAGGCACCGAGCCCCAACAATATGAGTCTGACACAAAATGACCTACTCATAGATACCAAGCCTGTACAGTGTGACTATATACACACTAAATTGCTCACAGACACAGACACTAATCCTCTACAATGTGTGTTAAAGATAGGCTTTCTCATATATACCAAGCTTCTACATTGTGAGTATATGCACACTGACCTGCTCATAAATACCAACCTTTACAATATGAGTATATGCACACTGAATAGCTCGTAGACACAGACACTAAGCTTCCACAATGTGTGTTAAGTACACACACTTACTCATAGATACCAAGCTTCTACATTGTGACTACATGCATGCTGACCTGCTCATTGGAAACCTTGGTCCTGAGAGATGTTTCAGACTTTATTGTATAATTGGATCAATTATGATGCTAAATGTGCATGGGTGATGCTCAGTCACTATGTTACTAGCTGTCCCTATGCCCTTGTTCTTTTGTTTCCTGTGATATATATTTAATTTATCTTGTCATTATGGCCTTGCGAATGACTCTGGATAACAGCATCTACCAAATTAGTAATTAAATTAAATACTACAACTGTTACCTCTACTGCTACCTCTACTACTATTACTACAATTACAGGAACTATTACTGCTACTGTTAGTACTACTACCACTTAGTAATAATAATAATAATAATAATAATAATAAATGGACTAAATTTTTATGATTTTTTCACTTGCATTTTTAAGGGTAGCATCACTAACATGGTTCTCCTTTACAAAGTTCACATAGTACCATATGGTCTCTGTAGAGGTTATTCTCGCAGCAGGATAAGATATTGCACCTGGGGGATGGCAGGGCAGTATTTTTCAGAGACCAGAGGGAAGGATCACAGTACAGCTTGATCAAACTGCTTTTATCCAGTCCTCTCACTACATTGCTCAGGTTCCACCCAATAAATAGCAAAGATAGCATGCTATAGTTCATGAACCAAAAAAAAATCCTTCTGGGAAACATAGCTCAGAACACAGAATCTAGAGTTAAGAGAATTTTTTTAATCTCCACATCAGGGATTTCCTGTTTCAAGGCAGCAGAAAGTAGACTATATATTATGTTTTTAAAATCTATCTCCTCCTTGCAAATGTCAAAATAAATCCATATATTTCATATATTGCAAATATAGCACCAGTTTCAGGAGGTTGTAAGTTCCAGCCCCTAGGTGGGACACTACTGTTTGCTGTGCTTAGCAGGGGTATAAGCTGAATTCCCTCAGTAAAATCTCCAGCAGTATAAATCAGCAATATGTAAACTTTGCTGTACAAGGGATTTCAACATACACATAAGTAACTAAATGGAGCATACCCTTGTCAGATGCACATTTTATTAAAAGGATAGAAGGTAACACAGCTGCTTAATATGCCTTTTTGATGCATGTGGTTAGAATGAAGCTGTGTCTTTGCAGTGTCCTTTGTTAACAGAGTGGGTGGGGTGGTATGAGCCACCATCTTACTGTGAAACGTGGAACTGAACTAATCTGCAGTATGTGGCTGTTAGCAGATGCCCCCATCGATAATGGAAGGGAGGCATGGAGACTTATGGCTTTAATGATATCAAAGGCCTGCCACAAGGGATTGTATGGCCACAAGTCACTTCAGATATATTGCCCTTTCATTCTAGCCTTTACCAGTTCCGCAAGCTGGAGTGAGGAACAGGGGCGAGAGGAACTAAGATAAATGGAGAAAAGGAGATTAGTGGAAGAACAAATGGGAGAGAAGCAGGCAGGCTCAAGATTAATGGATGAGGGCATGAGGAGAGATAAATGAACTGATTGATCGATTACTTGAATGGGGCAGGGAGGACTGATAGGCCAGGAGGCGAACCATGAAGAAAAATGCACAAAACCAATTGCTGAATGGGTACAGTCCACGATTAGGCTGATAAATAGGCAGACGGTTGGCCAGATGAAGGGTGGGAGGAGCATGCAAATGAGACGGAACGTGTATGCTGTTCTAAATTCAGAGCTGCGTCTCTCACTTCCCAAGCACAACAAAAACAAGTGGATGGAGAGCTGCTTTAACAACACCCACCGAATCTGTCACTCACCACGTCTTGTGATTCTGTCTGTGTCATACCCGTGTCACACCTGTTTGTGTACTGTTGCCGCAGAAGTATGTCTAATTATCACGTGAAGTCACCATAATCCATTTCTTAGTCCACATTCATGTCACTCTAATCATTATGACAACTACAGCTTTCAACATTACAATTCCCTTTGAATTGCCACTTAAAATGCAATCCTGACATCTGGGCCTAATCCCTGCCTTGATTTGCGACCAGGTGTTTTAGACTAATCTAAGACCAACCTTAAGACCAACCTTAACCTTCAACATTGAACCACTAAATTTGCTTATTATTTCAGCTGTGATGACACATGATCGACTAGAGGATTCCAGACATTATGTACTACCATTGTGTTGTCAAATTTTCCTTTCCTTCATAATTTCCTACCCTGAAAAGTGCATACGTGCAGTAGAATTTGTGTTTACTCAGTAAGAGTTTATTCTACAGCTGCACATTTCCTGTCTGAGGATACTTCCCACACAGGTGTTCTTTCGGCAATAAAATAATCTCACAAAATATTAATTACTCTCTTGCGTCCATTGACTTTGCTTACAAGGTAGCAGAATTAGAAAAAAGGCTGCACCTTCAGCTTTATATACAGTACATGTTACATTTTGCTGAGGTAGCAATTTCTGAGGAGGCAACAAAAAAAAGCACACCATGACAGTCTCTTATCCGATTAGTTGGATAAGGACAGGGTTGAGGCTGGAGCAGTGCACTGGCATTAAAATGGCTCTTTGTGGTTTTTTTCTTTCTTTCTTTCTTTTCCTTCTTCACAGTTTCCAACGCTTTTCAGTTTGCCAGCGTCATCCATTGGATCAGCGTTGTCATTCTGTCCGTGTTCTTCTCTGAAGTGAGTGATACCGGCCGCACCTCAGCACTCAGGCATAATTACACTGACAGGGCCGATTAAAGTGATACAGCTGAAGCATTAATTAAAGTGATGGGGGCGTAAGTGATAATTAAAGGTGAGCTAATGAAAAAAATGAGATCGGTTTACGGTAATGTGAAACACATAGAGACCCCGCCCCCCTGACATTGTATATGAAAGGTGTCAGGTGTGAAGGGTATTGAGTGCACTTGCTGTGTCACCATCTGCCCTAAATTCACCCTATGCTGAGCCCCAAACCAATCTGCAGGTTTGCGTCTTTTGCCCTTTGCTTCTCATTAACAACATCATCACTGTCTGTCCTGTCAGCACAGGAACAGAAATATGGGGGAAGAAGAGACAGCAGATGTCATGTGAGAAAGAGACCACTGGGGTTGTGAAACTTGTATGGTTGGGGGGAAAGGGGTTGCCCACCCACAGACCTCTTGTGTAGATGACAACTTTACCTTGAGTTATAATTATTGGCAATGAGCTTGTGTTTAAGCATTATTTCAATTGGAAGCATACTTTACAATTGTCCAGTCTGTCTCGAAATGATTCCTTTCCATGTATCCAACCTCTTGGAACCACTTACCTTCATTCTACACCCCTTTGTCTACCTTGGCCTGGAATTTTTTCTTCTGCTGTGAAGTTCATGATTACATGTCTAGGGTCACTGAAGAATGGAAAGCTAATCTTACAAAGAAAGGAAAAGGGAAAAACATACAATTACTAATTTTGATATAGGAATGTAGTAATTTTGTTGAGGAGACGCTTCAGTGAATTGCTGTGTTTACGTAGGCTTGCAACAAATTGATTTTGAGGGTTTTTTATGTATGTTTTCATTTACTTGGACGACATCAACATTTGCTCAATTTATGTATATGTTTATGTACATTTTTTATCCATGTCAATTTTCAGAATCTCTTGGTTGACAGCATGGATGGATGGCAATAATCAGAAAATGGACAATGACAGGAAACCATAGCCTTGTGCCAAACTGAATCATTTTAATGGAAATTTTTAATGAACTACATGTGTTTACTTCATCTAAATGAAGAAGTGACAAAGCACCCATCAGTTATTTTACATCACAGGAGCACACCTTATGTCAAATTTACTAAATTGAGTCAAAAGCATTAATAAAATATGTGTATACATATATATATATATATATATATATATATATATATAATACATATAATGTCACTTAGTACAGAGTGTTAAGATCTCAAGACGTTTATTGCTGAGGTACATATAGTATTTGTCCTGAAAGATCAATGTCCATGTGTATACAGTGCCATCACACATGGCATGTGATGACTGGGTTTCAGTTCTGTTCAATTCTGTTCATTTTGCTTATAAGGTGGTGAGCAAAGGATATCTAATAGTAAATAAATTATGAATAATTTCAATCTACTGGGATTAACAAATGAAAATAGAAATACAGGGGAAACCGCTTACAGTGGTCATGTCTGTCCGGGTAGAATTGATATAAGCAGATGATCATTATAAACGATTTTTTTTCTTTTTCTTTATTTCTCATGCAGATTAGAAATTGACATTTGTGTATTTATTACATGAATATAAAGTAATGAAACGGACAGCGTCGCTATTTACTGAATTTTATTGACTCTTTCAAAATACAGTACAGCTGTTTCAAACGCTTTTCAAATTACAGTACTGTACAAATTAAATTACTGAACGGTCTATAATTCAAATACACTATAATACAGTACAGTACTACACAAAAGTAGCCTGAGGAACACCAAGTTTTGCTGCTGCATCTCATTGGCTCATTTTTGGAAGTTTGTCATAAGCTTCGATGAGTCTACGTTTGTCGTTGAGAGATTTTCCCATCATGATTTCTATGCACACAGCATTAGCCTCAGGTAGCTATCCTGAAGCAGATGGGTAACCGCGAAGCAAAGTAGGCCTATCAAAGTAAAGTTAAAAAAAAAAAAAATTACCGTAGTTTTATTTTTTTCCATATGTTGTCGTGTATAAAAAGACCCAAAATGAACACTGTAAGCAGAGTACTTGATTACTATAAGCGAATTATTTAAACAGTATTTGTATAGGAATGATTCTGTCCCAAGCTTTTTGATCCATATGAGCGGTTGATTGCTATAACCATGATCACTATAAACGGTTTCCACTGTATTTTGCATTGTTATTTTCATGACTGCAACTGTTGAAACCATTTTATAATTTGTGAAAGAAATTTATTCCTGAGATATTATGTTGAAGGAAATGTCACACCAAATGGGGAAAACACCAAATATGATGAGCTTATGAAAGTGAGGATGTTGAAAATCTACTGATGAAAATACAGTTCCCTTCAGCCTGTGTTTCTTTCTCCCATTTTCTCTCTGTTTTCTTCTGTCAGACAATTTTCAGAATTGTAGTCCTGGGGATTTGGGACTACATTGAAAATAAGGTTGAGGTGGGTACCCTGGAGTCTGTTTGAACCATGTCTGCATGATGCACTGTACTGAGCACTGATGAGGATTCATTTAGTCTCACCACAGCACCAGACTGGACATGTTCGCTCCAGACCTCCGTCTTTGATTAGTGAATCAAAGCTAGAAATAAAGGTTGGGTTTGTGGAGAGAGTGAGCGTGCTTTGCCTGCACTGGACACTTGTGCTTGTTTCTTTTATCTCTCTGAGGTAGCAAGTATCCTATTTATAAAGTGTACCTTTAGTTCTGAGAGCAGGTTACTTTTGGCTGATGAGACTTTACTGTCATACAGAAGATTGTTGATTGTCAGATGTGATCTCACAAGAGAAGTGAAGAAAACAGGTTTGTTTTCTCTACTGCTTTACTGTTTGATTTTTTTAAAATTATTTTTTCCTGTGGTGCATTTGTCCATATAAACTAGTTTGAAACTATCTGAACTCAGTTTATTGACTGAAACAGTGTTAGCTGAGGGCTCAGAATGCATGCAATAGTAATTGGTTTCCTTCTGACTGATAACTGCAGTTATCAGTCTAAGTGGTGTCTGAGGTCTGTGTTTTCCCCAGGTGTTCGACGGCGCTGTCATTGTCCTCTCTCTGGCCCCAATGGTGGCCTCCACAGTTGCCAATGGGCCCAGCAGCCCATGGGATGCCATCAGCCTCATCATCACTCTCCGCATCTGGAGAGTTAAGAGGATAATTGATGGTGAGTTTACAGTGCCTTACATCTTTACAGCTGTACATTTACAGTGGCTAGACTGCTACATAGACTGAAACTTACTGTGCTCACTCCATTTGCTGTGGTTACATATTAATGTAGGGGTGGTTGGACTAGAATTCCAAATATGAAAGTGCTGGTGTTTAGAACTTGCATTAAGAATAGTTTGATTATTTAGAACATTTTGTTAATCATCTATATATTATACTGTGATTTGAGAGATCATAAGTATAATGCTGGTTTTTATGTTTTTGAAAGTTAAGATTAATTTTCCATGACCCAGTAGATGCCAGAATAACATTGCCTTTCAGTACCATACTGGCAAATCAATCAAGTGATGACAAAATAATAATATTCTTCTCATTATTATATGTCTACTTACTATTCATAACTGTATATTTATTGACAGATGTTCTTGGTAAATTGCCAGAATTTTTCCATTTCCATTTTTTTTCCATTTAAACCAGTATTGATTTTGAACCCACTCTCTAAACCAATGAGTGTGATTAATGTCTACAATGAATAAACTCTGTGTTCGTAGTTATGCTAATGCATGCATCATTGATTCCTTGGCCTCGGTTACCCTCACCCTCACTCTCACCATCACCTACACACAGTTTGCCTCTGTCTGAAGGAACTCTGCATGTGTGATCAGCTGACAGAACTTTTATGCTGAGACTACCATTACACATTGGAACAGTCTGAAGCTTTACCTTTGTTGTATTTTTGGCTTTGACAAACTTTACAGGGCATTTATGTTGGCTATGTGTTTATCCTGACAAACATTACGCTGTTTACTTCCCACAAGTCTTTACACTATTCTACCTTCATACTGATCTGTCAACTCTGCAGAGAGGGGCATTCATACAATGTCATTTTTACTCAAAAGAGATGCCAACTGATAACATTTGCAGGATCACATAAATTTGGCATAATATGCCAAATAATGAACTTTTACCCCTATTATAGCTATAGAAAATCACTCCTCCTGTACTTGTCCTGAATGATCATAGTTTTAGCTGAACTGAGGTGGTGAAATATATTGACACCAATCCTGTTGGCAGTGAGACTGCAGGAAGGCACTAAGCAGATAAAGAACTTAACACTCCCTTACATTCCCTTAGAACTTTCATAGAGTACCGGAAGGCATAACTGGCCCGATGTCGCTGACTTTCTTTTTACCTTGTACCCCAATGTGCTGATTCAACACAACCAGCAAGAGAGGATAAAAGAAACCAATATAATCACAGCCCTAGAAAATTACACAGCAAAAGTGAGGCTCTGTTAGATCTGTGCCACCCCAGATGCAAACACACATTCACTGACTGACTGACTGACTGACTGACTCTCTCACTTGCTCGCTCGCTCACTCACTCACCCCCCATGTTGAAAATTCTCTGTTAATATTAAAAATTGATCCAAATGAAAAATACTCCATATCAATATTCATCTTATTGAATGCACAAAAGTGTATTCATCATTTTTTTTTAAATGCTTGTCTATGTATTTTCTTCCCGCACTCAACCTGGCATATAATACAGTATTTGTTTTCATATTTCATTTTACATTACAAATATGAGCATTAATTAAAACATTAATTGAATCCCACTTTGCTTACAACAGCACATTCGATCAATATCGTCACAGGAGGAGCAGAACAGTTTCATGGAGATTATTTCCTCTTATACAATAAATCTGACTTTCTGTCATCCTTCCTCCAAATGGTGGAGAGAACCAGCCAGGAAGCAATGAATCAGTCTTGTGAGATCATTAGGGCAGCTTCCAGGGGGATAAGGTGGGAAAGCAGGGTTACTCCTGACCGTGACAATGACAGCATATGATTAGGTGCTGTGAACGATCTGGTCATGCAGTCAGTTTCTGCTGCCCGGGTGGATCGAAATGTCATCAGTGGTTGTGACAAGAGGCTGTTACCATGGTATGAATGATAAATTTTGGATGTATCACCAGCACGTCAGCACTGTTGCATCTATCTCACCCCCATGTCTAAGGAGTGCATCACACAGCTACACTCACGATTAAACGGGCTGGCCATTAATTAAACAGTCCTTTAGTCTACCCCCTTGTGGTGAAAGACTGTAGTACACTTCTCCTTGCCAGCGTCCAATGCTCTATAAATAGCGGCTTTGAGCAAGGTGTCAGTGTCTGCAAGCACTGCTATCCGTACTTGGCCCTGTCATGGGAAGCAGCAAACAGCTGCTGGCTTGCCCACCTCATCCCCTCCCCCAGGTCTGCATGACCTGCTCACCTTTGTTCACACCCAGAATTTTCAGCATCACAAAGTCACCTTTCTCCTCATCTGAGAATATGATAAAAAAAAAAAAAAACGGATACTGATGTCCATGTGCGATGCAGGCATTCTGGGCTGCATCTTCTCCTCCCGGGTGGAAGTCATCTGAAAACGGGGAATGCAATGACAGGGGTAAAGCCAGGACACGGTTATGATGCAAGAGTTAAACAGTATTGTGTGATTTAGCACACATCATTGCGCATCAAGGTTTTCATCTGCCAGAGTTTAATGCATCGCTTACAGTCTTCACAACTCACTTATGGATTAAGTCACATCAAAGCAATCCAAACCAAAGTGGAAAACAAATATTTGTGAGATATCCAATCACGTACAGGAGTGTGTGTGTGTGTGTGTGTACACCTATGAGTAAGGCATAGTGATTGGCTGCCGTGGTATCCCTGACCTTGAGGAATAACGCATTGCACAGTACAGTATAACTGTGACATCCCATCCAATTTTTATATCAATTTCTACTGACTTGGCAGAAATTTTACGGCAGTGCCTGAGAGAATTAATTTTCAGACAAACAAAACCCTTTGCAGTACCTGACTGAATAACATTGATTATATTATTGATGGGTTTTTGTTGTTATTATTTATGCCATTTAGCCACAGGAGTTGGATAATAGCCATTGTCTCTTCTTTCTGTCTTTCTAATTTCTGTAATATCTCTTCTTTCTAACACCGTCAGCTAAATGCACGCGATTGACAGCCTCCGGCAGGAAGGGATATACATTGTGCTGTGGCTGTTGTTGCACCAAAAACACTGCAGTAGGAGGATGCTCTTATTTTAACCGAGTCGCATTTGTCAGTCTCTTTCTGTGGCTGTCAGTAGATTTTTGGCAATGCGCACGTGGAGATCCACTGACTGGCATTAAGTGTGGCACTTAACCGACACTGTTTATATTGCCAATAATTCTTCAGAACATGTCTCCCATAATTCCTTGATGTGTATATTGATGATCAGTCTGGCTGGAAAAAGGCACATTTCATTTTTTAACAAAATAGCAAAAATATTGGAGTGATTTGATGAATTAGACATGTTCTGTTGAAGTTTACCAGTTTACCATCACCAGTTTAGAATTTCAAATTAATGCACACATTTTACTTCTGAACCAGATTAGTTTTCTATCAGATATGGAAGCTAAATACTATGGAATAAGCTCAGCACTACCAACTGGAATTATTCCTCCTCACATTGTTTTTAAAACACACAAATAGTTTTTTATATACAAATCTTGTGCAAATTGGATTATCTACTGAATTGTTTTGACAACTTGTCTTTGCCTTTAGTTGTTTTCCTCCATTATGTTTTCCCCATTTCTTTTTTCTTTTTTTTTCTATATTTTCTCTTACAGTACTTCTTACAGTACTCTTCATTTTCTATTTGCTGCTTTTTTTAATACTGTGTTTGTAATTTGTTATTCTTTTCTCTTTCTATGACTTTGATTGTTCTCTTTTTGAATGAATAATGTGGTCAACTCACATATAACCCTTCTGGCTTTATATCCACCTGTGCTTTTGGTTAGTTCAATGTTGATATTGTCTTTTCGATGATGTCATTCATAAGGAGGAGCAGCGGTAGCCAGAACATTGCTGGTTTTCAACACATTCAACACACTGCTGTTGTGTCAGCAACCTGATTGACTGAACTGACCTGAATGGTTTCAGTAAACACTTAGCGAGGGCATCTAATAAGCACACAAATGATGTAGTGTAATGATGATGTCACTCTGTGTCTCCCCAGCCTACGTTATCAAGGTGAAGGTAGAGATGGAGCTGGAGATTCAGCAGTACGAGAAAACCAAGGCTGTGAGGGAAGACCAGCTGGACCGCCTTACCCACATCTGTCAGGAGCAGGCTGTGAGTCCTGTCACTGAGTGACTGACACCCGTCACCCCGCAATGCCTGACTGACACCTGTCAAATTCACTGACCGTGATGGACACTTCACAACCCTGCTGCCATTATAGTCAATCCCTGGCTGACTTCTGGGGCTGCTGAACTACAGTGACCTGTGAAACTTGCCGGATTGGAATCCTAGTTAGTAGGAACGCTTGCAGCTTTCAGCGTTCTTTCAAGCAAACAATTAAATTCATTTATTGCAAGAGCAGATGATGTTGGTTTGATTCATTTTGATTGAAGCACTCAGGAGTCAGCACACCTGCAGTCTGTCAAACTGTAAATGTGTGACATCATAATTATAATAATTATAGTTAAGTACCTCTTAATTCACTATGACTTTATTAACAATTAATAAATTGTTAAGGATATTTCCAACTTTTGCATAAACCCAGGACAACAACATCTGATCATATAAGTACGATCAAAAATTCTCAGTAATGTCAAGAACTTCATTTTGTAACTTTCTACATACATACTCACATACCATCTGTTCCCTATTCTATAAAATAAGGCAATACATTATATTAATGAATATTTTAACTTTATTAAATTCATATGCATTTGGTAAGTAGTACAATATTTATACACTGTTTTTACAGTGAAACCATAATATATGAAATATATGATATATAAAAAGAGCCCAAATGACCATACAAATGCAATCCATAGTCCCCTTAATGTATTGTGTCATTTTGCGTACACAGTGTTTTCACTGGTTCCAATCTATTGTGAGTGAATGACTGTGTTATGGCTCTGACTAGACCATGTCATATATCTGACTGTAGCCTTGTACAATGGCATTTCCACCACAAGCAAATGAGTGGCATTCAGTATTTGGATTTCAAGTTGTAAGCCCTCCCATCGTTGCCTCCGGACGAAAAATAAGACGCCTCTGCAGCCATGTCACTCTTCATAAGAGCCAGACCATGGCACACCCAGACCTCCTCTCTGTAAACATACCCTTTGCTCGGTTACCTGAGGAGCCTGCCAATCACCAATGAACTCCGTCTAGGGTCAGGGTAGATAGTATATATGACATCACACAGCAAACAGGGACTGGTGTGTATATGTTTTGGTTTCTGTGAGGGGATGCATGTATATTGGTCATATGGCTTGGATTGCACTTCTGTTTGTGATAAAGACATTCACTTTAAAGTAGAAGGCAAACAAGAAAATATAGTTTCTTGTCTTAATAATGTATATGTGTAACATACATTACACAATGATTATAACCATACAATTATGTTGTATTCTCCTTCTGCAATTGTTGCAATTGTTGATTGTTTACACTGGTCATTTTGCATTTCATTCCCAGTTCATTGAGTAGTGGTTGATGATAGGATTTCCTCCGCTATGAATGTACTCTCATGTACTGCAGGCAGGGGGCAGTAAAATGCCATTTAAATGTGTTGATTAACCATACTAATACAGTGTGTCAATTTTAACAGGATCTTTCAGGTAAAATTCCGCAGAATTTGCACCGTCATTTAGGGAATGAAAAAGATTGCAGAAATAAAAACAACATAAATGTTGTGCTTTGTCTTTTTTAATATTTATACTTTTGTGTAATGCTCCGGTTGGAATGAAAGATTTAATTGGTCTTTAGAAAATTAAATCAAATCAAAATCACATCAAATTGCATTGGTTATAATGTATTTTTACAGTCAAGATTATCACAACATAGTGTACATGTAGCACAGTGCATTTCCAGAGGCAAACAAAAAGTAGAAAACAGGGGGCAAATTGGGAGAAAAATGGAGAATTATTATGACCAAGGGAAAAGAAAGTCGGGAGAATCCTGGAGCAAGGGGATGACTTGAACGCCATCCTCCAAAATACATACACACCTACTGCAATTATTTTCCATGTTACAAGTCTGCACTAGGAGGCAGGCAGCGAGTGGATCGTAGGTGCATCCATTCACTGCTGTATGGCACCTGAATGAGTCACAGGATGAAATGGAGGGACCCTGGCTCATCATGACCCACCCTCAGCTCCGCAGAAATGACATGGGCTCCCGGGTCATTGTCAGAAAATGGCATTTCCAGATTCAAACCAACACTGTGAGGCTCAGCCTGTGGTGTGCCTTAGCAGCCTGAATCACTTAAGAGTCCTTGGGAGTCCGTAAATTGTTTCGATTGCTGTCTCGATTCCAATTCTGCATTGTGTTTTACTGTAATTTGTCTGCAATGTAGGCAGAGGGAGATCAGGAGCTCTCAGCGCTTAGGGCCAGAGTGCCTCTCTAACACAGTAGCTCCACTCTGATAGTCATTTTCCTGCTTTCAGCAGATCTCAGCCAAATTCAAGCATAAATATTACACAGGATGCCATTTGTCTTTATTTACCTTGAAACAAAATAGTGCCCTTTCATGCTGTGACATCTATATTGTGTACATCCAACTGGTTAAGCCTTACAACTGCATTTGTCCTCAACACGTAGGACTCCAGAATCAATCTGGAGAGAGGTAATAACCATAGTCATGGTAGGTTGTTATGGCTGACCTGAATACTGAATCCTTTATGGGATGCTGAGTGTAATGACAGAACAAGCTCTGCAGTAATCTTGTTGAGTGTCTGTCAGTATCAGAAAAGCCACCAGAAAAAATTGATCAGGTATAGTGAGTGGCCTCCACTCCTGACGGGAGTGATATTTCGGGAGCCGCTTTACCCCCCTTGCCTTCTCACTGTGATGGGCACTGTTTCCAGGGGATATGCTGTTGTACATTATTTGTGTGTTGCAGACTGTATGACAAAACCGACACTGCATCAGAAGTTTAGGATGTGCGTGCGTACGTGCGTGTGTGTTTGTGTGTGTGTGTGTGCATGCGTGCGTGCGTGTGTGTGCATGCATGCGTGTGTGTGTGTGTGAGTGAGTGTGTGCGCGCATATGTGTGTATATTTGTGTGAGTGTGCCTCCTTTCTGACTTACCTTCTTTCTCCCTGTGTCTGCATGTTTCCCACTTGGCTCATCCCACCCCCCCTGCCCCTCTGCCCTCTAACCTCCTACCCCCTTCCCGTTTCTCTCTGTTCACTGTTCCTGGGTCAGTTTGAGATCAGGCAGCTGCGGGCTCACCTGGCCCAGCAGGATCTGGACCTGGCTGCGGAGCGCGAAGCGGCCCTGCAGATGCAACACCTCTGGGACAAACAGGGCGATAGTTTCCAGGTGGTGGACGGGCTGGCCCCCGGGGAGTCAGATGGTGAGGTCTGCGGCAGAATACGGGAACCCCTGCCTCAAGCAGGTACCCGTCCCCTCCCCTGAGCCTGGACAAAGAGGACCAGATCCACTTAGGGTCTCGCACGGGTTGCTGTTGTTGTACTTATTTGCCCTCCTTTTTTCAAACTCGCTTTATTTTTGGACAACTCAACATGCCATGTGTAAAGGACAACTTACTGAGGTTTTTTCAGAGAGCTGTTGAGAGAATTGAGAATTCAAACAAAGTTCCCACAGCTTAAATGCTTATTGCAAACAGACTTCCTGTCTGTGATCAATTTACGACTCTCGGCTTCTCAGCTTCTAATAATGAATATCACTGCACTTAGAGGAAAGGATTGCACTCTGTTTGAGTGGACTTGTGGTATAACAAATACGTGCTTAGTGGTTTCGGTATCTCAGGATTTTTTTTTCCCAGTGCACGGACAGGAAGTTTGCGCACAATGGCCCCATGATTCACACAAAGGACTAAATTAGTGAAAAGGAAGGTCTCCCATTGGATGTCTTATTGGAAAATAAGTCATCTGACCAAGAGATGTACGTGGCGTGTAGACAATTATGAAGAACAAAAAAATGACAAATGTTGTAACAGCAGGTCACGGAAATGCCAGAGTCGTGTTCTGCTAATCTGGCAGAGTTGCCCTGGGCAGGACTGAGGCTCTCTCTTAAAACCCAGGCATTAACACACAACACAGTCTCTGACTGCCGGCGCTGCGGGATCAATAGAGGCTAAAAAAGCTTTTAAGAGCTTCCAAAACGCAGGGAAACAAGCCCGTAGCCCGCACCGCAGTGGGTCTGCTCGCTGTCTCAGAGGTACGGCTATTCCAGGTACAGAATGCTCAGTGCATTTGGGTCTTGTTTCGCCAGGAGAGTGGTCATCAGCGAACATCTGTTCCTTTCACCTGGAAACCACGACAAGCAGGAGGAAAAAAAAAAGCCAGGGCTGCAGCCTCACGCGTGACTCAGGGGAACTGTAAGAAATCTGGCCCTCAGGAACAAACTGTGGCTTTTTCCATCTCGCAGCTTTGAGAGGAGCACTTAAGAGTGTGGGCAGGCCGGCGGGCAGACACGGCTCTGGGGTTTGGCTGATGGGCTCTTTCCTGCCTGAGGGGTGGCATCACGGGTGTCAACTGTTCCTATAAAGGCCACCTGTAAGTCTTCTTTTCTTGTTGGGAAGTATGGAAAAAAGAGGAGTGCGGCTCACCAGTGTTTTGGGACCGTTGTTGTCCAAAGAACAAAAACCTCTCTCCCGATTATTTTGTAAACAGAGCACAGGGGACCGCTTAGCTGGTAGATTTGTGATAGGGGTAGCCGCAGTGGGACTACCCACCTCCTAAATCCTCTGGATCATGGCGAACGCAGCGACCTTAAGCAACCACAGTGCGGTAATACTTAAACTGCTCATTCTTTCTATTCAGTCCTAGGAAGGATTATTCCAGGATTACAACTCAGAATGCCGTGATGTAGGGAAAAGAGGGCATGGCTATACTGCTCTTCAATGGAACCAGATTCCACAGATGCCAGTAGTTAATTTATCCTGCGCAGTCTGGAGAGAAACATGACTGTTATATCTTCAGCTGAATCTACAGCTAAGCTTTCATTCTGTTATTTGCCCGGTTGTACTTTTACCATTGATTTCAATGCCATTTGTCCTTTGCTGGCTATTCTATCATGACTAATTGTCTTGGGAGGAAAGCCTTAATATCTAAATGCATTTATTATGAAAATGCGATGGCAAATTACATTCTGGTGTTTTCCAGAATACAAAACAGCGTTTTAGCTACTTTTAAACAGAGAAGAGACAATATCGATTTGCAAAAAAAAAAAAAAAAAAAGAGAAAAAGACTGCCCCAAATATCACGCACTGTATCTGAGTGTATTGGAGGATGAACACCAACATGCCAGAGAGCCTTTTAACCGCGCTGCCTTTTTTTTAAACTCATGTGTTATTAATTGTCGTGTGATTGTCCTGGTGGTGTTTTAGTGAGTGCAATGTCTCCTCTCCTGGGGCAGCGGTGAATGAATATTTCAGGCTGAAATATAAATGAAATTATCCGTCGGAGCCCACGTCGGTCCTGTGGGAGGGTGAGCCGGCACTCAGGGTGCTTTTATTCTCCACTCGTGGCACCCCAAACCCGCCGGGGACAAATGAACCGAGCAGAGCAGTCCCTTCCACCCGCAGAACAAGCCTGGAACAACGAATACCCTTCCCAGCACTGTCTGACCTGTATATGGCCGTCTTAACACTCCCAGCCATTTCCCTGCACTGCCGTGATGTGATTTTTAACCTGGCCTCAAAGCCACACTTTCACCTGTAGATTCCTCTGTTGCGACTATCACACTGAATGTTGTCTGTTTCGGTTTGTGCCATTCAAGCTGCCAGCTCGTGTAAGACTGATTTGTGTCTTTTACAAAAAGGCTGAGGGCACACGGGCTGTCCATGAAACAAATGCTCAGCTTAAAATCGTACTCTGCACTGCTTGTGGAGTGTGCAAGATTCACAAGACTAAATAACTCTAAATATATAACCTACAGCGGTGCTTTGAAAGGTTTAATCATACTCAAACGTTTTTTTGTCAATAATTTCTTATACTGTATATACCACAATGTATGTATGGCAATGACCTTATTTGGAATAGGCAACAACCTTTATTTTACCAGCCCAAGATAAATGATTAAATGGTATTTCATCATGTTGTTGTTTTTTTTTCCATTCAGAATCTAATCAATATTGTACTGCATAAATGCAAGCGATATGTGATTAATCATTTTGGAGTAGAAACCATATTTATGATGTCTAATCATACCTCTTGTTTCAGACACAGTTGTGCGTGATGACATGAATAACTACCTCAGCCAGTACTACAGTGAGCCTAGCAGTGGTAAGAGCATGAATTGTTTCTCTTCTCTCTGCTCTTGATGACTGTGAACGTGGTGACTTACCCACTCTTGGGAGAAGGTGTGATTGGCTGTGCTTCCATTGCACTAGCTGTGCTTAAAGGCCAGCAAATGCTCATGCAGTCGACGCAGAGGGCTCAAACTTTTCTCATCGGATAGGAATTCAGGAGGTTCACAAACTGAGGATGAAATCTGAACTGCAGCTGCCTCCACTGGCCTTGTGGGTCTCAGTTCTTCTACGTGGTGGGAGGTGATTCTGAGAACTCTTAGGGAGACATAGCTGTCGACTGTGGATCAGAGAATATGTCCTCAGGGTATTGATCTTCCAGAGTGGTTTAGAGGATTAGGAAATTTGATATATTATTAGAAAGTTGCTGGTGTAATGGCTGGGTAGGGTTGTGAATAAGTTGAATACCATGTAAAACATAAGCAATGTGAGTCATTCTGGGCATGAGCAACCAAAGTGAGAACACCCATTAATGTTCCATAGTAGTATGTTGCATAACGTTCCCCGTTAGTGGAACGAGCTACCAAAGGCTATAAGAGCAGGGGCGTCCCTCTCCATCTTCAAGAATCTCTTGAAGACTCACCTCTTTCGAACTCACCGTTTCACCTAACATACTAACATTTCTAACCCTCACCTTATTCTGTTGCACTTTATCTTATAGCACTTATCGGTTCACCTTTCTGTCTGCATTGTCTTGCTTTATCCCTGACAGCTCCCTTAGCACTTCGCGCCTACTACAAGGCCTCCTTTCATACTGTAGCTTGAATTTATTCCTCGTATTGTAAGTCGCTTTGGATAAAAGCGTCTGCTAAATGAGTAAGTGTAAATGTAAATGTATGTAACAGTAATAATTATGATGATGTCCATGCATGATCTGTGTTTGTAGATATGGGAGTTCCGGATGTGGGCGCTCGAGTCATTACCACAGCGGCCATCGACGTCCACCTGCCGGACAACCCCAGCCACTTGTCCTCGATCCTGGTGAGCGCCGACACAGCCAGTGGGCCGGAGCGCGTGGGCGCCTCCGTGAGCGACACCTCCGTCACCGCGCCGCGCTCCGCGGGCGGCTCTTCCACACGCGACCACAGCATCAGCAGCCAGACGCTGGGCTCCACCACTGACTGCAGCACCGCCCGAGAGGTCTCCTCAGACTCCTGCCCCACACAGTGGACGGCCAACCAGCACCGCCCCCCACCCTACAGCAGCACCATCCCTCTGGGGCAGGCCCCCCGGGACTCCCAGGACCCCAGCATTGTGGTGCAGGAACTGCTCTCCACCCTTTCAGGTGAAAGCTGCCTTACTCAGAAGGGCCTGGACCCCGTCAACCTCAAACTGCCCAGCCCCACCACCTCGACCGAGACCAGCCTTCAGCTGGAGCACAGAGTCAACAACTACAACAAAAAGAACCGGGAGAGCCTCAACGTGCTCCAGATCAAACCACTGATCCACATGCAGGCCAGCGATCCCACGCCGGCGGAGAAATACAGAATTCTGGACCCTGCAGACACCCCTCTCAGCCACCTGCCTGACACATAGCGACTGGGGGGAGGGCACCCTCTCGCTGTGATGGCGCTCACAAGCTCCGCACGCCTCAAAGAAAAAACCAACAGGCAGAAGCAAAGGACCTCTTGGTTACCTCCTTACGACAGAGCTGTTGACAGGCCCCTCGTACCCCCCCCCCCCCCCCCCCCCCCCCCCCTCTCGTGAAGCACTTTGTTACCTGTAAACGCTGCTCCTGCCCCAAATCGCACAACTGTAATGTGAGGACAGAGTGACAGAGGGATGCTTTTTTTATTTTTTAAGCCAGCAATGAACAATTATCAGGAATTATTTTGAATGAGTCTGTTTGTGAAAACAAAACCCTGTGTGTACACGAAACCAGCAAGGGGCCACGCTAAAGCTTTTACTGAACACGCTGATTGAAGTGTTAGTGATAATGAGCTTTTACGATTCGTTTCTGTGGGGTGGGGTAAGGGTGGGTACTGGGAAAGGGAGGATTGTTGGGCATGGGCTTGGAACTGACATTTTTCTTCACAAGAAATACTGTAACAATGTGTACATTATTGTCTGATGCAGTTAATGCAGGGTATATTTGATTGGAGCAAATTTCTTACCTGTGTCTTTCTACATTACAAATGATGATGTTTGTATTCAAATTAAAGTGGTTAAACTGCGCTCACTTCAGCATTTTTAAACCAGAAGAAAGAAATGACCAAGTGAAGAAAGTAAATGTTAGAGGAGCAACTGATTAGAGAGTAGAAAGCAACCAGAATGCTCTGAATGGAACGCTTGCAGCATGAACCTTTAAAATGATCTGCTTTTGTAGAACAGACTCCCTGGGTGCCTTCTAGAGAAAGCTGAAATTTCATCTCTTCAAGCTTTATCTCTTATCTACCTTCTTCTCTCTATCCTATCTATCTCTATTTTCTATTTAAAAAAGCACTCTACACTAGTTTAGCACTTAACTCAGTATTTTACTGACCTCTTGTAGTACTTTTCGATAACTACTCTTAGCATTGTGATGCACTTATTTGGAAGTCGCTCTGGGTAAGAGCGTTTGCTAAATGACATAATGTAATGTAATGTAATGCTTTTCAAATATGGCAAACTAACCCTGTGCACTTTAATGTTTACACACATTTTATAAATTGAAATTCATTGCAGGATGCACATGTGATTCAATTAAAAGTAAAGTTGGTAAAATGGTGTAAAATGGTAATTACGATGAGCTGATGCTAATGGTGTCTCTGTTGAACGGCCTGCAAATTGTCATGTGGTGGAGCGTGAGTCTAGTGCAAACGGCACAGAACTATAGCTTCAAAGGTAAGACACAGGTCAGCCAATTTTCTATTAATGGAGTTCAATCATGAGCAATTAAGACTGATTTGTTATATCAGTGCAATGAAAATATTATCACAGTTGGTTCAGGGGAGAAAAAGTGCCCTAGAACACAACAAGTTTTGGAGAAGCAGTTGAAAGGTAAGTGAAATATATACATTTACTCTCTTTACCTTGCATGTACAACACTAAGAATGAGGCAGAAAAAGATGTCCCACAATTTAAGTGATACTAACATAAAACCCCTTCTTTCATGCTAAGGTGAAAGGGAAGAAGGTTCACTCTGATGTTATTTTTAGATGATCAGTGGAAAGGGGAGGGGGATTATGAGATTATTCACAACAGCTGTTAAGGAATGTTCAAAAAGCAATTTCTGGGTTGTTTACATTTCTGGAAGAGTTTGTTGTTGAGAAAAGAAAAACAAGGATATCTTCTAACCCGAATTAAAAATAAAAGTTTTTTCACAGTTGGAGATGTGATGACACCAAATGAAATGTGAGAGTTGCTTCTTTGGTTTCTCATGCAAGACTTTAAAGTAACTGAGGTAATGAGATGGAGGAAGATTCTCTTTTGGGGTTGGTATCAAATATGTTTTGACAATACTAAATGGGTTCCAGGAATTCATTGTTCGGTGTCAACTGAAATTGCGATACGGGCCAACAGCCATATTGCATTAAGCAATTTCCTCCTTATTTGCATATCGCTGTAAAACACCTTAATTATTTATAAAGGTGAACTGTCACTACTAGAACCCACTGAATGAGTCATTTTGGATATTTGGTGGTGAGGATAATAAACGCTAATTAGCTATTTGAAGATATATTTAATTAAAAAGATAACGTGCTAATTGAATGTTTATCAGTATTTACAGTTTAAATTGTTAATTGATAACAATGAAGTCTTCATAACTATTTCATAAAGAAATGTGAATAACAAATGCCTGCAGTCGATGCTTATTTAATTTTAATTCCTGTGTAATAAGAATTAATGAGCACATTGTGTGTAAGTGATTATTTGGATCATAGTTCGAGTACGCAGTCAGTCTGTGTGTAGGATCATGAGAGAAACAGTAACCTCTGTCATCTCTGATCATTGAGATACACATGGTAAATGGGGGTAGAAAAACAGATACAACAGACAACACTGTTTTTCACTCTAAAGAAGAAAGAGTTGGACACAGATTAATTCCCAGAAAAGACACACTGTGCTGAGGGAGACAAACGCAGTAACTTTTACCAAGCCACGTCTGGGGATTTTCCCAGAAACATGGTAGATTCTCAGCAGTGTTCTTAAAGAGCACAAGTGTAAATAGTCAACAACATAAATTTACATAAATGAGCAGTGTTGCCAAAATCCACTAGTAAATAAAATACCTGAATCAAATACTGTATATACATAAACCATGAAGCAAAAGAAAGCATTTTGAGAACTAAAAGAAGTTTAATGCTTTCTAGGAAAAGAAGGATTTTTGAGCTAATTGTTGGGTTGGTGAACACCTTTACTTTCATCAATGTGTTTTGTCAGGGGTTCTCTGATGATACTATGCAGAAGGTGTTTTGGTCAGATACCTCTGAGAGCCTGATCATAATTGAGAACTGTAAAATCACCTTCCATAATTTAGTGTTTTCTGTTTTAAGTACTGTAGGGCAACAAAGCATTAATTATGTATTCCAACATTTTTCACGCCGAATAAGTCATGTCAAAATTCCAAAAAGAAAACCATTTTAAAAACCTACAACAGTATTTACTAATATTTTATATTATTTTATTTTATATTTATTTTATATTCAGATTTTTTTATATTCAGAAGTATAATATCTGGAGGAGTATTATACAGTGTTCATATTTCCAGAATGTCATTTTTAAATGAACGCTCGTCTACATTTTAAATGTAAACATTTGTGTTGCCATTTCAACTTTCAAAAAACGTGCTTTTTCTCCTTTATGTCAAATTATTGTAATTTGAGAATGAGCAAGTGGCTAACAATGGCAAAACATAAAAAAATAGAAAATACAAAATTGCATCCATTGAATCGCAGTATTTTCCAGCCCAGCACCAGCTCATACACATGGGAATTTATGAAGTATGACTGTTATCAACCACACTGGTAATCTGATTAATCAATCTGAACATCTGAACAAACATGAAGATATCCAAAATACATATTGAGTCCGCTAACATCAGTGCACCTGTTTTGTTTGTAAGGTATTAAGCTTTTAGTCAGTTGTATTTCTTGGAAATTACACAAAAAGAATGAAATGATCCAGCTTTGTATTCAATTTCCAACTTTATTTAACATTCAAACTGAAAAAGACAACCTTGAGTATAGTGGCAACAGTGGCTGTAGCAATGTGGCGAGACCATTTATTATGTGATCATTAATGTGTTCTGAGATCCAACTTTATAGCACCCTTCTGTAAACCCAGCGATTTAATGTAGAGAAGCCTCATTGGTGGCTTGTCATTCTGGCTCAAGGGATTGGCTAAGTCACTGGACAGACTGCAAACCCAAAAGACAAAGCTTAGTATTTCCAAAATTGCAGTACCCTTTATTACATTTTATTATGTACTAAAATACAAGAGTTGCAGACACTACTGGTTAACAGAGAAAATCTGTCTGAAATTAGAAAGGATTACAAAATCTTGGACCTCGGAGACTATTATGGGCATGTCTTACACACAAGTACTTCTTCCAAAATGGCGACGGTAGCGTGATAAGGCAGATTTATAACGTTGGAGAAAGATTCCAGTATGATCTTGGACATCCATCCTTTCATGTTGAGAATGGACAAGGGCAGGAGGCCTGGCTTGATGCTGATCACTTGCTCAAAGCCTCAGTCATTTCAGGGACAGCCTGGGAATAAAACACAGAACGTACTTTCAGTGTGCATAAAATAAGTTAATTTCAGCATTGACAAAGGGTACAAATTTCTAGCGTGAACTGCAAGGTATAACAATGCAAGTCCTCAGGATCTACAGGTTGATGGCAGCAGCATGGAGTAGTGCTTTCCAAAAGTGGACAGGGAAGCAGAGGGGTGTAAGTTAAACCTCCCAGAGCACTTGCCCTGACTTTCTGCACTAAAAATATCAGCAGCATAAATGAGTTCATTTTAATATGTCTAAGCTGAAGAAATACATAAATAGCTAAACTGCACCTCACAGGTAAACAGTGGCTAGGGGTCTGTTCCATGATTTATGAAGACACACGGACACACATGCATTCAGCACAAAGCCTGTGGTGTCACACTTTGACCCACAGCAAAAGCCAGAATTGTTACAGACAAAATTGTTATCTAGACTGTAATGCCAAATTGCACTGCATTATACTGAGGACTAACAAATATTTTATCATATTCTTGTTGTTCACTGGTATGTCAATTCTGTTTTATTTCACAATTGACATGAGGGGTATGTGATGGAATGGCTGTTTTAATGCCTCTGGTGAAAGGACAGGGATATTGTGCACATTCGCTGCTGAAGAGTGCCCTCGTAGCTGTCTGCACAGCATTATGTTTCTCACAGGACCAAAACAAAGAGTCTTCAATCATAGCAGTAATCCATTTTGTAATGGATCACAGCATTCATGCTCATCAGAGCTAAGGACCTCAGCACTCTCAGAGATAAATGTGATGGGTACCTGTTTTCATTGAGCCCAATGCACTGTTTTTATGCACAAGCTCACGTAACCTCAGACGGAAATACAACCATTTACATAATATCCACAGCGTGCAGATAATTTACTGATGGGGAAAAACAAACAAACAAACACACACACACACTCCTATTTTAAAGCGTTATCTGAGAACTGATCGCATGTAAGCTGATAACTGCCAGGTCACAGCTCCACTGCTGGTAGCTATTATTCCCGGTCACTTTTCCAGAGTTTGCTGAAACACCAGCGGCTATCACGCATCGCAGGAAGCTTAAATAAATGATGAAGTACAGCCAAACAAATAGGGCAAAAAAAGCCACAACTCATTCACAGTAAACAGTAGCCTCCTCTTAAGTGAGCGCCAGGCTGCTGGCACCCTGTCTGAAAGGGCCACGTCTTGGCAAGGAGAGCTACGCGTCCAAATCTGGAGGTGCTGGAACTCGAAGGGAACCACAACAAGGCAGCTAAGCATGTAAATTACTGGCGGGAGGCATAAGAAAATAAACGTGAAAACCAACACCGCTCGTTTGCATTAACTATCAGTTCCTTTTGCGGTTCAAGGGGCCGCCCGTTTCTCCTCCGCAACAGAGACCTCCCCGGCCGAACCTTCCGCTGATGAATCTGGGAGCTCAATAATTAAAGAGATCCGCATTTCCATTAGGTGGAATAATGCGTCGTACAAAATTAATCAGGGAAACGGTGTACATGTTGTTGCATCTGACTGTGGCTTTGTCCCCCAGCTTATTGAAATGTCTGTGTTTACCGGCTAAACCTCAGCCTTCGCTCTGGGACTGCTATTAACTGCTGCCAGCTGTCCTTGGACACTTCCCCGAGAGGGTTTGACACCAGCACCAGCCAACAGGTCTCCAGGTTGGGCAGCCAGCTGCCAAGTGAAGACCAGAGGCAGAAGACCCCTGGTCCTGATGTTTCTTCCATGCAAACCTGCCGTTACTTAACGGATTCAGTTATTAGCCTGAGTGAATGCAGGTGGCAAAGGTTCTGAGGATGGTTGGCAGTTGGCAGGAGCTGACAACGTCTGTGGGATTACACAACTAAAAGCCTGCCTATCTCTGGTCTTGAGTGGCACACTGAAATAAGTGATATCTTTCTGGTTAATATTAATGACAACGCTAAGAGTCCAAGACAACTGATTTCAGGACCGAGACCAAAAATTCATCATTTGAAGTGGCAAAGCAATTTTTTAATGTCGTTATTCCATTCAATCATTACGCAGATTGCTTTCATTAAACATGATCATTTAGTTAGTACTGTGACCAAAAAGAAATCCATCAAATTATGTAATCCCACCTACAGTGAAAATGAGAACATACACTAATAGGAAAACTAGGTATTATCTTATGGGATCATACATCAAAACTACGTATTACAATGCCTTGAGACTCAAGGGAAATACTTAATGGAGAAAACTTAATCATTTATATGAATCCAACAATTTAATAAATATTCCACCACCAGGTTGCTTTTAATGTGGCTTTGTCTCTCAGTGTGTGCTTTGGTTTGACAGCTCGGGACTTTGTGCTGGCATTTCAGAGACCTGTACAGCGCACAAGTGCTGGTGGGAGTTGGAAGATCAACCATGAAGAACTTATTGGGCGTATCAGCACTGACCATCAGTCACACTCCTTAATAATTAAAACCATTAATTAATAAAGTCTCAAAGGGAACCGCTTTAAGAGCATAAAGGTCCCATGATCCAACTGACAACCCTGACACACTCACTAATGAAAAAATGAGCATAAACTTATTTGACTGTACTGTTCAGGCCTGCACAATGACACAGTACAGAGCTAAAGTTCCTTCATACTGCAAAACTTGAGCTTTTAATAAAGCAAAGAAACAACAATGTAAAGCCCAAATCCCTCCCCCCATTCTAAGAGGGCTGGAACATTAATGTCAGGGACCCTAAACCCTGAAGATTCCCATGAACCTGTTGTCTTCAATTTGCCTGTCAGAACTGCCTAGATCACACAGAAAGAAACACTAAAATTTTAAATGCTATCATGAATTAGAGAGGTGCGGCAAAAATCATACAGGCTGAACTCAGATCTGTGCACAGTCCAGCTCTATAGCACTAGCTCCAATAAAGACACACAGTATGGATAAAAGCCAGACCAGGTGCGTGAAAGAGCAAAATGCCCTAGAGTGACAACAAATGTATCATATTGGTCCATTTATTCACTAAATCAATTAAAATAGTAAGCGACCGGATAATATAATTTTACAATTCAGTGTCAGCATGTCATTAAAAAAAACTTTTCAGAAAGCTGAAAAGTTTTATTGAACCTTAGCTAACTCTGTTGAGCATGGAATAGTAATGCAACTTCTTTTTATTACTGCCCTCTTTCACTCGAGCTACTTCAGCAGTACGAACTTTCCGTAAACCTTTCCTCCAAAAGCAATTATGCGCTTACTCAAAGCATTTTAAAATGTTAAGCGCTTTATTAGATGCATGAGAAAATAATGGTCTCTTGTCTTTTCTTCATTTGTTGTGTTGCTTATGCCTCTTTCTTCCATGTTCATGCAATTAAAAGAAAAACTTTCATGAGAATGGAAAAGCACATGCCATGCAAACACATATCTCACCTTGAAAAGATCAGCAACTAAACCATAGTCAGCCACCTGGAAAATTGGAGCTTCTGGGTCTTTGTTGATGGCCACAATTGTCTGTAAAAATAGATTATATAATGATTCTCAAGATGTACAACATAAGCTGAGTCACTAGATCTTCAGGTAGAGTAAACCAAACTAAGCCAGACAGGACCAGCAACTACCAGGGTTAAGGTCATATGGATCTGATTTTGCACTGAAAACAGTTGCATTAGTTAAACATTTATGACAAGTCTGTTTTTCTTCTCTAAAATTTGCAAGAGAGCAGCAGACAGAAAAAATATCAGTAAAACTAATCCCCTTTGTCATTTATAAATAACATTTATTCTAACCTTGCATATAAGAATATTAATGTTCAGGACCCCACATAATGCTAAAAAAAATTCACTGCATGCTCATCTGCTGTACATACTAAAACGCTATGCTACCCTATTAAGGCTGTGCAGAGTTCTGTAAATCAGAGTCAGCAGCACAATAGCATGAAAACACAATAAAGGGCATTTTCAGGGAAAGAAAAAAACTACTAAAATACTACTGTACTCAAATTATTTCATAAGGCATCTTGTGAATTACTCAGCACATACCTCACTATGATGCTATTTGCATACATATGGAAATGGAAGAAAGTCCTAACATGAATAAATGTGATTATAAAAGATTGCTCCTGCATAATCATGGGGAGTCTAATATTCAGAAGGAATCCCAACTAGAACACGCTTTCAGGGTTCTCTGAAGCAAGAGGAAAGAAATCCAAATTAATTATACATCATTCTTTAAAAAGCTTCTCAGGTTCCCTTTTTAAAACATATTTCTTAAGTGCACACAATCCCGCCTCAGACCACTGCTTCCACGGACAAAATCCACTCAGGAGACTGTTGTCATGGCTACAGAAGAGTTTTTACATTTCACATTTACATAAAGCAGTTTTCTTCTGGGGGAGAATGGTACTTTCTCCCACATCTCTTGTGATGAAAGTGGGTCACTCTGGCAACAGAAAGGTATGAAAAACTAAACCAGGACTACCTGGTAGAGCTCTAACACTTACCTACATTCTCCACGTTAAAAGAAAACCATATTCCTAAACTGATTTTCTTCCAACAGTGAAAAACAGTTATAAGTATTTGTTCGGTGACTTGAATAACACCACCTAGCAATCTTGTTTTAGTAATTCAATTTGTGTTAATATCTTCCAAGTCCCTAATGCTCCTCGTTTTTTTAATTATTTTCACACGTTTAAGACTGGACTTGCATCCAAATTTAGCAATTTTATCGTAACTGTGCAGTTCCATCTCTGCAGTGTAGAGCTCCTCCCAACCACTGGCATGTCTTTTTAATTTTTTACATCACTTTTCATTTCTAGAGTCTGTCAGATAGCTCTACCTGCTGTCCAGCTGATAATGCTGATGTTTGTTGAATAAATGTAATTGGTCTGGCTTTATCTTTTAAGGCTGAGACTGTTATCTTGGGCACAGCAGGGTTGAACTGCCCACTATAATAACCAATGCAAAACCCTGACACATAAATTACTAGCCTGCATTCAACATTAAACTACAAGTTCGGCTGGTAATTATTGTGCCTGATTGGAGAATAATCTATGAGACTGCTTAAAATAAATTAGCATATTTACTCTCTTACAACTTAAACTTACTTACCCTTACTAAGAGGTTAGCTGTAACATTACAGATACTCACTGCTTGAACACCCATCACATGCTCATGCATGATATTTATCAATAGTATATTCAGAAGACCAGGGCTAAATATTTAAATACTATGTATGATAAAATACTGTTTCCACTGTGTGGAAAATTGATTACCATTTTGGAAGTATATTCCGTTTCACCTGGGATTACAAATTATATGAGGATACCAATTGCTGTTATTAATAACAACATGTAAAAATCTTAAACCTGACGCTCTGTGTCTATATAAGAATATAACTGCCACACAGAATTTTTGCATTTGATGTACCTTACTGTCCTTCATCCCAGCCAGGTGTTGAATGGCTCCAGATATACCAACAGCAATGTACAGTTCCTGGAAAAACACAAACATATACTCAATCCAGATATATCAACTGCCACGTACAGCTCCTGTAGATACAGATATAGATTTGTATGTATTTTATGTAAGTGAGAGGAAGGGGAGAGGAAAATATGGTACAAACTCCAGTTTAGCTCCGATTAATGTGTATTGCTGTTGTGAAACTATATAAAATTCACAAACGGTATCAATCAAGCACAGCACAGCAATTTGACTTCATTTACACTTTGGGGTACCAAGTTAAATGAATACAAGACAATTGTTGCAAATACGTAAAATGTGAACTATAAAATGAACTGAAATATGTCCTCCTCAATGTAATTAAATTGCTCCAATATACTTTGATATACAGCCACTTTGTTACAGGAACACATTCAGTGTAATCACTCCCTTCCACACAGCACCACTTGCCAAGCATAAGCTAATCTAACATGACTTGAAGACCATGTTGACTACAGCATTAACTGAGAGGTAATTATGAATGCCCAGGGCAGCTCTACGGCAAGAACAATTAGTAAGTCAGGGGCGGAGCTGAAGGTAGGAACATCTTACAGAGGAGATTAGAATTTTATCAAACCTGGGTACAGGCTGACCAACTGGCACAGTCAAACAACAAGACGAAAATCATCAAGTATAAATGGGATTCTGAAGAATACAATGAGTTTCCCAAACACACATTTCAACTGTTGTGTTGAGCAACACGCCAATATGTTCACTGGACTTTGCTTCTGGACAAAACACTTCACATCAGTGGAGATACCATTTCATATTTTGAACTAACAAACTAGTACGAGTAGTATAACTACCCAGGTTGTGGCAGAAAGTTTTTTTTTTTCCCCTTTATCTGCAAATTAGTGTAGGTTAGTAATGAAAAAATAACAAGAATGTATTACAGCTATTAGGACCGTTGTAGAATGCAGTTATTTCACATTCAATGGTCTCCCACACCACTACACAGAAAACTGCTACTGTGCTCATATCCCAGCCAGTGCACCCTCCCTACATTGCTGGTGTCCAGGTATTTGACATTATCTCTGGGTATTTACCTATGGACTGAAAAAGTGAATTATTTTTGAGCACAGTAATGTGACATGTTGACTGAATGTTTGCAACATAAACATATACATGATAAAAAATGGGAATCTCGTGTAGCAGTTATCTTTCTCCTTTACAGAAGTGTGGTTATCTGTCACTCAAGAAACAAGAAACAAGAAACGAAACCCCACGAAATCTTCACAGAATGCAGTAGGGTACTGAATCTGAAAGCCATTTACTCATGGCAGCTTTGTGGCTCAAACTAAACATGAACCCCGTTATTGATAGACATGCTGATGATTGCTGACCAAAATCTCTCACAACAGTTTAAAATGCGTCAGCAATTGTGAAAATTGTAACCAGATATAAACACAGGTTATGTCATACATATGAAAGTGAAAAATCCCCCCTCCACCCCATAAATAAAATACTGTACATACAACAACACTCAGGCCTTAAGAATTGACGCTTAGGCTCTGTACTAAAACTGACAAACTCCACTGCATACATTACTACATGTATGGGGTACAGAATTGCTGGCTGCCTCCATGTTGTTCTGACACACCATAGCCAAATGCCCCTCCATGACAGGCCCAAACCTTGCCCTGGTGCCTAAAGCAAGGCTTTTGGAGGGCTCTAATCATGCAGCCTGGGAAATTACTCTTAAGAGGAACGCTTAGGGTGTCTGCCACAGAAAGCAGGGGCCCAGCACCATTTCCACTTTTCCTCTGGGGAGCAGCACCACATCAATTGCTTTCAGCTAAATGCACTCACATATGAATATTTCAGTACGATTTAATGTTTCTGCGCCGGCCCCCAAGGAGCAGAGCATCAATTTGTGAACACGGTTCTGCTGGAGTTAAAAGCCAGGCCAGATAATACAGTATGAAAGCCCCTGTCAATCCCGAGGTTTTTTCAAAGCACAGGGAGTAAAGAAGAATAATTAAAAAAAAAAAAAAAAAACCCACCCTCCACTGGCCCCTGGCTGCATACAAACAGCTCTCCCAAGTTTTGCACTATAAACTACTTCCGGACAGACTTTCTTTAAAAAAATAAATAAATAAATTTCTACACAAACAGGGCGGACAGAGGAGCAAATGGCCAGACGGCGTTCCAGACTCGTCACTGTTCCCCCAGCTCCCGTCATCTGCTGCTGCCCAGGCCCCTCACAGCTGTCGAGAGAGGCGCAAAGAGCACCGCGCACCTGCTCTCCTGTTAGCAAAACGCCCAAAAGTGAGGCTCAACCCTCCGCGTTCGTACAGCCCCGGCCTTCGTCCGGGTGTGAGAACACAAGTGCGCTACACGCGACGGGGGTGCTTGTGCTCCCAAAGGTGATCGAGCAGGTGGGCCGCACCCGCTAACGCATGGAGAGGAAACAGGGCCACCTGACACTGCTGCCCAAGTTCAGTGGCACCAAGCTGCCCTGTAACAATGCTCATCTCCTGCATTCAGCCTCCGAAGACAATACGGAGCCAACAAGATACTATAATTCACAGTAACATTTTAATAGCTACTTTGTGGCCAACCCTTTGTTATACCTATTTCCAAGACACTACATTAAGCAGACGCCAGAGTGACTTCCGGCAGAAGACGTCCGTTTTACATGTGTTGCAAGAAGCAGAGTATCTGTGGGAACAAAGTGTGTACTTAATCAAACTGACAGAATCCTGTCAGATATCTGATGAGCAGGACACTTCCTAACACCCCAGCATGCTCCTTGGCCTTGCACCTCCATTATCATCAATACAGACAAATTTACCATAAAAAAAATGATCAACGGCTTCTTGTACTCCTTTCAAAAACAACAGTGAGATGCTCACACTCCCACATGACTGCAATATTTTTCCCTGCAGAGGTTGTGGGATTGGAAAGTGTAACCACAAAAAAAAACTAAGACATTGAGAGTGTTTATCACATCACACTGAGAACCCCTTACACGCGTAAACTTCAAATGCTAAAAGAACGACAAACTGCATTATTAACCAAAAAATAAAATAAAATGAATGTCTTTATAGGGATTGGTAATTCCAAATTCAAACTGTGAAGTGTTACACAACTCACAAGTTTATATATGAGCAAACAAGAGACATCCAGAAAAATCCTACAAAAAGCAACACTGTATATATTTCATACATACAGAAAATGTAAAATAAAGTTAGAGGCCACCATCAGTATGCACATTTATATTTCTCTCAATGGGATTAGCTGAGGTGTTGCTCTCCTCATTAGCCTGACAAACACATTCTTGTCAAGGGCTCTAATAAGTTAGAATAATGTTGCTCAGCATTGATGAGGATTAGGCACAGAAAGAATACAAGCAGTGCATTTGTAAAATAAAACAGACGACAGACAGCTACACTAATAAGGCAATAATGGGCCCCTCTTCCACAGCCAACAACGCAGGAATGCCTGCAGGCGGCAATCATAAATTAATATTAATTATTACGTGAATACTGCATTAACTCTGAGGAATTATGAATTATACATCTGCAACATGGTTCTACTTTCAGAGCAGCACGCATTATCGTTTGCGAATGACTGCTCATTTTTTCCAAAATTCTAGCTAGCTCTTCATTGCGGAATTTGACTTAACAAAGGTCTTGTATCGCCAACGTCTAAAAAGTATTTACAAAATGCAACGCTGGCAGCGATGCCTGCTTGGGGTGCTGGCCAGCTCACTGCACTTTCGCTCCTCTCGCTAATGGATCCGGTAAATCATTAAGGACCTCGGATCAGCCACTAACGAAATTTCAGGAGGTTAAACGGCCTTAATGTGTGGGTAATGACAGCTGGGACATCCCAGTTGAACAGCATAATGGAAAATTAACCTTTTTAAGCTTATTCAATTTTAAATCATGAAATAACACTGGATCATGAAATAACACTGGATCCCTCAATGATCTGTGACAGATCTGTCACAGATTTCCATACATATATACACACACACACACACACACACACACACACACTCTTGTGCACTTAACAGTGCACCAGATGTGTGCATCAAAGGAGGACAAAAATACCCTTCTTCAACTGTAACTCAATAATTTAAACTCTTACTAGAAGACAAACAAACAGCATAACAGTTCAGATTTCATCAATTCACATTCAAATAATGCACTACAGGAATAAACGGTACAGAATACTGACAGCATATTTTATTGTTTCGTTCCCCCACATTAATGTAATTCCATTATACAGCAACAGTGACTCATGTTCTAACCTTTAAAACAAAGAAATATATGAACACTGTCTTCAAACAGGACTAATAAAACAACCCAGATTCTGCATTCAAATTAGGCTTCCTTTTTCATATGATTGTTAGCTCTAATTGTTATTCAGTTTTACTTGAGAGTAACCCCCATATTCCAGCATTTCAGGAAGTTCAGTCACGACATTTTCTGTCACAAAAATTAGTGTGTTTCGGCTCCACAGCTTGGACAACATTGCCTAAAAGATTTCACGTTTAAGTTTTTTGCTGCAACACAGAGGCTATGAACGAGAAGCGGCAGTCGGCGTTACAGTGTTACTCACCGGAGCCACAATTTTGCCAGTCTGCCCAACCTGCATGTCATTGGGGACAAAGCCAGCATCGACAGCCGCTCTGGACGCACCAACTGCATTGAGAACATTCAGTACAAACTATTAATATATCTGTTAACACTCGGGTCGCACAATCAAATCATCAGCCTCCTGCCTCCACTCACACAGCTGTGCATGTGCATGACCAAAAAAAACAAGCCTCTACCTGCAGCGTTCATCTTGTCAGCCAGGTCGTACAGCAGCTTGAAGTTGTCCCCACTCTTCAGCCCTCTGCCTGATTGGATGGATGTGAGACATAGTATGGTTAGGCCAAACAAAAGCAGGACTGGCTTTGCAACAAATGCAGTGAAACTGTTTTATTAAAACTGATTAACATATGGTTTCACAAGCTGGTCACATGTTTGACGCAAGGAGGTAAACTGCATTTTAATGCACAGCACCAAAGCTATACACAGGACTGACACAAAGATCTCCTTCACAGTGAAAATTCTGTGGCTACCACTGAACGTCCGACCGCAAGAACTCTTTAACACCGGCACACGCAGAATGCGTATCTTCGCAATCTAGTGTATGAGGGGGTCTGCTGTTGCCATGGTGAAAGATCGCTTTGGAGTGTTTGGGGCAGGCTGTGAGAACCACGTACCTCCTGACACCACCACCTTGGCGCTGGTGAGCTCTGGACGGTCACTCTTGGTCAGGGTCTGCTCCAACCATTCGGACACACCCACAGGAGAAGAAGGGGAGACTGCAACAACCAACGATTGAAAGGTCCAATAAGATACGCATCTCACAAAACTGACCACCACTTGCAGCATGTTTCCCTCCTGTCCTCAGGACTTTAACCCGTCTGTTAAAAGCAGAATGACTTCACAACAGTATTCTTCATTTTAAAATGTTTTTACTTGCTTTAAGAAATAAGGCTAGCAAGCAGATTCAAGTACGAGCTGAGGTTTTACACACATGAGAACAAATATGACACTCGTTTTCACAGGACGCCAAGAATTCCCACAATACACAGAGCATGCAAAGTGACTTTTTCCATGTATATGACTATACGACTGTGACTTTTTTCCTTTGTATGGTGCCTTCAGACAGTCAGCAGCCCAATTTAAAAGTAAAGGAATGAATAAATGAAAGCCGCGCATGCCTCTGAGTGATGATGTTTAACAGCTGAGTGTAGGAGTACTCTACCTTCCTCAGTGGCTAAGCTGCCTCCTTCCGCCGCCGCCGCCTCAAACGAAGTCCCTCTCACCGTGAGGACCTTGACGGGCTCGTTGCACTTGACCGTGCTGAGAGCGTTCCCTGCGTGGAGAAACGAACACCAGCACACTCAGGCCACGACCACTCCATCCCTCGCTCTCGCCCCTTTCCCGTTCAGGGAGGAAAGCGTCAGACATTTGGAAAGCGAAGGCACTGCAGGGGATTACACAGGCGTTCACGTCGCTGGCAACTGCACCTCGTGTGCATGCTGTGCAGCAATGCCAAACAGGTCACAGTAAAGTGATGAGAACTTGCTGTGATGACTGAGGCAATGAGGAGACCCACTGTTAGGACTGGAAATGCAGCACTATTCAACCTTTGATAACAAATGCAGAAATTCTACTAGTAATCTAGTAATCGGTGTCTTTTAAGTGAAGGTAGCAGAACTGATGACACCATATAGGGGATCACTTGGTCAGGGATGAAGTAATGTTTCAGAAGTCAATAAGTAGAATGGGTCTACTAAATACATTACTATGCTTCACTGACCGTAAAAAAGTGCCAGGTTTCTGAGAGACTAACTACAAACATTATTCATTCCTAAAACAGTACAAAAAAAAAAAAAAAACAGAGTACAAAATACTAGTGTACAACTGGGACAGAATGGAGACAAAATGTCCTACTCGTTTCACTCCAAAACATTTTTGAGCTAATGTTCCCATATGAAAAAGTTCAGCACAGTGGTTCAGGAAATGCCCGAATTAATTCTATTCCAACCAGCAATGACCAGACCTTGCCAAAGATTAAATGGCTAATTTCATTTAAAGCCATTTATATTTCATGATTTTATGAGCACAATCAGATCAGGTCAATGCATAAAAGCTCCTACTGGGAGGCGTCCAGAACCAAGTCATGGCTGAGGTTGCCAAGAGTGGATCTTTCACAGAACCACAGCACAACTGGGGTTGCTCGGAGTGGATCTTCCATAATGATTTCTGAATAATGAAAGCAAAAGCACATGCGTGCATCTTGTTGCTTCCCAAACCTAAGCACCACAACCAACTTTACATTGGCACAGCCATTGCTGACAACTGCATCAATTACCTACATTTTAGAAAAGATTACATGTGTGACAATTCACCTCAGTTAGTACCTTAAGATGAATAATGTTGTTGCCAACATTCAAGAAAACCTTAGATCATCAAGCCCAACAAAAACCACACTGCTTTCCATAAGAATGCAGTTTAACAGCACATTTTAAGGAAGGCCTGCAAATAACTTTGTGTAACTGTAGGCATGACACTTACGAGATTTATATTGCTGCTTATATTGCTGAGTTTAATGCTTGTATTTCAAACACTGGCTGCATTTGATCAAATGACATTAACAATAATACAAGGATGTAGAAGTCATTCACCCGCATAGATGGTTCTGACGAAAGTGTCTGGAGATTTGATCTCAATGATGTCTGAGATTGGAGCTACATCAAGCTTTGCAGCAACTCGGGGCAGGAGGTTCTGAAAAAGAGAACAAAACAACAACACAAAAATACACTTAACTAAATGAAACAACTGAATTCATGCAGTTAGTGGAAAAACTATTCCCACTGAAATGTTCACCATGGGTGGCCAACCAAACACTTTGCCAGTATTTTTTTTTCTAAAACAATACTAGATACCTTTTAAGGGTATAAAGAAAACATGGCAAAAGACAAACATATTATGAAAACATTGGAATGGTACAGAATATACTCAAGAATCAAGGACACCCTGTGTTTATTCAAAAATAATCACAAAGGACTACCGATTAAACTGCATGTACAATGCACACATACAAACACTATAAAATATTATGTGAGTTTATATATATGTGTGTATGTATAATAGTGTGTATGCTTATGTTTTCATTTCAGACTACTTTTACTACACATATAGAAAAAAACCAAACGAAACAGAATCCACCAGAAGATTACAACACGTTGTGCACAGCGTATTCGGCTATTCAGGGAAATCGAGACTAACATCCTGCTTCGGTCAATACCAGTTGGGTTATGATACACTAGATATTGTTTAATGCATTGTAATTTAATTTAAATACCATTAGATCCGGAAGCTGACAGTTCTATTGCAGAATGACAGATTACAAAACTTCTAATTGAGGATAGTACTACACTTACTGAAGACACTCTTCTCACACAAGTGAAATGCAATGTGAATCACAATGCCCCACCAGTCTGGAAAGATTCAATATGAGACTACGGAAGGTGGGCTGATACCCACCTTCCCATACAGAATAAGTTTAGTTGTTAAGCTGTTAAGTTTAGAAAATATTGCATAAATATCTTTTCGAAATGCATAAAAACATCACACTAATGTGTTTGATAGCGGTATGGCAGCAGACAACTTGCTTAGTGAATTACAGTATGGATTTGAATGAAAGGAAAGAATAGACACAAATTTCAACTGAAAGACAACCGTAAACACGACCATAATACAAGTAAGAAATAACATCCAAACCCACTACCGGGAGCCTCTCTGACCTTGTTTTTTGACTGTCAAACTTGAAAGTCAAGTCTGAAGGTCAATTAAGTTCTAGGGAACACCGAGGGGAGCCGTCTTTCATTGAAACCTATTTGTGAGTGGCCAAGTTAGAGACTGAACAGTGCCTCTGACAATGACCTTTGACCTTGTTATTTAAAAATCAATAGGCAACAGTGAGGATCTTGCTGAGGTTTATCAACACCAATGCACAACTAGCCATGTTAAGAGACAGAAAAACAAGTGCTGCCCCTTGCAACTTTGTTGGCAGGATATAGAAGTAACATGGTAAATCTCACAGCATATGTCCAATACAGTAACAGTGGAGAACATAACCAAGGGGAATAGGGGAAAGGTCGTCCTTGTTACGGAGAGAGGCTTCCTTCTTTCCTGTATACTGACCAATAGGTATATGCAGACAATATGTGAAAGCAGAGGACGAGGACTACCTGCTGCAGAGAAGAAAGCAGCTGTGGCTGACGGTTCGAACAGGATGGCCATCTACACTTATGACTGCACAGAGACACTCACGATGGGCAGCGGAATATGAGCATTACTGAATAAGCCAATCAGGGAAACCCAGTCCATCTACCTGTGTCTGCTGTGAATAATCCATGAGGTTTACTAAATCTACAGCACGCACTTACTCTAGCCCAGCTGTGAAGACAATTAAGGCAAACAGGTCTTGCAATATATATATATATATATATATATATATATATATATATATATATATATATATATATATATATATATATATATATATGCAAAAGACAGGCAAAATATGTATGCAATATACAGATTTTAACTAATCTGCAGTCAACACATATGACTTGTCAAATGTGTGCTAACAAATGCAAAGTACTTTAAATAAAAAGCACCAGGCAATCAATTTCATTGCTGTGTTCAGAAAAAAATGAAATCTTAATCTTACCTTCCCAAAGGCAGAGGCTCCAGCACAAATGTGTGTGAAGCTGAACTGCTTCTGTGTCGCCAAAATCAGGGGGGTCAGCTCCTCTGTAGAGAGTTACAAGAGGTGTGAAGCTGAGTCTTACATTTCACACCCCAACATGTTACTTTTGAGAACATTTAACAAAAAAAAACAAAAGCTGGCTCAATTGAGACAGAACATCTTAAGATCACTTGTCATCAAAACACTAAAACATAAAAAGTAAATTTACTCACCAGCCAGAGCACCCTTATATGCATCATGCTGGGCCACCAGAACTTTTTGGACTCCTTTAACTTTGCTAACTTCTTCTGCAACCTATTACAAGAAGAGCAAATTCATGCTTATTGTCTGAGAGTGGGAGAGAGAGAGAGAGTGTGTGTGTGTGTGTGTGTGTGTGTGTGTGTGTGTGTGTGTGTGTGTGTGTGTGTGTGTGTGTGTGTGTGTGTGTGTGTGTGTGTGAGGGGGTGATGATTGTGTAACAGTGCTTTTTTATATTCCAAAAAAAAATCTAGTATCATAGGCATAGTAGTTATTCATAGCTAAATAAACTCAAATAAAACAAGCTCACCTTTGTGCAATTTGTTCCAGCAACAAGACAGGCCACCTCCCCTCCTATTTTGCTGGCTGCAGTGATGGCGTTTAGTGTGATTGGGGTCAGTGTGTCATTGTTGTGCTCGGCCACCACTAATGTACTCTGAAATCTCTGGAACAGACTGGGCTGTCGGGAAAAAATAAGACAATTTTAGTGTAAAAATTTATTTTCAGTTCTTTCAACGTAACACTTGTGGTCACTTTCTTTTGACTCGGTTTCACAAGATGCGTCAACATTTCAGCATATTAGGCCCACCAAGCCTCTATGCATGCCGCTACACTGAGTGAACACCGAACAGTCAACTTATCAACGGGATAAACTTGAATCGTCCTTCAAAACCAGGCCATCACTTGATGCAACTGGCTGTATCTGCATCTGCGCAAATTTGCGGCCAGTGGATTTCTTTATCTTACAAGTCAACATGACTGTGTGTACTTAATTTCAGTGGAACACTGTCAAACAAAACAACGTTAACCAACAAAATTATATCATTTGCTCGACAAATGCAAACCCAGTGGCTTAAATTAGTGGTGTCGTTAAGAAACATTGTATGTTTGTAAGTTTAATTAATAATTCAATGAGTCACAATCACTTCGTTATAAACGTACTTTTACTTTGTGAAAATGACGATAATGTAGCTAGGTCAGCTGATACTACCCGAGTCTAAAGGCGTCCGTTTTCATTACCACATGATTACCGTTACCTAAATAGCTACTCGGCTACACAGCCACCGCTGCCAAGGTATAGCGAACAAATTCAATTTTGGATGACTAGGACGCTCATGCTGCTTAAATTAATAAACTTTTAATACTTCAGATCCCGGAGATGAAACTGCAGCTGCACGTTACTTGTCTAGTTTGCTAGTTACGGCAAACGGTGTCATGTCATATTTCGTAATCAACTGTTTGACTACAATGTTGTATAACAGCCACGTTAGCCAGCTAGCTGGTTAGCTCAGGTTGTGTAAGCGACTTATCCATCCGATTCAGAATCTTAAAAGTTTTCATTAACAGACCTTGCTCGTTAACTAGCTGGATAGTTTGTGCTTAAATGCATACAGTGTGGTTGGCTAGACAGTTAATTAAAGTGAAAGGTCAGAGTACATCTGACTAACTCTTTAACCTAGGCTAGTAGATTTGGCTAAGTTACTAGAGAGATGTGTGTGCCACGATCAGGTGTGTAGCAAGACAGTTTAGCTAACCTAGTTATGTCGCCGTGAGAACAGTTTTCTCTATCCGAATAAATGTCTTCACCAATCTACTCACTTTTCTAAAGTAACCCCAGCATTAGTTAGCTGAACTGCAGGGTCAGTACCCCAACAAAAATATCCGATGGTGCGAGAGGCCAGCTGGCTAGCTAACTTGTGTAACTGCCACTGACCTCTATTCACCTAGCAGCTAGCTAATCATAATTTTCATTTGTATATATCTAGCAGCAGTTTTGCACCTTATACAATACAGTGAGCTTCGCAGTAACCTAAGCTGTTGGTACTCACCAGTTGTCTCAGATTTGTTTTGTTAATTGCTTTATACATGTTTCACAATTTTTCCTTGAGCTTTCTGCAGACAGCACCTCCTTCCCTTTACGGGCATACAAACTGATGGAGCGTAAATAAAAGGACGTAACAGTTGGCTATCCTCTCGCGAGAAGTGATTCGGCTGCAGCTTCCGTTCAGCGAGAAAAACTTTATTTGTAAGATGATGTCTGGACTTTCTTGTAGATGGATAGAGCGCTACAGAAATAGACTATTGGAAGACGATTCATTTCGGTGGTCACTCACAGTCCCTCTGTTAAATTGATTTAGTTAAATTATATTTAGTTTTTCCTTGGAAATGGCTGTCTGTTTCGCTGACTAAATCTGCTTTTAGTAGAAATATTGCCACCTGTCCATTTTGTCTGGCATATAGCAATGCTCACTATTAATTGTTTAATTGTGTTGTAATTAATTGCATTGTGTGGTTATCTCTTGTAAGAGATAACCCAGAACTTACTCACAGAGATTGAAAGATTATCTCGAGGAAGGGGGGCTTCGTCTTATTTTTGATAAAAGAGCTGGGGATCACCACAGCAACCAAGTTCCCTGCAGTGCACGAGTAATAGTGCAGCGTTACGTTTCATCTCAGTTCAAGACTAGCCTATATTTTATGAAAGTTTGAGGTTCATATTTCTGCTTTTAAACAGATCCAGTTCTTTTCGTAGAATTCAGCTACATTATATCACTGCAATTCCAGGCTGACCAAAGAAAGTCGCTTGTTGCATCCAGAAAGTCCCAAGACTCGTCAATTTCATGTGTGAATCAATTCAGCTCGCGCAGTTGAATGTTCCAAAATAGTTCTATTTTTCTTTTAAATTATTTTTTTCAGGGGCTCCGCGGGTTCATTTTTTTCCATTATAATATATTCTATGTTTATTTATTGTATGCACATTATCTACAAATATTAAATTAAATATTCTCATAACACTCGCAGACGACTATGACCTCAGATAACACGTCTGTTCCTCAGAAAGACCAGATTTTGAATATGCATTCATCTGAGTGGCATATGCTGACCCCAACCCAATTTCCCAAATCCTCTAAAACAGGATATCAAACCTGTTTGGCTCCGGCTCTTACATGATAACGTGCTTAGTTTAACGATAATAATTAAAGGTTACTAAGATAGATGCATAAGTTAAATAGCCTACATGTGAAATGAATAAAATGTAAAGGAAAATTGCTGTTTTGTAAATTACAAGTATATCCGTCCGGATCATGAAGGTTAATTTAATCTATCTTGAATTATCTGAATCGTCAGTGGAAATGGAAAATTCTTAGAGTGTTTTTGTTGATAGCCTATACCCGGCCAGTCGAAATGACCATCTAATCCAGCACACGTCAAGCCGTTTTCATTAAACCAAGCAATCATTCAAACAAGTTCACAGTTCAGTTGTTCTCTTAGTAAAGATAGTTTTATCAAACAATTCTTTTTTAAACAAATGATTCATTGTTGATGTATTTATCCACCAAGGAAGGATTCCTTCCGAGAGTGGTTTCAATTACTTTATTATGAGAATTGACCAACAGCCAATTCCAGAAAACGACATACACTAATTCTAATTGTAACTTTAAATTATTTGTGTCTCGGGTGAAGGTTAATGTCAGAGGTGAGGTTCGACGCAGGGTCAGTCTTTGACAGAAGTTCACGTGAACACAAAGGTCGCTCCATACACCGACAAAAAGAATCAGTTAACAGTATAACGATTTTTATGCATTTAATCTCAAAATTGAATGTTGTTATTATTGTTGCAAACGATCTTTCTCTGTGTCTCTCAGAAATAATAAATGAGTCTATATAGTTTGTCTATAGCATTAAGGTCAAAATCTGAAATATATCGAAATCTTGAGTGTTCCAAGATCGTTTTACAAATGCGTCAACGGGAATTTTTGGTCCATCGGCTTCGTTCCCATCACGATATTAACAAACTTGAAACGAAGTCTTTCAAACGAAAACACTTGTCTTTATGTTGTTTTTTTATGAAAAGCAATATAAATGCAGATATTTCTGAATGTAGGTATATATTGTTGAGCATGCCATTTTGTCTCCTTTTTAAACTGACAAATTCTGTTATATTAGTTTGTTTTTACAGTATACCACCACATTTTCACAACTTAGAGAGTATTTACAGTGTTTCAAATGAAAAATTATATACCGAAATATTATGGCGGAAAAGATTAACTCAGCTCTTCATCAGTGAAACGTTGTCATCCGAGTCATTAATTTTGTTGATTTTGCATTTTATTATTAACAATTCAAGAGCTTTTCCACAATGCAATACAGTGGGCTACTGCGAGGACATCGAACTGGTGTACAATACTACTAGAAAACGTACTGATAATTGCGTTGATCAGTACCGTCGCCTACAGCATGAGAAAGTAAACGGGAGGAGGGGTAGGCTGCAACTTGTGAGGTTTATTGTTTGAGACGTAGCTTACATTCATTCTTGGAAATGATGCTTTTGATTTAATTTACTTCGCAGCTGTTCAATATACATCTTGACCGTAAAGGTATCGTGTATTAAAAATCACCAGGGCACAACTGCAGAAACCCATGGTAGGTTGGACAGGTAAATGTGTTATTTGAGGAAATAGATGTTGGTGCAAACAGAAGAAATTCGCCATCGATTATGGGCTCAGGTCACACAAGGCAAACAAAATCGTCTTATCTTGCCTAAAATGAGTGCAATTACTTTTGTGCTTTTTTCTCTCATAAAATGAAGGTCGTTGAAACATGGGATGTAGACCTTGGCGGTGCTGCGGGAGCTGCATATTCGCTTTTCAAAACGCCTTTTACAATGGAACTAAATTTTATAACACATTTAATCAGATTATTTAACTGAGTATTGACTGCTTTAATTACTATATATGAACAGCGCATAACAGTGGAATAGTGCAGGCCGAATGATACATTTTGTAAAGTTAATGGTTAAATATGGTGATTTCGATTTCAGTATTTCAATTTTTGTTCGCCAACTGAATCTCCACCGTTGCTTGAACAATGTAATAAATCGATTAGATGGACGGATCAAGCAAAGAGCGCTCACACCTTATCGTAGTAATACCTTTGTTCCAGTAGAGGGCCCTCTTTTCGAACGCAAACGCCAGGAAATCAAAACTGGTATTGTCATCTAATATAGCATTCGAATATTCAATCAGCTGTGATTTGTTTAAAGCATTATAAAAATGTTGAACATATATTTGTCGGACCTTGCAATACCATGTGTGTATATAATAAGAAACATCCATGCACAAACTCCTACAAACAAAAATTCTGCTAAGGAAATTCCCAGTTGGAAATATAACACAATTTCTAACACATACCTAAAATAATTCAATTTTGGTAAAAATATTCTACATGGTATGTGGCAAATAAAAACTAATGATAAGTAAGTGTATGATAGCCGTAAATACTTGGTGTTTCTTTCAGCTTCTTATACAGAAATGCCATTATGATAAGTGTTTTACGTTGTTTAATTTGTCTGATTTCGTAAAATTATTAAGTAGTTATTTCAAAAGCAGCTATTACAATTTTTTTTTGTTATTGAACATATACATTGTGCATGGACTGTCTTTTCAAAAGTTGTAGCTCATGAGTGCACAAAGTATATTTAATCCATTGTCTTCTCCTCACCAATCACTTCGCACAGGTCGCCTATTGCCTCTTTTTGACGTGTCTGGGTTCCAAGTTTGCATGTGACGTCACGCTGCGTGTGGGACACTGCAGCCTCTTCTCCTTGCTGCACTCCGAGAACAGAGAAGTTATTAGCCAGGCGACGGACTGGGCAGGCAGCTTCCAGCTTCCTTTCTGCATCTATCACACTCTCCGTCATCCGTCCTGTATGGTGGATATTATTTTCAGCTCTTCTTTCTTGGGTGATATGGGGGATCATTCCAAAAGTAAGTCATATGATTTATTTCTCAATCATGTTTTATTTTCATAAACTCCCATTTCATGGTTTACTGTCATTGATTGGGCTGCGCATGCAAACGATGTCAGGCTTCTGTGTTTTAAATCAGAAACCAAACGTTTCCCTTTAATACTCCCGATGCAAAGTCTTTTTTATGTAATTTCTGTTTATTTTTTCCTCTGAAGACGGTGCAACTTGTTGAGTTAGAAAAATCACATTAAACATTTTAAAATTTGCATCGTGATGGAAATGGAACATTCTTACTGACAGTTTCGAAACTATGCAAAATAAAATTCTTCGTCCTGCACTAGTATGTAAACAGTTTAGTCGCACCAGTCGAGGTTAGATATTGTTGCCAACATGGTAAAATTTGCATGTCAGTTTTGTTACTCTGGAAAAAGTGATAGCGAAACAATGATACATTAGTGCGTGTTGTGTATAAATGCGAATACAATTCGCAGGTATGAGTAACGGTGCTCGATGCACTTTGAGATAGTGACAACCAATGCACTTTCCACAGAGAAGTCCGGAATCGCAATGTGTGTAGGCTGTGGAAGTCAGATTCTTGACCAGTATATACTACGAGTTTCCCCGGATTTGGAGTGGCACGCAGCCTGTTTGAAGTGCGCGGAATGCAGTCAGTACCTGGATGAAACGTGCACTTGCTTCGTCCGGGATGGCAAGACGTATTGCAAAAGAGATTATGTAAGGTAGGAGTTTTGTTTTAAAGAATGTGTTAGCACACTGTGTATTAACAGTACACAAATACAAGATAGTTACAGTGAAATGCCCTTGCTATTTTACCACAAATTTGTGTATAAAATTCCATGACAAGAGCATAATTAGTTTCTGTATGATTTTGATATTATTACAAACCATTTTCATTGTTTGTCTTACATTCAACTGATTTCTTTTTCCTGAAAGAAGGAAAAATTAAGCCTACGAAGTCAAACAGCATTCAATATTATCATTTTCAGAATATGCGCTTTTTATATGTTTTAAGCAGATAACATATGCCCTTTTTCGTTTTACACAATACAATTCTCTATTTTATTCTAAAAAGATAACATAATAATAATAATAATTATTATTATTATTATTATTATAAAGAAAGGGTGAGTGACATAGAGTAATATGACACTAGTTTTATCCCTGTTAGTCATGTGGTCTTTTATTTTATAATCAGATCAATGATTCAGTCAATTTTAAACTCATTCCTGTCTTCTTCACAGATTGTTTGGGATAAAATGCGCAAAATGTAACCTCGGCTTCAGCAGCAGCGATCTCGTGATGAGAGCTCGAGAAAACGTGTACCACATCGAATGTTTCCGGTGCTCGGTGTGCAGCAGGCAACTTTTGCCTGGGGATGAGTTCTCTCTGCGGGAGGAAGAGCTGCTGTGTCGGGCTGATCACAGCTTGCTAATGGAGAGAGGCTCCGCGGGAAGTCCTATCAGCCCCGGACACATTCACTCCAGTCGGTCACTCCACATGGCAGGTCAGTCAAACCACTGTTTTCGTCTCGAAATTGACAGGACCGATTTAGCAACAATAACAATAATTCATGATTATAAAATTCTATTCCTCATATTACTGGAAATGCGGTTCTACAATAGTTCAAAAAATTCCTCATCGTCAGGGAACAAAACTAACTAAAATAATCATCGTCAGAAAAAAAGAAAAAAAAAACAGTTGTGCGTAAAATGTATGAAGTCTGCGTATTTTTGTTAACTTATTTACACATTTTTAACTTAAAAACAATGGATTAACTTGTGTCTAATTTAATGATCAAAACATTATGGTATTATGATGGAATAATGGAATGTCTGCCAGGGTCATTGATGTTGTTTAAAATGCCTTTTAATGCGTTTTCATTCCATATCTTATTCATGAGAGTGTATTGCTAATGTAAAACTCTATTATTAAGAGACGTTCAGATGTGTATTTCTGAACGTTGCCTTTATCCTGATCTGTGAATACACCAATATCACAGAATCGTTGCGAGCATTAAAAACAAACATACGAGGCGTTTTTTGAAATTCACTCCTGGAGTGTAGCCTTGAATCTGCACGACGTAATCTTGAACGAAATATAGTTTCTTTCCAACCGTTTTCTATGCCTATTGGGACCAATGGAAAATGATACACATTCAAGAAATTTACAGAAGGGAAATTTAAATGGCTTAACTGGAATGCTGTTTCAACCGAACCTGTTTGGCGATTTAAATAATTTCATATGATGAATACAGAACTTCGTTCTGTGTCCAGCTGCAGGCCACTCTAGTGTAAGCAAAACTAGACCCAAATTTGAAGATTCATATTGTGTGTTTCAAGTCATGCAGTACGGGGGTTTTGTACCGGAATAGTATTTCTGTTTCTAATTATTCTGTTATAAACGCATATCATGGAATAAATAATATTAAGGTTTGATACCACGTAACACACTCGTCCTGAGATTAAATCGTCAACCTGCAGGAATGGTCCTGAGGCTCTGGAGTTTAAACAGGAATGTGTTTATCTGAGAGGGAAACACGTGTGTATATAGTGCTCCACAGTTGTACATATGGACAGTATTTCTTGAAAATAAAAAAATATCAGCTTTGATTGAATATGTAGTCGACTTGGACTTGGAATGTTCTTTGAGGGTTGAACTTTTTATGTTTTTTTTTGGTTTTTTTTTTTGTAAAGGAATTGGTTTGGTAGTGCTGTTGACCTGTATACCTCGACATATCAACTTGAACACATTCTGTTATTATTTTTTAAAGGAACTGTAGCACATTCTGTTTGTATATATGGGCCAGAATGAGTAAAGGAACTGGTCTGAATAAACCTAATGATATTCTTGGAATGTTTACATCACTGTCCCATTATCGGAAAGGTTCGAGTCATGTTTTGATCGTGTTAAAATTAATTTCAAAATGAATTACGAAGTACTTCCTCCTGGGATGTTACTGCTAATGTTGTTGATAATGATGACAATGAGTAAAAAGTGATCATTATTTTTCTGCAAAATAATCAACGTACATTTGTCTCTGAAGCTAAAAGTGAACCATAAGGTATGAAATGGCTGAAATTTTTAAATAATATCTTACATTCTCACTGACTCTAAAATGGAAGACCTGCTCGTAAACTTCTACCTCTCGGTAGGAAGTAATACATGTTCCCTTCGTTGAAAAAGCCTATATTTAAACATAAAGGTGTTGTTTTTATTTCTTCAGCCGACCCAGTATCCGTGAGACAACCACCACACCGAAACCACGTCCACAAGCAATCCGAGAAGACTACTCGCGTGCGGACGGTGCTCAACGAGAAACAGCTTCACACTCTCCGGACCTGCTACAACGCTAATCCGAGACCGGACGCACTAATGAAGGAACAACTAGTGGAAATGACCGGTCTCAGCCCGAGGGTCATACGAGTTTGGTTCCAGAACAAACGCTGTAAAGACAAGAAGAGGTCTATTCTTATGAAGCAACTTCAACAACAGCAACACAGTGATAAAACTGTAAGCATTTTTGTAAGTTAATTCCCGCCACCATTCAGGTGAAAGTAATACATTTTATTGTTCAATGTATTATTATCTCTGTTATATGCTATGGATTATGCTACAATCCTTTTTGTAACATGGGTCTGCAGGACACTTTCAGGGGCACTGTTGCACGGATACAAGAGCATGATTGGTATTAGTGACATAGTTTGCAGTCCAAAAAATAAAACTGCACTTCTGGATTTCGTTTTGCCTCGCTGTTTGAGGCACGGTTATAAGTACTCTTAAAGCAGTTTTGCCGTAACATTTATTGTTTATTCCATCCTGAAATTCAACACAAAACTGGCTAGATAGGTGAGAAAATGTAACGCGACCTTACTTTCGTAATTGGAAATTAAGCCAGGCGATTTATTTACGCAGTCATGCCTAAAGGGTGTTTTCTCTGTGGATGACCAATGAGGGAACACGCTCTATAGACTCTTAATCAGTGGCAAAAGGCATGCTACGCTATGTACCTCAGAAAAGGTGTGTGTGTGTGTGTGTGTGTGTGTGTGTGTGTGTGTGTGTGTGTGAGAGAGAGAGAGAGAGAGAGAGATAGAGAGAGAATTTGTGATACATTTGATTGATTATAATGATTTTTCCATGTTTTTTTCGTAACTCCTACGACTAAGTAAATTATTGTGGTTGTACTATGGTTGTATTATTGACTGAGAAAATTGCACATTAATTAAAAATAATGCTGTGTTTACATTCTAACATGCTAGTTTTTGTTGTTTAGCCAACTGTTTTTTTTTTCTTTCTTTTTCAGAATCTCCAGGGACTCACGGGTACGCCTCTTGTAGCAGGCAGTCCAATTCGACATGAAAACGCTGTTCAAGGTAACCCAGTTGAGGTGCAAACTTACCAACCGCCTTGGAAAGCCTTAAGCGAATTCGCGTTGCAGAGTGATCTGGAGCAGCCTGCCTTTCAGCAGCTGGTAAGGGGTAGGGGTTGGGGGCATCTTGATATATCAATATGTTTACAAACACACTAGGAAAGAAAATCCTCCCTAAATTTGAAATCCAGAAAAACCGAGTGGATGTTTCCCAATGCTGTATCGGCGTATTATTATTACAGGGGGTAAATATCCACTCCAACGGACAGCATTGCATTAATTTCAGTTATACCGTGCTTTCAAAATAAATGATAAATGGGTAAACGTAAAATCAATATCTTCCAAGATCGTCCTTCAGATTCTTAATGGGACTGTGGTCAAGTCTCAGAAGGCCATCATTCTCCAGTAATACTGTTGTCAATGTCTCTCAGTCCTCTCCCCCTCCACTCTTGCACTGAGTCTGTAACATGTCTACTGTCATGCTTCGGTGCGTTGATGTCCCATGCGTACGCTAAAATAGTATGTCACTGGACCAGTATGCGGCTTGAACACAAGTTTTGGCACTATTGCTGGATTACAATTAGAGAGGGCTTGAATGGCTTGGATGGCCATTTGTGTAAATAATGCCTCTCTCGTTATTTAAGGATTTTAGAGTTATTATATATATATATATATATATATATATATATATATATATATATATATATATATATATATATATATATATATATATATAACACATGTTGTGTCTGCAATTACGATTTGAGCCAGTTTGCCATACATCGATGGTTGTTTTCAAGCGGCATGACATTTTACCTTTATTTGTAGGTGTCTTTTTCGGAATCAGGCTCCTTGGGTAATTCCTCGGGCAGCGACGTGACTTCTCTATCGTCCCAGCTCCCAGACACTCCAAACAGCATGGTACCGAGTCCCGTCGAGACGTGAGACCAGACAATACTGTCAGACCCTGGACAAGCATGCTCCCGACAACCTGCATGAGACCAGACCAGACAAGCTTACCACAACGTCGAAGGAAGGACTTTTTTTTCAAAAAAGGATTCGACATGCTGCTGAGTTTGTGGACCCCCACCCCCCAGCAACACACGCAAAAGATGCTTTCTCAATAGTTTACTGTACATCTCAGCTTCGAGAGGATCTGCGACCAGCAAGTGCCAGTACCATGACGTCACCACGTGAATCAAACGGGGGAAATGGCTGCGTGATGGATATACAAATTTTACTGAAACTTACCAGGAGCCACTGACTCTTCTGTGTCGAGCGTTATGAACCTTTTTTTTCATTCATGGTGATCAATGTGTTGTTGTTTCTTCAACATGTGATTTTTTCAGATTTTGTTACTGAGTCCAGAGACCCCGTTTGTCGTAATGCGCATGATTTCCGGAGATGATATGAAACAGACTCTTGTTGTAAAATATTTTATCTTAATGGACGGAGGACAGATTGTTTGAGCCTCTCGAACAGAAGTAAGTTATTGTTATTTATTGTCAAAACAACAGTTCATACAGGGATTGATAACTGATCTTAATAAAATCATCTTAAATGCCGATTTTATGTCTCAGAAAGTTTGTATGGGAGCCTTACCTTGTAATATAAAACTCAAATCACAAGCAGAAAAGGCCTACGGTTTGCGTTTCATATACAAATTGACCAGTGTTAAATATATTAAATTAATTGGAGATTAATTCAAAATTGTTAGCTGATCATCACACACGTTGCTAACAGAAGTAATCCAGACATCCAAATTCGCTCATCTTAAAATGACGGCCCGAATTTAGAGAACTGAAAACCATATAGGCTACGTCTTTAAAAACTAGGCCTGCTGGTCTTACATCTAACATAGGTATTTACCAGCTGTATTCTTTTCCATTCATTTCCATCTTACTGAAGACAAGACTCAGTGACACTTAATATAAATACTTATTTATCTCTGGGGTCTCGGTCTTTATTAATGTTTTACATTCAAAAGAAAATGGAGGACCTCGTGTAGCCTCACAAAGTCTTTTTCCAGTCAATTTAAATATGATCAATTACAAACATGTAATTTCATTAAAACTGTGAGAATCATGAACAGAGTTAATGACTCAATAATTACATCATCTGTAACAGGAAATGATGTCGGTCTCTGAATTGATACATAATCCGTTGTGAGATTGTAATATTAGGTTTTAGCCAATTTCATTCTTATTAACATGATACTAGAATAAAAATAGTCTATCTATAATTGCAAACAAAGTAAAAAGGCCTAATTTCTGTAGCCTCAGTCTTAAAGTGATATTGAGGTTTTAGGTGATATTCTACGTCGTCTGAAACATGCACATTAATGCAAATTGCATAAATGGTTTTTAACATTATAAAACAGTGATTGGTTGTTTCATTACGGTTTGGCTGCAGATGCATAAACATTAATTTTATCCAAATTACATGCTAAGCTGCCAGCCTGAGACTGTTTCCAATTATGTCAAGCACAGAAAACCGTAACGAAATTAAACGTGTCAAATCCTATTTTGAATATTATTGACCCTTAACATGCTGGTAACTATTTTAAGAATGACTGCGAGAGGTCAAAAGGGGAGGGGGTTTACTGACTTTTCAGTCTTTTGGCCCGGATTTCTGATGTGATCAATCCAGTTTCACTTGTTAAGTCACAAGTCTAGACGCAGGGCAGGGATCGGCGGCGTCTTATCTGTCCTTGGCATCACCTGCAAACGATACATTGACTGAAGCCACAACAAACCTACCTCTTTGGTTAACAGGAGGCGGAGTGGAAGCGTAGTCCAGCTCAGAAGCCCACTCTGGCGTGTCCTCGGTTTATTTTTGTTCCAGACTGGGAATCGCCGCTGGACACGAGATGCCCAGGTCAGGTGTTCTGGACATTTCAGACCTCGACAATTTGTCCCCGAGGATGCCTTTTGATGGCAGGAAATAACTCAGTTACCTGAAAACTGCACCCTAGTCGCATTGCTAGCACAAGGGGCATTGATGGAAACCGACGGTGGGCTTTCATTTAACAATGGAATGAGTTTATTGTCCCATATGCAAAGCTGTAACAATCTTGGGTTAGCAGTTAAAACCTTTACTTAACACTGATAGAAAGCCGGACCAATTAATAACACAAGTCGCAAACTCTGCTGAGAAGTCCGTCGTTTCAGTGCCTATGCCTGACAAAGTGCTTATGCACAAATTATTGGCTCTCTGTCAATGTTCCCAGCTTAGTTCAGACTTCTGTCCTCAGTCAATTCTTACAACAAAAATGGATTTTCTTAATGAGCAGAGCATAACATAGTTTTCCCTTTCAGTTGTCCCGTCCTTGCCATGCATATTTCTGATAATCTTATAGGTTGGTAATAGAGTGCTTTCTTTCCCAAGTCAAACTCGTAAGTAAGCATGTTAAAAAATTAATGATTGGCCATAATTTAAGTATCTGAGGAATTTTTAAGGAACCGAGAGTGTGAGATAAGAATTTTAGTTTCATTAATAACAGCGAAGTAAATAATTACTCAAGTCAAGTGTCCAGGTAGCAGCTGAGGAGTAGGCCTATATCACCTGCATTTCCAGCAATTTGCTATTTTGTTGGTGTGATTTCGCCGTACAAATCCTGTGAAAAGCACGTATTCTTCCATTCCAGGATACAAACCCACAAAGCAGTAATAGGCCTCACGGTAAAATAACTGGGAGTAAGGAAAATTTGAGCCTATCCTTTAATATTGGCTGGTCAGCTGTTAATTCTCCCCATTACTTAAACGGTAGTTTTCATGTCTTTCAGGTCTTTCCATAGCATATATGAAAGGCTCATCTTTCTTGTTAGTCTTTAAGCTCTCGACAAAAAGCAAATAGCTTCTTTATTAAATATAATGGGCATTACTTAAATGTCCTCTTGAAGTGAACTGAAGGGTTTATTCAATTCAACTGCAACGGGCATGGCGCATCTGAAAAAATAAAAGCCATTTTAAATTTTGGGTTTGAGTTATGTTGTTTTATTTAAGTTCGAAATTTTTAACGATATTGAAAAAATGTCTTAAATTTGACGTTGCTTTATAAGTGCTCCAATGATTGCTTTTAGCGTTGAGTCAAAATGGAAATAGGCTCAGAAGCCATCTGAAGATAAATTATGATTTAACAGAATCATCCGCGAAAAAGTGACATCATGCTTTTAGTCAGACTTTTATAAACCGAAAGGGGGAAATGTCGTGCAGCAATATGACCAACACATAATGTAGTCTTGTTAAAGTAGGCTACTGGTATTGCAGAAGTGCCATGTCAGATAAACGCTCGCATTGCGACAAATGAACAAACCAGGCCCCATGCCTGGGTGTAAGCGCAACTGTGCAGGGACCTAAATATCAACTGCATGAAGACAGACGTCTATCAGATATTAAAGTAATGTATTAACAAGAATTTCGTGATGTTCTTGTTGTTTTCCAGTCGATGACTGCATATGGTTTCTAACGACCATACCACATCGGACATCAACAACAGCCTAAATATCGGGGATATTTAAAAATATAGTATAAAAACGTATTCGAAGAAATGCATTTTCTTCGAATGCATCAGTACAGATGAAAACGTAGTTTGTGTACACATAAAATACATCAGTAATGCCTGACCCCAGAACTTAAAATAGGCAGCGCCAGTCATGGCATGGACATTATTTTAGGCAAAACGCTTAACTAGCCTATGCGCACACTTAAACTATGACCAGTTTTATCAGTGGACCAAGTCAATGAATCATCTTCTAGGAAAAAAGAAAAACTATACACCGATTAGCGTGTAAAATTATCTGCTACCCAGAATTTAATGATTCAATCCTTATTTTTACTGCAAAATATTAGAAATATCAAATGCATCGTCTCTACATCCATCATAGACGCCTACTCGACACCAAAACATGTTTTCAAAAACCAAGAAAGGTATAATAAACGCGACATAAGAACCAATATCTCATATATTTTAACTTTTGGAACTCTTCTTGATCAGGCCTACAATTAACATGCCATTTTGGGTGAGATAATGACACGCCCTTTCCAGAGTTCGTTGATTTTCAGTGTCGTTTTAATCTTCTAAGACATTGTTCTCGTTGGAGGTGCTCTGTACAGAAATTTACTATAAAATAACGATTAACCGATGGCAATTAAACAATAACCAATGTATATACGCTGCGCCGTGTATTTACGTACACTGACTAAAAACATTTGAGGTTTCCCAACATTTGACTAATATCTGATAATGTCAGACTTATCTCCGCCTTTTCTCAGCATTATCAATTGGGTGTATCTATGCTTGTCATTAACCAGAACGAAAAACAAACAATGTTGATCCTCGACTCTCGAGAGAGCGGCCGCGCAAGCTACCCCAGGAGGCCGAATGAAAATAGATGGAGTAATCCACAAGAAACGCTCTTCGGCAATTCCCTATAAAAAATAATAAATGGTGAAACCCAGAACGGATTGCATTTCCTGTGCTTCCCTCACTGATGCCTCAACTCACAATGTTTGAAAAATACTTTCAAACATTCAAAACAGATTCAAAACAGATATTTGTCACAGAAATTTTACTCTGAATACGCCAAGTCCAGATTTTAAAACAAACTGTGATTGTTTAAAAAAAGCATGCATCAGAAAATTGTAACATACCTAAAACTAAAATAAATGTGTCAGACATTTAGAGCAGCATGAAAAGAGGTAAGCTATTTAAGAATAAAAAATACAGGTTTTAAGTTCTGGCACACTGCAAAATCAAACTTTTTGGGAACAAATTCCAGTATTGTTTCTTGGAAAAATGTCTGGACTCAAGTTGAGAAGTGAGTGAATGACCTGCTTGCTCATATCACCTCCAAAGAGCTGACGTCAGACACACATATAATAACTGCATGGGCCAGGGCACCTATAGGGTTGTGCAACCATGGAACCACTGGTCTTATAAGCGAATGGACCACACCCAAAATGCAGCATTGTCAAAAACATGTTATAATGTACTCTGAGCCTCCAGGGTGATGAGAAAGTGTGAAATGAGTCAGTGTCTGCTTTTCTATGATTTTAATTCACTCACATAATGTATGTCAACTAAAAGAGCAGGAGAGACTGAGGTCCAAATCTCTTATGAGAATGAATAACACCAGCTGATTTTGCTTAAGAAGCACAGGGGATCCTGAAGTTTTGACTCCTGCAAACACTGTAGGAGTTGCTATGGTTGCCAAGCTCCAAACTCACAAACATAGCAGATAAAAGCTGATCATGAATATCATCTGTAGAGCATCCTCTTCTTTAAATCAATATTACACAGATACAATTAGGGAAAATCTCAAATGAGAACCATTTGTTGATACCTAAATGAATACAAAAGAAAACCATTTATGAATAAGTAATGATAAATACTTTATTACGGGTCATACATAGGTAAATTATTAAATAAATTATGTTCTTCTGCAGTGCTTAACAGCTTAGGCCCAAAACAAGGCATCAAAAATAATATACATATCTTAGAAATGGCTCAAAAAAAATCTATGTACAGGACATACAGATAATGAAAATTACAGACATGAGTACTAACATCATGGTATAACAACTGTAAACTCAGAAACAATCCCCAGGCTTATCACAAAAAAAGGCTGGGTAATGAAATAAATGTAAAAACAAGAAGTGATACACACTCTAGTTACTTGGAATTTTTGCAGACTGGTTTAAGAGTGCTTCCAATTTCCATTGATTCTTCAAAACCACATTCCTTCACCAACATCTGCAATGCACTGTATATAAAAATAGCCTCAAAACTAACTATAATCAGCTTGATCAACAATGGGGATCAACAAGTTGTTGTTGGTGAATGGAGACTGTCATTTACTTCAGCTGCAGTGGCAATAAACAGACCTGGTCGTGAAACCCGACTTCAGTCTTAACTGTGAGGGCGGAAAGTGAAAAGATATTTATACTGTTCCGTTTTGCATTGTTTTTCAATGAGTATTTGCTCCCACTAATGCTGTTTAGAAGAGACAAATGCCCTGAAACTGTGTCAATCGTCCTGCTTCTTGAGGAAAAACTGCAGGGCTGCGTCCCACTGTTCCCGGGGGAAACGGTTTGACAGCTCGAGGTAGTCCAGAGACTGCAACACTTTTTCTGCAGGAGAGAAATAAGAGAGAAGGGGAAAACAGATAAAAAATGCAGTGAAGAGGTGGACCAAAAAGGGCCACAGAGCCCTGTTCCTTGCATCAAAGTTATACCTGAATTTCACTCCAGGAAAAGGATAGCCCTTATACACAATAAATCTACCCAAATGATAAAAGCAAAACACTTTTTTTTTGCCTTTAATGAAAAGATAACTGACCTACTGTGATATTTGAACATCTTTACTACCGTTAGTTTTCAAATCCCAGAGACTGCATATGATTCAAGTGCAAAAGCATCGTGGGGGGGGGGGGGGGGGGGCAGTTACGCGGCGAACAATTGCTGGAGCTGAAACTCACCTTCTTGCTGGGCCGTTCTGCTTTCTGTCTGGCTGGAACTTTGAGCAAAGTCCTACAGGTAAAAAAAAGGGTTCTTTCAGTGCTGTACTTGGCAGGAAAGGATAAATGTTTGCGGAGCAACGAGTGGAAGCTAGTAAGCATTCTGCTAAATCAATACAGTTGCATCCTGCATCTTTATTTCAATTAACCAGCAAACCAAACAAAATGCCTGCAGCCAAACAAATTTTTTTCCACAAAAGAGAAAAAGAGGACTGCCACTCTGTTCGTCACTGTCAGTTATGTTGCTATCTGATCCCACAGTTCAAACAGACAAGAACAGCCTCACAACCAGATTACTTCATTAACGTTTGGGAACAAAAACCCGCTTCTTGAGAGCATCTCAGAAACAACTGGTGATCCCTATGTACTCTAAGCCCTCTTCATCATTTTCATAGAGATAGTTGCATTTTTGTTACTGCAAATACAGTTTTACACAATACATTACTATAGCCTTCTAAACTCCAATGTTTATTTGCCGTGATGGTCTCATTATCAGTTATGTTTGTCAAATTCAAAAGATGACGGTTTGTTTTCTAATGTCCCTTTCAAGCTCTTCAAAACAGGCAAACTGAAACAGATTTATCTTTGTTTAGTAATGGCTGAGTTACCAGAGACAACAATTTAATCACGTCTAATCTTAAATTACACAGATAATGAAAGGGCAGTGTCAGTGTCACTTTAAGCATGGTGGAGAAATTGCCTTTCATTGATTTGTGGGACGCAGAGCTGCTTTTATACGAAACTGACACCAGGAGTACAGGTCTAAATATTGTCATTCAATGAGAAGTGTGGGCAAAACTAGCTGTTTTTTAAATACAGTACAGTTTGATCCAAAAATTTTCTATTATATACAATACTCCTTTGTTAAGTTTTTGTTAGGCTGGTATTAAAAAAAAAAAAAAACATTGGAGAGAATTTTGTCTTGCTCTGAAGGAATGCACATGATGCTGGAAAAAAGACCTTTTGTTTCCGGACTCCTTACAGGATAAATGATTGGACAAGAGAAACAGAACAGCGGACCATACATCTTTTGGTTGTTTGAAGGAAATGACATCCGTGTCTCCATTTTAGAGTAAAACTAATCTTAAAATAAATAATCTAGGTAGCAGGGCAGTGAGAGGGGAGATTGTCAGCAAAGATGAAGTAGGAAACCTGTTTACTGGGGGCTCAAGCAGTGGCAGGTAAATTTAGTAGAAATGACAGAGTTGGCTATTCATAATACCGTCCCCTCTAACAGTGGGAAACAGCAAGACAAAACCGGGCAGCAGAGGAGAAAAAGACTAACCAAAAGACCCTGCAGCAGAAACACCGCACTGCGCTAGTGTCTTTCCAAAATTTATTTAGAGGTTACATTAAAGAAAAGAAAAAAAAACTGAAAATGAAATGTCCCAAAATGAGATAATTTTTCAAGCTCGTTGGCCAGGAGGAGACTTCGACACCCAGGAACCGCGAAGGATAAATCATTTGAAAATTAATACATAAAACCAGAAAATACAAAGTTACTTTCCCTACTTAAGACAAATTTCACAGTGGCTTTGGAGAGCTGTAAGAAGTGTGGCACCTCAGCAGGCAAGAAGGGCAGAATGGGGGTGGTGGGGGGGTTCCTGATATTGATAACTGATTGATAACTGTATCAATGTGGACCTTCTTACCTTTAAGATGGAACATCACCTCTATCAATGTGGACCCTATTTGTCTGAAGGTGGAATGCACCTGTAAGAATATGCACCTCTATACCTTCATGAAGGTGGACTGCTACCTGTATTAAACTGGACTTCATTTCTTTGAAGGTGTAGCGTACCTGTATGAACGTGGCCAGCAGCACACAGCTCATCTCCTGCTGCAGGATGACCTTGTTCTGGGGGTTGTTGTGACAGGCGGAGATAAGTGTGGGGAAGAGCACTCGGATGAGGCGTGGATGGCTGAAGTACTGGAAAGGCAGCTGACACAGTTTCTGCAGCACGCTGGGCTGGCGGCCAGACTGCACGATCACCTGGAACACACACAGAGCGCATTCGCTCAGTCCCACTGCCTGCTGTGTCAGGGCGTCATAAATTACACTGCTCTGCCCCCCCCCCCCCCCAACGTAAATTCACCTCAAAAACAACACACAAACACCACGTTTCAAAAGGAGAAATAAACGTCAAAGCCGCCTACACAACAATTACATGCTATAAAACACAGTGACTGGCTAATTAAGCCTTTCTGTTTTTCCTTGTCACTAGAAGCTTAAACTGCTACTATGAAGTTATGAAATGGAATAATGTCAGCACAACAGCCCAAAAACAGCCCAAAAACAAAGCACGCACATGAAATTATTCTGTTACTGCTATCGGATGTGCAAAAGTCCACTGTAACTTGACAAGGTCTTGACACACAACACACACACGTCCCACGGAAATATTCGAGCAGATTGAACAGTTTAACTCTCCATAACTTCTGTGTGCAGTCCAGTGTCAGAGGATTCTGCGAATACCGGCCTGGGAGATGAGTGCGAGAGAGAAGGGAGCTGGCCCGACTTGCGCCATGGCACTGACATTGTAAGAGATGCAGCAATGCCAATAATGGAATTCCTGCTGGGATGACATCCTGCTCTCCCGTTCACCCGGCCCTTTCAACCGCACCATCACATCCAGCTAACCAGCATTAAAATCAAATCACTCCCGGTCTAGTTTGATTAGAGGGTAGAGGTTTGTGAAACCGGGGGCGGGGTGACTGACGTTTGCCCCTGTGTTGGCTTTTCCTCTTCCCCCGGAGCCCGGGGCAGGCCGCGGCCAGTTTGGGAGGGACCGGGAAAGCCCTGGGGGTCATGACAGTAAATTGTAGCTGGGAAAACACAGCTTTGCAGGTACAGAGCTCAGCCCACAAACTGAAACCAGAAGAGCAGGGTGAGGCTCCGCGACCACAATGACATAAATTACCCGGATTTACAAGATTTTTAAAACACTTTTAACAATACTCTTTCAGGGCATTCTCTGTTTAATAACGCACTTTACGGGTTTAAGAGCACGATAAACAAAGCCATAATTCACGTTTTTTATCATTTCAAGGTGAGGCCCCTCTGGACTCTGTTCTACAGCAGCGTTCAAAGGATTCTCAGATGACGCCGTATCAAATTAAGGTTGGTTTTAAGATGTTTTGGTGAACTGTTAAAACAAACCACTGATCAGTCTTTTTTTTTTCCCTCTCCTCCTCTGGGAGGAAAGGTCTGCTACAGCTGATCCTCCAGGAATGAAGCTCATTATTTAAGGCCGTTCACAGTTAGCACGCAGAGCTTACTGCTGCGTTCACAGTATGTTGATGATACGTTAACATGACTCGGTTCTCACTTGTCACAATTAATGATATCCTCAAAGGAATGCAGGACACCCTGGATCTGCCAGTTCATCAGATCCTCATCCCACGGCATGAATCAGACCGGGGTCTGTTTGTTCTCAAAAGGTGAGCTTGGTCATTGTTGGCGCTGGGGCAGAGAGGTTAAGATGTGTTTAAAGAGGAAGATTACATTTTGGGTGCATGATGCTGCACAGTGTACTCGATCGCGGAAGGGCGTTTGAGGAGGAACTGGCAAGAGACTCGTTTCATAAATCCACAAAATGGGACCCAAAGAAAATGAATCCTTCAGCAGAACGTTAAACATTATAATCCGTAATAATATAGAATAGCGGTTTCCCAAGGGGGACCACAGGACTAGGTTGGATAAATGTAAGCATTCAGAAGTAGCAGGGCTTAAGACAACTGATGCGTCTGTTAGGTGGAGAGGCTTGGAACGCGCCTCATACTGCCTCGCAAATCACAGCCATCTCATAATCCTCCACCTTCCAGCACTGGGTCTTCAAACATCTAAACAAATTGTTCGTACTCAAGTGTGCGCAGCAGGGAGGACATAAAACAAGACTCTCTGGCAGAAAAAAAAAGACCAAGGTTGCCTTCAAAACCAACTTTTCCAGCTCCTACAAGGAAGAGAAAAATAACTTCCCTATGCTCGCAGTTCCAAGGAGGGTCTTGCAATGAACCAAGTCACTCCCCATGAATACAAGTATCTATTCAAGTGCTCGTGTAATAAAAACAATGACAAGGCATTTGAACCTATGAATCAGTCCTTGATCGCAACGAAACGGCTGCTTATATGCCCCCATGTCTGACAGTTGCACACAGCTGCTGTTTCAAACAGGGCAGTGCCTTTTCAGTGCTCTCTTACGCAACTCCCATGCTGCCCTCTGAGAACAAAAAAGCATGTGAATGTTGTGCTCCTAAATGAAAATGCAACAATGGAAAACCCACTTAACACCAGAAGTAAGGGGTACTTGGATGGCTAGATATTGAATTGTGCAAACCACGACCTATTTTAAAAACCGTCAGAAGAACGTGATGTTCAAGATATAAATATATATTACAATATATATGCATTACCGGGAAGAGTAGGAAAATGACACACACACACACACACACACACACACTCACACACACCTAACACAAGTCCAAATGGGCTGTATACATAAAAGCTGTAAAAAACTTTGAGCAGCACGGAGAAAGCACATTACAGTGTTCATTGCATGAGCAGATGTGATCAGGCTGGGAATCCTATGCACATGGTGCAGATTTTTACAGATTGATTATTTCTACAGCTGGATATATTTACTGAAGCACTTCTGGTATGGTACCTTGCCCAAGGGTGCGACAGCAGTGTGCCACTTGGGATTAGGACCTGGGACCCTCTGGTTACAAGTCAACTTTCCTAAACACTATGGCAGACATCTGGGGTAACAGGGTGCGGAATTTCTCGAACATATGACTGTTCCATGGGTGCTTGGCTGGATGTGCATTTACAGGACAGCCCTGTGACTGCACACTGCAGTGTCCCATCAGCCCCTTGTCTCAGAACCATTACGGAGCAGTTCCTGTTACGCTCAGTGTCTAGACGCTACCACTGACCAGGGAGATGGGGATGCGTCATCCTTCAAACAGAGCCACAAATCTGAATCCTGGCCCCCCAAATACAAAACAGATCCCCCTCTACTCTCTAAACATTTGTATTACCATAAAGTAGGAACAGTCAAGTAACTGATAAGACCAAGGGCAAACCACATCAGAGGAGGGTCTGAGGATGACGAGCGCCCTTGCTAAGGGAAGTTACTGCTGAAAGGACTTATCTTAACAGTTTCTACCACCCACTAAAGGGTCACAAGATTTCCCTGATCCCAAAACCTCTACAGATGATCAGACTGCAACTTGCACAACCATGTACACATTTACTGGAACACAAGAGGACAAAAAACACATTTTAAACAAGGGAAAATCTACCATGTCAATAGGACATGTTTGCTGGAGATGCCAGATCTCTGATTTATGATAATGTCCGGTAATGCCATCTTCGATCTGATTGCAGATAATTTGTCAAAAATATTCTTAAAAGGTGCATTATCTTGTCCCAAACTTGAATTAGGTTATTATCTTCCATTCAGTTCTGAAAGGTTTATAGATGGTAAACACAAGACAAAGTGCTTTTAAAGAGCCCATTCTCAGAAACCTGGGCTTGCCCTTGGAGGAGTCAATAAATCATCTATGGTAGGGCACCCACAATGAGGCACTCTGCTGCCAGTCACTTCCCATGCCGGTGTCTAACCACCTCCTAATGTCTCCTTTGATTCTTGCACACAGAGCTCAATCTATAATCTCTACAAAGAGTAACAAGTCACTGGACCTTGCTGGTCTGCACATGTCAAATTTGCCCTGTGGGCAATGAGTGCTTCATAATCTTGGCAGAGAGGGATTGTTGAAGGAAGTGTTCAGTGTCAGTTTAACAAGGATTAGAAGCCGTGTTGCTGGCCTTGGGCTGCAGGGTAGAAGACACGCCCTGGTGGAGAAGAGGTGGGGGGTCCAGGAGATTAGGACAGCGGAGTGTGTGTGTTGGGGGCTCAGCCATCCACTGTCTCCCAAATGTTGTGCTCACGCAGTTTGGTTTCTCTCATGAACAGGATTGCTGCCTGCTCCTACCTCGGTGCATTTTTTGTTCTTTTCTTTTTTATGTATTTGTTCGTGTGGGTGGTGGGGGGCATTTTTACTGGTTTCCTAAGGACCAACAGGACGATGCTTTAAAAAACACCACAGGCATGTATTTCTGCGTTCATGAAGAGCAATCGAGTGATCAAAGCTGTGAGAATTTCACTCAGCATGTCTCCTTCAGTCAAGCTCACACAGCTGCCTTAATTTTAAAATCAGTATACCACCTGAAATTCAGCAGCTTGTAACTCACCATTGAATACATTAACAAAGGCAGTAGGCAATGTCAAATTAGCATACTGAAATACTTTGACATGAAAAAAAGGGGATGGGTTGGGGAACAAATTCAGTAGCAGCAAATCAGGTACTTTAGAGGGACAGTCTAATGTTGCTGCAATAATTAGTCTAAGAAATACAATTACTTCCCTGTTAGACTACTTCCCTCTGGATGTCCACGATTACACTGTACAGGTACAAGCTCCCAGAGGGGGAATCATGCCCAACTGTTATTGTACAAATGACTGTGTTCAAGTCACCCTTGCAATGGCTTTTGTGCTATTGGGTGAATTATTGATACCCCTGGAGCACGGGGGCATATATCATTCCAGATAGTGGTTCCCCTTCAAAGTTCTCCTTTTTATGCTCTGCATTATTTCTTGTGCACACACATAAACAAAGCTGGGCCAGCCAGCCTTGAATCAGCGGCCTGTGTCATGGAGCTGGCCTCAGGTCAGCTCAGCTTTCTTCTGCCGCCACTGCTTACATTAGCATGTGAAAGGCTAAAGCTGTTCCAAATATTCCCTCTAAACATTTATCCTGTTTAAACCCCACATGGAAGAAAAAAAATTCCAGAAACTCAACACTGTTCAGGATCATCATTATTTTTTTTTTTTTTTTAGGAAAAAAAGTAAAAAAAAAAAAAAAATTAAAAGTAATCATAAAAAACATTTATACATGTTTATTTAATCTTTAAGTTATTTGATATATTACCACCTCACATTTAGATGTTTTTAAAAATCTAAAATTCAGCTCTGAAGACACATGTAGTGCATTTCCTTTTTTGCTTTTGGTATACACTCATCGAGAACTACAACAGAAAACTCTCGAATGTCGTAACTTTTGGCCTCTATTCTTTATTCAGGCTGCAGTGTCCTTATCTTTGGGTGAAGTATTTAAGGATGTAATAATATTTTCTAAGACTCTGAACTCAAACTGACATGAAAAGCACCACAGCAGATATGATTGAACAGAAATATTTTTTGTTCACAAAGAGGGATGAAAAGATACAAACATTTGATATAAACATCCTTGCATAATACACCTCATCCAAACAGACCACATGTCAGGAACACTGAGAAAGTTTGCTTACTTTTCAACAGCTCAGATATCTGCTGCTCCACAATGATGGAGAACATCTTGTCTTGTTGTGTCTTCAAAAATACTACAAATCAGCTGCTCTTTATTGGCCCTTTCTCTCACCTGCTAGCAGCATGTGCTGTTTTTGATAACAGCAGCTTATATTCAGCCAAGGTGGTAGTAACAATATAGCACATGTTTTAAGACTCTGCAGCAAGACTTATTTTAAATTAGCAAAGTGCATCAGGACTAAATGAATATGCAACAGCCTTTTATTCCCAGCTTGGTCGTTCTGCAAACTTTTCTATGCGCGAACAAAGCTGAATCATCTGTCATTCCCCTTTAATTTAATCATCAGCCCTCATTCAATTATCCAATATAATATGCAAATCAACCCAACAATGGCTAACACATGCTAATTATGTACATCAGAATAATTAAATTGGATAGGAGCAGGCGAGGGGAAGGGAACTATCATAAAAACAGGAGCAGATCCTTTAATTAAGACTACAAAAAAAAAAAAAATTAATTAGAATCTGTAATCTGCCCATAAATTGTTGAATGGCCCCTGTTCTCATGAGGACATTACTCCATGCGAAGATTTCCCTGAGCGCTCTGCCGCTGGCATCATGGGACTGGTTTCGCTTAACTGAAGAATGGCCAACTGTGGCACGTAGGGCGCCGGTGCCAAGGCGGCAGACCGCAGAGAGCCGCTCGTTTAATCCCCTCTGCTCCACACATCCAGGCTCTGCTACCTCCCAACAACAGGGACACAGGCCCGACACAAGCCGCCCGGCGGGCTGGAAACAATGGGTCACTTTGAGAGGCAGCCGACGAGCACGCTGCTGGGCCCGACCGAGGTGACAAAGCATCTGAAATATTCAAGAGGCACCTTTTGTTGCTTTTGTGTTTAGTGCTTGAAAAGAGAGAAGGGTACACCCGCTTTAATTAGTACATCGTCCCAGGCACTCGCATTCTCCCCGCCGCGGCAACAGTGTCCACAGAGAAAACTCGAGGATATCAACCAGTCGACCAGTGTTTTCAACATAAGTGTCATAACCACACCTTCATTTACAAAATGCAGGAACCTGGCTGCAGACAATAACTTATGTCAAAGGGAAGTCTGTGGCTGCCAGCGGCTGAAGGCAGTAACTTTGACTCTGCTGATTTAATTATTTTCAATTCTTTACGTAGCTACTACATTTTATATGTACTTAACATATGCCTAAATATGAAATAAAAAGATAAAGGATAAATGAAAATGTTATGAAATATGTCGAAACATGTCAAATTACAAATATTTCAATAATACATTGTCTACATACATTAAAGACTATTCAATTCACTGGTATTTTATCTTTTCAACCATGACGATGAAGCCCTTGAAATGGAGGTGTCCTTTTCATGAAGTAATAGTGGGCAGCAGTGTAGTATAGTGGTCAAGGAGCAGGACTCGTAACTGAAAGGCCTGCCTTACCCTTGGGCAAGGTACCCAGAATTGCCTCAGTAAATATCCAGCTGTATGAATGGGTAACATTGTAAAAAACTGTAACCAATATACGTTGCTCTGGAGAACAGCGTCTGCTAAATGCCAATAATACAATGCAATTTTGCCACTAGAGGCACTGGAGGGCTGAAGTGTAAGTAGTCATAGCCAATATGAACAGTCCCTGTTCGATTCTTGCTTAATTATAGCTGAGGTCTGAAAATATTTCTCTCATGCACTTGTGTACAAAAGGATTTCGTCTTCTTCACTTCACTTCGCTAGTTTTTACGGCAGCCTGGATGCCAATTGGGTGGATTACTGCAACCTACTATATCAGAGGGTAAGCTAGGACACCGCACTGTAAAACGTAGTCAAATCCCTCTGCTCAGGCCAGTGTCATTTAAAAGAGAGAGCATGTCCAGGCAGTGCAGGGTTACCTGGTTGTCCGGGTGATTGACGGTAAAGTAGCCCACGCAGACGATCACCTCGTGCAGGAGTTCCTCGCTGGAACGCAGGGAACAGTACCACAGCAGGGACCCCACAATGTAGCGGAAAGCCAGGGACAGGCCCTCAGCACCTAGGACCGACTGGACACCAACACAGACAAAGTCAGCTATTCTCTGTAGTCACAGCACAGCAAACACACCAACATCATCAAAGAACAAAGGACATTGAAAAGTAACAAACATCAGCGACATCCAAGAGCTGAATTCTGTACTGATTCATTTCTTATAGAGGTAGTTTCCACTGTAAACTGTATACTGTACACCGACCCTTCTACTGACTGGTTAGGCTTCCAGATCAGCTAAGCTAAAGTTTAGGATACCACATTAAAAACACAGTACTCTGGTGGCAGGAGCCTGAAGTAAGCGATCAAAATGTTTTACACTTTTGTCAGTTATAATAGATACCTTGCAGTAGTATTCACTGTAATATTGACAGTTATAAATTTTCAGCAATATTTCTGAAAGCTTGTTTTTCCCTGTAATGATTATTTAACACTTAGGACACTTGGCTGCAAAATACCCCCTTATTGGTGAATGGAAAAGAAGTAGGCATTATCTATGTGAAAAAGGAAGGGGTGGTCTGACATTTACATTTGAACAACTAATACAGGCAAGTGGTATTTTAGATTTTTTGCATTCACTCAAATGTAAAGCATCATGTAAGTAAGAAAAACAACAGTCACCAAAATTGACTGTTAAAATTTAAGGTTAGATTGAATTCTTGACAAACGTCTTGCAAAGGACAAGATTGGCAGGCCTGGACTGGCTGACGGAGGAGTTTGTAAAGAGGGATTAGGCAGGGCAGAGGCAGTAGTGAATGGGTATGGTTTCACGTTCCTGAGTCCCACTGCCCCAGGACTGCAATGTCCAGCATGAGGCTCAGCACTCCAGAAGAGCCTCCCTCCCCTTCCCCCTGCAAATGAGATGCTATCTGCTCCCCACAGACAGTATTTATTAAACATGCCTGTGTGACAGAGTGCCAAAAGGTCAGGGGAGAAGCAAATGAAATCAAGGGTAGGGTAGGCATCTAAACAGATATGAGAACAACAATACCTGAGAAGACCGAAGCTTTGCCACTGTTTACATACCAAACCTACAAGCTGGCCTCCTTTAGATTTCCTCGGTAAAGCTTGTGTCCATCCTCCAAATTACAGACAGGGACAGCAATCTGAGGAGCAACAACCTATTTGACTGTCATTTAGAATCCTCATAAGGGAAACTCTTCAGAGATTGTCTCTGACTAGTCACAATTCAATTTGATAATAATTGTAAAATAATTGTATTTCAGTTTTCAGTCGTCATGTTTGCATCTCTTGATGGCGGTGCTGGCGGGTGAAGGGGGTAAAGCAGGTCTTTACAGCAGTACTGAATGGCTCGGCTCCATCTGATATACACTTCCTGTGCATTTGAGCCCACCTGTAGAACAGCCAGTCCTCTCAAGGCTTACTGCAGAACACACAGGCTGAGCCCACTTCGGGAAAAAAAAAAGGCTCTTCATCATTTGCAGCTTTATTTTTCTCCCCAGCTTTAAATCCGCTCTAATCTTTCCCTTGTTCCACAGGCTGGATGACCTGGGCCGGGTGATTTTCACTGGGAAGGCAGAGAAGAAAGCAGCTCAACTTCCTGCGAGGCGCCTTTTTGCTTGCAGCATGGCCATAATGTGAACCACAGGGTGATTACGACTCTGGCCGCAAAAGAACATTATTTAAAATGTTCAATTAAAGAAAGAAAGAAAAAAAAACCAACTTGTTCTGAAGGGCTTTGACCACCAGCTGTTTTGAGTAGAGAGAGAGAGAGCAGCCCTGATGTGATTAGTGCAACACATTAAAAAATGAATTATGCCCTGGTTTCCTCCCTCATGGCTGCTTTGTCTGTCACTGATTTAGCACTGAACCCTCTCCTTTTCCTCTCAAAGCCCGCTAGGACGACCACGGCCCCTCTGCTAATCGAACACGTCCACCCGTGTAGTGACCCGTCCCGGTCTGTCTAACCTTAACGGATTACCTCGGGTCAGAGGGTGCGCACGTTTATGTACCAGGGGTCAGCTTTGTTCCGACAGGAAATGTCCTTTCCTCATAGCAGCTCAGGAGCTCTGAGAAATCACCCCTTCCAATCACTTTGCACGTTATGTTTCTGCTGAGAGGAGGGTGCATTTGTGCGCAGTCTGGTGCCAGGGACCCCTGTTAGTCAGACTGTGAGAGGTTGCCTGTTGACAAGACCTTTTTATGGCACCCTCAGTTGGGAATGTCAGTCTGCAGGATGTGTCCTACATAACACTGTGGGGGTAGTTTGGATATCTCCATTGGTCAGTCAGTCAATGGCCAATAAACGGTACAAGACAACTTCTAGGCAAGGATCCTTTAATGTCATTAAAAAAGTTGAAGTTCAAGGAAACCTCAATCACTACACTTCAATAAGGAAACATCCCAGTGGGAGAAACAACCAATGATGTGACAGTCCTGGTGTCAGCACTGATATAAGACAACATGTAGGATTTATGTATGATATATATTTAAGTCTAGGAACTGTACCAAAAAACAGCAGAGCTTCAAAATTATTTTAAACACATATTTTTACAACTCTAAAGGTGTTTATAGATATAACTGGATGCAATTTGTACGCTAACATTAACTGACTAGAGTCATCAACAAATGATTGACCATTATGGCATTAATGAGCTTGAGCAGTATCCTGACTTTCTCCCATCAAAAATGACTGCCTTTGGTCAAGGGCCAATCAGACTTTCTGCATAAAAATTGGGCAAAATGTTCAGGGGTAAATCCTTTTGTTATGGCCTGTTTCCAGCCAGGTCTAAGTTCATTAGACTGAGGAGGTTGTATTCAGTGCAGCCACCTGTAAGTGCATTCATTAGCAGGCTGAGCAGTGCAGTACCTGGAAGGCTGTCAGATCTAGCAGGGCGAAGCTGTTGAGGAAGCGGATGCCTTGCAGGGCCACCTGGATGACAGCAAGTGGGTACCCCTCCTGCGGGCCAACGGAGGCAGGCTCAGGGGTGGAGCCGTGGAGGAGGATGCTGTAGAGCGTGTGCAGCACACCCACAAGGTCTGTGGACTTCAGGAGAGCTGTGATTCCTGTCGGATCCTGACGCTTACTGTCAAATATATTTGGAGCGCTGGAGAGGAGACAAGTCCACATATAATGCCCATTTCAGGTCATGGTTTTGAACACCATACAAAGGTGTGCCAAAATATTCTGAGGAATACAAGGCTTCTTGTTTGTTCTTTAGACAACACTTGTAGGCACAGTATGTTAGTTAGGGGAAGGTCTTACTTGAAGAATCGAGTAAATGAGATTGGAAGCATCTAGACTATGAATCTAAAACATACACAGCAAATCAAAAACATTCCACTCACAAGAGCTAAATTAAACAGCATGACAAATAAACAAAAATAGTTCAAACAAAGTCATTTCTGTGTCAAGTATGTAGACAGAACACTACAGAGGAAATTTAGCTAGGCCATTGGCTACCAGCTGAACTGTGTGTCACTGAAAACCAGGTGAAAATCCATGAATCTGGTAAGACTGTATTGAGGCAGTGATGGTTGCTCTTTTCCAACCACACCCCATGGGTTTTGGGATAAGAAATCTTAGCCATGTGGTTGTCTGTGGTTTATTAGGACGTCTTGGTCTCTGTGGGTTCTAGATTTACCCGCTGACAGGGCTGTCTGCTTGGATATCAATAATGTGGGCCCTGCAGGTTAGGCAGCATGCGTTTTGAATTCAGCAGCAAAACTTGTTACAAGACAGAGGGAAACATAGGAGAGCGGGAGGGTTATCTTCACAGTTTTACTCTGCATACGGGGCAGGGGGTTTCTTTATTTCAGATCAGGATTCAAATTTAGGTGATGGTGGGGAAAAAACCTCTATAATCACCACAAATATGTAATGTAAACATGCGGAGTCTCTTCGAAACGGGGTACTTATCCCCCCTGGGTCAAAAGCTGAAACTAAAGCCGAACAGAATTAACACAGCAGGAACGTGACTTGTTCTGACAGTTAATGGCACTGTGTCCACCGCAATGCAAACAGCTTTCTGGCAAGGCACTGTGTGTCCCAGCACATTCAATTAGTGTTCCTCATGGAGGATTTAAAACAGCACCGTAGTATAATAAGACAGGCTAACTACTGGCAAATTAGGAGAATGGGTCATATCATGGTCTTGCTGAACATTGCAGGTGTGGACAAGGGCCAGAAAATGGTTCTGATGGGATCTAGGAGGGATTTCTTCAAACTGATGATGAAACCTCGGGTTGCTCAAATATCATTCCAGTTGCCTCCTCCGTATGGCTAGAGAAACCGTGAAAATGCCAAGAATAGCTGCCCAGTTTCACAGCTCTAATGGAGACAGACCAATACTCATCAGTGTGTGAAAGAGCTGCTATTCGGGAGTATTCCCAGCTCTGTGCAGAGGTCCTTAGCTTTTGGTGAAGGAATATTAAGTGTCTCACAGTACAAAAAGAAGAGACATTAAACCATGTGGGCCTGAAAAGACCTTCCTGTTCTTTGATGAAGGCGTATTGTGTGATAAAGTGGGCAATTTGAGCTGGTATAATTTGCTCTAATGACCTAATTATACAATTAGTCACTGTCTAGAGATTAAGCTGTAGAGACATCAACACTAGCTATGGCACAAACATTTAACAAACAAAAAAAAATTAGGAGAATTTTTCAGAGTTTTAGCAAGCACTTCCATTACATAAATTGTACCTCCTTCCTTTCATCACTGATTCCAACTTCCTATCAAAAAGGCCACCTTAAGGTATCCATTTCATTACTTGATGCCAAGAACAGGTAGCAAGGTGTGCGCCAATACTCTTACAACAGGAGGCTTTGATTGTGCCCGAGATTCCCCAGTCACACTTCATGCCACAGTGAAATCTCAGGCCCTGGATGGACCCACTGTAAAGAGGCCATTACATCTCCTGGCCATCTGTACAGAACATCACACTAAACAGAGAACACTCTCACTCCATTGCCCCCACTCCCAATCAATGTGTTTCTCACACACCGCTCTGGCAGTGCTCTCAGCTGGCACTCAAGAGCTTCCATTAGGATCCCCAGAGGTCACAGGTCAGCGCCTGATGTCCCCTGTCTGAGACGAAAGTGGAGACAAATGCGTTTCGGTACATTACACCGCTTCCGCACGGGCCCTGGGCAGGTTAAGCGAAGCCCGTCTGTGGAAACCAGGTGGAGGGAGCGGGGTGCCTGGTGTAAATGGCAGAGGCACAGAGAACCCGGGCAGATAATCATCCATTTAACTCCGATACAGAGGAATACAGAATGAGTGCATGACTTCAGGGTTGTAATGCCTCACAAGGCCCCATTGTGTCAGGCCCCTCAGGCCATTAGACCTGCAGTGAATCCTCCCTCATTAAGCCAATGAGTGGAGCTGTATGTACAGTGCCAGTCAAAGGTTTGGACACACCTACTCATGGTGGGCTTTTTCTTTACTTATACTATTTTCCACATTTTAAAATAATAGTAAAGACATCAGAACTATCAAATAACACAAATGGAATTATTCAGTGACCAAAAAGTGTGAAACAAATCAAGTAGCCAAAATATTTTGTTTTTAAATTACATTTTTTGGAAAGAAATTCATAAACAGACATAAATAGTGAAGGTGATGCCCAAGAAACAAATTTCAAGTCTTTAAATAAAAATGTTTCCCATTATCTTAATCAGGTGTGTCCAAATTTTTGACTGATACTGTATGGTCTTTGCAGTAAAGTGTCATGTGTCCTGCTGAACTGTATCCTCATCCTGACACTTACATACAGAAAAAATTTGATTTCTTTAATTTCTGTCACATTTATAAGCAATATTCATTCACCAACCACATACGACCACTGAATACCAGCCTCACAAAACATAACCAAGAAGACCGGTCAAAAAAGACACATACACTAGATTAGTGGCTTGAAGTGACCCAGCCCCTACTGTAAAGTGGTCAGAGATAGTCATACGGTGCTATATAAATGTCAACAACAGACAGATTTACATTCTCTCACTCTCCAGAAGTCTGCCAATCAGTCATACACCCCATGTCCAGAGCTCTCTGATGTCAGGCAATTAAAATACCATCATTTTTACACCAGTTATGATTTGCAGCCAAATTAAACTAATTTGACTTCAGGACAGAACTCTCTTTCTTGTGCATGCTAATCAGTGATGCTGGCCAACTACACAGTGCTGGAATTCCCAGTGAGAAACAAATCCTATGACATGGGGTACACATTACACACACATGCATGCACATACATTTTTTTCTCCAAGACCCTATAAGATGCTTAAAAGATAACTTTGAACTCTTGCAGGCTTCTTAAACCCAGAGATGGAAGTGCAGGATTCCCTGGCCACTGGTCATCACTCCACTGCTGACAGAACCACTGTGACTTTTCCTAGCGCAGGCATGGATCTAGGGAACCAGCACTGGAGTGCAGGCACACGACGGCGCTGCCTTTTCTCACAGATATTCAGTGACGAGTGTGCGGCAGCATGGGTGTCAAGCAGCTGGGTGTCGTTACAGCACACAGCAGGTGGAGGCGGCAGGGCGCCGAGGTCACCGCTAGCACACTTTTCCTCAGACTTACAGTGCAGTCTCAAAGTCACGGACCTTTGAGCGAAAGCACCCGCCTGAAACAGAAGTGGGTGAAAACACTGTTTGCTCAAACTACAAGAGATTTTACAAGAACCTGCTTCTGAGTTAAAATAATATGGACTTGGACAACTACATTCCTGCAGGAGTGTTTTAACCTGTCACATACCATTCGTTTGCAAGAAAAAAAAAAAAAGGAAATGGAAATAATACGGTGCACATGTAGGGAATGTTGCCCCGGGTCTTAGGAACGGCTCTGTGATGGTGAATGGCCGTGAGCTTGGCACGTTCAGCACTGGTCCGAGAGGTACGATCGCGTTTTTCTCACAACTGGTGTTAAAAGTCAACGTGTGGTTCATGTACATGCGAAGGACCTCGCGCTTTCAATGTCATTCACATTACAGAGAAACACACGGGTGGGTGGACTCTTGAAGCTGGAATTCATGATGACTGACTCAGGAAGGAGGCAGAGTGCCTGATAGAGAGTCCACCAGATTGGGATCACAGCATTGGGAATGACGGCTTTGGCAGGAACCCCACAGACGAAAGGAAATGACAGCACGGCTTTGATGGACTCATGTCTGTAATGTAAGACGTCTCTGTTAAGATACAACAACCACCTCGAGACACAGACTGGAGAGGCAGCAGCTTGCACCTTTCATTGGACCAATAAAGGGCCATTAGCTTGATCACACAGACATTTCAAGAGGGGCAGAGAAGAATGACAGAGCAGAATATGATAGGTGGAGAGAGGGCTTGGAGGGCGGGGCTAGGGGCACTACACTCACCGGCCTGTCACTACAAAGCATAGCTTGCACATGCTATGTAGCAGTGCTGTGGCCTGCTGGAGGAAAGCAGCCATCTTGGGGCTCTCGTCCACCGGGCCTTGAACCGACAGGAAGCAGCCATACAGCTTGTCAATCAAACCCATGTTCACCACATAGCTGCAGAAGAAAAACACAGAAAAGGATTTCAGGCAAAATTCAAAACGATCTCTTGGAGACTGAATACAGTGTGTACAGCTTTTTTGGCTTTTGTGTCAATCATAACTGTCTTGGTTTTGAGTGAAACCACATGCCATTTATTTGCAATTTAGAGATCTTGTGTTTCTGACCTAATGCCTGTACAGAACAAAAGTACAGTTGGAAAGACATTATTCTTAACAGTGGAAAAGGTTTCCTGGAAATAAATGTCTATTCATGAATAACTTAGAAGAAAAAAAAAATCCACAATGGCTCAAAAATGGAGTTCCTTGTACTATGAGAAACAAAGGTCCTCACCATAACCTTCACTACAACTGAACCCATTCCAAAAGAGATGATACCCGACACCTCTCCTTTAAGGCGGAGCCCACCACCATGATTTAATATAATATAGCTAATCTGTCAATAACTGACAGCTCTGAGGGTCATTCCCTCTCCGCCCACTCGGTAACAATTCATTGGTAATTGCATCATTATCCTGTCTCCTTGCCTCCCAGAGCAAGACCAGTGGCAGGCCACCATCAAAGCCCACAGGGAATCGGTGAACTCCACCTCTGTCTTTTGTACAGACATGCCTTCTCTCAGACAGGCTGCTGGTCGGCCCTGGATCGACAGTGCCATCACAGCCACGCCCATCAATCATGGGACCTCCCAGTGTGTCAATTCCACTACTGACTCCACAGCCAGTCGCTATTCTAACTCCATGCCGAGACTTGATCTCTAATACTAACCTCTTACTCCGCCCCTTACCCTGTCCCTCCCTCCTTTTTTTTGTTAGCGCTGTCACTCTGAGGGGGCGCTCTAAACGATGGTAATTACAATTTCTTTTTCTTCTCCACGTCTCAATGGGTCACCTGTCACTTGAACCAAAGCCCTCTTGTTATGACTTTATCCTCCTCTACGGCTTGGTTGGAGCTGAAAAGAGCTTTTAACATGCTGTTGTTCTTACAGTCTTTGAGGTTCGGTGTCCATTTGAAAAGCCGGTTTAAGTGTTCCAGCATGTTTTGCTTGTCTGCCTTCCTGTATTACACGTGTTTATATGAAGACAGCTCTGGTGTGAGAATTCATTAATGCATTTTTATTCATATGATGAGAAAATTCGATGGACCAGCAATCCTGAGATTCAAGTAAACACAAACAAACTACAATTTCTTCTGCACGGTCTTTTGCTGTCTATTCCTGGAACAGCTCTGTGCTCGATATTCAACAACATGTTAGTATAAATAATGGTGCTGATTAACTCCTATTTCCCAATCTCCCACCCTGCCCCCTCCCCTTGACGGACATGCTGCATATGAGGCCAATGTGAGCAGTCTGAAGATATTTATTACTCAGAGGGATTAGTGCTCTGATGAGGTTATTCTTTCCCCCAGTTCTCCTCTGTTTGAGGAGTTGCGGCTCGGTCAGGTCAGGGCAGGTTCACTGGGATGTTGCAGCTGCGCTGGACAGATGACTCACACAGCACTGGGATGGCCAGTGGGAAGACAAGGCTCTCCTGAGTGTCTGGGTCACCTGCCTTTCCTCACATCCTCGTACGTCCAAACTCTGCTCCTACTGCTGGCCTCAGCTGGCTTCTTCTCAAAGGCCGGCTCCGAGAAGACGTACTGCAGTGAATTCCCTGGAGTGGAATTTTTGGCTGCTAGTCTGTATGACCCGCTCAGACAAGGCTCATCGATTTGTCTCTGCCTTGTGGTGTACCATGTCTGCAGCCCTGCCTGTGCACAGCACTGATGCATTATACTCAACACATACTGTTACGGAGCACAGTTCCATCTTCTGCATTACGTATACCCATCAGGAAAGATCAAGCCTAGATCATGTGACCTCTGCTGTCAGGAGAAAGCTAGCAGAGCTCTGACATCCCATCCCACACTACAAAAAGGCACAATCTGGAAGGTTCCCAAGAACTTTAATCTTCAGGAGATTCCACTATGACATTTATATTTCTTCTCCTAGATTTCCAAGTCTTGTAGAGGAGGAGTGTCATTCCTAACAGACGGTAACAGATATTGGCAGGAGACACAGCTGTAAATTCTACTAAAGGGCAAAAAAAAAAAAAAAAAAAATTTCAATGGGGATATTTTTAGAAAGGAAAAATGTAGAGCATGAAGAGAACTGTGGAGAAACCCAGCAGAGTGTGAGGGAACGAGGGGAGAAAAGAGAGAGACAAAGGGGCAGGGGGCAGTATCAGAGGGCTGGCATGATTAATACTGGGGATGGACCGAGGGAGAGAAGGGCAAAGTGTCCAAAGTGAGGGAGAGATAGCATAGAAAGGGAAGGAGAACCTGAGCAGGGTGGGGTGAAAAAAAAAGACAGGGCGGGGTGACAGAGAGGGGCACTGAAGCAGCAGTACCTGATGAGATCCTGCACACGGACGTTGAAGGCCTCTGTGGCGGAGGTTTTGCTCTTGCCATCAGGTGAGGTTATGCGGGGGGTGTCTCCACAACCACCCTCAGGTGGAGAGGAGAGTAGAGTCTCCAGTATGGTGGCACTAGTCTGCAGTAGGCCAGTGGTCAGCCCCTCAAACACCTGCTTGTTCACGCTACGTCCAAAGATGGACTTGTCCTCATCTGGGACGTACAACTGAGGGGAAAAAAAGGGACAAAACATCAGGATCTGAAACTAAGAACAACTGAGCAAACAATGTTCAAACGCTTGCCTTTACGCCATATACTGATTAAATATTGTTACCAATGAGGAGGTGATAGTGCAGTGAACGATTGAGTTGTGACTGAGTGAATTTCCAGCGCAGCTTATACCAGCTGTAGTCAAAAACAGGTAGCCATGTTGGCCAGAAACACACCTGGTCTGTTAAAGCTCTTCCAAGTTCTACGCTCATCCTGATGGGCACCATAAAGCCAGCTAACCAGCTGTCTGTATATTCATCTCTAGCCTTTAAATGCCACATCATGTCAACGATGCGTGCTGAAATTAATGTGAAACAGTGATAATTCTGCCTTTCTTCTGCCCAGAGGACACGAAGACTGGAGTAGGCACAACAAAATGTTTAATAAACATCAAACATCCCTGCACGTATCAGTAAGGGCGATACATCTGCCTCCGCCTCCTCAAGTGCAACATAAAACACGGCAGGTAAATATGCCCTACCAAGGGCACCAATCTCAGCTGAAATTTCAGATCCTCGTATTCCAACGTGGGCACAATGCCATCTTTGTAGAGGTACTTTATGAAGGAGGAACATTTACCTCTCAAATGGTGATATATTCCACTGACAAGCCCCTACACTGACTTTATTTTAAAATATGAAATAACACAGTAAATAGGAATATTTGAAAACATCAGGTTGTGGAAAAATTGAAAGGTTTTCATCAGGCAAATAGGAAGGAGCAACTTTTTAATTACAAAGTGAGCATCTACAAATTTTACTATTGACACACAGCTTACAACTGCTTATGCCACCCTAAAAAGCAAGATATCATGACTGTTGCATGCTTCAAGTTACTTCATTAGGCTTCTAGTTTGAAACCTTCAATTCCCTTAATGCTGCCTGAGGAAGGCTGAGATCTGACGCACAGCACGCACCTGAGTAAACAGGAACATCCCTAGTCAATCCTATTTCTGCTCTCATAAATAGCTATCACAGTGCACATCTTCATACCCATACAGTATATCGATTAGCCTGCATTTGCATGAAAATCTAACGCTATACAGGAAACATATGGGCAGCTTATCCATCTAAAGGCTAAAAGTACAGTATGGGGCTAATCTGAGAGTATTACTGTTTTTTAATCCTATTCAGGATGCCTACGGAGTGCATACTGATTTTTGAGGGAGGGCTGACTAAGCTTCAGATGTGGGGAATGTTTCTTAACATTAACGGAACTGACATTAAACAGAATACTGCACCTGGAGTGCTGCCCGTTCATTCTGAATCATGTTTTATCCAATGAGAAAATCACACCTGTTAACGCTGTCCTTACTATCACTATGGTCAAGAGACAAGATGTTCTGTATGTGATAGGCTGAATGCATTTATTGCTGTGCTCCAAACAAGGCACGAGGAGAATACATGGTGCTGCATAGTTATGCTGTGAATACTGTATTCAACAGTTCTAACTGCTTCATTTGGTGATACTTCAAGTTTTTTTTCTTCACGCAATGAGTATCCAAGTCAACAAGGCTATATAGATCAATGCACTCCTCATGTTAGTAGCTTCATGTGGATGGCAGCCTCTACAGCAATGAGGTAAGCTTAATGGAAGGAATAATTTCAGCATTTATTTTTTTTCTCCTGTTTGAGATGGGTATTCACTGGAAATACACTCTGCAGTGATGGATCACAGAGCCACTTTAACAATGGTCCCGATAGTATCAGTGTCCATTGTCAGCAGCTGTTAATAATACAAACCAGGGTCATTTAAACCTCGGCCTGCATTTTAAAACGTGTCCAATTAAGACAAAGGGCACAAATAAAATAACTTCCCCTTTGTTCACTTGCGAAGGCCATTAGTCCTAGTTGGAATCCTGTTACTCTGTAACATAAATAACAACACACACCTTATTTTATTATTCATTAGCTGTGGGCTATGAGTTGGTGGTTAAAACTCACCATGACAGATTGTTTCTGGTGGCATGCCAGACGCAGGCAAGTGAGATGTCTCTTAGGAGTTTCCACATCGTAAGGGAAACCGCTGGGACCCCGGGACTTTGTTCAGAAAACCACTGGTGCTTACAGTGGGGGTTACTCTATATATATATACACTCCTCCTTAGTGAGACCCAAATGCCCCCTGCACGTGTATGAGTGTCTTTGCGTGCATGCACGTATGTGCCTGTGTGCATGCATGTGCGTGTATATATTTGTGTGTGCGGGGAGACAGAATTAACCCTTATCCTTCACTGTACTGCAGAAGCTCGGGCAAAGGTTGCAGTCCTATACCTACCTACACTTAAGAGTCAGATTGCTGGATTTGGATTGCTGGTTGCAGCAGGGTTTCAAGATGGCTAAATTAATAACACCCAGCACTGTGGAGAGAGGTTGAATTGGTTCAATTAAGTAATGAGCTGACTTGAGTGTTCATCAACAGAAATAAAACAGAAGACCGCAGACACTCAAGGCCTCCTGGACCAGAGTAGCTCTACTGCAGATATCATTATCATAATCATCATCACTGTCACCACTATGTGCAGTGATATCATTTCTCCAAAGCATAATGCAGTAAGAGAAAAACTTTCTCTGCAAACCTTAAAACAGCTAAATGAGACAGACAGTTCCCTCACCCAAACGAGGATAAAAGTTTAGTTGCAGGAATGTAAGGGGATCAACTGGAGGTGCTTAAATTCCATAAGTGAAGTATAACTCAATATGGCATATTTACATTTCTGGGCAGGCAAGATACTGTTTGTGGGTAAATACAGCAGCACTGTACAGCTCACTCACCCACCTAACTCACTCACTCACTCAACTAACCAAATCACTCACTAAACCAACTCGCTCACTAAACCAACTCGCTCACTCAATTAACCCACTCACTAACCTCACTCACCTCCTACACTAAACTCACTAAACTCATTTTCTCTTGTACACATGCCTGCACTCACTCAGACACGTACAGAAAGTTCCCCCCGTAGATTGAGCCCCTGCCAGGCTGGTGAATAAGGCCTTAATGAATCAGTCCAGTAGTGAACCACCCCATCCACCTCCCTAAACACACAAGCTAGGGAAAATCTAGGATCAGAAAGAACTATGAAGCCTGTTAAAATGGAAGTGAATCAATACTGCAGCCTGTGTATGTGTGTGTATGTGTGTTTGGATGTATGTATGTATGTATGTGTGTGTGTGTGTGTGTGTGTGTGTGTGTGTGTGTGTACACCCTGTAAGTAAGTATGTATGAGCATGTGTGCATATGTGTATGTTTACATAAGTATGTATGTGTGAGTGTGACTTTCAAATTTATTTATATGGCCACAGCTAAAGTGCACCAGGCAGCCAATCGGTTTTCATTGCAGGTCAAAATGAAAACAGCGCAGAGAAGGAAATTCCTCAATACTTGAATGCCCTTTTTTTTAACCATTTACAAAATTTTCCAAACTCAGCAACAAAACCCCATTATAAACACCAAAAAAGCAAAGCTGAACCACTCTTTCAAGAGTTTGGACCACTCACAGAGATATGCCCGCAGTCTTTGTCCACCTCTGTCAATCTAAAAAGCAGTAACTGCAGTTTTGTTAAATGTGTCACTCGTCAGCCCTGCCGCTCGGATATGTTTTGTGTAAACCTGAGCATATGAGGCTGCCCTCCCCTTCTCCCCCTCAGGAAATATGACTGCTTTGGATTGGAACTCCAAAATGGAGTCGGTGGCCCCAGTAGAGGTAATGTGTTTACTGAGCAGCTTGGTCTCTAGAGCCCTGCTCTGCAAACACTAGCAGGGAGAGGCAGAGAGACAGAGGCAGAGAGCAAAGGGGGCAGACAGAGAGGTAGAAAGATAGAGAAGCAGAGAAAGACAGAAGGGGGGGGGAGAGAGAGAGAGAGAGAGAGAGAGAGAGAGAGAGAGAGAGAGAGAGAGAGAGAGAGAGAGAGAGAGAGAGAGAAGCAACCATTTGAAATCCTGCATGAAGAGTTTTGTAAAAACATCTTACAGGTGCAAAGGGCAACTACAAAGGGATGCAAGATAGAATTACACCAATATCCATTACTAATCAAAACTGAAAAGAGAGCAATCAAATATTAGTGACATCTAAAAAATAGAAACCCTGACTCATGCAATTTCAAAGCTCTGCAATGCTAAGAGCTGAGTAAAGAAGAGAGTCCCCTCATCCACCTGGTCCAGAGACTCAGTTCACTAACCCATGTTAAAACTTTACTGCCTCAGAACAAAATCACCATTAATTCAGTAGATGTCAACCAAATTACAAAACAGCAAAAACAAAACTACATCACTTACTGGGACACACAAACTCAAGCACAGCAAAATGCAGTGCTATTTGGCCCTGAAATGACAGAAACCCATAGCTGATTATCTAATCAAGGTGACTGACAAAAAACTGAGAAATACCTTGACAAAGTACAGACTAAGCAAACTTTGCCTGGCCATAGAGAAGGACTTTTTAAAATGTGAAAAATATACCAAAATCTAACAGAATTGTTTCCCTATAATAATCAAAATATGCTCCACTGTTAACACTCTACCTGATAATCAAAATCTTTCCCTTCTCTCAGGAGAGGAAATGCTGCATATTGGCTGCACAGTATATTGCTGCCTGCCACAATCTGAGGAACAGTGAGTACAATTACAGAGGCTTTTATCCAAAGTGACTTACAAGTGAGGCAGAGTACAACACAAGCAAAAGCCATACAAGGAGTCACAATATTATAAGTTCTGAATGACCAAGTTTCATCAGCTGGCCAGAATAACAATGAATCAACTTTTAAATGTAATACTTTTCATCTCCTAGCTATTCTAATTGTATCTGTTTGTTTTGTACATTTATATTGTTATATCTTATTTTTTATTATAACAATTAGTATCAAAATTATACATGTAAATTGTTTACTTTTGTTGTTCTTTATTATTGTCCATTATTGAATTATTATTACTGATTACATTTTTGCAAACTGCCTTCACAATACAAATGTGCACATTTATCATGCCAATAAAGCACAGTGAACTGCACTAAATTGAACTGAACTGAAAGAGAGCGAGAGAGTGTGAGAGAGCGAGAGAGCGAGAGAGAGAGAGAGAGAGAGAGAGAGAGAGAGAGAGAGAGAGAGAGAGAGAGAGAGAGAGAGCGAGCCAGACACTGACAGAAAGACAAAGTGGTAGAAGTTAGAGTAAGGCATATACAAACACACAGTGTTTCTAATATGCTACAGTCTGTGAACTGCAGTGTGGCTTAGCGGTTAGAGAACTGGTCTTGCAACTGCTGGACTGGACAGGTACTACTGCTGAGAAAGTCCCTTAAGATGAACTTCTTCCGTAAATATCCCGCTATAACAGTAGATCTACTTAAATAAAAGACAATGTGCTTGTCTGGCTGATGTTCTGCCGCGCCAAGAGAGACTGTGTTTGTTGACTGGTGGCCTTTTGGCATCCGTGGCCTGTAAGAAAGTGCTGAGGTTCTCTTATGTAATGCCATAACGACCCGTGCTTAGGCTCAGTCATTCTGCCCAAAGCAGTGTACCTCACACTGCTGTGCGGTGTTCCTTCCATTTCACTGATACAGAGTAAGGAAAACCATGCAGCTTCAAACCTCGGACAGCTCATGCCATATGCTGACAGAACAATGTAGATCACAAACTGGTACTTTCACAGCATAACTTCATATATATCTCCTCCCGAGAAAGTACTGCGATCATTGCCTTTTTATCGAAAAATAAAATCTGAATCTAAAAACATCCAGTTAATTCCTGCAGCGCTGTATTTGGATTATGTCAGACATGCCCGTAACATAACTTTCCAATTAACAGATTGCCTGGCTCTGAGTCCGCATGCCCAGCCACTGAACCCCAGAGCTGCTAACTAAATATCTCACGGTGGACAGATAAACAGAAATTAAAGGGTTCTCAGTATTACCACTGTAATTATTCTATACATGCCACAATAGAATCTTGCCAGCTCCAACTGGAATAGGACAGAGGAATAATAAAGCAACACAGAACAAACACACAGACAAAAATGACAACAGCCTAACCTCAGCGCTCCAGGACAAGTGAGATATGAGGGTCACACGTTCACATAATGTAAACACTTCAACAGACTAGATCACTGAGGGCTGTCATTTCACTACGTTCATTTCAGGACTTCCTCTGTGTTCTTACCGTTAGCTGATGTGACAGCACATCCATTAGGAAGGTGATCTTGTTACTGAACAGAACATAAGAGCAATTGTTGTAGCAGCTGGCGCATGCCAGGTAGTAAGTGTTTACGGCAGTGCAGAGGGACCTGTGAGGGGGCAGACAGAAAAAGAGAGAGAGATTAAACAGATTGAATCTCAAGCAAACTTAAATCAAATATGTTCCTGGAACATGGCTAGTGCAGACCCTGCCACTCTGAGAACACTTGTTAATGCTAATTAGCCCCTAAGACCTGACAGCAGAATTTGAGGTACTGTGGACATTGGAGTCTTCGTTAAAATGCAGGATATTGTACCTGGTTCCAGCTGAGTTAAAACCTAAAAATCTGTACTCTAGGGTGGCAGTATTTTTGAATTTGTACACCCTTCAGGACAGCGAAACAGGAAGTGTCAGGAATGAGTGAAATAAGAGCACACCTAGAGTCTGGATTCAGCACATCTGGATTCATCTGGGGTCAACAAGTAATCAGGCAGTGGTTACTGCAGGGGACAGGCTGCACTTGCTCTTAACACAGCACCAAAAAAGGGGACAGCTGAACCACTGACCAATCGACCATGGTTGGTGGCCACTGGTCCCAGAACGCTCCAAAAAGGACGACTACAGTCACCCTCAGCAGAAAACCTCAAAAGCTTTTCCTCCACACAGGTTAATTGTACTCACAGGTTTGACCAAGCCTCCATTACCACTCCAGTAACTTTGAGCAAGCTGAAGAGCAGATTTATGCAATAGATAAATTACCAATCTCTGCACAGACTCACACAGGTCTTTCTCTCTTTCATCGACTAATGCATTCTGATGGCTGTGTATTTTAAAGCTCCGAGCAGGATGCAATGTCCTCTGTGGGCCTTGAGAAGATGGAATCTGGCTTTCCAGTTCAGAGGGAGACCGTGTTTACATCGTGCCGTAAACATTTTGATATCTACCATAACCTTTGCATCTGCTATTCATTCTCAGCAATACCTCACTAGCATACAAAATGAGAACTACATGCATGTGATGTGGTCTTGGGTCTGTCAATATCGGCCTGTGGGAGAAAAATATACATTCTACTTTCCAGAGGACAGATTTGTAAGAATTCAATACTGTTATTCAGGATGAAGTGCAAAGAATAACTGCAGACACGGAATGTAGACTTAACCGAATAATAATGTGACGTCCTGGAGGAGTGTTTCTAAATATTCTATGTCTACTGCGGTTGGCAGATTTTAAGAGTGGTCCTTCTGACTGCTATTTCAGACTCACTATATGGAAATACAGATGGAATCTGTTATAAATATGCAAAGCAATGATAAAATCTACTGGAGTCAGAACAAAATGTCAAAAAATGGTGAGGTTTAAGAGAGGCACTGGAGACAGAAAAGCAACCATGTTTAATTCTCCATTTCAACCCCAGATTTACTGACAAACCCCCTTCAGCCTACAGTGAGAGGCTCAGTGAGTGTCTGGGAGGCAGCTCTCACCTGGGCTGGCCGCGAACAAACGCACAAACAGCACATCATTTATGTTCTGCTGATGAGAAAGGAACTGTCTGTCGAGTCCTAAAGAAAAGCGAGCGAGAAAAGGAAGCCACACGGTTGAGCGGAGTGATAATACAGGCTCCATTCAGCCAGAAGACTGCGGTAACGTGAGAAGCCCCTCCAAAACTGTGCATTCTGGGCATCCGACCAACGCTGGGACCGGTTGATTGATTTGCCTGGAAAAAAAAGGCACGTTTGTGTAACTCTGCCAAAGCCAGATTTTCAGTAACAAAAGTCCCTTCCCTCTCCGAGATTTCACTGACTAAATTTTGAAAACCCAAGCTTAGGCTCTCTGAAACTTGCTTTCCAGAATTGACTTCTTTTCCGTTTGTGTTTTGTATGGTGATCCATACCGACATAGGGAGGCCTCACTTTGCACTTCCCTGTGCCCTGTGGAACTGTGCTGTCTGTGTGAGGCCCACATTCAGGCAGACATCTCGCAATGGTCACATGACACCATCTTGTTTCTAGGTACCTAGTTGAAGGATTGAAGTGTCACATGATCAGGACTGAAATTTCATTCTGAAATGGAGCCAAAACAATTTGGCCACAGCTGATTTAGTTTCAATACAGGCACCACTATGAATGGTGGGAGATGGACAGGGGTGCAATGGGGGTTATAAGCAGCATTCTTTAAAATTCCATCAGACACATACACCCTGTGACAAACTACACGATGCCCTACATATTGAACACACTAAACTTACAGTTTAATAAGAACATATAACAGGTGATAATCTAGAACTTTTGTGACATTGCAGATCTTATAAAACGATGATACTGGGCAGATTGCAGAGCGGCAATTTACTGTGGAATGCCCCATTAACCCATACAACAGTACCTTACAAGAATGTAGCTCACAGACAGGACACACCGTCTCTCTGAATGGAAGGACGCACATTTATTACTTGAAATGGACGCAGGGGTGTACGCACCTTGTTACATCCCAAAGATATAAAGAGGCCATAAAAGAAAGGATAAAAATGACAGCTATTCTTTACAAGTCATGTTAGAGTCTGTTCCTAGTTTTCCCATTATGCAAACAATCAATTTCATAATAAAGAAACAAGAAATTAAAATGAATGAATGAATACATCACAAGTTTTTTGTGGAAAAGAGGGGCCTACATACATTCAAATTTCAAATTATTCTTTTCAAACACAGAGAAGCAAATTCTAAAGGTTAAACCTACATTTATTTAAACTCCGAAAAGGATGAACAGTGAATGGTTTTAAATGGTGAGCGCTGTTGAAATCCACAGCCAGGACAGACTAGCTCTGCCTTCTCACCGGACTGAATTATGCCGGATTTCATTAGGAATCCTCAGTGTATGGGATAAGGCAGGACCCAGGTGGCTTGCACTGTTAGATGGCAGATTAAAGGACGCACAACTAATTTCTTTACTCTAATCTTATTAAGAGGAAAAACAGCTGTCGACCGTCACTATCCAAGTTCAAACCTTGCGCGACAAGAGCACAACAGGTCCTCCACGTTAGAGCAGGATGCACTTTATCCCTGGCATGGGCAGTGACATACAGCTTCTCATTTCTGTTGTTTGCACCATGACATATTCCATTTCACTATCCACTCCCAAAAAAACATGACTCCAAAAGACGGCATCTTATCTCTAATATTATACAGGATTTTTAAAATTAGCTTTAGTCTCACATTGCTGCAATCACCACAACTGGTGCTCACAAACTGGAGAGGTAACTTCGATTACTTGTTCCCTTTAGGTAAAGCAACATTAATACTTACTACTATTTCTTTACTAATATACCAGAATGCCCAGGTCACTCTCAGATCAGACTCTGAGCGCACTCATTTATTTGGGCATTTGGAATCTACATAAAGTCACTGCCACACTGCTGCAGACTGCACGTCATTAGCATGGATGTAAGGTAAGGTGGGGTGCCCTCTACTTGAATCAAAGATTTATGGGATGACACCCAAAACTCCCCCATCTCCCTCTAGAACCTCTCACTCAAGGCTTTCGACAGGACAGTTGTTCAGCATGCAGCATGCTTTGAGGCGCACACCTCGGGTGTGCCGGGGCTGCCTGCCGACCTCAGCGCGGCACAAAGGCTCTTGTTAATCGTGCCTGCGCACCGTGGATCACACTTCAACACCTTGGCATCCCGACACTCTGATTACACCTCTCCCCTCTCCCTCTCTCTAATTGCACTTGATTAACGTGACACACGATACGGGCCCTTCTCGATTCGCCAAATCACCGCCTCCGTCCCTCCTCGCTGACAGTCCAACGTCAAAGATTTTGAGGGGCAATCTGGTAAAGTGACAGGCCTTTGCCTTCTTGGGTTACGGGCAAGGTATGTAGAGCTGACCCGCGTGTGTGTGCCAGCCAGGCCACATTCCTCCCCGCTCAGAGCCTCACAACCCTCTGTCAGAGTTCACATCCGACGTCGCCCGCGCTGCTGAACCCGACTCCCCCCACCCGGGGTCTTTAGTGGCCCTCTCCGCCTCTGCCCGCCAGACAGCTCAGACCAGAAACAACAGGCGTATTGTTAATCTTTCCATAATGCAGCCTTATCTTGTAGACGTGAGATTAAATTTCCGAGCAGACCTATGCTGCCTGACTGAGTGGGGAGGGGAGAGAGGGATGCGGATAACAGGCTGTGTAATCTCCTCACCTACTCTAAACAGCTTGACCTTGTCAACGGCAGCAGACCGACTGCTCTGGACAACAAATGGTAAATCCAGGAGTGGTGAGGTGAGGCCACGGGGTGCTGGGGACGGCTCATGCTGGACTGCACCGAAATACACTACCTCCCCAGCGGCAGCAGGGGAGTCAGCAGCTCTGTCTTTTGGGGCTGTGGCTAGGGACGAGAGGGACAAAGTGTGGGTCAAGTATTGACCACTGGATCAGGGTGACAGGATGTTAGCTATATCAGTCATTGGACTTCAGCTAAGATAAAAATGGTCTATAAATGTGAAAGAGATAGGGTTCATAATTTGGGATTGTGATGACCTGAGAGGTGTCATCAGTGCCTGTTCGCTGTTGTCATAATTATTCCCAAAAGCTATCAGACTCCTTTAAGTCAGACAGTCCTATATGCTTTCTGTCCTCAAGGAGGAGTGTCAAGACAATACATTGTTTTACATTTGACATATTTACACCTGAAATAATCTTCCAAGTGTGTTCATGTGTATGTGTGGAGAGGAGATGCAGGATGAGATATAGGTAGTACTATACAAGACACTACCCATAAATCACACTTCTTTTTTGGTATCTTACATTACTATTGAATGGCTCCAACATCACTGGATGTTGAAATAGAACAAGAATCGACAAAAATGTGAAGACTTTGATATCCACTCACACCTCACAAGGACCTCAAAAAAAACACTCATATGAACTGAGACTGTGTAAAGTGTCAGGTTCTAAGAATCCTGGTAAAGTCAAGGCAAACTCATCACAGCAATAAGAAGAGCTAAAATTTAGTTATCATAAAATGTGCACTGGGCTTTAAATACATTACAAAGCTACATCTCTTGGTGTTATTTAATGAATGTACTAATTTATTTTATTTTTAACCTCCTTTTATACATGCAGATTAACAGCCAACTGTCCACATTAGGCTAACTTTTGGTGTAGCAACTGCTGCACTTGCAACCCTCCAATACACTCACATGCAGCCAAGTCTCACAGTGCATCAGGAGAGCAGAAGCCAAATGGAAGATAGGTGTGTCTCAGTGAGAGTCAAGTGCGGGACTCACAGGAGGCCAACGAGCCATGGGATTCATGAAGGCAGTGAGATGCTCAGATCCTGTCGACATACCCAACCCTTTGTGTAGCGAAATGAAGCTGAATTGTTCTGCTGCTTCCTGATGCCAGTCATTGTCGGCTGGTGACATGGCTGTGAATTTGGGCTGTAAGGACCAACCCATGCTGGGAACAAGTACCTACACTGGGTGAGCCACCGGGGAGCCTGGTCAAGATTTTAAAGGACCAATTTATCCTCTAACACTTCCCCCTTACACTTCCTTTACAAAGGAGAGGCTTCCAGCATCAGACAATCGCAACCTGCTTCCTTGGCCCCAACATGATTTTCAATTTGCCTTAGCAGGGGAGATCATGCTCTGTTGTAACATTCAGCATACAGGAATGATCATTTAAGAGACAGTATGGTTTTAGCTTGAGACTGCAGGCAGAAGCTATTATGCTATGTATAGAAGCGGTGAGTAGCACAAGACCAAAATCTAGACTTACTCATATACTACTATACTATATACTATATATACTCATATACTAAAAATATATATATGTATATAAGACAGATAAGTTTAAATATGCTCTAAAAAAATCACTCAGAAATCTGCTTAGTAACATATATAGTCAAGAATATAACAATACTATATAATGAAAACCCAGAACACAGTAGAACACTATACAGAGTATTCCGATACTACACCACAGCATCACACAGACACTCAACTCTTCCAGTGACATGGGTCTTTGGAAAAGTAAAAAATAAGACAACGTACTCATGCATGGTACCCATTCAAAAAAAAAAAAAATGGCTCTGAGTGTACAAGTTGGGTGTAGTGAGATTTGAAACCACAGCTCACATTTGCCTACTTCTCCTGTCTCCTGTGTCCAGTCAGGCCTGACTTAGGTGTATACCACTGGGAGATCTGAAAACATTTCCAGGGCGGGTAGAATCCGCGCTTTTGGAAAGGGGCAAAAAAAATGTCTTTGGAAAGGAAAAAAAAAAAAAGGGTAGGGAGAGAATCCCCTCTCCTGGACTACCACACAATCCTTTCCTTTCAGCGCAGTCCCATTGACATTTAATTTGATTCTGCAGCTGATCATGCAGATACCCCAAACGCTTCCAAGACTTCCATTCCTGCGGCTGTCCAACAGCAGCGGGCCAAGGATGTTTCCAGAGAGGTCACGCCTCGCACGCCATACCAGCATCCTGAAATGATACCACCCAGACCAGCTTTGATTTCATTGGATAAACCTCGGCTGTCAGATGACACTGAGGGGGGCTTCAACTTTGTTAGTGTTCCGCCCTGTATTCCGGGATTCTCACTTATTCCCAGAGTGATGTAACTAACAATGGCAAAAAGGAGAAAGAAATAATTCTTTTTAATTGCTGCTGATGTTAATACAATTTTGATCACTTAGCACCTTCTGCGATGTTGATGAAGTGTCCAGACTCCTTCGTCTGCATTTTATAAATTTCTTTCCTTCATTTCAGAGGTTCGCTCTCCCCCTCTCGTCAGACACGGCGGAGGCTGTATGGCTGTGTCTCTTTGAATCTATCCAGAGGCGCAGTGAGTGAGGCCCGTGTGCTGACAGGAGCTTGGTGGCGAGCCCACACCATTGGCACAGGCTCCTTCTGGCCTCTCCCCAGCCTCTGTTACTCTCCAGCAGCCCCTACTGGCAGAGAGGGGCACACCCCACCCCCCAAATGAAGACCGTGCTATCCCTCACACTTCTGGTCTCTCTAAGCCTGCTCCTTAGGCCAGGTCAAAACATTTTTCCAGCCAAATGATAATAATACAAATGACGATGATGGCGATAAGCACCTCCAAAGCCACTCAAAGCTGCTTCGCTGTGGAGGATCTGGGATCATTTGCGGCTTGTTTTAGCCTGCCTTTCCCCAGGGAACAGAGCGGTTCCTTTTAAGCAGCAGGGAGAGGAAACAGATGGACTGGGAATCGCACATTAGCACTGCCCAGATCACCTCCAGATACAGGGGGCACAGGGAACCAAAGCCGGAGCTCTGGTCAAAAACACATTGGTTTGACACAAATTTGCAATGATTTGCTCCTGTATCATACCACTTCATGGTGAAAAGAGTGATTGCTACTTCAGCTGCACTAGCATGCACGTGAATTTCTTGAAGAGATTTTTGTTAAGAGATTTCAAGAACTGAACATGGCACTACTGATGCCATCCAGCTACAAGATAGCTCATGATCCTGGTTTCCACTAAACCTCATGACCCAATGTGCTACTGTACATAGCTAGGAGTTTGTACTGGGGTTGACTTCCTTGAGTTCAGGGCTAACCTACTATCATATCTGGGCTTCATAACCATGCTAGGAAGCTGGGTCAGTTTTCTGTGGAAATAGCTGATTTAAGCCAAAACACAGCTATGATATTCCATGGTGAATAGCATGAGAAAGAGATAGAACATTTTACATTCTTCTCAAAATTACCCAAATCTGCCCTGCATTGCATCAATGTTCCTGTAAATTCCAATTAATTTGTATTTAATTTGAGTCAAAATGCACAAAGGAGTAAAACAACAAAGCCAAAACACAATCAGCATGTTCTCTCATAAAGAAAGAAGGCGTAGCTTGTAATTTGGCATGTAGGCCCTTTATTTACTAGGGACATTGGGGGTCAATGTCATTAAGCAGTCCTTAATGAGGGAGGCTGCCATTTCATGCATATTCTGGAGGCAATTGTGAGTTGGTTATTTATGCGGGTGAAAGGCTTTTCTTTCTGACTGCACAGACATCCGACCTTCCGCTTCCTCGAACCCTGTACCTCGTGAGGCTCCCTGGGGGTGGGAGGAGCGGCAGAGACACGTGGAGATGTTAACATAGTTTCACGAAATAATTAGCTCATTAATGCAACAGTAACACGACTGGCATCAGCTCTCCAGAGGAAAACGCTCCGCTTTGCTCCGGTGCGTTTCGGGCCACTGTTGTCTTTTCGGTAAATCACTCAACTTATTTCAAAGGAGGCGATCGATACCGCAGTATTACGGCTCGCGGATAAAGCCGTGTGAGCGGAGCAGCTCCGCCGGCTCTGAGTGCATTACACTCCGGAACCTTGCTGATGAGAGATAACCATTAGGAGTCAGTAATGGGATGTCCTTGTCAGGGGTTTTGGTCCGTGTGCGTGTGGCGGGGGGCTGGGGGGCAGTAGATGGCCTCTGAGCCCCACTAGGTTCCACAGCTCCCAGCCCCCTTATTGGCAGACGTGTGAACAGAAGACCTCTGGTTCATGCGTCACACCAAGGTTAACAATATTAACATCAACTCAGAAAGTCTTTGCAATAGGGTAGAGGAAATTATTAAAAAGTATTATAAACTAGAGCTTGTTTTGTTTTCTCTCTAATAAAATACATTATAATCTTAATTTAATATAGAAATTCATTCATTTCTGCTGCATCTGTATTTCTGGAGCAAGTTGTGAATACAGATGTGAACAAATGAAGAAATGTAAACATTTTCTAATGTAGAATTTTAGAAAACATTTCTCATTTGTACATTCGCTGACTGGAAAGCTCTATAAATCCTTCCTTAAGAAAGAAATTGCTAAATGCCAGAATAGTGCAGCTTTTGTGCGTTTTATGGTAGAAAACCGACTACATTTCCCACAGACCCCACTCCTACAAGGAACCCTCGCCACAGCATCAGAGACGTCTTAATTTACAACTTCCTAGCACATGGGGAGATCCTGTGGAGACAGAGTGGGAACCTCCTGGGGTCTGGATTAATGCTTCCTGAGAGGGTTATCAGAGACTCACCACAGAGTGCCTGGACTTCTGGGAAGTTTTTTGTCCCTAGTACTCCAGCCATGCATGTTGCTCATCACTGTTAATGACAGGAGCAGGGGAATGGGCTGCCTGAATCAGCAACAGATTCACCATGACACCTTTTACTGGTCACTTCCAGCAGGGTTTCAAACCTTCACTTTACATGATCATTAAATTGTTGTATTGTTGGCTAGACACAGCTGTCAATACATAACAAACAGTGAATCTCAAACATCTTCTTAAAGTATTATTTTTTAAATAACAAACAAAAGCCTGTAAGACACATACTTGACATGCTCATTCGCAATGTTGATAAGGCTGCTGTCACTGCTGCACCTCATCCTGTTAAACACAAACTGAGGATGGTAAACGCACGAGTGAAAAGGAACATGTATCCTATTCTCAGCTTTTTGTGAAACTTCCTGCAAAGGCAACAGGTAGCAGTTCAGTTACAGTTTTCAAGTGACTCCACTTATTAGATTTAAACATAAAAAAGTGCCATATGGCCGAAGAATTGCTTTTCTGGTGCAAAAATGTTAATTCTGCCATCAAATGTTAATCCATCTATACACAATCTTATTTACTCGGGGTCTCGCACACATATCCCACCCCAGTAGTTACACTTTCCACAATCCTTCACTTATGACAGAACAGCAGGTGATTACAGTGTAATTTGAACCACCTCCACTGGTCAAATGTGGACATAAATGGGGGTAGCTCTACATACATCGCTCACTCACTTAGGTGCTGAACACAATGTCAAAAGGCATGCCTAACTCAGCCTAATTAGTAGCGGTGAATGCAGCAGCATCCTCTACACTGCTCACTCAGCTTTGTCCCACACCTTGTGCGAGATTTCAAATCACAGATTGCTATGACAAATACGCATATTTAAATGCATTAAAACACGTTTATGTCGCGACTATGAAAATGATAACAACATCCCTAAAATGCTAATTTTGGATATCATCAGGCCCAACCCTACACTCCACTGTAACTCACCTCTCTGTCATTCCACACCTCAGTCAATTGATTAGATTTTGAGTTAACACAGAGCCATTTACCGTCAAACTGTCACTTCACGGGAATCTTAGGAGGAACCAATTTAGGAGAAAAACTGCCATATTACAACCTGAAACTTACAGACATGGTAACACATTTACATATCTGACACGCAAAACTGTTATAGCACATCCTGTTACAGACCTGAGGACAAAGTGAAGCCCTGCCACTATGTGAGTAGATAGTTTTAACTGAGACAAGATGGGTCTTGAGCAACTGCAACAAGCCTATTTTCAACCAATAGCACAAGCTATTTTATTAGAGAATAACATTACTAGTATCACTAGAGATACTGGAACCAGGAAGAAAAGAAGAATGTACAGTTACAGCACCTATATTAGGTTGGTGAAGAAGTGCCATTGATGAAACTTTCAGTAAAAATGCAGGAATAGTGTTTTCAGTGTAAAGTGGAGATTGCCTGATGTCATTTTAGTACTGACAAAGAACATTAAACTTTACACTCTTTATTGAGTGTCCTAACATCAAAGTGACCTGTTCCTTTTCAAACTTGTGTATTTAAGTCATCCACATTATATGCACATTTCAGCTTGAACAAGAACACTTCTGGTAATCCTAGAAGGCGTACACACTACTCAACAAGTTAAGGCAAGGTAAAAAAAAAAAAAAACCCAGTCATGAAAGAAGCTAACTGCAAGGCCATTCCTTTACCATTACGAAGGACCACTCTGGGTTGTGATTGAACGCCGAGAAATAAAATGAAAGAAATGCCTCTTAGGAAGATCCTTCTGCCCAACCCCCACAACCTTCCACAACATGTCAAGAGGATCTCTCAGTACGAGAAGGAAGCAACATCAAAGATAGCCCGCTCCGGCACGCAGGCACCATTTAATCGTGTGCAAAGGGAACCTCTCCATGACCTGAAACAGCTCCCTGTTTGGAGTTGTGAACATTCATTATTATACTAAAGCTGGCTTCATACTCCCCAACACTGGAGACAGTAAAATCGATTACTGTAAGAAACCCTGTAAAAGCATTATAAATATAAGGAGCATTTTGGTCATTAATGGAGGAGCACAAAAAAAAACAAATAGCAAATGGTAATGAGGGAATGGAGTGGTGCTTCTAGTCCATTAGAGGCCAGACACTCACTGGTTAGATGCCCTAAGAGGACATCAGTGGCAGACCAATGGAAATGCAAGAGCCCACAACTCAAAACAAAAAGCTTATCAGGTGATGGATTGAAATAATGTGCATTCTGTATATCAGAGAAAACAAAACAAATGAATATAAAACAGACTGCTTAAATGGAACAACTTCTCCTTGCTCCACCACAGTTGGGAAGAGAGTAATCCATTATGATTTTAACAGTATTTATTGAGAGGAGAGAACTATAAGCTGCACAATAAGAGAGAGTCAAGTCAATTGCTTTGATGTGATTACAACACAAACATAAATCATGAATTAAAAAATTAATTATTTAAACAACCAAAAGTTCCACTCTCAAAAGTGATGTCATCCCCACTGCAGCAATACCTCCTCACCCCATTCCCCCCCATCCATTGGCCTTTCTGTGCTGGAATTGGGAGGAGGAGGAGGAGGTGGACCCCCCCCCCCCTCCAAAAACTGCAATCATGGTGTTCACTTTTAATGAAGACTGCGGACATTATTGAGGTCTGCACATCTGGTCACTTACTTCAGTGGAATGCGCGGGACTGCGGCAGGAGTGGAGGTCACAGTGACTACCTGCAGAATCTGCTCCAGGGCCAAGAGTCCCCCTGCGACCTGAAACGCCACTTGATCTGCATTGTTCTGTGAGGGAAGAACAAGAAACGCAGTCAGGACCAGCGAGCCGGACTGGGGGGGATCAAATTATTGTGCACAGAGGAGATTTTTCTCTTCTCTCCCCCCATTTCCAAAGGGAGCTGAAGCTGGAGCGAAATCTGAAACAAAGTGATCCCCAATGCACTCCTGTTAAATCTCAAAAGTACAACCCGCCCCCCCAAACAGCCCTCGCTGAAGCCTGGCCTCAAGACAACAAACGTCCAGAACTACCCACAGAGCGAGGGAGGTCTGGACTGATGCACCAAGGGACACAAAAGGGGGTAAGGAACTATGGAGAACTCAGCAGGATGAACATTCAAGAACTTCCAACAACAGCAAAAGAAAAAAAAATAAACTCAAGAATGAATGCCACTGGTTGCAGGCAATTTTGTATGCAATTGCTGGTCAAATAAACAAAAACTCAATATGAGGAAACAAAACAAACTTTTATCCTGAGAATAACCAATATCACCTCAAAATTATTCCATTCCACGACTATGAGGTAAGAAACACACACACATTCCCTCCACATTTACTTACACTGACTGACTACCTAGGACCAAAATACATTAAAAAAAAATTGGATTTAACTGCAGAGGATTCAGACACGTGAGGGTTTCATCAATGACTGTCACAAACCCGCTGAAAAGCATCTTCGAGAGAACTCGCAGCATCCTTTTTCACACCACTTCACACTTTCAGTATGTGAGTTGAGGTTTCCCATTAGGCTGTAACCTGCGGCTTCTCTGCTACAACCCTTAAATGCCCTGCTGTGTGAAAGCGGTACTATATATCATAATGTGCCATTATGATATTTATCACAGGTAATGTTTAGGTTAATAATGGAGCAAGTAACAGGAACATGAACATCTATAATCAAAGCCTTCTGACAAATGGCTGCTGTACCAAACAAGGTCACCTGAACCATACCTGCCACTAAGAGGGAGCTGCCAAATATGCTTGTATTGAGACTTGAAACTGTCATGTGTAAAGAAGGACACTAAAAGAAAAAAAGCTTGACTGAAAGGAGTAATTGCTGCATGAGCTAGCGTTGCCAGCTCTGAACAGGTAAGTTTAAGAGATCTGTTTGCATAATTGACATATTTACTTACTTCCTAAAATTCCTTCAACTTCAGGGCTCACCCTTTAAGTGACAGCAGTTTATGGAGACATATAATTAAAGGCTGAGACCCTCAGAGTGTTGAAATAGTTCTCTTTTGTTTTGCAGAGAGAGGGAGGTGGTGTCAGAAGTTTGCCAAAGCCAAACGTGGAGCTCTCACATCAGGCGTGTTGGCGCCTGGCTGATGGGACAAGGGTGGGGGGAGGCTAAGGGGGGTATTGACCAGTGGATCAGCTTCAGATAGATTTTAGAGTTTACAGAAGACCATGCGGATAGGCACATCTAGATTTAGCCAGGTCAGGCTCTCCTGCACCCAGAGTCAGAATTTTCAAAGCGCGAATTTAGTGTTCATTTCCAGCGGCCAGCAAGCCTGAACACATTTAACTTGAATTGAAGGAAGTGTTTTTCCAAAATTACATATAAGCTCTTTTTCTGTCAATCACATGTGGCACCAGTATAATTCTCCATTATCTGGTAGCCAAAAACATGTTGGACTCCAGTGAGTCTTAGAGATTAGGTTTCAAACAATGTTAAGCACATGGGGGCAAGTTGCCGCTGCTACCCTAAGCCTCTGTCCCTCTGTGGAAAGTGAAGACAAAAATTTGCCTCCAAGTCTGATCAATATGGCTTGACAACAGAGAAGGAACTGGTTTTAAGGTGCACAGTGCCCTAAAAATGTTTCAACTCAGTGAAAGGAAATAGCTTCTTGAAAGGATGCTTTGAACAAAATTAAGTTTGCAGTGACATGTATGGCAGTGGCTGCTTTCATTCCTGTCCATGTTAACAAGGACCCATCTTTCCCCACCCAAGCTGGATTGGTAACAAGGTAAAAGGCTTTCCTTCAGATTACAGATGCAGCCAAGGAGATCTTAAGAACTCATTGTGGACACATCCATTAGAAACATTTATTATACACTAAATTTTCAGTTGGTAAGATTTAACCCTGATCAACTTTCCATCCAAGAGATGTTTTTATGTTTGTTTTCTCAGCAGACAGCCTCATCCAGCAGGACTTGCTGAGCTTGAATTTTTACATATTTGTTTGATTTATCCATCTGCATATTTACTGAAGCAACTGCGGTGAAGTTGCACCTGCTGTTGTATCCCTGCTCAAGTGTGAAACATCAGTAACGCAAGACTTGAACCTACAACCTCTTAGTCAGAAGCTCAGTTCCCTTACCACTGAATTGCACTTCAATGTATACTTTTAATCTCCATAATACCATTTATATCAAACATGGCTTACTCAGGTTTCATGAGGTCACAGCCATAAACTACTGCCTGGCATGCTTTTCAACAGTTGCTTTTTCCTCTGCATTGGGCCTGGGCACTACCGAAATTATAACTGACCTGCAAGCCTGCTTGGGGGATGAGGTACCCACAAAAAAAGCAATGTAGAAGCACCCACATACAAAATAATTACATTGTCTGTAATTAGCTCGCTCTCTCATTTCCTGTCATTTTAACAAGTCTGAACCCTTCAAAGCAGGACAATCCCTTGGCTACTGATTCTGCCCAACTTCTCGGCACCTCAACCATCCCAAAACCACTGCGGCAGAGACGACCCAGGACTGTGTTACAGCAGCTTTGTGCAAAGTGCTGCTCCCAGTCAACCTACAAGGCATCAGCAAATCAGTGAGCACAGCTGAAGGATTGATGTACCATTTAGATAATTATTACATCCTCTTTATAGTAACCTCAGAAATGATTTTAGCAGCAAGGCAGTGAGTGAAACGCCACTGCTGCACTGCACAGTTCTGATGTGACAGAACTGAAAAGAGTAAATTAGTGGAACATTACACATTACTGATGCAATGCACTCACATTTCACGCCGTATTAGAAAAAGTCTGATACTAGTAGTAGGGAAACAGTGTTGATTAAATAACCCAGGGGAAGCAACAGAGCTGTCTTTCATTACACAAACAGGGCAGGCTGTATAACAACATTAAGGTGAGAGCTCTCCAACCAGCATGACGTATTACTTTCTCCTGTGACTACGGTCGCTGACTGTTGATACTAATGCAGCCAAACTGGCCCGTGCCTCCAACCTCACCACCACAACATCTGTGATTGATAAAAACATTTCAAAAGCCACATAACAGTAAGACTCAGCAAAGCACACAATGCATGTTTATTTGTTACTGACATGACAGTCCGTTACTATAAAGAAACAAGGTGTTAACACACAGACCCTGACCACAACTAAATGAATTTTTCTGAAGCTCTCAGCTTAAATTTGTATTTCATTACACCTTATGGCCAAGCCAAAGGAAAGTATAGCTTGATCTATCATGAATATTTCAGAAAAAAGGAATATGCAGAATGACTATTAGTGCATACATTGTTATTTAACAAAAACTACTGCAATGTAACTAAAAAGGTAATGTAACTAAAAAAATGTAACTATTCTAATCTCTAAAGATGCGAGTCATATTGCTGTATTTTGTTTCAAAATGCTATACTTGGGTAAGCGTTTCCTTTCCAATACAAATTAGATTTCTGTGCCTTTGTAAAGAGGTCCTACATTGCATTTGAGTGAACAACGACATAAAACACATCTGGATTAAAAGACAAGAAAATATCACACAGTAGATTATGAACAGCATGCTTCTTGATTGATGAACAAAGATATTACCAATCCTTCATTCCAGGCAGCAGGGAAGTGCTACCTCATTGGCCCTGTCTCAGGCCCTCCCTGGCAGACTGACTAGTGACTGAATAATAGGATTAGAGGCTCTTTTTTGGAAAAAGAGCTTGACTAAAGACTTGTAGAAAGACAGGAGGGGAAAGGGAGGGGGTTGAGGGGGGACAGCCCAAACTTGAATTACACGGCCCAGGAATCTTATCCAATTATTATCTTGGGTAACCGTTATTACACAAGCTAATCAAAAGGCCAAACAGCTGCTAATTTGAGGAGATGACGGAGGTGGTGGAAAAGCAGGCGGGCAGGCCGGACTTGTCTTTGTACTTGCCTCCCACTAGCCACTCTAATTAGTCGACGACGAAGCAGGGGGGAGGGGATTCCCGACCCCTCGGGCCCCGGGCAACAGATGGGAAACAACTGGCCGGGAGTTCATTAGAGGAACAGGGAGTGTAGCAGGGGTGGCCCTGTGCCTGTGTGTCCACAGCCTGCAGTCCGAATATAGGCCTCAGCGGCCGGACCACAACACTCCTCCAGCCTGCACACAGCAGCCACCTCATCCAGGGCTAACGGTAGACATTCAAAACTACAAAGTCATTGAGGGGTAAACAAAAGCCCCATTTTGTGAAGTACTCCATAAACCAGCATCAAAGGACAAGGAATGCAGAGAGGAACTGCCACAAAACTGCGGGTTCAAAATATTTTGAAATACAGTGAAAGCTTTGCTGTTTTTATGGGGCTTAATGGCACAGTGTTTTTGACATGGCCTGGGACGATTAACGGGAGATGTTTGTCTCAGAAATGGTTTCCCAGTCAACGTTTATCGTAAATACTGGGTTGACGTTCATTAGCAACTACTGAGGCTCAAAAACAAAGAGACCACATTAACCACAGTCATCTCATTTCAAAGCAGCTTGTACAATTGATTTTAAACACCGTTTTTCACAGTATGTTTGACCTTTGTTCCTGTAACAGCCAGGACTGTAATTAAAAGTATAAAACAGACATTTCCTGTATTGCTAGCAAACTTGTCTTACTCGTAGTAAATACTGGAAACTAACAAGTACTTGATGGGCAAAGTAGATTATAAAATCTTTTATTTACTTCCATTTATGACTCACTTTGGCAGCCATTCAATTAGCTAAAGTCAGATATACCAAACAGGTTCAGGTCTGTTCACTATTCATGTCAAGGATGTCACAATGTAAGCACAATAACTCCAAAAATTATATCATAAGGAATTAAAATACATAACAATGCTAACTGAAAAAATATACATGGCCAAGACATAAATGTTCAGGCTTAGAGCCTTAAAAAAGACAGAAGCATCATCTGGAAATCCAGTAGAGGGGAAAAACACAGCTATCAATTTTGTGGTGATTTCGAAGAAAGCCACAATGTTGTGGTTCCTTTCTTAAACATATATTAGTTGTAAACCCAGTGATTTGTGACACTCGGTGTGAATTGTTGAAGAATGACAAGAACAACAAATAATGGAAAGTGAGCATATCCACCACTGACCCAAGGGTCAACTGGTCAGTGAAACACGATCCTTGCAACAGAACGTGGCTTTTGCTGAAATATGCAGGGTGAATTCAGTTTACTGATGAATTCTGATCCAGCTTCTGGTTTAATGAAATATCTGGGGCCAGACTACAGCAATGTCCTCACATCTTCCTTTCAGAGGCAAATCCAGAGTTCCGGTAATTTCCATCTACAACCACATCTGGTGACAGATTTTCAATTTGTGCCGAGTACTATACAAATGGGCCAATGTTTTGATTCATTTCTTGCCAAATAAGACTAAATGAACCTCCAATAAAAAAAGACTAAAAAATGTTCTTTCAGCAAGAAAGCGCATGCGGCAGCATGCCGCTGTACACACGGAAATTGCACAGAAGCCTTAGTCAGACTCCTTTACTCTTGTTCACAGTGAGGGCCCAAGGGTATTTCATTAATTACCCCAAGCAAAAGCCTCTGCTGAACTCTTTTAAAACTTTTAAATCATAAATGTACCGCTCAACTTGTGAATGTGACTGAACATGGCCATTAGTGAACACTGAAGCAAGTATTTAGCTCCATTCTGCAAGTTAGAAAAACTCATTTACAACTGTTCCTTATTGTGTGGGTGTATCAACAAAACAAAAACATTATGTATATAAATCTACAAATTATATATATATATATATATGTGTGTGCGTGTATATATATATATATACACACGTGTGTGTGTGTGTGTGTGTGTGTATATATAGGTTACATTCAAGGAAACTTTGCTATTTAAAGAAAAAGTGGCAATGGATGGATGTTGCAGTTATAATTATAATAATAATAACAACAATACTAACAAAAATAATAATAACATATTTAATGCGTGCAATGCTTTAAGCTATAAATGTGCACTGAAATAATAACTTATGTATAAGGAAGACAATATTGCCTACAGCCCTACATGTATAACTGCTACGGTGCATGTGGTAGCTCTTTTTCAGATGGCATAAGATGGCAGTCTCAACACCTGAGAATTTTTTTTATCAGAATAGTATGGGGTAGGTATCTCCTACATCAGGCAGTGGAAGAGGCTGCAGTGCTCTTTGATGCTAATGTGGGGCCCTGAAAAAGCTGGTCCCACCAACCGGACTCAGTCAGCGGGCTAGTTTGCAGGGAGATCAGATAGCAAACTACAACCCCATCCCCCATTTCCACTCCAAACTCACTCGCAGTCATCTCTGTTAAATAGAGGCTTCATTACTGCCCTGAGATGAGATGTTCATCAATGACCGGAAACTACAGACAGCCCAATGCAAAAATGCATTTTCTCTCCCTCTCACATAAAAGTAAAGTATCTAGACTAACACTTCTTTCCAACACACAACAAACTTAATTTCTAAGTGATTCCACAAAGCAGAGCTGGTAACACATTGACTGAATTCCAATCATCATCCTTAAATCTGAGGCTTCTTTTTTCTGGTCAAACAGCGATTAAATCTGGGCACCTGCTTACTATAATTATGGTCAACTTTAATCTAGTTCTGGTCTCTGTCTGAAAATGCCAAAATTTTCAGAAGATGCAATTATATAAATGAATAAACTTCATTGGATCTGCCTGCATCACCCTTTTAATTCACCTTTCAGAAAGAAATCTGGCAGGTCCACCTCCTCACATTCTGATATGCTCCTGACGCCTCCACACATTCAGAAATCAGACAGTCCTGACAGTATGAAAAAAGGCATTTTGGGGGGAGAATGAAGGAGACAGGATCCCCCACACCCATCTTGACTTATCTGCCCGCTTCTCGAAATACTCCTCCTCTGACAGTTCTTTTAAACAAACATTTGGAAACAAGGAACTGAACCACGCGTTCACACAATGCCAGTGCTGGGGAACAAAAGGACTTCTCTCAGTACTGGACGGAGGGAATTATCAGGCTGACAGCGCACAGCAAAGGAATGCCTAAACATTGTCCCAATCATTTTTTTTTCCTTCACTAATCCTAACAGCGTTGAGTGTCACTGAACAACAATGAGCTGTTTCAGAAGATTCTCAAATTCGGGCCAGCTTCCTAGGGAAGGCATACGCTGCTCAGATATGAGAACTGCCACCTAGTGGTTGTATGGGAGAAAAAAAGGGGTGCTGCTTTTGGGAGGCTGACCCAGCTCAGTTCTTTTGGATATCACAGAACCCGGCCTCAGTCCCTGACCAACAGTAAATTTACTATGAGTGCATTAGCTAAATATATCGGCAATCAAAATATAATGCTTACATCTCTATCCCTGAGACAGTGCACAACAAGCAGATATTGGCAGTGACAATCAAGATATGGATCAATACATAAAAATATATATCTTTCACCAAACCTTGTGAAGTGATAAATATGGACATTTCTCTCAAAGTAGCTCTATGACTAACAAAAGGACTGGAAGGCTTTGGTTGCATTCAGACAACAAAGGCCATTGAATCTGTCATTCTGCTGTATCAACTTGCACAGTATTCCCAGGGCAAAACTCAAAGGATTACCCCGGAATAACAGAAAACACTAATGAACCACCAGGCTCATTTAGGCATTTCTGAATTGTACTTTGGACTGCATCTGCAAGAATGCCCGGTAATGGGACTACTCTATGTGCTTATTTCTCCCCCTCATGGTCTGCTCATGTGCATTCTGGTAGTGGGCATCTCTGAAATGGGCTGAGAGGACCAGCCTTCCCCTGACTGGGTAAGACTGGCCATCGGCTGGCTACTAAAGAGTCCAAGACAGCTAGCAAATGAAAATGTAAATAGCGGGCCCTGCTCAGCAGCCCGAGAACCAAGCGTTCCTGACAGTCCCCGCCATGTCATAAACACTGTCCGTCTCAGCCTACCTTTTATTTGAAAGCAGTGACAAACATTTTGGACCTGAAATGTAAATACGTGACCTCACAACTGGTAAAAGCGCAAGGCTGAGAAATTCGCCCGAAAAATTCCGGGGGAAAAGCGAAAATCTGGTTTGACACAAAATAAACCATTAGCGGTCACAGAGGGACCAGCGTACGGGGGTCAGAGACGACGGCAGACGAAGGGGTGGGGGGTGGTGGTGTTGTGAGGGGAGAGGAGGAGGGGTGGGGTGTCGGGTGTTGCCCGCAAAATCGGAGGAGAAAGTGGAGCCTGAATCAGATATTGCAGTGAAAACAAATCTCAGGTAGGTGAGTCACCAACACGAGGGATGCTTGTTAGAGCCATGACTTAAAGCAGCTTGTGTGGTAGGCCCCGTGCTGACAGAGACAACATTTATTTGACTTTGCCAGGGGGCTTCAGAACAGGAAGTGTACCCCACAGTTCACAGGACTACTCCACCACTGGATCCAGGAAATGGCATATTGAGAGTACGGACTGGCTGGCATTGGAGAAGGACATGGGAGATGGAAACTAAAGAAATATTGTGTTTTTGTGTGTTTGAAGTGAGTGTAGAGGTTAATCTCCACATCTCACATCATGTTGATGGAGTATGACAAAACATCAGCTGGACCCATATGCCACCCTGCAGAGGATGAATATGACTAAGAAACCATCAGCAAACAAATGGAAAAGATCACAACAGGTAGCCAGCTCAGCCACTCAAACACAGGTCAGGATTCTTCTGAAGGCACAAATAGAGAGGTGCTTGAGGAGAAGGAGGTGGGAACTCCAAGACACACACAGTGGAGGCACTCAAACCCAGTTTCCCTTCAGCACTTTAAGTTGTGTGAATGCGCAAATGTGTTTGTATATGTGTGTGTGTGTGCATGCGCACTTAACAATGAATTTACTGTTTATAATACATTATATAATCACACACACTCACACTGTAGAAATACATTGTCTTTACAAACTCATGTGAAGCAGTATACTGTGGTGGTTTTGTTTAAGTTCTGAATAGCTTGTGCCAGGGTGTGTCTGATATCCTTGCCCTCAGTGAGGAATGACAGGACTTGTGACCTCTGACCCCTCAGGCTGGCCCTCCCTGCCCAGGAGCAGATGCAGCTCAGTGGAGCAGATCCTCAGTTCCGCCGACAGCTTGCACACTCTCCCAGCTTCCTGCTAGACTCCTCCTCTCCATTACACTTTATTCTACACCCCCTCTGCCCCTCCTACCCTTTCTCATGCTTCTCTTCCCCCCTCTGGGGAAATTCATTAACAGCCTCTGGCCCCTCCCACCCATCAATGATTGACACCATCAACTCTCCATCCACCGCCCCCCAACACACAAGACATGTCTCGTGATTCCTTGACCTGCGAGTTAGCAGAAGAATTACAGCTTGCCACTGGAAGGGACTGTATTTTTTCCCTCTTCATAAACACAGTGACAGCTGCTCCAATCCATCTTGTGCGACCTTATTGATCAGGACACGTCGGGACACGGTGGGAGTAAAGAGCCTTTGCTGGTGACAGAGCCCCCCTCCACAACGTATTGTGTGAGGAAGCCAGCAGTCTCCACCAGACCCGTCTTACATTTCCGGATTTGTCTGGGCCTAACGTCTCCCAATATCATCACCACTGTCCTCCAGTGCCTCTACAAAACCCAGCAGATACTGAGACATGAGTGAACCTACAGCTCAATGTCAAAGACAATCATGGTAAATCAGGTTCCACTGCTACAATGTCAGATGCATCAATTTTGGTGCATTAATGCAGTCTAATTGATTGATTGATTGCTTGATTGACATATGTTTTCCAATATTCCGTGTTGTACAAGATCCCCATAAAGAGGTCACTGTATTTACATAACTGCACAAAGGGGTCACAACATAACTGCACAAAGCAAACAATCCAATGCAAAGCACCACTGACTGTTTCTAGCGTATTTCTTCTGACACCCGGCAATCGCATCATGAACAACAATGTGCAAAGGCTTTAGAAATACTTAAAAAAACAATCAGAATATTTTAGTTATTTTATGAATGACAGTCAGGAAACACCAGTATAGAGCTTCAGATTAACAGAAACAGCAATGCAGATGGAGTTAGCTGCATACTACACAAATAAAAGAAACTCAATTTTCATATGATATGCTCTGTGCATTGCATCTGTGTTTTTTTTTTTTTTAGTTAAAAAGTTACTATCTTAGCATGTAACAATTTTTTAATTATCCATTGAACGTTAAATGTCTAGGGGAGGTCTTATGAGGGGTGCTGTACCTTTTTCTCCAGGATGCGCGAGATCTCTCCCAGAGTTCTGTCCAGGCCTGAAACCCTGTTGGTGGCACACTGCCCACCATCCTGTCCCTGGAGCTGTTTGCCCAAGTCCTTCACCAGACGCTGCAACCTGTAGGGGGCAGCAGGGAGACACACTCTATTGAGACCAAATTAGATTGACTAGTGATTTCATGACGAATGCCGACGAACTTGGATCAGTATTTACTGTCGCAGATCAGAGGCGGTTAAAGAACATAATTCAGATATTTTTGTTTTTCCGCATGTGTGAGTAAATGCATATCACTTTGAAACTTTCACACAAACAACTGGCGTTTCATATTGTGCTTGGGTGAAAACAAATTGACCATTCACATACATACATAATTTTCAGACAGCAAATGAATCAATGTATCATGTCACTACTTTATAGTGTCCTAGAACAGCAGCAATTGGAAGTTACTGCAGCCCCTACCATCCTACAACTAAAGACTATACTTTTGAACAGGATAAAACAGTATGAAACATTTCACCACTTGGACCGCTGACCTCTGCAATAGTATGTGAGATTAAGTTCCATGTGTTGTACCTCTGAACAAAGCTAGCTTCCAAAATTGTTGTGGTTCAAAAATACAAAAATCAGTTGGAGAGAATTGTATATGATATAAAACTAGAAGTTTTGTAAGTCGCCACGGACAAGGGAGTCTCCTGTGGAAATATGGAACGTATTGAGCGGCCAGCATAAAAAGCCAGCATACTTCACATTTCCCTGACATGAAAATCTAAATTTTTTAAGCTTGAGTTGTACTGATCAAAGCTGGCCTGTGGCTGTAGTGATGGACGATGGATGCTGAAGGTGGACACTTACTTGGCCTTGTAGGGGGAGTCTGGGATAGGCGTCCTGGCCTCCAGTGAGGTCTCATACTCCTTCGCCCTGAAGAAGAGAAAGAAAAACAGCTGCTCAGTGACAGACATTGGTGTCCACTGTTTCTAGTATCAAGGCCAGAGGAGATAAGAAAACAGATAGGACAGGAAAAGGGCATTAGGCCAAACCAAGCTTGACACTTCTGTTTATTTTCGCCTGTCTGTGTTTTTCCTGCTCTCTCCCAAGCAGTGTTTTCTTTGACAGTTTTCTTCTGGGGTCTGGTAATGGCTGCTAGTCACTCTCTGTGATTGGCCCCCTCAGTCGATCACTGTGACACACTGTGTGTGGTGTAATCTGGTCGAGCAGGGCAGAAAGTATCGCTGCCGGTCAGTTGCCCGTCCCTGGACCACTGATAAGAGCAATCAGTTAGATATTGCTGAACTAGCTGAGGGATATATTGTCGACAACCAGCAGATGAACAGTGCTGGGAAGAAGAGGTTTGAAAGCCCAATATTCGCGCAACCCCAGATCTACAAAACCTCATGCACAGGAGCAATCTGTTTCCATAACCATTGGGTAAATCATAATGTACATAGGGCCATTCAGACCTAGTCAGAACTAAAAAAAAATTGTTGCTGACTTTAATAGAAGGATCAAGGTAAAATGGGTTTCTCAGAACTTAAGATGCATTTCACACTGTGACTGCTGCAGCACATAGTATTTTGCATCATACAAAAAGTCATAAAAAGAGTACAGACAGGGGTGGACTGTGTTCCTCAGGCCAACTACGCATCCATTTCAAAGGATGAGACGAGGGGAACAGTAAATTCCTTCCAATCATTCAAATAACCAAATTAGGAGATTGCATTTGGAAACTATAAAAAATACTTTCCAAATACATTATTTCTTAAGAACTAATGTCTCCTGCAGATGTAAGACGCAAAGAGGATTAATAAGGCTTTATTCTTCATCTTTAAGTGCATTGTAAATCTCCACAAACGGTGGATGACTTGTATGTGAATCTGATCACACAATACCAAGGAGAGAATAGTGAACATGAAAGAAGCTAACACTTAATGACACATCCCAGGTAAAATTAAACTCTGTGGAAATAGAAGTATAAAACAGCATTATAAAAAACAACAATCAAAACATGTGAGGAGCTGCAAGAACTGTGAAGGCTGTGGAGAGAGTCCCCAGCTTCAAGTTCCTGGGAGTCACCATCACAGAGGACTAGGGGTGCAACGGATCACAAAACTCACGGTTCAGATCGAATCACGGTTTTGAGTCATGGATCGGATCATTTTTCGGATCAGCAAAAAAAAAAAAAAAGGGGGGGGGGGGGGGCATATATAACTTTGTTTTTGAATTATTACTTAAAGAACACTTAAATGAAAACAACATTCAAGATGTCCAACGTTTAAATACAATCTTAAAATAAAATATTCAATACTCAATTGTTAAATTAAAGTGCAATATGAGCGCTTGTTCTGCTGTTCTTTGGCTGTGTCCGAAATCGCTCCCTATTTACTATATAGTGCACATATATACATTTTACATTTCAATGTTGGACTTAACTGCCAACGTGCATTAGTTTCAACTAATTTGAACAGATGAACCTGGATGCTAATTCTTTCATTAAGTTAGCTAGTGATAGCTAGATAGGTAGCAGAATTATGTAGCTAGCAGGTTAATGTCAGTTGCAACTAGCTAGTCACTTAGCTAGCTAGCTGGCACAGTTAGACAAAGATGTTCATACAAATGTTCGAATAAACTTGCAAACATAAAATTATATCCAGAAAATGATTAATTTATTGTATGACTAGGAATAGTGAGTGAGTGAACGAGTGAGCGATTTCAGACGCAGCCTTCATCTTCGCAACGCTTCTGCTAAGTAAGGTTGCTGGTTATTAAAATGGCGGTTGAATCTTTTCTTTTTTCACTTTTCATCCACACTAGACACTAAAAGATGCGTTTTAATCGAACATGAATTTCTTTCCTCGCGCATGTATGATTGCTTGCCTGAAAAATGAACAAGCAAATTTCGTGCACGTCACAGCAAGCATTTTTGATTGCCAACGCTGCTAGCAAGTTGCTGAAGAACGGGGGTGTGGCTTCTAGCCCTACTTGAAGGTGACTGGCTTTCGCCAGGCAAAATTTTCGTTCGAGTGAAACTTTGCAATTAATCCACGGTTCACATGCATGCCGAACCTTGGGGGAGGATCCATACAGATCACAGATCAACAACGATCCGTTACACTACACTACAGGGGACCTCTCCCGGGCTGACAACACCTCAGCAGCGGTGGGTAAGGCACAACAACGTCTTTATTTTTTGAGGAGGCAAAGGAGAGCCAACCTTGTCAACTTTTACAGATGCAGCACAGAGAGCTTAAAAAAGCCCTCCAGCGTGCTGTGAAAACTGCACAAGGCATTGTTGGCATAGAGCTGCCATCACTAGAACATCTTCACAGCACTCGCTGCGTGAGGAGGGCTAAGAACATCACAAAGGACATTACACACCCCGGACACTTTTATTTGTTATACTGTTTATATTTCGTACTTGTATTGTTTAGATTCTGTGTTTTTTTTTCTTTTTTTACTGATGATATTTTATATTGCTTATTTTTTTGTAAATATGTGTGAGGACTTGGATATAATGTACCATTGGAGGCTGACACATTTGCAATTTCGTTGTGCTTGCACAATGACAGTAAAGTTCTTGAATCCCTTTTTGAATCCATTATTATGGGCTTCTCAGCAGGGCTACAGATGTTGGGTTTCACTCCGCATTCAGAGCTGGTGGGGCACCCACACCTTTCCTGTCAAGTCCACAAATGTGATACTGGGATACGCTGACATGAGAACACCCCCCTCCCGCCTCCCACTTCCCCTCACCAGGTGATACTGTGGCTGACAGTGACGGATGGCCGCCCGCCTTTGTCTGGGGTTTGACTGTGACAGAGAGCGAGGAGCCGACCTGCTCAGGCACCGCGGAGTGAATGGTGTTTACACTGGATCGGCGCCAGGCCAGAGACAGGCTGGCCAATGATAGGTGAGAGCCTTCAACTGCTAATCAGCCAGTCTAGTCAGTCTGTGTTGGGATCTTCCTGAATGGATAAAGACCACTGTACACCTACACAGCTAGACCTAGGCAGCAAAGGTGTGCTCTTCTAGAGTATTACACAAGTTCCTTACAACCACATCTGAAAATAAGGAGCACACTGAAAATAAGCAGAGTAACAAGCTCTTATTACACATAACACTTACTTGGTTTAACTTCTGTCTTGCTACTCAGTAAAAAAAAAAATCTCAGCACAAATTTAAATATTTATTAGAATACCATTCTAACCAATGATAGCTATGAAATCTAACACCATACCTACTGTCAACAAGATAAGCGGTGACTGACATTTGCAAGACCATTTCACAATTGTGTGTGTGTGTGTGTGTGTGTGTGGGGGGGGATATTGTAACTACAGCACTACATTTTTAAATTAGAAATGACCCCGACAAAACAGTGCTCTCCTTCCAGATATGTATTTATCTCATTTATGTTGTACTTCATGATCATCTGTAACAGGAAAGACAAGACTCTTAACTCTGTCTCTGTGAGGAGTGTAATGCTTACTGAAGGTTCATTGACCATTCATCTGAGCAAAGGAAACATAATTCAGCATTACATAGGCTGGAGGCTCTTAAGCAGACTCTCCTGAAAGCTATGTTTGACACAGAAGACCCAGAGGACATCTCATAAATAATATTCTTTGCACAAAGGAGAATGTGACATTGTTTGGATCCTAAACCACCATCTAGAGTATTGACTCTACCCAATCGATAAATAACAGTACAAGACAATATATCCATAAAATATTTCCATATAAGACTGCAAAGGCACAATTCATACAAAAAAACTCAGGGCCCTTACAAGGAAGAGTTCAAAATAAAGCGCAAAGCTAAAGAAATAACGCTACAGTAATACCACTGTACTCGAGTCACAGAGAATCAAATGCGGGATGAGAGGTGCAGTGAATTGAAAGAATGATCTTTCAATTCTGTAGCACCTGTGCAGTGCACTCCGGGAATTTGCATCACCTCATCTTCAGATGAGCCGATTTCTTGCACGACGTTCAATTGTATTTACGGAGTCCGCAGAGAGAGATGAAAAAGTGGAGAACTGTCCAGCTTTCAACAGAGCTTGAGCCACCGTCAGCCCCTTCATCAATGCAGATATTACACTATTCCTCTGTGACAGCTTTACGCTTCCCGAGGTTAAACGGGGAGCAATTGCTAACCCATATATTATGTGCTACAGCGGTCCAAGTTAAATGGGTTGGGGTTATAAATATTAGTAATCAGTTTAAGAAAAAAAAAAACACAAAGCTACAATGCAGAACTAATAATCAATTCATCATGAAGTGTCCCTCCATTCACCTCTATGAGTGGGGCGCGCAGACAGCTCCCGCCATAAAAATGTCTCTGCTGGGACATGTATTTAATGTTGCTTACACCAAAGTGACAGAAGACATATATCTATTTTAAAGGTACCATGAGCACATGCCATCACCACACCCAGTTACAAAAAAAAAAAATTACATCACTGAGCTACTCTGCAAAACACTACGCTGGATCTCCATGTCGGTCACATTAGAAGAAAACATCAAGCCTGCACCTGAAAGGATTTAGTGACAATGGAAGATATAGGAGTAAAAGTACATGATCCTACAGATGAACCACAGATAACCAGAATAACTCTTATTTATATGTCAAATCTGCGGGATTGCATTTAATTTCACTGGAAAATGGCTTTTAAATAACGACAGATGTATAAATGGTTACTGGATATTTTGGTTGTGTGATATAAATCCCTCTATGTCCTCCCTGTAGCCTCAGGATTTAGGAACGCTATATGGACCAATCACATGATCACCGCCTCCTTTCCCTCCATTTTAAGAGCAACGTTCGCTCAAGTAGGTGAATGCACTGATCACCTTTTCGTTTCGCGAACAGGGCTGCCTTTGTGTATACGTCTCCCTCGAACATTGAGGCGAGACATAGAGGACTCTGTTCGCTGGAAGGAGTCAGACACGCAATGTGCACAACCAAATGTCACGCACTAAAGGGAACGGAAAGACCTATAAAATGAATCTTTTCAGGCAGGATCCGATGCTGCCGCTAACCTGACACGCTACTTCCAATGCGCATGTTCTGAAAAAGGATACAAACCACAAAATGAGGAAAGATAAATAAATAAATCACTCCGTTCGGAAAGTGGGACTTTCTGTGAGCTAGTTAAACCATTCGTAAGTTTATGACAACAATGGGACAGGCTAGGCAGTGAGAGCAGCGTATGCTTCTTGCATTTTACAAATTGGGTACCGCGGCCCTATAAAATGGGTCATTTCCACCCAGCGGGTCTCCAGCTCACCTCTGAGCCAGTCTAACCCCCCCTCTTTACGACCTGGAAAAGCCTTTTCCCCTTAAGTGCTTGTCACAGCAGGAAAGGGGTGGGGGGTGTGTGGGGGGGGGCGTGAGTGACAGGGAACAGAATGTCCTCATGTTGTCACTTTCTCACCATGGGGGGTCCAGCTATTAAAGGTTCCCCTCCCTTACCATACAGTCTACTGGGTATGTGTGTGTGTGTGTGCGTGCGTACTTAAAAAGGCAGTGTTTTGTGGAGTTAAACACAGGCATTAAAACCAGGAACAAAATGATTGTCCAGTAAAGGCTACATCTGGGACATTCTCCCAGCTGGATGTGGTTCGGGCAGCCCTTGGTGAAGAGGTCAGTAAAAGGTCCTATAAGTGGGCTCTGGCTGTGGGCCATCATTGTCTTCCATCAATTCTGGAAAATTGCTGCCCTTTTGTACACTGTCCCACAGCAGACCTGATGGACACCTGTACAGACGCATGATTTTATTCATTCTTTCAAACGGCAAAAAAACATGGAAATCAAGGCAAAAATAATAGTGGAATAATTATTGTATAACTGCATGACTGTATGCTCAGCTTGCTCAAGACTGTAACAGACAGAAAAGGGATGAGGGGGGCAAGGCTAACATTTGTGCCATTGAGTTTTTCCCCTGTGATCCACGCCAGTATTTATGGCAGGATTTCCTAAATAAATCAGCCAGTGCTTCTGGAATCCCACCATAAAATAACAAGAGAGTGGGTATTAATGCTGAAGACCTTGGCAGAGGAACAAGGCTGGCAACCTGAAACAACCTTACAAATATTTGCTCCCCTTCTTTCCTAGTTTCAGTTGGCTGCGTCCAAGCATGAAAACGTTGATGGTGGATCACTCCATTGAGCATTTTAAAGATGCACCATGGATGTGCACTTAGCGTTTTGGCACGCACTATATAGATTAGGCCCATGGAGGTAAGACAGCCTAGTGCTGAAAACGGCTGTCGGGTAGACTGCACCTTTCCTGAATCAGCTTGGGGAGGAGTGTAATGCAATCTGGGACCCAACTACACAGATCTTCAAATGAAAGGAAGAGTGAAACAGCCCAAACACACAATCAGGAAGCAAGGGGAAAGACACTGGAACCCCCCCCATCTTTATCTCCACTCCTCACTCCCACAACCCCCAATGACAAACTGCTCATCCAACCATTCAACTCCCTTTCCATCCAGCAACGTTTCATCCCCCCCCCCCCCCCCCCCCCCCCCCCTCCCCCCAAGCCACACCCCTCGAATCACCATGTTGTGACAGGCAACAAAATTGATTAAGGTTTGGTCCCGGGATGTGACACAGAGACGCGCTGCCTCCTATTTGTTGATTACTATTGATTTTCTTTGATACTTCATTTAAAAATCAATACCCTGAGGAGGAAAGAAAAGTAGCCATGGTTTACACATATTTTAACATACTATTGTGCGCCTAAGGAGGCTGCTGTTTTGGCAGTGCTCAGGCAGCCAATTATGAGAAAAGCTCTTAACAGGTGAAAGCGAGGGCTTCAAATCGATCTCTACTTTTCCTCCCCAATCACAGAAAGTGGCCATAAATTAAGCTCATCAGTGTTATTCTGAAGACAGCCATGAAGCACAGAACTTTTTCCCCTCCATCTGCCTGTTACTCATACCCTCCCATCATTTTTTTTGTTTGTGTCTCTGAATAATGTCTGAGAGGTGGGGCGGATCTGAGGGATGCGTCACCTGGAGTTCATCCTTGCACGTAGCTTCTTCGCTTTCTTCCGCGCTTTCTGCTTCTCCTCCCCATCTTTTGTCGGCTCCACGGCAACAGAGCTGTCCGTCACAATGTCTATGATGTACTTCTTTAAGGACAGGTGTTCCTACGCAACAAGTGCAGCATGATAAATGTCAGTGACCTCATTCAAGCTTTACCTGCTGGGAAATGACATATTAATTCAAAGGAAAAAAACTGTAAAAAATTCTAAGAACCACAATATTAGTTTTATTTAAGAGTAGAAAAGTAACACATAGTGGTCAGCAGCCATTCTTCCTCCTGTGGACACCCTAATTTGAGAGCTGTGGGAAATGTGTGAGCTGTGAGATTTATCACAGGCTTTGATGAATCTCTCTGTGGGGAATGTTAGGGGACCTGGGGATGGGGACATGGGGGTGAAAACCAGCTGATCCACCTGTGGGTGGAGCTGCCCTTATCCAAGAGCCCAACTCACCTGTACACCTCACCTGTCCTTATTTCCGAAGTAACAGAGACCAACTTCTGAAACCTACACCACCACAGAGTGCTCACCCCATGTGGCCCAGAGGCCCCGTCCTCTGAACCGTCCCGCAGTCCCCGCAGCGGACTCAGCGTACCTGCAACAAGCCAGCACACTCCCTGCACCGCCCTAACCGTTTTCTCACAGCTCTCACCTTTCACACAGCACATCACAGGACCTACAACAGCACCTGGGACAACACAACCCTGCTCTAAGAGGTCCACCGGAAGAGGCGCAGGGCGCAAAAAGAACAGATATAATGGAGAAGATGAGCTGGAGCATAAAAAACAAGGTTACCTCGCTGAGCACAAGACTGGCCATTCAACCAGCAGGTGTGCCCCCAACCCCCACCCACATACACTATAACGTCTTCGTCCCTCTCGGCTGAGGTGTGAGGAGTGTTGCTGTCACAGCCACATTGTGGCCTCTAATTATCGAGGGTGCTTTCAACACCTGATGCTCCTTTGAACACATATCACTGCAGCAATGCTGAAAGAGGTCAGTGATGTAACTTCCTGCCCAGGATACGCTAGCGGGTCTAAGACGCTGTTGATATCGCCGCTAAAAAAAGGCTGATGAAACCTGATTTAAACAACTTGATACATGTGCCAGTCACTAATTATCCAATTATCCTGTCATCTCATAGATGATGTGGTCCTGGAGGGTGATGGATAGGGGTTTCTACCACGCAAACTATATTGCACGTGGAATGTTTTTCATTTTTGCTGGAGGTGTTTATGGTGCACCTCAAAAGACATAAGTCATTATTAGGAAAACTAGTGAGCCCAAACCTTAAGACAAGCCACTGAGCCCACTTCTCTGCAAAGCAACTACAGAGACTTCATTTACAAAAACATACTTTTAGTTGACATATCAAATCAATTAATATTTTTCGTTATATTTGGCCTTATTGTCTCCTGTAAAACCTGAATATAAATTTTTACGTGGCTTCAAAAAACTGCCTTCATGTTATTCCGAATCAGATAACAAATTTCTGGTAAATTTATGCTAATACAAGAGGACATGGGAGATTGACAGTGGACTCTGCAGTTTCTGCAGCCTTATTCAGAAGATCAAGAAGAAGTACACCCTGGCGTATGATTTGGCAAACCAGCAAGTTCTAATTTACCAGAGTGGTATATGCTAATTAGGCTCAAACTAGAAAAAAAACCCAACACAAAACATCACTATGTCCATGTTTCCATTATGACAAATTCCAAAAGCATCACTGAGAATGACACGGTGTTTACTATGGAATGAAGATAAACTGATCGAAAGGAAAGGGAGCCCAAATACATATCAATGGTTCTTAACAAAATTCTCTGGTAACATAAAAAAAAAAAAGGTGGCTGCATTCCTTGGCAGTCATTTTTGTTGCATATTTGGTTTCCTGCATGCTTATCCTCCTGGGCCTCCATCCCAAGGGAGGGCGGTGTTCTAGGCACTGGCTCCACCCTTGCAGGAGAGACAGATGTTCGGCAATCTCTCTGAAAGGCGATCCAGCACTCCGCCTGTTCACTAAGTGAGATTGTTTCTGTTACAGCTCCAAGAGAACATGTGTCTGCAGAGACTCGATTGGTTTAAACCTCCTCATGGTCTTTTGGGCAACAACAAGTACATCATTATGCAAACAGCATAATGCTATTATTAATTACACGGCTTTCATTTTCAAAACACTATCTATTTATACAGCTAGACAGTTACAGAAGCATTCATGAATTGCCTCACTCAAGGGTACCACAGCAATGCCCCACCTAGGAATCAAATCCAGCTAACAATATTCTGGCTAACAATATTCAGGTGAGTAAGCTCAGTAAACCAAGTCTACAGAAAACCTAAGGATAAACCCAAACTGCTGTAAGAAATGCAGAGCCATGAACAAGTCTGAGAAGACAGCAGACCTTAAGGTCAATAAACTCATATTGGTGTAGAGGGAGACTTATGGCAGAGGAGAAGTGTCAGGGAGTGGCATGAGCGACAGCTGTCCTCCTGTTATGAGGGCGGTGCAGGGGGTGGTGGGGACAATAGATCGCTGGGGCCGGCTTGGGGCAGGGCAGGCTGACAGTAACAGTCTGCCTCTGGTCAGGGTAATACGAGAGACCATTCAAAACATCACACCTACAGCGGCAGTAAAACCTTCCCTTTATGAGCTCACTGTGTCAAAATGATATGTTCGCTCCTCACCCTTCTTTTGTTTGCAACAAAAAGGCGTGTGGGATGGCTTTCCCGGCGGTGTGAAATGACAGATTTGATTTCTTTAGGGGGATAGCGGTGTGCTCAGAGTACTCTTCAGAAGACAGGAGGCATTATGCAGAGATGCTGCGTATCAAGTTCCAGGCTGCCCCAGCAATTATGCTTATGATCCTTTTGTATTCCAAACAATTTTCAGCATGAAAAAATTCAACCTGCTCTTCTCAAGGTGGCAAACACATGGATGCTCCACACTGTCACCTCTCACCACTTCCATCAACTGTAAGTTAAATAAAAAAAAGTAAACAGGTTTTAGAGTTCAACGGAAAAGAAGTGGTTTTTGAACACCCTGGGAAAAGTCATGTACCCACCAGTGAAAAACTGCCACTTGTGGGTACTGAAATTGCAACCTTCTGGTTGTGACTGCAGTTTTCTTACCACTATGTCACCCTACCACGGTATTCCGTTCTGGAGTATTGTGACACATGGGCTGTGGTCTGGGCCTGCTTCACCATGACTGAATACCCAGCAGGCAACGGTGGAGGGTGGGAGGAGATAGTTCAAGGGTCCTGTCCCCACCTTGGCAATTTCAATTAGGGTCCAGGCCACCAGCAAGGATTTATGATCAGGACCTTCCAACTCAGGCGTGGCCTAGAGGGGCAACCCCTACCACTTCCACTTCATCAAGCCGCCCGGAACACCCCTGTGGCCCTGTCGGCAGCCAGTGGCCAGGCCTGCAGGCCCAAGGTGTCAGAGATTGATTCCGACCAGCAGCCCAAATGTTCGCATTGAGAGGTCAGTGGTAATTCTTTTGTACGAGGTCAGAGACCAACGATAAAAAAATCCAATATGTCAAATGCATGGGGGTCATAAGCATAGCATATATAATGTTAAAACAGGGCAGATGACAACCAATAAACCCAAGTACAGAGAGGGACTGAAATTCAAGCCGGCCTCACATGCACTGCCGCGGGCAGGGCATCGATCCCACACTGTTGGTCATTGCATTTTATTTTTAATTTAACTCGCCTCCTAATAAAACTGTGGGGAATATGACAAAATTCGAGGGCTCTGGTCTGTGATGGGCTGCTTCCGAGGGAAAAACTATTTTGTGACCTCTGTGCGGTTCAGCCAACCATCTTAATTTTAATTAAAAATCTTTCATTCCAGAAAGAGTTATGGAGGCCCTGCCTGGAGAGGGCCTGGCAAACCACATGAGTGAAATACAGCATAACAAAGTGAGCAGGGATATAAACAACGCAGTCTGCAGATACTGTAAGTCAGCCTGAACAAATATGCTCAACCTCTCTGTACTGCGGGCTTGATTCCTTTCAACAATACATCAAACATATCAGTCTAAACAGTCTCCTGTAACCTATAATGCAGGAACCATACAGTTGGCCAACACCACACTCATTATCATTATTCTATGGCAGCTGGTCTGTCCAGCTCAACTTGCAGTTTCCCATTTGTGCAAAAAGCAGCCATTCCAGCTGGAGTTGTAATACTTCTTTTTCATAAGCATAAGATATGGCTTTATTGTTGTGTGACAATCAAGCTTCTATGGTAAGCCACAACTGTGTCCAAGGCTTGGCTCAAAGCGCTTGATATCTCAATGTTACCCTAAACGCTAATATTTTTTAAGGCTCCCATTGCATTAGGCTTTAGGAATATATCTCAGAAAACTTACTTTGCATTGAAAACAGCTTTGCCTTTTATCACACAGAGGGGAGCTTTTACAGGGCTCACTTATGTCCCCACATGCAATGATCTGACTGCCGCAGTTTGAAACTCATCTCATTTATATCAGCTCATTTTACTCATATACTCGTCTCATTTATATCTGCTCATTTTGTTAAACACCTCAGTCAAAGCAGCTGCTAAGGCTTAATAGACTAAGTCATCATAACTCACACACTCTGCAACCTCCCAGAGCCATTGTTTCTACACATCTTCTATATATATATGTCTGATACTTTTACCAGCGTTCAACAAAAAGTAGAGCCATTTTCAATAATACTAGACAAGACTGAATAGCTATGCCGAAACGTTCAGCAAAAAATTTGCAATTTCCTTCTTCAAGGGAACAAAAGACACCATGGCTCCACACATGTTTGCAGCGGATATGATCCCATTGCTAGTCAAGAAGAAGTTGCAGTGTGGTTATGTGTCTTGTTTATCATGTGGTGGAACACAAAAAGGGCCACAGAGAGGTAGCTAATGAATTAGAGTGGAGGTAGAGAGGCATTAGAGATTACCAGCAGGAAAGGCCTGAGTGAAGAAGCTGCTGGGGTCAAAGGTGAGGCATATACCACCAACAGTTGTCATATGAACAAAGAGCATGTTGAAACAGCAATCTCATATTGCACACTGAAATGTGCAGCCCTCAGTTGAAAAAGGAAAAAAAAAAATGAAAGAAAAAAAAAAAAAAAAAAAACTGACACAAAAGGACCACTGAACACCAGACACGCAGTGATGTCACTATTCAACAGTGTCACTGAACCCTCAAGTGGTTTACATTTCCCTAATAATTTATCGTCCAACAGACTCAATGATAATAAAACAAAAATATTCCTTTGAGCCACACCAAAATAACTCGTCATGGATATGCTTCAAAGCTACAGCCATAAAAAATAAACAACTATCAATTCTGTTCTCTCCGGCCATTTCCCAGAAGAAACTGAGGGTGCACAGGGTGTGAACGTTTCAGGGATACGCACCACCTCTTCATCAGACAGCTCACGACCCTGAATGCTGCTGCTCTCTCGCACTGCCTGCTGGTGCCTCTTGCCCTTGGTGTGGCTGAACAGGTGCACCTCGGAGGTAATCTGCAAAACACAAGCAGCACAGGAGACATTCAACACCAGCACTGCAAGGGATGAAGTAATTTCCCTAATGGTAATAAGAGTATTGAACTCCACCAAAGTTTGCCTCTTCCTCTGGGTAAAATGATGAATCAGCATCCTCCATTTCAAAACCTCCATTCTATGTGTTTGACATACTCTCACATCACCAGTGTACCTGCCAGCTGTAACTCTGATCCGAGTCTCTGAAAACTGATTACACTTGTTGAGACAGACATGGATAGAAAGAATGGAGGTCTAACTTCATTGCAAAAGAAAAAAAAACTGACTGGAATAAATCTTTGGGGTTGAAAGACAAGAAGTCCGTGTCTATGAGTCATAGCTGATGGTAAGACCGCTCGATAAATCTGGAGTCAGTGAAGTCCCTTCCCAAGAATTTGTGGGCACGCTCTCACCACCTCTGACCCTTTCATTCACATGGGTGCAATGCTCAGAACTGAGTCACACTGCTGGAGCTGGAAAACACTGACTTACATTCAGTGCTGGGCAGAGAATAACTGACTTTGTTTAGATTTGACTATGAGCTCATATGATAGGGACATATCAAGGCAATATTTTCACCCACTGGTAAAATAAACCTTCAACCTGATTATTGTATGTGGTGGTCATGAAAATAAGGGGGATTGTTTTGCACTGTATAGTGTTCAGAGAATACTTGGGGGCATAGTCTTTATCAGAAACAAAGTGAGAATAGACAGACCAGCAATGCATCTTTCATGCATGATTTCTTTGGAAAAAAAGGAGCTTGCTTTAAATATGGGGTTGTACATGTCAAGCCCTTAACTAGGGATAAGTGATAACCACTTTGCACTGCAACGAACCTTTTTCAGCATCAGTGCTGTACAACAACCGTCTTTACTCAAGCAAGACATCCAAGGCTGACAGGTCTGGCGGAGGCAGCCTCTTAGCAGCAAGTCGTTCATCTCCAGGGGACTATAACTCCTCAAACAATTACAAATAATAATCACGCTTGAAGGATCACCCCAGGCTAAAGTATTGATTATATAGCAGTCTTTCAGTCTGATCCAGTCTTACTGTTCCGCTAAGTAGCTCAAGGACTTTTTTTGTGTTTTTTTTGATCATGCGGGATTTCTATAAGGATTTGTTTCCTCTTTGTTCCGCTCCAATGTGCTTTAGTGTTAACTATAAGCATACAGCATGTAGGGTTTCTGTAGGACTCAGCATTTCTGCCCCAAGGCCTTTACTTGAACCTACTGCCAGCTCACAAAGGGAGCACACAAGGCATGAAGCCTCTCACTCAGCTGCATTTACACAATATCTGTCTTGTGCCACACGCTTCAAAAGAGAGCCATGTCTGTAGACATCACTGTAGCATCAACTATATAGCATACTGCATCCAGGGGCTCAGGAGTTATGGAAGTATCAACACATCAAACTTCATTTATACAGAGCATTTCAATGCTTTCAAGGTGTTATGCAGCTTCATAATACCATTACAACTTCCATCACTGCTATATTACTATATTCTCCTCTACTGAACTGTGACGGAGTGCTGTCACTACGGTTGAGTATGTGCTTTGACTGCCATACAAACGAGTCTGGCTCTTTGGCATTGCGGTCAAGCTGCAGGTTTAGTACCTCGTAGACCCAGGTTCGAGGCCAGGTGGGGTACCTGCTCTCGCCCTTTGCTACATGCACATATATGAGATCTCTCAGAAATTCAAATAAACGTCCAATGAGGAATTCAACACAGAGGGGTGCAAGCTGTGGAGAACAGAGGGTTACTTTTTGTTGTGTACTGGAACAAAGCCGACTGGGGATAGCCACTGCTAATGTCATTAAACAGAGTGCTCACCACTGACCTTAAGATGACCGCTGGTGTCAGATGCTGGCCAAGGACATCTGACATTTTTAACAAGATTTGATTCTCTGCCTGTCTGTAATCTCATGGAAGTTTGATTCTCCAAGGTGTCTCAACCTTGCTCTGAAAGCCGGCCCATCACAGATAAATGTGCCTCTTCCAGATTTGTTGCCTGTCACTTCAATAAGCGTGATCAAGCCCAGCCATAAATTTCCTACCCAGAGTTCATGTTTAATTAATGCAGTTAAATACTCATTTGAATGCATTCTTGTGAACCACTTTCTAGACAGTGGTTTCATGCTGTCGTCTGGACAGTAACAGAACTGAAGAGAGACAAACAACTAGTGAATACATATCACTTGGAGAGAATGACAACCTTTTATGTTATTTTAAATGTCTGAAAGACAACACTGGCGCCTGTACCCACCGTGACATTGCAGAGGGAACACTGTTTTTTGCGTTCGTAAGGTGTGAGTTTGGGGGCGTAGTCAGTGTTGGCATGTCTGCCGCTACTCAGCTCAGCAGCCTTCTCCTTTCGCTGCTCTATCTGCTCCATGTGCCTCCGACTGCTCTCATCATGCTGCAAAGGAAGGGAAAAGGAGAGAGGTGAGGCGGAGGGCAACAGGGCTGTTGCGAGCATGCTCGCACTGGTGTCAGCGGTGGGATTCCCCTGGGGGTACCTTCATCTGGATCTTCTTCTGCAGCTCCTCCATAGCCTCCTGCTGGGCAGCACTCAGGGCGGCCAGCCTCTCTTCTCGGTCTCTGCATATATGTATGTATATATAAATATATGTATGTGCGTGCATGTGTGTTGCGTCTGAGTTTTTATATACAGAGTGAGAAATAGCCAGACTTGCAGAAAGGTTTTTAATACTGAAAGTGAACTTGAAGTTGAACACCACCATAAAATTATTGGTTCGGGTCTGCAGTTAGAAGAATAGCTTATTTAGAATTCTGTGATTTATATTGTTTTTATTGCAACAAATATGCATGCCTATAGTGATTTTTACCTCCTTGCTTGTATCCTTGAATTTCGGATTGCTGCCGTTTGATGTAATGTATAAAGCATGCAATGCATATTGCAGATATCTAATTCACTGTAGAACTTTCATATTCAATTTTAAGGTAACTTGTCTTCTGTGGAATTTGAACAAATAGCAGACACGCCAGCAGGAAGATGAATTACACTGTAGATTATCAAATGAGTAAAGTGTCCTTTGACCATGCAACCTCTGCATATCTGGTAACCAGTCACTTCTATTATCATGTATTCAGAATCAAACAATAGAAACATCAATGTAACTATTGTGCCTTCAAAAGTCTGTTTGTTCCAGGCGGGCTGTCCATAACCCCTCACTACCACAGTATCATCTCTCCCCAGACTGACCTGGCCCTCTCACGTGCAGCGTCCTCCCTAGCTCTCTCTTTCTCCTGCCGCTGCTGCTCGATGCGGGCCTCCTGCTCCCTTCGCCGCAGCAGCAGCTCCTCCATCCGCGCCTGCCGCTCTGCCTCCAGGGCCCGCTTGCGCTCCTGTGTGGGGACGCCCGCAGCACACATGCTCAACACACACTAAGCTGAGTCTCCTGCAGGCAGGCAGTCTGGCTGGCTTTTGTGGACAACGTGCAATAAGATGCATGTCTATAGGAGTTATATGTAGCTTGTGCTTGTGTTTTGACCATTTGAAATGATCACATGATCATTTGGATAAGTCCTGTACTTTAGGACTGAGGACAACTCCTAAAGTGTGCTGTAGCAGTGACAGTTAGCGTGTTGCTCTGCACCTGCACGGCCTCATCCCGAGCCTGCTTCTCCTCCTGTCTCCTCTGACGCTCCTCCTGCAGCTCGTTCAAGCGCTGCTCGTACTCGTTCAGCTTGGCCAAGACATCGTGCCTCTTGTTCTGAGCCTCGAGAGTGTTAATGAACGCAATCTCGTTAACCTTCAGGAAGACAAAAAAAAAAAAACAATATGACATACCGGCTTTAATTAATTTGCTTTGAGTTTGCACCAGTTCCTGCCAACAAAGGTTACTCTTTAAAATTTAGACTGCAACCAAAAAAAACCCTGCCAGAGTCACTTCTCACTTTGAGCCTCATCTATATAAAAACATCTTTATTTGCAATATCACTTAATGAAACATTCATTTTGCCACAATCGTTCCAGCCTGAAATTGTTTAATCAGCACGACAGCAGTAGGCAGAGGTGAATTACAACATGTGAGAAGAGCAGATCTGACAGGCCAGAGCCTCAGCAATGCACCAGGGAGTCCACGGAGCCAGAGCTGCAGAAGATGGTGCTCGGTCTCAGAGAGACGCCAGATTTTCCACCCCACTGCTTGACTAGAGCACATTTGCAGGCTGGATTTTTCAGCTCAGTGCCTCCCTGCTGGAGCAGGGATGTGAAAGGCCTCAGTCTCATAGCCATCGCTGTTGCGTCTCTACATCAATAGGCTCACTGCCCTACTCCGCAGAGCAGCCACAGAACTCAGAACTAATGGGCATGTGCCTTCAGGAGGCCCCCCGCCCACAAGGGGCAGATGCATGATGTGCTAGCTCAGCCCAATGCCTTCAGAGGAACAAGGAGAAGTGCGAGTTTCACATTCTGATCCATATTTAACATGGATGTCTTCATTAAAAAATGATGGAGGCCAACAAGGAAATGTAGTGATAGGTATTGAGGAAAAAAAAAAACTCAATGTCAAAATGCAAGTCAACGAAAACAGTTTAAGAATCATGTTCCTTAAGCCACATGAGGGTATGACCAGTTCTTTGCAGAAATGAAACTTAAAAAAAAAAAAAAAAAAAGTTCCAGAAATAAATATGTAAGGTTTTTTTTACAGTCCGTTCTTATATAAAAACTGAAATATTTCCAAAGTCTCCCAAAAACATCGATTGACCGTCCAACACTGGTGTTCATACCAAGTCACAGGCTGTGCCGTTTCTCCCCTCAGTTCTGGTTATGTTTCTCAGCTCCTGATGGGATCATATCGACACGGTCCTGCAGGCTGTGCACTGTGGTCATGTACTGCTCACCTTTGCCTCCTCCTCCTGTGCTTTTTTGACAATGGCCTGCAGCTGCAGTTCTCGCTTGAACTCTGCATGAAGCAGTCTCTCCTCCATCATCCTACGCCTCTGATCCAACAGCTCCTCCTTCCATTTCCTTACGTCCTTCTCCTGAGAGAAAGAGGGAGACAGTGATTAGCAAGAGAAAGATAGGGGATAGTGGAGAGTGACAGGAAGAGACAGAAATTTGGGAGGCAGGGAAGAGAAAAAGAGTGAAAAAGAAAGAGAGAAAGACACATGAACTGAAAAGGGTAAGAGGGACAGGAGAGAGAAAGAGAAGAGTGAGAGAAGATGAAGCAGTGAGAGAAAGAAGAAAAAGAGGAGCACGACAGAACAAGGAAGAGACAAAGAGGGGTAAGCCATGCTCCCGGTGCTCCTGGCCCAGCAATCACATGGCAGACAGACAGACACTGGTTCTCCTGCATCAGCCAGCCTGTCCACAGGAAGGGTCAATGTTTACTTTATCCACTTAACGTATTTATTTATGCAGCTACTACAGCGGCTCACTACAGGCCTTTCCACAAGTCCAGGAGCACAAAAACAAACTGCGGAGAGACTCCAGGGGCCAGACTTATTTTTCCTCAAATGAGCTGCCTCTGGCCAGCTACACTGAATGACAGCTGTGTTTCAGAGTTCAGCCACTTGCCGACGGACAACTGGGCTGGGCAGGGTGACGTGCCAAGTCAGGCCGAGCCCTTCCTCCTGGCACGGGTTCAAGGGGACGCTCACCCTCTCCAGCAGCTTCTGCAGCTTATGGGCCTTTTCCTCGCGCAGCTTCTCCCGCAGCTGCTGTGCCTTCCGCTGTTTCTCCTCATGCTTCTTTTTCGACTCGGCGATGGTCCTGCGAACGTGATGGTCACAAAGCAGGAGAACATCCAAAAACATTCCACATGTAATTTCACATCTATATGTATGTATTTAAAAAGTGTGCTGCAGTTATGTATATAAATGACACGCTAATGAAACTAGGCACAAGGCTAAATGGCAGATAAATCAAAATCCCCTTTGGCTCAATGTGGGCCATCACATAAATTATTTGATCTGTCATAATTTATGGCTTCCTTTTCAAACCCACACTATGACAGTGTGGTTTTGCAAAGTGTAATATCAATATTCATGCAATATGATTCATAAGGGTGGCACATCTTTGGGGGCCAGCGGTCGAGTAAGAGCACAGAGACCACAAGTACAGTATCACTGCACACTTGTACCCAGTATGCTACCCACAGCCCCGGGAGTCTGCTCTGGCTATGTCAAATGTCAGAACAACTTAACTCATGGCAGAATACAAAAAGGCACACAGAGGTGAGAAGGCCTTGCCTGCACATTTCTGGGATACTCTGTGGTTCTGTGGTCTGCATCTGAGAGGAATCCCTGAGAGGACCTGTCCAGCTACTAGCGTTGCCTGCCACATTTAACATTTACCTCAGCAAACAAGTTTATCGACTCAAACTGGCCACAACAGCTACAGCACACTGAGCTCTTCAGCTGAACTGTTCTTCACAAAAAACACACTCTCAAAGTTCTGCCTACCCTGCACAAACTGACTCAGAGAAGCCCAGGCAGCACTGATTTCCATGTTTTTATACATTCAGCTAAATACCCAGCTGGTCCTGTCCGGGTTGTGTAGGACAGCTACAGCTGGTGGCTCTGACAGACAGGGTGGCAGTGAGGCGGGTATGCCCGTGTCACCTTTTGCGGGATGGAGAGGACAGCTTTTCATGCATGTGGATGCCATGTCCTGGAGGCCACACCGGTTCCTCTTCCACAATGTCCCCCCAGGAGTTGCTCTGGCGCCAGGACTCGCGAGCTTTAGGAGAGGACAGAGAAGAATATGGGTGGGCCTGTTGTCCCCTCACCCCTCCCAAACTGCATAGAGAGCCTGCTCAGAGATAAGCAGTGACAGGACGACAGCCACACACCTTCATAGTCAGCCAACACCTCGTTCCAGTCCATGCTGAGTCCGCAGATGCTGCTGCCAATGCTGGCCTAGAGGACAGAGAAGGGGGGTGAACAGAGCATGCACATGCACATGCACATACACACACACTGCACTCCACTGAGGAACATACACACAGCTAATGCATGAAAACACTTCAGTCTGAACCAAGAAGTATAACATGTTATTCATGTAAAACATACTTTATTATAACTATTATTATGACCATGACCATTACGTTACACAAGTTCTTTTTTGAGTTTATAATTGTACTGTATATACTTCTTTTGCTTTGTCAAAACATGAAATAAAGTGTACTGCAAATAAAGACCAGTGAATTGAATGCTGAGAGGTCCCTTCAACACCATGACAGGCAGACAGTGGCAGAAAATGGAAGCAATTGACTGAATATTGATTTCCGACATGGTTTAGTATGACGGGACCCTTACAGAGAAGTCGCTCTCGTTGTCAGTCTCCAGGTCATTGTTCTCGGCCTGGATCTCACGGGTCAGCTGTTCCTCCTCAGCAATGGCGCTAGCGATGGCCTCCTCATTGGCCCGCTCCAGCCGGTCGGCCAGCTCCTCCTTCTTGGCCAAGACCTCGGCCATGGACTGTGGCTGCAAGCAGGGCAAAAAATCATGCTCGCTGCCCACTGGCGGCTTCACTAATTCCTGGCACCGCTCCATACCAGCATTTTCCAGCAGCGATGGGAGAGTGAGGCTTCATCAAGCCCATAATCATTGTACTGTCAATCACTGATCAAATTATGTAATTCTCCATCCCAAAACACTATGACTGCTTCATGACAGCGATTCACTGCCTCACTCTCCCACCTCTACTTCCTAAGCTGGGTCAAGGAGGTACACTGTGTATACTGCTTTTTGTTCTAGCTGAGCATTAAATAGGTTTGTCATTTGTCACATGTCATTTGATTTAGCGGGTCTCAAATACTGAGGTTAAGAGAGCCTGCTCACCTTCATTACCAATAACATCCTTCTTAATCCTTGATCACATATGTCAAGATTTCAGAAACTGAAATTCATTTAGCTATCTAATAAACAGCTGCTCTGTATTCATGCTTAAATATATAAGAAGTCAATAATAAATAGGGGAAAAACGAGCAAAAAAAGGACATCTACAATCAAATCACAAATACAAACACTTTTCAATCACAGGAAGACAAGCAAGAGAGCATGCAGTTTCACTGTAAGGATGATGGGATGGTGGAGGGAGGCATACGGAGGACAAGCTGCAACGCAACAGAGGGATTATGCCACAGTCACTGCCTTCTGCGGTGTTACGAGCCCGCAAACAACGTGGTTTGAATTTTGGAACAGGACCAGCGCAGCGAGGTCCTCCTTCAGACGCTGCGAGATTTCACACGCTGGGTTTTCTCTGGGACAATTGATGTTGGTGGGGCGAGGCAAGGCGGTGCACGGAGTGTGTGTGTGCGTGCAGAGGGAGGGTTTGCAGGTCTTGGAATGACGAGTGCTACAGTTTAACTAATGAGGCAAACAAGAGAGAGAGACAGCTCTCTCTTAACACCGTGCCTGTTCAGTCTTTAACGAGCGCCACTGTGGAGTCTAAACAGTGAGGTACTCAGAGGAGCCACTCTGTGTCTCAGCCTCTCAAACCCCAAACCCAGTCCTCTTTTGATCTGGGTTTAGATAACGCTCCCTCAAGGCCATTAAAAAGCCATTCATCTCAATATTTTAAGTAGGCCTTCGTATGAGGTCCAAGTTCTGCCAAGACATGGGTGACGGCAGCCATGCAGCGGCAGGGGTCATCCTTAATTAACCCCTGAGGCGCTATTTATGCCGATGAAGCCTCAAACATGCCACTTTGAAAAAGAAGGGATGGCAGGGTAGTAGCTAAAAATATGACCTGCTGCTACTGTAATCAGACTCTCATTACGGTTCTGGGGTGGTGGTGGTAGGGGGTGTTCCACAGACACATCCATCTCATTGTCGCCATTCTGTTTAGCACACGACCTTCCACCTGTTGGTGGAAAAAAAAAAAGCTGAAAGGCAGCTAACTGGATGCCTGTCGCCACACAGGACTGAGAGTGTGGGAACAGCAGTCTATCCAGAGCCTCTGGACAATGTTATTACACTGTCTACCATGGCTTCAAGCTGACCCCTTCACTTCTTCATTTAGAAAACCAGAAAAAATCCTGCAAGCTCCACAGAACATGGCTGCAAAGGTCCCTGCCTCTCCCTGGCTGCTGTGCAGCCTATGTGGGGTCAAGGCTCTGGCAACCTGCCACTCTTCCTGGACTCGCTGGCTTTCTGGAAGTGGAAGATCATCATCAAAGCACTTTTTATTATTTAATTTTCTGTAGTTGGCTTCAGGGAAAAGTAATGAGACATTCTATAAAATAAGCGAAAACACTAACCGATATGCACGACCAGCTGAATTCAGTGACCACTGCAGTTACAACAATGATCAAAGTAAAGTAGCCTTTGGCTTTGTGAAAAATGAAATTTCAATGACATGTATGACTGTTGTCATAAAAAATATTCTCTAATTGTCCTACGAAGGCTAAACATGTTTTTGGATGTTTCTTGTTCATTACTTTCACCGGGTGCATACTTTCACCAATGCCCAAATAATATAGTGTATTCTGTCCCACTGCTGATAGGACCTTTACAAGTAACACTGAGGCTTTTCCTCAATGTATGATCATATCTATTTGTACCTAGCAGTGGGCCAACAGATTTTGGGAAAAAAAAAATGCTTTTCAAACTTTGAGCGCATGAAGTGACTTATTCTGTGCCGAGATCTCAGCTCCATGGCGAAGTGGGCACACAGCTTACTATGCCGACTTTTCCAAAATCCTGTGAAATGAGTAATGTCCTTGCATAGCGGTAACCTGATACAGAAATATGCTTGAGCCTCACGGTGCTGCCAGGTCCTCCCGAAGTGACCGGGAGAGCTGTAATGGTGCAGCAGCCTCAAATGCACTAGCAGGGGAGAGACGCTAATGGTAATGAAAGGGAGCAGGTGGGTTCGGCGGGGGTTGTTGTGACTGTGCGTGGAGGAAGGCCGAGCTGGGAGCAGGGCTGAGCTGCTCCCCGTTTAACCCCAGTGGAGCCATCGATCCACTGGGCCTCTCATCGGAGACAGGAAACCTGAAACGGGCTGCCTCATCGTCTGAACGGAGTCCTCCGTCGCGCGCCACTAAAGCCACTGGAACGTGCGCTCCCCAGGTCGGCTCCTGTCCGCAGCTGTTGATTTGTCATCCTCTTACGCAACGGGCTCGTCGCTCTGAACGTACGAGACCAGTGCGTTTTCCTGGCCCGTCGCGCGCACAAGCAGCCCCTGCCTGCTGATTGTTATGACAAAGCTGTGTGGTGGGGGGGGTCAATGTGAACTTTCCTACTGACTCCGTTTAGGCGGCCAGCCCCCCCTCCCATCCCCTTCACCTCTCAACACTCACAGTGGAAAACTCTGTGGGGTCCAGTATGATCTCCAGTTTCAGTGCGGCAGCGGGAGCCTGCCCTGGAACAGATGCCGCAGGGGTGGGTGACGCGCCCCCTGCGTCCTGAGGAGGACAGAGCGCGTCTGTGTGGTTCGGGGTGGGGGCCGGGGCAGGGGCGTCCTCATGGGGCGTGCTGACGGGTTGCCCTGTGTCCTGTGTGCTGTCGGCCGGGGGCTGCACCAACACAATCCCGAATTAAACCCATGCACCCTCAGGCGACTCTGCCTCGTTTTCAAGCGGAGCAGCCAAACACTCTGCCCTCCAACAGCGGCATCAACAACAACTACATCTACAACAACAACAACAACATTTCAAAACATAACAGCAGGGAACACAAACACCAACACCTCACCATAAAGGCATGCAAAGGGATGTCCAGTCAAACATCCCACGTACAATACTGATCAGAAAAAAAATGCAATAAAAAGGTCAGAGACACATACTTTACCTGTTTCATGAATGAAAAATCTCAACAAAGAAGGCAATGGAACACTGTCGTACTGTTTCTACTGCCATTCCCAAAGCATGTCTATATATACAGTGTCTTCACAGACTAGTTGAGCTCATTTGGTGGCCTGTCTTAGAAAAATCACATGCCACATGTGTAATCAATTCAAAAAATCTGATATTCCCGTGTCTGGTAGCATATCTATGAATCATGTGGAGCCAAGCACACAAACACAGATCCTGATAAAACAATCTCATATTACCATACGTTTTCACTTGAATAATTCATTGCCTGTTGTCTGTTGGATGATGTCAGCTTTCAAGATCGCACTCAGTACCATAATGATGTCACTCTTTTCCTCCACGGTGAGAAGGTGGCTCTGCTCCGTCTGTCCCATGCTGACATTCTGTGGGGTGGGGCCCGGCTGCTGTTGGTTCTCCTTGTCGCTGTCGGATTTGGGGCTGACGTTGGCCACCACAGGGGTGACCTTTGCCACCACAGCGGCGGACCGTGGGCGAGTAGGACGCCCACGCTGCACAATCTCCCAACCCTCAGCATCCTTCTTCCCTAACCACAGGAAGTAGGAGAAGTCATGCGTATGCTACTTCCACAACATCATACTATTCATTTATTAACTGTGAGAGACCCCCCCTTACCCAGGACTTAAAGAGTGGCAATACTGTAAAAAGTGTTACATGACTCCTGCCCGATTCCATTCATATGCATAACAAACATTCATTAACACACTGGGTCAGGGCTGGATCTTTCTTACACTATACATGCTGCATACCTATCAAGGAACACTGTCAAAAACTGACACTGTGACAAGGTTGGGAATCATTTTAATGCCTTTACTATATGCAAAGGTGTCTCATTTTGACACCACAAATCTCCTTAAGGATATAAATGCTATCTGTCTAATATGTGCCGACACTGTGGGATGATCACCTGGTTTCTCTCGGGGACAGAGAAGCAGGCCAGGCACAGGGGCCACCTGGCTGGAGCCCGGAGGGGGCTGAGAGGACTTGACTCTGTCTGCCCAGCTGGGCCCGGAATGGGAGAGTCGGGCCACTACCAGTGCGGGTGGGGGACCCCTAAGAGTGGAGAGCAGAGATAAATTACCCATACAGACGCACAGCAACACTGAGGCCTCTACAAAGGCAAATCACTGAAACACCACACACACAGGCAGCAGTACCTGGTTTATGCTATTTAATGTACATATGACTTACCCCACTCGGATGTTGGCTGATAGCACTAACAACACAAAACAGGAAATTCCTGGGGAAAGACACGGCCCCCTTTGAGACTTACCCCTGCTTTGGAGCTGTTTCGTCGTTTGTTTGGAACGCAAGACTTATTCGCCATTTGGCTGATATGAATTTCAACACTGGAAACAGGTCCACAGAAAAGGCAAAAGCCAGCAGCTGAGTGTGAACGGTTATGCTCAGCTGCTAAGAGTTTTTTCAAGATTTGAAAAATATAAAAATGAGAAGCACGGAAAAATATCTTTGCATTTACAGAGTCCTGCAAGCCAGTCACTGAGTGTCATACACATCACATGGCAAGACGGTAGTATCTTATACAGGAGTCACGTTTGCTGTTGCCATGCCGACTTCAGCAAAACCTTGCACTCCAGCCACCGGGAGAGAGTAAATGGTTATCATGGGTGACAGCACTCCAAGATGATCAATACCTATTTCCTGCGGTGTCGGATTACAGAGTAATGTACATATTGAACCAACGCTTCAGCAGTCTTTAACCACACTTTTATCTGAACCTCACAGTGTTTCTGTGTTCAAGGGGGAGACAATCCCAGGAAATCACATTAAACAAATGCTTTTTCTCTCAGAGATCGATTTCTCCTTTAACCACCGGGAGAGCGGATTCCACCAGGAAGAGCCAAGCAAATTAGGGCTTTCACATTTAACATCCACAAAGCATTTCTTTAATGGTTACTGTGCTTGTAATCTGGTTTGCAATTACACAGTTTTCTCAGTTTGAGCAGTACTAGTCTAAAAAAAAAAAAAAAAAATTAAAAATCATTAATTGGCAGCAACTGAGGAGCTGAGAAATTCTGTGCCTTTCCACATACCAGGCTTGGGTGGACTGCACTTCCCAGAATGCAGGCAGAAGTTAAAAGGTCAAGTTAAGTAATATATGAGTAAAATAACATTTTGTCCCAAGAACAGAGCCAACATGGAAAAGCTCCCATGATGTCTGCACAGGGCCTATCATCACAGCACAGTGTCTGAAGCAACTATGCAGACTCTTCTTTCAAAGTTCATATAGAGTCTAAGGACGGGGCATACCCAAAATTGAGGGATCTGCGAGCATTCGGTGATGGGATGATTCGGTCAGCGGAGGGACTGGGCTTCACATGACGTCCTGGGGACATCTTACGCACTTCCCAGGCCAGAGAGGTTGGTCTGAAATTAAGTTTAAAGAACGAATACAATTAGATAAAAATAAACCTGACATGATAGTAAGAGTCTTTGTACTATAGTATATAGCTCTATCGTACTACAGTATTCTGATTAGGCTTGATACTATGGTAAGTGTGATATTTTCAACAGCACCTCCCTCACTGAGTTTCTGTCTAAAGAATGACAACAATATTCCTAAATTAGATAGATATGAATGAAAATTGATAAATGATTGCCTATAAAACAAGGGGAAAATTCAATTTTACAGCCAATATGACAAATAAGGTGGCTACATTGGGTGCCATTCTAGTTTTAGACATGTAGGGGTCATCAAATGGTAGCTTGGCATAGTGGGCAGGAAACAAAATGTGCAACAAGGTTGCAGGGTTGAAACCCAGATGGGGGCATTGCGCAAGACCTTTAAATAAATATGCAGGTGCATAACTGGCTAATTTGTATCCCACAGATGAATTCAATAGTGCATACCTTCACCATCCACATCATTTTTCATAGCTCTAAAAGTGCTTTTTTTTAGGAATTACTTTCTGTACTTTCCTACATTGTTGGAATTGATATGAATCAATGTCTATAATTAAATCAAAACCATTTTTTTAGATTATAAAATTCTTCTTTTGGGAAACAAAACTGAATTCACATATGGCTCCGGTACATGAATCAATGTACCAGAGCCATATGTGGGGCAACTTAAAAGCTTGGATTTTTATGCTTCAATCAATTTATGGGTGTAGTGGTCCTTCAGTTTAAGAGAAGCCAATAAACTGGTGAATCACACTGAATTATGGCTATCCCCACTGACCAGGATTAGATGAGATGATATTCAACCATGTCAGACTTGACTCAGCTGGATCTACAGTTTGACCAGGTCTGACACAGGGAACCATTAGAAGATTCTACCTGTTTTGGGCATCAGTTTTCTCCAGTTTTTCCTGAAGCTGAATCCAGTCGATCAGTGCCTTAAAGTCCCGGACATAATTGTTCAGCATCATTAGCACCTCCTGGGGCAACACACAAACATTTCAGACACAGAAGGGCATTTCAGTATAGCGGTCAGTAATCATTACATCCATTTCATATGGAAGTGAAAATGCAAAACAGGACCACATAGTTAGACACAGCAGAGCAACTGAATGATAACTTCTCAACTTCTCAACCATGGCAAGCCACAAATGCAGCAACTTCAGACAAGGAACAAACGAAATTAAGGAAGTGGGGAGAACAGACAGGGAAGGGTAAGACAAATCTCTGTGAACAGGAATGTTGATGTTTGACAGGTGGGAGATATGCCCATTTAGAGCTGGTCACAATCAGCAATGACGATCTTGGCTTTGGTCTGGCCACCAGAGCTGCCGAAAGACTCCACTTTCTTCACAACTTCTCAGCTCACAGGACGGGCAATAACACCTTGGTTACTAAAGTCAGCTCTGCATTCCTGCATTCGTAAAAGCAGAGCAGTCTTTTACCATCCAAAAGCTTCTTTTGCCCTGGAAAAGTAAGACTGCGGATTTGCGCTTGAAAGTAATGGCAGAGTAGAGGGTTCCTGGGATAGGACTGTGGGAGGGGAATGGGTTAGCACCCCTTCCAGGCCCCTACTTACTGCCACCCTCCCATTTCCAGGCTGACAGTGGGGTGTAATGTGTGCCCACTCTCCCCTCTCACACTCCACGAGGAAATCAAGGTGATTTCAGTGTACAGCCTGAGATGGAGGCCCTGCACAAAGCCGGTAAAAGCCCTGCACCTCCCGAAACCCTCCTCCCCTGGATCTACTGCCCTTCAGATAAACACTGAAATCAATCATCCCAGGCTGAAATGAGTTCTTTAAAAATGCACTACAGAGGTCTATCTCTGAAACACCCAATCAGACCCAGGACAATAACAAAATAATGAAATTTAATTAAGTAAAACAAAAAATAAAACAAAACTATAACAATAATGAATCACAATCAGTTAAACTGAATGGGTGGACACATTAAAATAATTGGCAAACTATAAAAGAGATCATGAATGATGAAGACAGCTATCATTTGGATCACTTTCAGTCACAGCTGTGACTCAAACCAATGGAAATCTGTTACTGCCACCTGTCTACAAACCAGAAGGTATACAATTTAAAAATGGGAAATGAAATTCTCAAAAAGCTCACTGCCAAGGTTAACAAAAAAGATGATATGGAATTAGAACAGTAATTTCTGCTTCCTATGAGTGCTACAGTAGTTAGCCAAGTACCTGGTTAGCAGTATTGAATGATGTGATGCTTTGATTGCTTCAAAAATGACAGCAAAAATGTATTAAAAAGAGAGCTTGAATGTTATCACTTTCTTTTCGTGTGACTTGTGACAAAATGATTCATGTTAGTCATTATTTGATTCTATCAAATAATCACAAATTATCACAAACGAAATAAGGGCTAAACGATGGGAAAGGCATTATTATTTGTGGCAAAGGCACACCTCAACACTGTACTCCAAGCGAGTGCTGTCAACTTGGCAGAGAGACCGGCCTGATATCCCCAGTTTCGTGCCCCGTCACCCCCCCGCCCACCCCCCACTCTGAACCCTATAGAAAAGCTGAAAGGTAGAGAATAGCCCTGAGTGAGCAGGAACAATAGCACTGCCCTCCCCAGCTAATGGCCCTATTTGAAGGGAATGTCCGGGACAGCCCAGAGCAGGGCCTTTATCAAGCTCCAATCGCGGGGCACTCTGGAGCACCTGTAACCTGAGCCCCGCGCCACCAAAAGGAAAACACAAACAAGACAAGCAGCTGGACTGGTGCTGGCAGAGTCACTGGTGCGCGTCCCACTGTTCCCTCAGCCATGAAGGCACTTCTGTTCAAGCGGGACGGGGTGAGGGGGACAGAGGCCCCTCAGAGAGCACTCCCCCCACCCCCCCACCCCAGCACCCCCCCCACCCGCCCCACTGATCACTGCATCTCGAGGTGCAGCTAAAATTACCAATTAGTTTACCAATTGGCTGCGACGAATTCGATTGGTTGGTAATTAATTCTAGTTACTGGCGCGTAGAGCAGGACGGATGGCGCCATCCCTTTGTCCTACTGACACACAATCCAGGGCAGCCGAGCCCTGGGGGAGCGGCGGACATCGATACAGCCCGAGGCTCAGCTCCTCACCACACTGGCAGCCCCACTCCACACTCTGCGCAGCCCAGAGAGGGAGAGAACGAAACCTCAGCCGCCTGAGAAGGTGCTGACCACTAACAGGCAAAGCTAGGAACCTGAGGTTTCTCCTCCATCTCCATCTCCCTCTCCCTCTCCCTCACACATACACACACACACACGTATATGTATACTGACACACACACACACACACACACACACACACACTACATTACAGCACATTCACATTCTTAGCCAGTGCAACTTCTACACAAGTAGATATATTTTCCCACATGCATGTATGCATGCATCTACACATGCATGTACACGGAATAATACAAGCGTACACATACAGGTTTGCACACACATATGGATGTGCATGCAGACACATGCACACATGTGAATGCACATGTTCTCTCTCTCTCACACACACACACAGCAAGCAGTTAGTGTGGGAGGGAACAGTGTAGCTCTACAGAGAGGTCACATGGCTCATTGATACCGCCCAAGCTGAAGGTCATGGAGAGTGTAGAGAGCTGGATCGATCCCATCAGGATATACAAAAATAAACAGCCATTTGCTTTTTCCACCCCAGACTGAGACAAACCACTTAAACCATTTATTCTTATGAAAAATCTCTCTGTGCATTGAACTTGATAGTACCTATACTTACGGATGATTACAAACAATTGAAACAAATATTGATGAAGATACAGTGTGGCTGCTATTGTTATCACTTCCACTAAAGACTTGTTGACTACAACTTGCCTCTGCACATGCTACATTACATAGCATTGTTTTTCTCCATGAGACAAAATGCCCATAAAAGGAGGGGGGTGTGTCAGCAGGGAAGGTCCCAGTGATTTCCTTAATGCAGAGCCCTCTGGGAGAACAGACTGCCTCAGATCTCATCCCCAGTGGCAAAGACAGCTTGTGAAACAGACACGGCAGATTTATTAGACACGTGAAGGGAGTGGTAATTGGGAGTAAAGCTCTACGGTGCTTTTAGTTAATAGACAAGTCAACCAGTGAGGGATGTGTCAGGCAGCACCAGAGCTTATTAGGAGCTGGTTAACAGGACAGCCCCAGCGGTGTTTGCTCAACTGGTTATGGATGTCTCTGCTGGAGAACTCTACAGTAATGCCGCCTACACTGCATGTGTACCAAGCACACACTTGGTCCCAAGAAATTAATTCAGCCAAACAGGATTTCTGACCTGGCTGCATTTCCTCCATCATGACAGATAAGTGGTTTTGTTGAGAGCCCTTGACAGAAATTGCAAAGACAGACTGCACACCTCAACAAGACCCAAGCTCTGTGCAATTCATTTTATGCACCACAAACCATAACTAAACAAAAGACAATCCAGACCAAAGGTGAATGAGTTATGGAGGAAAGTGTAACAGTTCATGAAATTCAGCAAAATCCATGTTGTTTATTAATTCACAAAATTTATTTTCAACTCATTCAATCTTATCACAATCTTGTTTACAGACGTTTCAGGCAATGTGCAAAGTGACGTGTTTTTCATGAATTTCACTTGCTAAGAACTGATAACGGTCCAGTTGTTTCTTAACACTCATGTTTAAACCAATGAAAAAGGCTCAACTCCTACAAAAGTATGATGTGCCATAAATCAGAGCTCAGGGGAAGAAACCAATGATAAGAACTAATTAGGCCTTTGGGCTGCGGGTTAAAGAGGTTTCGGTGTTATTAAAATAAAACCATAAATCAGCATCCTCGCCACAATTCCAGCGTAAAAAGGCAAATGGATCCAAGCAAATAGAGCACTTGTTTTGACAGATTGCCTACCATTTCTCTGGAGACAGCCAAACAGACCCTCACTCCTTTCACTCACTCAATAACGAATGAAGCAGCAACTGCTTTTTAGAACGTCTATATAATCAAACATGATAAAGCTGGGGATAACTATAAATCACACCTCTCATCCGAAAAGCTGCTAAAGATAGCAAAGCTAAAAAAGCCAGTGAAGATGAAGTGATGCATGCCCTGAATCCTGAGGATAATGTTTAACTGAGGTCTGTGCTCCCAGTGAGAAAGGATCTTAGGGAAGTGATGGATCGCTGGGTAAAGGCACTGTAAAAAGCTGAAGCTCTGTTGTGGCAGACCTCAGACAGATATTGTTTGTGTTTTCATGTGCTGCTGTGTGGTGCGCACCACGCAGAAATTTATGAAACTCCAGGGTGTCGTCAGCGGGCGGAACCAGAGCGCTCTGTTGCGCCCTGGTCTGATTCCTCCATTTATCACAGACTCCATTAGCCTACAGTGCAAGGGTGCGGTGCGGGCAGCGTAGGGTGCATTTGTGGTCAGGGTGGAAGGCGCTGGAGACGCGGGGCCATTAGCATGGGGTACTGCCCGAGGCGTAACCCAAGCGCCGGAGGGGTGAAAGGAGGAGGAGGAGGAGGAGGAGGAGGAGGGGGAGATCCTCTTACACGGCCCTGATGTCTGTAGTCTGACCGCAAGCCTCCTCCCTGCAGCGCCGACCGCAAGCCGCCAACAGGACTGCACTCAGCGTTATCCTGCATGACACACCGATCGATCGATGCACATGCACACGCCACCGCTGCACCACAGAAATCAGATGGTCATATACATATATAGCTGCCTCAGAGAAAACAAACAAGCTGGATTTCAACAACCCACTGCCTCTCTCCCTGGGGTATGGGCTACACTGCACCTCAGGATAACCCCCCCGCACTCAACTGAATAATACGAGCTCAAGTCACAGTTCCACTATAAAAAATATACACTGCACAGCATGTGTAACGATTACTGATAGAAGAATCAACTGCACACAGTGATAAAAAGCACTGAAACTGAATCATTTCACACTAATATCTGTTTCAGATTCTTTATTTGTAAGAATTATTTTGGACACAATAAATAATATGATAATCAAGTGTAATGGTGCATCATAAGCTAAAAAAGTCAAAAGCCACTAGTACAGTGAATGCCATACTAAGTGTAGCACCTAGAATATTTTAAGTTGTGCATCTTACCTAAAACCTCTCCATATAGCATCAAATAAGAGAAAAATATTGTTTAAATAATAGTGTAGTATTTTCATTAACCTATAATTCCAGTTATCAACTGCTTGTAAGCATCCAATTACCCTTATAAGCAGAATGCACTGCGATATTGCTGAAGATAATATGTGGAGTAACCCTCTAATCTCTAATTTGCTTTATATTATTTATGGCATTGGTTAATCAATATGTGCTGAGAGAGTGATGACTATAGCTGGAGAGCCCAGAGGAATAGTCATGCAGTGGGCTGTTCTGGCCAGGTGTAACCCAATGACATGCATGCATGCATGCATGGCAGAACCAATACAGGAAGTTCCATGCATTGAACACAGCACCTGAACTACCTGGATTGCACATCCAGCAGTGGATAACATGCAAACAGGCTGCTGTGTAAGTTGCCCTGAATAAGGGGCATGTGCTGAGTAAAAGTAAGGTGCAGACATAAAAATCAGTCAGTAATGCTGCACAGAGACACAGAAGTCACAGCCCTGACTGGTTTCACAGATTACCGACAGCTCTGTTCTGCACGGACACACACATACACACACACACACACACGGCAGTGAAATGTTCCCACGCTTGATGAGTCTGACCTGCGTACCTGCTTGGGCCCTTGGCGACTTCACTACGTGAAACAATCAAGTTACATTTAACAATAAAAGCTGTAGCCCAGTGCTCTCCACTCCAAAAACAGACACACACACCCAGGGCCTACAACCACCAGAGGGAAACTGATTCACTGAAACACTGCCAAGAAGAGGCTCTCTCACCTCAGAAAGATGAACTGCATTGTTGAGGCCTGTTAAGCCCTACGTCCCCCACAGCTCCCCTACCACCCTCTCAGCCTGGACGACCACAAACAGACCTTCTCTCCTCACCTTTCAGCACCCCCCCTACACACACACACTCATACACACTGTTTACACACTGTCATCAATCTCCCCCCTCCTCCAGGACGGCTGGGGAGCACCCAGTGGTAATTCTCTCACCGGGACGCCTTCAAAGCTTCCTCTGACACAAACCAGAAAACAAAAGGAATGTGCAAAGGGGAAAAAAACACAACAGGAAAAAAAAAATCTCAATAGCACCATCTACTGTTCAGCAAAAATGCTTCATGTCCTATGCCAGGTCCAAGGCTTGCATCGGCTACACTACAAGACTCAGAATCCATTAGCATCATATACTGAAAAGGCACAACACCAACATGCATATACCTATCACATTGTCTGGTGGCTACGTCAGGCTTTAACACTGGTGTCGTCTCTCCTCCTGGGAGCAGGGGAGGTTAGTGACCCTGTTTACTTTGAGAGGTCAAGTTTACATTCCTTTAGTGTTACCTGAGCGCTGGATTTCTTTCAGGACTGGCAGCTCACATGATGTTAGTGAGGTACACCCTGGGGATGAGGGTGAGGGGTGCTGACAGATGCCTCCAACAGCATTCTCACAGGTGGCACAGGTCTAGCCAGGCCAGGCTAAGGTCTTACCTTGCACTCCACCACACTCTGGTCCGATTCGCATGTCACGTAAATCTCATCCACCGCCCGGCGGAGGTTATCGAAGAGGAAGGCCCAGTAGCGCGCCCTCAGGTCCACCTTGCGTGGCTGTCTTGCCTTGGTGGGGCTCTTCTCTGTGTTCTTATCAAGCAAGGAAAGCAGAGTGAGAACAGATACTTTCAGCATAACAGTGCCTAAACTATACTACAGCCACTTTATCCTATAGGGTAGTGACGAGATTTAGCACCTAAGGGACAGGATTATAACTAGGAACCTGCAAGCTCAAATCCTGGGTGGGGCACTGCTTTTGAATCCTTGTAATGAACCTGAGTTGCTTCCACAAACATCGAGCTGTTAAAGGGATAAATGTAAAAAGTCACCCTGCACAGGACAACCGCAACATCATCCATCATTTGGCCCAATTTCACTTCAGAAAGGAAGAAAGTGTCTTTGTCCTGAGCTGCTCTGTAGAAGTCCTCCACTGGCTGGCACTGTGTTTCAGAGTAGACACAGAGAAACAGGCTGTGGGCTGCACTGGGAGATATGATGACTTATTGAAGCCAGGTAACCAAGTCTGAACCAGCTCGCAGGGTAGGTATATTCCCAATATACAAGCCGGGATAAAACAGGTGCACAACACACTGGACAAAAGGGTGTTATTTTAGGAGTTCAATGCCTAATGGGCTTATATTTATGTTAAAATAAACAAAAATCCATGTTTTTTTCCTGAAACACCAAAGCTATTAGAAGAAAACAACTGACTTGGAAAGGATGAAAACCTTCAGGCTGCAACTGGGTGAGCTATGAGGAGTTTGTGAGTGGGGTGAAGGAGTCACCAGACCAGTCCACCAGCAGGGGGAGCTATGGCTGAGTCTCCCAGCAGGCTGTCAGGAGCCTGCCACTACCATACACCAACATGCCTGTCGATTTTCTCACCTACTTTTCTACTCTGACAGGCTACGCTGTCCCCCAAGTGACCACCATGATCACTAAACAAATGTAGTTATACACATGTGCAATTCGCTGAAATAAGTTCTGATAAATTGTTTTTACAATAGACTGCAAAACAGTATACCATGTGGTGTAGAGCAGTGTGGTTCTGCTCATGTTACACTGGTAATCTCTCAGGACAGGCTGTGATGTGCAGAATCCCCATGAGTACCACATTGGAATAGCACTGAAGACACATTCAATCTGAATTTGGATAAAAGTGACCCTCAATCCCTCTTTCTGCATCTAGCTCCCCCTCGCCATTGCTTACTTTATGCATCTTTTTCCCTCTCTCTACTTTTCGGTGTGTCTTCCTCTTAGTGTCTGTGTGAATGACTCCTTTCTCAGTCTCTAACTCTGCCTCTTGCTCACTCACTCTCTCCAGCTGGTGGTTTTCACTTGCATTGTACCAGTAACTCCTGATCATCTCACTGAAAGCTCGAGCACCACACTGCAGCCCACACATAATTATCCATCAATCTGTCAGGACAGGAACAGGTTTGCACTAATGAGCTCAGTGCTTGCTGCACTCCAGCATTCACCCAGCATTCAGGGGGTCAGCATGCACACACGCACTTACTCACACACTAATAATCTCACAAGCGTACAGCACTGAAGCCATCAAATAAGGACCGAAATTTCAAGAGACCACATGAAAAAGCCAATAAACCCTTTGAAGCCCTAAGATTCACTAATGTACAAGACTCTGGGAGCCAGCTCTGGACAGAAAATGCCTGGGTAATGGAGAGGCCCACCACTTGTGCCACTCAGAGGACCCTACACCCGCCTTTGGGATTGGACCCTGACCACAAGCCTGATTCACAGGGTTCCACTATCCATTAGTGGCCTCAGGTGAGGTCACATGACCCCACTGCAGTGACATCACCTACATCAGCATAAACTGCCGAGCTGAAATCAGAATCATTATCATCATCAATACCATCCATAACTCCACGATCAGTTGTCAAGGTTAAAGTTATGTATTGTCATTACTGACAACTTGCATAGCTTACATGTATTATGTAACATTTCAGGTTATGTGCCTTGATAGAGGATATGACAGCAAAAGCACAGAGCACTATCAATAATTCTGTATATTGCAAGGGTCTATCCATGCATAACCTGTAGTACTCAACAATCATTCTGATGGACAATAGAAAGCGAAATCACTATTGTCTGAAGACGCCTGCTCAGAAAGTATTTAGATTTTCTCACTTCCTGTTGCCTGCAGCGGTGTGCATTTATGCTCACAAACAATCAATTGTTATGGATCCCTAGGACCATGTGCTCCTTTAATGGATTCAACAACCATGCTTTGCTAGAGAGGCCATGCTGTGCTTAACACTGAGAACACTTCAGGACCTGAACATAGTCCACTGGTTACCAGCACTGGTCCAGACTAATTACACATAATCAACACACTTGATTACATGTCTGCATTACTGATATCTTTAAGGAGCTCAAATGAAGAAGAAATAAGTTCAAACATGCCATGTCTGTAACAAGAAACTGCCAATGTTCCAGTGATTTCAAATCCAGATAAGCATTCAATTAACAGCTCAATCAAGGGCAATCAAATGAGAGCTCAGCTGGAGCAAAAAACAGCATAAACAGCGTGGCCCCAGGACCAGGGTAAGTAAACACTGAAGTCTTTGTTTCTGGTTAAGTGCAGATAGGTTCAACCCTGAGGGTTGAGGACACAGGCAGTGTTAAGGTAAACTAAAGAGGTCTCTGCTTCCCTCTGCTGGTCAGATATCAGAATCACAAGCCTTATTAGACCTTGGAGTTTGAGATGTTATCACACTAATCAAACAGAGCATCAGCTGCAAGACAGATGAGTAAATTCACAATCACACTGACTGATATTAATGTATATCAGTATATTTATTTAGGATTTATCCTCTTCCAACAGGTACTGCGGATGGAAGGAAGTACACACCTGTTTTTTGTTCCTGTGTGGTCCTGAGTTGATCCTCTGTGACCTTGGACTGGCATTAGAGTGTGGCTTGGACTTCCCTAAGAAGGAAAGTTTCCATTCAGCGTTTATAAACAGGCAAACCCTTTCAATGCAGGCATAGATTCAGAGAGAAAAGGCAAGCTAACATTGTCAAAAAGCAGCAATTGAAAGGAGACAGCAAAAAAGAGGTAAGGTACAGGGAAATGACATAGATGTAAGTAATAAATTGTTTGTTTCATGTAAGTAATAAAGTAATACATAAATAATATAAGTGTGTGTGCACGTGTGTGCTCTGATAAAGCACACAAACAGAAATTTGACAGAGAGAGAGGGTAAGAGTGGACAGAGTAAAGGAGTCAGACAGAAAGAGACAGAAGAATGAAATACTGACAGAATAACCTTGCGTTCACACCGACAGCAACAACAAGCGACAAAGCGGCCAGAAGTCATTCATCTCCAATGGTCGCTGGGCTATACTGAGCAACATGGTGCGGCGACATTTGCAACTTCAGTCAAGCGACGGTCGGTCAGAGGGCAGATGCGTTCCTCTTATATTCTTTCCCTGTGAAATGTTTTCTTAAACTTTAGTTCCTATATTAGCATTTTAGTTCCCATAGCCGACATGGAGGAGAAACTACTGATTGCAGCTGTTGCTGGCTTTCCTGTCCTGTACGATGCATCCCTGTCCATTTTACAAAAAAATGATGCATGGAGGCAGATTTCCAAGATTGTTGGGATGAGTGGTGAGGTTTAATCAAGTGAATGGCAAATTTAAGCAGTTGTCAATGATGCTATCTAAAATTCCTCATGAACAGTACATATAAGCAAGATCACACTATTTGTGGGAAAATAAATTCCCTCCAAAACATGCTTTTCAGCGGGAATGCACCTAATTTGTGGGTTGACGCATATATTGGGCGATATACACTGGGGTCCAAAATTATTGGGGCACTCACTTTTTTTTCTGAAAACCCACAATATTTTTGCTGCATATTCCATCAGACATTGGGAAAGTCATATTTATGTCAATGTCAATTTCAGCTTCATCTTCTGTGACCATGTTCCAACCTTGTTAGGTTTATATAGGCTTTAGTATGAGTGTTCAATTAGGGGGCAGGGCAACATTCAATCAGACCTAATTGAAGTGATGGTCATTTTTGTTCACTTGTCTGCACTCAGTAAGTATGTAGGTACCTTTTAAAATTAAGTTAATGTCATTGAATTGTCAGTTTGTTTGGCAGAATTAATGTCATACATATTATTAAAATGTTGGAAATAGGGTAGTCATCAGGCAATCGTGTGCCAACCACATAAAGAGATGTTTTGAAAATGTTAATAGTTGCCAAAACATGTAACTGTTTTCGCCACACCATAAATTAGGCTTGAGTGATAAAACTAATAGCTACATGGACACATCCACACTTATTCACAAAATGCCCAGGTGTCCCAATAATTTTGGACCCTAGTGTATTAATAGACCTGCCTTTAAGAAAATGCAAACATACAACTCCATGATGAATACAGCAAAGACGATTTAAATATAACATATAAATATAATATAACATATTATACATATTTATAATATGTATAATACATATTTAAAAATATGTAATAATATAAATGTATTATACATATACAAAATGTATAATACAAATTTATAATATATATTAGTATACACAATATGTACTGCGTATACATAATATGTATTAGTACACACATTTATTAGAAACTTGATGCATCTCCTGTCAATACATTTGTAGCCCACTTCCTCAAAACTACATTAGCAACGCCCACAAGCTGGCTGCAGCAAGCGACAGTGACACAGCGACTTGGCGACATATAGCGACAAAGTCACTGCCGATGTGAGTTCAGGGTAAGAGAGACAGAGAGACAAAGAGTTGCAGTTAGATTTAATATTGTTTATATTATTGCTTTCGCAACACTGCTTTTGTTTGTCTTGCCCGTAAAGCACCATTCAATTTAATTGAACTGTGCTGAGCTGACTTCACAGATGAGAGAGAGAGAGAGAGAGAGGAGGTGGTGACAGAGAACAGCACACTTAAGCATCCCTATACCATAGGTCAAAGAGACAGCAGCTTGTTATCTGCATCCAACATACACTCAGCATCAGATAAGCAGATTACACTGGCACAATGTCAAAAGAGCCTTAATCAACATGATCAGGATGGGAGCTCTAAAAGACTCATCCTGTGAAAAGAAGAGGGAAAACTAGTGAGAAAGGTCCAACTGTTGTGAATTTGGTTCAGAATTTGCTTATTACATGCCTGTTTTTCACTTGTGAGGAGAAATCACCTTTAGGCCTTTGAATAAGAGAAATGTTTTGAGAGAGATGTTTAAATTTTAAAGAGTGGGGTCAGCTGTATATACATTGTCTGGGTGTGATCTTGCCATGGACCTTCTGATGCCTTGGAGAGGGACAGAGGTATTGCAGCAAGGCTGGAAACCAATGAACCATGGAGAACAGTGATGTATGGCTGAGTGTACGATCACTAAAGTATAGTATGTGGTGCAGGTCTCCATTCTCCACATTCCCAGAGGGCAAAGTAATGAATGACAAATAACTATTTGCACCTTCAGGAACTAATGATACATTTGAGAGAAAGTAAATAAGAGATAAATCTCATCTGCATAGTGGTAAGAAAATATTTCTATGTTTTCAATCAAAAGCTTGTTAATCTTTGCATGGTGTGGAAATCAGACACCATGTCCACACTGATCTGCAATCAGACACATTGTCAAAGTCAAATGAACTCACAGCCCTCAAATGCCATCTTGGGTACTGCTCTGTATAATAAAATAAGCTGCATTCTGAGATGTCTTTGGAAACACAAAAACTGATTGCTCTCCTGTTTATGAGCATAAGTATATAAGTATGTGTAAGCATAAAGCACTTTAACGCTTCATCTTTGACGTGCTGGTTTCTGAAAAGGCACTGAAACTCTTGCAGGACCTACTTTGCCATTTCCTCACATTAAACCTCCTACTTAAGGTTTTTCAAACTCACAGCACCACATATATCCTTTGTGAGTAGAGCTTTCTCCAGTCAGCCTCTTTTTAGCAGGTTTAACACTAATAATACTGAACTTATCCAGCCTTCCTCATCCCCACCCCCATCCCCAACATTTCATTCATTGACATCTCTTTGGTATGAAAGACATTGATCCTCCAGTCACATTGATTTTGCTCCAAATCTGGCTGTGTAACCTGACCGTGGACAACCCAAGGGCAGGACTGACATTCTCCCCCTCCCAAGCCATTAGATGCCCTTGCCATCATCTACCTGGTCATGTCACTCTCACTAAACACAAGGTATGAGGGATGGAAAATTACAGCATCTGTGCACAACGCTCCATCCCATGAGGCAGCATGCAGAGGTACTCCTGCACTTCACACGTGTGATCGAGTGAAATCAGAAAGGTTGATCTACTTTGTGTGTGTGTATGTATATGGTCATTCAGTTTCACTTGCAAGCATGGGTTAAATACACATCAGTAAACATACCTTCAAATACAGCCCACTGAAAACACACATGGTTGAGACATTTGATTTCTGTTGTGTCACTGGTTAATTAACTACCCATTCTGCAGAGATTAGCCAGGTAATCACATCAATACAGCCCTAAAACTGCTGTACTCAAGCAAGCTCTCTGCTCTTGTGCAAGAGCAGAACGATGTCGCAGTTGGTAGTATAGCTGCAACACCATGATAGATTGATGTTTGTTTACGGGGAGAGAGCGCTCACCATCCTCCTCCTTGCTCTCCACGGGCACGCTCCAGGCGATGAGATTCCGTGCAGCACGGCCCTCCTCGGCCACAATCTTCCTCACCTTGTCCTGGCTGGTGGAACGCTGGAAGGAGGCCTGGAGAGAAAGCATGGCATTCTATCACATAGGCTGCAGCTCTGTGTGACACCAGTGAATCAGGACACAGACTGGTAGGGGGCCGCGGCACTGAAGCACTCTGCCACACCACAGCATCGCTTCAGCCCAGCTCCGCTAAGGAAGAACAGGCTACTTCCACCTGTTGTGTGAAGGCTGTGTATCCACACACTGCAGTTAGCTTGTCAAGAGTGATAAACAGCACCGGTGACACAGACAGTGCAGTTAGTCTGACAACTGTACACACAGACACACACAAACAGTTAATGACACAAGAGCACTCCAAGTTACTACTCAAGCCAAACCATTACACAGCAATTATGACAGAAGTTCTGCAGTGGCTTTCTCAGTATAGTTGTAATGCGCAAAGTGAACACTCACTGATAAACTGACATGAATTAATAACCACAATTCATATTTGCTTTGTGCAGGTCTAGCTAGTACGCCTGGCACTACATTCTGTAACAAAATGTTGTGTGTGAAGAAACTGTAGTAAGAGCTAAAGCAAAAATCAGAACCACATTCACACTGCATATGTACAAAGTTAACCTGCATTCATCGCTCCCCCTTCAGAACTTCATTAGTGACAGGTTAGGACCAGCAATATGAATAGCAAACAATAACATAACGAAACACAACAACAAAGTATTCAAATATGTTTCAGTTTTTTTTTTTATTATTTTGCTCACAAGTTGCCCTCATCCAGAGCAACTTACAAACCTCAAATGCGATTCATTTGTACAGCTGTATACTTTTACTGAGGCAATTCAGGTTGAACACCATACACAGGTGTAAAACAGCAGTACCCCACCTGGGAATCAAACCACTCAACCTCCGTGTTACAAGTCCAGCTCCTTACCACTAGTCCCCACTACAGCCCCTGTTATAATGTCCCACATCGGACAAATGTCCTGACATCACAGAATCCCAGAGGTGTGTCTTAGCAGAATGGAGAGGATTTGCTTCATCACACAGCTGCAGAATGTATGACATGGATGCTAGTGATCCTTCAGTGCAGTTACCATTCTGTCACACCCAAGCTCACTGTCCAATCACACCAAACTACAGAGCAATCATACTGCATAAAAACATGCTGGATCCATGGAATCACTATAAGTGTAATTCAGCACAGGACAATGGCCTTCGTTCCTGGACACACTTTTTTCATCATAATTATCATAACTAAAATCCCTCCTTTGATTATAGAGTGCAGCTGTTTTCTGTTTGTGCTTTAAAGGTCATAACAAGGTCCACTACACTTAGCAGTAAGCAAAACACAGTGAAAGCAATGAAGAAATATTAACCACAGCAGGAAGCAAACAGAGTGTAACTATCAGTATTTCTAAAATGGGTGTAACAAATGAGCATTGCATTGAGTGAGAATGTTGTGTCCCAAATATAATGATAGGCAAAAATAATGGAAACACCAAATGAAAAACAATTTGTATTTTGAAGAAACTAAATCAGTTTAAAAAGATACTGTCAACACTAATGATCAATATGTTTCTGCTATGAAACACATTTTAAAATTAACACTTTAATATGTGAGGTTATAAAGCAACATGGGATTTAACAGATTTTTCAGTTAAAAAAAAATCTGGTGTCCAAACTGCAGGTGTCCCACTTGCAAAAATGGCAAAATTATTTAATGTGTACAGGGGAAAAGTGCTGAAAATCATGATGGCATATGTCAAACAAGGAAAACGGCATCAGGAAAGAGGAACAGTGGTCACAATTCGAAGCTCAAGGGATAGATGGACACTTTACAAGATAGTTACTAAAAAACCCAAAACAGCTTCAAAAGTTACCACAGAACTGAATCTACTCCTCCATGACCTAGTCTCAACAAACACTCAAACACTGCACAAAACCTGGATATCCCATTACAATCCTTTCCCACAAACCTGCACACTAGCATTCCAAGAAGGAGCAAACCTGTCCTGAAAGCAGAGGATGACCAAATTCCTTATCAGTTGATAAATACAGTACTCAGATTGTTTAGTGTTTCCATCACTGTCTGCACGAGTAAACATTTTAAACAAGACAGATTTTAAACTGCACTGTCAGTATGCATTGTGCAGTATGCAACATGCAACAGTGCATCTGTTATTGAATCCAGAAGGTACTTCTCCCCCACTAGAACTGACATCAGACTGATTACATGATGTTATCAGCTGCCACCTCTCTCTAACAAACACACACATCCAGAAATTCCACAGCCATACTTTGTTCTAGGCACTGATTTCCATATTTAGCACCTTGTGTAGTTAATATAGTGGGACAGATAGATGTAGTGCTTGGGAGTCTCTAATCAGAATGTTGCAAATTTGCTTCCCTGGTAGGGCACTGTCAGTGAACCTAGAAGCAAGACACTTGTGTGACACTGAACTTCTTTGGTAAATACTGTTCAGTATAAATGTGTCAACATGTGTAAGTGCCCAAGCTGCCCTGGATAAGGGGACATGCTAAGCAAACAAATAATGTTGCTCCTGCAATGTCATGTGACCACTGTCAACTGTCATCCATCACTGGTATGCCTGGGAGCATGGAGGAATGTCTTTGCAAAGCTAATTTATGCTGCAGATACAACCACTTGAAACCTGCACCCACAGGCCTGAAAATAACATGTTTTCTGGCAAAAGATTAAGGAACGGTAACAATGCTCAAAGCAAATTCTTTCAGTAATGCCGCCTGCAGCCTTTTCTGAAGCCACACCAAGCTGCATCTCAGTTTGTTTTCTTTTTTAAATCACCGCGCCTTGCATCACAATCATTCATCAAAGAGTTAAATGTCAGCCTCTTTGAAGCCATGCCTCCTTGCTTCCAGAACAAATGCTCATAATGTTTCATTGGAACTAGATATCCAGAAACAGCACACACTGTCCTAGCGTGCTCCCACTCTATGCCCTGCAGCTTAATATATACACAACTGACCTACTTTTAAAGAGCAAGATAGCATCCTAAGATATAACGGCAGCCTCTTAAGAGAAAAATAGGGACAATGAAGATAGTGTGATGAGGTTCCAGAACAATGAGGGGAAATGACACAACATAGAGACAAGCATGGGCTCAAACCCCGCCGATCTGCACACTGAAAGTAAATATTTACTCTTGGTTTCTGAAGCTTTGGCAGCCAATCAAATGGCAGACTGTAAGGAGCGGGGTCCACTCCAGAGACCGATGCCTAGTAATGCAGGCTTGGCTTGGTTGAACACGGCCGCACTGGATTATGGAAAGGCTCCCTGATCCACTTAATGAGCTGCAGGCCTCCGCCACCTGTCTCACGCCGTAGGAGCCGAGCGTGTCTTTCCCCCCTGCACCCCTTTCCTGTCCTGTAAGGAGAGCGCACTCGGCTGTCAACACTCCACAGCCCAGCCCTTTCAGGAACAGCACAAAGCCATGCATTGTGAAGCAGCCCCTCTGTCACACGGTCTGCAGGGGTACTGTCCATAATCACGCCGGCTACCAGAAGGCCCCCGAGGCATGCAGGAGAGAGATTAGAGGCTACGTACAGAGTAGAAGCAGAGCCTGCGTGAAGGTTCCTCCTCCTTCTCCGGGCCCGACATACTTCTGCAGTTCCGACTTCAGGCAACCTGTTCCCCCTTGCTGGCATTGCTGCCCGTACTCGGTGTCATCGTCATCTGACTGCAGGACCAAAATAGACTCCCGCGGCGTGCGGCCCAGGCAACTTGTGCAGCTGTGTCAACTCTTCTACCAATAGCGATGGAGAGTGGCCGGTGCTTAGCCAGCAGGGAGACCTTTAACCCTGCCGCCTCCCACTGTAATCGCAGCTGAGCCCCTCTGCTCTGTGCTGACCTAGCTGCCAGGCCAGGGACCCGCGGTGATCCAGGCGTCGTCCACGCGCCCACCTGACTGCCTGCCCGTTCCGCGACTCTTCCTGTGTTCACTGCTGCCGTCACAGCAACGGCACGCCGCGATCCCAGCCTCTTTCTCTCTCTCCCTCTCTCTCTCTCTCTCTCTCTCTCTCACGGTCCCCTCCAGTGTGTGGCTGCCCCACTCAGCAAAAGCGCCGCCTCGCTCCAGAGGGCAGCTCTGGGCTTACGCTGCGTGCCTGTGAGCCTGCATCATCAGAGAAGAGGCTGCGCATCCCATCTGACACAACGGCGCATGAATCACGGCGAAAAGGAGGACGGAAACAGCAAGGAGGGGGCTGCGTCCCCCTCCCAGCGGGTCGAGCTTTCAGCGAGGAGGTCCGCGATGGAGTGGGCTGCACTCGCAGGGAGGAGGGAGAGGAGAGGCACAAACGAGCTGCTGATCTGCAATGAACACACAGCGCTTGCGGGAAGAATGCTGATATCATTTCAGCGCTGCCAAAGTGCTGTATCAAAACAAAGTTCGCACTGTCCCTTCGGAAATGGAACACCAATAAACAATAGCTGGTGACACATCTTTTTGAGGAGCCCACTCAGAAAGTTTTTTTTTTAATACTTGTTACCTGGACACAGAGCTGTCACTGCTTGCAAAAAAGGCACAATAATCCCATTTTCCATTTTCCTTTAACTCCAGAGACACTGGACAAAACAGTGATAGATGCGACATAATTGTATCACAAGAAAGTGAAATTCATTTCATCACACTTAAAAAATGCTGTTACTAAACGGCATCTGAATACACATCGTAGCATGTGAGCAAGGTACTCATTAGTGAAAAGTACACAATTTTCTTAAATCTGATCAAATGTAATCTCTAACACACTAGAGAAATAAGGGTACATATTTTAACACATTCGACATCTTAACATTCGAAACCATCAAATAGTAATAATACAAACATGGAAACAGCCACAAAGTTTATTCACATGATTGCAGTCTTCCTCTCCTTTTTAAATATGAAATAAAACCTAATGCTCTGCATAGTGTATCAAAAGGCAGTAATGATATGCAGACCACACCGCCCCAACACAGAGCACAAAGTAAGACTGAGATCTGAAACAGAATGCCAAGCCGATATCAATACCATTTTGAGACCAATATTGACACCAAGACAAAGATAAAATGCCAGTGGTTTATTTGTTTATCACATTGTACTCCATATGACCAAGATCAAGGCCAAAACCAAACAAATATCTGAGATCAAGACAAGGACCAACACCAATTTTTCCCCAAGACTTAGACTAACCGCACAGTAATGTCCAAGATGGAGGTATGAGCAGAAGACGTAGCTCACGAAAAATTAAAAGGTAGCTTTAACCTTCAAGCATTTTGACAAATATCAAGTAATATGTGTGAAATATATATTCTGATTGTCATCATGACGTTTTCCATTTTTTCAACATCTAAAATCAAGTCTTACAAGGCATAAGTGGATGTAGGTCCATTACATCAGAGCACAATGCATGTTTTTTGCAATTAGGCTATAAAAATACCTATAAAGACTTTTTATATTCATGTTTAGCCAACCTGTAAATAAACTAGTAATTACATATTTCATATATCAGCTCATCCAACACTGCAGTCTGTTTAAACACGTTCACTTTCACCATTTCGTCCTTAGCAGGATTTGTAATTATAATACCAACATTTACATTCAGTGTGTATTTCCGTTCTGCAAACATGTAAAACATGATGTATATACACACACAACACAATTATGGCAACTTGCCTCTGCACTATACTGCAGACAACATCACTTAACAGCACATTAACATGGGCAACGTCCAAGATTCAACAAGTGTTAGTGTACCCCAATACTTTACAACATGCCCATATGCTCTCAGGATTCATTCGTCGACAAGAAATAGTATACTTGCAACATGGAACTGGCTTTGTTTATTTCTTAGATATGAAAAGGAATTTATGAGACGAACAGTATATATGGTTCCAATGTTAATGTATATATACACAGCGTGTCACAGCGTTCTCTGCAATTTAAGTACATGGCAATGTAATTACCATGTAATTACTGACGCCATGAATCCATCCAGTACATAGTGTTTCCAATATCGCATATCGCGGCCTTACCCAGCACATCCGAAAAAACAAAGTCAAGTTCGTTAACAAATAAACTCAACATCTTGGGGTCAAATATCTGGAACTTGGACATCTCGAAACAGTGATGTAACACTAACGACAGCTAACAAATGCATAAAAGGCCGCAGACACCCCAACCACGTTTAATTCTTTTTTTTTTTTTTTTTTTAGTTTCAGACAGTTATCTACATCCATAGCAGCTAAAGACATCCTTCGACATGCGAGTAAACGTTAAGCAACCGTTAAGTTAAATCACACTGGAAAAATGGCGCGTGATGCCGTTTAAGCAGCCAACTGATCTTTAACCTTTTTTCTGCCTCATTAAAACAACAGTTATTAACAAACTAGGAGAATGGAGTAAATTACAGTTATTAGAGACTGCTAACATTACCTACAGATATACCGACTTGACAAGCAGCTACAACTGTCAATTTATGGCATGTCTTTCTAAACAATTCCTGTCCCAATTTCAGCTGAATCTCTGGCAGGTTTCATTACAGTGTCAAGCTAGCTAGTGAGGTAGCTAGCTTGGTGGCTAGCTACATTTTACATATAACGTTCGTAGTTATAACTGTAAAATTAATCGACCTCCTAATTAAGTCTGAATAAAGGAAGGAATAAAATACACCAGTCGACACTGCCAGCTAACGTTAGCTAACAGCTGCCTCCATGGAAATGTTGATGAAAACGCTGCAGGTCAGCAAGCTAAGTCACTAACAATGAGTCAGTGCAACGGAGACAAATTACTTAGTTACCAACGTGAGTTTTCTAGCTGCAAAATATTCGAAAATATACGCAGAGACTTAATACACAGCTACCTTTAAGGTGATGGCTATGGGTGTATTCCTGCCTTTGCCACCTCCAGGGCTGTTGCTCCCAGATCTCTCCATCCCATCTCCGCCTTGGCCCATTCTTGGTCCCAGCCGGTGCTGACCACCGCCACGCCGTCGACCATCATGACGGCTCTCCTTTGACATTTGCGGAACTGGAGCTAATTTTCTGCTTTTGAAACAAAGGCTAACCCAGACTATCTTCTTCTCAACTTCACGCGGATTCAGGGTGTTGTTGGAAACGACACTGGACGTGAAGTGACAGCTGGGACCAACCTAACACGATGCAGGAAGCACCGCCTTATAATGGTGACAGATATTACTGTAATCCAATGGATTTCTTCTGTTTGTTGAAAATGCGGAAACGAAAAACTGAATCTACCAATGAAAATTCACATAACCGGGGTCAATAGAGGGGTTATTATTTGAGCCATGGCAACCAAGTTGTTAACTTAAGCGGGACGAAATATGTTTTCCCTGGTAGGTCTGCGCAGCTAACTTTAACACTTCTGAAGATAACATAAATGGCTAACATTAGCTAAGTTAACGTCCGATAAATGTCATTAGTCATAGACACGTAGTAGCTCATACCTAGACTAGAAGCTAGCGTTAGCTAACTTTCTTGTAGCCCCGAAGAGTCTATAAAATAAGACCTAGCCGGCTAGCCAGCTAACTAATTAGAAAAAAATGTAATTTTTGGTTGTACTAACAGATGCTGGGAGCGATGAGTGAATCAGGCTAGCGTTAGTCGTGTGTAAGCAGTTCAGTGGAATGCAGCACGAACTTTTAGTTAGCTACAGTTAAATAAATTATTTTGCTTTTGGGTGCACAATCATCTAGCTAACTAGCTGTACTCTGTTGGTGATAACACGCATCATCGAATCAGTGAGGCTTACCATAAATAGCTAAAGCTCCGCTTCAACACATGTTTTCAGAGTGTTTTCTGTCAGAGCTGGCTATCTGTCTATGTGGGCAGACATTTTTAACAACGTAGACGAGACAAATTTGGTGAGATAGATGTTCATTGCTTTGTGTAGCACCTAGCTAGTTAACGGGTTAGATAGTGTCGTTATATCCTTGGTGTAGTTACGCGTAGTGTCCAGTGAGTGGCAGTATTTTATTATACGATATTATCGTATGGGCTGACTTTAATTATACCACCATTGCGTTTAACATTTGGTTGTGCTGTCTCCTGTCTTTCAGGTTGTTGGGGCCAAATGATTGTGAAAATGAAGTACACTGTTGTGACTTTTGCGTTGTTTGCGCTGAATTTTGGCTCAGCAGAAAGTACTCACAAGGGCTTTCACGAAGATCATTACTTTGGTGAACAGCACAATCCAGAACATGACGTCAATGTCCTCCTTGGCAATAAGGTACTTTTTAAAATATTGACCATAGTTTATCACTACGTCAAACCACACATCCACCCAATGTTATTTTTGTATTTAATTATTTTTAGGACCATGATGAGATTAAGAAGCTCAGTCCAGTTGAACTGAGGAAGAGAATGGTGGAAATTGTGAAGAAGATTGATACGGATAACGACAAGCTTTTAACTGCAGGTTATGATAAAAATGTTCTTATATGTTGTCTTCTGAGCACATAGAATGAATGAATTTTTAGAGTTAGATATTGGTGTGGTCAAAGTAACATCAAAACACTGTTAGCCTAATACAGACTAGCTTGTTTTCAGTACATTACATTGCATTTAGTCATTTGGCAAATTATGTGTGTTGTAAACTGATGCAAACTTTTTTTTATTCAATTTACTCAACAGAGGAGCTCACTCTATGGATACAGCAGGTTTACAGGCAGTATGCATTGGAGGATGCAGAGGAAAGGTTTCCAGAATTTGATACAAACAAAGATGGTGTTGTGTCTTGGAATGAATATAACATGGTCATGCATGATCACATCATTGATGTAGATGAAAATACGATTCTGGAGGACCCAGAGGAAGAATCGGTTCGATTTGTAAGGTCATTTTCATCAAACCTGTTAATACTGTTAAGGATTGTTTAGCTAGTACAGAATGGGTGTTGGGTACACCTGTTTTTTTACTTTGCTTTCGGCACCTATATTTCCAGCTTCATCTAAAGGAAAAGAGGCGCTTTGAATTTGCTGATGCAGATGGTATACCTGGCCTGAACTTAACTGAATTCCTTGCATTTACTCATCCATCTGAAGTGGATCAAATGGCTGTAAGTCATTACATCACAGTTCCTTAAAGCAGCTGTCGTATTTGGCAGACAGCTGTAGCTTATGCACAGTACTTTTCCAAGATGTATCATTTTAATCTCATGAAGTCATTTTCATCCATTGAAACCATGGTATTTCACTGAGTGTACAGTTTGTTTGTTTAAGGAAATGAAAGAACAAGATGCCACAAGAATATATTCTGTGGTTTTTCATCCTCTAATCCCTTTTTGCTTGAACACACCTAGGATTTTGCCATTGAAGATGTTCTGAACGAATATGACAGGGATGGAGATGGGTTGATCAGCATTGAGGAATTCCTTGGAGACCTTCGGACAAATGGCAAGTACAGCATAGCGTCTTAAGTGGTTTTCTTCTCAGAAGGAAGTCTTTGTCTGTATGCTGTGTTTTTTGTTATGGGTTTGGGGGGTATTGGTAATGGTTTTAGTGTATATGAGCTTCTCATGGTGCAATATCAGCTGTTCTGCTTTCCATTAATTGAGGGGTGTCCCTTTGTTCAATGAAAGCTGAAGATAAACCGTCACAGTGGGAAATCGATGAAACCATTCGATTCAAGCACCTGTATGACCAGGATAAAGATGGCAAACTAAACCGCGAAGAGCAACTTCGCTGGGTAGCTCCAAATAGCTATGGCTCTGCGAGAGAGGAGGTAACAGCTGTCAGTCAGTATTAACCTCACCACTTCCTCCAGATCTTGTCTGGTGTCATTGCACTAAAATATTTCAGTTGACCATATCCAAAAATGAATACACAGTACCTCTTTCCATGGTTATGATTCAGATGCATTATCTGTTTGACTAGCAGATTGGCTTTTTGTCTTATTGTCTGTTTTTCATTATCTTATTTTATTTTGATTTATACTTGTATCATTTGCTTGGGTGTCTTAATTCTGATTATTGTGTGACTTATTTTTACTGGAAAGTGCTTTGAATATTCTTAATATAAATATCAGTTAATACAGCTAGATATTTACTGAACCAGTGATGTTAAAGAGCTCGTTCAATGTGCAACAGCATTACCATAGCTGAGATTCTGGTGACAAGTTTAAGTCCTGAGCTGTTATGTGACACTCTCTGTTTAAGAGGGACTAGACTTTAGTTCTTTCAAATTCTTCAGAATTGAAAAAAAAAATAGTGCAATAGTGCTTAATGGAACAAGTTGTAGGTACACCAGATTTGAATGAGGAGGAACAGTCAAAATGATCTTGTGTGAATGAAAGCAAAGTGTCTGCACCATGATGGAATGGGAACCTCCAGGAGATGTTTTCTGTACTTTGTCATGCCTACATCAGCATTTGCACATATATGTCTGAATGAGTGCTCATCGTAAGTTGAGCCTATATTGTTTTAACATGGATGTAAATGTCAGTCTCTGATTGTTCTCTTCTACCATTAAAACAGGCGATCCACCTGATAAAGGAAATAGACCAAGATGGCGATGAGAGGCTGTCGGAACAGGAGATATTGAAAAATCAACAGATCTTTATGAATAGTGAAGTGACTGATTATGGAAGACAGCTTCATGTGACCCATGACGAATTATAGTTCTATAGTTCTGAATGCCTTTAACCAGTTCACTTTAATAAAGCAACTTTTTCTTTGAACAAAACAAGTTGTTCATTGCATTTGATTTGCAAAGTACTGTGGAGGAACGTACACTGAGCAGAAAGAGTTAAGGTTGTGGTAAAGTGCTTTCTAATTTCACAGTACTGTGTACTTGCACTGATGTGTTATCTATTACAAATTACCTATTATTAACCATCTTTTAAAGTGTTACAAACCTACATTCCACATTCTAGCACATTCAAATCAGTTCACAACTACTGCATTCTATTTGGAAGGGGTGGGGGCAGTAACCTTAACAAAAGCGTCTCAGCAAGCATTGGCTTTGCCACATAGTTATTTTCTAACTTGGGATGTTTGATTTGTACAGTTCTAGACACGTCGAAAGAATTTCTCCTAACGAATGAGGCATGCCTCAGGGCCCATGAAACCATGCATTTCCTTCAAAGACATAATATTCTAGAGGTCTCCGCCAATTCCCCACTCTAATAGCTACACAAGCCAAATGTTGTTATCACAGAAAGCAGGCTGGCTGTGGTCAATGACATCATCTGCCAGTGCTTCCTCATTTGAGGTAACCCTTCGTTCCGGGGTGTGAGAAGTGAGGGGTTTCTCTGCGTGTTTCGTTTTTTCTTCCGTTACCTGTTACGCTGATTTATGTTAAAGACTGGACTTTGTTTCCAACCCCCAAAGTATTAGAGAAAAGAAGTTTGTGTGTCAGTCCAGAACAGGGGCAGCTAGCTAAGATGACATCTTTGCACTTCAAAGATGCTTTCTGGGTAAGTTACAGAAACCGACGCTTGTCCGGTCGTACTCCGCTCGTCTATCTATGGTACCCCGTGCAATGTAATAACTTTGACAGCTGTGGAGATCTATCTGTAATGGGGTACATAACCAGGTTCTTTTGATGTGTTCTTGCAGTTACATATACATTGTTTATATTTTGTGAAATGTCTCCACGCAGTACTAAAAATCCACGCAGGAGATTATCTTTTTCCTCTTAAAGGCAATGTATCAAGTGTTTCCAGCATCATCCATCTGAATGTGGAAAAAAAGTTACACATCTATATTGCACTGCTTTTATACATATTCAAAATACTTATACTTACTTTTTCAAATACCACGCGTGCATCTGCGATTACTAGAAAGCAACCTCACAGAGTATGTGCAAAGCTTGGTTTCCATTTAGAAATAAAAAGTATGTTGTAAACAACATTATAACTTTATAATGTGAAATGTGCTGAACTCTTTTGTTAAAGTCTGTACTGTGCACATTAGGCAGACATCTGACATTGTTTAGTGCATCATTTAGAACAGCATTAATATACATAAATGAACAGACCACTAGACTGAAAAAATCAAGCTTGTTAAACCATATGCAGATGTAAGCCAAACACATTATTGGTACACATTGTAATAGTGTATGCTAAAGCATTGCTTCTGTTCATGAAGAGGACTCGGTATCTGATATTCATGCATCACCACATGTTTTGAAGTCCTGTGTTTCTACCAGAGAAAATTTAACTATCGTAACGGAAATGCAATGAAATATCAGAGTAGTTCAATGTAAAAATGACACAGATGCCAATAAGTATATGATTCACATTTTAGTGGTTTTAAACACACAGTTTAATTTTAATTAAAATATATGCACCAAAATCTTCTCATGTATATTGTAAAGGTGGAAGAGGAGGACCAAGATATGTTCAAAACATTGTCCATTTCCTCTGCTACACCCTTGGTCTAGTGTTAAACTGTTACTGCAATGGATGGAGCTTATTTTGCTCAGCTGGGTTTTTTTTTCATAGCAGAGCATCCATTGTGGCTGTGGTCACAGCGTTCTTTAAATACTGTTTCAGCAGTGCAGTGGTGATCATCCACCTCGTTTCTCGATCATTGACATGGGCTTCCTGTTAATGGTTTATGTGAGGTGACACCTCACTATCTGACCTTTTTATTTTGACAATGAAGCATTCAGAACTGAATTTCTTTGAAGGCACAGCACATTAATCCTCCATTTAGCTTTTCACATGGAACTGTATACATATTATATACATCACCTATACAGACAGAGAGGCAGACAAAATGATAGAGAAAGAGAGTGAAAATTTTGTCAGAAGATAGTTATTCACATATGTTAATAACTGACAGAATCTAAATTCCAACAATGAAAATTTTGTAACTTCCAGCTGTTCTAAAACAATACTCTTTGGCATTGTAGTAATCTCTTGAGCAGCCTCAGGATGATCTCACAGGCATCAGACAGGCGGCATCAGGAGGTGTGGCTGTACCTCTCCCTGCTGCAGGTCTGGGCGTGGTCTTATGAAACTGGTCCTGCTTCAACCTGCCCCTGTCAAAGCAAAAGCCCCACCTTCATTTCATAGCATTTTGAGTAACACACTCTGTATCAATTCTCAGGTCACATGACTGGCAACATGGCACCCAATCCATAAAATGCAGATGTTCTACAGGCAACCCAAAGGCTGTCTCAGACATTTTAAAGATAATTAGTCAATTGCAATGATCTTATAAACAATTTAAGGTTTCAATGTATATCACTGATACTTTGAAGTTTATTAAAAACTGAAATGGTTGTTCCCAATCTCACTTATCTGGGAACAGCTGTTCCAGTGCTAGAACATTGATTCTATATTTGAGGATTAAACCCCATCTGAGGTCATTGCAATTGCTCAACAAACATTAATATTGTATAAAGCACGCACCTGGCAGTAACGGAAGCAAGTTAATTTTGCCCCACATCATTTCCAGATTGATGATTAACAAACAATAACAGGTCTTTGCAGAGACTGAGTGTTTCAGCTGTTCTTAGGACAGTAGAGAGTAGAGAGTAGAGACAGTAGAGACACTTGAGATTACTGTTCCAACTTTGCATTTTATTTGCGTTTCAGGGCTGTAAATAACACTAAGGCTATCGGTCAAATTTCAGGGAAAGTCCCACTGTGGGTAACATATAAGGTGACTGTAAAAACTGATGTTTGGTTGTTTAAAAGCTCACACTGCCATCTCTCTCTGCAGGGGGGGGATTTCACCAGTCATCTTGGGTACGAGACTCTGGCACAGAAAATGAGAGATGGCCGACGTGTGTGCAGGGACTTGGAGGATCTTCTGAAGATGAGGTGAGAACCACAGGGTGCTACCAAAATCAAATTTTGGTTATATGAGCTCTATGATGTCTGGTGTCTGGCGACAGATAGGAACAGTGTGTTTCTATGTCTGTCCTGCTCAGGGCTCAAGCGGAGGAGAGGTATGGGAAGGAGCTGGTGACGATAGCTGGGAAGGCCGGAGGTCAGACTGAGATCAGGTAAGCTGCTGTTCTCTTACTGTGCATGCGTGTGTTAAAATACTCTAATGTGTGTAAGTCTGTTAGATGTGAATGATGCTTGATGATAGCAATGTGTTGCATCAATTTTTCTGGCACCATTTCTGTTCACTGTTCATGTTGTGGGCCAGAATGGGAGTGCCTTCTTATTTCAAGCAGTTGGGTCATAAATGCACACACACACACACACACACACATACTCTTTTAGTTGTATGGTTTAAAAAGGAGATCAACTGTGTCTTTGTTTCCAAAGACATTGGAACAACATTCATACACAATTTCAAAATTGAAAATTCATGTCTTAGTACAGTACATGTACACACATCACACGTCATTGCAGAGATGAGTTCAAAATGTACTTTTTAAGTCAGTGTTGGTGTAGACTATGCATATTTGCATCATGGAGCAGATATTCAGGGTTGCCCTGTTTTTAATAACAGGATATTAACAGTGACTAATACATTGAGGCAGTGTTTGTGGGCAGTAGCATTGATGATTCATGCCATCTTGTAACCCCTGCTCCTCCCGTGGAAAGTTCTGCATTAGGTGAACATGAAGGAAGCGGTTATGAGTATAAGCATTAAATATAATTTTCTGATATGTAGGTATGAGACAGTTTACCTTCTAAGCAGGGGCTGGTGTAAAAAGGAGGTACCCTAAGACATTTTTTAATCCAATCTAGAACATAAAAATAATGTGTGATTATGTTGTAATTATCAAATGTGGTTGCTTTCATGTCCTTAACATGATTTTCACTTCTTCTGTTAACAGTTCTTTGAGAGCATCGTTCGACCAGCTCAAAGCTCGTAAGTTGAGTACCACTCCCCCACCCTCCACCACACTGAATGTTTTCTTTCCCTCTCTTCATTGTGTGCCCTCCCAACAAACTAATGTTATGTAGCTTAAGTGTGGAATATTTTTCCAGAAATCGAGAACATTGGGCATTTACACATCCAGCTGTCTGTAATGCTGAAGGAGGAAGTGAAGAGGATGGAACAGTTCCGAGAGCGACAGAAAGAACAGAGGAAGAAGGTTCGAGTCTGAATTTGTTTACTCTGACCGAAAATAGAATTACCCTAAAATCCCTTGACCAAATGAAAGGAGTATGTAGACCCATGTCGTGCACTATGTCATGCACTTCTGCTATGTCCAGAAGTGAAAAAGATATTCATTACCTTTTATCCAGTACCTTTAACTTAATTAACTTTTACTTAATAGCTGAGACAAAGCTCCTTTATGCGGCATCAGTCTATGATAATGTTGCTGCACATTAAGAAGAGAAGGGATTAAGTTTTACTGAAGTGCTTCTGAAAAGGCTGTGCATTTATTCGCAATGCACTGTTTTGCTGTCTATTATCCACTCTTTCTTGTTCTTTAACAGTTTGAAGGAGTCATTGAAAAAGTTCAAAAGTTGAAAGTGTCATTATACAAGAAGACAATGGAGGTGAGGCATTTTTATTGTGGCTGAGGCATGTCCTAATTTATCTTGGGAGTGTAAAATCGATTACGTCAAAAGTGAGAAATGTGTGTCTTTGCTAAGAAGAAGACAAGGGGAAGTATTATTTTAGACATGCACACACACACAGTCACACGCACACACACACAGACACACACGCACATGCACATGCACACATACACAGCACTATCTGCTTTGTATGACCTGTACACATCTTGCCCTTGTGCCTGTTGTTTGCCCATTATATGCACTTTTGTACGTCGCTTTGGATAAAAGCGTCTGCTAAATGAGTAAATGTAGATGTAAATGTAAAAACACACACAGACGCAGGCACACACAAACCACACAAATATTTATGTCCTTTAACCATGCACAGTGTTTTGTGGTTACAGTCATGCACCAAAAGGAACCAGTCAAATGTTCACCTACAGTGTTACACCCCACAGATGAACTTGAAATGTGTGTAACATGGTTTTAACCACAAACAGCCATAGCAGAACATTGATCATGGAAAAATGTCTTTTACTAAGCTGCCCTGGAGTGTGCACCATGGCTTCAGATTTTAATATTGGCACGCTAAGCTTCATGTTGACAATATCAGTACCTGCACAACGCGCGTGTCACAAATCAAAGTGTTAAAATTTGCATGAAGTTCAAGGGCAATAAATTCTGTGCAGCTTCGTGGAAGTGACATCGCAGGAAGTCTTGCTTCACTGCTTTTGCTTTTATTTATGTCTTAGGGCCCATGCAGCTTGCTCAACTGCGAATTGTTCCTGCCTCCTATCTTACTGCAGTTTCCTGTAGAACAAGTGCAGTGCCCTGTCACATGCTCCACAGGAGTAGTGTGCAGAAATATGCTCAACGGTGCAGCAGCTCTTTGCCCAGAAAAGACAAATGTTGGGTCATTCTGGAGGGTGACTGCAGTCCCTTAATAATAATAATTAGAAAAAGAAGAAGAAGAAGAAGAAGAACTTCATTTATATGGCACTTTTCATACATAAGCATGCAGCTCAAACAAATAAATAAGCATATAAAATATACATAAAATACAATAACATTTTATGTATACATACATGTATGTGTGTGTGTGTGTGTGTGTGTGTGTGTGTATACACATTAAAATGTGTATTTTCTGTGTATAATATTTTTTTGTGTATAATTATTTCCCTAGTCTAAACGGTCCTATGAGCAGAGATGCAAAGAGGCTGATGAGGCAGAGCAGGCCGTGGAGAGGCTGAACACCATGGCCAACGTCACACCCAAGCAGTCTGAGAAGGTAAAGTGGACAAAGCCGAGCTGACTATGCATGAACCATACTGTGAACCATACGGTGATTGCCACCTTCATCATAGTGTAGGCCAACAGCTTTGAGTATCCGCAGTGGCATGGTTTACTTAGTGCTGGGCAAGGCTTCCTGAACATGGCCGCCTGGTCTGTGCTAAAATATGTCAAAATCAATGTTATTTTATGATTTTGTACTCAAACAGCAGGGTCGACTCATTATACTTTGGTCTGGCTGATAACACTTCCTTTTCTAGAATAAGGCGTTTAGTTTCAGCAACTGAGTTTCAGTAACTGAGTGCTCAGACATTCACACACTCCATTCTGCCAGTCTACTCCATTAATCAGTGAATCAAGTCAGCATGCAGGCAAGCAAATTTACCCTGTTTTTAAAGCCACTGTTTGCCTCAGACCCTGTTACAAAAAATGAATGCATTAATTGAGGCATTAAACCATCATACATGGAGAGGCCCCAGGGAAGAGTTCTTCTCTGCAAGCTTTGCCTCATATTTCTGATGTCAGGTCATCTCATAATGAATAGATCCATCTAGATTAAAGCCCCTTTATGTTGCCAATACAATTTTGAAGATTCCTGTTTTGAGAGTAACAACGGCTCTCTTAGATCTTAGATCAAGGAAACGCAGAGGTTAATCAGTCTTGGTGTGTGTTAGTGTTGAAGATTGAACAGGGCTTCATCCCAGCATTACCAATGAGCACACACTGTAGATATATACTACACTGGGTGTGTACTGTGTACTACCAAAACTGCCACTTCCTGCAACTGAAATCATGACAATAAACAGGTGTGTGTGTGTGTGTGTGTGTGTGTGTGTGTGTAAAATGGAATTATATGGTACTAGGAGAAGGGCCACAGAATGAATACTGAAGAAGGAGTGACAGTCCTCCACCTCCAGCTACGTGCCTATTATGTCCTGTCATTACTTCCAAAAGGATAACTGAGTGATCTTTGCTCTCCCGTTGAAGAATTGTCACTGGCCGTCTTGGTGATGAGTGTCCTCCCTTTCCTGTGCTAGGTGCAGAATAAGGCCAGGCAGTGCAGAGAAGTGGTCAACGAGGCTGGTGAGTGTGCCAACACTTCAAGAACTCAACTTCCTGTAGAACTCGAAGTTATTTCCAGTGAAGCTTTAAGTAATCGGTTAATTGCACACTGAGTGTTCGGTGTTTTTCCCCATTATGTTTCTTTTTTTCAGCCAGGTTTTGGAAATATTTTGTAACTACTTCTTGGGAAGGCAATGCCAATGGCAGATCATTCGTAAGAACACATTATGAAAATAAGCACATGCTGAAACTTGAGAAAAGGAAGAAGGCGCTTTTGCTTGAAGTTCATGCTGCTCGTCGGCTGCAGGCAACGTGCATCACCTCTTTTAAACCTTGCATTTCAAAGAGGAGTGCACGTGTGCGTTTGGCTCTGGTTTACCAGACGGAACTTACTGCAGGGTTAACGCCCTCTTTTGCGGTGAATTTGGTTAAATAGAACATTTCTCCTAAAATGTTTTACTTTACATTTTCTTTCCAAAGAAAGAATTTTTTTTTCCCAAAGAAAATGTTAAGAGCTCAGTGGCCTCCATATTTATAACATTGACTAAATAGGAACAAACACATGCCAAAAAAAAAAATCATACATATTGGAGCATTTTCTGTTTATAAATGTGTTTAGAAGTTATTCATTCATTTTTACAACATTGCACAAAGAAAAATTATACTGTTCTCTGATAACAGACTTTATTTCAAGTAACATGGAGGGTCATATTTATTCACATCCTTGTAAATAGTATTTTATGAATCCTCCTCTGGCAGACTGATAAGACAATTCCTGTAATGTTTTATGTGTTTCTGTTAACATTCCCCCCTGCAGAATTGCTCTAGGTCTTTTCTTTTGGCTTTCATTGGTGAACCTACCTGCTTGAGTTTGAAGCACAAATACTCATTTGGTCTGAGTTCTGATAATCAAGATGATCAATTGAGACCATTTATTTTGTGCCCAATGCCCATTTCTTTGTAAATTTGGATAACTACTTGGGATCATTGTCACCCTGAAATGTCCATTTTGGCTAAATTGAGATTCTTGGCAGATGTACCCAGGTTTTTGACCAAAATATGTGTGTGTTTGTTCAAAATTCCCTACTTGTTAATAAAGAGCTCCTGGACCCTCAGATGCAAAACCGCTCCAAAACATGATAAACTCCCACCAGATTTCACCAGATTTTCACCGTAGGTTCTTTGTCAACATAGGAATCAGCTTCTTATGCCAATCATATGTTGATGCACTGACCCAAAACCTTAACTTTGTAACTTTGAATGGTTCTTTTGACATTTTGCATCGGCAGTTTGTTTAGAAGATCCCCAATTGTCTTTGGATTACAATTGCCAGCTGAATCACTTCTCTCACAGGGCATGGTGGCAAGACAGACATGCATTGTCTTCCTGGCAGGTTTCCCACTGCACCAGTAACATTAACATTAAATTTCTTAAAAGACACTAACGGTGGAAAGTAGTGCATTCAACTTTTTGTGAATTTCTTTATAGACATTTCCCAATTTGTGGAGGTCAGGGATCATTTCAGAGAGCTCTCTGACCTGATAACGCATGCTGCTGATGATCTTCGTCTGTGGAGTAATACCTTTTATACTTCAGGGAAACAGGGGGCCTTTGGATACCTCTGTATAGCTCTAGAAGCTTCCATTGATCTTCCAGTAAGAAAATGTTGTTGTAGATATCAGTTATCGGATTTGCTTTGAAAGATTATTTAAAGGTGTGAATAAATGTGACCCTCATCTTCTGGATTAAAATTTAATTTTTGTCAATGTCTGAATTTTCTCTGAGCAGTGCTGTTGATTTAAACATAACATTCAACAGCTTTTTTAGGCAGAAAAATGATGCTGTGTTTCTTGTTTCTACTCAGTTCATGGTGCAAAAAAAATATGGGTACTGTATATGAAGATATATCTGTATAAGAGCAACGTAAGCATTAGCTCAGCAGGGAGAGATGAAAGGTGATGGTGAAAGATTTAATCGGGAGCTTTTTCTTTTCTGTAGAGAAGCAATACATGGCCAACATCGACCAGCTGGACAAGATTCGCCAGGACTGGGAGAGCACACATGAGAGCACGTGTGAGGTAGACTGAATCACACCGTTAGCAACCCCTCAGCTCCCCAGCTAAAGTTTGCTTACAGTAATTCCTTTTATGCTAGCTGTGACTTTCACATTGTGTAGCCTCACCAGTATTACTTCAGCTTGAGTGTTTTTGGAGTGGGTTCCCAGGTTTGGTGCATCTACCTAGCAGAGCAGAAATTGCCAAACTAAGCTATGCTACAGACAGAAAACAAACCAATCTGAGAATTTGGTGACTGGAGGGAAAGGAAGTTGTGTGGTCACTGCTATATCTTTTTTAGCCCCCTGAAAACTGCTTGTTGGTGTGAAAGCCCTATCACATACCTGTTGTATTAATAAATTGACCTGGTCTATGTTCTAGGTCTTTCAGCAGCAGGAGGAAGACCGCATCAGTGTTCTGAGGAACACCATGTGGGTGCACTGCAACCACTTCTCCTTGCAGTGTGTCCGAGACGACGAGGTCAGTACAGTGCAGGTTTTTAATACTGAGCTACAATTTGCACAACACCTTTACCTCATAGATCCATCTCCAGTGGTAAAGTCTCTTATCAACTTTGTGCCAGGCCTGATAACAGCATCCATGGGCATATACACTGATACACATACACTGATGTGATAATGTGTGAGGAAGCAAGGCCATGCTTTTCACAAAACAAAATAAACCTATTAAAAAAAAAAAAAAACAGAAATAATTTATTTTAAAGCGCAAGCAAAGAAACCCAGCCTTGGACACAAGGACTGCAAGCTGCTTACAAGAGTGTCTTAACAGCACCCACACAACTGTATTTAATGTGCTTCTGATTAGGCAGGTGTGGTCAATTAAACAATAGCTGGCTTCACACACAGGTAATTAAAATGACAAACAGTTACACAATTAGTAGTTAACAGATTTTGATGGAGTTGGTGATCTGCTATTGGTAGGTTTGAACTGGCCTGAAGACAAAGACAAAGACACAACTATCAATTAACAACATTCAGTTTCTAGGGGACAGGTGAAGCCTCTCCTTCACGTAATGCATGTACAAAGTCAGAGTGATCCAAAGGTCACAGGTGATTCACTTGCACCCTTGATTGATGGTAGATCTTTCTCAGTACATACGGCATAACAGAGTAATAGTCAATGCACCTAGCTGCAATTATGGCCAGGCTGTCATACATACCTCAGTTTAGCTCATTGTTACCAGGCATTGTAAAGGCTAGCTGACTAAGGCTGGCTTGACACTTGTCTGAAGTGAGCTAAAATCTGTCTGTTCAAAAAAATATGTTCAGGCTTACTCTCCAGAACATGAAAAACAGCTTGGTAGCTCTACCTCTTTGAGCTTTACCATATTTCCTATAATTACTGATATTATTAATAAAAAAATCCCCTTACTTGTCTTTGGTACATTAGGTTTTTTTTTTTTTTAAGAAAACCAGTCAAACAACAGTATTATATGATGCAATACACTGTGTGAGGTCTAACTACTGTCTGTTTGCAGTTATATGAGGAGGTGAGACATAGTCTCGAACAATGTGACATCACTAATGATATGAACTACTTTATTGATCTTAAGAAGACCGGATCAAATCGACCAGGTAAGCCAAATCCAAATTCAATGTAATCTGTATATGCTTGCAGGCAGGATTTTGATAGATTTCTTATACAACCTTTTACTGATTTCTTAACTTTGGGCAAAACATTTAAATAAAGGTTGCTTTGATTTTTGAAACAAACCATTTCACTGAAATGAGAAAAGGGTTGAGTAAGAAATTGGAAAAAAATTATATGCATTAAAGCATATTGAGGTTACATTGAATTAGGGCACTATTATAATGGGCAAAGTTGACTATAATCATTGATCACAGTTAATAATAACTGATTATCACTAATAATCAAAAAATAATTGAAAGTTGATGTTTTGCTATTTAAGTTCTTATTTTATTGCCATTTTAGCCATCTTAATATTGCACATAATTTCATACAGTAATATGAATTTATTAAAATATCAATAATGACAATAATGATAATCTGTTCCAGTCTCATGGTCGATAAACTGCATCCTTGTATCCCCAGCTCCCATTGTCTTTGAGAGTTACTATGAGAGGGATCACCCTCCAGACAGCAACGGCAGTGTACGGTTCGGAGTAGGAGGTGCCATGATTAAAAGGTCAGAGTCACTCACTTAATAATATACTGACGGGAGTCCTCAGGAACAAGGTTGCCAGATTGGGAAAATGTAAGTGGGTAGATATGACGTGCAGAGAGAGATGTCAGAGGGAAAAGGATAAATTGAAATGTGGTTTGAAAAGAGAGACTTATTTAGTATTTAGATGAAAAAAAAATTGTGGTTTCTTGCTGGTGTAGGTGTGTCTGTGGTGGGGATGGGGAAGTGGGTTACATGCTGCAGAGGATTTTCAATTTGATTCATAACATTTAACGAGAACCACACTACCCTGTATTTGAGTGTGGTAGCACAAATACACAAATATATTTCAGTTAATTGTTCCTTACATGTTTTACACAGAAGATTATACCATGTTCAAAGATGTATACCATGTCACATGATTTTCTTTATACGAATTCATTCAGTCACTTGCACATATTTCAGTTTTATCATTTTTTATAGTTACTCACATCTTACTGTTGGCTCCCATTTTTAGGTTTTCTAATCTACTGCATGGGAGCTGTACCACTAGCTCGAAGATGACCACCAATGATTGTTCGCAGCCTGCCACAGCACCTTGTGGTTAGTATTGAAATAGCCTGGAATGCAGTGAGTTTAATGTTCACCGTAACAAAGGTATGGACAGGCCAGAATCTGAACCTTGGACTGAAGTTAAAGCAAAATGTTCCCTTACTAGCAGAAATTGTATGTAGAACGACACAGTAGGCACTGTCATTGTCTGAGGAAAGTTGAAGGGGAAGCCTTTTAAAATGATCTCAGTGAGGATGCTAAGTGGAAAGTATTTTCATATATCAGCCCCTAGAGGGCGATAGATGGAAATTAGTCACAAGTTCTTAGCATTCTGACTTGATCTTACCGTTTAGACATTAAGCATAACTGTATTACTGTAACATCAAATGCAGTGGCTGTACTCTGTTGAGAGACATTGTTAAAGCCGCCTAACACACAGATGGCAGTCTGACTTTTAGGCTCAGTAAAAGAGCGTGCTTGGTTATGTTGGCTGGTTGTGTTGATTGCATCGGTTCAATCCGACACCTAAAGTGGTTTTCTTTACTGACTACGCTTTTTAAGCCCCGGAGGAAAAGTCAGATGGAGTATATGCATCCATACCTGGCTGTCAGCAGGAGGCACCGAAACATGAGGTGACAAAGGAGGATGAATACATAGCACTCTATGACTATGTGGCTCAGGTGGGTCACAGTTTTCACAGGTGACTTTTCAATGGCAGGATTACCAGTTAGGAATACTAATTACAGCTACAAAGCTTTTTTAATTTTGTATTGAATCATTACTGTTTTGATGAACTTGTTTTCCTTTGTTTGTATGTTTTGCCCTGTCTGTCATCAAATGAAAGTACAAATATTGTGCATATCAATGTAATGTGTAGTTGCCAATGCATGTTCATGTCCATGATTAGTATTTACTAGTATTTACATGATTTTTTATTCATGTTAGTGCATGTCAATGATATGTTAACATTTTTATTTTTACTTGCATATCATGAAGTGATAGCTCCAGGCCCACCAAGTAGCCTTCTCCTTTGCAGGCCACATTTCATTGATGTGCATGAAAATGGAATGCAAGCTGTTGAAAATGCTTGCTAAAAAATATATGTTATAGCACAACAGTTGGGGTGCTGTTGTTTAACTATTTGAACCACATTTACATTCATACTGGTGAAATTCAACATCAAATATCTCAGCCATTTCACCATTATTTTGAAGAGATTTTATATATCAGCTCTGACGATGAAAAGCAACACATTGTGATCATGGTTGCAAAAATGCATGCTGTTGTTGTTGTAAACAAAACAACACAAATATGTATTTACATCAGTGCAAAGTTTTCCCTCAAATACTTTTTAGTGAAAATTTTACTGTTAAAACTTCAAGTCATTTGTGCTGTGAACAATACCAGTGCCTTTCTACAACTGAATTGTTGGAGCTGTAGATTTTATTTACTCCCCCATTCATTTTAATGCTGTTTGTATAGCAACACACTAACATTTCGTAACCTCAGGCCCTGCAGTATCAACCAAACAATATAGCCATCTCGTCTCAATCAGACGCTGACCCCAAACTCCCCCCACCATCTAGCATGGCTGCAACACTCCACCCCACCCCACATCCACAGCCACAGCCACCAGCAGCACCAGTCCTTGGCTCACTAGTCCCTGACTGCCCTGCCCACATCAACACTTTAATCCTAGGAGCCCACGGTTAAGACTCCCTCCATGTTTTTTTTTTTTTTTTTTAAATCAAAGTGATTTTTAAGGACTTTCAGAAAAATTTGAAGCACCACTGTTTTTACCCAACGAGCAACTCGGTAGGTGTGGTCTCACACACAGTGGCTGCACAGTTTTAAGCAGTAGATGACTCTGTGTGTGAGTCAGACACACATACACACCCTGTGTGAGCAATACAGACTGCAGCCATGCTTACTCCACCCTCTGCTGTCTGCAGACTCAAGATGAGCTGTCCATCGCAACGGGGGATGTTGTCAAGGTGACGCAGCAGTGTGAGGATGGCTGGTGGAGGGTGGAGAGGAACGGGCAGGCGGGACTGGTGCCAGGATCATACCTCAGCAAAGCATGACCATAAATACAGATAAACACACACACACACAAGTACATACACGTGGAACCTCATCAATCCAAAATTCCTACCCTGGTCGTGTGTCAATCACCTGAAATTCCTGCAAGTGCATGTGTGTGCCAATTGGCGGGTCCCCTCTGACCTGTCTTCTTCATATTCTTACTCTGTAATCCACTCACACACAGTTACATAGTCTGTCTTAACAGTTGTGTTGCCACTGACAACAGAACAGTTCCACACCCCACAAGGCCACTGACTTTATCAGACTATCAGAAACACACATCATAAAATAACAGCATATTGGACAAATGCAAGTGTCGAGATATAAAGTGTTTTTTTAATGCAAATGCAATAATCAGACTAGTGTCTGGTGGATGCTACTGTTTGGTATGGGGCACGGCCAAGACATGCCTTTCAGTCTCAGGTCTTGCTGATTTTACAGTAGCACAGCACAGAGCTCATCCATCTTTTGAAGTTCACCAGTCTTCATGAGCAAACTCTCCACCCAGCCCTGTTTTTTTGCAATCCCTGTATCTTCAAAACAAAGTTGCCAGCTAGTTTTATTTTTAGAGTACATAGTTTTTCAGAAGTAGGCAATACAAGGAAATGCAGCTGCTTGGGAAAAACCTGCACGTGACCTCTCTGCAGTGTAGTGGTGTTATGTGTTCACCAGATGGTGCCATTTTGCACTTTAATTACCTGTCCTAAATGCTTCTATTACTTGGCAATGCTATCAAACACATAAACAATAAGTGCTTACAGTGCCTACACTTACAATTTGATGTTTTATTATATGTATCAAGCACTTAAATGCACAATTGATAGCTCTGAACTATTTCCTCTTAGAGAAGAACCTGACTGCCTTCCTACAGTCAATGACACAAGGAGCTTTTCCTAGTAGACAAAGATTTTATTTTAAGGGGACGGAGAAAAAGAAAATACTGCTTGACAAAAACAGCCTTGTTAATGACATAATGACACACAACTGATTTAAAAAAATATCTTGTGAGTCTTCTGTTTATTATTGTGTTTTTTCTGATTGATGATTTCAATGTTCAGAAATAAAACAAAACTAGAGATACTGCACACAAATCCTCAGTTAAGTGGAGGAAATCTTACTGAGAGCAAGCTTGGATGTTCAGTCTATTTGGAAACAATGAAATTGTGAGCAGCCTTGCGATGATGACTGTGTACTGTAACAGTTAACTTTGTGGGAAACTACAGTGCTTTGACTAAGTTATGATTTGCTCGACTTATAGGCTTAATAATGAAAATAAAATTTTGTGTTTTTTTTTTTTGCTCAGAATGCATTTGGTTTGTTACAATGGTATAACTGGTATAATATTATTATCAGTTTATTGTGTATGTATTACATTTCCCAGTAATTTTCATTTTGTACAGATATCACACAGCTTGATTTGATGGATCATTTTTATTTTCTGTCATTGTAATATGTTTGCCATAAAAAATAACAAGCCTGTGTATTGCTTAAAGTCACTATTTGGCCTAATAACACCATGTGACCTCTGCTGAAACACTTGATATGAGAAAGCACATACAAGAGACACAGACATTCCCACACATCTATTAATACTCCTTGCCAATGACACTTCTTTCCAGCAAGTTTTTCTTTAGACATAAGAATCTCCATGCTGCGCTTGTCTCCAGAGGCAATGGCTAGTTCAAACCTTTTTAAAAATGAGTGCATGTAGTGAATATCCTCTGAAATGGATGATTGGAATGGTTTTATATTGGCTACCCTGCTGTGATCAAATAGTGGTCTCATTAGAACTTTGCTCATAACTACCTGTCTGTGGACAGGAGGTATGCTCTTACAAGAGTTGAAAATAGAAAAAGGAAACACAGCTTCTGAGTATCTCAGTGTCTAAGGCGCTCATCTTGAGAACATGCCAAGCGTTACAGCTGTGTTATCAGACAAGGATGACCAGGGGAATGAACTGGCTTTGTTCCATCAGGAATAGGGGAGGGTATGTTGGCAGTGGTTGCTCTTCTCACTCTGCGTAATGCTCTCAGGCAATCTGCTATTCATCAATTCATCTGAGAGTTGCCTGGATGACATCAGCAGAGTAGTGCCTATCTTCCAGTGAAATCTCACTCCGTAGTAGTATGCCATATGACCTGTAGTACAAAAAGCAACTATTGACTGTGTTCGAGTGTACTAGAGAATTGCCTTTGTCCTGCCTCAGGACAGAGGTTGTGTTGCGGTGAGTGTAGCCTACTATGGTATACAACTTTGTATTACAAAACTAGTGTTAAAAATGGAAAGCAAATCAGGAGGGATTTGTGCACAGGATACACAAATGAGACCTCAACACCCTACTCAAAATCCAGGTACTGGCACTGTCTGGATAGCAGGGCTTGCAAGACACCATTACAGAGGGTTAGACTGGTGAACTGGTAAGGGCCTCAAACACACTCACATCTTTGCATACAGTGTTCACATAGACCCTACAACAGGGTAGTTTGCCTCACCCATTCCAAAGATTTACAATTACTCCAGCACAGGAATTTTGTCACACAGCAACCCAACATGAAAAATGATTCACAACAAAACTCCTTTAGGAGAGAAAATGCTACTTATCCAACCAAAGAGAGGAGGAGGAAGTGTCACAATTCACCCCGAGATGTATTGCTAACATAATTTTTTTCTGTATATTGAGTGTGATATGATTCACATCTCTTTCATGAACTGGGTCCTAGACACTGACAACAAAACCCAAACTAGCTACCAACAGATGAGCAGCAAACTCAAAATTTGTAAATGTTTTCAAGGGTGCTTTAATTTGTACTGAATAAAAATGCAGATTTCTCTCATTGTCAAAATCTTAGCATGACAACAACTGTCTTAAGGGTCCAAGCAAAAAGTTTTCAGGGTCACATATAAGGTTAAATGCCAGGGTATTTCTCTGACACACACCAAAATAAACTGAGTGAAATTTTAGGTTCCTTTCCCTGGGAAAGGGGTGAACTTTAACCCCTTTTCCACACAAGAACATTAAGCAAATGTGTGGATTGTGACTCTTTCAATGAGGCAGCATGAAGACAATACACCATTGTGAGTCAAAGTTCTTTATCTGAAGGGAAGCCTTGCTCTAATCACCATGACATTCCTTCAGTGTTCGGTGGCCCTGAAAAGGAATCCCTATCGGGTGTGTGTGGGTCTGTGTGTGTTAGTGAGAGAGCGAGAGAAGGGGGGTGTAACATGCAGATTCTTTAAAGCTAAGAGCAATGTACTCTGACTATAAATATCCCTTAACAAGTATGTGGAACCACACTGACATTATTATAAGTGTCAAAAAATGAGCAACAGTCATGTGATTAAAAACCACAGGAGTAGCCTCCAATAGTGAAAGGCTTACATGTGTTTTGAACTGAATAACTTCCATCCCTTGTTCCAGTTTTCAAACACTGTCACAAAGCTTGAAAACACCTGCTCAAAAAAAAAAAAAAATTAAGAAAAGCAGCTTTTAAAAAAATTACCCGTCTTATTAGTGCTACCTGTTAAATGAGAAATGAAGTTTAGAGTCTGCACTTTACAATAGGCAACCAACACATTTAATTTGGAATTTACAGATTTATTTAAATGAAAGTTTTTTTTTCCCTCAAACCTATTTGCAGTCATTTCATTACATCATTTATGTTGTTCTACACAGCTACCTGTGTCTAAATCAATAGTCTATACTCTAACAGTACATTTTACATCACATAAAACACAGAAAAATAATATACTAAACATGTTAGTACAGAGTATGTAGTGCATATACACCATTCTCCCCCAAAAAGAGCCAGTTTGCATTTTGTTTATGGGAGCATGTTCTCCAGCTACTTGACTGGGGGATTAGACTGGATCTAGTTAAAAAGACTAGAACCTGACCTTTCCCTAAAATCTTGTATCGCCAAAGGGACCCAATATTACCCTGGTATTACTCTCACTCAGGAGTGCTGCCTGAAGATTGGCAGGGATTATTCAGGACTAAGAATAGCCCAAGGTAACTTCATACACACATACATACAATAGGCATCCCTCACATTTACAAATTATTAAATATTTATAAAATATTTCCAAAGCCCTACACATAGTGCAAACTGACACATGAGGAAAGAGTACATTCCAAATATTGTTCCATACAGCAGTTTCTCATTTTGGTGTGACCCCAAAGGTTCAACCTCCCCTACCCCACCCTAAAAAGAAGGGAAATAAAAAAAGTAGGTTAAGCGGCCAGTTGTTTTCATAGCAAATAGAACACATTAATATTTTATTGACATTGTAGAGACTTTGGCTGACAGCATTTCAAAGCACTTAAAAAAAGGTTTAAATGACAAAAAATACCAGCTTCCAAAACATGTAAATAAATAGTTCTTTTGCCGCTTTAACCCATCATCATTGTAGAGGGAGGGCATTGGTATTTGTCTGGTCCTCCCTCCTGAGTCATCCACACACAGACAGATGTCCTCGATCAGCCAGAACTGTCCTCCATTAGTAGTTTCTTCCAATGATCAGCAGCTGATACACAGGTTCGCGATCCCTGCTGAGCAGCTCCACACAGGCACACACTACTCCCAGCATCTAGGGAGAGGAAGCAGACAGTCAGGGGCGATGCCCAGACCTGCATCTCTGCTAGTCTCACAGCAGAGTGCCCACTCTGCACTGATTCAGAGCAAGCCCAAGCCCCAATCCCTCTCTGACACCAGAGCCTGTTGTCTGATGGCTGAGGATGTCTGAATGGAGATATAAACACAATGGGGCTGCAGACAAGGTTGAAAGAAAGGCAGAGGCGCACTAAAAAGACAGCCAGCATAGCCCTGACCCTGGAGCTGACTGTGCCTTAGAGAAGGACCTTCACATGAAGGCAGACGGCCTTGTGGAACCACCGCGACAAGGAAGGTCATCAGCAAACGCAGCCTTGAGACTCACCCAGAGTTACGTCATTTCACAGCTGCGTGAGTGTGTCTGTCGTGGTCTGACACATGAACTTCACTATACAGCAGAAGAACATCTAATTACAGCGTGTTAGCTAATATCAGCCTCTTATATCTAGCAGTGAAAGCTTGACAAGAAACAAATAGTCACAACTTAAAAATTTAAACATAAATCAATTGTATATTTATATGTGTGTGTGTGTGTGTTTGTGGGTATATATACTTAGTATTTGAAATGTACTGTATGCCCATTTCTCTTTAAGCCTTACTGAAGAGTAAATATTGTGCTTCTAAAAATGTGCTAGGTAACAGCTGATTCATGGAGAGGGGGACTGTTCCGCTCAGTCACTCAGGAGCACAGCTGACCCCCCATGCCTTCCCATTGTGACTCACATAAAGGCAGTGAAATGGTGAAAACTAAGCCTGTTATGTTTCACTGGGTAAAAGGACACTCTTTATGTTAATCTGCTGATACACTTTCCCACAGTCTGTTCTGGTTAATTTCTTCGGAGATTTGGAGAGTCGGGATATATAAATGTGCCATTTTAAAATTTGAAATGACTGAGAGTCATTAAAACTCACAATATTAAACTGCAATACATCAGGTTGACATTGTCAAGCATGTACAAACCCAGAGTGTTTTTAAGAGTGACAGCTGACTAAAAGGCATCACAGAGAATTACAATAACAGAAAAAACTGCACTACTGCACCACAAAAAACTGGAGGACAAAAAATCTACATGCAACAGCCAGAATGTGAGAAAGCCTTCTCTTCACTACATTAAATTATTATTACATGACATTATTGGCATTTAGCGGACGCTCTTATCCAGAGTGACTTACATAGGTTCTCTGTTGCAGCAGAGAATCAAACCGGCAACCTTTCGGTTATGAGTCCTGCTCCTTACCTCTTTGGTGCACTGCTGCCCGGCATGCTTTCATTGTCCTTTTATTCTTCCCATTACAAAAACTAATGGCAACAAAACCCCCCAAAATACATGGGGGGGGGGGGGGGGGGGGGGGGGGCGGGGGGGTCCACCAATATGTCAAACAGTGGCCCAATGAGCAGTCTTGGTATAAACCGAATGCAAAAAAATGTTACTAGATCAGGAATTAAACCTGCTAGGAAACTACCAACTTTGCAGATGGGTTGCCTGTTTCTGCTGTGTACATACTTCAGATCGATGAGCCTTTTAGAGGCTGCAGAAGAAAACTCCTACACAAACCCACACTGTCCCCTGATGGATTACTCGAAAGCTAATCTCATTTCAGATTCAGTGGGTTTTATTTTCCTTTCAATTCAGAGCGAAATGTCGGGTTAGTTTTTTTTTTTAGTCTGCTGATGTGGAAGCTGTTAACCGCAGTCCCCTGCAGTCTGGTTCTCCTCAGAGCGCTGCTGAATCACTCTAGAGAGCCTTGACACAATCAGGTCAGGGTGAGAGCTCAGGGCCGGCTTTGCTATCTCAATGCCGTTTTATATTATTGCAACCCCAGTGCATGTGCACCAGGTCTGCATTGCCTCACCGTCTCATGGCAGATCAGGCCAAGATGAAGGGATCATGTATATCATCATGTCAAAGATGTGCCAGTGTCACAGTGGCTGGATGAAAACAAATGTTGCTTCTAAAAGGCACCACTGATTAAAATAGAGTTTCATATTTTTCTGTTCACACTGCTATAGCTTTTCTTTGTATACAGATTTATATATAGTTAAAAGTTAAAAGAAATGTCTGAAACTCTAGTACAAAATTAGAGGGAGACAAAACTACCAGCAGGTCAAGACAGAGGGTAAAACTGTTATATTAAAAGGATGATAAACATCACATTTTGGGTTACTAGAATAGGTTCTCTGATGTGCTCTCTTTCGAATAGTGTAAAATACCCTGTGTTAGGCTCCAGTAGTTATCTGCAAACTTAGCCTGCTTTTAGTTTTTTGTCAGTTTCCTTTATCTTATAGATTTTTCCCCACCCCGCAGGAAATTGGAAACATGGGTAAAGACTATACAGTATGTCACCATTTTTATAGATAATCTGATATTTTAATTAAATTGAACCTGTTTTCCTGATGTATTTAATTGATGTGAGAGCACCAAACAAGAAAGCATCACCTGCTAAGTACAGAGGAAAGGTTCATGTTATCTGACAACTCTAATCAGGATGTTAATATGAAATGCAGTGCTCTGTTGTTTTTTATAAATTAAAGAAGTGAAAGCCACAGATCACTTGGGAGTTGCTATCCACAAGTCTGTTTAACTAGAGTCTCTTCAACAGGCTATTGCACGAGATTAAAAGCTGCAAAACACCAGTTATAGTTCTGACACTGTGAACAGCGTTTTCAGGACTGTCAAAATAATATTGGCATAATAATGTTAACAACTTCGGATACACAACATCTGGCAAATGTATGGAGCAAATGGTAATGAAAACAATAACAGTGACTCTCAACCCATACATAACACAAGTTGATGTATTCCCTATCACCACCAACTGAACTACCCCGGATTCAGCGATGAATTTCTTTCAACAACAAATATTATCATTCAACACCCATGACAACATATATTACACAACATAAATAGCTATGATTAAAATGAGCCTGGATATTATATTGTATGGTATTATTTTTGTTAATATTTACCTGTAAAGCAGCTAATGTTAGTGCAGCCCAGAACACAAGGACCATGATTTCCTTCATCTCCTTCACAACAAGAGCTTCACATCCCTGAGAAAAAACGTTTACCATATTACACAATTGCAGTACACCTAGATCACATCTATTTTCACATCCCACAAATATTCTTCCCTCGAAGGCACAAGAGCTATTAAATACTGTGCAATTTCTGCAAAGCAGACAAGATTTGGCTTCAAATGGAGACATGCAGCCACATGGATAAAGACAAGAGCCAGTGATACAAGTACAGATTTTAACCACACCTTCCTACAGTACATTTTAAAGTAATGTGTGGGCAGATGGTATACAAGAGGTAGGAATGCTACAGTTTCAGATGTTAACAAGGCAATGCAAAGCAAACTGATGGCACTTTGATGTATGTTGGTTTAGTACCTGTATACTAGTACTGTTTTATGGGATAAGCAGGTAGACTGTCTCAGTATTTGAGAACCCCCTTGTGCAAGGACATAGTCAGTACCTAGCCCTCAGGGGGCACTCACCCAGACAGGAACTTCCTGCCTCTTACCTCTGTGTAGAGATCCCTGGGACAGGTGAGAGAACCTGAGCAGTTGATGGCACTGGGCTTGCAGCAGCTCACTGGAACGCTGTTGTTTCGGGACTCCTTGAACCAGTGTGTGTTTTGCCAGTCTGAGTAGTTGTGAATTCCACAGCAGTGGAGCTGCAAGGCGGGGGGTGGGGGGTGGGGTGGGGGTAGGACATGTTAGACATGGAAACCAACCTGCAAAGCAAGCTGCATGTGATGGCCCGTATCCATGACAACCTGTATCATGGAAGTATCTTCATGGGGGATATTTATATCAAGATTTCTTCTGCTCTTCCCTTGCACAACTGGTTTAACTAGAGTTCAGGCACATAATTCAAAAATAAATTTTATACACAATTGTTTGAATTACTGTATAACATTTCACAAACAGTTTCACAACAGATAGCTCTGCTAAATAGTCTTAAAGTATGACGAGTGTTTGAAACAAAAAAATTCAAAACCTCAAACTGACAAATACCACTCATTACATTTTCTCTGAGCATCTTCACACTCTCACCTGTCTCTGTACGTAGTCAATGGCACGGCTCTGAGCGTCTGAGTTGGTCCCATTGTATTGATTGTACACCTTCTGAATGGAGTGACTGACTTCATCTTCTACCTGCACAAAAACCATCAGCAGCCCTACTTTAGACAGGGATATCTTACTGCACCACTTAAAACTACTTTACTCTTAACATCCATATGCACTCCCTTTTTGGCACCAATGTTTTGGGCCAACATGTAGCACCCTGCAATACAAATGTGCTTACATTTTACGCCACAATAAGTTTACATTTGGTTATGATGACACAAAATGCTTTGCCATTAGTTCCATCTCCCCTATACTTATGTCAGCAAAGAGCGTGAATTCTAGATTGAGGGCCTCCACCACTGAATTTCTTTTTAAAAAAACATGAAAATGATCAGAAAGAGTATTTAATTATTACCCTGAATTAAACATGATAGTAACGTCATTGAAAGGTGCCCTGCCTTACTCTATTACTTGCTAAATGGTGCAGAACTTACCTTTGCTCTGTAAATATATCCCAGCCCCACCACAATGACTTCTGTGACAAACACCAGCAGGAGAACGATCACAAACTGCAGGGTGAAGAGAAATGATGAAACAAAGAGATGATTGTCAACAAAGGACCACAGCTTGGGAGGGGCCTTGTAGTGAACACATATGATATTAATAAACACAGCAGTGTTTACAAATGACATATTGGATATGGTCTAGTGGCCTCTATTAACAAAACATCTTCACATTTCAGAAAACTCTCCAATAGCAAACGAGCAGACTATCCACTTCAACAAAACAGAACCTCTGTTTCTGTATTGATTTGCACTGCACATCCCAGCTATCTTCTAGGCTATTAGAGGACATCTGAAGGAAACTTCAGCAAGCATAATGGTTTTGTAGAACATGACGTGAAGAAATCCAAAGTATTTCAAAGACTGGACTTACAGTCACCAGCCCCCAGCGGCTTTCCCGTATTGTGGCAAAGCATCCAATCAGGCCGACGATGAACAGGAGGGTGCCAACAGCAATTATGATTATGGTGGGGATTAATGTGTACTCGTCTTGAAAGAAGTGATCGTAGTTGTCATACGTGATGAAAACATAAGCAGCAACATAACACAGAATACCCGCAGCTGCCTGTAGAAGGATAGGCAAAAGAACATTGTTCAGTTAGCAAAAGCTATAATGCAACGGAAGTATGGTAGATTGGAGTTCTGGACAACTGGGGTACAATCTGAGAAACCACAAAAAATTTGAAGTTGTTCTTGAACTTCATCAACAAAAACGTCCTAAGGCAAAGATTAAAAAGTCTTTAGAACTCAAAGTCTCCAGAACTGTTTAATAGTCTCAAGAATGGCACGTTATGATATGAAACATATGATTTGCAGTTTTGATTTCTTATATGAACATGCCTTGTAACGTCTTCCTTTTTGTCCCTCCTTGTAATGTAACAATATGAAACCTTGGTCAATCAACCTTCATTCTTGATTGTTCCTGTTGGACTTGAATGTCAAATAAATGAAGATGACGGTTTCATGGTGTAGACTTTTTTGTCTTCGTAACATTTTATACAGAGGCTTGTGATATAATTAATATTGTTTCATTAGGACAGCGATTCAACTGACCTGTAATCAACCTTCCCCTCTGGTTTAACTCAAATTAAATCCTCACCTACTGATTTCACTTCGTTTTTCAATGGATATAGGGAGAATGCTCAACATCAAAACTCTAAACTGCAAACTCCAAAGTTAGCCTCATAAACAAGTTAGTAAACAAACTGCATGGGGCAACAAGACCGAAGCCATTCAACTGAAATTCAGAGAAACAACACAGGTGATATACATATTTCTGAAAAGTCAGCCTTCTTTATTTCATGACAGAAAAATATGTTAAGATTTTCCTTGAAGACTAAACACAGCAAGAATATGAGACGGTGGCCCATTTCTGTGGCCCAGATCTGTAAGGGCCCTTGGACCTCACTGGAAGTTCTCAGAGGACAAAGCATTGTGGAGAAATTCCAAACCCTGCAGACACACTACAGAGAAACTACCCCTGCCATTGGAGTACAAAGTCTACACCACAATACCAAAGCAAATAGATTAATTAATATTATATTTCAAATAATATCTGAGATATGAAAAAAGTAGACCAAATGACCATCCACCCACCCACACACAGTGCAAGAAGAGGTCATGTGAATCATCCAAGTCCAACAGTAACAATTCAGTGGTAGTACAGTGGGGCAGCACTACATAAACAACATACGTTGATATGTGTATCTTTAAACTCTAAAGTCAGGGAACTGAATGGTGCTGATTGTCCCCTTCTGATTAACAGTTCTGAAAAGAGCAGCTGTTGGGTGTGAAGACAAAACAGTGCTGAAACCTGAAGATACAAGGCCCTGTTTCAGTTTACATTCAAATGTAGCTAACTCGTTCCATTTCTATATGTAGACAACTATTAATATAGCAACCTAGTAAACTAGTATAAACAAATGATCTTCTGGACAACAATGTGATCTTGTCCTTTAACATTTAAATAACAAGTGGCAAACTAAAAAGCGCGGATGACAGCATGAAGTTGAGGGGGAAAAAAAACAAAAAGAATGGGAAATAACAGGGCATAAATAAAACAATATCACTCCGTGGTAAAATAAAAGACAGTCACAGGACCCAGCGGGTATCTGCTCAGAGTACAATCGCATAGAAGCACAGTGTGCCCACTTGGCGAAAACAAAGAGCACCAAAATAACAGATAAAGTCTACAGAGGCCCCGACACCCTTACAGTAAACCACTCAAATAACTTTTTTTTTTTTTTGCATTTTAAAACCTTGAAGTTGGCCTTCAGAACGTAAACCCAAATAATGTACTGTTTTGACACTACTCCTTGAGGACAGATAGCATACAGAACTGTCTGACCTAAAGGAGTCTGATAGCGTTAATTATGAAAACAGGGAAAAGGCTTGCTGGCCCTGTCCCTTTCACCTCTCAGGTCATCACAATCTCAAACCTAACTCTTTCAGTCTCTTAAACAACATTTTACAGTTTAGCTGGTGAAATATTATTAAGGAGACATGAATGTAGCCATTACTAGTTAATGTTTAATATCTTGATTTGCTGGGACTAACGTTAGCTGCATAACAAGCATTTCTATTTCGTTGCATCGGCCATGATTTATGACAAAAGTGTGGCTCTTTCCTTGAACCGACAATAGCAGATAAAGGATAAAGACAGTAACCGCAGAGGAAATACTCGCAGTTACCCAGCTACTTCTTATGTCAAGAAGAAATAATTCTGAATTACGATATCATTCAAAATTCTATAGACAAGAATCTTGACTGTGACACTGCATTTCCGTTAACTAACTACTGACCATCAGCATCACGGTGAATGAATCCACGAGAGAGGTTCCCAGGGGAAACAGTGATTTGCACAGAATTCTATGAACACACTCTACGGACGTTCTCAAGACGACGTTCTCTTGCAGCTAGGAAACGTTAGTTAATGTGCATCGAAACGGCTATCTATCCTTTCTCACCAGCCGTGTCTAACCCTGAGGCAGACTGGACCCACATGGTAAGTGACGTTCCCGAGATAACTAATATGCTCCAAATTGCTCGACTCGAAATTGCTCGAAAAAAATACAAATCTTTACAGTTTCAACACACTCATTTGCACCTTGCTAGAAAGAAAGCAAGGCAGGTAGTATATCTGACGTTAGATAGTCAATCCATATCAAAACATCACAGCACTGAGGCTTTCGCACTGAGTCACATTCGTTTACAAGACCAGTATACCTAGGCAGCTAGAGCGAAGGCATGTACAAAATCCAACAATCGCTTGTTCAACCAGCAGCACCATCGCGCAAGCTGACTACCAGGATAAAACACATTACTATCTAGCATAGCAGCATAACGACATATGCATTTTCAGTATCCATTAAATACTACAATGTTGCATGCTTACTAATGCTTACTTACAAAAGTCGATTTCGCTTACCCAGAAAATGAGGTTCAAGAACACCAGAACCGTCTTCGAAGATGTGATACCACACTGCCCAATGTTTGACATCATTGTGTATATCGTGATAATAGTATATATTAGGCTAATGTTAAAATGGCTGTCTTGCACTCCACAGCCCCGGCAACTCTCTCTCTCTCTCTGCTTTATCAAAACGCTAGTACCACAGCAACCAACCAGCTGGAGCAAATCACGTGACTTGATGAAATTATCTTTTCTGCAGCAACACAGCGGCGACTTCAAGTGATTGGGTTACTGGAGTACTTTTAAAATAATAATAATAATAATAATAATAAAATGATAGGGAATGCCAGTCTTGTGTTTTATGTTTGGTTTTAACAAGAAGCACGGCTGTAAATTGAGACGTCACACGTCTATTTATATTTACATTTATGATTTATTATGTGGACTGTGCTGGGAGTTGTGAAATAGGGTTTTTTAATGTGACACTTTCTGTGTGCTTTGTGTGTGACTGTAAGCAATTCATCATCCTCATTTGAGTTGAGCAAACATTTCCACAAATGACCAGGAAGTGGAATTGTCTGCAGAGCTCTTCTGAAGCAACAAATATATACTTTTAAGCATAACGGCCAGGCAAAGTTTCTGTCTCAGTTGGTCCCCGTGTATTAGCCAGCCCCTGTAAGAATTCGAGAAGTTGCATAGCCTCTAAGGGCAGAGCAATATTTCCCCAACATCATGCCATGAAAAACAGTTATATTTTTTAAATCAAGATTTTAGTGACTGGTGGTGGGAAATGATAGATGAGACAGAGGGATAGTTCAAGATTTCTCGCGAGCACCATGAAAACAATCACTCTGTATTTCATGCCGTGCTCTTATTCACTCTTGTGCAGAAGCAACTACCAGCACGGTTCATACAACGTTACCATGTCGACACTACCTCCTAGTGGTGCGCTAGTGAATACAACAGCTATGTGAATGAACAGAAAGAGAGGGCGAACGCGTGAAATCATGCCTCTACCGATTGTTAAACAGTCTGCTGTTGGTTTGACATCCCCTCTTATAACCAGCTAGTTAGCTGGTTGGTTTGATGATTTCACAAGTACCAGCTTTGTTCGTCAGCTTTAGTTTGCTATATGCCAATTCAGGTAAAATGATACACGGTTCATATTAAAACACACACACACACACACACACACACACACACACACACACACACACACACTCTCTCTCTCTCTCTCTCTCTCTCTCTCAGCATGTTCATATTAGATTAAATCTGCCAAATATATTCTTAACTTTGGGGTGAGTCATCATTCCAAGCTAGTGGTGACAGGTGGTGAAGATCCAACACTGGATTTTCGATTCAGTTTTAACTGGCATCCCAGTGGACTACAGCCGAAGGTAGCCACCATTTCAAAATATGCCCCAACCTGTTTTTGTGGAACATTTTAAATAAAGCTTCAAGCAGTTACCATAGGAACTACTCTTAATTTGATATTATTAATTTTTTTAAATCTCATTGTTGTATAATAAGTAACATAGATTGTTAGCATTATTATTTGTTATTTATTCTCATTTTATTAAGAATTGTTTTGTTGGTCACTAGTATAATTCCTGCGGACTACTGTGGTAGCTGAGTGTTTTCAGGTGTGGTGTGAAGCCATTACACTTTGCATATATAACTGTTTTGTGGTAATGTCTTGAGCTCATGAACTTTTCTACTCAATGAAACCATTGGTTTTGCTGGGCCCTCCATCTGCTTGCAGCTGTTGAAGGGGCCAGCACAGGCTGTAGGCATCCTTTTTTGTGACCAAATATTTTTAATTTTACACTATTATTTTTTACACATTATTATTACATTCTGGTGTATTTTTTCTGAACTCCATTGTAGAAGTCCTCGACACATTCTAAAGGCAACTCAGTTCTAACCCAGCCAAGAAGCAAGAAATAAGATTCACAGAAAAGAATTAATGCCCACACAAAGGACTCAATTTTTTAACATGATACTTGAATGTATATTAATCTACCCTATTGGGTCCTTACATATGTCATTTCATTTTTACTATCTAATTCACTCTGTAGGTGGCAGTTTGACAAGCATAAGAGCACATACTGGCTGGTGATACAGGAAGTCAGTATTCAGATGTAGGCAGAGGGTTCTAACACTTTGTATCAGGCAAGAAGGCAGGTAGGCAGGCAGTGTAGTAATTTGAATTTCAATGTAATTTATGCTTGGAGTATATGATGGAATGTAACCTGGCTATTCTTTAAATAAATCCTAAAAAACCAAAGGTGACATACATTACATTCATTTAGTTGACACTGGTATCCAGAGTGACTTCTGGCAAAACTGACAAAACATATTGGATATACTGGACATTAGATTCCATTTCCCTTGCGTACCAACTGCACCAACCTGTGTGCCATTGGCTTTGAACTTCTGAAATTTAAAAGCTGAAAACAGATACTACACTTACAGTTGGCTGCTATGGACAGTTGTTACTATAGGCTGAATAGGATTAAATATAGGCTATCCACACAGGACAGGTTCAATGAGTACTATTAGGGGTACAGAGTAGCAGAATGGACAGATTTACGGTATTGAAATTAAGATGGAAAGGAGAAGAATCAGAGGAAGAGGAAGAGATTGCAAAATGTTCCAAATCTGACAATTTATTCTGTGGCTGTACAAATCTCCATCATAATTCTGCGTTCCGTTGGGGCGGAAAGGAAGAAAATTCATATGATTTCAGACATCAGGGTTAGTGTGGCTACTTCTATAGGATACCATAATTAAATTACATTATATTACATCCATATAGGCAGATGATCCTATGCAGCGCGACTACCACCACAAGATAACAGAATTAAAATAAATAGTAAAAATGTAGTGTCACTTGACACTAGATGGCGCCTGATACCTAGTCCTTTGAGAAATTATTGACAATTATGTACAAGTGTACATAATTATATTTAACAGATTGTCATGTGTATGTACGAGTGTTTATAACTGTAAAGAAGGGAGAAAAAACCCGAAATGATGTCAGTGTTAAATGAAAAATCAACTCAAATACTGCGGAAATCCTGTAATACTGTGCGCAGCCTGGTTAGGAATTGGAATTCTATTTGTCTTCGCTGCGTTTCCGTAGGTCCTCCCATTTAAACATGGCCGCCACGAGTCAAGTGTTTGTGTCGCAGAACTTGATCAAGATTTGAACTCCTCTCTAACCTGGAATGTCAGAAATGGGGGAAAGTGGGACAGGGACGAGTTTTTCCGCACCACCCGGTCTTATCCTTGAAGATGTATAGCTCCGAGTGCTTCGGAGAGGTTGAAGGTCGGAGTCAAACAAGAAGGAAAGGCTGGACTGCACAGTATAGCTCGATTAGCTAAATAAGTTAGTCCACAGACAGTGATCAAGCTAGCTAGAGGTAGCTAGTCAGTGAGGCAAAGTAACGTCAAGCAAGGCTAGCTGCAGTCATCGTCGCTGGTCCGCAGCTGAGAAAAAATTGCAGGCGTCTTTCCCGAGTGGCAAGGAGTAACGTTAGCTACCCACTGCATACAATGGACCAAACTTTAAACTTTATTAGTACTGGGTAGCCTGAAGCAACGCTCAGTCTCTGCTGAGCTAGCTAATTTGTTATTCTCGGGGTTTTATTTTAGTCTCAGCTATAACCGTAGTTACAAGCTAACTAGCTGGTTTGCTGTTTTCAGTCAATATACCTGCTCAACTGTCGTTATCTGTCAGTAGATACTGAGCTAGCTAACGTTAGCTTTGCTGACTTTCGTTTCAACTTGAACAGCAAAATACAGAGCGAACTCGCTAGCTTTCTCGGACTGCAAAATGTTTTCTGTCAAACCTGTGAAACCAACGTTTAAGTCCTACCTTCCTCCTCTACAGGTAACTATTTGAAACATTTCAAATGGTTTACAGCTTGTTAGCTACGTTATGCTGAAATAGTATGGTTTTTTGATTTGCGTTTTAATCGGGTAAATTAAGGTTACGTTACTTAGCTAGATAACCTGTAGATTAATAGTAAACACACAGGAATGCTGTTTAACTTAGTTTTGAAATGCCAACATTAGCCACCGTATTGTAAGTCAATGAATCTGGTTCTTTTATGTTGCCTAGTTAGCGATAGACAGGCTAGACAACTGTAAGTTATGGCATATCAGCGATATGGAGAATACCTTTTGGAAGCATCCCTGAACCACATAAAGTACACTATAAGTTTAAATGTCATTTGCCAAGTAATCTCACGTTCGTAGTTTAACTACCTTGTCAAAATACCTTAATGGTCTGAATTGGGTTGCATATTTTGCGCCATAATAATAATTTAAACTAGTGTTAGGTGGACTAGCTACGCGAGTCACAAATGTGAATGTAACGATCCAGGTAACTAGCTAAATTGTTTAGACTGGTCAAATAGCATGGCTTTGTGCAGCTAGTATGTAGTTAACGTCATGATATTTTATCACAGACTGATTTGAGGAAGAGTCCCCAGCCTATAAAGAAATTAGAAGCGAAGTTACTTCCAGGTAAGATGAACTACTGACGTTTTTAAAATGTGACAATCTGATTGTTGCTGTGTTTCCGCAGGTAGTGAGCCTGTTAAAACCGACTACACTGTACAGCGTACGCTTATTTTGAAAGTTAAACACACTGCCAAACATACATTAGTACCACAGTTCATTGGGTCCTTTTGTAGGTACATTAAAATAGGTGTTGGGCATGTAGTGGTGTAGTGTTCGTAATGGTTATGCTAGAACCCAAAACTTGTAGGGTCAATTCTTGAGTGGAGGAGGGCTTTTGCATGCTTGAATAAGGTGCTTCGGCTAACAGCAGGCTGCATAAATGGGTAAAATGTATGCATTATAAGTTGTTCGACAAGAGGAAATGATACAAATTGGTATTTGTTAATATATGATACAATGGGAGAGTCTGTTAGCCACAACTGTGTGTATATGGTGCATTAGCCATTTTTGTTCTTTGTGGAGTCATCACTGTTTCTGTTGTAGGGTCAGACTGTTCCAGTTCCTTTTCAAATGTGCTGACTTTAGCTTACTTGTGAAAGTGTAAGTCATAACCATTTCAGATGTCAAAAGAGCAATATTTCGTGTGGAAATACAGATCATGTATTGGGTATTGTAAACAGGCTACGGTAATGTGGATCCATTTCTGTACTCCTGCACTGCCAGTCTTTTCCTACTGAATTCTCTCATTGCAGCTTAACCTTGCTGAAAAGCACAGGCCCTCTGTCTGTGAAGCCTTTGAAGGGTCCTGAGTTCCTGTCAGTCACCATGGTTATGCAGTCCTGGGCCCCCTTTTCATCACCATTCCTAACTGTGCATAATAGACTTAACAATGCCTCGTTGCAAGAAAGAAACTTTTTTTTTAGACCCCTTCTGCTTCTTCCTTCCCAAGATCTCATTTGTGTGGGGGGAGAAATGAGGATGTATGATTGATGAGAGGAATATGCCATTTTAGGAAAATAAATGGAAAATGAGATTTTATGCACATGCTTCTTATTAATGAATGGTGGTATGTAGAAGTGTTGTGCTTTTGCACTAAGTCTAATATTGCAGAAAATCTTGTGTTAGACAAATGTTTTTTCTTGGCTTCCCATGCTCTTATGACAAGATAAAATCTGGACTTTCAGAAAGAGATGAGTTGCACATGCTGTTGTGAAACCAGACAGAAGACAAGTGTCAGATCTTGATTTTGGTGAGAGTACATTTGCTTCGTCTGTGACAAATGTCGGAGGTTGGTAGTCCATCTGTATGGATGTATTGGATGAAACAGCAGGTCATCTTCTGGTGTGGACTGAAAACATATGTTCAGACTGCATTGTGTCTAGCGCTGACAGTCTTTATGACTCAAATTATATACTAAATAAATAGCTATAACTAAAGGTAAATGTATCAGTAAGTATATCAGGCCAAAACCGAGGATGCTGCTGTGGTTCTGTTGTCCAACTCCCCCCCCCCCCCCCCCCCCAAAAAAAAAAATAAAAATCTATGTGCACTCTGCTGCTTCCCTTTAGGTCTGCTGATTTGCTTTAAAATACGAGAGAAGGGAGAAGGAAGAAGGAAGATGCATGTGCACATTCTCAAGGGTATAAAAAGTGTCAAGGGTTTTCCTGCACTTTTTGGCCATTAAGCAGTTGTTTCAAGATAACATAACTTTGGACAAGGAAGTTTAATGTCTTGCCAAACCAGTTTTCAATAGCTGTAGAATGGCAGAGAAGTCCCAAACCTACAGAAATTGCGTCACCATTTTAGTCAGTGGGCTGCTGTTTCTGATTGCTAGGGGAAACATTGGCTTTGTCAGAGTGCCTCTCAAAAACAAAGTCTCTGTTGTATCAAGAAAGCTTTTGTTTTCACACAACAGGCTTATGACATAATGAGGAGTCATGATGTACATTACGTACATTAATTTATGGAGAAAATACATTTTAGTCCAGTTTGTTGCAGCAGTGTTAATCCTTTGTAATGTGTAAATGTTGTTACCCAAAGGGGCACTAAAGTTCAGAATTTTCATGTGGTTCCTTACTTTTTGCTTTATATACCATGCTTGTATAAAATGTGCTTTGTTGTGGCTTTGTGGCAGTGCAGATGCTGTGTAAATAGGGGCCAAAGTGTTTCTGTGTGTTTAATTGAATGTCTGAAAGTTCCCACCCATTTATCTAATCTTTTGTACAAAGTATGTATTAATCTTTAAAAACTGATACAGCATTACCTGTGGAGTTTGATCATATGATACAATTATAGAAATGCTGTTAGTGTGTATTTTGTTGTAGTGAAGTGCTTAGTAATTTAACAAATGCAATTGCGTGGAAAAGATTTCACCTCCCTAGCTTTCAAAACAGGGTTGGCACATTGTTGCATTCCAGTTTCCTAAAAATGGCCTTGGATGAGGACAAACGATGGATTCACAGCTTGGGTATAGGGAGCTGTGGAACAGTTCACAATTGTGGTGTTTCAGTTGTTGTAATTTACCAAGCACAAGTTGGTCCTTCTCTGTTTCCAAAACAGAAGTGCCTTGCATAGTTTCACTCAAGCTGCCAAAGCAAAAACAGTTTGCTGAAAACACCTATTTGCTGCTGCTGACTCTGCTGTGATGAACAGTAAAGGACACTGCCTAGAGGTACCTTTAGGCTAGCTTTAGAACAAAGTTGTAGGTTGCAATGATGACTGTCCCTCCAGGATTTTACAGACTGTGGAATTGTTGGCTAGTGATTGGACCCCTTTCATTACAGTCCTGGATGCAGGATGACTGCCAGAGTGTAGTGCCATTTATAAAATCCTGCAAAGAAACATGGGAAAGCTGTGTGTGTTTGAGTGAAAGCAAATGGTGCCCTTGAAAATCTATTCAGGCACTAGTTGTTTGTTGGGGTTGCATTATCCCGTATACAGTGCAAGTGTCAGTGTTGTCCAGGGATCTGTGGGTGTGGTCATAGATGGTGTGGTGTATATGCTAAGGAGAGACACATTTTGCTGTCTTCTGATTTCTGAAATAATGAACACTATATGCATTTTCCCAATACAACTGTAATGGGTCATGGGTATTTCTTTTGGCAAGGTTGGCTGGGTCACTGGTGTTATTATAGATCCTCTGCTCATTAGTGTGATGAGTTTATATGGTTTGATATTGTAATTAAGGTTGTAATTAAGGTCAGCCTGGTGGTTGTGACCGATTGGGTTTGATGTGTATGTTCTAAACAACAATGGCACAACTGTGGGAGTCTGTTTACTCTTTTGCAGTTAAAGAATGTTTTTTCCCTCCCTTAGCTGTTACACTTTTTCCTCAAAACACAAACTGCTACTTAAAATGTTTCTTGGGCAGAGAGAATTACTGGCTAGCTAATAGCTACATAGGATAAGACTATGCTTAGCCTTCTGTGTTCCCTTGCTGATCTCTAAAACCAAGACATGTTGCTCATTTAGGCTAAACGAGTCATTGAGGTGACTGTCTTGTGAAAACATGAACATTACATTTCATCTCACCGAACAATGTTCTTACTCAAGAGACTTCATTGTAAAGCTAGTTATTCCATAGATAATGTTACCTTGCATATTTATTGGATTGTTTTTCCTTTTCATTTAGTGAGTTCACTTTGAATCTGTTGTCAGTAGCTAGCTAACGTTTCCTCTGATTTTAGATATATCAGCTTGCTAGCTAGCTGGGTTGTGAACTGTGTCAATAACTATGCTAACTTGTAACATAGCATCAAATATTTTTTTAGCTGTTTAAATGTCTCTTGCAAATTTCAAGTGCCAATTACTAACTCTTAGGAAGCAAGCTAAGACAGTCACACATGCAAGTGCACATGAATGCATACACCTAGATAAGTTACATGTTTACATTTTCCCTTTGAATAGCACTTGAAGGCTCAGCCCTCCTGAACTGCTGGTCAGCAGCCCACTATTGGAATATAACAGACAACGGAAACTGCAAGCTTCCTGGCATTATATCCACAGATGAGTAGATCATCACATGTGTAGATCAGATGTAGCTCATGTTCAGTGTCCCAAGCACATGAGTTTGCTGGTGACAAGGGAAATCTGCGTTCGGTGTCAGATTGCCATTTGAACTTAGGACTGTAGAAGAAATGTGATCAATAATGCCAGACATAGTTTTCATGCCTAAGGATAGTGTGACTAGTGTCAATCATGCGCACAGCATCCTTTTGTTAAGTCCAGGGGCATGCAGCAGGAAGATGAAGTGGTGCCCTCCACAATAGGCAGTACTGCTGTTTTGGCATACCCGTGCCCTCATGTTTCACATCTTCCTTTTGTTGAGCTCAAGGACAAAGCCTTTACCACCGCAATTGCTATGTAGATTGCCTCAAGTAGTCAAGTGTTTATTGTTGTTGAAATTGTGTTAGACATGCCTCCAGTCAAATAGTGTAAAGATCCACAAGTGTAGCCAGATGGGTGGCATGAACAGGCCTGATTAATATGCTGATTACCCAGTTTATTGGATATATATGTATTGGCTGTCTTTATTGACAGCCTTGCTTGTAATAAATTTGTTAGCAAAATACAGTACTAGACAATGGCCTGTCAGCTGGGGAATATGTAAGCATTTTACACTATCTGTCTGATGTGCTGTGTGTTATATTGCACAGTGCAGGTCTTCATTTCATTGTCTTCCAGTGAATTTCCGCATAAAAATAAACATGTTTTTCCCACCATGAGGAAGTTTCCACTTACAGTAATTTCCCAGCTCCGCTTCCCTGACCCTGCTTTGTTGCACGTCATCAGAAAGCCAGTCATTTTAGCAGAATTTTGATGGGTCGGAGTTTAAAGGTTTAAAAAAGGGGCCAGTGTGCATATGTGTGAGGGGAGAATATTACATTGTTCTCTTCCTATGATGCTTTTGGCTTTTTTTTGTAATGTTTTTATTTTTTTTATTCCAAAAATGCACCTCAAGAAATCCAATTTAAAATCAGATAAACCTCTGTCTCCTGTCTTTACTGACCTGAAGAGACCAGCAGTTTAAAGTGTTTACAGTGTAGTGGAGCTCAGAAGAACATGGTGTCAGCTGATTCCTTGAATGTGGAGGAGTATGACTTGTTCCCCTGGGTCTTCATCCAATTTTGCATCTTGTCAAAGTTGTATCCTTTGTGGTTTCCAGGGCTGGGGTTCAGTGCCCTGTTCGGACCATTCTGGTCAAGTTTAAAATGTTGATACTGTAAAGGGATATCTCTTGCTAAACAATGGCTGAGTATGATGGCAGCTTGAATGGAGTGAATGTCATTTAAATTTTTTGGCTCGTCCTGCTCCGCCCTCGTTGGAATGTGAGTTGAATGTGTTCCATTCAGTGCAGCCTCTCACTAAACAGTCCGCTCTAGCCCACACCACACTGCACAGAGAGTGGACCTCAGTACGGCTCAGGTCGTAGCTATCTGAACCTTCGGATCAGTCGTCCTTCAATCTCAGTCACTCTCCCCGGCCCCTGCCCCTGCCCCTGGCTCTCTCAAGCTCTCAGTGTGCCTCTGTAGTTCCTAGTTTTCACTCTCTATTTCATTGATTCACACGCTCATTTTCTCTGTCCTCCTCTCCTGTCTGCGTTGGTTTCACACAGTGTCCATCTTTTAAGCAACTTAAATGAATGGAAAAGAACTTTGCGCAGGAGACAGCTCAAGGTTTGCCATGTCGTTTATAAATCGCTGTGTTCTGCATTCTGCAATGTACAGTGGAACGAGGAAGCACTGGCAAACATTAATATTATTTTTTTTAAGAAAACATGTACATGCACTCATAGTGTCCGGTATGTGTGTACACGTTTGTTTAAGATCAGCTGGAACTTGCAGCATTCAGCATGCCTTGGTGTGGAAGAAGTTTGCGCATTTTTCCACATATCTGCCATCTGACTACCTTCTCTGAATAAGAATGTGTTCAGCAAAGTCTGATCAGGTTTTTGAGTGTACGGAAAAATACACCCCTGACACACGAGTGACCCAGCTCAGTCTTTCTGTGATGCCCCTCTCTGAGTGTGTTGTGGTGTTGGCTGGTGCAAGCTGAGGCTTATTGCCATTTCACATTGATTCTGAAGATCACAAACCACTCTCTAATTGGCGTTGTGATTGTTGTTGTATCCAATTTATAGGTTATGTGTTATGGTCTGGCAAAAGGTGTGATGGTCTGATTTTAAAGGTGTGATTTGACAGGTCGGAGGTAGGGAGAGTGCCAGGTTGAGTGAGCATGCTTGTAAGTTGTATGCAGTGACACTTATTATAGCTTCAGGCCTCTCATGCAGTTTATTTTTCATGAAACATATGACTGTCAATATCTTTTTGTCCTGTGCCTAGTGGGTAATGATCATGATCAGAGTATTTTCCATCTTGGTGTTACTAAAATGATTGCAATAATGTCTATCCAGCCACTGTTATACTAATATACTTCTGCTGTCAGCTGTGCAGACCGGGCTTAGGGTGCAAGGTACTGTAGGCATTTAGACAGGTTCCCTTTTGAAACAGAAAGAAATATGCAGTGAACATCATCACGTTCTGGCTAGGCAACTTCAGAACAATTGTGCTTCTGTTCCTTCCTGGTTTTTTGCACCATTTTATACTTTGGTAACCCCTCTGCGTAGCGTTGTTTTTCAAGGGAAGTGTGACTACCACTCAAGCATTCCTTTTTTCAAGGAGGTGGAGCTGAGTTTGGAGGTTGTTTTCCAAGCGAATAGAGGCTGTGTTAATGGCCTGGTCCCCACTCCTGCCCTGCCCAGATGGGCTGGCGGTCCCCCCTTCCCTCCCAGTTTTCTCAGATGAAGAGCCCCTCTCTTTAACCACTGGTTCCAGTTCCCACCCCCCAGGATGTTTATTACATAATGTTATGGTAGAAAAAATCCACCCCACGCGCTGCAAAGTAAACTGCAAGAAATTTCATTTAATGCCTTTTTCCAGGTGATGTTGCACTCCATTTAAAAGGGACAGGTCTCTGAAAGCCCCAGCAATATATGTTAAAACTGGCTGGTTTTTGATAATGGGAGTAGGAATGGAGAAGTAGGACTATGCAACACGAGGAACTACAACCTGTGTGTGTGTGTGTGTGTGCACGTGCATACATGTGTACATACATGTGTGCATGCTTGCTGCTGATCAGGCTGGTAAGTGCAGTTTGCCAAAATGGTCAAACACAGTGTTTGAGGTCAGAGACACGATACCTTGTAGGATCAAGTAGCATTTCAGACCATATGAAAATGTATCGTCAGTTCTTTGTACTTTAAATGATCATTTTGCAAATTTGGCAGCCTAACAGTCTTGTAAAAAATTAGTTGGGACTCAATTTTGGCCTCTTTCCCTCACCCACAGAGCAGTCTGTTCCAATTACCATCCCTGCTAATGTTTTCTCATGGGGACAGCTACATTCTGCTCCTCATTTCTGTTTCGTTCGAAAGTAAACTAAGGGGGGGAAAAAAGCCCAAAGCAAATCAGTTTCACTGTTAAAAGAGTTCAGCGTGTTTCTCCAGTCCTGGTAGAACTGCTCAGATGGGCTACAGGTCTGTGTCTGTGTGCTGTGGCTGACGCTCCCGGGGGAATGGAAGGTCAAGCCCATGCTTCCTGCTGGTATTCCCTGGCATAACTGTCTACTTTGGCAGAGTTGTTCATTCATCAGGTGGACTCTCTAATCCTTGTTGTGGAAGGAAAGCAGCAGTGATCAGTCAGTGACTGCCCAGGGGAGCCCAGCCATTAACCCAGTGCATGTTCCGCTCCAGGCTGAGATGTGGGACTAATGAACTTCATATGCAGAGGCAGTAAAGGGAAATGCTTTCTCCCTTTGGGCCGCTCCACTTGGGTTTTACTTCCTCTGATTGGAGGCTTTTCCCTGTTCTGTGTCTGTCAGGTTTCTCTACCAGCACCATCTTAAGCAGCATTAGACAACTGTGGTGTTGAGTATGAGTATGAGTTTTTTTAAACCAACAACTACCCGTACTTCTAGGGTTTTCTTTTTTGTTCATGTATTTTAAAAATGAATTGATGCCCTTATCAGAGGGTTTCAGTGATGTTAAGTTCTTCTGTACATTCACATACACGGGTGGCGCTTATAGCTCACCTATAAGCCTGGAGACACGGTTTAAACCACCTCCCTTGGGCCTCAAGGTCGAATGATTTGTTGTCAAGACATTGTTTCCCAGGAAAAGCTGTCTTTATCCCTGCTGTAAAGCAGTAGCTCACATGGAACATGGTCAGTGCAAGCTGAAGACCTGTGAACTCTGGTTGGAGAAAAGCTGGAGCAGAAACAAGTGACTCATCCGCTCTCCTATTGAAATACCAGTCAATCCTTTGGCAGCAAAGCCACGCTGCTAATTTCAAAATTTTAAACCTACTGTTTGTAGGGGGAGGACAGACCCATAAATGGTTAGGAAACAGTTGTCCAATGTTTGAAAAGAATTCCATTTATATTTCAGATGGTTCCATGTTTGGTATTGAGTCTCCTCTCAGATCAAAGAGGGTGTCACACCTTTCTCAAACCAGGGTTTGCCTGCAACAGTTCATTTATGATAGCCAAGCTTCCCATAGTGGTCAGAAAAGCAGAAATTCTGGCCGTTATCTGTCACAGATTGAAGACCCACCTCTTCAGACTGCATCTTTGCTCGCCTTCCCAAGCCTTATTTGTGTAATCTTACTGTAGCATTTGCTTTACTGCATGTACATGTCTCACTTGTGGATTTATCCAAGCACTCTAGTTATCACAACACTGTATATGGTGCTGACGCATGCTCTGACATGGTCAGTTGTGTCTCGTATGTACTGCCTGGCATTTTGTTCCTCTATTTCTTTGTAAGTTGGTCTGAGTGGAGTGCCTGTTAAGTGAAAGCAAGTTGCACTAAGTTGGGCAAAGGGTAGGTGGTAACAGTGGTAGTGGTATAGAAAACACTATCAAGCATGACTGGACTATTGCATGCTAGTTTGGTAGGAATGTTGATTGAGGGAAAGTAAGAAGAGTGAATAATGTAGGTGTCCTAACTATGAGGCATGTCACAACTTTCAATTGCATACCAGCCTTAGTTCAGTCAGGTACTTCAAGGAAAACCCTTCAAGGAAGGGAGGAATGCATGTATCATGTATTTCAGCTCCCCATCTGGATCAGGGCTGTTAAAAATTGCTGTGTGTTTTTTGTGTGTTTTATTATTTTTTTTTTTTTCCGCCTTTACTCTGGCACTCATTGCACTGTTTTGAAGTTAGATCTTGCTAGTTGCCCATTACCCTGTAGTTGTATAAATTAGCTAGTACTGTGTCCTCAAACAGACTTTCCTCTCAGCTAAGAACTACTGTCTCATTGTGGAACTGTACACATCCTGTCCCCGTACTGGCGCTATACTTGCAGTATGCACTTTTGTAAGTCGCTTTGGATAAAAGCGCCTGCTAAATAAATAAATGTAAATGTGAATGTATGAGTGTCTGTCAGGGGGAAACTGGATGCCTCTGGCTACATGAGGGAGACCTGAGCAAGACTACATTGCCTTACAGATAGTGATATCCCATGAAAGACTAGTTTATAAAAGAAGGTAACTGTTTCTGCTCTTAGTCCCTAAGATATTGCCCTCCAGTGTTAAAGGTTTGTTGTAATTTTTTAATGTCTCCTCTAGCGTGTTATTGGTTATTGCTGAAGTCACTGCTGTGTGCTTTGGAAATGTGGTCACATGGTTTGTGCATCACATCACCTGATAGGTTCACTCTGTTGAAAACAGCTTGACTCAGCTAGGTAGTTTTATGCCTTGCCTGACTTTGTCCTGAACTTCTGAACCTCTGTACTGCTAAGTGTGATGATGTAGCTAAATTTGTTGTTTCAGATGGGGGCGGTTTGTTTTTTTTTGTTAGTCGGCATCATTATCCCGCATCAGATATGACTAAATGGAAAAAAAAATACAGGAATAAACCTAACGCCACATACCGGGGATAACTGTTATTGCGCTAAAAATAGCTATTCGATATATCGTGACGGCTATATCGCTCAGCCCTGCTCTGATTGATAGTCCAATAGTTCTGTTACATCCCTCACCCAGATCTGTCTGTTCTGTTCATGTGATCATACATCATGAGATTCCCCTTTTTGGTTTTGCAGGGGAGATTGTGGTGAACGAGGTGAACTTTGTGAGGAAATGCATCGGTGCAGAGAGCGGCCGGGATGATCTGTGGGGGAAGCTGATCTGCACCAACTTCAAGATCTCCTTCATCACCCACGATACGCTGCCCCTGCAGGTATAAGCAGTGAGGTCTCTGACACACAGAGCTTTACTCATAAAAGAAGAACGTTCAGATTTTGAGTTCAAGCTTTACCTCTCGCATCCTGAAAACATTTGTTATACTTGTCCACAAGTTGAAAAAAATGTATCCTTTCAAAGAAAAAAATGGTCACGTCACTTGTTTTTGATGATTTTTATGGCACTGAGAAGATCCTGCTATACAGTTTGTTGAGGTTAAGAGATGTATGGTGAAAGACATTTGTGATTGGGCTTTTTCAGTGTATTGTATTCATCGCATGTCCAGCAACCTCACTATCTTTTTTTTTTTTTTTTTTGGAAAGGACAATGTTCACTTAGATGACTATCCCTCCCTGATTACTCAGCTCTTCCTCATGTTTGACCTTAGCCAGAATTTTTCAGCTTTGTAGTTGAATGTAGCTGTCCTTTCCTGTTTGAAGCCAACTGAACCTTTTGACTCATTTAAACCTGTGAGCCTGTGTGTATGTAACCATCCTCAGACCTGACTGCTGTATGTGAGGCTTGGATGTTACTCAGCAGGTGGTGGCACTGCCCCTGGAAAACTAGCTCCTGTATTCGTTTCTACTCATGACGGCCAAAACTGTGATTCACGGTTATTCCAGAGAAGCGCTTCCTCTCTGTCATATAGTGCTTCATGTGGATACACTGTTACTGCTCTTTCAAGTCACCTGGAAGGAAAATGACTATTTCAGTACAGATAGAAATGGGAGAAAGACCAACAATGCTTTTATTTTGTGGTTGTGAAAATAATGAGCGCTCTAAACACTCAAATTGGGACTGTAGTTGTGTATATATATGCAAACTGTTGCAGTTGTGGTTTCTTGGTTGCACCTCTGTTCCCACTCTCCTGCCACCATTTAAGTGAGTCTGTTTTATCCTCCTCAGAAGTTCCAGTACAGGAGCCGACTGCTTGGAGAACATGATATTCCCCTGGCTTGTGTGGAGCAGGTGGTCACAGGTAAAAAAGCCCCCGTTTCTGCATGTCGTCATGGTGCCCTGTCCCAACTGAAGAGTGAAGACTCTGGGGGCATGCTGAGCAGTTATGCTTTAGTGCACAAAAGTTATGGTACAGCAACACCTCAGAGCTGAGTGGGTAGGTGAAAGCGGACATGCAGTACAAATGATTAGCTGCTCCAGATCTCCCTGACAGTCCTCTTACTCTCCAGTGACATAGATGTTCTTGTCTAATTGTAGCACATTGTGTGTTCCTGATAGGGTGGAGGGGGATGGATTTCACTGTTTTTAATAGACTGTGCAATGTAGTTAACCTGTCAAATGCACCACTCACCATTTGACTCTGTCAAACTGTGTGGTGTTTAGGCCAGCCGTGTTTGTTGTAAATTTTCCACCCCTGCCAGGGAACCCAACCTGACAGATATCAAGGATGGTTTGTTTCTTCAGAGCCACAATGGTTTTTACACCTCCTCCCTCTATGGGCTTGACTGTGTACATTCCAACATTCCAGCAATGCAAGGGGTAGCTTTTTTCAGTCGGTCTGTTTCAAACCCTGTGGAGGGTGAGGTCATAACACAGACAATTGCCCATGATTGAAAAGCCTGGTTGGGATGAATTTTCTTTATATTAGGTCATTACCTTTCTTTTTTCCCCGATACAGCCCAAGGCAAGGGATGTTGCAGTGGACCAATGGAGTGCAGAGCCAGTTTGTGTATGTCTCTATGGCCTGAACAGAGCTGCTTTGCAGTGGCTTAACAGGGCACAGTGCAGGCAGAACTCATTCTAATTCCGTCTTGGTGCATCCCTGTTCCTCGTTGGGAGAAATGCATCTCTAGATTTGGCAGGTGGAAACAGGGCTTGTACGTACAGCACGTATACTTTGTGTTTCCTGGTTTGTCCCAATGCTGTCCCAGCCCCATGCACTGGAGAGGTGTGTTAGAGCACACGCTCAGTCTAGTGGCCTTTTGGCAGAATTGCAACCCATCGCCCCATGCCTTGCGGAAAAGGCACAATGGCATTTTTCCAAAACACATTTTACTGCGGCTTGTTTGGCTTAAAGTCATTTTGAAATTTAAAGGCAGTCCCCATGAAAACCGAGAAAAATGTGATCAACGGGATGGTTGTGTTTCAGGAATTTATAGTTCCCTAAACGAGAAGGGGATTCCTGTGGGTCCATGTTTACAGCTATGGAATCAAGAATTTTAGAATTGCAGAAGTGCATCATGTGAGGGACGCAATGGTGCATTCCACGATTAGAAAGTAAAACCATGGTGTTACTTCAGTGCATCCAGACCCAAGAGGATGCCCCCCGAGTCTTTCACTTCCATATAGTTGTTATGTTATGTTAGCCACATCTCGGAAAGTACTTATTTTTAGCCCTTGTGGTCCGCATCGTAAACGGCGAGTGACTTGGAGAAAGAGGTTTCTGTTCTCAGTTACAGAAAAATTGTGATTTTTTGAAAGTTCTCCATTCACAGAGAGCGCTGGCCCTTCGGTCTTCCATATAAACATGTATTTATTACCTTAGGAGGGGGTGCGATCCAGGACTACTTTACATACTTCCTGAGTCCCCATGTAAAACAGCTGGGGGTAAAGGATATTACTGAAAAGTTCTGCTTCACCTTGGATTCAGACACTTAGCTCTCAGGTCCAGGGTCCAGTACCATAAGCTTTGCCTCAGACCAGTGATCTCCCCTGCTGTCTGGATCTTATTACTTGCTAGAATGCATTAAGCCTAATTAATTAATCCTGTGACTGATTAGCTTCCTTGCCTGTGCCTGTGTATCGGCATGCCTCTCTTCCAGTGAACGATGCAAAGGGGAAACAGAAGGTGCTGGGATCCAACCAGAAACTCAAGTTCAACCCTACCGAGCTCATTGTCTACTGCAAGGACTTCCGCATTGTCAGGTTCCGCTTTGACGAGGCTGGGCCTGAGAGCGCCAAGAAGGTATGTGATGTCAGGGGCAGGAAGTTGGGCGTAGAAGTTGGACTTCGCTGAGATCTTGGTATATGGCCACCTTGGTATATGGCCACCTTAGTAAAAATTCCAGCTTTATGTGAAGGAAGATTCAGTTAAAAGATTATTCCTATTCAACACTGGACTTTCTCCTGCAATATTGCTTATGCAGTTGTTGCCATACAACGTTTTATTTCAATATAGGTTGTTTTTTAGTACATGTCCATAGAATGATTGAATAAGAAAATTACATTCTTGTTACAAGCAGGCCATCCTGATTCCTCTGAATTTTCAGAGTTAATCATTCCTTAAGATTTCCTCTTACTCTGTTACTCGTTTCTGTTTCATGCTTTGTGGTAGTCATACATTAATCTCCAAACATCATTATGACATGCCTCTCCCTGAGACGTCAAGCATGAATGCCAAACTGCTAGTCTTCCTGATTGTCATAAATGGAGCGTTCAGACATGACACAAATAAAATCTCATAGCCTGTCCTGGACCTTGTGAATATTTTTTCGGGGTGAATTAGGGAATTGAATAGTGGCCATAGCCATAGCCTCCTATGTCCCTATGGGTACTGCAGTGTGTCATGGTTTGCATTCCTCTCCTGCCTCCCTACTGAGTAGCTCTCACATGACAGGATTGGAGTTTATTTGGCTGAGTCTCCCTTTCCATCTGGCAGACAGCGTGTAGAAGATAATGCCAGAATTACCAGTGTGTGTGTGAGGTAGGGCCAAATGAATTCTGCAAAGTGGAGAAAGTGAAGGATTTAACGGGATCAGGGGTTTATCAAGGAATTTTGTAAATCGAGGAATCACTGCGAAAATTCCATCTGGGAAATGCCACAAAACATGTTGTAAATCCCAAATGCACTGACGGAGAATCCCTGCCCACAATTAGAGAAACGAGGTGTGTGTGCATGAGCAAGTGCTCAGTCACTTAGCAGTGGCATTGCATCATGCCATGATGTAGACACATTAAGTTGATGTGTACAGCTAGTGCAGAAGCAGTAAGCTAGCTAGTACATTTACATTTATTCATTTAGCATACGCTGTTATCCAAAGCGACGTACAAAAGTGCATATAGTGGGCAAACGGGCACAAGGGCAAGATGTGTACAGGTCATACAAAGCAGATAGTGCTGAAGCTGAGCACTAAGGTTGGTGTAGCGAGCCAGAGCTAAGGTTACATATATTGAATACAGTCACTGGGACAATAAAATGCCGCTATACTACCTAGGCAAAAACGTGCTACAAATACAAGCTAGTAACTTCAGTCATGTCTAATGGAAGCTCCAGAGAAAGCAGTAAAGAAATTCTGACATATTGCCCTGTCTGCAATATTCCCCCAGTGATTTTTATGAATGGGGGCTTTACTGTTCTGCAAGTTTTGCAAAGAAACATCATTAAATTTTCATCATTAAAAACTGAAGGAATAAAAGTATGCGGTTTGTTACAATACAGAACAATGTTATTTCATTTATAATATCAGTTGTCCTATTCTTAATTTAAACACGTTAATAAAAAAAAATCTAAGTGAAAATGTCGTGTTCTTTCTGCCACTTTTCAAAAAGATGTGTTTCCTGGCGTTTTTACAATGAAAACAGAAAGTGTGATTTAAGACCAAGAAGATGGAAATTAAGAAAACATAAAGTGGGAAATTGAAAATAATAAACTGGGTTTCATTTGGCCCTACTGTGTGTACCTTGGTGAGGTTGAGATCTGTGTACCTGATCCACACTGCAATTTCCTAATAGGTGGCACAACTGGGGATTTCTCTCTCTCCTGCTCTTTGCTGCTATTTCTGTCTCATTTAATAGAGCATGTCACTAATTTAATGTGGCTCCATCAGTGTTTTCTGTTTCATAACTGCACAGTGTTTTCGTCTCATTTAAGTTAAGTGAAAAAATAATGAAACACTTTAGAATGTATGTTTCATAAAAGAATTGAGATCCAAGGTCAATTGGACACATCAAGGCATGCTGTCACTACTCTTCTTGCATCAAATTGAACTCCTAGGAAACCATTTTCCCCGATACTTGTCCTGGAGTGCCCTTGTATGCTGGTTTTGCCAGCTGAGCTCTAAATTTGGTTTGATTGCAAGCAGTGTGGATAACTCTGGAGAGATGTCAAATACAGATCAATATTCAACGGCTCATCAAATCTAATCAATGTGGCGCTCAGCTGGAACAAACATTAGCGTACGGAACACAGGGGAACTCCAGGATAGGGATCGGGAAACTGCTGTGAATTAATTAAGCTTTCCTGGTGTGTTAATATAGGATTCAATGAAAAGGAAACCACAGATACTCCTGAAAGTGGAGACCTGTGAGTTAAGATTAATGGATCACAGCATGGTCATTGCGTTACAGAACAGTTTATAGCTGTCGTTGCTAAGGGATATTGTTGCTTGTGTAAACCTGACATTCCATTTGTTGATCCTAAGTCATATATATATTTTTTGCAATACATCATTTGGTGTCCAAAGGATATTATCCATGAATCACGTTTTATTGAAAAATAAACAAGGAGGTGGGACTTCTTACTTGTAATCTTAATGAATAATGGTAGGCAACAGAAGGATTGTAGCAAAGACCCCATCAAACAGGAACTGTCGAGCTTGTGCTGGAAAATGGGAAATGGTGACCTTGCACCAGACTAGTCAAGTGCCAGAATTAAACCCCAAGTGGATCCTGCCAGATTCTGTGGTCTTGTGGAGCTCAGAAATGGGGAGGTGGGGAGAGGGGAGGTTATAAAAACAGGAGAACAAAACCGTACTCAAACATTACTTCCTGATCCTTCAGTAAACACAGATGAGTTTATACTTGGGGTTCTGTTGTTAACATTACAAAAACCTAGGGTTTGTGTTGCAGCTGAACTGTGTTCTCTGACCAAACTATGAGTGTTCCTATCACAGCATGTGTGTTGACACATTTAGCTGAGGTCCCCAGACAGGTGTGTGGTGCACACCATATGTGTGGAGGAGCTGTGCAGGTCTTGAGTAGCAACCAAACTTTGGCCAGTAGGTCTGTGTCTGTTACGTCTCCCAAGCAACAGCAACCATCTGAACTGGCTCATACCATATTTCAAGCCTGAGATTCAAAGTATGCAGCTTTATTGTTTTATTGTGTTAGTCAAGGAGTGGATTAGGTGCATTTTTATTAGGTCAGTAGCTTTGTAGATGGCCCTTGTCTCCGTGTGTTGTGTGCTGTGGTGTATGGGTGGTGCTGGTAGAAGGGACATGCTCCTTCTCCCTCTGTCTCCTGCTCTCTCTCTCTCTCTCTCTCTCTCTCTCTCTCTCTCTCTCTCTCTCACACACATACTCACACATACTCACACACACTCACACACACACACACACACTCAAATGCTACATGTTGTAAGTAGGGAACTAGGACTCAGGTGTTTTTGTTTTTCTTTGTCACAGATGGAATGAAGCAGGTCTATAATATCTCACTATATAGAAGGAAATTATAGAGCTGGGAGCTGCCATGGTGTGCACACAGGATACCCCTACATCTCTGCGTTCCTCCCATGAATGGACAGCATTGTGCTTTCAAAAAGCTCCTCGTGTCAGGCTCAGAACGCACGTCCCAAGAGCAATATGGATTTTAGCAAGGTTTGGCTTTTTTAGGGGCATGTCAATCATCACTTGCCATACTGAAAGTTTTCCGGCTATAAATATTGCACTGTTCATTTTCATACCTAGTGACTCGGAATGGTCAAACTAGCCTGTATTACCAGGGTGAATTGCCAAAAATTTTGTCAGTTATAATTACCATGATTGTGAATGGTATAGATAGACAAATCGTCTATCCATGCATGGGGATTCAGATGCGTGCCTCCGATGCCAAAAAGGAGTGGAAAAAGGATATATCGCCTCTGAGTGCTCGTGGTAATCCTTTTTGATGGACAAATTCTGCTTTGACAGTTGGAAGACCAATTCACTTTTTACCTGCCTTTGGAGTGTCTACACACGGGGGGAAAACATCTGTGATTTAGCAGCACAGCTGTTCCGCATATCACCACAAAATAAATTCTCTTCCCTAAACGTGGGATTTTGTAGCAAAAGGTTGTGGGCCCCTCCAACCAGAGGCCCAGCTTGAAGTGTTATTGAATGTTTCCAAGGTGGGCCCTTTGCCAAGAACAATTCAGCTGGTCCTAAGAAATAAGCACACGGGCCCAGAAGCAGGTGAGAAGAAAAGGCTGGGCGCTGCAAAGGCAGCAGTTTGCAGGACCCCTGCTTTTAAATCCCATGTAAGGAGTGCATCTCCAGCCCTCTGAATGGAAGGAAAGAAACTGTTACTTTGGTAATCATATTTTTTGTGTATATTGTCTCAGTGCTGTAGCTCATGGTTTTCACTGGCTTTCTCATTAGAACACACCGAACAAGAAGTAACAACAAAAAAAAAAAAATTGGTGTTGGATTGTGTTGATTGAATTTTTTTTTTTGATTTCAACTCCTTGTTACGGTGGTAGTGTTTATTGGTGGTAAGGAACAGGAATTGTAATCGAAAGGTTGCCGGGTTGATTCCCTGCTGGGGCACTGCTACTGTACCCTTGGGCAGGGTAGTTAACCCGCAGTTGCCTCAGTAAATATCCAGCTGTATAAATGGATAAAATTGTAACCTGTGTAAGTTGCTCTGGATAAGATTGTCTGCAAAATGACAATAATATAATGCTGTGTTTCACTCTCCTCTAAAGGTTTGCCTCGCCATCGCTCACTACTGCCAGCCAGCCGATCCTCAGCTGCTCTTCGGGTTTGAGTATGTTGGGAAGCAATACTACGGCTCCTCAGGTACTCTCATAGTGTCAGCATTTGACACACCTTGCTTCAGGTGGCATGAGTAACCAAAGTGTTCATACACTCAGCACTGTCTCTTAGTTGATGGAAGGTGATAGAAGAGTATTTGGCATTACAGTAAAAATGGATGTTAATGCCCTTCCCTTAATCCTGAGTCTAATATTGCTACATGTTATGCTACATGCCATGCTTGGTTGTGCAAAAACTGCAGTAGAATTGAACTAACTTACTTGATGTTAAATGACAAATGCCAGTGCATGTTGTCTGCACTGAGATTCCTCTCACACTGTGGTGATCATACAAGATGCAGGCGGCAGCTGGTCCTGACTGCACTCTCAGATCTCTGCATTGTGCCTCTAGGTGACCGGGTCAATGGCGTGGACCATGGAGGAGGCCTGCAGACCCCCCTGTTTGACCGTCCCTCTGAATGGGACCGGGAGATCAAGCGCACTGGGGCATCGGAGTGGAGGGTTTGCTCTGTCAATGAAGGCTATGCCATCTCCCCAAGGTATGGGTGGTCAGGGAAACGGCATTCCCCCTCGGCACCCCATAAAAATCCACAATCCTTAATCCATAATCAAACACAGTTGCGCTACTTTATGTAATGGGCTTGTGTAACAGCAAGTAGTAGCTGCCACAGCCACAAGATAAACAGCCACTCTGATTGTACCTACAGATCTGTCACATTAATTACAGCAACACCATACATCTGAAGGCACACCCATGTCCAACCCCAGTCAAAATAAATCCTGCTTTACTCACTTATGTAAATGGTGGTAGCAATACTGAGAGCCAGCACGGTCAATTCTGTAGCATGCATTTATGCTATAGTTGACCTTGAGTTGACCATTTGTCCCTTGTTCTTCTGCAGTCTTCCTGAGTACTTTGTGGTCCCAGTGTCCCTGGCAGACCAGGACCTGAAGCAGTACTCTGGTTTCTTCGCCACACAGCGCCTTCCTGTGAGTGTTCTAACGTTGTCCGGCCTCCAGTGCCAGTAAAAACAAAAACATGTTCAGTCAACAGATCTGATATGAATTAAAACAGCTTTCACCACTTTCATCTGTGCGTCCACACATGGCTGTGTTGATGCCGTACTCCCGTACTCCGTGATGTCCTGTGGTTTGAGGCGGTTCCGTGTCACCTAACGTGGATCCGGCTTGTCTTCCCTTACAGCTGTGGTGCTGGAACCACCCCAACGGGAGCGCTCTAGTCCGAATGGCCAGTATCAGAGACCCGGCCCAACAGAGGAAGCTAGACCAGAGGTGAGGAAGGGAATGGAGACTTCAGTTCCTGAAGGAGCCCCATGTTTTAGATGCCAAAGGAAAACATGTACAGCTTATACTGTTTATTATCATTGTTTTTTTTTTTTTCATTTGATTTACTGCTGAATTCTGTTTAGTCAACTTTTCATTTTTTGACCTCAGGTTATTTAATGAGAGACTTAATGTGTTCAAGTCTCTCGTTCATTTGTTTTTAATCTAGGTTTGAAATATGTGATTAGATTGTTTATTAAAGATGATTTGTTTTCTTGGCTTGTCAGATGAGCTGCATTGCCAGCTCTGTTGCACATCACAAGCTCTTCCAGCTAAAGCAAAACCAAGTTACAAAGAACTGGACACAGTTTAAGAAAAATAAATTTGTTCTGGGGTTAGCAATAGCAAAAATACCATATTCCAGTAACAACGACCCTTCTTTCTTTGAATTTTGACTCTCTGTTATGGTAGGATCTGCAATGCCATCACCAAGAGCCACCCAAAGCGCAGTGATGTTACCAAGTCCGACTTGGACAAGACCCTTCCAAATATCCAAGACATCCAGGCTGCCTTCGTCAGACTCCGGCAAATCTGTGTAATAGGTGCGTCTTCAGCCGTGAGGAAATGCCGTGGTGCACACGCCCTGTTATATGTTGCTGTTCCTTTCCATAATTATCTGTTTGCAGACTATTTGCAGACTACAAATGACGTCATTGCAGACATTTCTGTGGTGTCAATAGAAACGTTTAAATTCACTTCTGAAAACGGAGTCTGTTGCTGACTCATTGTTTTGTCTGCATGCATGTTTTGTCTTCATATGATTGTGTTTGGTTTTTCATGCTTTTGCGATTAGAACCACACACTGACCATGTGCTTGTTTGATTGCAGAGCCCTTTGAGGAGTCTGAGGAGAAATGGCTGTCATCCATAGAGAGCTCGCGATGGCTGGAGTATGTCAGGTATGCAAAAATATTTACAAACCCCAGCCCAGGTGGCTGTGCCCTCCTGTTTCTGCTGGCGTGGATCCTGTGGTCTCCTTGAAGGTGAATTTTTCAGAAGTAGCTCTGAGAAAGTGTTTAGTTGGGCAGTTTGTCAGATACCTGGAGTGCAGTCTCAGCCGTGGGCGTCCACATTTTAAGCGGTGAACACGGACAGAGTAGGAGTGATGTTGTCTTTGCACTGTTGAGCACACACAGAGCATGATGAACACTATCCGATTCTAGCGTTGCACCACCGGCACGTGACTCATCTCAGGAAACGTGATCTCTTCCAGGGCCTTCCTGAAGCATTCTGCGGAGACGGTGTACATTCTTGAGGGGAAACGTTCGTCCGTCATCCTGCAAGGTAGGGCTCGCGGTCAGCTCTGTTGTTTTGGGGGGGGGGGGTTGGTGATCGGTCCTGTGCTGCGTGTCTGACCAGCCCTCTGGTTCATGTGCAGAGGAGGAGGACCGGGACCTGAGCTGCGTGGTGTCCTCGCTGGTGCAGCTCATGCTGGACCCCCACTTCCGCAGTCTGCAGGGCTTCCAGAGCCTGGTCCAGAAGGAGTGGGTGATGGCCGGCCATCGCTTCCTCGACCGCTGTAACCACTTGAAGAAAAATGACAAAGAGGAGGTAGGATTTGTCCGGAGGCTGACAGTTTGGTGATGAAGTGTTTGAGTTGATGGTGTTTCTTTAGACTGCGGGTGCCTTTACAGAGCTGGTATTTTATGCCCTCTTGCAGTGTCCCCTCTTCCTGCTGTTCCTGGACTGCGTGTCGCAGCTGATGAACCAGTATCCGGCTGCTTTTGAGTTCACAGAGACCTACCTGACGGTGCTGAGCGACAGCATGTGGGTGCCGGTCTTCAGCACCTTCCTCTTCAACTGTCCCCTGCAGCACGCCGAGCACAGCAAGGTGAGGCTCCTTCCCTTCCTGCCTACCAGTGAGGGACTCCCTGGCTGATTTTCAGACATCACATTACATTATTAGTGCCGTTTTGATTATTGTCATTTTAGCAGATGCTGTTTTCCAGAGCGACTTACTAGAGTTGTAGTTATTTTTATTTATTTATTTATTTTTACACAATACAGCTGGATATTTACTGAGGCAATTGTGGGTTAAGTACCTTGCCCAAGGGTACAACAGCAGTGCCCCAGCAGGGAATCGAACCAGCAACTGCCGGGCTTGTGAGTCTCTCGAGCACACTGTGAGCGACCATGTCTCTCCTCCCCAGGAATTTGCCCAGAGTAAGAACATCCCTCTGGGGGAGGACAAGGCACTGCGTTTCCCCCCAGTGTGGGACTGGTCCCAGCAGTTCACTCTGAAGGACCAGGCCCTGTTCAACAGCCCCCTCTATGTGGGAAAGGGTGCTACGTGTGTGCAGAATGGAGCAGTGAAGTCATTCAGACGCACAAAGGTAGGTCTTTCACTCTCTAAGTATGCGTTCCCTCATGCTTGAACATGGAGTTCAGTGTTTTAGTAGGTTGTACATATTGGTGGTCATTTGGTGGGGGAAAGTGACCCTTGCTTTACTGTAAAGGGCTGTGAGATCCTTGAAAGGAATGAAAGGTACTATATAAATGTAACTCATTGTCACCATAATCATTCTAAAACATGAATGGACAACCCCAATAATGGAGAAATGCTGGGTTTTGTTCCACCCTAGCTCTTAATCTTTTAATTGAATTGGAACTGACTTTGTGCTCTACAGCTAAATCAGTTATTTGAAAGTAAACATGCAGAACGTGGCCAGGAAACACCCATCTTTGGCATGTAACGATCATTTTATTCACTAGATGTGCATTTTTCTGTGAAGTTAAACGCTCCCTCTCTGCTCTTGTCGTGCCCCCTTCAGAAGAGCTACAGCTCCACCCTGCGGGGAATGCCCTCCTTCCAGAACGGAATGGCGGGGGAGCACACCCTCGACTCCCTCCCTCGACGGAACTCCCTGGTTCTCCGGCTCAGGCCCGAGTTCTCCCAGATGCGGGATGCGCCAGAGAACCCTTCGGAGCGCTTCTTCAGGGACTGGTTCTCACGGCCGCCGGACCTGCAGGGCCTGCTCCTGCCCCAGCTGCTGCCCTCGCACCTTAAGCTGTGGCGGCTCTACTTCCTGCGCTGGGTCCCAGAGGCGCAGATCTCGCGGGGCGGCCCCATCACGGCCTTCCACAAGCTGTCGCTGCTGGCGGACGAGATCGAGATTCTGCAGAGCCAGCTGCGGCAGTACAAAGGCAGCACCCCGGCCTCCACCCCTGCCTTTACCCCTGGCACCCCCCAGCCTGAACACCGCAGGATGTACTTCAAGGCCAGCTCTCCCCAGGACGACGCCTCGCCCCCCGAATACCTCAGCTCCTCCTTCCCCTTCTCCCCCGTGGGTAACCTGTGCCGGCGCAACATCCTGGGAACACCCTTCAGCAAGTTCCTCAGCGGGGCCAAGATCTGGCTGTCTACTGAAACCTTAGCCAATGAGACTGTCTGAACCTGCTTGGCTGGAGGCTTCAAAGTCAATCCCAGAATGCAATGGCAATGGGACAGGTCTGACGCCAAGGCCGGGAGCAGGACATGGGGACTGTGAACGACTTATTTAGGGATCTTCATTCCTGCACAATATAAATCTACATGGCTCAAATCGCACATCTTTTAGGGTATGCTGATGTTCTGCTGTGGTTGCTGTGGTTTCATTCTTTATTGGTGGCAAATGTTCTTGCGATCAGTGTCTGAAGAAAAAATATATTTGAGCTGATAAGGGTATATGGAAATTGAATGCATAGATTCTGTGGTAGCCAACACTTTCTGATCTTTTTATTTTAAAATAGAGTAGCTTTATTTTTTGATACCTTCTGGTAAGGTATACCATGTATTGTATTCAGATCTCTACAATCTGAGCATCTTCCAAGGGTATGTTACAGCATATGTAATTTTGATCCTTTTTAATTCCTCCATTAGAGGCTATGAGATGCCAATCAAAAAAAAATAATAATGTACCAATGAAATACCTGGGAGACACATGGCATCCATCATATTGGGATGCAGTCCCTCCTTTTGGTTGCTTAATTAGAGTTCAAATGTGGTATACAAACTTGATGGTTCATAACTATGAAGCAGCATGTGGCTGCATTTATACATTGGTTGCACACCCATTAGAGGTCAGTAGTAAAAGTGTACTGTACTTGATGTGTTTAAGGACCTTGAGGCAGGCTGGTTACCTGCCTGATCAAAAAAAAAACTGCCTGCTTTCTCTGGCTTAGAGTGGCAGAGAAAACGCTGCTAGAAAACCTCAGGGGCCCGCTGCTGGGTGGTCAGGTCTCTGAGGTCCTGTAGCAAATGTTGGGTCTTGTAGCAGTTTTCTGGTTAATGTTGGTGATGTTCAACTGGTGAGGAGGTTCAGAATGATCTGGAAGCACCAGGCATGCTGTGCAGGGAAGGCCACTGTATCTTGTTAGTTACAGCCTTATCGTATTCTTTCCTGGGTCTTCACATGCTTGATCCACACGTGAGTCCAAAAGATAAGACCCAGTTACTAATGAACCAAATCCACACAGTCCGTACTGGTAGCTGTTATGATTAACCCATGATATAAATTTAGCTAACAAAATGTTTCCCAGCTTAACATTTTGAAAATGTTCACATTGTAGTTTGCTCAGAATTTGGTACTTAACATTTTTCAGTGATATTTGAATAACAAGTGATGTACAGTGATTTAGAATGAAATTTGTTAGTTTACCACTAATTCTTACTGATGATGCACTCTGTTGTTAATGTATGAAATTTGTGCCGTTAATTTGGCACAATTTGATGTTGGGCGACAGCACTAATATTTATTTATTCAGTTATGCAATACAGGTAAACCTGGAACATTTTGAACTCCACTGTGCCTTTAAAGGGGAATCTGGGCTTGAGCTATACTGTATATTCAAAGTACCTGTTTTCTTCCCTCTTTATGTGCTTTTCAGGGCATAAGTTTTCAACTGTCACACTGTGGAGTCCACATTGAAAGCTCCACTGATTCCAAAGCTGTACCACCAGAAGCCATATTGGAACTGGTGCTCCATCAGTTCCCCTTTAATGCAAAAATGGAAGAATAATTTCATTACCCATGATCTGTGGCCTCTGTGTAAATGGTGTTGAGGTGTGCCTGTGTTCTGGTGACCTAGAATGCCCCAAGCTAGAAGTGCAGAACCATTTTTTATGGGGCCAAATAGGTAATAGTTCAGAACACAGGCACTTCCAGTACCCTTTGCAAAATTGTCAATACATAATATTACAGATTTAGTACAAATAAAAAATGCTTTTAACAGTTTTGGCATCTGTATGTATTTTATCAAAGTGGTATGTGTACATTAAATGTCAATGGAACTTTAATGGGGATCCCAACAATTTTTGGTTTTGGTTAAATTTTATTTCACAAAAAAAGAGCTTACATTTGATTCTGCAGCTTTCAGATGACAATGACTGAACAAGTAAAGTGCATTATGGTTTTCCTCCAGATGTTTAGTTTAGTAGTGCAACTGCTGTAGTGTTTCATCTTGGTTCAGCTAAGCACACGGTACTTCTCCACTCCACTCCCCGGTACTGGGAGGAACTGGGAGGAGGGAGTTTGTAGTGCATGTTGAGTATGTGGAGGCTCTGTCCAGCGAAGTGATGGCATTGCTGCATCTTAGTCAGTCAGGACGAGCCCCCCGGGCGCCAACGTCAGTCACGTGACACACCTCCACATCCGCGCCCAGCTTCCGCAGCACGTCCAGCCAGATCTGCTGCTTCTGGGAGAGGCGGTCGTTGGGGCCCTTTACTTCCACCAGCTGAAATGGGAGCAGTGCTGGTGAGAACCAGTCTCCAGGAAATAGGAAAGCACAAGTCTCCTTGTCAAACTGGAGCTAAACAAAAAGCAGGGCATCAGACCAGGGGGTGGTAACTGATTTGCTCCACTGGTAAGACTTACTGCTGAGACATTCTCCTCAGAGACAGCTCCCCCACCCCAACAGACTTTTTTTTCCAGTGGAAAGTTTTTCTTAACATGTGACCTGACCTTGTAGGTGTTGTTGCTAGTACTCCACACCACCAGGTCAGGGAGACCTCCACGGCAGTGTCTGTAGTCCTCAGCCATCCGCCTCACCATGCCCCCCAGGAAAGGACCTCCGAGACATGATACCAGGCTCTACACAGAGAAATGAGGAAGACCACAAGCTTTACAGCTAGTAACCATGCATTTATGCATGAACCTCTTCCATCTGACACCATCACATTCACTTCACAAAACTCACCATCCACGCACGCTATACACACACTGAATATACAGAGGCCTGGAGTTCAATATGACCCTGAGCAATAATCTTGGTTCAGTAAACACCTTTCAAAATGTGTGGATTTATGATTTGAAGTGGGTACACTGATACTTGATCAGTTGTTACAGCAGAAACTCCAGAACCACAAGTTCTTGCAAGTTTATTGACTGGATCTGTGTGCATAGTTCCTTCGGGATAGATTTGGGTCAAATACCTGTGCCTGCTGCAGTGAGGAGAATCGTTCCCAGTTGACCAAGACACACACTCTCCCTTCCTGCGAGCTCCAGGTCTCAGCCAACAGGGCGTGCAGTGTCTCCACCGAGGCCTCGCACAGCAACTGCACCCGAGTCTCTATGGCCTCTAGCCGGTTCTCGTAAAAACAGTCGGTGTGCAGGTCCAGTGGGCAGGTCTGCCGATTAACAAAAGGAGCGATTACAAAGTGCTTGCCACACCAGCCTAGCTTCTAAAAGTGCAGTTGTCGTCATAAATATTTGTACCTGGTATGGATTTCGGAAGACATCTGGAATACCATCCATGAAAATAACATCCCATAGGAGGAGCCCAAAGAGTGTTGAAAAGGTGGAGCCTTCACCATGAATTCCTAAGGACAACAGGTTTGTATTTTATTAAATATATATCCTTTATATTCACACATTTTCTCACTGCAACATCAAAAGTGTGCCCCCATGTTTTCTGTACATACATAATAGGGATAAGGGGAGTCTTGTTTGTGATATAACACCACTTTGAACAGGAAGAGCATTCAGTTAATTAAATACCGCCACGTGATCCAGATCGACAAGCCTGTATGCAAACATGACCAGAACAACAGGATATATGCTACATGAGAGCTGCAACTGAAGGCACATCTCTGAAATTATGGCGAGTGATCGCACCCTGGTCAAACCCGAGCCGGCGGTAGTGTGCCAGGGCCAGCTCCTCCACAGAACACAGCACAGTGGCTTGGTTGTCGTCAATGCCAGCAACTCCTCCCTCCTCATCTGCTGCCATCATAAATACCGACTTCCCCATCCCTCCTGCATGTGGGAACAGCTGGCCACGGATGGTCACCTGATCAGGGACAGACACAGAACCACACAGCCTGGCTCACACATCGATGTCAGGCACAATGAACTACAGCCAGTTTGTTTGAACTTTAACCCTTGAGACACACAGATGCTTGCAAATGTAATGCAATCCCCTCCAGACTCACGTGGGTGACATCCTGCACCTCTACAGTGGGCAGGCCCCTCAGGAGCAGTCTGTACTTCTTGCAGCTGGGGGACTCCTTCATTCTGATGGCACGCTGGTATAGAGAAAGACGATGGCCTGTTCTTACAAGGGGATCCGACAGGCCCTCTCGGATGGCAACGATGGCCTTCACAAACAGGTGAGAAGAGAAGAGAGCATTAACTTTCTCAATTTATAAAAGACAGGTAAGGCCTCCACAGTGCTAAGCCACAGCAGAGGGTTACAGTCTTACAGGCTGAGACATCCCAGAATGAGCTCTGGCTGTCTGTCAGTGTTCACTGGCGTAACGTAAACTGCGCTCATTTATTTGTGCGATTTTTAAAATCGGAGTGTACTGCTCCTGCTACCTGCTCAGTGCGTTTGAGGTGTTGGTGCAAGTTGAGTGCCAGCCTGTCCCACCAGCGCCCCCTACTGTCTGGACAGAACACAGACTGGGCAAGTAGCGACTGCAGCTCCTCCACTGCTTCCTGCAAAAGATAACCGCTCCCCTAAGTAATGTGGGATATTTCAATTACAACACCACAGTTAGAGGAAAACGACCACACACATCTCACTCACAGCTACAGTAACCTGAACAGATGTGCTGTGGTTTTCAACCACTCAGTCAAGAGCAATTCTGTGCTATTCAGGCTTCGGAGAAAGGGTACATGCTCTTGGTGTGTGTGTGATCTGGCTGCCCTTACACTGCTGTCGCATGTACATGAGGCCGTATGAGGCCGTCTCTGTATGTTCCCGCACACCCTGGTGGTGAGAATGGGCCAGCCCACCTCATAGCGGCGCAGTCTCTGCAGGATCTCCACCCCCCGGGACAGGATGCGGCTGTACGCCCAGCCCGCCGTGAAACAACGCAGGAACACGGGCAGCTCCTCCTGGTGCCTGTGGAGAACAACACACAATGCTTCAATGGTGCAGAGTCGAATACGACGATGAGAGACACAGACAAAACCTGCCCGATTACCATTTTAAAGGTACACTCGGTCACTGTTTCACAACAATCCAGTTTACAATCTGCAGTTAAACAGCATTAAGAAATATGCTTGCTTTGTCGCACAGTCACCACTGTTTCACAACCCATAATCTTGAAAGAGAGAAAATCTGGGTGCTGCCACAGAGAGCCTGTAAGCAAAGGTGGCAAATTCTAAAAAAAGGTCTGAAAAGGTAAAAGTTTTTTCCCCGTGTGGGTTATCTGTTCTATTATTTTATTTTGATGTTTTCACTCAGTGAACTCCTTAGGAAGAGCCCAAGATGATATATTTTAACTGGTGACGATGATGTAGGGATTATGCTAATAGTCCAGTTAAATGGCTAAACGTTTTGAAATTCTGTTTTGTCTCTACTTCTCCTGCTTTCTCTCCAGTTCTGCTCTCAAATGATGCTACTAATGGTGATAGTAACCAACTGTTTTAAGCATGATTTTAAATTTAAGTGGAAGGTCTGTCAAAAAAAATGAAACAGGACTCATTTGGAATGGGCAGGTTAGATTTATGGCAGAGCACAGATCTGATACACATTATGTCAGATTAAGACACTGAGACCTCCCTCAAAAAAGTCTTCCACCTATTATGGAAATGGAGGGGTGTCACCTGACACCTACATTGTTAATATATACAAGAAGCATGTATCATAAACCATTGGTGCTTCATCATATCACCATATTCTGTATTACACAATCCGCCTCCTCACCTGAGGCTGTAGAGGTGTTTCTGCTCCATCCAGACCGCCTTTGCTGTGGTGTAGAGCTCCAGGGCCTCCTCCCAGTTGCCTGCCTGCATTGCCATGGTCACCTCGTGCAGGGCATGCATGGCAGCCTCATACCTGAGAGGAACACACAGCCAGCACACCTCCAAACTGTTTACATTGCCTATGATTTTAGGAGATGCAGACCTTTGTGGTGGAAAAAAATTGTTTTTTTTCTGCAAAACAAAAAAGAGCTGCATTTAAGTATAACTGAAAAAAAAAGCTTTCAGGTTCCTGTGGCTGCCTATTTTTGCAAGATGAAACTGACAACAGAAAATTATACCAGCAGGGGGCAATGTTGTACAGAAAAATCCAGACATCTGAATTTGACTGTCATGGAAAACCAAGGATGTGTATACGATACAAAAAAAGAGCTGAAATGTCACAGACAAAATGTACGAAAGTGTATGTGCATGTGTTCCCCCATCTTTGGACCTCAGCTCTCACCTAATGAGGTCGTCCCTGTCCTGGAACACCATTGCCCTGCGCAGGACATTGTAGCTGGGAAAAGCCAGGCGGCCAGAGTTGACGAGCAAGATGGTGTAGAGCTGGTTTTGCCCTCCTGCCCCAGCCTCCTCCTCCTCCAGAGTGTCCGTGAGAGAGAAGAGGAGGAGCATGCGGGAGAAGACGGCGCGAGGCCCTCGGCATACTCGCACACACGCCCCTGCCAGCTGCTTGGCCCTGCCAGAACAAGCACAGGGAATTACTGCTAGCACTACATGGCAGTCTGCATCTCTCCGCCTCCTTCTCCTCCGTACCTCTTGAGGATGGCGGCACCAGCACCAGTCTGCCCTGGAATCTGGGTAAAGATGGACCGCTGCCGGCCTAGGCGGAGAAGGCCTGCCACCAGCTGCTGCTTCTGGGCCCCAGGGTTCCCCACATGGAAGGTCTTGGCCAGGCCCCTCAGCTCTGGAGCAGGCAGCAGATCCAGGACCTCCCCCAGGTCCTGCAGGTCACTCTCTGAGTCAGATAAACATAGGAGAAAAGAGTGAGATTAGAATATTTAAGGTTGTACTTAGTGTGTGTGCATGTACGCATGTGTATGTGCGATTCTGTGGTGCTTGTAGTGACAGTCCAGTTTCCACATACACTATGTGGACTTTTATAGTCTTGATCTAATGCTGTATACTACAGTAAGTGAACTCTAGATTTTGCAGTTGTATATGTAGCTTCTTTCCTGTAGACTAGTACCATTTGCTTTTCCTTTACTACGCAAGACCACTAAGTCACTAAAAAATCATTAGTGTAAATATACAAAAAGAGTAATTTAATTTACATAATTCACATAATTTAACACATGTTCTGCTCCTTGTTGAAGTTCTCCTGTTCTCCACTCACCTCTCTGCAACAAGCCACAGCTGGTCAGCTCCTGGACCACCGGGGTGAGGTCCGAGCCAATTTCAGCGTACTCCAGCTTGCTCACTCGAAGCCAGTGCAGCTTCCTCTGGAAAAGCCTTACATACAGCATCTGCCCAGCAGCTGGGAGGACACAACCAAGGAGGCAGGAGCATCACAAGAAATTCACTAAATTGGGTATAGCTATTGTGTCCCATCAATGGCTCACCAATTGAACCAATCAGTGACCGATTAGTTGGTATGAATCAATGACAGTTCAAGTCATTGTGGGGCTAATGAAGCCCATCACTACTATCCAGTCTATTTGAGTTCCAACAAGTTATCAGAACTTTTACTTCAGCTCTCTCTCACACACCTTTATGACTTCACAGTACACCTACTTATGTATTCTGCTGTACACCAGAGCCTAAAACTATGTATCATAACAGCAACTTCCTAGATGGACGTTTCTCGCACAATTGAAAGAGGGGTTGTGCGAGTTTGGAAATGTGTACCTGACAACTGCTGGAATGTGTGGATGGCTGCCAGGTCCTCTTCGTTGAACAGCAGCCTGTCGTCCTGGTTCTCCAGCACTGCCTCCAGCACAGTCAGGAAATTGCGGAGGTAGTAGGGCAGCCGTGGTGGCTCCAGGCTCCTCTCTCTCTCTACGCCCGTATCAGCACCAGCCTCTGTGAACTCAGTACAGTTCACAGCGCCAGCACCTGTCTGTGAGGATGAGCAAGGAGCTACCTCAGCTTCTGAGGCCCTGCTTTGCCAAGAGCCATCACAGGGGTCAGTCTTCAAACTCACCATTGGGGTTTCTTTAGGTAGCTTTGCACCTGAGCTTATCATGCTGTCCTGAGGTACTTGGGGGCATTCAGAGGGTAATGAGACATTATCCAGTGCTGTGTTACTGTCTGAATGTCTCATTCTCTTAGTCTTATTGCTGGCAGTGAGAACTGGAGCGACTGTGTCTGTCCTGGAAGACCCCTGTTTCTTCCTCTTGCTAAGTCTGGATGAAACAGCAGACTGCACTGACACAGGTATCCCTGGAGAAGGCAACTTGGATGCAGGCCCACATTTTTTCTCCTCTGATGACCCTCCGCTCTCCGTTTTATGTCTGTCTGCAGAACAACTTCTATGAGCTGTGGCATTCCCAGCCAAATCAGTGTCAACCGGAGAACACCTGAACCTGTCGTCAGTCAACTTGTCACAGTAATTCTCCTTCTGTGAGCTGCTAAGCTCCCCACTGCCACTCCCACTCCCTGTCTCTGGTGATGGGCTTCTGTTCTGCAGGGGGGCTGTCTCCACACCCCCAGTGAACTTCAGCCGCTTTCTGGATAGCTTTGAGGCCAGGCTCCCAAGATCAATACTCTGCACAACTTTGGCTCCACTGTTTGGCTCAACTTCTTGTGAGTCCTCCTGCAACAACCCTTGTTTTTTGAAATAGGGGCTGGTAGTGGTCGGTTTCTTCTCCTCAGGACTCGATCGTCTCGGCGAAACTGGGATGCTTCTGGAGTTATGAGGCGGTGAAGAGGCGGAAAGATTCTCGTCTTTCCTGCCATCGTTGTGGTTATCGCCAAGAAACGTCTTGCACTGCGAGTCGATGTGCTCGTTAATTCTGAACCGAGACACCATCTGACCGCACAAAGGGCAGGCCAGCTTAGCTGGAGGCGCATTGTTGAAGAACAACGCAATGGAGCCGCTATTTGCTCCAGCATTCGCTCTGCTATCTCCCCTTCTCTTCGTCACTGATAAACTCCGACGCGGTTTCTTCCCATTGCCTGGAGAGGAGCGTTTCTCGGCCATATGACAGACCTTCGTGGCTCAGCGTGTTTTGCAGTCCGTGTAAAATTGCAACCGTTATCCCATACCGCAACCTGGTTGAGTTTGCTAGTTAGGTCTAGGTACAGCCACCTATACGAGAGCAGACATACACAGCAAATAAATATAAAGGTAGCGTCACTATCACACTGACACACATTCGGCTATGTGTCGGGATAAAACACGAATTAATAGATTTTATGTTTAATAAGCAAGTAATGAAGGGCCCAGACAATTTTTGGCAGAGGACTACGATTACAGCTATTTGCTAGTTTGCTAGCAAGTAAGTCCACGTAGCTAGCTAGCTCGCTTACCACCGAAATTCCATGCGATTTATGCAAATTTAATTGAAACGCTACAGATAGCAGGGGTTTCACAACTTTCATTGCCCACAACGAGAAGGACAATGCCATACATTAGTCTTACCCGAGTGACTCCTGAATAGCGTGTATCATTTGATCCCCAGTACTGCGCTTGCACGATTGAGAGCATTTGCCCGCTTGAAAAGACAGCAATAATCAACCTAGGAGACTCTGCTGTCGAGACTAAGGCAATCGATTTCGTAGTTGAACTCTGTTAAGGTCAATCCATCATTGACTATCCACACAAGGCGATTTTCCTCAAATGGAATGTCATCTTCAATACACATGTGTTATCAGTTGTTATGTTAGTCTTACTCTGAACAAGAGATTAAACCTGGACATTATAATAATGTATGCAATCATTAATGGCTCAAGGCATTTTAATTAAAAGGGAGAAATACGACTGGGATATTATAGTATACTAAACACCTTCACCTAAAATACCGTTTGTAAATTGAAAAGAAATGCAATTTATAGAAATTTTGGTAGTCCAGAATGCAACTACCTCAAGCCAGCAAATATATTGTTTCCAATTAAATTAAAATTCTCTTTTCCTCTAAAGGTCATTCAAGGCTTTATTGGCAGTTAAGTGACTGAACTGTGCATTGACTGAATTGATGTTTTATTTTCCAGATAGATTGCTTCAAAGTGTATCTTAACTGTTTTTCATGCATATAGATTGAGTGTACTTTAATAACCAGTCCTGTTGTTTTACATAACTGTTCATCTGCTGGAACAAATATTTTCAGAATAATGGGCAATACTCATTTTTTTCCTCTATCTAACACACAGGTGTTTGTTCACATCTCAGCTTACCTAAACATCAGCCTGGCTAAGAATGACAGGCTCTACATCCCTAAGTCCTCCCCGTTTTAAGACCTCACCCTCAGCCTGGAGGTCACTGGCTATCTTTCAATGCTTTCTCACCCCTAGCACCTGCTACCTGTAGTACTTTTTGCTATTGCCACGAGTTATGGATATTATGTGATCTAGTGACATACGGTAGTGTACGTGCTTAACAAATTCCCAGTTTATAAACTGTCTTGATTTCAGATTAGCACAAGTTGCGGTACTGCTTGAATGGAATTGTGCACATACTTGCTGGTTTGAGAATGCTCTTAACCTGGTCTGTCACCGTTGTTGATATAACTTGGATGGAGACACTTCTGTTCTCTTGTGCTGAAACTCATTCTGGATAAGAGCATCTGCTAAAGGCACGTAATGTAATGTAATGCAATACAACTTATCAAGCAACAATGTGAAAGCATGGTTTTATTGCAAATGACAATGGAATACTGCAACTACAGGTACGCACAGATAAACAGACCATTTTAAAAGGAAGACTGTACAAATACTATAACACCATTGCAATGTTACAATTTCAATTTGCTGCTGGAGATTTCTTTCTGTTTCTTCTTCTTGGCACTCTGGTCCTTGGCTCCTTTGATCTGACTCTTCACTTGGTCCTGCAGCTGGGAAAAGAAGGCCTGGGAGGAGCGAAGGGCCTTGTCCTTCCCCTCATCCTGTTTCAGACGACAGACACAAATGAGCCACATGCCTGGAAGCGCAAACCTCTCCGCTTTTAAACTGAGCCTGTCCCCTGTCAGAACTGTCTTTTACATGGTGCAGAACTGCTCGGGCGGTGAATGTTCAAGGCATTAGCAGTGCTTGCTTAGACTGTGCAAAAACAGAATGGCTATAGTCACAATAACAGACCCAACTGCAACAGGTGGAGCTGGAATATTTGTACCCCCCCCTAGTCATTGTCACCAGGGATAACGCTACTGTTAACAATGACGTCATTTTCTACTTTAGGGGCAAACAAAATAGGAGCAACTAATAAATCTAACAACCTTACACATGGCAACTGAACAGTTTCAAAAGAAAAAGGGGGAAGGGAAAAAGGGAAAAAAAACAAATGGAACATGATGTTGTGACTAATGACAGTCTATACTGGAACTATGCGGGGAGATACTGCATTGTGCAGTGTTATGATTCTTCAGTGCTGCTCAGCAGGGACAGAATGGATGTCCCTCATGGAGAGACACAAAATGCTGGCTGGGCCAACAGAAGTCAATGGGTACATTACTGCCCTGCTAAGTAAAACCTCTGGGATCTCTGCAGTTGATAGAGGAGCCCGTGTGAATCATCACATCTAGACTTTCTGCAGTGTTGTTTCAGCTGTATGATATCGACATCAATTCAATCTCCCTTACTCCAATTCACATTAACAATACAAATTCTCTCAGCAGGATTCAATCTTGAGCCCAGTGGCACAATTCCCAGCTGATGTTAGGATTTATGTGCATCTTTTTATTACACATAAACAAATATGAAGTATGCTACATCTTCCAGCAGTTTCCCTGAAAATATGAGCACCACACTTCGAATTAATTAATTTGCTACTTGAAAGCGGAGGAGGACTGTTTACACTGCATGCTATCTGCAATAAATGGTAGCCATCGAAAATTCCTTATGATACTTAAAACAAATATCTTGCTTTCAAAAACACTTGAAATTCATTTTCTTAAAATAAATTTAACACTTTATATTTTGTCGTCTTGGATACCATGCCTGTTAACTATCCAAACATAAATGAACAACATTGACAGCAAAACACCCACCTTCAGCACCGTGGCTTTTCCCCCTTTGGTGAGTTTCTTCAGGTTTTCTGCCACTTCAGCCTTCGTTGGTTTCTTGCCATCTACTGCTTTGCTCGCCTCTCGCAATTTCTTCCTCTTTTCCTTCTCCTGCAACCTTAGACGCTTCAGTTTCTTCTTCTTGCGCCTGTCACGCTTCTTATCAGTGGCCGTCTTCTCAGAGTCACCTATTACAGCCCCGGCCTTGTTCTTTTCCTGAGAGAGTGGAGGACATGACAGCAACAGCACGTGAGGTGCACATTCTCCTTTAATGTCTCATCACAAAAAACTGATTTCTGATGCTCATGGTGTGCTGGCACCTTACTGATTTCCTGGCTTCAAGTGGTATCTTAGTATCTTAGTCTAAAGAGAAATCCAATCACTTTCTTTACATCATTGTCAGTTATACAGATAGATACTTACTGAAGAAATTGTGAGTTAAGTAGCTATTCCAAGGGAACAACTGCAGTGTCCCAGTGGGGAATCAAACCAGCAACCTTCCAGCTACAAGCCCTGCTCTTTACCGACACGTGGTAACACTTTCACACATTCTCTCAGGTCTGACCCATATGAAAAGTCAAAAGCATTGCTGCTTTAAGAGCCAGAGGCCTCTACTGTGCACTGTCTCACCTTAATCTCCTCTGGAGCCAGCAGAGTGGCATTACTGGCACTGACGGGTGCCACCTCCTCCATGGTGATGGATGGCAGATTGGAGACAACTTTCACTTCAGGTACAGGCTGTACACAGTACAGAATATGAAAAAGAATTAGGTTTGGTCACGAGGACTATGAATCAGCTTCAGACAACTGTTAACAATTTAGTGCTACTCAAAATAAAGTGTAGTGTGAACAGAAAAAATATATATGTAACTGTTGACCTTAAAGAAATGTGCAGCAGGTTTTCCCCTAGTTTATTCTTTATCTGAGTATCAACATAAATGTACGGTATCGAAGTAAATACGGCCTGATATTACTGTTGTAAATGTTGCATATTATTTGTATATTAAAGTCATGGCTGGTTTCATATTCCCTTTGGATAACTTATCATTAAGTCGTTTTACACTTAATGTATTTACATTCTACTACCAAGAGACTGCATTTTCGTGAAAAATTAAAAACAATGTGTTCTCATCCCTCATTATAACATGACTCTTGGCAGACACCCTTATCCAGCCCTCAACCATGTTATGTGTACTTCTATAACTCAATTACACAGCTGAATCTTGGCTTTAGCACCTTGCTCAACTATACAACAGCAGCATCTCCACCTGCAGCTTAAAGCAGGGCACCCACAGGTACAGAGCCCTGTGCTTTAGCCACTGTTTCACACTGCTGCTCACATTATGATCATGTGTTAGCATGGCGAAATTGCCAAAAGAGTCAGAATAACTCACAGGTTTGGGCGTGAAGTGGAAGTTAGAAAGTGCATCTAATTTGAGGAAAAGGGAATCCATGAGCTTCTGGATTTCCACATGGGCTGGGTTTTCTTCTTCTTCTGTCTTTTGCTGAAATACATGAACAGATTTTAGCTGGTACAATAAGAATTAAAGAAAATAGATTAAACAGGGCCTATCCCACTGGTCAGTCTCAGTTAATAGTTACAATGATAGGGTTGTCCAGGCTATAATGTTAAGCCTCACACAAACTTGTATAATTTGGTTGCATGTGACAAATTAAAGGAATACATGTCTCTGCTTCTGATTATGAGCAGTTATTTATCAGCCATACAACTGAGCCAAGATCTACTTTCCAAGGGATCTCTCACAAATTTTGTGGTCACACATGAAATCAGGTGGACCTCATAGTCAACACTAGTTGACACTCTCTTACTTTCTGGTATGTAGTGAGGGGTGAAACTGAAAAACTGACAGCTACCACCAGTACAGGAATTCTGTAAAAATATAACTTTGTTGCACAATCAAATCAAATCAAATGTGTACAAACTTCTGTCTAGTAGGCTGCTAGGTAGTAATGACGGTACCTGTGCCTGTTTAAGGTACTCCTGTTCGTAGACCTCTGCCAGACTCAGCTTGCTCTTCTCGTGATCCAGAGTCAGCCTCTTCTTGTACTCAAATACATCCTCCTTGGGCTTCTCCTTGCGCACCACATCATCCCACGCCTCCCAGAATGACACACATGTACATACTAAGCCTTCACAAGTACCATATGCAGCTGACCGGACAAACAGACTGATTTTATTACCATTATATATTTTGGTAAGGTCACAGAATCTCAGGCTGTTGACACAGAACGTTGAGGAACGTGCCACTCAAGTTAAATAAAAAAATCTGAATGTAGTTAAATGGCTCTGCATTTACACCACCGTGGCTCTACTGGCCTGTAAATGGAATTGCATCATTCATAATATTGAGAAACCACAGCACTGACCTGGTCCTTTATTCTTTGTTTGATAATATCTTCCAGCTGCATTGTTGTCTCCTCTGTTATAGTGGGGGCTGCAGAGGACAATGGAGTAATGATTACCTGATACAGTAATGTATAACAAGAGCAGAGTAGTCTGTATGATCCAATCAGTATTTTTCTTGTTGCAAGCAGCAGCAAAAGCCAACACTTCAGAAGGGCAGACCCACCCATCCTAGCCGCCTGGTCAAAAGCAAGGTCCTCCTCCAGCAGGCTGTTCTCTGGGCGTGTCTGCCCAGTCACCTCCCCAGTCAGCTGCCATGGCTTCTCTGCCAGTGCTGCTTTCTCCAGCTCCTGGATCTTCCCAGCCATCTGTGCATCCCAAACAAGGCAGTCAAGAAAATGTACACTCTCACTGTTAAACAGTGCATTTATCCCGCCAGTCTGTGGCTTTTGTAATATTACAGAAGGTTTGTAAAACCCCTATTCTACACATTTTCCATGGAAGGAATTCTTGTTCCATTTTACAAACAGTTATAATGTAATTAATTGAACTGGAAAGCTCATCTCTAAACACCTAAATATTCAAAGCATAAAGTGTCAGTGATTTGATCCATAAACAGCATAGGCATGTAAACAATTAAGTCTTTTCACAGGTGCCATTTAAGACATGAAATCCCATTTAATAGGGACATTGACATCTGCAATGGAAACCCACATCTCCTATAAGGAAAAACATAAGACATTGTCAAGAGAACCTAGGTGAGCAAGCACCGAATACCTTTTCCTGTCTTTTCTCAAAGGATGACTTGGTCTCTGTTGTCTCTGCACTCTTTCCACCAAAGATGTCCTCCATGTCTTCTCCCTCGCTGTCATCAGACAGGTCAAACCTCACCTTCCTCACGTTTTCTCTAGCTTTTTGGCCGTCCTCATTCTCATCCTCTTCAATGCTATCACTAAAGAGACCAAAAACACAGGATAGCAATCAACAACAACTAAATCTTGCAGGTAAACGCTGAGATTCCTCTTCAAAGCAAACATATAACATCCTTGAGACACAAAGACAAGTAGATATCAAGAAACAAAAGACTATTCCTTACTCCTCATCTTCATCCAGGTCCTCCTCATCCTCTTCATCAGCTCCCTCCTGCATTCCAGCTTCACTGCCATCATCCTCTTCAGACCCCAGATCCTCATCCTCTTCCTGGTCCCTCTCAGCAAACTCTCCTTCCACTGGATCAAAGAAGTCTTTGTACTTCAAGTTTCTTGAACTTTTTGATGGCTGAAATAACAAGCAGATGGACACAGAGGGGTGGTTTTGCAAGATCTTCAAACCTGGAAAATGTTCAGAATTGAGATTTAAAGGATAAGAACGATTTAAATACAAACCATACTTAGGCAATTACCTTTTTCTTTCCTTTTGATATTGTGCCTTCCTCCAGGTCGAGCTCATCCTCTTCCCCTGATGGCAAGTCCTGGAAATAATCAACCTCACTATCGCTCTCATCTTTCTTACCCTCCTTCTTCTCCACATCCTCCAGGAAGGCCTCCATTTCTGAGAGCTTGAAGAACCTGTCATCCACTTCTGAACTAGGTCCTGTCTGCCGCTGGGCTTTCCACTTAGTTTGCTTGACCTTTTTCTCCAGTTTATCCACATCAAAGTCCACATCTGAATCTTCATCTGTGAATTTCTCTTCTCCATTAGCTGAAGAATCTGGGAGGTCTGGTTCCTCCTCCCCCTCCTCTTCCATATCATCCCCGCTCATTTCCTCCTCTAAATCAACATTGTTTTCTTCATCCACCTCACCTTCATCCCTGATCTCATCTTCCTCTTCCACCATCAGATTTATAGTCATATCGCTGACTGCCACATTAACAACAGCATCAAAGTGTTTCACAACTGCAGTATTCTGAAGCTCCAATTCCTGCCAAATCTGCTCCTCATCAAAATTTTCAACAACCAGCTGCTCCAGAGGGCTTCCATTTGTACCCTTAGGTTCGTGTGCCTTGAGCAAATCATACAATGTCTTTGTGAGGGAGGTGAAGTCCGCCGCCAATCCATTCTGGAAACTTACATTTAGAACGTAAAACAACCAGGTTATATACAGGTCATGGTTTACACAGCATGACCACATTTCTTATTAAGTATTCAGTACTGAACGAAACACTTTCATGCCAACTGAGGTACGACTGGTTACCTTACTAGCAAATATGGTTACTGTTACATATGCTTACAAATAAACTGATAGATCAACCAAGCCAAACTACACACGATGAGAAAAAGTCTATCTACAAATTTCCCAAAGTTTACCAGCTATTTAATTATAACCCTCGTAAGCGATTTAGCCAGTTGCTGTACACAGCCTTAACACTCAGCTCTAGTTAACGAACCCGTAAACACCTTCACACAAACAGAATGCTAACTAGCTTTTTTCTTGTCGCATCTTACACATGGAATTGCTTGGTTAGCTGTTGCCTAGCTAACAAGCGAGTGTAACATTCTCACTATATCCTGGAGACTAATGCAGTAACCACTACTTGCCAAAGTTAATTATTATTATTTTTAATGTATACGTTTGTCTTACCTAAGAAATGTCTCTGGATGTACAGTGTTACTGCTTAAAAGTTTTAAACAGCTATCCAGCGTGCCACTCACGTCCCCGTCAGCCATCATTTCTTCCACATGGGAACAGAGGTGTCTCTCGAAAACATGCTCCCTAGGAAACACAAGTTCGCGCCTACAGTAATTCGGTTGGAAACACTTCTCAAAACCAACAGTTCCAGATTGTTTTATTAATACCCCTACACAAATAATTTAGTAAACGTTCTCAGCAGACTGTTTTGTTTAATATTTCACGTGGATTATTTCGTGTTACCGTTTTATTACAAAATAAGACAAAATATGCGTTGGTTATATGGAAATATTACCGCTAAAAGATTGTAAACATTAAATAATTTGACCGTACACTATTTTGCGAAATAAAAATGTTTTAACGTCAGCTAAATTATACCAGATTAGGTATAATTACATGGCTGTTTTCCCCACCGTAGAAACATTTTTTTCGTATTTCACGGGCAAAAGTCTTTATCTTAAAGCAACCCTATAAATAAAGTTTCAAAATTTGTTTTCAAAAAGATGGCGGCCTCCTTGCTGAAGGTTGCAGGTAAAGTAGTGCGAAGACAGTGTCATAACCATATGTAATTATACACGTTCTTTAAAGTGATTAGAATCAGAGTGTGATGGTGTAATTTTCGCGGTGGTTGTCAGTCATTTAGATTTTATGATACATTTTTTGCTGTAGTGCAAGGATACGGCTATCATGCTCGTCAGACAACAGCAACCCACACTATGCTAGCGAGCCGATGTTATGGTGACAGATCAACTGTGCATCAGCTGAAACACCATCACTTTTTCCTCACAGGACGATGTATACCACGGAGGGTGATTTAGTTTCAGAGTGGTAGGCTGATTAACTAACTTTCTTGCTCCTGTCTAAGCACAACTATAGTAAGCCATCTTACTGGTTAGCAATTAGCTAAACTAGCAGTATGCTATAAACGCATCAATATGAGTAGTAGCCTACATACTTCTGCAAATCGTCGATCGATTTTTCCAATTTAAATCATATTTTAATAATTTAATAACCCAGATTTTAATATTGCTCACTTTGTTCAAAATTATTCAGACATTTGTACATTTTATTTACTTCTGCAAAGTGTTTCTTGTCTATATATCCTTCACATACTTGTGGTTTCTGTCTCCTTACGTAGCCTTTATCACAGCGAAAATTGAGTTAAAGCAGATGTTGAACATGTGACGCTATAGTGTTTTAATGTAAATATAAATTATTATGAGATATTTGCTCAGTACATACTTTTAAATGCGTGGTAACCATCTTTACACATGATGTTCATGCTTTATGCAAAGGGACCATTTACCTTCTTGAATTCACTATATATCTTCGGCAGATGCTCTGCTAGCAGCATGTAAGTTCAGTAGAGCAACCTCTGTTCCGCCGGAGACAACAATGACCTTGTACAAGTAGATGTGATTCCACTCGTCCACCATTAACGTATAATGTTCAGTTCTGTAATGTCACCGGTTACTTGCCAGTTGCTTAAAGAGATATTAAGAAAATATTCTTGCTTAACGTATTGCATGTATTGGATCCCACATCCTTGTTATTGTTTCATGACATTTTTCACAGCAAAAATTCTTACTTTTAAATCTGATGTTCTGCAAGACAGGATAATAAATATAAGAAAATCCACTTCTTCATTTGTTTCCATTGGCTACCCCCTCCATATGAAAACTATAGAGCAGCTTATGAAAAAAGTGTTTCGGGACCAAAGTGGGACATTAAAATGTAACTTAAAGATTTTCATGAGGAGGTTGACAAAAAAAAGAAAACAAAACAAAAAAAACTGGGCATAGTTTTGGCCCAATGGTTTGTTAGCAACTGAGCTATGTAACCTCATTTTCTTTTAGTTTCAGGTATTGCAAAGTGTTCACGTCATGTGGTGCCAGCGCCGAGAACTTACTCAACATCAAACCCCCTCTGTCAAGGTGTTCCAGGGTCCGTGTGGAAACTCGGCAGGCTAAATCATGTTGCTATTGCAGTACCGGACCTGGAGAAAGCCACATCCCTGTATCGGGATGTGCTCGGTGCTCAGGTGAGCGCTACTGTGCCCTTGCCAGAACATGGGGTCTATACAGTCTTTGTGGAGTTGGGAAACACCAAGCTGGAGCTTCTGCACCCACTGGGGGAGAAGAGCCCTATTGCAGGTTTCTTGCAAAAGAACAAATCTGGAGGGATGCATCACATATGCATTGAGGTAAGTCTCTCCTAGCCTGATTACATGTAAATTCATTATATCTCAGGCATTTTATTATTTGTGTGAGATGACTATGACTTTGTGTTATTCTCTTTGTCATAGCTAAAATGGTAAAATGGTAAATAACTATGAAGGTACTTGTAGATAGTCCTGGCTTCCTGCAGAAATTAACCTTTGATCATATGAGCCAGAATGCAATATTTCTTATTAGAACATAATGTTTAAGAGGTTTTCCCGTGATGTAAATATCTTTGTCTTTGTCAAAAATATTTTTTACAAGCTGCCCTGAATTGTGAATTGTTTGTCTTATGGGCATAGGTGGATGACATCAATGCGGCAATAGTGGATTTGAAGGCAAAGAAGATTAGAACCCTGTCAGAAGAGCCACGGATAGGGGCCCATGGAAAGCCTGTCATGTTCCTCCACCCAAAAGACTGTGATGGAGTGCTTGTAGAACTTGAACAAGCCTGAACACCCATTTGCCTTATTCACATTGCATTTGTCAAGTCTGGAAAAGGAACCTGAGTAAAATTGACTCATTTTCTCCCTCAGTTCTGCATTCTATGACAGTTGCAACTGAATGATTTTTTGATAAAACCAACACTAAACTAGGTGTGTAATTATTTGTCCAAAAATTATGCTTTGCTGTTTATGTTTTGTGTTTCTCCGGTGTGTTTCAATTAACCATTTCAAATATTCTATTGACGACCTGAATGGGTATTTGATTAAATAAGCCTAAAAACACTTTTTGCCATTGTAGTCTTGTCACTAATTGTAACTTGTTAAAGTTCTTGCCTCATCTGTCCAAGCCAGTGAAGAAAGCCTTGAAACCTCATATTCCATATGAATGTGGCTCATTGTTGCACTTTTTTCTTCATAACTTAGACTTAGTTTAACATTTTGTAAGATTGGCAATGCTCAAATGAAAACATCTGTGGTTTTCAGAAAACTGTCATCTGTTCTCTGTCGATTTGATTTTTACAATATTTTGGTGTAAATATGAAAACAATGTCATTCCTGTGATAATGCCCCCCCCCCCCCCCCAAAAAAAAAGGTTAAGATATACTCTTTGAATTTTGAACCATTTAATGAAAGTAATTAATTTTGACAATAAAACACAGTGCTGAATGAAAATGTTTTATTATGATTCAGTGGGTAGATTGTTGATTGTTTTATGATATACAGACAATTTACGTTTACTTCGCAGTGGATGAATTTGTATTACACTTTGTTGTCATGTTTTGTGATTGGTAATATAGAAACTACAGACTATTGCTGTGTCCGTCTTGTAAAAAAAAAAACTCATTTTGGCAACAGCTTGAACCTTTTCCAATTTCCAGTAGTCATTCCAATGGTAATTAGTTTCCCCCTCCAGGTGGTGGAGTGAACTAGAAGCTTGGGACTAAACACCAGTGTTAACAGAGTGTCTAGTTTCTCTGTCAATGTAATTACATAATTACAATCACCATAGATGCAAGAACGTTATAATATTGTTTTAGTGTCCCAAAGGTTTGTTTTTTCTGCATTGGAAACCAAGCATTCTGTTCAGTATTATCTCCTCATTACTAGCAGGAACTATTGTCTCTGACGACTTCTGGACTGAAGATGATTTTTGCACATCCAACACTTTCAGTTCAGTATGAGCAGAAAGAGGCTGGCACTTTGTTATACATGAATATAAATTAAGTGCCTTCAGCATACTCCTGAGCACATTAGTTATGTTCCTTTTTTTGTAAAACCCTCTGGGCAATGGAGGCAGTTCTGCCTGCTGGTGCAGTTTTAGGAAAATTTATTGTTGTATACTTTATAACATGCAAATTCAGTGGCAATGACACTTTAATTTGTTCTGTCAATTCATGGCGGAGAAGATCCATCTTCATATATGAACTCTTCCTCTGTTAACGCCCAGGTTTTCATCTTATGTGAAGCACTTGGGGCATTCTTATTTTCCCTAGTATTCGCAGCTCTCCTAATTAGCGATTATTTCCTTTTTTTTTAACAGACTTCAGCTTATTCCTTTGCTTCTGGCCAAGCATTATAGAACACCAATTTGTGTACACTGCACAAAAATCAGAGTCGCATATCATTATGATCATGGTACGCAGAATTCATAACTTCTCTGAATATGTGATTTTAACGCCACTGACTTAAAGGTTGCTGCAGTTCTGTTCATTGATAAGCCATCATTTTCTTAAGTTTTTACTTGAGGTAAGATTTCCGTTTTTGATTGATATGATTAAATGTATAATTTTACAGCTGTCAAAGATGTTGCAGAAGGCACACTGCAGATCTGACACTGAATTGCAACTCTGCCGCTTGGACATTAACAGATGGATTGACAGATGAGATCTGTGGGTCGTGTGTAATTAAGAAATGAACCAGGTGCCAATTTCTGGTGACAGGTTCGAAGATGCTCTACTGAATACCACAAGTATAATTTCATTCTGTATATTTCCATACACCCATCTTATTTTAATTATATTTAATTGTATGGTGTTGCTTTTCCTATGCAATAATGAAAATAGCACAAGTTGTGTGTACGTGTATGTATACATGTGGTTCCCACACACCCACTGGTTAGGTAGCGAATACACATTGAATGAATTGGTGTGTACTTGCTTTTCTTTATGGAACAGAGAGGGGTCAGCCTTTCACTTCATGATGCAGTGTCTTGGAAGACACTGAGATATTGCATGGTTTTCTGAAAGGGATCTACATGATGCCAGTATCCACCACTCAAATACTAATTTTGACCATTTTGAATTTGAACAGTCCATGTACACTTGAATTTGGTCAGTAAGGCTGACACACAAAACTTCCCCATTGTGCATCAGGGACTGACATTTCTGTTTTTGCTAACAGAGTCCCAACCACACTGTATTTCTACAGAGCAAAAAATACTTAAACTTAAAAATACTGTGCTCCTTGCTTCCTCTAAGGTGTGTAATCTGTGTGGTGGAGATTATAGACAAGTTTGTTCTGGGTTCCAATAACATTAAGACCACAAGTAAGAGCATCACTACTGTGCACAAGTAAATAATATTCATAATATATTCTAACTATATTTATACAGTGTGTATAAGCACTTTGCACAAATTAATACTGCCAAAATCATATGCTCAGTTCATCAGTAAACAAATATTTGTTTTAGATATAATCAACAATTACCAGGTTGTCATAAAATCATGTTTAAAAACTTTCATTTGTAATTATAAATGCATTTTATTAGGGTGTTTATTCAGCTAAATCATGTGTACCTTTTATTTAATCCATTTACATAATTAAATGGCTTTTTTACATTTAATCTGAGTGTAGCGCTATCCACTTCAAAGTGATTTAGAGTATGAAGGAAGTAAAATACTTCAAAGAGTATTACATCAAAGAGTGACTAAAACAAGAAAGGCAGAAAGATTATATAGTCTGCTTTTGGTTATTTTTTAACAGACATTATCAGTGATATAAATGTTTCAGTCAAATCACTGGATACTGAACATCAATTGAACAACTCCAAAAAATTTAGTACCCATATAAACAAGCCACAGACTAAAATCAAGCCAAGGCAGGGCTGTCGCTATTGCAATGACTCTTGTGCCTGGTTCCAGAAATGCCCCAGGTAAATCGTCTAAACTTCTTGTTCAGGAAAATCCTGCATTCATTCCTGTTTCAAATAATGAAATGAACACCTTTTTACATCACATATAATTACAATCACCAGAGGTTTTATTCTGTTCCATGCCTGCTTAGTGTCGTAATGAGGGTCTTTTAAAGGCATAAATGTAACTGAATTTTTCCCCTCTCTGAGCTACCAGTTTTTGTATTTGTTTCCCGTTCTGTATTTACTATAATTGTGCCTCTTTCCCTCATGTAAAATATTATCATATACAACAATGGCATATCATTGTGGTATATGAGAATATGTTCTCTATTAACTTGCATTATTAAATGTTGCTTATAATTATATTATAAAATCATAAAAATTACAGACATTATCGTAATAATAAAATGTAGAGTCAGCTAACAGAACAGAAAATATACAATGCATGGAGATGGATCTTATCTCTTTCTGGCCTGTGTTTCACATACACGTACTCTAGATAAGGCAGTAGATGAGAATGTTTACATAATTACCTTGTTGCCCTATTACCAGACACCACACGCTAATGCAGACATCAAACGCTTGCCAGAGGACCTGGTCCAAACAAACTCAACTAAATGTGTTCGTTAGCCACATAATGTGATTGGGTTTGTTCTGGCCTCCAGCCCTGTTTCTTCTTAGAACACGACTACCAGACTGTGAGTCCATTGAAGTCAAGAGAAAAAGGTAATTATTGAACTCTGACATCGGTGGATAAGATGGCTTTAAACTGCAATTTGCAGCAAACTGAGGTACCACACTATTTCTGTTCTATTTGTCAGAGAAAGGAAGGTGTAATGGTTTACAAGTATTCAGAAAGGCAGGACAAACCCTGACCTTACTTTTTTCTTGGAAATCGATTCCATTCATGCAAATTTCCGTTAATAAGTGTTATTTCATTCCATTCCATTCTGCAGTATATACTGTCAGCAATGAGGAATGCAGCTACCATTACTTGTTACAATAGGATAATGTGGTACTTTTTTTCTGAGCTGTTCATTGCACAAATTAAGCAAATTCAGTGAACAATGGACAAAGAGATACTGGTGTGAAGAATTACAAGTGTTAATCCTTGTCAAGTTGGGACCCAGGGCTGGCCTACATTTTTTTAAGAGATGACATTCATTTAAATGGTTTGGCCCCAACATTTTGCAGATGGATGTACAGGTCTATGAGATAAGTGTCCACAAATCAAGTGTCCACAAAGAGAACATTATACATTATACATTGCCCAAAGGCACCAAAACCTTTAAGTTAAAATTTGTTATAGTATACCAAAGAGGATTAAAGAAATATAAAATTAACAGGTTATATGAACCTGTTTTAGAATGTAGTCAGTGGTTAGAATGCTTGCGTGCGGTTTCAATTCTCGGGTGGGGTTTGGCGGGGGTCTGTTGATATTCAACAGTAATCTGCCAAGGAGCTGCAATGCTGCGGATATTCTACTAAACACGTTCCAGGGCTGCTCTATACCACAAACGTTTATATCCTCTCCAGATTCCGGGGTGAATTAGCCATCTCGGTGTGATCCTGGACACAATAGCAAGTGTGCAGCATCCACTTTCACTATTGAAGAGGAGATAATTTGTTAGCTCCAAAATAATCAACGTTCGTTGTCGCAGGTAAATCGCAGAGCATCTCTTTTTCTTCTCATACGAATGCTGAATGGTGTATCGAGTTGAGTGATGAAAGGAGAGCCGTATATTTAGCTGTATACATAGGTTGTTTTAAAGCTAGTTGTTCCATACCTCACAGTTCATTTTACTTGTTATGCAGTTATTTATCTACAGGCAATATTTTAATTTCTGTTTCGTAACATAGGGTTGTTGAGCATGTGACATTCGTTTTCATATTCGGTCTCTGACACTTTTGTACAGACTTGATCAGAATACATGCCAGATTTCCTTCAGAACTGAGTAGTCTCTCTTATCTTACATTGCCTTACCTCGCGTGGCGTACGAAAATGCACATTTTTGGAAGTTGCAACCACTTTTTGGCACCGGGTGTAGAGCGTGATGGTGCATTTCGTATGGTAGATGATGGAAGCTCTCTTAATTTCGCTGTTAAAATGGATCCACTTGTTTTAAGGTCGGGTCTCTTTCTGGTTATAGTGGCATTACCCTATGGATGTAAGATCATTCCAAAAGAATACTTCTTTTAGACTTTTTCTTACTACTGAAAAAGGTATCACGCTTTTGCAACGGGGAATCCTTTAAAAACTCGTTTCAGGTGGGAAGGATCAAACATAGTGCAAGAATGATGGCAACAAAACTTGAACAGAATGAGTTAGGCACACTATTACAGGGGTTATATCTTCTGGGCTAAAAAAAAAAACTTATTGCCAAAGTTAAAAGTAAATATGGTCCTGGTCGATAATGTGCTATGGAGTGTTGCCGCCCCCAATGATTGATTGGCAGATTGATTGACAGCACAGTAGATATCAATTCTCCCTGTTGTCGAGACTCCCTCGCCGCTCTCTCTAATCTCAGTTCCTGAATGATTTATATCTCATAACGAGCTCTCGAGGGAAACCCAGGACTTACATTAATGATCCCTGAATTCAGGACTATATTTACATATTTTAGAATGTATTATTGCTTACAAATGTACAAAGTAAACGAGAAATGTCAGTGTACAGTATTGCACTGGGTTCAAGTTTTGTCTGTTGTAATATTAATAACTAATGTATCCAATATACTACACTTCACATGCAATTATTGACAGTTTGCCCATAGGCTGTGCTAAAAACAAAGCCTCTGAATGTGCATAACTCGAATAGTACCACACTGTTGGCTCACAAACACTCTTTATGAAAACCTTTTTGTTCTGCTGCTGTAAGACTCATCCTTCATGCTTGGAATCTCAACTATCTTGTTTGCAGGATAACTCAATATGAAACAAATATTGTGTACCAAACCAAAAATTGCACTGCAAGCTTATGGAATCGTAAGGTCAAATTTTCATGTGTATGTGAATCAGTAATGATGAAACTGTTGCCTGAAAAGTACTAAGAGGACTAAAAGATAATGATTTTGTTAAATAAAGAATAGAAATTAGAAAAGTGTCATGCATGGTATTTGGTTTTTCTGTTGCTAATTAGATTGCAGATTTCATCGTATTCTCATAGTGTAGTGTTTGTTCATGTTAATATTGAAAAATGTTAATAATTTAATAATAATATTTAAATAGTTACTGCACGGTAGTTCCAGTAAGAAAATTAACAATGGAATATTTTCCCTACAATGTGGCTTTATTCTTGTCCCTTTGAGATGTCTGCCCTAGTCATCCAAACCCCAACAGCCTGTTAATTGTCTTTGACAACCTTTGGTTGTAATGCCCAAGGGTTAGATGCGCTTTGTCTTTTACAAAGTTCTGTTGATGACTTCTGTGCATCAAATAATGATACATTGGAGAATAGGGTTTATTTTGGGAATTCACATAGTAAAACTGAGCAGAACTGTACAAAGGCTGGCAGTGCCTCAGAATTTGATGTTAAATTGTATAGTACTGGAAAACTGCCTTTGTACAAACTATGCAAAATCTACATGATTTACTTTCATTTTTTATAGCTGGAAACAAAATTAAGGCGAGTGGTATTATTTTCAAGGGTTCATACAGTAAGGTCAAGATCTGAATGTATTTTAAACCGATAGCTTGAAAAAAAAATCCCTTTCAAACCAGCTATAGGTGAAGTAGTTCTCACTCTGAATGTTTGTTGATTAAGAACTCACTTGCATTCCCTGGACAACTTGTTTTTCCATGTCCTCATGGTAGAAGAGGATTGAGTTCTCAGGTGATCTTAGTGGTTAATGAAGGATAAATAAGTCCTGGTGACTGCTCTGGTAGCAGGATGCCTTAGCAAAGATACCTTAGGGACTGTTGTGGCAGTGTATGGGTATAGGCTGAAATGTCAGTCGATGAAACCCACTCCACAGTCCAGATGCACCGAGGAGAGCAGAGAGGATGCTTGTTAAGGATTTACTTGTGGCGTTTATGTGACATACAATACCAGTCAAAGGTTTGGACATACCTGATTAAGATGCTGGGAAACATGCATTGAAAGACATTTTGATCTAAAGACTTAAATAGTGCTAATAAATAGTGAAGTTGATGCCTATGTATGAATTTCTTTCCAAATTTCTTGAATTAAAAAAAAAAAAAACTTTTTTGGCTATTTTAAAGATCCCGAAGTATGAGATAGAGCTGACCACTTTTTTGGTCACTGCATAATTACATTTGTGTTTTTTAATAGGTTTGATGTCTTTACTATTTGTCTTTACGATTTTTCTGTAATGTGGAAAATAGTAAAAAATAATTAAAAATCCTTCTATGAGTAGGTATGTCCAAACTCTTGACTGGTACTGTAGGTACTGAAGGTTGCTGTGGGTGGAGAACGCTTGAGGGCTATTATTCGTGTGTAGCCAGTGGAGATTACTGCCTTGAGGAGAATAATAAAATTGATTTCTGTGATGGTGTGGATGATGATGATGATGATGATGATGATGATGATGATGATGATGATGAGAAGGAGGAGGAGGAGGAGCAGGATAGTGTGTGATTATCTTAATCTGTTTAAAGAGTATAAATAGCATTTTTCTGTTTGAAAGCACTGCAAAAAATCCAAATCTCACCAAGCATATTTGTCTCTTTTCAAGTCAAAATATCTCTTTACACTTAATATAAGACACAGTCACCAAACAAGCAAAATTTCCTTGAGCTACAAGGACTTGTTTTTAGACGGTGCATCTTGAATATCTGTGTATTTCCACTAGTTCCATTGGCAAATTTTTTCACTTATTGCTAGCAAAAAAACCTTGTATAAATTATTTTATTTCTTATTTTTGAAGGGCTATTTTTTGCAGTGAGGTCTGTGTCTGTTGAAGTTTGGGTAACTGCTTGCAACAGCAATGAATTGTGTGAAAACATGATGTCTTTATAGCATAATGAGTTTTTGTCAGTCTGCTGTCATCAAGGGGATGTCACCCCTTGCATTACCATGTGCCCATATTTGGTCCACATGTCCCCTTTGTTCTTCCTTAAGCACTTTGTTGCATAACCCCATGTGTGAGGTGGCTACCTGTGACTTCCACCTATGGCTGAACTACACCTGATGGGACTCAAGGTCTTTGTAACTGAGACCTGCTCAGTTGTTATTAATTTAATAATCCAAAAATAATTCATCATAATTAATCACTAGAATTCTATGCATACGTTCCAGAAAACAAGGTTTGCATTGTTTGAGACTCAGAAAGAGGGGAGGTGTACTGGGTCTCGCTAGGCTGACATTTGAGCAGCTGGTAATATTCTTTTAGTGCAAGATGTTAAATCCGTAGGAGAGCTGCCAGCTGTACTGTGTGCTCTGAGTGTATCACTGGAGAGATGTGGTGCTGATGATCTAATCATTTCTTAGCCCTACTGACTCTCCTCTCTTCATCATTGCTGTACACCAGTTTTCTCATTTAATTCCCACCAATACTTTGGCTTTTAGGCCCAAAGTCATTTTTGTCAGTCATTTTTGTTTTTGATTTAATATCAGGCCAATGTGACATTCACAATATAATAATAATGCGTTTTCCAGGCAATATTATATTGTGGATTGTCTGCAGTGAACGGCCACTTGAATTTTGAGAGAGGAATCTCATTTCATAATGTTACACTGTGTTCGGAAATACACTATGTTGAACACAGAAATAAAAGAACAGATTTCATATGCATGCAGTCAAGCTTAAACACTGGAACAGAATGTTGTCTCCTTAAATCGCAGCACAATAGAAAAGATTCAAGCTACGATCAAAGTCATAGTTTGTCTAAATTTGTCACCTTCTGGAAAACGCGGTTCGACTTCCATTTTCCATTTTTTCTTTTGTTCTTCAGACTATGCAGTTAACATCTGTTCATGTTCTGTTCCCTTAGAAGCAGCCTGGAAAGGGTGAGAAATAACATTGTGAAAAGTGAAAGAAAAACTTAAAACACACCCTTGAAAAGCACTGGACAATATTGTCAGTGAATCTGCCAACCTACCTACTTTGTATGTTGTGCAAGGGCTGTGTTTGTGAGTTTTCACTTGAGTATTGTCAGCATCAATTGACTGTTCAATTGCCACTTCCCATTCCAATGATGGATTATTGAAGGGTAGATCAACCTTGAGATATACATTACTCAGTCAGTCATCATGTAGAAGAGAACTGTCATGTGTCTTTCTTCTTGTGCTGCATTTTATAGATTTTATATTTCTGCATACCCTAGCCAAATATACACGAACCACTGAGCATACAGCATTAATTGTATTAATGGCAAATCACAAGACAGAAGAAGGATTGAAATATGAAATGTTATGTGAATAAGATTTAGAAATAATGCAACAAATAGGAACAAATAAGATCTGATATATTATGGTGGAGTTGTAATGTTACAGCAAACATGACACCTGAAACAGTCTCCTCAGACTTCACATTTAATAGTGCACCATTGCCACTTATCTATCTTGTAGTGTATAAATATAGTAAATGTCAGTTATTTGATGGAAAACTTATGAATGTATGTTTTTTTTTTAAATGTATTTGATTATAAATACATTTTATTATAAATAAATGGATTTATTAAGTTATGAATTACGTCTGTCTTCTTGTCCTTTTACCTTTATTCATCTTGTTTGTATTTCATACTTTTAAACATTGTGGTTCTGGACTTGAACTATAAGGTACATTTTAGATGTGCTTGCCTATACTTACACTATTTATACTATAAATACTATAAGTCCTTTGGTTGGATAAATGGTGTATTATTTCAAATCAGAGCTTTCTTTTACCTGTTCCTTTTATTCTGGCACCTTTAAAAAGTATTGATTGTTTGTGGGGCGTAGAGATGGTGACAACACTGAGATTCACTGTCTCGTGGATGGGTGGAAGGGTGTAACATCTTCTCTTCTGGACAGTCTCCAGACTCAAGGAAAACAGAGACCCTCGATTGTGACTTGTGCCTCTTGTAGTACAATCCTCACCATTCTCACCATACCCGCCATTTTTTCCTGTGCAGCTGTCACTGACAGCATCTCCCTGGTCTATACAGTAATGTCAAATAGATAAAAACAATCAGGCATTATTTCTGCTAACTGAAACAATTTAATTATATCTGTCATGTGAGGCAACAGGAGAGAATTTTCTGTCAGTAGGACAAACATTGGAATGGCTACTGAGGCTAGACACATATCTTCACTCCTCAAACATGCACCCTTTTCCAGGGCGCCTGGAGAGATATTTTCTCACGTGGTCTTTTAAATTGTGTTACATTACATTGAACTTTGCATGCACATACAGTTAAAGATGCTTTTTAAAGATAACACCCTCCCTGTCCACTCCTAACTCAAGACCATCTCAGCCTATCTGCAGACCATTTTCCATAATTTTCTTGCTGAAGTCCCTGTTATCCTTTAATATGCTTGCGTAATTTAGTCTGAACGAATGCTGTTATTGAATTTTCAGGCCATAAGCAAACCTAAATTCAGATCTCTCAGCAGTTTCCATGGGGCTGTGCCTCTTACAGAGCCCATGAAGTGATAGTCACACATTATTTTGATCCCACTGCATTAGCATTTAAATGAAGCAGCTCTGTTTCAGGGAATTTGAGTGCTTTTGAATACTGCTGAATGGGTCTGAACTCTGGAACAAATACATAAAATCAGAGTCCTGCAGAGGTGAAAAACCATTTCATTCATTCCTAGACAAATGATGAGTTGAAAAAAGTAAAATAGAATGAGTCTTCTCTCAAAATCTGATGATTTGTTTGTCATATTTTTTGGAGATATTTATGTTCACATCTGTCAAGCAGTTGAAAATAACTAATCCAAGTGAAAAACTGTATTTATCTTCTGTGATGTTTTGTGGTTTATAGAAAGCCATTTCTTGCATGTAATGTGATGTGGTGGTGTAGGAAGTATGTAGCTGGTGTGGTATTTTTTGTAGAGCGGTTGTTTAAAGTGTTATGTTGTTTAAAGTGAATTGGAACATGGTGGCAGATTCCAGAATGCTGATCGTTCAGAAGGGTTTTGCTAGTTGTGTTGTTGCGCAATAGCCAGCATACTGAAAAGAAAATACTCTCTTGGAGACTTTTTTGCATTAAAAAAGCTTATCATATCAAATGCAATTAGGTATGGAGGTGCTGCCATCCTGTTTTCATGCATTTTAGAACTTCATTTGCATTAGTTTCCACTGATGGTTTGACTGGGTTTGAAGGAAACACATCACGGTGAATCTGAAAGTATGTCTTTCCTCTTTGCATTGGACAAGGTAGAAGTAAAACATACACTTAACTGCATATTTTGTGTGTGTGTGTGTGTGTGTGTGTGTCTTTATGTGCTTTTGTGAGTTTGTGCACATGCGCTTGTTGCTTTGATATATACTCTGTAACTCTGGTCTTATACTGCTGCAGCACATTGCATAGAGATTACACCTTTCTCATTGTGTGCCTCTGTTGTGCCAGTATTAGTGCTAATGTGTTCAAGCTGTAAACTTGCTGGTCATTTTTATAATTCCCTCTGTTTTTTTTTACGTGAAATTCTGTCATTAGACTTTTGAGGGCTATAAGTGAGTGTGTGTCATGCATGACTTTTTATTTTTGATTGTGTTCCTAATTTGCATGTGTACTAGTGTCACTCACCTACAGCTAAACTTCTGTAGGGTGTGGAGCATTTTGTGGGGTGGGTTGTTGTTTCAGGATGAATGTAAGATTTCTGTCTTGATTATGACATATTCAGTGTCTCAGAGCTTTGCACTCTGCTCATGTTCCAAAGATTTTGAACCCTCTTCATGTCGAATTTAGGTCATGGTGGAATTTGGCCTCACTATAAAAAGGTTATCGTTAATAATCCCCCCATATAATATTTTTGTCTGCGGCGTTATCCCATGAATTCTTGCTTATAACGGCCGTTTTGGATTTGACATTTTCGGGCTTCTGACTTTTCAGCTCAGTGACGAAGTGGGGAGTCAAAGGAAGTCACAGACACACGGTCACATCATTTTCTCCAGTTCATACTGCACCTTATATCTATTTCAAGTGTAGCCTAATATTTTTACACTTTTACTGGACTGTTCCTTATGGTTGTGGTTATGGACAGCAGTAATCAGTGTTCCAGTGCTTCACTCCACACATCATTGCTATCTGTTTTTTTTATCTTTTTCTGTTCTGTTTGTCCAAAATGTGAGTGTCATTGTCCATCACAAAAAGTCAAAAACACTAGATGGTTCTTAATTTATGGATTTGTTGGTAATTGCCCAGATGTGTTTCTTTTCCAGTTTGGGTCATATCAGATTAGGGTGAATCACCGTTTTAGAGAAACAAATGATTGAATCAGAAGGGCCAGCTGGGGCTTTGATCTGTAGTGTACAAGCAAAAGAGAGAAAGATGTAGAGAGAAAGAGAGAGGGAGAGAGCTCTGCATTTCAATTCCTGTTTATCCCTGTTTCCCCTTCAAACAAATGGTACCCTCTCAGAATCTTAATCCCAAGGGTTAGCTGAATCACTGCTGCCTGTAGACCATTTTTAAAGAGGAATTTGATTGTGGATATTGATTGTCTGTGGTTGAAACAGAGGGGAAAATAGCTACCCAGTGCTGGCTTCCAATTGATCCTGATATTCTTTGTCATCTTTAAAACCTTCTCAGATCAAACTTTCTCAAGTATTACTTAAAGTAGCTATTTCTCTTAACCTCTGACCTCATGTTGGTTGTCAGTTTTTTTTTTTAGCTTGGGTTACTTGATGTAAAAAACCACACATTTTTCTTACAGAGTATGTCAGTGCCAGATATCTCAGTGAAAACAGCAGCCCAAGTCACTGCATGGCATATTTTTTGTGCTTTGTAGGGGTGTATTCTCAAAATGTGATTGGTCATAGACTACCTATGTGTTCTGTTGAAGACACTTTGTTCTGCACCATGGTGAGTTCATTTTAGGACTCCCGAGTGCAGCCAACACATGAAGCCTGTGAGTGGATTTGCATTCAAGGGAAGAAATGTCTCATGATGTAGTACATTGTGGCCATTAACAGCAACTGACAATTTCAAAATTCTGCAGGTAATTCTAGATAGCACAACACCCAGGGCTATTATGGCCTCAGAGAAGCAAGATTAATTTTAAGACAGACTTTTTCCTTGTATCGTGGCCCACAGAGCAAGTTTTCCAGCAGAAACAAACCCAATCTCTGACACACATTTCCTTTTTGTGTGTTTCCTTTGTGTTATTTTAATGGTTTTAAAGCCAATTACATTTCAGTCAGTCATTATGAGCCTTCCAATGGTCAGGTGTCTGCTTTGAAGTGAGGAACAGATGGTTGTTATCCAAATTGTTCCCTCCTCTATTTTCTCATACGTGTGTACCTGTCATTTTGTGTCTTGTGTGTCTTCCAGTAGCAGTGTTTCAAGAATATGAAATTAGAGCTAATAGCTTGTTTCAAGTGTTGGAAACAGTGAATGAGTGGGAAGGGTGATGGAGCAAGATGACGGTGGTGCTAACATGGTGACGGAGAGGCGGCGATTTAAAATAGGATGATGGGGGTGATGTTGGTGGTGGTAATTTTATGGAGAGTGGTGGTGTTTAGCAGGGCATTGTGGGTAATTTTGCTTTAAACGAGGGTGATGGAGATGATGGGAATGATGTTGGTTTTAAGGAGGACGGTGGTGGTGTTGATTTAAAGGAGGATGATGGTAATTTAAAGAGGGCAGCAGTGTGGTATAGGGGTAAGGAGCAGGGCTGAATGGTTGCAGGTTCAATTCCAATCTCGGGCGCTGCTGCCGTACCGCTGGGCAAGGTACTTAACCCAGAATTGTCTCTCGTAAATATCCAGCTGCATAAATGAAGAACATGTAAAAACTTTAACCTATGTAAGTTTCTCTGGATAAGAGCGTCTGCTAAAAATGATAGTAGTAAAATAATAAAGCAATGTGATGTGGATGATGCTGGCTTGAATGAGGGTGTTGGGGTTGTGGTGATTTGAAGGAGGACGGTGGTTATTTAAAGCTTACGTGGGTGATGGTGATATCAAGGTGGGAGATGTTAATGAGTGTGATGGTGGTGGGGGTGGGGGTGACTTAAGGAAGGATGATGGTTGTGAGAGACCATTTTATACCTCTGTGGTTTGAACCCCCAGTCTATGGTAGCACTGGGATCCAGAGAATTGTGCTGATCTTGAACAGATCCTCAGTAGACACCCTTCTTTCACCTTGAGTTTGTATTAATGTCCCGGATGGTATTAGATATTCCTCACACCCCAGGGGTAATTTCTGCTGATAAGATACCCGCTGAGATAGTTTCTGCCGGTAAGTGTTTTGTGGCACAGAGCGCTGCAGAGTTACGTCTGAAAAGGGAACGTGTAAATTCAGAAGATGAGTGTGAGGAATTTGTGATTGAGTGTGTAGCAGTAGGATGTTCTGAGTGTTGGGTGAGATGCAGTTCACAATGGGGACGACATAACTAAGGGAATGACAAAGTGTTAACCTTATAATAATTATATTATTTATGCCCTGGATAGTCACGCACAAAATAAATGCACACATATTATTTCAGATGCCTTAGCAAATATATCTGATACCTGAAATAGTTTTATATTATAGTTTTATATATTTTATCCAGATGTTTAAATGTGTTTTTCCTGTAATGGAACAGAATATTAGTTGCGTGTGTGTGTGTTTGTGTGTCTGTGTATGTTTCATCTTCCTGAGAATGAATTGATTAAAGGCCAAAGTGAGCTGAGACGTATCTTTTTTTTTTTTCTGATACTCTGTTGAAGTAATTGTTATGTGATGTGGGGGAGAGCATTAAAGACACCTGAGAACTCTGTCTGGGTTTTGTCTATCAAGTGTTTTTTGAAAACAATAGCTTCCCATAGAGGATTAAAGCTATTAAAGGATGGCAAAAATGAGATGAAAACAACTCAAAAGAAGGTACATCAAAGATTACCGTGATTTTTGAAGCATGTGCGTTGGCACCTGACATGTATATCAAAGTCCACTTTGGAAGTTGGAAGAGAGGAGCAGACAAGCCACGCGAGTGAGACTCACAGCTAACGTAGTCTGAAGTCTGGAGAGGGAGAAACAAGCCAACCAAATAGAAAATTACAGTGATGCATCTGTGCAACATATTTTTTCCACCTGGATGGCTGGCAGAAACAAACAAACTCCTTTGCAACACACTACTACTTTGTGGACCAAGAGCATCTAGAACATCCATGGTTTGTTTTTTGCCAGTGAGAAGCACGCTTGTGCATTCTAATGAGGGAGTTAAAAATGAAGAAATTTGAGTTAGGGTGTAATGACTGTTAAATAATGGAAGAGCTTATGTCAGCACTGCTGAAGAGGGGGCACCGCATTTGTCACCCTTGGGTTAGTCGAGATGGGATCATGGGCGAGATTTAAATGGGCCAGGCTGTTACCCTTGTAATGGATGTTTATGACAGATCTTGGTGAAGGGAATGTTTCTTCCCTGCAGCTTGTGTCCCTTATTGAAGGTCATTAAAGGTTATTGAGGGAGGAGAGTATGCATGGGGCAAATGATGCGATGTGTGACTTAGGAAGTCCTTCCATTTATCATACTCTAGCTGTATGGATGGAACTCCTGAGTTGTGAAGTGAAGTGAAGTGCAGACTCTGTAGGCCACTCCAGTATCCTGCACTCGACTGCAGCGGAGATGTTGTCCAAGGTCTGTTGGCACCTTGGTGACGCGCTGTGTGTGCTTATTATTGCTTTTGTGTGTTATTTTCTGTATATTTCTCACTCATTGCTACCCAGCGGATCTGTATGCAATGTGGTGTGATGCTGTTTTTTTTGGACTGCAGCTTTCTTTGCGGAATGTTGAGGGTTTGTGACATGTTCACAATAAAGTAATGCAAGCCCTTTGAGATGAAAAGGCTGTTGGGAACAAACCTGGGGGAGAATGGATCAATGTGAATAGCTCAGCAGGTCACTCTTGTCGTTGCAGCTAAGCACCGTAAAGCAGCGCAGGAAGGACAGAAATGTTTTTCTGCCGTACTCGTTCAAGCTAAAATCATTCCTGTGGATTCTGTATTTGAGTGTGCCTTTGCTGAATTTTAGACTCCCATAGGTTATGTGTTAGAGGGGGTGTGTTTACAGAGAAAGGAGTTATTACTGATGTTGTGTTTTGCAAGTGTGCTTTTATTATGTGGTGAATAAAAAAACAACTGAACACAAACTTTTGACCGACTCAGATTTTATCAGATATGTAATGATCCCCACACATGAGGCTATATACTGTCACGAACTCTCAGGTATTCCCTCATATGCATCATAATTGTGAATGCTGCTTGTGAATGCTGCTTTTTAATTCCTTAAGTTTAAAGAGTCGTTTTTAGCTCTTAAAGGGGAGTATCACATGAAACATCGCTCTCCTTACTACTCTGTCTATATTGTAAGCAGTGTAGTCATAACACCACTCTGAAATACTCTAAAGCATTTTTGATCCAATTCCCAGCATAGCCTCTTTGTTGCACTTGTTGCTTTAATATCTTTTAGAACTGCAGATTTTGCCAGTGCCCACCGCCTCATGTTTTAGTGCTTTGAAAGGTGTAGTAGGTTTTTTCCTCTGCCTTTTAAGGTGCTTGAAGGTAAAATCACAAGTGCAAACAAACTCCACGGTGCACCCAATACGTATTTGATGTTAATGGATACGCTTTACCATTGGATGTATTTGCAAGTGTAACGGGTGGTCTCTTGCGTTGTGTTTTAATGTGATGTTACGTGGGTCGGCGAGCGAGCGAGTTTCGAACTGAGATTCTTACTGCTCGCTGCCAACCCCTTAAAGCCAGCGTCGTTGCCCGTTGAGCTAAAGGCAAATTGCCGTTAGCCTGTCGGCGACAACGCTACTTAACCAGGTCTCAGGGGGAGTGACGTAGCCGCTGCAACCACTCGGCTACCTGCTACCCGCTACCTAAGGCTTTACGCAGGACTCACACGAGCTAATCACTTCAGCTCTGCTACACAAGCTGTGAACAGGACAGCTGCCTGCCCCAGTCCGGGCCCAGAGTGCACAGTGAGCTCAATAGGGCCCTATTCAGTAGTGCAGGTTTTATGCTACATCGTGTCACATCATGTTTATCGTAATGAACATGTTGTTTCTCTGTGGTTAGTGGAAGGATACACCACACTAATTCCAAATATGAGGAATATCATTAAATTGACCTTTGTCTCCTAATGTGGTGCAGTGACATTTAGAGCGTGTTGAAAGTGTCATTACTGCGGTGTCAGCTCTTGCCCCGGTAACCCTGCACATGTTATTATTAAGTGTTATGAAAGCTGTGCTGTATCACTTCTTTTGCACTTCTGATTTGTGTTAAATAGTAGTTTAATTTATAATTTGAGTTAGGTAATTTGTTTTAAAAGACTTAAAAATGCTGTGATTCCCGCTCCCAAGTCTGATTATACTAGAATCCCCAAAGGAAACGACACATCTCAGGAGCTAAACGCCCTGATCTGAGTTGATGTGGTGCTCTGTGGTTGCAGGCATATTCTGTATCAGCAGATCACAGATGATATACCAGAGGTCTGTGGTGGCTGGTACAGACTTCTGGGAATGTAGAGGCAGGAGGTGAAATGGTATGGTATATGAGGAACAGATGATGTTGCAAGGGCTGAACAGAGGGAGAGGGTGCAAGGAGCATTGGGTGGCATCCCTGGCACAGGGTAGGGGTGAGGAACCTGCTGCAGGGCATTGCAGAATCTGGCTGGTGCTTGTGTATATGGAAATGCCCCTCAATTAAGAAAAAAAGCACAGCAGTCCCGAAGCAAAAGACAGCAGAGGAGCCTGTGGTAGGTGTTTCCAAACCTGCTCTGCGTTCTCTGTGCCTGTGAGCAGGACTGCTTGTTTCTCATTCTCTGCAAACGCCTCTTCCCTCCCCGGGGGAGACTGACTCACACGGCATTTACTGCAAGCTCAAAGAGAGATTTTACTCCGCAAGATGTAACCAGTGGGCACTGTTTGGAAAGGCATTGTCTGAGTGTTTGCGCATTTAGCAGTTCTGTCTCCCAGCACAGACAACAAAGGATTGTAGTAACTGTGTTCCTTTCTCATGGTATATCACAGCACACATATGGAACGTAAAGCACTTTTCTCTCCAGACTGGATTTCATTAGCAGGTGATCCATTTCGTAACTCCACATTAGCCCTGGGTTATTGATACAGCACGTAACCCCTGGATTTGGCATTATTGAAATAAACTGCATACTGTATGATCATAGCAGAATACCAGAATTCCACACCACGTGGATAATATTGTAAGACCCACACTTACCACTGAGACCCACTGCTTTGAGCGTTGTGGATGCCAGTGTGTGAGCCAATCATCTTTTGCAGTGACGCTGTCCAGGTGTAATTTCTGGATTGTCCAGTGATGGCTCCTGTCAGAGAGTGTCAGTACACCACAATCATGGCCTGTCTCATGTTCCAACCACCTGGGTCCATACACTGTTCCTGTCCACTTTTCCCTGTTCTATGAGGCCTGATTATGTTAATCTACCAGGAAAGCATATTTACAAATGATATGTGGAAATGTGAAATGCAAGTGGCACCAGCCATTTCTCAGGATGTGGTGGTCTAGTCAAGTCTTTGCTCTGGGTTGCCAGCAAGACAGGTTATGCTAACCTTTTCCAGTATCCTGTGCTAAATGCACAGAGAAAAAAAGCAGTTGGGTAGACTGAAGAAACCTCCTCCACTCTTTGCCTCGTATAGCTCCGCTCTTGTTCCAAAATAACAAGAAAAGTGGTCTAACCTCTGACAGACCCCTGCAGTTCCAACACCGTTGAACCTATTCAGCGGATTCTTCTTTTAATCGTTTTTCCATAGTCCTGTTCCTCTTGGCCCACTTAGCCCACTCTCTACAGAAAGGGCACTAACAACTCTCCCACAGAGTACTGGCTGCCGCGGTATTGGTCGATGTCAGGGTAGCAGCCCACACATTGGTCGATTGCTGTGTTTCATTTTTCACGCAGTGTTGTGGTTCTGCGGACCTGTCCTTCATTCTGTTTTGGAACATAGCTGTTCCAAAAAGCCTGTTTTTTTCAGTGACATGAAGTGATAAAGACACCTGATGCTGCATTTATCTATGCTGGAAGAAGGAAAGGAAGAGACAGCTGTGAGGACATCAGCTTTATAATAAAACCTGGGTTCATTTGTCTCTCGTGCATTTTGTCAATCAAGGATGACTTGTTTTGCAAAAAGTGGACTTGTTTATGTTTGTCTTTCTCTGGTCAATGTCTTCATGCATGTAACCGTGTGCACTAGGGGTGAAACGAATAATCGACATAGTCGACTACAGTCGATGACCAAATTAAATTTAATTGTCGATTAGTTGGTGACGTCATCGCGTGTGTTTTCCGTGCTGACTCGGAATGCTCAGACATGTAGCCTAAACTTCATTGCTTTACTGGAGTGAATTATAGAGATGGCAACAGCTTCACGACCAAAGACCTCAAAAGTGTGGCAGCATTTCACTCTTAACCCTTTCACACATAACTTATGTTTTATGCTATGTAGTGTAAGGCTGTGCGATATGAAGATATATATATATCATGTGACGATAGTAAAACTTTCTATTGTTTCATATTACGCTTTATTGTTTATTTTGTTGTGTCGCAAATCACACACTTTACGGCAATATTTTTCGTCATTTAGACAACGCTTTACGTTCTTCCACACGGCACGGATGCAGGCAGGAAATCTGCACGAAGGCAACACAAACAAACATGGAGGAAAGTGAACGTGACACAGAACTATAGTTGAAAAGTGTTTTCTATTTACTTTTTTATATTTTATACATTAATATTTTATATTTTGTTACATGCTTAACCCTTTCGCACCTAATTTATTTTTATGCTATGTGTTACGTTACATGGTTTGTTATGTTTTTATTAGCATTTCCTCAAAGCTGAAATTAGCTAGAATTTTTCCAATCTCATGTTCTAATCGCACCGGTTTTAGCATACGCACTAAACAAATGTAGTAAGAAATAATCCTTTCCATGTGGTCATTTTATATAAACTATTTATTCGTTGAATTTACAGAAAATGTGCTATATCGTGATATATATCGTTATCGAGATATAAAATGACCTGTATCGGGATATGAGATTTTGGTCATATCGCACACAGCCCTAATGTAGCGTGCGTGTTACATTACATGGTTCATTATGTTTTCATTAGCGTTATTAAGCTTCTCATAGTTTTCAGTTAGCATTTGCTATATTTTTAATGTTAAATTGCTGTTCCCTCAAAGCTAAAATTAGCTAGAATTTTTCCAATCTAGTTTTCTGATCTGTTTGAAGTTTGAAGGTGTATCTTATTAGTTGCCCTATACCCTGTAGTTGTACAAATTGGATAGTACTGTGTCCTCAAACAGACTTTCCTCTCAGCTAAGAACTACTGTCTCATTGTGGAACTGTACACATCCTGTCCCCATACTGTCGCTATACTTACTGTATGCACTTTTGTACGTCGCTTTGGATTAAAGTGTCTGCTAAATAAATAAATGTAAATGTAAGAAGTGGCACATTGGCTCTCCGGATGATGAAGACTCATTTCGTTAAGTTAGTTAGCTAGCTAGCATAGCTAATATTAATGTTAAAAGCCGTGTTACTTCATGTTATGACTGGAACATTTTCTATTTTGAAATACATTCTCTCTTGATGAATAAATTCTTAATGACGTTGAACATACAGCGTAGCAAATAATAACCTATTATTCACAATGATCCTGTTCACATTCCAAATGTGCCCTAAACCAGAACCCATCTGCTATTTAGAAATTCTCTGCTAAATGTAGCATCGTTGTCTTGGTGACGTTTATGGCTGGAGATGTTTCTGCCGAGTGCACAAGTTTAGAGAACACCGGAGAATTTGATACCTTCTAAATCGCGAAAGATTTCTACAATTTGTGTCTATGCATGCATGCCCACTGTGGGTTGCATTTGAATTAATTCTAGCAAGTTATGGGTTTGATGGATCTCGTAATGCTACCATGGAGGGCTTTCTTCAAAGGAAGCAGACTTGTACTCCCCAGCAAGCAACTGTTTCTCATCTTTATTCTTTATTGTTAGTTAGCATATGCCTAATACACCTTCAAGCTAAATTTAAAAGCCGATAGATAAATGAGAGCCATTGAGTAATTGTGCGATTCATAATCTGAATAGTCGATTATTCATTTCAATAATCGATAGATTACTCGACTATCAAAATAGTCGTTAGTTGCAGCCCTAGTGTGCACAAGAGTCCTGCTTAGACTGTATGTGTTGTGTGTGTGTGTGTGTGTGTGCATGTGTGTGTGTTTTCTTGAGACTGACGAGAATAAGGGGGAGAAGACACTAGCAGTTGTCATCACGTCTTGTTAATTTTACACTTCACCTGCACCTCTTGTCTCTAGAAAGAAAGATTTGCGATTGCTATGTGTCTTTCCCAGTTTACAGTAGGATTGTAAGATTCATGCATCACAGTTAATGCATCATATATTGCGGACATATAATATGCAGTAGTAATACTGTGCCTTATTGAAAATGCTGAAAGGGTGGTGGATAGATTGGAGGTAGTATACACTGCTCTAAACTGTTCCCTGTTCAGTTGCTTCTCCAGGGCTAAATGAGCTGAGCTGATTTGTGCTGATCTCTCTCCTAACATTTCTTTTCAGGTGCACACCTGTAAAAGACTGGATCCTGCACCCTACAGCAACCGGTGAGCAATCTGCCTACATAGTTTTGGTTCATGAATATATGGATGATATACCAATGCCGGCTGTTTACAGGCTACATACAGGCTGTATTTCCTAAAATCTACACACCTGAGGTTCTTCACTGAAGTGCTGCTCTGTGTCGGCTGTAGTGATGCTTTCATCAATATGGAATTAAGCCTGTGCTCTGAAAAGGCAGCAATTCTGATTATTCCATGTTTAATAGAACACGTTACCTGTGTGCAATGTCATGGTAATGCCTCTCATTTTGATTACACGGTTACTCGTTTTCTACTCTGATGCAGGTCTCATTGTGCAGTAAGTCATGCTAATATTACAGTGGCGTGATGGTTGGTGCGTGGGTGTGGGTGTGTGTGTTTGTGTCATGGGGGGGTGAGCACAAAATAAATAAAGCAGGCATAGTACTGACATCCATAATCTTTAAGCAAAAGAAGAAGAAGCAGAAGACAGTTGGTTGGGCAGAAAGGGTTGGAATGAGAAGGAAATAGGGCATTGTTGGAAGGATCTTTGAAGAAGCAAAGGAACCAAAGAGAAAGGAAAAAAAAAACTGAGCAGCCCCAGACACTGGAAACCTCAAAAGTGCTGGCTTTTCTCATTACTTATTTATTTATTTTTTTGCTGGAATATTCATACAGCACCATCCTTTCAGACAGAGCAGCACAACCACTTTCAGCATGGGAGACCCTGGCTTCTGCTATACAGGGACACTGTTTACTTGAACTGACACAGACATCATGAAACTGACACTGGAAATTTGTGCGTTCACTCCAGGGCCTGGGGACCAGGGCATGGACTGCCGTCATTATATTGCACTCCTTTAGCACCCGTGGTGAAGGGTTTTCCAACTGCACTGAGGAATATGTAGAACAGCATAGTGTAGCATTTCGGAATCTGCGGCATTTGTGAATAGATTAAAATTGTAAATGGTGTGTAACTCAGCCCTTGTGAGGAAGATGGAGGCTAGGGAAAACCCAGTCCTCCCGGCTATCCATTTTCATATGGTGGCTCCACCCATTAAAAGGTTCATGATAATTCATTTTCCCATCACTAGCAGTTTCTATCTCAGACTCTATCGGCAGTCAAGGACTAATCCACATAACAGTTATTTTATGGTAATGTGTGCTGGGACATATTTTTAGAGTCTTTGACATTCAGGGCACTTACATGTAACATTTTCCAGTGCAAAACATAGTGTTCTGAAACACAGCCATGAGTGACATTATCTATCAGTTTTGATAAGAATAAGCATTTGTAGGTTTTGACAGTGCAGTGTGCCCTTATGCATTCTCCTGGCTTTTGCAGCCTCTTATTGTACTGCAGTAGAATTTCTATTCCAAATGTAATCTGTGATTTTTAACTGATTTATATTAGAAGAGTGTTTTTGTTAGAAATGTGCTTTTTATTTGTGTGTCTGTACAGCAGCAAGTGTTTGGTAAGACGTTGAAGGTGGGTTAAGAACACCTCCCACCGTGATGGAGTGCAAGTGAAATCTCCAGAGAGCAATAGTAAACCCACCGGTCTGCCAACTTTGAAGTGTAAATGGACATGTCTGTAGTTTGTAACTTCAGTTGTCTGTCCATGATTCTTTGGGTGGGGGATAATCTTCTTTTTTTCCTTCTGGTTACCTTGTATTTACATATTTCTTCTGGCAATATGAAAAAACAGGATTGATTTGATGCTGAAGAGGATTTTGAATTTGAAAGGGAAAGCATATTTGTATACCAGTCTCAGTACAAGTTGCCTGTGGTGGATTGCTGTCCCCCAGAAGGCTGTGAAAGAGGCTGATAGCATTGTCTCTGACACAGAGACCCAACACACACACCACCAATTTATAGACCCCTGTTATCTGCCCCCCTGGAAAAGGCCCCAGTCATCTGCATGCCACTGATAGAGTGGAAGAGTGCCATGCTTGTCATGGCCCATACAACCAGATTTGAGACACTTATTGCTTAAATGAGGGGTGGCTTGGTGTCCTGGTTCAGGGTGTTTCCTCTTGTTACTGTTAAAGCGGATGAAGAATCCGTTCCTTTTCCTTCCAAGGAAAAGACTTGCCACAGCTCTGTCATGCAAAAATTGCGTGAGGTTGTGCAAGTGTGTGTGTGTGTGTGTGTCTGTCTGTGTGAATGTTCTTTTTTGTCTGATGCATGCATTCCCTTGGTGCATGCATTTTCAATTCCTTAATGCAATTAAGGCAGCTTTTGCTTTCTCAGGACCTGAGAGTTACACTGAATGAGTCTCCAAAGAAAAAGTGACTAGCATAAAAGAAAATCATGATTTTAATATTTTTTAACAAGTGGAAAAATTCTTACTTGAAGCTGAGTAAATGGCAGTGTGATATCCTGAATATGGACCCAAATAGGTTTGAGTTGCTGGGTAAACTGAGAGGTAGAGGCTGTTTTCAGTTTGAGGCTGCTAATGCAGCTCCCTGTATAAATGACTGCCAATTATACTTCATGCACTCACTCTAAAAGCCCAGTGCTCCCACCTCACCTACTGCACAGCAGGCGATAACAAACAATCATGTTTATAAGTGTAAATATAAGAGGAAAAACATATTAGCCGCATAATTAGCTCCTGTAAAAGTATCCTGCTGTTGGAGGTCCATGGAGGGTATTGGTGGAACATGGGAGGCCTAGACCAGTTCATTAGCTGGCTTTTAAGGGAAATTCTGCTCTCATTACTGTACATGGAGCTTATATGAGACTAAAGGCAATAAAAGAGACAAATATCATAATTTTTTCCCGCAATATCTGTGTACTTTTTTCTGCATATGACCAAAGCTCATTACCACAGCACCGGAATGCTTATTAGACTAGCATAAAGATTAGAATGTTTCATCAAGTTTTTAAAAATCCCTCTTATCATTTTATGAGCAAGCCGGCAAACATTATTGTCCTCATGAAGCCTTTCTATATTCATGGGTCTTACGGTAAATCCAAATTGAAAATGGGTTTGTTGCCTTGTAAAACCGTCTGAGTGCATCTCACCTGCTCCGGCTTCCCTTTTTTCCCACTGCAGCTTACAGGATAAGTGAGGCAGGGGCCAAGTACACACTACTTGCTAAACCATCCTCTTAAAATAGCTTTAATCATACATTATTTATGCAGGGACTTTTCAGTGCTGTCAGAGGTTGTTATTTCAGTGGTTGTTGTCTTCCCTGTTTTTTATTAAGCCCATGCTAAGGGGTCTATAAAATTATCCCCATTTCCTCCTGTATTATGATGTGGTTACTCAGAGAGGCCAAATAGTCTCCCTATTGGAAATGGAAAAGTATTAAGGAAAGCAGTGTTTTCACACACCTATTATCCAGCCTGAATAATTGTCTTAAAATCACATTAGCAAAAAATCCAGTGTTACCCAGTAAAGAAAGAATCTTTTCACATTGAAAAATACTGTATTAGAAAATGTAACACATATTGCAACTTCCACACATGTAATTTAGTTATACGTTGTAGAGTTTATCAAAAAATTACACGCAAAGTACTTTTTGCAAGATATGAATAAAATTACACATCTTGAAAATTATTGTATGATTGCATGAAAGCTGCAATAATTGATGGATTTGCTTTAAGTATGCCACGTATTTTACAAGCATTGAAATGCACATTATTTATATTTTTAATTTCATGTTGTGCTGCATAATGACTGTAGAGAAGCTGGCTGATACTTCTCTCATTAACGAGTCAGAAGAACAAAAAGTTAAAAGAAAGCAATCATTTATTTTTAAAATCCAAACAACAAAACAAAGGAAACCAGCCTATGCACAGCACCAGCAGGGACAAAATGAGCCTCTCTCCTGCTCTGCAGCCACACCTGTATTTAGTCAGGCCTCAATCAGTAAGGGGTGGCTTGTTATCCAGTGGGCTGGTACCCCACACAAACTACACACAAAGTGCACACAATTAACAAGTCATTGGCACAATTAACAATGATTGATATCAATTAACAATTTACATTTGGCATTTAGTCCACTGAAGAGGTGATGAAGGCTCTCCTTCACAGTGACACATACTACATTTCCGTAAGGCAGTGGGATGCAGAGTTTATTCTCACCTGGTCATGTTGTGAAAGCAGAGAGGGTGGTGTCACCCTGGTGATGTTTCCCCTGAGATGCAGTGTGTGTGGAAGCAGCCTCAGCCCTGCCTCTCTGGGTCACGCTCCAGGCCTCCTGGGGACACTTGAGCATCAAACATCACCAGCAGGTCCTCCAAAATATACCACACTTTGAAGAACTCTCTTTTAACGTTACGTGGTCAACAAACAATCCAGACTGCAATCTCCACCCTCCCCCCCCTTTCTCTCTCTCTCTCTCTCTCTCTCATGCACACATGCACACATGGACACACACACACACATGTACACACTTATATTGACTCACATTCTGTCAGGTACACACGCATACATACACTCAATCAGCATATTCACTTGCTTGTCGTTACTCTTTTTTCCTCTTATTTTCATCTAACTGTCTTGTCTGTCTTCTCCCACTCTTCTGCAAAATGAAAAGGAAGGAAAAAACTGGTGGGAAAATGCTGTAGCTGCAGCCGTTTGAATGTTCTTGGGGTAATATCCTTGAAACCCACTGTACTCATCACATGCAACAGTGCTGCTCAGTAGCCTTCATGTGAGACACAGGAAACCATGAGCAGTCTGTAAATGTGTGTGGGTATGTGTGTGTATGTGTGTATGTGTGTGTGTATGTGTGTGTGTGATGTGAAAGATGATGAATGATTCATCTTTTCCTTTTCCTTAGGGATGCTGTCAGTGACCAGAGGCGCAAGTTGTTTGATACATGGTGGCTGCTGTTGCTTCTTTAGTGGGCACAGTCATGATTGCTGGTGTTTTCATTAAAAACAAAATGGTTTATACCCTATGTCCCTTCAAGCAAGGTCAGAAAATATTATTAATATGAAATTTTAAGTATAATATATATTGATTCCAGAGTGAGATTGAATGTTCTCGCATGAGAAAAAATGATGCATTTATAAACAAGCATGAATCTTATGAGAATTTTACATCACTTGAAATTTCCCCCACATATCTTGCAAGTCCAAGCTAGGTTCCAAAAGGTATGTACAGTGTGTTGGTGGAGGAACACCAGAGAATATGGCCACTTCTCTGTGGGTTTCATAAGCACAGACAGAATTCTGTGCTGTAGAGAGTGAGAGCTTACAGAGGGGCACTATTACAGAGAGTAGGCTGTCATTATTCAGGTGGCAGTGAAGTCTCAGAAGCCACACAACGGCCACTGCCCCCCCCCAAAGTGATCGTCTCCACTCGGACCACAAAGTCATTCAGGGCTGAGCTGAACTAAGATGAAGGTGATTACCGTGCTGTGCCATTCTGACTTGTTCACCTCTTTCCTGATTCTCAGCCCATAGCAACACCAGAAATATGCAGTGAAGCTTTTCACAAACCCACTATCTACCAGATGTGAATTGGCAAAAAATCTTTAAGGCAGAAATTTTTACCATTTTCTTACTAAAATGGGGTCTGGCATCTTTTTGTAGATATGACCAATTACAGACTCATTTCATATGTCATGATCAAGTTCCAGTCTCAACCTTAAATAAGCCTAAATTTTGTTCCCCTCTTAGAGGCAGCACAGAACATCAGCTTGTCCAGGAAGGAGCGTAATTGAAGCTAATGACACATCTTCCCCTGATCCAATTTTCTTGTTCTTCTTCATAAATAAATGTCTCCGTAGTTTCATATTTATTTGCCTGTCTGTCTGTTTCTGTCTCCTCTCCTTGGCTCCTGTCCCGTCCCCTTTCCCATCCTCTATCCTGAGAGCACAGCTTCTAAGCACCATGTCCGGTAGCTTATGGAGAATGCGAAGCTGACGTCACGGCGTGTTGAATTTTGTTTACGCGCCATCTTTTGAGGATCCTGCTGCCTTTCTGTTCATGAGTTGGAGGCTGTGTTTTGATTTTCTGTCGTGATTCTGAAACACGTGGCCATGGTAGGTCAGTGCTGCTGCATCAAGAACTGCCATAGCAGGTCACACCATCGTTCAGGGAGAAAACTGGACAATGGAATACGTTTTTTCGCCTCTCCTATGTGGAAAAAACACAAAGGGAAGCAGGTTGAGGAGGTGATGAGAAGACGCTGGATGGCGTGGGTAGCTGCAGTAAGAAGGAGGTCCAAGATTATAGCAAATCTTTTTTATTAATAATGTGACTGATCGGTTTGATGCCTATGACTCAATAAAACAATCACATCGCTGAATGCTTTTGGAAGTTTTGTATTTTGTTTGGTTTAATAATTGGGCCAAAAACAGGAGTGCCACCTTACCTTTGCGAGTATGACTGTGCTCTTGCAGCTTGCTGGCTTGTGAATTAGCAGATCTTGCACCCAGCCACTGTTAAACTTCATGAGCTTCTAGGGATTTATAACTTTAAAACTCACGCAAAGTGTAATGCACTCAGTCCAAAAACAAGATAATTTATAATGTCCAGGTATGTGAGTGGAGGTAGTGCATCAGGGCCTGTAATCCAGTCTTGGGCTGCCCAGTCATATGGATCTATGTTATTTATTTTAATTAGTTTGTCCAAATACCGTTGCTTGGCATTGCGATTTAATTTCTCCAGGTAGGGTCCCTTTTCTTTCTCTTTCCCCTTCTCCGTCTCTCCTCTTCTCCGTCAGATTTGAACGATTTAAACAACTTTTTAGCCATGGTTTTAAAATGTGTCTTGGGCGATCGGATCACAAGTGGACAGCACTAAATGCAAGTGTAAATGACCACCAAGACGCATTGTGATCCAATCACTCAAACCACTGATCTTATCTCATATTTTTAGTAGTGTAAATGCTAATGCATCCTGATGCGTCCTCGACAAGGACATAACAGGAAAATACGTCATCAGTGCAGGACATGGTGGTTGTTTTGGTGACAGTGAGCCATCGCTTGAAAAAATGCTTTTCTAACATTCTTCCTTTTTCGTCTTGTCCTGTGCTCTTTTGCAAGTCGCAAATGACTTTGTCCTGCCAATCTCAACAGTTGGAATATCCCGTACATGTATATTAGGTCTTCAAACATTTTTGTTTTCTTAGCTAGCCCGTGCTAAACAAATCTGGTACTTGTCTGGTGACAGAGACTGATGTAATAACTGTAGGTGGGGTGACATAGGCAGTAATGAACATCTGAACACAAGTGATCAGCTGGACACCTTGGAGACGCATGTTAGACAGGTGTAAACGCCGATGTGTCTCGGCTGTCCACTTGTGATCCAATTGCCCAAGACACATTTTAAAACCAAAAGTAAACAGGGCCTATGAGGCTGCTTGCACATGTAGGTGTGTGTGAGAGAGAGACTGGGCTGCTCTGATTCCCTTAAGCTCTCCCCACAGTCCTCCCAGTGCCATCTGTTGTGTGTGTGTGTGTGTGTGTGTGTGTGAGTGTGTGTATGTGAGTGAATGTGTGCCTTTGTATGCAAACATGCAAACTTGTGTGTAAATATGCATGTGCATGTGATTGAACAGGTGAAATAAGCACAGCATGGAGTGAGATAATAGCATCAACAATCTTAATGATAATATTAATCATAAATGCATCATGAATATGTTCATGAATATCTCCATACAGGGATTTTGAGCCTGCAGTGATTAAAATGTGCAATGATTAAAAACCATGGTCTAAACAGCTATAATGTTAGTTTCAGAATCCTCCTGTGTAGGAATATAGGACTTTATATAGACTTAAAAAATGACTAAATGTAAATGTTGAATCTCTCTCCAAAGAGCTCACAGAGATCCACCAAAATTAGGAATGATGAGCTTGCTCTGCGGTTCATAAGTGCCCTTTTCACCATTTTGTAGCCATCGTACATGGGCATCATCAGACTGTCCTTATCTTTTTTTGAAACCCTCATCTGCACCCCCTAAGGCACATTTTATTACAGCTGGATGTCTTTCATTTGGCCTTAATAAGTATTCATATCACATGCTTGTTCTCCATGAGATTAGCAGGTGTTCCAGTAGTTGCCTTTCAAATGTTGAAAGGGAAAAAAAAACTTGATTTTCCCAAGTCCTCATCTGTGTGAATCTGGAACGTAAGTTCAGGCTGTAGCCAGCGTCTTGTAGAGTGGCATTTAATTAGTATGTTTCCTTCCGGGTATTCATTACAACTGTCTTTCAACAGAACTTTTTTTTTCACAGAAATGTCTTTCAAACATTCCATTAGTGGTTTCACTTAAGTGAACATAAAGGCAGCTGTATTTTAGTGGTCCAGTTGAGACAGGAAATAATGCCCTTTGCCATCTGTGAGGGTGTGTTTTGACATGGAGAATTAATATTATTCATTGAGCCCAGTGGTGGACCATCCCCTATTGAGTTAGGCAGGTGTGAATCTCTGGTGTAAATGTGCTTTAGTTGAAAGCCGTTAAGCCCTGTGCATTCTTAAGTGTTGCCGAGCAACTCTCAGTGTGAATGAGGCCCATAAGGTCAGGCAGACATCTGGCAACACTAAAATATAGAATTTTTAATATCTTTGTATCAGGTGTGCAATTTCAAAAGCACATTTCCCTGCCTTGCCACTTGTTTTAATTGCCTTCAAAATGGTTAAATATTTTAACCAGTTAAAAAAGGGATCGACTGATTCCTGAGTGGCTCCATCATTAAATCTGATTGATATTTGAACACAAAGCTGAGCCCTGGGGTTCAAGCCCTGATGTGTCATTAGCTGACAAAAATCAGGGTAATAGGCAAAAAGACAGAATGACATTTTGCTAGTTACTTATTAGCTTTGTTCTCTGTCTTCCGCCATTTTAAATGACATTTTCAAGGGAGGTCTCTTCTTTATAACTTGGAGCTCCAAATGAAGATTCGGTAGCACAATTGTCAAACAATCTCCCCGGAGACAGTCTGTACTTAGACAAACTGTGTCCCATCTATGAGTTTTAAAATCGCTCTTACCACGTCCTTTCTGTGAAAGCTGTTCTTTGAATCCCACCTCCACCTCGTCTCCTCACTTCTGTTTCCCTGTATAAAATGTCCAAAAAGGGGGGCCAGCAACCACTGTCTCATGGCCAGGTGTGATCTCCTCATCAGAGTAGTTTTGTGTATGCTCTTTTATAATTTGAGGTTGAGATTGAAAAGGTTATGGAATTTGATAAATACTGTATAGTATTTGACATGCTTTTAAAACACTTCGCTATAGTGCTTTAAAAGCATGGTGATGATAACCTGTTAGTGTAATAACTGTAGTAGTAATAGGGTGAGACTCACCTTTTACTTACGTTTAGCATATGGAACACACGGGTATAGTAGCTGCAATTTAAATCAATAATTGTCACCCCCTTCCTTCTGTCTTCCGGGCTGCTCCAGTCAATCCCCATACATCCAACATGAAGGAAACATCAATCAATAAAATTGAACAGTCCTGAACATAAAGTAAACACAGCGAATATTGTCATGTCATATGTATTAATTTACTTTCTTACAGTAGTTAAGCACACTGTGTGATTACTGAAAATGCTGGTATTAAGCAATATATTTCCATAATATCTTGTGCTGTTATTGCTATAAGGCATTACAATGTACAAAAAGTAGTTTAATTGTTTATTTTTTTATCTGTGCAAGGCATGAATGAGCTTGGTTAAAATATCATTGTTTGCACTTTTATGTAGTTCCCCATTGGATCTTAATTATAATATTAGATCCCTGTTAAAATCACACTTTATTTTAATATCACATAATTTTCTGCATGATGGAGGTGATATTAGTTTGGTTAAAATGTTTTTCTTCTGTAGATGAGTAGTTCGTAATAATAATAAAAAAACAGTCATTGAAAGTAGCATAATCTGCCATTCAAAACAAAGCCACAGTAGGTGGAAGTCCTCTTTAAGTCCCTAATAAAAAACACCATTATAATGATTGAACAGTGTAAACCAGTATTTCAGCATGCCTGGCCGTAATGGAAGTAACATTGCTTTTGAACAATGTAAATTGAGATAATAATTATATTATTATTAATATAATTAATATACTAATACTAATTAATAAACTAATAAAGGGAAATGCCAGGAAGATGGAAGGGAAGGGATACTGGCTGTGAAACAACAGGGTGGAGATTCTTTCATCAGGGATGTAGGAAGGAGCCAGGCATATTTTATAACCTTCCCCTTCTACTGTGAGTCAGAGAGTTCATTCTGAAGGTTCACAGTCAGTATATCTCTAACTGTGCTGGATGCAGTATCAGGTGGTTGCTGAAGATGTGACACTCATTTATTTACCTGGCCATGATAAACTGAGGCTCTCATAAAAATATATAGGTTCCTGCTCACTCTCTCTCATATCAGCTACATGCAGTATCTCCCCTCCTCCCCCTATTGTGAACAGGAGGTAATATCCAATCACGTCCCTAGGTGGTCTGTGACCCCGTCCAAATGGACAGGTGTAACACCCTCCATGGACTCCGGGCCAAAGATGATGAATTTCCAGTTTTCCATGTATTCATTGCTCTATTCAATCCATTCCAGCCAATGCCACAACCACTGTGTCAATGATGGAAATTAAGTCATATTCAAGTGGAGTCATTTTAATGGAGCTACCTGTCTGTTACGGAATGTATTATAAATGACAAGTTCTGTGAAACAAACACAGAGGAAATACTAGTAATGGTTTTATTGTACACAGACACAAATGGGAGTGGATATGTTTTCTAATGCCAGGCATGCTGAATTTTGAAAATCTCCGGATTACCACGATTCCCTTTTCCATCACAACCATTTAGAGAGCTATAACATTTTCTGTATAGCAACTGTGTATAAATAGTGTAAAATTTAATTTCATCTCTTCATCATACCTTTGGTTTTGGTCAAATGTCAAAAGCCAGAGCTCTCAGAAACTATTTTTTTATGAAGTACACTGCTGTCAAGATGACCAATAAACTGTCATTTCTTTTTATGGTTATTTTTTTTCTTCTTAACTGCTGGTCAATTGCTGGTCAATAAGCCTGTGATCTAAAAATAATGGATGACATTTTGGTCATCAAGACCTTTTTCGTCTTTTTTGATTAAGGGTGACAACAAAGCCATTGATGGAGAGAAGTCACGCCAAGTGAAAGAGATTGAAATAGTGGAAGTGGAGCAGCCCGCACTGTTAAAAGCTGTACAGGGACACTATAACAGAGACTGTGGCGAAGTACTGTCTTCAGCTCCTGTAGACTTCATTTCAAAACGCAATTTTCAGGCACAGGCTAACAGCAGGGTGCCAAGCCATCTCTTGGAAAGGAAAACAATTTTTCTTTTTTTCCATTTCTCATCCCTCACAGATGGAGATGAGAGGTCCTCTATGCCTCGGTCATAAAAGGATTTTTGTTTCCTCATAAAAAAATGAAATTCATTGACAACCAGACCTCAACCAAACGGAGGAGTGGGAATTGCCGATAAAAAATGATATTTTGGGGACTTCTTGTGTGGAATGCAAAATGCATGAAAGGGCCTTAAAACATTTTATCTATCATGCATAGTGCACCTACAGAGTGTGGAGTTCACAGACTGTTGGCTCTGGGAATTTTGAGGCATCCTGAAAAAATGCTGTATTAACTGGTCCTGTACTTTTCCATTTTTTAGTTGACTGCATTACACGACTTTAATCACAGCCTAATGATTCTGTCTTGGCCAATGACACTTGTTGTAAGGCAGCAACTCACTCATGTTAAGTGGAGGGGGGTGGTGCTCTGGCTTTCTGTGCTGGGAGACCAGAATTATTACATAAAAAGGAGTATCTCCTTTTGCTGTATGTATGATATCTCCCATCACTAGGTATATTTTTTTGATAGGTGGTGGTTAATTGTTCACATGAGAAGGTAAATTGGAGGGGGATGGAGTTGAATTTCACAGTGAAATTCAATGCATTTTAAGGTAACATTGTTCAGCAAGATGCACACCATGAAGCTTAAATAAAGACTCAATTTCCAGCTGTGTCTTTCCTTGCTCCCTGGCCAACCTGTGAACCAGTACCTACTGATTACTGCTTTTATACCAATGAGTAGAAAGAGTCCAGCCAAACTAATTCTAACCAGTAATTCACACCAAGTCCCAATCTGCTGAAGCAAAGATGAATACTGTGATTGATTAAAAGCCATCAGTGCTGTTCTCCTGTATCTGTTCTCTTGACCTTACATATTGCTGTTATAGGTGTAGATTCAGAAACCTGCCTGTGCAGTCGAGAAATGTCCAGGCTGTTGTGGTCCCCCCTCAAGTTTGTTACAAGAACTGGTTTGAGAAATGAGTTTTTCAGTGGCTGAACTGTTAGGACAACTAAAGGCCAAGAAACAGCTAGCCTCAACTGGGGGGAGTTGTAGCATCCTTTGTGTATAGCCTTTTGGTTACATTCACTTAAAAAACACTTGTAAAAGTTCAGCCTGTTGTATATTTCTATCTGTAAAGAATCATGTATTGAAAGTAAAAAAGGGACCAAAGTATACAGAAACACTGCTTATACAAAACAATACCAACCTGTTCCGAAAATGATGTCCTTTGGGGTGTCAATATGACATTTCACAGACAAGAGCAAATAATTAATGTTTTTTTTTTTAAGTTCTACTTTTAAAAAGAAGGACAGGTACAAAATCAAAGGCACTGTAACAATCAACATGAAGTATGTACTACCTATGCATGGTGTCCTTTTCTTTGACAATTAGCAAGTTAAAAACAGAAGGAACTCTGTGCAGAGAATAAAAGAACAGAGAATATTCTTGGTTAAGCCTCCTGTTTGCCTTTCGAGGGGAAGCAGAATAAGTAATTATCCTCACTTACAGCAAAGAGACATCCATTAGTGTCTCCACTGCTGTTTGCTTATTCTCCAATCAAACAGATGGCTGTGACTGTGCTGTGTTTAAGTCTCCATGAGGCCAGTCCTGAGCCATGTTTAGGGGATGGAAAGACAGCGATTTGTCCCCCCCCCCACCCCCTCATTGTAAATCACAAGAACTTATAAGAGGGGCATTTGTCAACCCTACAACAAGAGGCTTGCAGACTAATTTGTAGCTCCATCTTGTACCTAATATAAATAAGTCTCATTTACAAGACAGTACTCTACTCCAGCTGTGCTTGAAATGACTCCAAATCAGATACTCTGATCTGATCTGCTCAAGCTGGAGCTCTGGGTGCTGTGGGAAAAGAATTATGTGTAGGGAATGCACCAAGATTCACCAGCTATTTGTTCATTCTGCCCATTGTACACTGTGTGTTTTGGACCAATTTCAAAACAATTTCGGTGTCCTCCTCCAGCAAGTGGTTATATGGAATCTGTTGCGTCGGAGTGGGCAGCCGGACGATACAGTCATTGAACTGAGAGCCGGACCCTAATGGAACCAGTGGGGAGAGGTTAGTCAAATGGTGCTGGAGTGGTAATGGTGAAATGTGTCCTTCTCTCACAGTAATAAAAGTGCCAATCAGCTATGAAGAACAAAAATGACGTTTTACTTGTGTTGTCAACAAAGATGAAAAGAAATGAAAGAAATAATAGTACACTCTGCATAATAGAAGAATTTTATTCAAGGAAAATACTATCGTCTTCTCTCAAGTTCATGATTGTACCCTAGTTTTACCCCAGGTCAAGAGGAATAATTGTAAAATTGGTAAGATTTTATCACTAATCAGGTGATCAGTTTTACAAATGGAAATGGTCATGAAGCACTGAACATAAGTGATGTCTGATGATGATGATTCTGTTAATGATGCTACATCTACTCCCTCTTTAATACCTCTCTCCTCTTCCCTAGTATTAAAACGATTATTTTGGATGTACAGCGTAAATTCATTCCGCAAGTGAGAAAAGGAAAACTGAAAAAGAAGCATCCACAGTGGATGAATAAGTCACTGCGGAACAGTTTAACACAAAAAAGGAAATTATTTAGAAAATATAAGTTGGAGAGCTCAGATAGAAATAAGATTGAATACAGTAATATGCGAGCTCAAGTTAAGAAAAAAATAAGGGAAGCCAAAAGATGTTATGAAAGACAAATTGCACTAGATGCAAAGAGCAACTCTAAACGTTTTTTTCAATATTATGGTCAAAAAAGGATAGTTAAGGATGAAATAAGAGGTATAAAAAATAAGGATGGGGTTATGGTTTACGATAACAAAGCTATTGCTGATACACTAAACAGTTACTTTGTGGAGAGTTTCACTAGTGAAGTGTTTTTGCATATGCCTTCAGGTGCAGTCAGTTCTCAGAGACTTATAGAGGAAATTGATTTAAATGATGCAGAAGTACTAGATAAACTTCAAAAACTTAAAACAAATAAGGCAGCAGGCCCTGATGGAATATATCCAAGAGTTCTCAGAGAACTAGCAGAGGTGGTTTACAAGCCTCTGACAGTTATTTTTAAGCAATCCCTTAAAACTGGAGAAATACCAGATGACTGGAAACATGGCAGTGTAGTACCTATCTACAAGAAAGGAGACCGGACTGAACCAGGAAATTATAGGCCTGTCAGCTTAACTTGTATCGCATGCAAAATACTGGAATCCATCATTAGGGATAATTTGCAATTATCCCTGGAACGAAATGGTGTTCTAAATGATAGCCAACATGGTTTTCGCAGAGGGAGGTCATGCTTAACAAACCTCCTGGACTTCTTTGAGGAAGCTACAGGATGTCTGGACTCAAACCAGGCTTATGATATTATCTATTTGGACTTTCAAAAGGCATTTGACAAAGTTCCGCACGAGAGACTCATATTGAAAATGACATCTGCGGGAATTACAGGAGCCATCACCGAGTGGGTTCGAAGTTGGCTGTCTAATAGAAAGCAGACTGTAACTGTGGGAGGAATTGTATCGGAGCAGGGTCCTGTACGAAGTGGAGTCCCGCAGGGATCGGTGTTGGGGCCTTTGCTATTTCTTATATACATAAATGATCTTGATGCAAAGGTTAGAAGTAAAATAGTAAAATTTGCAGATGACACAAAACTAGGGGGTCTAGCCAACAGTATAGAATCAACTAAAATAATACAGGAAGACCTAAACAGCATCCAAAAGTGGGCAGATACCTGGCAGATGACTTTCAATTTAGATAAATGTAAAATCTTGCATGTAGGAAATTAGAACCTTAAACAAGACTACTTCATGGGTGGAAAAAAACTAGAATGTGCTCATTTTGAAAAGGACTTGGGAGTAATGGTTGACCCAAGCTTAACAGGATCTAGGCAGTGTGCTGTAGCAGTAAAAAAGGCCAACAGGATGCTGGGATATATAGCCAAAACTATTGAGTATAAATCTAAAGAGGTTATATTAAAATTATACAATGCCTTAGTCAGACCGCACCTGGAATACTGTGTGCAGTTCTGGGCACCGCACTATAAAAAAGATACTGAAGCTTTAGAAAAGGTTCAAAGAAGGGCAACTAAATTAGTTCCTGGCATGAAATATAAATGCTATGAGGAAAGACTCAAGTCACTTAACCTGTTTAGATTAAGCGAGAGGAGGCTTAGGGGTGATTTAATTGAGGTATTTAAATTTATAAAAGGAATCAATAAGGTTAACTATAATAGATTCTTTAGGGTGAGTTCAGTCTGTAAAACAAGAGGACATAAATGGAAACTAGTTAAGAGTAAGTTCCGCACTGATGTAAGGAAATATTATTTTACACAAAGAGTTATCAATACATGGAATAAGTTGCCAGGTCATGTAGTTGAGGCAGAGACCCTTGCTGTGTTCAAGTCCAGACTTGATGCAGTTTTGGATACTCTTTAATTAAGAAATGGCGAGCTTAGTTGGGCCGAATGGCCTGTTCTCGTCATCATATGTTCTTATGTTCATGCACTTGTCTAAAAAAAAAACACCCTACTGTTGACCCCACTGTTGTTCAGAATTGTCACCTTGTCTCTGTTCTCCCACTGAGGTTGAATGTTCTATATTCAAACACACCCTGTTTTCCTATTGAGAACAACATCCTTGGCCCTAACCATTTTCAATTCTTTATCACATCTGCTCACCCTATTCCAACACTGACTGAAAACAAACCTGCTCGGACTTTAATTTGTTCCCAGAATTTGGACTTCTCCAATTTATAACATCCAAATTCTGATCCTTAGGTGACTTCTTATATGATGTAGCATAGCACAGCAAGTCTTAATTCTTAGTCACTAAGGAAAAGTACTATGTTACAAATTAATGTTCCTCCTAATAATCGTTATTTGGCGCTAAGATTTAATGTTGCTTGCTATATTGAGGTAATGTTGCTTTGATAGATCAGTTTTGGCTCTACATTCAATATAATACAATGCAAGTATTTTTCTCTGAAGGATGATAGCTAAGCACTGTTTTTGTTTCTGGTGTGGGTTTTCCCCTCATTGCTTGTTTACTGTAACATGTTGTCATTGTTCTTGTTTCAGCTCTGATGCCTTTGATGTATTTTGCAGTGGTAGCCTTCTCAGTCACTCTGTATAAGAGTGTCAGTCAAATAAAGATGATGCGGAAGGATCAGATGAAAGGGGGAGATGGGATTTGCTCAGTGCATCAGTAGGCTAAGATTTCCATAGAAATTAACAACAGTCTGTGGTCTAATGGATCCTTAGTATTTACCCCTTTGAAACCAGCTAATTTGGTCAAAATGGGATTTAAACCTTGGTGTTGCACCACACCAGCTCTTTGTCTGCCTTGAACCTGCTTTGCAGATGTTTACCCTCCTGCATTGATGCTATAGCTGGGTGGTGATGCTTGTACTGGGCAGTCAAAAGTTTTCTAAGCTATCAGGGAAAGTTATGAAGAAAATTTGTTTGACCTGGCAATGGTGATCTTATTTGTAGGGCACTCCAGGCTGCTATGAAGGGCAGAATAAAAATGAACGGATGTTAACTTACAGTGGAAGACATCTGTGAACAATCATTCTATAAGCACAGTTATAAAATATGTTTCTACACTGTTCTGTGGACTGAAAAAAATTTGAGGTAACCATTCTCGAATATAGGGTGCCCATTAGGATTCTCTTTTTACAGTGCACTGTTAAATGGAAATAATTCAATAGACCGCTTTAGTGTTCTGAAATGCCAAAACAGAGGTGAGCTACATGTACACTACTGGTCAAAAGTTTTAGAACAACTCCATTTTTCCAATTTATTGAAATTTAAGCGGTTCAAATCCAGTGAATGACCTGAAATAGAACAAAAGGAAGCGGTAAACTGCCAGAGGTTAAAAAAAGTTTAGATTTCAGAGTTACAAAAAAAATCCTTTTTCAAAATCCTTTTTCAGGGAACAAGTAATGGATTAACAGCTTTTCTGCAGCAATGGAAGTAAATTAAGCCTTGAAAGTTGATGCAAACAATTCCTACAGGTGTCCCGACTTTTGTTGATCACTTACAAACCCTCTGTCTGTATAAAAGCAGTGTTAGAACAGACTGTGTTACTACATCCTCTGAAGCATTATTTGGACAGTATTGCACTGCAGGAGGTAGTATATTGCTTATCATAATGGCGAGAAAAAGGCAATTAACGAAGGAAGACAGACAGAACATTATAACCCGTAAAAGCGTAGGTCTTTCCTTCATAGAAATTGGGGGTGTTCTAAAACTTTTGACCGGTAGTGTGTGTCTCAAACCATAGTTTTAGGCAGTGAGCTTATAGGCTATCTGTGAAACATAAGTCTGAGGAGTGCGTAAAGGGTTTGCTGCTTGAAAATTTTCAATTTCAATTTTCATTTTAAAATGTGCATATATCCCAGCATGAACTGGCATTGAAAGACTGCCCTTTTGAAAGACAAAAAGATGAATGGATATATAGTGTATGTAGGTCAGTATTCATATGTAAAATCCTTTTCAACTGAAAGAAAATGTTGTCTTTTTTTTTTATGAATCTTAACCTACAGTATGTATACCATATATCAATGTAAAATTTTCTTTGTAAAGGTCCTAAATAGTTTTTCAAAATGTTTTAAAGGTCATTATTGCATTTTGCATATGGATATGCATATTGCTAATGGAAGTAATCAGTAGGAATTACAATTAATACGTCTGAAGTGATGTGATATATTTGTTATGTATGCATTACATTGTGTGTCATATTAACAATAGGAGGGAAATTTTGCATTACAATTTTGGCAATGCAACTACCCCCAGCTGTACATCTCTGATGTTATTCTTCAGTCTGAATAGAAATGAGAACATTTGGTCACCTGACACAGGGATATTTTTCTGCTCTGTTATGCTTCACTTATTTTGTTTGAAACGAGAAATGAATGTGAGAAATTAAACTGCACTGTTTTTATGCTCAAGAAAAAAATTTACATCAGAGCTCAGTCCACCCCACAATGTTCAGATAATATTAGATGGAGCTATTTTATTGCAGTTGAAGGTATTTGAGATAATATGCTCAAGACCAGCTCTGCTGAAGGCACAGCTCTTCCTTGCTCACCTTATCCCCTGAAACACTACCACCTAAAACAATTTCTTATGTTTTAAAATTCATTTTCCTTTAAAAAAAATTCAAATCTAATGGTTTAATGCACTCGTATCTCTCCAGTTAGATTGTGCCTTGTCTGGCCAACTATTGAAACTTGGTCATGCTGTGCTTCTAATATTGTTGACTTCTTTTATTATACACCATAGACCATATTGTGTTAAATATTTGCTCTGGTTTAATATGGTGTTGTACATCGTCAGACCATATACCACTGCACAAGCTCTCTGCTTGGCACCCTCTAGTCATCTGCTCGTTTTTACCCCACTGTACCAACACTAACCCCCATTGGTGGAAAGAGCTACTCGTAACCTGTTACTGACTGGAAATTCACGTATACAGACTTCAGGTTGGTGACTAGAACCTGGATGTGACCTGTGCCTAGTTCCATGGTTCGTTAGCCCTACTTGCTAGTTTGTACCTTGCCTGGCCAACTTTGGAACCTTGTCAAGCAGTACTTATTGACTGTGTGGTTTTTTGCTTGTGTTGTACTGCACCTCACTTGTAAGTCATTTTGGATAAAAGCGTCTGCCAAATGAATAAATGTAAATGTACACTCAAGAGTGCACTCTATTAGTTACACCTGTACACTTGCTCGTTGATGCAAATATCTCACCAGCTAATCATCTGGCAGCAGCTCAATGCATAAAATCATAAAGAAATGGTCAAGAGGTTCAGTTGCTGTTCAGACCAAACATCAGAATGGGTAGGAAATCTGATTTAAGTGACTTCGACCGTGGGATGATTGTTGGTGCCAGACAGGGTGGTTTGAGTATCTCAGAAACGGCTGATCTCCTGGGATTTTCATGAACAACAGTCTCTAGAGTGCATAGAGAATGGTGCGAAAAACAAAAAACATCAAGCGAGCGGCAGTTCTGTGGGCGAAAACGCCTTATTAATGACAGAGGTCAGAGAGAATGGCCAGACTGGTCCAAGCTGGGGTCCAAGGGGCGTCCTACCCAGTATTAAAGAGGTGTACCTAATAAAGTGGTCACTGAGTGTAAATGTAAATGATTCCATGTGAATACTAAGATAGAAAGTAAAGTACTGAGTTTATTCTTTGTAGTTTGGTTATGTAGTTGTGTCAACATATTTTAGGTATGTGTCTGAGGTAGTTTGGATACTTAGGGACTGTTTAATGCATACTCTAAAACGGTGACTTCTGCATTTCTCTTGTAGCAGTGCTTTTTAGCTTAAGGCTTATTCACTTTTACTGCCTAATATGGAACCATCCTGCTGTTGCTCCTGTGATATGCACTGAATATTGATCATAATAATGTCATGTAATAATAATATATTATAATAATACAATATCAAGCATTGAGGCTTAGTAAAGTTACTCTGGATATAAGTAAGTCAATCTGTCAAATAAGTAAGTAAAGAAACAGGTCAATAAATAAATGAAACCATACCTCAAACACCACAGCTCATGTTTCAGGTAAAAGCAGGTATCGATTTTGTTCCATCCAGTTCAATTTGGACAATTAATTAAACATAACGAATCTGATTAGCTCTAAGTCTCCCACTTTACATTTATCATTAATGAGATTAACAATACATGAAATCTCTGGGTATGGTGGAGGGCTCAGTTGTGTATTCATGTTGTGAGGGAGTATGCGTCTTTTGTCACAATGTCTTTCATCCACGGGAAAGGAAACGCACATTCATTTTTCATTCCACCGATGCATGAAAGCACGGTAAATCTGCTGTGAATTTTATTGGTTCTCCAGCTTTTGAATTGAAATTGTGTATCGTGCCTCTGCAGTGAATTATGTGTGACTACTGCTTGTTTCCAGGGCCTGCTGAGTACCTCTTTGTGCTGCGGGAGAGGCATCGGAGATCAGGAGTTGCATCTCACAATTTCACAGTGTGCAAAATGCCTGCTTTTCTGCTGCATTGGTTTTTAAAACTTAATTGTTGTATTTTATTGAATGACTTCACAGTATGTATAGAGCCCACAACTAGATGAATCATCAAGGCCAGATGTAATTTCTGTTCCTTATGTATATTTCTAAGTATTTACCTCCTGTCTGGTCCTAGATGATGAATGATGTTTGTGGAAGACTGTGATGATGGTGATAAAAGGGAAGAAAATGATTTAGGAGACAACCAACTATTATCTGTATTTTTCCATAATTAAGTCAAATGCTTATCCCTGCTGCTCGATTCAGTGAGTGTTACTAAGCGTGAGTTTTAGTGAGTTTTACTAAAAATGCTGTCCCTGATGTGCCTTGATGCCCCTTAACTATCACCTGTGAGCAGTATTTCCCACTTAAGATACAATTTTCCTTTGTCACTTTTGTAGTGTAATGGGAAATACATTTGGTAAAAATGTGTTATGTATGAGTTAGAGGGAGCAAGGCTTTATTTTTTTCTGTTTCCAAGGTTTAAGGGTAGCTTTTATTGGGAAATAATAACAATAATTATTATAATTATAATGATAATAGTAGTAATAAAGAAGAAGAATTATTATGAAGAGTGTTAGCAGCTTCAGTTCTTCGGTGGCAGTTGTTTTAAGTCTGGCCTCACTGGTGACAGAGCTTTCTTTCTTTTTCCAGAGTTTAAGGGTAACTTGTATTGGGAGATAATGATAATAACAACTATAGTAAAATAATAATTATAATAAAGAATTGTTATGAGGAATGTTAGCAGCTCCAGTGCTCCAGTGGCAGCTGGGTAAAGTCTGACCTCACTGGTGACAGAGCTGGATCTCCCCTGAGAACAGCTTGGTTGGCTGACCCCAGCTTGGAGAAGAGGGAGCCTGCATCACAGTGTGACCTTCAGCCTCCTCTCCCCCTTGCTGCAGAACTACAGAGCCGCACCACTACACACATCACACAACCGCAGGGCACGGGTGGCTTGCCTTTGTCCTCCGGGTGACAAAGCATTTACATTACAACTTGTCCTCACTATTCCTTTGTTTTTATAACGGGGAATAGGTCATGTTTCGCAGTTTATTAATTAATATTTTCCGTTGCTTTGACTTATATTGTCAATATGTTACAGGTCGATTCATTCAGCAGACCATGATGATAATTTATGATCAATTTGTGCTGTAATTTTTATTTGTTCTTCATTTCTCTGAAGGAGAATCGTGCATCATCCCCTTCATGGGCTTTGTGAGACAGCCTGTGGAAGGCGCTGGATTTAGTTTCATAACCACAGTATTTTTGGGGGCTGTGCTTTTTTTGCTGTACAAATTGCTGCTCTGGTCTCCAGCTGGCCGCGGCGGGCTCGTCTGACTGTCCCCTCACAGTCGTTAGGTTGTAAATCGTGAAACAGAAAATGGACATGGCGAGAATGCCTGGCTGCATTTCTGATTGCTTGTGTAGGGCTCCACAGCCAGAGCTGTGCTTCCTCACACGGTGTATGATTTCACATTACGCAATAGCCGTTTGATGGGCAGTATTGTTTGGCGTGCGAATTATACCAATTAAGGCTTGACACCCCATGATATTTCATATTGATTTAACCGGATACAGCTTGACTTCATTGAATTTGAATAGAACAGGAGAGGATGGAGTCCTTCTGTATTTGTTGTGATGAGATCATCATTTACATGATAATTTATTCAAATTCAATAAAAAGAAGAGCTGTGAGTGGGGAACTCGTGATGCAAATGCTTGGTGCTGTCACCAGGGCAAACAGAGGAAAAGAATGGCACTGCTCTTGCTGGGATTCTGTGATTGGGAAGCATCTGGTAGATTGAAAGAAGATGTGGTCCATCCAGAGGGGGACTCAGGAATGTAGCAGAGGTGTATTAATGGAGCAGGAGGTTAAATGCTAGAGGTACCCAAGGGAGGCAGTTACCCTTGGTTACCAGTAATTTCCTGTCGGACCTGGGCATGATTGCTTAGTGGCGCAGGAAAAGGCATACATTTAGGGTTTTAGTGCAGGCTGAAGAGGTTGGGGATAGGCTGTGAAACATTCCTGTTAGAAGCCTGAGTTTGTCCGGGATGAAGGTAGGCAGTGGAGCACCTTTCGTAAACATATCTAAGGCGTAGTGAACATGGCATTGCTTTGAGGAAGGCTGGCTGTGCACAGGGCAGTTATACCACATCACTTGCGGGAGCAAAACCTGTCTAACAAATCTGGAGTTTGTCTGAGTGAAAGCCAGGGCTCTGGCAGTGCCAAACGTGCCTCATTAGTAGCTAAAATGTGTGTCTCAGCTTATCGTAATGTGGCCTGCGCCCTGAAAAAAAAAGAGGTTAGTGGAATTCACCTCGCGCCCCCCCCCCCCTATGGTGGCACCATAAAGCAGTCACCCCGCTGCCCAGCAGCAGTTTATTCACAGTCATCAACGCCCTTTAATTGGGCTGGAGGCTGGGTCTGTGCCTCTGCATGCCGGCGCCCCTGTACAGAGGACACTTCGTGCTGCTGCAGGTTCCGGAGTACTTAGCCGTGGAAATTGCTGCTGATGGAAATTATACATAAAGGGAAAAAAAGAATTGGGGGGGGTGGTAAAAGCAACAACAAAACCCTGGCAGTGCAGGCTGTGTCTGGGAGGGGCAGCTGGAGAAGGCTCAGGGGTATAGTGAGGGAGGACGTGGGATGTGTGCCACCAATGCTTAGATTTCCATTTCTCACTGCTTCCCCTGCCGTGATGTGTATTTTCTGCACCATTGTGTCCATCGGGTATGATTTTCGATGGCTTACCCCAGTGGAATCCTCTCATTATCCGGTCCCCGTTGAACACACACACTTTTTTTTCTTTTATTCCTCAGCTACCTGATTGCTTTCCATTGAGAGCTGAGTTTTCTTTTCTTTCCCCCCCCCAGATCTGAGGGACGTGACAACTGAAATGTGTCCTTTGAGCCTCTTCTTTGAATTTGCCATCATTGACACTTCACAGTCGCAGTTACAGTTCTGAACAGAAGACGGGGCTGACACGCACACTTTCTTCTCTGTTTCTCTAAGATTGAGGTTGGCGGGCCACCAAAGAATCTGCTGTTGTACTTGTGTCTGAGTACTTGCTGTCAGTGGGAAATCTCTATTTGTGCATTGATTGTTTCACTTTTTAATACTGAGATGAAGCCCTATTAAGTGAATATGAGAAGATTTTTCTGTGATTTCAGGTTAGTTCTCTACAGTCTGCAGACAAGACCACTCTCTATAACACAGTGTAATTACCCAGAGTGAAAACATCAGAGTTGAAGAGTAGTTTAAGGGTGAGAATGAGGATTCTGAAGTAAATAAAGCATGTCTCTGTAATCACATCGGAGCAGGGGTATGTGCAAATAAAATTAAATGCATCGCAGTCTGTCTTGATCCCAGAAAGCAATTAGAAGTTCAGTGGTGCTGTGATCCCACATCTGAAGCTCTGAAGCTGTCACACAGGCAAAGAGAGAACAATGCTGTTGGAAAGAAAAAAAAAAATTCATTGACCTATCCAAAGTGATCTGTATAGCACTAGCTGCAGTATCTCAACGAGTCAACACGAGGGGTGTTATAACAAAGCATAAAAACCTGATCTTTTCTAGCTAAACAAATCTGCACTTTCACAGTGTCATTATGTGTGTAATTATCACCCTTGCTTGTCACCTGTATCATGTCTACTCCCAGTTGCACAGCCACATTGTAAAATCAAAGAAACCCGTGCCCAGTCTTTACCTAAATTAGCTTAAACCGCATTTTTAGCCAGTGCTGGTCTCAAGGAGGAAGCCCCACGGGAGTGTTAGAGAAAAGCCATTTGTGGGCAGCTGTGAATCATTGGTGCCAAAGTATTTCTTGAGTTGTTGGATGTGTCAAAATGAAAGCTTTATTAGACCTCAGACAAGTAAGCATACGTTCAGCAGCTCCGTGGGGTTATTCGCAAGTTTGATATGCTTTCTCAAGGTTTATTTTTTTTTTTTTTGAGTGAAATACCAGTGATCACTTAATTGTCTTTTCAGGTTCTCGCAGATAGCTGCGATGCCTCACGCTGTGTCTAAATAACTCCAAAACGACGAAAGCGTCTTTCTGCTTGTTTGCCAAGTGCTGTTGTCTTAACTTGCGCGTGTTTATTGTCATGGTGGTCATAATTGCTTCAGCAGTAATAGGATTCCTGTTTGTCTTCCAGGATTGAGAGAGGCAGAGATGTATGGTGTGTGAGAAGCCAGTGATGGCTCACAGAAAGAGGCCTGGGACGAACAGCAGCATGTCGGAGCCCCTCTCTCGGCCCTGTCCTGCACGACTCCCCACAGAGGAGCATGACGAGGCATCCCAGAGTGAGGAGGAGGCACCCCAGCACACCTACTGCGACTCCCAGGGGCTTAACCTGAAAGACAGCCGCCCGGGCACACCCACTACTCCAGACCATGCCCAAGCAGACTGCCATGCGCACCCTGACAGCATGGATGGAGACTCCAGCTCCGACTACGTCAACAACACGTCAGATGAGGAGGAGGACTACGACGAGGGGCTGGCGGAGGAGGATGAGGGCGTGACCTACTACATCCGCTACTGCCCCGAGGACGACAGCTACCTGGAGGGGGTAGAGTGTGAGGAGAGGGATTACGCCTCCGTCTGTCCCCAGCTGACGGTGCCTGCCGATGCCCACGAGTCACAGGAGGCGGTGGAGGAATGGGCGGAGCCTGAGGGGCAGCGCGAGGTCCTCGAGCAGGATGTGGATGCATCGGGTTACAACAGCACCCCAGAGCCTACCGTGGACCAGTGCCCCGCCCCTCTCCATGTCCCTGTGCCCGGGAATGAAGAAGAGGAGGAGGAAGGAGAAGAAGAGAGCAGGGGTTACGGCCCCAATGAGGAGGAAGAAGGGGAGGAGCAAGACGGAGGTGACTTCACAGGGGACTATTACGTCCCAGAGGACAATGGGAACCCTGTGCATGTGTCCTCTTACCGTGAGGACATGGAGGGTGGGAGTGGGGGTAGGGGTGAGGGTGGGGAGGACCCAGAGGAGGACATTGACCAGATCGTGGCGGAGATCAAAATGAGCATGAGTATGGGCAGCCTGAGCAGCGGCACTGACCAGAGCCCAGAGGAGCTGCCGCCTGACGGTACACCCAAGGACTTCGCAGAGTCCCCCTCCAAGCCGGAGCAAGCCCCCTATACCCCGCCCCACCACCGGGAGAGCCGACCCAAGTCTCTCAATATCCCCCCTGCCCGGCGCAGCAACCCAGAGCTGCAGAGGGGACCAAAGGTGCGAGCATGCACCCCTGAGGAAAGGACGCAGTGGGCACAGGAACAGGTGAGGGGTCCTGCTCAAATCCTCTCTGGCTGTGTTGCTTGTGTGACCTGAAAACTGACTAGGAAAAATGTAACAATATCAGACTGTACAGAGTAAAATAATAACTGTAGCAGCGTTGTGTCAAACATGATCCTTGTTTTGTGAGAAAATCTTGGTGGTGGTGTAGCATAGTGGTAAGGAGCAGGAATCATAACCAAAAGTTTGCCTGTTTAATTTCCTGCTGGGTCACTGCTGCTGTACCCTTGAGCAAGGTACTTAACCCACAATTACCTCAGTAAATATCCGGCTGTATAAATGGGTACAAATTGTTACCTATTTAATTTGCTCTAGATAAGAGTGTCTGCTAAATGGCAATAATGTAATGAGGAAATTTTTACTGCAGATCACGATGACATACCAGCCCACATGTCCCATTAAGAGGCAAGCCTCCTTTGATAAACACATATATGAGAGCGTATTATGTATATGCGCGTGTACTGGTGCAGCTTGGACAAAGGCCGTGCAACCAGGGTCGTTTCAAATTCTGCAACAGTCCTCTGCCATTGAAAATGATTAATACCAGCTTCATGATGGGGAAGATATTTACGGGTCTGGCGACAGATTGGTTATTGCATTCTACCTGCCCACCCCAGAACAACCCTTCCTTCCCCCCCCCCCCCCCCCCCCCCCCCACCCTCCTCCAGATCTAATCAGCACAGACCCTTGTTATGTATTCTGAGTGCATCAGCTGCCCGCTCATCCCTGTCCCCCATTCACTGCAGCAGTGCTCAGTCTTGGCCCATGCAGATGGTTTTGTGTGTGTATGCCGCGTTTGGCTGCTGCTTGTTAGGCCAGTGTACTGGGCTACACCTTTCCTGCAGTGTGTGTGTGTGTGTGTGTGTGTGAGCTCAGGAAGCCTTCCAAAGTGCAACTCAAACCACTAATGAATGTTATTCTGTAACTACAGGCTAATTGGCGAGGTGGACTAGAACCTGGAACTGAGGCCGGATATTATAAGTTAGAATGAGTGCAGGTGGCGAATCTATTGTGCTGTGAATGCAAAAAAAATTATGTCAGTGAAAGAGCACATGTGCACATTATCAAACGGAGTGATTTCATGTTTAACGTAAAAGACTGTGTGCAATCAACAGCGCAGTGGTGTGTAAGTGCACACTCAATCATGCGGACGTGTAGGAAGCTTAATAGTGAATGAAGAGCCTCTATGAATAACACATGAGAATAAAGATCTGTAAGACGGCTTTGCTGCCTGCAGTCTCACCTCAGGCTCTGAGGGTCATACCCTAGATATTAGTATTCAGCTGATTCGACACAGAACGCTATTGACTGTTTCTCTCTCTCTAACCACAATCTCTGAAGACGCAAGCAGAATCTGCTTTTGGCCTCAAATTGTTTGTTATAGATTTAAATTTAGTTTAAAAGGAGAACATTCACAGGGCACCTGCCATAGACCGTTGCATCCTGGACTCGCTGTTGACTACTAAAAGCCTACTAAAAGTGAGTCTGGCAGTGTCTTGAGAAGGCTTCTGGTTGGTTCAGTATAAACTCTAATGTGAGTCTTTGGAAGCCTTAGCAAATTATCACGGCTGAGAACCTGTTACACTGAACAAGGAATAGGAAATGACCCTGAAGCTATAGTCAATGCTTTGCCTCCCTCCTCTGACAAATAATCAATGTTATATACGGAGTTTGTCACAAAAATATGGTAGGTACCTAACTATGGTTTCTGCATGACAAAGTATTACCAACTGAATTTATATTTACAGAAAGTCCTCAGGTATATTTAGCTTGTGCGTGTTTGGGTACACTGTGAATAAAGACTTCCTTTTACTCAAATCTGACCCATTTCTGCTGGAAAGCTAGACTCTCGCCTTGGCTTGAATCAAATCTGAAGAGTTTTATGACTTTGGTGCCAAGGCAGCTTTTCATTTGAAATAAAAAAAAAAACAACCAGGAAGACAGGCTTTCAGTCAAATTGTTGGGCTTCATCAATACCATTAGTCAGCCTCTTTCATTAAGCATGGCTTGTGAAGTGGTCATGAAAGCCTTATGCATTGTATGTTTTTATCTATTTCAGTGCTAAAAGCTCTGTTGTTCTGAGATGCCTGTCTCCACTGGAAAAAACAGTTGCCTTCCACATCAATGTGTGATTTTTTTGGAGGTTTTAGAAAATAAGATTGTGTCTTCTACACAGCACGCAAGGTTAACATGGAGCTGCTTACCTTCTGCGCAGTCACAAAATGCAGCACAGTTTCTGTCCTGCTAATTTATACCCTGGACTATAGCGAAGTGAGGGGGGGGGGGGTGTGGGGGGCAGAGGGTGCAGCTGCCCCGGGCCCACGGTGTCTTCCAGTTACAAAGGGGCCCACCTTGGGCCAAATCTGCCTGACTGAACATGCATTTTTGTTGTTTAGTTGGATATTTTGAATAAAGTTTGTTTGTGTGTCTTGATTGCGGCAAAAAAATAAAAAGTCAGACTGAGGGCGTAACGTTTTTTGACCGACCCATAGCTAAGTTTCTCGCCGCAATATTTATTTTGAATGAGCAGAGGCACAACAGAGTTACAGTTAACCTTATTTGCTGTCAAGTATCCTTGTGTAAGTGTACAAACAGAAAAATTACGCCCTCTGTTCGAGTCCCAAAGTAGGAACTAGGCCATCGCTGGCTGTCTTGTTTTATTTCCCATCACTGTCACTGCTGATGGTTATTTCCCATCACCGTCACTGCTGACGGAGCCGCAGTATGTAAAAATGGTCTCGCGCAATGAAATAGCACACCTCATTGTAATCCGCACTTCTTTCCGTTCCGCCCTTCCGTCTCTGTAAGTTGGATCTGTCTTGCATCTCCATACAGCCTATAATAGGCTGTATAAGGGCCCACTACAGGTCCTCGCCCCCTCTGCAATGAGCCCTCAGCTCCACCCCTGACCCTTGAATATACCCTTTTGCTTTGTAGACCAACCAGGGATGCTGCCCCAAAGTCAGAAGAGCTATGCGATTCTGGCGCAAAACCCAATGCAACCGTTGCAGCTATCACAAGTTGTCAGTCATGGCAAACAGGCAAACGTGGATTTTGCTCTGTAGATCAAGTTGTTGCCCCTGTCTGTTCCACCTCGTTCCTGAAAGCCATTTCTGCCTCTTCTCACGGGTCTTGCGTTCGTCGCCGTTTACTCTCAACCAGGTCTCTCACAGCGTGGAGCAGCCCAGGAAACAGCAGAGATCAGATCTCAACGGACCAGTGGAGAATAACAACGCCCCTGAGGTGAGTTATTCAGGGGGAGATGCCTCTGCTGCACATGCCCTGTGTTCCTGGAGCTCTAATCCTCAAGGGACGATGTGGCTGCTTAGGGGCTTGTTTTTTCCATGCAATACAAACCAGCTTTTTGCCCACTCATGCACTTTCACTCTCACGTTGAAATAAATGTTTGAGCCCAGAAACCTACAGTGTATGATTGGCCGGTTTACAGTGCAACTATTCTAAACTGCTCTCTCCTCTAGGATGTATTTGCCAGGGAGTGTATGCTACAGCAGACCCCCCCCCCCCCCCACTCCCCCCCAGGCAAAAGTTTTGTACAGACACATTAAGGCCACGCCCCTGCATGACAGTACTGGATGGCCTGCTGTAAGAACCGAACAGTCCTATGTTTACAACTAGGCAGATGTCAGTACTCAGCCCTTAGATAACTGGCTGTACCTATGTACAGGGCGTTGCTTTACCCCAAATGAGACATGTCAGCTTCTCCAAATTCAGTTTACAGATTTTTTGTTTATTTTGATCTTGGAACTCATTTTTTTTGGATTTGCCCACATTCCAATGCTGTTTTAATCACACCCTGATATTGAACTAATGACCAAGATAGGCAAACACAACCAGGCAGACGTTAATTGGCCTGCATACACTGTGTCTTCTCTGCTGAAGGTCAAGAGAAGACAATCTGTGTACAGTGTGAGGGTAGGTCAGCTTAAATGTAATTAAAGGGACAGAAGGAGCAAAAATTCATGCGATAATTGCTAGGCACAGATATATTCTCAATGTGGCCTGCTTTGGATGGCTTTAGTTTTAGGTAGTGGCCGTTATTCATAGAGGGACTTACCTATTGTCTCTTGGGTGGAGACTGTTATGTTAGTGTATACAATCCTTATAACATTATGTAACATTAATACATTTTGGGTGAATAATGTTCTGTTTCGATAGCAAGGAAGGAGATTATTAAGTGTCTTTAATGAAGAGCAGTATTTGCCAATGCAGTTTTTCTAAAAATGTGAAAACTGGCCTCATGGGTCATGGTTTCATTAGTCATCTCCGGAGCACTGAGGGCTCAACTAATTCTTGTGTTTTGCAGCAAACCAAGAAGACTGCCACTTTCCCCAGCTTTGTAGATGGTGAGTCACTACTTTTTACACATTTACATTCATAATATTTAAGACATTAAACGCTTTCAAGAAAATCTGAGCAGGTGGGTGGAAGAAAATGTTTTTTTAATGGTAAAACAAGATTGTGGTCGTGTTCATGTGCTGAAGGAACAAGACGTGTGTCCTCTACGTCTTGGATTTGAAATCCTGAATTCAGAGTGACAGTGGGGAGAGTAGACATTAATGGGAAAAATGTCTGAAGATGCTGTGTAGTGTTGCAGTTGTCCAGATTGTATCTTTTGAAGGGAAATCTATTACCAGGATGTCAATCTGCTTCCTAGCCTAGCGTGTATAGCTGTTCATCAGTGAACAAGAAAGAGATAGCGTGTAGAACTTGAAGCTGTTTGAACACACAGCTGAATACCATCTTAGGTGTTTTCCCTGTTTTATCCTTATGTAGTTCAAAGTTAAGATCTGCATTACAGAACCAGGCAGATGGATATTGCTAGGCCTAAAATTCCTCTGTTTGTTGTTCAGCAGTTTTCATCATTTTGATGTTTGTTACGCATCTTACTGCGTAAGGAAGTATTGTGCAGTTGTCTGTGTAGGCTGATTCATTACAGCTTGCTGTGTCCCTCAGTGGGTGTCATGAAGTACACATCTACATTTCAGACGTGCAGACTAATTCCCCTGTTCCTTCACCCACCCAGGGCCATTGCGCTGCTCAGCTTTCATCCACTTCTCTGCATTTAACACTCTAAGCCACTGAGAGCAAACATGATTCAAAAGTCCCAGTACTGCAGCACTGTGAGAGGCTGGAGACTCACTCTAATTGATGTCCATAATTTGAGAACTGCATGAGACTTCTTGTAGTTTTTTCTCCCTGTCTGAAGGAACGTACAGTGTAGCAGTGTGAAGGCTTTCTGTTAATTGCTTCATCTTATTTGTGCTTTTAATGTCAGAATCAGAATCAGAATCAGATTTATTGGCCAAGTATGTTAGCACACACAAGGAATTTGGTTCTGGCCGTTGGTGTCTCTCAGCACTACAGACAGTATACAGAATATACAGAGACAATACACAGGGACAATGTACATCTTATTTACAGACAAAAAGCACAATATACAAGAAATATATACAGATAATATAAATTATCTGTATATATTATCATGTGGATTTTTTAGCGGTACATAAGTTTCATGGCCAATTGTATGGGTTGGCGCTTAGTTTTGAAAGATCTCTTAAAACCAGCTGGATTCTGTTGATGTGAAAAGTGACCCATGGATAGTTTCCAGGGACTACTATGATCTAAATGGAGTCTGACTCACCCTAACAAGCTAAGATTTATAAATGGTATCCACATGTTTAGCCTTAAACATATTTTGCTGAATAAATGAAAAAACATGTTTGAACGGGTTAAAAAATCCAAACAAATCAAATTTTCATTGTATGGGTGGTGTAGGCAAAAGTCAAAGTAAGTTACATTATCCCTCTTTCTCTCCATCTCTTTCTTTATCCACCATTCTCTCTTTGTCTTTGTCTCCCCTGTGTCCTTCCTCCCTCTCTCTCTGTCTCCCTCCACGTCTCCCTCTCCCTCTCTCGCTCAGTCCCTGGACCCTGTGAGCCTGAGGATCTTATTGATGGCATTATCTTTGCCGCCAACTACTTGGGCTCCACACACCTGCTGTCCGAAAGAAACCCGTCCAAGAACGTCCGCATGATGCAGGCCCAGGAGGCGGTGAGCCGGGTCAAGGTACACAAGCACAGGGCCCAAGGGCCCAGCCCTCACACATGACTGATAAACGTTATCTCTCATATTTTGTGTGGAGTTGTTGCCTGATATCATTTTCTGTTTATACGCCAGGGACTGCAGTACCCAGTCAGTATTTGCAGGGTTCTTCCGTGGGGTAAAAATACAATCATGTTAATCCTACAGTTCTACCTGCCCAGACAGCAAAAAAAAGCAAGTAATTGTGTTTTACCCTGTTACAATGTAAACATCCCCCATGGTGAAAACAAGCCCTGCAGGTTTTCAAGAGAGAAATGTGAAGCTAAATCTATTAACATGTTAATGCCCACACACACACGCACGCACACGCATTCACGCACATACAAGCATGCACACACACACCCACGAACACCCCCCCCACCCCCCACAAATACACACACACACACAAACCAGTATGAAAAAAAGGAACTGTGAAATTGAGCCTTAACACAGATACAAATGACAGGTTTATGTGTGTATATTTATTTGTGTGAACCACATGGGTTCCCCATTTCCTATCTAATTCTCTTTATTGCGATGATTGCTTGCGGGGCTTATACTGCCAAGTATTCTTAATGTAGGAGATCTGTCTATGGAGGGGGAGAGGATTGTCTATTAAGATTCAGTTGAAATAATCCCTTGGATACCGCAAAGAAGCAGTAACATAAAGAACCGACAGACTGTCAGTGTAAAAAAAAAATGGCTGAAACCAGACAGAATGGCATTGCCGTCCTATCGCCGCTGTCTGAGAGGGAATACATGCTACATTTTATAATTACAGCGCTGGTTCAGCTGACTTCAGCTCAGAGTGTGTGATCCTGGTATCTCAATTAAATAGGAGTCCAGGTTTTCCCTGTAAATCAACATGGACATTCATGCCGCTGGTCTCCTCAGCTCAGTTTGAGCTTATACCTAAATGACCCTTTGGTTAGGAGCAATAGAAATAAAAGTTATATGTCACATGGAGAGGTAATCAGATTGCTGGAGCAGCAGAACATTGAATTCTCCATTTTCCTGTAACTGGTGCAGATTTATATGTGCTATTTGCAGACTGACAAATAGCCCAAGCCATACGGAAGAATTATAGTGAAAATGCATTTCAGTCACTTCAGAATTGGCTGAATTTTAATACATGCCACGTGCAGTATGTTAAAGATTTAAATGAAGACATTTTGTTTTGTAGATTCATTATAAACTAGATGAAATGTATGGTGGGTCAAATCATACATCTAATATTGACCGGGTAAAATATTTGAGCCCATATGTTCATGAACGTTACTTGTGGATGTTCTGTATGCTAAAGGTATATTTCTTCAATCACGTTCAGATGATGTGCCATCTGCATGCTTTACGCTTTATTGCCTTCTGAAACTCCATACTTAGTATCTGAAATATGAAGGTGCAGGGCCTGGAGACTGTGCTTATTTAATGCTGCTGTCAGAGATATCTCACCCGCTGATGTCAGTTTGATCCCATACATCATGCCAGAGCTGTCACTTACAAAGCACTGTTATTTTGATGGTGCATTCAATGTGTGAAAATTTCAGAACACAGCAGCCAGCCTCAACAGAGGGGGCTGCAGTGTAGCAATGTGGTTAAGGAGCAAGACTTGTAACCGAAAGGTTGCCGGTTCCATCCCCGCTGGGACACCACTGCTGTATCATTGGGCAAGGTACTTGATCCACAGTTGCCTCAGTAAATATCCAGCTGTATAAATGGGTAACATCGTAAAGAACTGTAACCTAAGTCACTCTGGGTAAGAGTGTCTCCTAAATAATGTAACGTAACAGTGATTACAAAAAGTGATGGTACTTTTACTTTCGGAATGGCTCAGCTACCATATATCAGATGTTTTTTTTTTTTATTATTCTCAATCATTAAAATGAAACCCCCAACTACAGCTTGGTATTTTCACGAAACGGCACATGGTGGGGTGCGGCTGGGGTCTGCTGTAGGAAGCGAACACTTGTGGTGAGAAACATGAGTGGCGGAATGTGAATTTGTGTCAGCTCGGTGGCATTGGCCTGGTTCTCCGCCATGGCTTCACTGGCTGGGGAAAAGGAGGGGTACGTGACACTGTGACCCACTGTGGATGCAGCAGCCTACTTTTGTGGAGAGCTCTAAACCTGCCACTTCCTGGATGACTCTCATATCTCAGTGGTCTTTTTTTTCTTGTCGCTATTTTAATCCCGTGAGTATTGTACTTACACCCCTATGCCACTTCCCAACATGTGACTGGCTCCATATAGTACATCCTGCTGAAAAGCAATCTGTCCTTTTTCTTGCCACCATCACAAGCTTCCAGGCTGTAACCATGGTGATAATTAACTGCCGCTCTTATTCTTTTGTGCTGCTCTTTCCCTCACTTTTCTGCTGTCAAGAGTACCTCTGTTCGGACAGGGAACTTAATACGTCTCTCTCAGGCTGAACGGATCACGCACTGCTGTAGAGACAGACGAATACAGTAGTTTTATATCCTGCCAGCTCTGAGCACACCATCTCTCCAGCATGACACAGGGATTGGCACATCCTCCCATATTAATTACTGTGTACCACACCCTCTGCAGTAGTTGACCGGGGGAAAACTTAAAGGTGTATACTAACATAATTGTTTATTTATATCGTTTTTTGGCTGGCTCCCCTGACCTGATGCAGTATCAGTGTCATTTTTACCACCCACTCCTTCCTCTGTGGTGTTCAACTTGTCTCTGTGCTTATTGCCAGAGGATGCAGATGTCCACCTTGTTTTATCTGCTCAGACCATCATGTACCCCCTGGGCTGCTCTTTGCTCCTATATGCAGTACATCAGACCAGGCTGTTTCAGCATGTAAACCGAGGTACTATTCAGTTCATGGCCAGTTAAATCTGCACAGAAACAGACAAAGAGAGACAGGTCAGGGCCCTCTGATTCACTGGAAATGGTTGCGTGAGTCTCAGACTGTGTTGTGTCTGTATCTTAAGGCTAATTTTACAGAGCTATGTTCCATTAAGTCCTGCTTCAGCTTAAGAAGACTGTCTGCTCAACAGATGTGTCTGTGGCCAGGGGAACCACACTCGACCACTGTGTCACAAAGACGAGCTCTGAGCATTAATACTTTCAGCCCGATCTTAGCCCTGCTGTTTCAAAGCAGCATTGGCTCTTACATGGTGACTTGAAAAATCTCAACCCCTTTTCCTGGGGCACAGAGACGCAATATTCCCTTGTTTAATTTTTAAGAGCAGCACAATGCTCAAGCTCCGTGAAAAGGCACACACGGAGCCTTCTCCCGCGAGTCGGCCTCCTTTGCGGATTTGATGGTGGCTGCCGTGACAAATTGAAAACCTTTCAACCCTTAACCTGTCAATTCAGATCTCATCTCTAAGGGGAAGGGAGGAGGGAAGGGATCGGTTGGCACTGGTGCTTAATGCTGGAGGAACTCCAGTCTCTATGTGGCTTCGGGTGAGCAGAGGGTTCCAACTAAAGCTTTTCATGTGTGGATCACAGCCCAGGTTTCTCCCACCAGTGCTCAGTAGAAGCAACTTCAGTTTACAATTTAAGACTGGGCATCTCTGTGGAGCACCTGATAACTCAGATCAGATGCCCAGCTACATTTAGCAGAATTATTTCTTGTGTCAAATGTAGGATTTAAGACATAGCTATATGTACGCAGGACTTATTATTTAAATATGCTTTCAGAAATGCTCCAGGATAAAGACAGTCTTAAATAGTAAGTCCCGTTCCTCTCTCTGTCTGCATTGTCGGTACCCTCCAAATGTAGAGCAACCTGTATTGATTGTAGGATAGTTGTGCTATGGCTGTTTTGTTGTGCTGCATTGTAACAAGTTTGCGGCCTAATTCTGGTAGAGGGGTGGATATGAAGAGACAGAATTACCTTGTTCATGCATCATAGTCCCTGAAGCCCTTTTAATGTTTTGAAAACATAAAATACACTCAGTCCCCTTTTTATTTTGTCTAGAGGTATCAACCCGTTTTGCATGCCTTCTTAAAGAGCAATTATTACTCACTAATTGCTGTTTGATTGTGCAGAACACAGCTGTGCCATCATTCCTTTATCGGCAGTGATGGCAGAACTTGTGTCTGGCTCTTTTTGTGTTTTTCTGTCCTGATTCCTTCCATTGCTTTGGTCACTCCTGAGTCTGATGACTTTGTTTCTGTCCACAATGCTTCCCAGAGGGTTCAGAAGGCTGCCAAAATCAAGAAAAAGGTGGTGTGTAAGAAAAAAAAAAAGACAAGACAAGAACAGCTTAACTCCACCCTCACACCTCTCTGCCCCACCATCTCTCACGCCCTTGTTTTCATGACCTTTTCAGCGATTGAGTCGAAGCTCACCTAATGTAGTGAGGGAAGCCTTCCCCGTCATCTTCCCCCCAGCATTATCTGTGAGGGTTGAAAGCACACTCACAGAGGGTGCCCTTTGTTTAAGCACCAAAATGGTTTTTCCAACAAAGCACAGAGAAGGCAGTGTTTGATGTGTCAACACACAGTCAAAGTCGTTTGGTGGTAAAAAGGACGCCAGTACCTTTTTTCTTACCTTGCCATGCCATGTAGAGGATTTGGCTGATACTGTAAATTTAATACCACAAAATGTGTTTAATTTCATGCATGGCACTTTATCTTTTATACACAGAAATATATAAAAGGAAGGACTTGCCAGCTTGCATATGTAATGGCTGTATCATATATGTTCTGTGTTGGCTAAATTATTTAACATCGCCTGAACAAAGATTAATAAACCCAAAATTATATTTATTTGAAGTATGCCCAGATATTACACAGTTGATAATTCAAGTTCAGTTCAAGACTGAACCCCATTGATCACCACTTCCCATCTCTGCCAGTCAATGATCGCAATGCCAAGTTACATGTCTGGACACCAGTGCATTGTGGTTTTCTTGGTCATTCTTCATTGTCTTCATCTACATGCTCCATACGTCTCGAAGTGTCTTTCAGTGATTTTTTTTTCTGTACTCTTTTTTAAATCATCTGTACATGTTAGGAACATACAGGAAAAATATTACTGAAGGAGAGGCCCTTTCAAGCCACAGGTTTAAAACATGCATATAAAAATTAAATGCTCTCCCACAGTAAGAACAATTTTGTTCTGTATCTACTGTAGTCATTTAACTTACATTTATCTGAGCTGATGAGTACATTTATGCCATGGCAATTATTTCTCTATGGAGGAACTGTATGCAAATAATATATACCCCATGCAATGGTACACCATGTATATATATATATATATATATGATGTATTATATATGTACATATTTTTATGCGCATATGCATACATATTTTATACATATGTATATGTATGTTTGTGTAATAAAATATATTATCTGCATAGGGTGTATAGTATTAACATATTAACAACATGCCATGGCTAGCACAATTACCTGCTTCCCCATGGATTAGCAATATATATAACATATATAATATACTTTAAGAACATTCGCGTGTGGCAGAACCAGTATCACTAAATGATTCATGAACAAGCATTTAAACAGGTTTCTGTATGAGCTTAACTGTAGGGCTACCTTTGAACCACAGCAGGCCTGGTGGGTTTTCTTGTGGATTGTGCTGGCATTGTGCGCTCTCTCATGCCTCCTGCTCTTTTTTCGGTCTCTTCCCAGGGCCCAGAGGGGGAGGCTCAGACACTGACAGAGGTGGACCTCTTCATCTCCACACAGAGGATCAAAGTTCTCAATGCCGACACACAGGTAAGATGGCATACATTTACATTTATTCATTTGGCAGACACTTTTATCCAAAGCGACTTACAAGTGTTATTAGTATTAGAAGCACTGCATGACCAGGTTTCAATGGTTGGCCAGGGGAGGTACAAACTAGCAGGTAAAGCTAATGAGCTAACAGAGTAAACACACATGGAAACCACTTCTTCCATGTGGTTTCTTTCAGTTGATTTGCAAAGCAGATCATTATTCATCTTTTCCCTTCTTTAAATTATTTTGTTTCCTGGTGTAAGGGGAAAAGCCCTTTTTTACCCAGAAACCCTTCTGGGTAAAAAAAAAATTTAAGGCATTAATATTCTGAAAGCTGCCTGTTGAATTTATAAAAAGCTGAATCGTTGATTGCACAGTGCAACCCAGGTCTTTTTAACACAAGGTTAACATTGCACTTGTGTCTGGCCATGTTTTTCTTGTGTGTGTGTGCGCACGTGTGAGTGTGTGTGTGTGTGTGTGTGTGTGTGTGCGCACGTGTGAGTGTGTGTGTGTGTGTGTGTGTGTGAGTGTGTGTGCGCGCGTGTGCATGAGCATGTCCAAGTGAGTGCATGCAAAGGTGCAAAGGACTCCTTCATTATTGATTATGGAGCTGATTATGTGTTCCATAAGCCCGCAGAACAAAGTAGGGAAATACAGACCAGTTTCTGTAGCTGGCTGCCAGTAGTGAAGCTGAGGCTGAGCTGCTACCTCCTCCTGGGACTTTTTTATATCCAGTTGTCAGGAGCATACAGGCTGTTTCCATTGACCCACAAGATACACGTGTATCTAAAATCTGACCTTAAAGCTTAGTCTTCTTTACATTATTCTGAGGTGCAGACAGCAACAGAAAGACATCAGCATTATTTGTGTGTTTGCGTTTACACAAGCATCAGTGAAAGCACTTTTCTTCAGATTCATTCAGGTCAATTAGCTCAATGTGAACGGTGACAGTTACTTTAGCACCTACTTTTCCCTAATCCCAATTAACTCATTAATATCTCAACAAAGAAAAAATACTAAATATTAAATGGTACTCAGGATTAGGAAACAGTGGCCTTATGAATATGCTCCAGTTATGCAGAACTGCATTCCCTTTTTTTTACTGTACATTGCCTGAAAGTGGGGTTTGTGTCCTCTCTCTGGGTACCGCGGCTCGCAGCCAAGATCCAGCCTCTCTCCTTATTTCAGTCTCACCCGCTACAGCTGCACCTCACGCTCTTGAGCTATTAGCAGGGAGGGCAGAAAAGATATGTCCAGTTTTATGACATGCTGCAGTTTGTGTCTTCCATTATCAGTCGCTCACCGGGACGCTTTCTTCCTTTGAGCATTTTATTGCCATTATTTAGCTGCTATTTTTTTTTTTTTATTTATTTTTTTATTTATTTTTTATTTATTTTTTTTATTTTTATTTATTTTTCTGCAGCTTAGGAAAAAGCTTAGGAAATACAGTGAGACAAAAAAATGCTGAGTGCGGTAGACTGGGATTTAGAAGATGTAAGCTGAACAGTGCTTTCCCCTCTGCCTTTGGGGGTTCTCTTTGGAAACGAGAGCAAGAGAAGTGGCAGGACCCACATCTGTGCAATCTGCTGCTGTTAGTGCTGACTGTAAGCACCTGTTCCAACAGCCGGCCGCCTCTGCAGAGCCCGCTGCAGGCACCTGTGCAATCCCATGTGCCGTAAGCTCTGGCAGTACATTTAACGAGAACACAAAAAGGGGCGATGTAGCTAAATCAGTTTTAGTTTTACTTGGTTAATTATCTTGCTTTACGTTTTGTTTACAGTTGACTTTGAGTCAGTGTTTTACCTTTTAAGTTGTTGTTTTGATAGCATGGTTGCGTGATAGCTATCTATTTAGTCTGGAAGTTTTACCAGAGAAAGCTTCTAAATTAATTAGATTAAAACTAATCTTGTTGCAGTTTTTGAGCACATGAAATTGATTGACATTACGTTGCCTAAGTACACAGATTGGAGGTAGCTGCATCATGTTTTTAAAAGAAATAAATACTCACTTGTCATATGCTTCTATTAGTATCAGAACCCAATATCATAAATTAACAGCACTAATTGCAGTTTGCATCTAAGAGCCACCTTAACAACCAGGCACTTAAAACATATCCATCAGACTTGTTCTTTCAGTGAATTGCCTCTCCCAGAACAGGAAGCACAAGAAACACAACTGCCTAGTATGTGCAAGCGGGTGCTTCTGAGCTGTCCAGAATTTCAGTGGCAGACTGGCCGGGTAAGGTAGCAACAGCACAGCAAGTGAAATGGTCTGGGCTCAGACAGTTTGCAAAATTGCTCTGTGTCTATACTGGAGACTAACACAACAGCAGTGTGTGGGCAGGCTGGCGCAATCGAGTGTGCTGCAGTGCAGTGCTGCTGTAGTCCTTCACTCTTTGCCTGGATGTTTTTTTTTTTTTTTTTCTTTTTAACGGGTGATTTGTGGGCCTTGGTGACTGGTGGAGAGGCAGGAGAGGGTGGACCCGACACACAGGGGGGCTCTGGTGGGAGAGGGCGCGGGAGACGGATACCTGCTGAGTTTTACCCACCTTTACTTCGGCCAATGCAATACCTTTGCGGGCTTGTGTAGTTTTCCCCTCGCAATGTGTCGTGTTCTTTTTTTTCTTTCTATCTCGGAGGCAAGAGACGCTTTGCACCAAAATGTATTTATTCATGTCACTGATTGAGTGGAAACAACAAAGTTGACAGAGTATTGTGTGTATCTAATTTTAATAGTATTGTAGTGAACAAGCTAATATTGTTAGCAGACGTTATTGCAGAAAACGTGAGGGCCCTAGTTAATCAGGGGTATGGATAAATACTGAGGGCACTGTGTATGTCCATTGTAGTTTTACCCTATATTGAAATATTTTTACAATGACGCACCATTTAGCATTGCCCTGCTCTATTATTGGGTGTAAATGAGCCAAAGTTTGTCTACATGCTTTTCTTAATTTCTAAAATTTCTCTTTTGGCATTCATTGAAGGCATTGTGAAAATCAGGTTAATTAGAAATGATTTTTCCTGGTGTGGACAGTTACCGAGCACGTGCTGTGAATTGAAATGCAGGGACTCCCACACTGTGCTCTGTGATAAAGGTTAAAGGCTCTGAGCACCAGAACAACAAATTGGATAATTAATTCTCTTGATTGGGGAATTATTTATCTTTTAAAATCTGGTAAGACCTAGCCGAGTATTCCTGCTCTCGTGTTATTTCCACACTCTTGTACACTGCTACATTTAGAGAGAAAAATGCTTGTGAACAACATCTCCAATGCTCTGAACTGCCAAGATAGGTCTCTGAAGAAATTAATTAAATTGTAGTAGATAAATGATGATGGTAATGACACACAAGTATTTTTACATGAGGCACGAGCAATCACCATGCTTTGTAACAATTTCAGTTCAGATGAATGGACAAGTGCCCATAACAGACAGGCATTTGGCATCTGGCTTTTTCATGAATCACTCTATATTCAAGTTATTTTTCTCGCCATCACAGAGCCCACCTCAAACTTGTATTAAGTGCCAGAAGCCAAGTTTTTGCTGCGTAGTTAACTTAATTTCCTCAGGATAAGATGAAGTCATTTCAGTTTCCTCAAACCATATTCAGGAAACTTGTTTTTAACAAGCTATGTAACAGGCTAACATCAGCTGTTTCTGGTGCCATTTCATCCCATTTCATTTTAACTGCATTTAACAGCTAATTCACTTTCATTGTATTTAATGAAAAAATCCATTCTGTGAAATTTTTCATTATTACATCAGAAAAATGTAATCTCGGTAGAAGGTATGCAAGATGGAAATACTTTTTTGGTCTGAAAGAAGCCTCAGACACTCTTAGTGTTCCTGAAAAGAAACGCACATCACAGACTTGGCGTGGTGCTCTGAGACAGACCGTCTTCTTTTATTGAACACGATGTTTGCCAGCTGGATGTACAGGATGTGATGGAAATGGAGTAGGAGTCCACTCAGTCTGTACTTGCTCTCTGTAGGGGGTGTCCATCTGCTGCAACACCTCCAGGCTTCACCTGTGGCTATTTGTACTGGACACAGCTGGAAATATCATACATGCATTCTACACCTTCTTTTTCCATAGACCTCAGCCCCATGGCATACCAAGATGAAATTAAATTTTAAATGTATGAGATATTTATGCAGTCTCCAGGAAGATATTGACTGTAGAAGGCTGAGCTGAACTGTGTGTGATTACCTTGTCAATCTTTAACAGTGTATTCTTGTTTTAGGCGAGTGGAGCCTAGCCTAAAACTGCCAAGCCTTTGCTTGTTTGACAGTGGTTATGAATAAGCCATCAATAAGGCATTTGTTTGGGTTGAAAATTTTAATAGTATAGCGGAAGTGTTATCTTCTTTTCAATATGCTGCATAGGAGTGGAGCTCGGTAATTTAGGCTTAGCATCCTTCTGCGTTAAGAATGGACTCCTTTTCCAATATGTTGATCACACGCTGAAGTCATTTGTAAGAGTAATCAGTGGACATAATGTGTCACCCTTTTCAAAAATGATGTCACTGCTTGCTGGCAGTATGTTTTATGGCAATTTTGTATGAATTACTGCAACACAGAAATTATTCACATGACTGGACCAGTGTGCATGTGTCTGCCATGTGTTTCTGACATGCTGAGATCTGACAAGCTGAGGTTTCAAGAGTTTTTTTTTTCGTAAACTCTGAGGGTTTTAAGAGAGGTCTCTTTCAACACTTTTGCATGTTTTATTATCCTCTGGGATTTCATATATGGATTTTGGAGCTTAAGGAAGGCAGAATGGTTGCTCTATAAAGCTAAACCAAATCTCGAACTATTTATGAGTGTCCTCATATATTGTAAAAAATGTTTTAAGATGTGTGCTTATTTATGCTTCTCTTCTGCCCAAGAGATGTAATTAGATCATCTCTGTTGACCAGAACATGTCAATAATTACCTCTTTCTAGGGAAGTATCGCTAAATTAGCTGTGTGTTCCACATCCAGGAGGCAATGATGGACAATGCCCTGCGCACCATCTCGTACATCGCGGACATCGGTAGCATCGTGGTGCTGATGGCTCGTCGTCGCATGCCCCGCACCGCTGCACAGGACTGCATCGAGACCACGCCCGGCGCCACTGAGTGCAAGAAGCAGTACAAGATGATCTGCCATGTCTTTGAGTCGGAGGACGTGAGTACTCTCCACTCTCCAAAGAGTACAGCAGGAGTGCACCAGCAGGGAATCGATGATGGTTTCTTTTTATACCGAGGTAGAAAATCTTCCTTGGAGACTAGAGGTACCCATGAATCCAAGTACCCATGAATGTAGAAAGGTTTGAACCTGAAATTACGAGAGCGAAAGCAAATGTAAAGGGAAATGCAGTGTTTTGATTGGCTGAGCACTCAACCCAGGGCCTGTTACTTCCTTTGCATTACTGTTGTGCAGTGCTTTTTTAACATATTGCTAATGTAATCAGATGCAGTGATGCAGCAGAGACAGGATGATGAGTCTGTGTTTCTGAGTTATCTGAAGTCAAAGCTACTACTCATTTGTGAGCATTTTGTAAGTATAAATTGATTTAATGTGGCAGTGCTTGAAATAAATATAAATAAAACAGCCATTAACTATACATGAGTCATTGAACCACGTTTCTGCGCAACATTAGAAATATTGCACAGAATTATCCATTTAATAATTCATTTATCTCAATGCTGCCTTGTTTTTCAGCGACGAACATGAAAGCTTTTGGGTGTTGCTGTAACAGGCAGTTACTTCTGGTCACTGTTGGGATTGGCTGCGGGACAGGATTTGTGTATCCAGGGGGAACTCCTCATTGCAGATACAGAGTTCCGGAATTCAGTTGTTCAGAGCACCTTGTGCAGTTGCCGTTGTGACAGCTTGTCTAATGTGCTGTATGCTCAGTGTCGTAGCTCATATTACATGCTTTCCTTCCCCTCACAGTTCAGGAACAAGACTCCTTTTATTCAGTTATCACGGTCCAATCAATGTGTTGTCGGCGCTTTAACACGGTTGCCTCAAACCTGCGTGCTGTCTTTGGGTCTTGCAGATTCCATTAGCATTGCCCGAGGGTGACTCATTGCGTGAGAACAATGTGGCTCATTTCGTAAAAATATCTTCCAATATCAAATGACGTGAAACTCAGCATCTTCCAGCTTTACTGGCTTATTAGCTAAAATGCTCAGATGCTTTGTACAAGTTTGTTAGAATTTAATGCAAATCACTGCGTCTGTGCCCCCGGGTACAGGATTGAGACAACAGAGACAAAGCAAAGGGATTTAGATTCATCACAAAGTTTGGTTGTATCACCCTGGGGTTTTCACTTGCTGTCCATAGTGCCAATGCAGCCGACTGAGCAAATTCATTTTTCACATTGAAAATCAATTTTTGCTTACCTCTGTGATCTGATAAAGAACTATGCACACAAGCAAAAGTGGCTCCCGGTAAAATGCACGGAGGAACTAATCCGTGAAAATGTTAGTCAATTATGCCTCCAGGGTGTTTTAATGTGGGAAGGACATCATTGCATCATTTTGCTTTGCTTGCAGTGTATTACTTTAATCTCTGTTTTCTGCCAATGGCTGTCGCTTTACGCACGTGTGTTTAAGATGCTTGTTGTGTTTTCCTGTGTCATGGCAGGCACAGCTCATCGCGCAGTCCATCGGGCAGGCATTTAGTGTGGCCTACCAAGAGTTCCTGAGAGCCAATGGGATCAACCCAGAGGACCTGAGTCAGAAAGAATACAGCGACATCATCAACACAGAGGAGATGTACAACGATGACCTCATTCACTTCTCCAACTCGGAGAACTGTAAAGAGGTAGGGGCTGATTTGAGATTGTCTCATTGGTTGTTTTGGCTGGTGACAGTGCAGAGCAGTGTTGCAGTGCTGCCGTGTGATGCTGCAGCTGATTCCTTCTGCCAGCCCTGGCTTACGATTACCTCTGTGCGTACAGAGGGCCTTGTTGTTGTTTCCCTGCTGTGCGGAGAGAAGCATCGGTGTAGTCGAGCATGAGGAAAAGGAGACGGGGCAGGGCGAATCACAGGCAGATGTAGGAATAATAGGTGTGAGGGAAAACTCTTTGGAGCAGTAGCAGATATTTTTAGGTCTGCTCATTGCTCCCTTGTCTCCGCTTCCCATGTATGATGACTCTTCCCTCTTCACCATGTCTCTCCTTCTCCCTCTCTACCTCTCACACGATGCAGCACTTGACATGGTGCTCATTCTTCTCCTTTCTGCCTTTATCTTTTCGGCGCCTCTCACCCTCATTCCTGTTCACCTCTCTCTCTCTGCGGTCTCCCCACAGCTGCAGCTGGAGAAGCAGAAGGGGGAGATCCTGGGCGTGGTCATCGTGGAGTCGGGGTGGGGCTCCATCCTGCCCACCGTCATCCTGGCCAACATGATGAACGGAGGCCCCGCCGCCCGCTCTGGCAAGCTGAGCATCGGGGACCAGATCATGTCCATCAACAACACCAGCCTGGTGGGGCTGCCCCTCGCCACCTGCCAGGGCATCATCAAGGTACAGCCCCGGGCTTGGTTGATGTCAGGAGACCCTGAGTAAAAATGTGTTCTGCAGTGTCAGGAGCACTCACTCTTTTTATGAGGAAGTGAGCCTTGATAGCAGCAAGTACTCACTGAATTATTACTCACTGTGAAGTGTGAATTGAGTTCACTCTCCTGATGTAATGAATACAACGAGGTGATAATAAACTTTATATGGTAAGCAGGAACACACACCAGAGGGAACGCATTGGAAACCTGCTTTAGCAGGAAGCTGCAGCACCTCAGTGACCCCTGTCTGTGTTTGTGTCAGGGTTTGAAGAACCAGGTTCAGGTAAAGCTGAACATCGTGAGCTGTCCCCCCGTCACCACTGTCCTCATCAAGAGGCCGGACCTCAAGTACCAGCTGGGCTTCAGCGTGCAGAATGGCATTGTGAGTCGTAAGGCATTGTGTGGCTATCGGTGTCATGGTCATCTTTGTCCAAACTCCACATCTCATCCTAACATATTGACAATGAAATTCGTTCATTTGGAAAGAGGTCATAAAATCTTGCAAGGTGCCAGAGTTGCACTTCTTCACACAGCTTGGTGTCCATCTTGATCAGTGGTTTTTCCATGTGATGTGAGTAAAAATCATTTTTTTGACAGCGCAGAATAATGTTATATTTTACGTTCATTAATGTTGCTAATTTGCTGTTGTTTCTGCAGTAAATCTATCAGTTTTGACCTGAACTTTTTTGATGCACCTCTAATGCATGTTATGAGAATAGCTGGGTTATCATAGACATCACATACCTTAAACAATAGTTTAAACAATTTGACAATCCTCCTGCTAAAATCATATTAACTTGTATTGCTGCATAATTGGTTTTGGTGTTCAAATGCAATTACTGTCATTTCCCCTTGAGCGCTCCACAGTATTAACCGCAGGTTGGATATGCTTCATTGCACTCATTTTTCAGCTCAATTACGCCAAAGTAACTCCACTTTCATGTTTTTTTTTCCTGCCAAAAATAGACAAGAGCTGACCACATGATATCTGAATCACTAATGGCTAACATGGGAAAGTCTGCCGTTTTGAAAGACATATAATAAAATGACCAATGTGGGTTTGCACAAAAGTACAGCATTAGTCAGCCTAGGTATTGTATAGGTCATTACCACTTACAGTCCAGGCTCTCTCAGTTTATAAAAGCTGTATGCATTAGTTGCCATTCAGTGACAGTGGGGTATGGGGTGGAGGGGGGTCTTTCCTCTCAGGAAGGAAGTATGCTGCTGATGAAGGCAACTCTTTTTTTCTGCCCCATCGTAGATCTGCAGTCTGATGCGCGGTGGCATTGCTGAGCGTGGAGGGGTCCGCGTCGGCCACCGCATCATCGAGATCAACGGCCAGAGTGTGGTGGCCACGGCACACGAGAAGATTGTCCAGGCCCTGTCTAACTCTGTGGGAGAGGTGAGCTGTGGACAGAGCTGTGGGATAGTCAGGAATGTATATGGATTTTATATTAATTCAAAATTTGTTCTGGAGAGAAAAGAGCAGTACCAGACTGTCTGCAGCAGATGCCCCAACACAGAGATAGGATGTTCAGGAAAAATAGCTGACGGTGCTGTTTTTAGCAAACCTTGAGGACTAAAACAGAATGTTTGCATGACAGTAACACCTTGCCCCTGTTTGCTACCGTGGATCAGAGAGTATTTCTCTGAAAAAAAAAATCACTGTAAAATAGGGAACTGCAGCATAATTGGACTCAGATAAAGCAATAGTGGACTCACTTTTGCACTGTCTTGAAATACACTGGCTCTCTTTCAAAGTGTGCTTGTGGCGCCCCCACATGGTGTCAACCTCAAAAACTACCATAATGTATGCTATCATAATATAGCAGCATCTTTATGGACATGACATAGTATCCATGTGTCTGGGATACTTTGTGAACGGGGGTGCTTTTGCCGAAGTTGTCACAAGCACCAGTGTATTTGAAGTCCTTAATGTGTGCTCTTACACTGATTTTTTTTTTTCTTCTTTCCTCGGTGCCAGATCCATATGAAGACAATGCCAGCAGCCATGTTCAGACTGTTAACGGGGCAGGAGACTCCCATGTACATCTAGAGCTGGCATGGCCTTTCTTTCACAAGGAAAGCCATAAGCAGACACTGTTTACACACACCCAGGGTCTACTGGACAATGGACCCCTGGGAAGAGTTGAGAGTTTGGAAGCCTCCTTTTGCAGCTATTTTCTTTTTTCAGCTTCTTACTCTGCCCAAAATTGATCACTCCTTGGCTTTTTTGAATATCTGTAATACCTTTCAAACACTCACAATATTTTAAAGACCTTGAACCAGACATAAAAAAACAACTCTCATCAGTGCTGGTGTCATGGATGTTATTTATTTGTTCTGTCTGTGTGTGTGTGTGTGTCATGTTGGAGAGTTTGGAAAGTATGAGTGTATGCATCATGGTTTATTTTTATATGCATATCCATATTGACATGGTATATTTCTGTTTCAATTTTTTGTTTTTGTATTTTTGTAGTGTAAATACTGTTTTGCTCTTTTTTATTGCTTAAGGTGTTTGTTGAAAAAAAAAACACAGTGTTGTGCTTTATATATGTACGTACTCTCCCAAATGTTGGAGCATTTGGCGCTTGTACAGCTAGCCCTGCCCAAAATGTGAATATGTTAGACACATGCAGGTAGAATCCTAAACTAGTTCCAGATATAAAAATAATCTCAGCAGTGAATAGATTAGAATCTATAGATGTGTAAAAGCATACAATGCGAAAGAATTTTCAGAAAGATTCTTCTGTTATTACCTAATGTGGCATTTTGGACATAAGGGCAGCACCGATCAAATGATGAGATGACTTGTGCCTTCACTGTATTTCAGATTGATACTAGGCATTTAGATGGAAACTAATTTAAGGACCAGTGGTTTTAGTATCAGTATTTTTCTCTGCTGTTGCAATTTTTTGACCAATGATAGTTGTAGGGAAGTATTAGCAAGTCATATATCTGACTGAAACCATTTTGTGAATTTTGTGGTCAAAAAAATCCAAAGATGACAATATTTGCCAATATGTAAGGGATTTTAGGGACAAGCCTTTTTTGTTAAAGTATGAATTACACATGCAAATGTTTTTCAAATCACTGTATGTAAATTCTTAGTCCCCACAGGTTGATATAATAATAACTGAATCCTCTAAACCTATATCTGACATTGTCCGTTGTTCTGGATTCCAAACACAAAACAGGTTATAACATGAAACTATATTTTAATTTTGTGAGCTCTGTTAATTTCTTTTGTTTCCTGATGAAATGATGTCTGAGTGGATTGTAAATGTAATGTAACCGAGTAGTATTCATGATCATCTACAGTATTAGAATGTGTGTACATAATGCAAACCTTGTCTAGTAGTGTGCCCATCAGTGAATTAATGTGATTGAAAGCATTTTCCCCATCAGAACTGGCCTCAGCCTTGTAAGAATGGTGATAATAAAATAAAGATCACTGTGACGGAGGATGCTTTTCCATTGAGTAATGCTTTGAAATGTGTTGTTCAGTAATGAAATCTGAAAAGGAACAATACATTAAAATGGTTATGTATGCATGCAGCAAAGGAAAGAAGTGATTCTGGAAAAAGAATAAAAAAATAAACCACCAAAAGGTTTTTTTTTTTTACATTTGACTTTTACCTGAAAATCTAAGTTTGGAAACCAATAAATTGGAAGGAATATTTGCAAGTGGACCAGCTAAACTTCCTGATGTGTGTGAAATGTGTGAAGATTACTGGAAAATCACGTCAGTGTTAACAGATAATAGGTTTTGGGAATTGTTTTGTGTCTTTCCTAATGGGTGACTCCATCTGCCCTTTTTGCACGACACAAAGCAGTTAAAAATATGAAACCTGTTCTGGGAGTTGCCTGTGTACAGTTTTTTTCATTTGGTGATAATTCACATTTTAACACCTATGGGTAGGCTCAAAATCTGGCCTTTTGTGGTAGCATTGCATTATTTTGAAATGGTATGTGACTTTGGAATGGAATGAGGTTTTTGATGTCCGAACAGACTGAACTTCTTGGCCTGTTGGCTACGACTGGGGTGTACTGCATTATACGGGGATATGACTAATTTGCCTGTTTGGTAGATTCTCATGACTGAGCAGAATCAGAACCTGTGGTGAGGAAGCCCATGAGAGTAAGACTGGCATATTAAATGGTATTTTTAAACTACAGCACACATCCAATTCACCTGTTCAAGTTTTTACAAATAAAATTAAGATGTGCCATTTTTAAGAATGATAATTGATCATGTTTACTAGAAGGTATACCGTTTTCCATGTATGTCAATTGTATGACAGTTTTTCTTGACACTATCACCACACAGAAATTACAGAGAATGGCATTTTATTTCAGACACTGATTCATTATAGAAGATAACTACAGAAATTACATTGTAATACAAATCAATATATCTTAAAAATTTAAACATTGTGACATGCCAACAAAACGATAAACGACTCTATGATATCATTCACAATATTGAAAATGAACCACTCAGACTGCATTTCTTTCCTCCAATTCCTCCGAAAAGCATTTTCACCCTGATAAGCAGTTTTTAGGAGGAGATTTGGGTGATTTGCCCTTTGTGTAACCAGAATTGCAGTTTCATCCACAGAAACTACTTTGGAAAGTGATCTGCTCTGCAATAACCACACTTTTGAAATACATTCCTACAGCTTGAAACCAAAGAAATAATCCTTAAATGTTCAATCTTTGTGTTTATTGTAGCCTATCAATAAAAAATACATTCTTACATGCATATATACTGAACTTGCATGTATTTAGCAAATGAATCCTGCTTTAACTCATCAGATTTTAAACAAATTGCTTTTTGATCCCTCCACAAGGGCGTCATAGGCATAACCTTCTAATAGCTGGGAAGCTATTAGCAGTGTGGCATAGCGGTAAGCAGCCGGGCTTGTAACCAAAGGGTTGCTGGTTTAATTCTTAGCTGGGGAAGTGCACTTGTACCCTTGGGCAAAGTATGAAACCCACAGTTACCTCAGTAAATATCCAACTGTATGAATGGATAAAATTGTAATCTATGTAAATTGCTCTGGATTAAGAGCATCTGTTAAATGACAATGATGTAATATAATTATTCTGCAATATGTTTACAGTTCAGTTAAGTTGTGTTTTTTAGGGAGAAAATGTAAGGCTGCTGACACGTATAAGTAAAACAGTTCAAACATACAGTATCTTCTGGTAAATACGAGTTATTACCAGGCTCAAAATGAGCTACACTAATTGCCAAAATAAAGGTTAGAAAGATCCCTACAAATATATTAGACTGACATGCATCATCTGTGTCATTTACAAATTTTCTAAATGATGTGTGAAAAAATTCTAAGGCCATTGATTGAATTAAGCATAAATTCTGTGATTGCTTTTCTTCAAACTGCTGGGGCCCTGTTGCTGTACCCTTGGGCAAGGTACTTAATCCACAATTGCCTCAGTAAATATCAAGCTGTATAAGTGAATCACATATAAAAATTGTATCCTCTGTAAGTCATGCTGGATAACAGCACCTGCTAAATGCCTGTAATATAATGCAATGACTTGAAGAGATGGACTATAAAATTGGATTATAAAAGCTTATAGCTCTTGTTATATGAACTGGATTCTGGATTGTGGTAGTTTTTGAATATTTATGTTGTACAAATATACAGCAATTATGTGTAGTAAAAGGGTTTTTTTCTTGGTGAAAAGTGTTGTTCTCCATAAAATCTGTTATGTCTGATGTCTTGACAATGTAAAATTATACAGTCTACATTTGTCACAAATTAACTGTAGAAAATATCATTCTTAAATACTGTTTTGTGCACAAAGTTGTGGTACCCCCTGCATGTATGGCAAATTGGCTAAATCTCCTGATATAAATAGCTTATTATACAAAAAGCTAAAACTTTTCATTTTAAATAATATGAATAGGTGCATACATATTTAGGTAAAAGGAGCAAATGTTACTGCATAGTTACTGCAGCATTTCCTTATGGACATCTCAAAAATAAAGTTACAAATCGTCAAAGTGCTTATCTGATGTCAATTGTTGGTGTCATAATTCCACAGTTCCACTAGTATCAGGTGTCAAAATATGTAGGTAGGACTCTCTGTTTGGTGATTCATTTAAGATTATATGCCAGGAGTTGCTTGTTTAGTGGCAGTTTGGAGAAAGTCTGTTTTAAAAGCATGTGATTTCATTAGCCATTCAGAGTCTTAAATGAAGTGTAAATGTATAAGCAATGTTGAGTTCCCTCCTGTGGATGATTTTTTGTGCTTTCATGAGATGCTGGAGGAAAGTGATCCAGTCTGAGCGGTTACTTTTCAATCTGTTTGCAAACACTACTCGAGTGCTGTTTTCATCAGAATATTTCAAAATAATGACACGTGTTTTAACATCGTTATAAAAGTGCACTTTATTATTTGTATTTCAGAAAATATATACAGTATGTACACTCATCTTACAATGAGAGCAAAGGAGGCATATCGTAGTTCCTGTCTCCTTTCAAGTTATGGTGGTACGGCCAAGGCTGAACATGTCACATGTTTCCATCTGAACTGTAAAAAAAAAATACAAATTAGTTGAAAAGTCATTCTCCTTAATAATGTAGACATGTTACTGAAGAATACAATAACACATCAAACTGATTACTCCAGTACTTACATTTGACAAGATTTTAAATGGACACTTTGACTATTTCCACTGCTTTTCCATCCCCCTGTTGAAATATTAACTTGCATGAGTTTGTATTTTTTGATCATGAGGACAATTTCTCTTTTTTTGCAATTGTTTTTTTTTCTCGCATTTCTGGCACTAATGAGCATTCAATACAAAATTGAAATAGACATCAGAAACACCTACAATTTCATCATGTATGGTGTGAAGAGTTTGCCTAAAAAGGTGCAAGGAACCCTACATGGATCTAATGTTTAGTCAATCTGGCAGGCACTCCAAAGTCCTTGGCACTCAAAAGCAGAGATATCAACATGTTGAATTACTTTGTTACATGAGCAAGAGCATCCTAAAAACTGCAAATTAGTCTTGTGGTTGGCATGCATATTCAATGTAATCATTTATAAGTGTTATCTCAAACAATATTGCTATATGTGACATGATCTTGTTTAACAAAATTAGTGGTTTAATTGTGTCTGACATGATTGAGACTTACAACAAAAGAGACATTCACTGGTGCTAGGCTAGTCACGCCTTCAAGAAAGTTGGTATTTAGGTATCCTTTCCCCAAACAGGTTTCTTCATCATCATCATCATCATCTACTCCTACACTGAACACTTCTTTCATCTTCTTGGGGAACAAACAGTCCAATATCACCACCAATATGCCAATGAGGCCACATAGAAAACCTGCCAAAAAGCACATGCATACAGAATGTCAGCCATACACTTATTACCAAATCAATATGCTAATCATTAATATCAACAATTTATAATAGAATTTCTATTTAGATATCATTTAGCACATCTTAGCCCCATATATTATTATAAACAGTAATGGGTGGAACTGTAACAAAAAATCAGAGGGCTGGAATGGTTCCAGTTTGTGTCTCCATTGTAGTTCTTTCTACAAAGCCCCTCCCACCCACTGGTGACAATCGAGAGAACGTAAGAGACATTTCTCTCTAAGGATGGTTGAAAATTCAATGACCAGAAAAGTAAATAGTTATTCCTGGAAAGTTCTTCTAATCTGAGGTTTTAACTGTAGAATGTATTTACCTTGAAAGCGCACCCAGAACTAAAATCAGAACCTCACGGTCGCAACTGGGTTAGGTTCTGAAAAAGTGGTTATTTTTTTCATTCACAAGTACTAGCCGAGGGTGTGGAAAAGAGCTGTCTTTTTACCTGTGGCTAGTACTAGCCAGAACGAACCACTGTAGCCAATCTGAAAGGAGGCTGTCCCAAGGGTGAAAATACAGGAAGGCAGGTTGTATATGGTGGAGAAGGAGGCAAGGGATAAGAACATGAAGGCTCCGGTGACCAGCATCATGTAACCAGCGTAGAGGATGACAGGCATACAGAAGAGGATGTTGGCAACCAGCCAGCAGCAGAATGCTGTCCTGTGAAAGTAAGGGCACAATCATGCTATTTTGTTCATTTGACATACTGAGCAGTCTTAAAAGCAAAATGATAAAAATTGTCCTCGGCTGAATGACTGCTGTCAGCTGTCATCCAGAGGTGAATCAGTGATGGTTATTACGGAGCCTCTGCAATTATCTTACCACATGGTGGCGGAGGCGTATCGTCCAGAGTATCTGTACTGGTAGTAGAGGCCGCAGGGGCTGTTCATGGTAAACTTCTCTGCGACATACAGGATGGGGCTGGGAAGGCCCCTCTCCAGTGCCTCTGCGTAGTCCTCGTCTAAACTGTCTGTCCACTTGAACATCTCGTTGTAGTCTATGGTCTCGTTCAGCTGCCTCACTGGGTTTCCTACAGTAACGCAATAGCCATACAACAGCAGACTCCAGTAAGTCACACACCTGTTAAATGACTGGCAGGCTTGTTTCAGATGAACACCAGAGTAACATGAAACACATCAATGCCAGGCAATAATAATCAACAGTCTAGTGACCAACCATGAATAGTAGGGAGGAGAGCTAAGAGGAGAAATAACAGACAATGGTGGATCAGGAAAATTGTTTTAAATATATCTGCCTTCACATTTGACACAAAGCAAATGGCTATAGCACAGTTCATTGGGATGACCCCATCATAAAAAGTGTTGCCAAAAACAGAACTAAATAGCAGACCTCATTCTATCACCTCTGAAATGACAGACTGTTATCAGGGACTGAGCCCTCTGGCCACTGCCAGAAAATAAATTAGACAATAAAATTTATGCTAACTGAAAAATTGACACCTTGACAAACATACAGACAGATTACAGGATATCGGACAGAAGTAACCCACCCTTAAGTGTGACGTTGATTCCAGAAAGTCCCACGTGCAGGCCAACCTCAGCGCTCACAAAAGCATTGCTGAAGGACTTATAGGTGGTGTTCGCCTTCACGCTGGCGGCAGCCCAGTCTCCAGAGAAGTTGACAGCTGAAAGAGGGAAGGCAGATCAGTGATTACAGGCGCACACTAGAAAAAAATAGGCCTATATATACAACTTGAGGGTATGAGCATGAACTGAAAACTGGACAATGTCACACCCACATGGAACACAGAACTCATACAGCATGCTATCAATTGTAATGTGTAGCTGCTTGTAAAATGCCTCATCAACAGGATCAGATCTGGTACCTTGGCAGGATACCAGACCTCCTCTGTCAGCTTTACACAATTATGATGGAATATTTCACTGCATAGGAAAAAAAATCCTTTACAAAACGATTTGCATGACCACACACAGTCAGTGGATGAGATCCTGACATTATCGGTACACCAGCTGAAATGTATGACATAATCATTCAGCAATTTTCTCTTGATGACTTAGCAGAGTAGCTGTAATTACATTAGCGTTAGCGCACTCCCCTGAGATTTACTATGTATAGCTTTTACAGTTTGCTCCCAGCACTTTACTTGTAGTGTACCTTAATTTATATTATACTCCAATAAAACTGTTTTTGTAAGTTTTTTTTAATTTTGTAAAATTTCAATGCTACTTACCCACTATGACCGCGCCAATGAATAAACTGATAATTACTCTGAACATCCAGAACAGCCGCTGAAATGAGAATAAAGTGCGTGAAGAAGGGTCATTCTTTACACATGGCAGGTATCCCACACTACTGTACACATTTTTTTTCATGAAGGTGGCATTTTCAATTCTAAACCTCTGAGTTACATTGTTGTTGGTTGTGATTCAACCAATTTGCTGTTTTAAATAAAGCGTTAGTAACCGTTATTCCTTTTCTTTGTAATCTACTCACCGACTTGCCACGTATTCCTGGAAGAATAAGAAGAAAAATTCCAGCGAATACTAAGAAGACCAAGATGACAGTGAGCAGTTCGAGGTCGAAGATGAAGGGGGTTCGTTGTTGGGGATAGAATGGGAAAATTTTGTTGTAGAACGTCATCTTTCCCCGTATCGCAGATTGTACCTAGAAGATGCTGCGGGAACAGTGTGAAGAGTACAGGCGTTGGTTAACGGCTCTCTAACCTGCCTGCTAATCTCATTCCCTCTGTTTGATTTGCTTGAACGCGAACACTCAGTTCACTGACTTAATGAGCTGACATGACCCTCTGCGTGGAAATAAGAACGCAGCCTGATAATGTACAGCTTTAACATTATTAAAGTGCTGATGTGGGCTAAAGTACCTCATAATGTATAAATCAGCAGTCTCGAAAGTGACAATCTTTCACTGAACACTGAAGCAGACCTAATGACAGAGGCTGCATTGCAGTCATTAATATCCACACAATTAGTACAGAGTGCAAAGCGGCTTTCAAATGTAGTGCTCACCTGAAAACCCTGGGAATGTGGAAAGCTGATTGAAAAGTAGAGAGGAGAGTAAGTATGAATGGAGCAGGCCGTGGGACACATCTCTTATATACCATTCCAATTGGATTTTTTTTTTTTTTTTTTTTTTTTGTTAAGGTCAAAGTGGGAAATGTATAAACGGGCAATGACAACCCGATTTCAAGAAACCCGCCTCTCACATCCTCCTAGCACTTGTGACGACATCTTCTGCAAACACTCTGAATTCGTCTGTGACAGTTCAGGCGACTGCTCTTTCCTTTCTCCGCTTTCTCCGTTTCGCAGCAGATAACTTTCAGCACCTGTATCTCTACATACGAACAACGCAAATTCACTATTATTTTTATTTTTGCATGATTTGCTTCCCTGCGATTAATTCGTCGGATGCAGGTGAGTTGCAGCTGAACACACACATTTCGGAAAACATTTATCAATACATTAATCTTCTTGATTAATCATCTCCTCTCCTTCTCCTTTAAAAGTATATTTTAAAAAATAATCTTAAAAATCAACCAACCTCTGATATGTTTTCAACAACTTACCTTTTCGCTCACCTGTTGCCAGACAGCCAATCATCCGTTAACTCAGAACCTCGGAGGCTCTGAAGAGTTATTCATATTCTGTTTATACTTAGACTGTTATTACTTATATTCGCCGCTTGGTTAGTTTCCGTAGCTGTCGGTCTCCAGAAGATGAGACCTGGACCACAGCTAGGAAAGTTCTGAATACCTGACGTTCTGCTTTCGGTAAATAGCTTTGTGTTGCTGCAGCGCCAGTCACAGGAACAAGCGCAGAAGTGGTCTGAGTGATTCTTCTGTTTGCTCAGAAAAGGGGTTCTGCTTGACCAAGTCTCTCTGCAAGAATGGATTTACGTACGAAACTGGCATTACACCTCCCAGCTATACTACTGGGAATATTCATTCTTAGTGCCACGAGTAAGTATCAACTAGAATGACTTTTGACGTGCAGTTACAATGAGGAGCTACAAGTTGTCAGCCCAGAAAGAAAGCTTTGGTATTGTTGTTTGAATACAGTAACAACTTAGCGTTATAATATACTCACTCCATTATATATATATATTGCGTAAACGTGTTGTAGATATGACTGCTTTAGTTTGCATTCACAGTTTGTCTGTCCAGCATCACTTGGGAAGTTCAGCGCTTCGATGGTTGGTACAACAATTTAGCCTTTCACAGTCGAGGGACTGCAGGTAATACGCTATTCTTGATAAATCGACTTTTACGTGGTGATAACATTTTGACAAGTTTCGACAAGTTAAATTCATGCACCTGTTTCAGTTGATTTTTGCTGACAATTAAGCATTCGTTAGCATGCTGGCTTTGGTTATTCACATAGAGACAAAAAGATAGGCAGATGTCTGTACGGACTGATAAATTATTTGACTGACACTTCCGTGCAGGGTCGCCGCTAATGCGCCTCCTGCCAGCGCGGTATTCTGATGGGGTGTATCAGCCACTTGGGGAGCCTCTGCTGCCTAACCCGCGCGAACTCAGCAATACTGCGATGCGTGGTTCGTCCGGTTTTCCCTCCTCCCGGAACCAGACAGTCCTTTCTGTCTTCTTTGGTAAGGACCTTTGCTTTTCAAAGTCTCTCGGTTCAAACGGTTCTAATGGAAATTTCAGCTTGTAACAAAAAATCCGCACGGACAAACTATAAACTTTGAAAATCACAGATCTTAACTTGACTTTTCTTGGCAATTTGCCACCTGTCTCATATCTTGAAGTACAGTGTGTCTGTAATGTCAAAATATTAAGTCATCAAGGCTCATACTTTTTATAACACATTGCGTAATTTCCGCATGAAATAACTTACTACGTTTTCTTTTGTTTTTGCATAATGTAAAAATCAATTCAAGAATACACAAATGAAACTTTTTCAAAAATCATGTGAAATATTTTTCGCTTACTAAGAATTTACTGTTCACTTTGTGTATATTATATAACTAAAAATGTAAGCTTTAGCTGCACTAGCACATCATGGTCAACCTGTCAGAACTTCATAACAGTCTAGAAATCTTGTTTTGTATATTGTGTATAAATCCACCAAATGTGTCTCCCATCTTAAATTGTTACATTACATAATTGGCATTTAGGAGATGCTCTTGTCCAGAGCGACTTACATCAGTCAGGTTATTTTTTGCAGTGTTATCCATTTATACAGCTGGATATTTTTATTGAGACAATTGTGCGTTAAATACCTTGCCAAGGGTACAGCAGCAGTGCCCCAGCGGGGAATTGAACAGGCAACCTGCTCCTTACCCACTATGCTACACTACTTCCCATTATCTATGCATAATCATAACCTGATGCACATTATTAAATCAGCATAGCCTTACACTGTCAATACATCTGTTGTGTGCCACTCCAAAACATTGTGACTTCCTAAAACCTTTAATTGAAAATGTAACCTACAATTCTCTATTGTTGTAGTAGGACATACTAATAAATTTTCAGTTGTTTACTTGTTAGCAATAATTTGATTATTACTGACTCACCAGTTTGAGCATTTCTGCATAATTGATAAGAATGTATTATTAATTTACTGCTGTCACTATATTAAGGTTCTCCTTTGTGGATTTTTTTAGGTTTCTGCATGTGCAGCATGGCTCAGGGCAGTGCACTGATATAAACTGACGCTTGTCTACAGCTCTCATTAATTCAGAGCTAATCATTAAGAGTGATGCTAAATTATTTGTGTTGATATATGCCAATGTAGTTTGACAAAAGTTGTTTAATTTAATCAGTACCCTCACTCAATGAGCAGTGTAGAAGACTGCAGATGCAGTTTGGTATAATTATCATCTGTTCTTAATATTAATCTGTTTACTGTGACTACATACAAACCTTGTTGTGTCTGTTGCAATGAATGCACAGGTTACCACGTTGTGTTTGAGATTGTGGATTCAAGACGTCCTGGCTGTCCGCCAGAATTCATGCACATTCCAGTCCCAAAGGGCGATCCTGTTTTTGACCCCAACAAAACAGGCAAAATCCTGCTCCCATTTCAGCGTAGTCAGTGGGACAAGGATACCAGCCAGAGTACCAACAACCCCCGTACACAGGTACTAGGAAATGTGGACTATCATAAGCTGGAGCCTGCCTGTGCAGAGTAGCTGTGACAAGCAATAGAAATTTTTTTAGACAAAACTGCCGAATCTTAAGAAAATTTCTATGATATGTCAACGCGTGTATGTAATAAAGTTACATAGTTTTTGCTAAAATATATGTCTCAAGTCAAAGAGTCTTCTAGGTCTGCTGACCTGAAACAGCTTCAATGTTATTTGCTCAACTTAACACGCAGTTTATTACAAGTCTTTTCAGATCTGAATATGCAGTTCATTGTTACAGAGTAGTAATTACTCAATTTATTAGCTATCTCTTGCCCTGAGGTTTGCTATTAGCTGTCCTGCTGGGTTTTTTTGGTTGCTGTAGTCCTGAATTCTCACACCCACTCTTGCAGGTGAACCATGTGACTGCCTGGATAGATGGGAGCTCCATCTATGGTTCCTCCAGCTCATGGTGCGATGCCCTGCGGAGCTTCTCTGGGGGCCGCCTGGCCACAGGGCCAGACCAGGACTTCCCTAGGAAGAGTGACAGCCTCTACTTCATGTGGAACTCTGTCAACCCTTCAACGGGAGAGTACGGGCGCGGTGGACTCTATGGTAAGAACCACTTACCATCTTTGTGGGTTACATACCAAAAATTAAAATACATAAAGGCACATGTCTAAATTTGTCTTTTTACATTACATTATTGACATTTAGCAGATGCTCTTATCCAGAGTGACATACATCAATTACAGGTTTTTTTGTTCATTTTTTTTTTTACAATGTTATCCATTTATACAGGTGGATATTTTTAATGAGGAAATTGTGGGTTAAGTACCTTGTCCAAGCGTACAGCAGCAGTGCCCCCGTGGTGAATCAAACCAGCAACCTTTCGATTATGAGTCCTGTTCCTTAATCGCTATACTACACTGCCACCCCGAGAACCAATTTTTGAGAATCAATAGTGTTAACACTCAGTTAGCAGAGGGTTCAAAGACTGATATGTGAGTTGTGACTTTGACAGTGTCCTGTGTGCTGTTTCTGCACAGATAGAAATGTGGTATTGGATGACATCTTAGGGGTCTGATGAAACATATGGAATCGGTAATTTTTAAATTATCATACTATTATGTTGCATAGATACAGGGATGCTTTGAATACTGACGCAAGCGATGTGACTCAGACAAAGGGGTTATTCTTCAACCCTTTTTTGTAGTTGCTGTTAGAGCATTTATCCATTTATAACATTTATCCATTTTTTATTTCCTCTTTTTGTTTACCACAGCATATCCCACGCATTGTTGTATTTTGAATGACAGACAATTTCATTTTGTTCATTTGTGTTTTCATAATTCTGACGTCCCATTGATCCACTTGTCAAAGATCTGGTGTTATTGTATGTTTTTACATGAAAGAGATTTTTTTCAAATATCAGTTACACTAGATTAAATTTACACACATACACAATCATTCCTTTTAGACCATTGACAATTTTGACAAATTAGTTAAGTGTATAAAGTCTCCTTGAGGACTGTGCAAAATATTGTACAGCTAGGATCATTTACATCCTACAAATAATTTTGATATACAAATTTAAAAAAGGCAAGCAAAGCATGAGGAAAGTTGGGTATTAATTTTGATGATACTAACTGGAGTCACCTTTCATATTTATAGATAGTAAAATTCAGTGAGCTTAATATGACAAAATTTGCTTTATAGCAGTCTGTGTGTTTGTGTTTTCATTTTTCCAGAATTTGGGCATGCCTGGGGCAATGAGAACGTGTTCACAGTGGCAGAGGGGATTATATGGTTCAGGTACCACAATCACCTCGCCTCCCAGCTGGAAAAGCAACACCCATCGTGGTCAGATGAAGAACTGTTTCAGAATGCCAGGAAAAGGGTCATTGCCACGTTCCAGGTACAGAGGAAACTCTGCATTTTTTAACAGTTGACCATATAATTAGGGAGTTCACTTGAAAGGCAACTGCTGCCTCCACAGAAACAAACACAAGTCGTATTTATTTGAGTCAAAGACAAGTGTGTCACCTCACCTCCATGTTGAGATTCCACCCTGTTGAGTCTAGCTATGCCTGTGATGTAATAGATGCCCTGCCATTAACAAGGCCGAGTCTATGCAACAAGTGTTGTTGTAGCTTCCCAGACCAAATCATGATACATTTTTCAGTGCTTGGGAAAAGGACTGACCCTTCAATTAACCTGATGTTAGAGATGTTTAAGATTGTCTTTTTTTATCCTTGCAGAATATTGTGTTCTATGAATGGCTTCCGGGGTACCTTGGAATTAAGACCGTGCCTTCCTACCCAGGTGAGAGCACCTCTACAGAAAAAAGTATTTTTCAGTGTTCCTGGCAGTTGACCACAATTAGGATGCATACATGTATATGTGTGTGTGTGTGTGTGTTATTTTCTTGTTCCTTAATGGTAGTGATTTTTATGGAGTGACATGTTTCGCACTATTTCTCATTTTTAATTACTGACAGAATGCAGAACAGTACTGATGGAGCACACCCCATGGTGTATGTATAGGCATTGCCTCTAATTTTCAGATTTGCTCTCTCCTCTTCTTACAGGCTACCAGAAGCATGTGGATCCTGGTATCTCTCCTGAATTTCAGTCTGCTGCCATACGTTTCAGTACTACCATGGTTCCCCCTGGCGTTTACATGAGGTTCAGTAATCTGACATTTTCCTGACTATTGATGAAGCTGGTTTTTCACAACTACTATTCTGCACAGTGTATTCGTTCCTCCTGTGCAGGAAAACGTCATTGCCGTCACTATCCCAACAAATGTGTGTAGGTCTGCCCTTGAGGCAAATTAAAAGGCTACCCACACGAAAACAAACCAAAATAATACTGTAATAATAGACATGGTAGTATTTGTAGTAACTGCTAATACTGAGCAGATATTTTCTGGTATTTTCAATAAACCAAATTTTCACATGATGAAAAAAAAGTTCATTCATAAACAAAAATAGTGAATATCAACAACGAATGCTTGGGTCATTTGATCATCTCAATTAGTAAATTAATTACCACAGTCTACACTCATATTCATTCCTGCTACTGAACGGCGTCTGGTGGTCCTATTGCATCGTGGCGTAAAATCACTATCCAGGACCTTCTCCACCATTGTCCCCCAATGGTGGAATTAACTTCCACACTTCATCCATTCTGCCATTCCAGTCCCTCTCTGTCTTCTGAAGTCACAGCTCTTCTGCTCTAACCTGAGCACCTGAAACACTACCCCCCTTCTCATGTCTCAAACTGTCTCCTACTAAACTATAAGATATTTTTATATAAAAAAGCAATCTAATGGTTTAACACACTCATTATCTATCTATCTGCTAGTTTGTACCTTGCCTGGCCAACCATTGAAACCCGGTCATGCAGTGCTTCTAATATTGTTGTCTCTGTATGGTTTTTCGCTTGTGTTGTATTGTACCTCACTTGTAAGTCACTTTGGATAAAAGCGTCTGCCAAATGAATACATGTAAATGTAATGTAAATCTCATCTTCTAATACTGCTAGTAGAAGGCGATTTTGTACACTCTTTATTAAATTTCTTTTTTTCCAAGCATCAAGCCATATTCCACACAGGTCTTTTTTGGGTATAAATGTTAAGATCCACCCTTCGTGTACTTTAATTAAAAAAAAAATCCACTACTGAAATAAATTTGTAATCTCCAAAGGAGGATAATTCATGACATCACATTGAGGCAACAAACACCATAGTGCATTGTTTTATTCACCGATGAAAGGTACGATTTCTGCTTGATTGAGGAAAGTTGTTTTTATTTGCTAACAGAATGCTCCAGGTTACTGGCACAGTTTAAGGTTTTAACTGAACTGAACTGAACATTGAGTTTGGGAGAAGGATTTGGAGTGAAGTGCAGAAAGAAAAAGCAAAAGCGTTGTACGTTTAATTATTATTTCATTTTTGTTTTGCAAAAATGAATATTCTCGGGAGCAGGAAAGCAGAACAGGAGCAGCAGGATATCAGTGACTGTATTGCAGTGATTTAATTTATGGTTGTTTCTCAGTTAAAACCTATGGGTTTAAGCCTTTTTGGGATGCTGTGACTTTACTCTTGAGTAAGGTACTTTTTCACATGTAACACAGCTGTGTTAATGTGTAAGGCGTGTATTGTCTACTAAGGGTGTTTGCTCTGCAAATACATGACTTATGTAATGTACAGTACTCGGAAGTTCAAACACTGATTCAAATACTGTACTGGGACTTCGGATGTATCTGGTGAACAAAACGGATCTATGCGAGTCTGTCGTTCTTGTTGCTTACGGCTGAAATTTTCAAAGAAAAAAAGATAAGCTGATGTCACTCTTGATTTTGAGCCTTGCAACGCTCCCAATATTAAATAAGAGATTAATATTTGTTTTGGCCACAGAAACAGCACCTGCCACTATCGGAACATTATCAACATCCACGGGAGCACATCCCCAGCGATGCGTGTGTGCAACAGCTTCTGGAACAGACAGGTACAGTAGGTCTGACTGGAGGAGTTCCAGGTCCACAAACCCAACAAGAGATAAAGCTGGCACATCAAAGCAGAGTGAAAAAAAAAACTCACAATGCTGCAGTCCTCCAGTGCCACACAGTTTGTTTAACCCTTTCGCACGTACGGTCACACCGGTGTAATTGGCCCTTTGGCGTGTACAGTCAAATGTGTGATCAGAACACTGGACTGGAAAAAAAATTCTAGCTAACGTTAGTTTTGAGGAAACAATGAGTTAACGTTACAAAGCATAGTAAATGCGGTGGTGAAAACTATGAGAAGCTCAATAAAGCTAAAACATAACAAACCATGTAACGTAACACGCGCACTACGTAGCATGAAATAGGTCACGTACGAAAGGGTTAATGTAACAAAATGGCTCCAGTAGTTGGGTCTCCCCTGCCTTCAGATGCCCTTCTGTTGTAGAACCCAAACCTGCGGATGGGCCAGGATGTTGATGACCTCATTATGGGCATGGCTTCGCAGATTGCAGAGAGAGAAGACAACATCATTGTGGAGGATTTAATGGGTAATTTGGTTGTTTTTTTCGTCATGTATTTGCATGAGATTTTGTTTATTTATTCATTTTATGTGCTTCATATGTGCTTCAGTGTGCTTCAGATGTGATCGGTTGGTGTCTTTTTTGCAAGGTACATTCACTGTAGATATTACAACAGAAGCGATAATGTTCAATCAAATTATGCATAATTGTGAAACCATTTTTATCAGGCACTTAATTCTCACTACTGATAAAACACCTTAACACCTTACTGTTCAAACAAAGGAATTGTTTCCTTACTGTTTTCCTATCTCCAATGGTCAGATTATATGTACGGGCCCTTAAGGTTTTCCCGCTCAGACCTGGTGGCTCTGACCATCCAGAGGGGCAGGGACACTGGCCTGCCCAGCTACAACCAGGCAAGGGCAGCCTTCAACCTTGAGCCAGTTAGCAGCTGGGATGAGATCAATCCTGAGTTGAACAGTCCACAGGTAAGTCAAACCTGGAAATGCTGAAACCAATACCCGGACCAAAACAATACCCTCTGAAAGGTAGAAACTTTGGAAAGAATTGACTTTAATTTATTTGAAAATTTATTTGAAGTTCAGGATGCTTGTGAATTAATCAAGTATATTCATGAGCATGTCATTTTGCAGTTATTCCAAGACCTGGCAGCACTCTATGGCAATGACATCTCCAAACTGGAGTTGTTCCCAGGAGGACTTCTGGAATCTTGGGGAAGCCCAGGGCCAGTTTTCTCCGCCATCATCCTTGACCAGTTTGAGCGCATTCGAAATGGAGACCGCTTCTGGTTCGAAAACAGACAGAATGGGTATTACATTTTTTTCCCGGTCAGGGGTTATATGTTCACTCAGTTACACAGTTCCTGTAAATATAGGGCGGCAGTGTGGCATAGTGTTAAGGAGCAGGTCTACCGGATGGTTGCAGGTTCGATTCCCCGCTGGGGCACAGCTGCTGTATCCTTGGGCAAGATAGGTAACCCATAATTGCCTCAGCAAATATTCAGCTGTGTCAGTGGGTAACATGTAAAGTTGTAGCATATATAAGTCAGTCTGCTTAAGAAGTTCTGCTAAATTACATTAATGTAATGTAATGTAAATATTACTTAGACCATTGTGTCTTGGCAGGCAGCTCCAGCTTGTTCGGTGTGAGAATTTTCAGGCTTTGTGTTTGTGCTCACTTTGGAGATCTGACAGTGGCTGTCTTATTATTTTTATTCCTTCAGTTTGTTCACTGTCGAGGAGATTGAAACCATTCGCAACACTACCTTCCATGATGTAATAATAGCTGTCACAAGTGCAGAACCCGGGGACATCCAGAAGAATGTGTTTTTCTGGAAAGATGGTGAAGACCTATTGACCTACATGTTGCTTGTTGCATACAGGAATTCAATTAATACGTACAGGAGGCCGACAAAATAATTGAAACACCAAACAAGATATGAATATGTATTTCTGTGTCAGCATTTGTTTCACCTGGGAGATGACACATAAATAAATAAATAAATAAAATAAATAAATAAATAAAATAAATAAAGTGAGCCAATTAGTCAACTCTCCTAATTTTACCCGCAGTATATCATGTACAGAATACTGTTTGTACTGCCATACTTGTGTGAACGTGTGGTGGAACCTCCATCTAAAAGAGTTTTCCATGTCATTATTTTACCCTCTTTGTAGTAATAAACAAGGCGGCACACATAGTCATACAGGAATCACTACCCACCTAGGACTTACCTACTTGCCTACCACATTTTAAAATTCTTCATATGGTGTGTCTGATGGAACTTCAATCCAAAACACTTCATTTTTTAATTTTTTTATTTAAAATTGTACTTGAGCCATAGCTTGCCCAGTACTTGGAACTCTTTACTGTTGGCACTCCTTGGTGGCCCATCTTTCAGTGACGTGTCTTCCTGTCACACAGGTGACCCCTGTCCCCAGCCACAGCAGATAGATGCTGGGGCACTCTGTTCCTGCACCAACGCCACCACCCTCAACTACTTTGATGGCAGCCAAGCTGGATTTGGTATCACTGTAGTCGCCTTGTTCATGCTCCCTCCAGGTCTGTCTTCGCACCGTTCATACACATAAAAACCTTTGTGTATTAAGTGTGTTTGTACAGTGTTTAATCAGACATGGGTTTACATACATTGATAGCCATAAATGTTTGTTTTAATGATTTGAAGAACTGTGTGCTGAGGAGTTTCAGTTCCACTGGGGTAGTTTTGGCATTTATTTGTGGTTTATAACAGTATGACTGTTAAAAAGGACCCTGGCCTTGTTTGTGTTGTTTGGCGAGAAACATGAAAGTGAAAAAGAGAAAGTGATAAGGATTTGACTTAAAGAGAGGTTTCCACATCTGTGATGAGCAATAGACACTTATTTTCGGTTTCAAAGGGCTTTTCTCTTTTAGAGTTGCAGGGTGTAATTTCACCCCTTTCTCTTCCCTTAAAAGTGAGCTGTCTCCTGGCTTACCTGGTGGCCTATTTCCGCAAGTCCAAGTTTAAGAGGTTTCAGAAGAAGCGGCGTGCTGTGGACAGCACAGAGGAGCCGGCCGTGGGAATCACAGGTGGGGCCATTGACTGCAGAGAAAGGCACTGTACTGATGTCCCCTAAAAAAGGGTTCTCATTACCCAGGATGCCTGTCTGATCTAACACAGTGTCACTGAACAGGGGGCGCTATTCATGGCCATGCTTGCTCAGGTTGTGGCGGTTTTTCACCTTATTCTTACAGGCTGAAATTGTTCAGTGAAGCTCAAAATGTGTATGAAGTAGTGACAGGTCAATCACAATCACAATCACAAGTCTAACAGTGATTCACTGTCTGCAGATTTTGTCTCCATAGACTGTCACGGTGTTTGCCTAATGACCTTGCGTCGACTTGGCATTACCATGGGTGCAATTCCATTTACGAGATGCATGAAAAAGTATTTAAAATGATAACCTGGCTGATAACCTCATAGCATGTGTAACAGTGTCCAGGTGTATCTCTCTCCACTAATGTTCTTAACTCCCTGCCTCTCCCCTCCAAGCCGATGAGTGGCAGGGCCCTGACAAGACACTATGTCCAGTGAGGCTGGATCTGGACTCAGAGAAGAGGCTGGTGATACTGGACAGCAGTGGCACCAAGCTCCGATCCCTCAACCTGATCGGCCAGAGCCACCTGCACATCTTCGTGTCCAACAATAAACAAAGCCGTGTCCTGCTGCTCAAAGTCCCTAAAGAGTATGACCTGGTCAGTTCAGGGTGGGAAGTGGTCAGTTATCCTGCACGAGCCCTTAGTCTGTCACCCAGCCTAGAGACTGGAGACTACAGTACAGTGGGTGCCAACCACTGTTTTATACCAATGCAATCAGTCTAATGCAAACATTTTTCTAACCTTCCCTTGGCTGATGCTTCATTTGTAAAGTGATTGCACTAGCATCATCATGCAGTTTTACTTGTTGTTTCAATGTTTGACTTTCAGTGTTTATACCTGCTCTTGCGTTTCTTTGTTAGGGATCATTGGGGCCACATGTTGTTTTTGCTTCTTTTTGTTCTGGCTCTTTTTACTTCGTTTTGTTTCTGCCTCAGCTTGTCTTTGTCTGATTTCAGGTGCTGTTTTTTGAGGATGAGAGCAAGCGCTCCGAATTTTTGGGTCACCTGCACTCTGAGGTGACCTGCAAGGTCCCGGACGTGATCATGAGGGAGCTGAGGGAGCAGGAGCTGCTGAAGGAGGCCGTGACCAAAGAGCAGAGGGGACAGATTGTAGAGACCTTCTTCAGACTTGCCTTTGCTCGGGTCAGTACCCTCTGAGGGCGAACCTGTTCAAACGGAGCCTCAACAGACGCTAATGTTTGTGATGTGGTGCTGCTTGCTCCCTGGCCTGTTCAGCGGCGGGTCTGTACAACACACCACCATGTCTCTATTGGTTCTTAGATCCTGGAGATTGAGAGGTGTGATGCGGGAGACTTGAGCGGCGTGTCCTCCAGGAAGACCAGGGAGACGCTGCAGTGCGAGCTCAGCAGAGCGGAGCTGGCTGAGGCCCTGGGACTCAAACCTGACTCACTTTTTGTGGACTCCATGTTCACTCTGGCTGACAAAGACGGCAATGGCTACCTCTCCTTCCAGGAGTTCCTGGATGTTATTGTAATCTTCATGAAAGGTGAGGCCAGGTTCTTCATGGGAGCTGCCTTAGACAATTAGTCACATAGTAACTGCTCTACAAGTTTAAAGTATTGTGTGTGTGTTTGTATTTTTGAGACCTCCTTTTTCCTAAGGTTTATTTGTGCTTTTTGGGGGGATTGGAACAGGTTCTCCAGAGGAGAAGTCAAAACTTCTGTTTTCCATGCATGATATAAGTGGTGATGGGTTCCTGTCAAAAGAGGAGTTTTCAAGGTTACTGAGGTGAGTCTGTCTTTTTTGTTGCATTTCAGCATGCTTTGTGAATTGCACTGACTGCCTGAAAGTTCAGATCAGACATCATGAGTCCTGCTCTCTGCACAGCTTGGATGAAACTGACAAAATAATCTGAATTTTTCACAAATATGATCCATGCTTTAACTGTCCCCTCCCCCCCTGCCCAATTGCTGTAGGTCCTTCATCGAAATCTCCAGCAGCTGCCTCTCAAAGAGCCAGGCTGAGAAGGCCATCGAGGCCATGCTAGAAGCAGCAGGGTTCAATGACAAGGAGCACATCACCTGGGAGGACTTCCACCTCCTCCTGCGTGACCATGAGAATGAGCTGCAGTTCGCACAGCTCAACGTTAAAGGTTAGGGGTTTGAGCTTTCGCACTCTGTCTCTGTCCTACCCTGTCATGTATCGGCTAACTAATGTGTTCACACTTCGTGTTAATAAGAGGGCGTGTGTCTGTTTTAGGTAAGTTAGCTTTTGCTCCTTGCTCAGCTGACTGAAATGGTTGTTGTTCTCTCATAGTGTTATGTAAATTCTAGTCAAAGTCTAGCATTATGTTACATAGGCCACTCACTTCTCTGGCATGGCTACAGCTGACCCCTTCCTCTCTGTACAGGCATGGAGATGCAGGGTAGGCGCAGACTGGACCGGAGCCAGCGCGTGTCCTTCATCACTATAGAAAAGTGAGTCCTACCAAAGATACCAAATAGCAGGGTCGTGAAAGGACAGGAGATGGACTTAGGGCATTACCACTTATTTTATCAGGCAGTGGCATAGAGAACTGGGTGCCAGGGATGGAGCTGTTTCACGATCTGTTCTTTTGCGCTTGTCTCTCTCAGTTTGCGGCCCGAAGGAGAGAATGATTTGAACGACAGTGGACAGGATCTGCGCAGAAGACTGGGAAAAAAGTGAGACTGTGTTTCTTCTTCCACCTTAATACCTTAATGATAAAGAGGGTGGTATTCACATTTGAAGTGCTGGCTGGGCTGCAGACTTGGATTCCTGGTCTCATGTTTGGTATGGATGAACATGTTACATTTGTAGAAGCTATTTTTCCTCAAATCTCAAATCATGATCACTTTAATGCTTTGGGCCACCTGTGATAGAATGGAATCATACCAAGAAACAGGATCACATTTTAGGCAGAGCACCATGCTACATGTATATCTCTACGGTCATGCAGGCTTCAGTGTTTGCATGATCATAAACCAGTAAATTAACATCCGACATGGAGCTTTGACTCTATATGTCGTGCAGCCTCTTTCTAATTGCGTGCAATGTGGTCTAAGTTGGTAAGCCTTGGTATGCTTTGTGGTCAGCAAGATGAAGTCACCCATTGCCGTTACACAGTTTGGAATCAGTGACTTCATGGTCTTTGGGTGCTGACGTCTTGTGTTTTTCTAATCACTTTTTTACTTATTCTCACATGTTGAACGTGAGTGTTTAAGGAGCAATATACATAGACAAAAGGGCAAAAAAATCTGTGGGTCTAAATCTAAGATTTAAAAAATAGCAATTGTCTGTAAAACTATTTGTTGTGCAGAATATGGCAGGGAAATTCTCTGTAGCAGTCTGTGCTCTTTTAGACTCAGTTCACTGCATGTCGATTTGTAGTTTTGCTTCTGATGTAAATTGCCCTGTGAGGAAACGCGGAGCCGGTTATTGGGGCAAAATGTCTCCATGTCTGTGGCCATACTGTTATTCCATGCCGGCAGGAAGACAGTTCTCGCAGCCGGGTCAGGTAGTGATTATGACCATTCATGAGTGAGAATGAGATTAAACATGGCTTTCCCTTTGGTGACATGAGAACATGCACGTCCACCTGTGGGTAGAACTGCAGATAATAACAGGGAGTGAGGTTTTCACTGCAGCTGTTGCGTTTATGTAGAAAGCTTAACTCGCAGTTAACCCCTAATTGTGTGCAGAGGCACCTGTGCTAGTGTGAGTGACGTCGTGGTCTCTGTGAGTGACATCATGTCTGGTAATTCGCACTTCGTCCAATGATATCATCTTGCTTGGTCCCTGCACAGGATGGGATTGACATCTTGTTCCGCATAGTTTCATTCACAGTCTTTCCTTGCAACAAAAAAAAACTAAATACATTGGAGTAATTCCTCCTACTGCTGCAGTTTTGCAAGTTACTGATCTATGTTCGAGTTAATTTAAGATCACCGCAACTTTATCTGACATGTCAAATGTGTCTCACACAATAACCAAATGGCTTGCCTCCGTTTGCCCAACAACCTCATAAACCTTATAGCATTGTTACCTGTACATGTAAAAACAAGGTCTCCCAAATGGTTCTTTTAGGCCAGGGCTCTGCAATTCTCGCGTTTACGTCAAGGCGAGGAGGGAGAGATACGACAGGAATCCAATCCAGCAGAGGATCCAGCAGTTCAAGCGCTTTGTGGAGAACTATCGCCGCCACATCGTGTGTGCCGCCATCATCTGCGGCATTTCTGCAGGAGTGGCTTTGGAGAGATGCTATTGTAAGTTCCCCTCTTAGAGTCTTCTCAAGTCACTCAGTTGATTTTTCTGAATTGCACTTAATTATTGCTCAACTATCCTCTGCCGACAGTGCTGTTTAGTCACAGATTTTGTTCCATTGTTGTTATTATGCTTTATTATTTTTACTGTTCAAATGTACATTTTTATCATAATTTTAATTTATTTTGATTTCATTTTAATTATAAATCTGTCTCAAATTTGCATACAGCTTTTATGGAAGCTTCTTTTCTCAAATTTTGCTGCAACAATCGATTGACAGAAACTCGCTTGACTTGAATGAATGAAGTTGATTTCATGCTTTCACCAATCACATTCCCTGCACTAACAGACACAAACCACCAGCCCATTTTTTAGACTACGGTTTGCAGGCGGAGTCCAGCGGCATCCCTGAAACCACGTCGGTGGGCATCATGGTGTCGCGGGGCTCAGCTGCCGCCATCTCCTTCCTGTTCCCCTACATGCTGCTCACCGTCTGCCGCAACCTCATCACCCTGGGTCGAGAGACCTTCCTCAACCGCTACATCCCCTTTGATGCCGCCATCGACTTCCACCGATGGATGGCCATGGCCGCCATCATCCTCACAGGTCTTACCACTCGTTGTAGTATCACATGAGTAGTGAGTGGTTACCTGATTGGATTGACACTGACATGACTGAAACTGTTGCTCATTCAACTTGAATGGATACACTCATGTTCTATTGTGCTGGACGTTGCTCTGGATAAGAGCTTCTGCTAAATGAATAGTAATGTAATGTAATGGATGAACTGCTTTTTATGGTTAGACATAAGCCAGTTGCAGTGCTCAGGTTTTGGCATGTTACGGTCTGTATGTCTGAAATGTCAGTATAGTGTTTAAACTGATTACTTTCCTGAAAGTTTGGTAGCAATTTCACCCCCTTGTCTTACAGTCATCCACTGTTTGGGTCATGCGGTCAATGTCTACATCTTCTCTGTCAGCGACCTCAGCATCCTTGCCTGTTTGTTCCCCAAAGTCTTTTTCAATGATGGGTAAGTCTTTCTATTCTATTTCAAGAACTGTTTTTCAAGATGAGAGAAGTTGTGGAATTGATCTACTTCTTCAAGTAACCTGATAAGTTTATTATTTTCAGCACTGAACAACCAATTTTCAACTGTCATCAGTACCTGCGTAGAATGTGTAGCTTGAAATGTGTCACGTTTGTCTTTAAATTTGATTTTTAGGTATGAACTTCCCCAGAAGTGGTCCTGGTGGTTTTTTGAGACAGTTCCAGGTAGAAAAGCATCGGAACCTGCTGAATTTTCTGTAATAGACCAAAGAATGCTGACCCATTTTGAGCCATTTCCTGGGTTACTGGAAATACTTTAAAGTTCACCCTAAAATGGGGGTCTAATTGCTCTGGCTAAGGGTTAACCATTGCGGTTGCATGTGTGGGTGTACATATATGTTTATACATGTGGTTGTGTCCACATGGATATATGTGCATGTTTGTGTGTATGTGTGTGTGTGTGTATGTGTTTGTCTCTGGGTGTGTGCATGTGCATGTGTGTGCATATATACACACATTTTTATATATGTATATATATGTATGTATACATGTATGTATACATGTATGTGCACATGTGTGCGTGTGTGTACATGCCTGTGTGTGCTTGCATGTGTGTTGGTGTGCGTTTTATTTCACCCACAGGCATGACCGGGGTTCTCCTGCTCCTCGTCCTGGCCACCATGTATGTCTTTGCCTCGCATTACTTCCGCCGCATCAGTTTCCGTGGTTTCTGGGTCACACATTACCTCTACGTCCTGGTCTACACTCTGGTGAGTCTTTACCTGTTCACTATGAACATTAATAATATGAATATGGTATGACTGCCGTTAAAGGTACATTCTGATGTTATCCCCTGCTCTTTGGCAGACTGTGATCCACGGCAGCTTCGCACTGCTCCAGGAGCCCCGATTCTACATATACCTGATTCCCCCTGCCATTCTCTTCCTGTTCGACAAGCTTATTAGCCTCAGCAGGAAGAAGGTGGAGATCCCAGTGGTGAAAGCTGAACTTCTGCCCTCAGGTACCCACTAACTACATTATGTTACGTTGCCATTTAGCAGTTGCTCTTGTCCAAAAGTTTTTACTTGTTATCCATGTATACAGCTGGATATTTACTGATGCAATTGTAAGTACTTTGCCCAATGGCACAGCAGCAGTGCCCCAGCAGGGAATTGAACCAGCAACCAGTCACAAGGCCTGCTCCTTACCACTATGCTATACTGCTAACTAAAAACCACAACCACACCTGCAGGAAATCACCATGAGCTGAACCTGAGTTTAAGGCCATCTCCATATCCATCTCCAGAATAGACCCTTTTAAAAGCTTGCTTATATTGCAGTAGTACATCCACAGTGCTTGGATTAGGTCCGCTTGGAGATGACTTAAGAACTCTATGACAGACCTATGCATGCCTAGCTGCTAGAATTTTTTTTGATTTATTGATAGAGCATTTTTCTTTACTTGCCTCCATATACAGAATGGATTTTTTTAAGACTGTGCAGTTTTACGAGTTGTATTTAGCACCATGGCTGTTCCCCTTGCAGGTGTGACCTACCTGCAGTTTAAGCGTCCTCAGGGCTTTGTGTACCGGTCGGGGCAGTGGGTGCGCGTGGCATGCCTGGCTCTCGGCACTGATGAGTACCACTCCTTCACGCTGACCTCCGCTCCCCACGAGAAGACGCTAAGCCTGCACATTCGGGCGGTGGGGCCCTGGACCAGCCAGCTGCGGGAGTGCTATAAGCCTGAGGCCTTGAGAGAGCAGGGGGCATACCCAAAGGCAAGAAAATGCTAGTGCAAAGGAAAGATGCACTAAGGGAGTGCTCTCAAAAAACAACCCATTTCTGTAGACCTAGGTTCAAACTCACTGCAGTGGTTCAAAATACATGTTTTTCTGCCACTCTTGTGTCACTCAGTAGTGCAGTATGACCCTGCACAGGACATTGAGTTGAACAATTATGGACATATTTCCCCTTAAGTACAGTACATTTTTATTGCATTGTTGATAACAGAGCTCCTTCTTTGGAGAGGTCAATATAGCATTTCTGTTGCATGACTGTGCAAGGTGGCCAAGGCAACCATGAGTTCTGCTTAGGAGCCAAAAGTATGACCAGAATTCCAAAATGCAACTCTGCTTCCGTCACACTCATATTGCAGAAAACACAACTCAATGGTAGAGCAGTAGTATTTTGAGATTTTGGTGGCTATGTGAGCTTTGAGGTCTAACCCATCTCTCTCTTGATTTTGGTCTCTTATCTCGTTTCTCCTCTGTGATTGTCCGGTTCTACAGCTGTATCTGGACGGGCCTTTTGGGGAGGGGCACCAGGAGTGGAAGAACTTTGAAGTGTCTGTTCTGGTGGGTGGTGGGATAGGGGTCACTCCGTTTGCCTCCATCCTGAAGGACCTGGTGTTCAAGTCCTCAGTCAACTTCAGGATTCAGTGCAAGAAAGTGAGTGAAGTGAAAGAAATGTCCCGGGGGTCTTGGTTCTGCTGTTTTGTTGTTGGTAAGTAATGGATGAGAAAGCATCTCAATACAAGCTCTGTTTGTGTGTGTGTGTGTGTGTGTGTGTGTGTGTGTGTGTGTGTGTGTGTGTGTGTATGTGTGTGTGTGTGTGTGTGTGTGCGTGCGTGTGTGTGCGTGTGCTCGTGTTCCTTAAGGTGTACTTCATCTGGGTGACTCGGACACAGAAGCAGTTTGAGTGGGTTTCTGACATCATCAGGGAAGTGGAAGAGATGGACGCCCAGGAGCTGGTCTCTGTCCACATCTACATCACTCAGCTGGCTGAAAAGTTTGACCTGCGGACCACAATGCTGGTAAGGGAGTCTCTTAAATCTAACAAATATGCCGACATCATAAATAAAAGCCGGAACGATAATGATGGTGACGGTGAGGGTGATTGAAACCATGGTTGGTGATGCTGAGGATGAGGACAGGTGATGATGATGATGGTGAGGATGATGGCAATGATGATGCTGGTCATGGTGCAGATGAAAAGACCCTTCTTCCTCCTGCAGTATGTGTGTGAGCGGCACTTTCAGAAGGTGTGGAACCGGAGCCTGTTCACCGGCCTGCGCTCCATCACCCACTTTGGCCGCCCCCCTTTTCCATCCTTCCTCAACTCCCTGCAGGGTGTACACCCTGAGGTGAGACCAAGTCTATGCAGCTCTTTGTTTTTCGTTTAATGTTGTTCCTCTCTGTTAAAGTGCAGTGCCTGACTTTATACAGATGTAAACACATGTTCAGCTCCATGTAATCATTGGGTTCTCCATAATCCATCAGAAACATGTCCTCTTCTTCTCCCCTCCAAGGTGAGCAAAATTGGGGTGTTCAGCTGCGGTCCCCCTGGCCTTACCAAAAATGTGGAGAAAGCCTGTCAGCAGATGAATAGGTGTGACCAGACCCGTTTCATCCACCACTATGAGAATTTCTAATCCACGAGTGTTTTTGCTGGACATGGAAAGTATGAAGGACCCTACTCCAATGAGGAAAGCTGATGCTAAATATCACATTAAAATGTGAAGCTGTGCTTTAATCTCATAGGCTGTTTCAAAATGCGAAAGTATGGTCCGCACAAAATAATTGTAATGCATTCTGAAATTCACTGTTTGCAATTGATGATTTTCTGTAGTTAACCCCTGGAGATGTCAGCAATGTAGTAAAGGTAAATATGTGATAAGTAATATTGTATTTTTTATGCTCTGCTTATACGGATTGCACAGTATCTGTAGAAAAGCAATAATCTACCTATTAATAACATCTATTTCAAATCTTGGATGCATTGGTGGTTTACAATAATTGTTTAATACCAATATCTGTGACATCGTTAATCAATGTAGTTGCAATTTAAACAGTCTTGTTTGCACTATGTTTGACTATTAATAGAATGCACTGTGTTCAAGCCTCTTCTAAACACGGCACAGTAATTGTTATGGTATGATTGTGAAAAATAAAATAAAATATTATTGCAAATCTCCCTTGTCTTCGTTCTTTGTTAAAGGGGCATTACTTTCACTTTCCCAAAGACAGATACACAGTTGTTACTGCTGTGTGGTATGTGTGTGGAGACAATTGCAGATTATTAGAAATACATTTTAAAGTCCTGGCGAAAAGAATGCTTCTCTTTATGTAATTAAAACAGCCCTGTGTAAATCCTGTATATTCATTTGATGTGAATTATAAATCCCTTTAATTATAAAAATATTTCACATGACACTTTGTCATCAAGTGTATCAATGACTACAACACTTTTTATACTCTCACACACAAATCTGACAAATCATTTATATATATTAATTTATATTAATTTTCCATGATTTCATATGTATTCTATATTCAGATCAGCAAAATATCAACAGAAATGGTTGGAACTAATACAAATAAATATGTTCAAAACAATCTATTTGGAATTTAAAAAAAAGTGAATTTATGTTAACTTATGTTGCCTGTTCGATAAAAGGCAGATAGTCTTGATAACTATGCTGTTGACATTCTGCAACTCTGAGTATATGTCCTATAGGCTGTTGTTAGTTACTGTAACTACTGTAACTGATTTGCTTGCACCACCAATATCCATGAAGATTACCCTAGTTCATTAGCGCTACCTAACAGCATCTGCCAAATGAATAAATGTAAATTCAAATGTAGGATTTGGGTCCCAGGGGTATTTTGCCCCATTTTTGCTACTTTTACTTGTGTGCCTGTACAACCCTATCTGTCCAACTCATACACTAATATTGCATATCATTGTTTTCAGGAGACCCAGGGCTACACAATGAGCCCTCTTGTTCAACTCTAAGAAAGACTACCAGCCTAGGACAAGGCCTCAAACAGTAAAAAATTAGTCACGCCGATTGAAAAAAGAGGACATTATCTGGAATAAAAAGTTACTGAGTCATGGATCTTTGAAAAAAACTTCATAAATTCAAAGTTCAATATCTCTTGAATGTTTATGCAAAGTCGTAAATCTCACTTACCACTGCAGTACACTGCTGGATTATACATATTGTATGCCAGATGCATTTGGTGATTTTTTTTTTTTGGGGGGGGGGGGGGGGGGGGCGCAACACTAAGCGCATTTACTCAGGATTGGTTGGGACTAGCGAGGAACCACAGATATCGTAGATCCAATCTTCAATCAAGCAGACAGCTATCCCTGCAACAGACAAGGTCATGGTAATACATCCTTAATTACTTTTCCACTGAATTCCATGTTGCTTCTGTTAAAATAGAACCATTCTAGAACACCACTGTAGAATCATGTTCAGACTCTTTATTAAGCTCTTTATAAGGGACAGAGGAAGCTCTCCGCTTGGCTGGACAGATTTTGTTGGTACTTTCTTTGTAAATACCAGGTAAATAGTGCACTTTAAAATGAAGGTCTACCGCTTTTATATAATTCTATGAAAGACTGTTCACAATCTGAAGGAATAATTTACGCCACATTAAGGAGAAAGCATATTTACTGGCTTCTCTTTCAAGAAGTTAAAAAAAAATCAAAATTTTATAGTCCACTCTTAACTGTGCCTTTGAAAGATCTTTGATTCTTCTGATAGCCTGGTTGGACAGAAGAGACAGGGTCATTAAGATAAAAATGATGCCAAAATGTTGTTCACATGGTTGTGCCATAGTGGAAGATGACTCATATAATACCAGTTTATCTTTTGTTCCTGATCAGCTATTTCAGTAATGCAACTACTTAACGATAGTTAAATAGTTCCAAAGAACATTAAACACAGAACACTGGGTGTTCCGCAAGAGATAACAACAAACCAGATTATGCGTCCCATTCTATAGAAAACCCAAACAAAGCTGTGCTAATCTCACAAATGTAACTCTGTACATAATAAGATAATTCAGCAGCTGGATCTGCATGCAATAAACCTTGTCACTGTGGTTAAGAGCACACAGAACTCCACCAAGTTACACACATCTGACTGCAGCAATCGGCCAATTACTGGTACACCACAAGCCGTCTGGAAGTACGCTGCAATGTTTGCTGACTTTAGTGCCAATTAAATCACAGGCTAATTCCTTCCCTATACTAACTTTAAATGTGGAAAAAGTCACAGAGAGAAAGTCAAGTCCTCCTTAAGATCAATTTTACATCAAATCAAGAGATCCATCCTGGCTGTGATTTACATGGGCCAAGGTCTTTTGATTGTTGCTTTGAGGTTGGTGCGAATACTAAAACATAATACTTTGTTGAGTATCACAAAAGCCTTTGCTAAGACATTACACCAACATCACAAAACTGATAGAACTGGATCATTTTCAGGAAGCTTTTTTTTTTTTTAAACCCTGCACACTGCACATCACGTTGTCGACCCACAAAAAATGTATGTCATTTTTTTCAATAGTTTCTATTAAATTATGTATTGAGATTACTTCAGAACCTTTCAGAGCTCATTATATAAAGGACCTAAACAATTAGCTCCAGTAGTCAATATAGGATGTTGTTATATACAGTATGTGCTTTCTAATTATCAAGACTAATACCTTACAAAAATGTTTCAAAATGTTTCCCCTCTACATAAATTAATCAATATCTGATATTGCAAGGATATTCAGCTCTTGAGATGTCATGAAATGTACCTATCTGTGTGACTAAAAGCATACGTAACTCCACAAAGTTTCAGATAGCTAAGGCAATCTGCTCATTATTTGATGTACCACACCAGCTGATTGTATGATGAAGGTATGGACTTCTTCTTTGGCACTTGGACTGGCAAGTGGAGCAAAGGCTACTTCTTTTTTAGCACGCAATGCAATTGTTCTAATGCCTCTTTAAAGGATTTTTTTTTCTTTGTCAATACTGTCAGAAGAGTTGATAAATTATACAATGTCCTGGCTTTGGTTTGTCTGTTGAGCACTTATCATTATGATGCAACACTATTGCAACACATGTAAAGATTCCAAAGACTCTAGCTTTCAAAAGAATGACTCAAAATCTCTGTCCACTTCAGGAACAAGTTTAATTACTAGATAATCAGTAGCCACATAACAGAGAGAAAATCATCCAATGATTATTTCTGTGAGGATCAGTTTTAAAGTACATTTGATATTTTAGATATAGGTTGCCGCGGGCATTTGAAAAGTTTCAAACCTCCTTTAAGTGGCTTGTGAAATATAAGCATTTTCTTTACGCAGGCTGTACTATAATATTACAAAAAACTAACAAAATAACATATAAACACAGGTCAAAATGCAGATAAATTAGCAGGAGTTTAAATATCCAGGTTTAGACCACTAGACTCTGTAGTGCTTCCCAGTCCTTGTCCTGGGAGTCGTGCATGTATGCTGGTTTTCATTCTAAGTGAACTCTCAATTTATTAGGTTTGATTAAGATGTTAAATGAGTACTGATTACTGATTGACATCATTTAAATATCTGCTGTCAGCTGTCTGTAATAAATATGGTTTGTTGGAAATATGTTGGTTGTAACAGTAAAATCTGTGAGACTGTAGCGAAGGGCAAGAGCAGTCAGCCAGCCTGGCTCTTTGGTGTCATGGTCAAAGCTGCAGTTTGGTACCCCGTAGACCCGGATTTGCAGCTGGGTGGGGTTACTACTCTCACCCTTCGCTACAGAGACACTTCAGCAAATTATTTCTGCTTGAGTCCCTTAAGCAAATTAGTAGTACAAACATGGATTCACCTTACTTTATTAAGAGTAATCAGCTTTTCAGTGAGGTTACACCTATTGGGGCAGCTGTACAAAATCTGCTCACGGGCCGGATATGTTAAAAAAAAAGGAGTAGCCCTGTTTTCACATCAGTACAAACACATCTGCAAAAACATAATTTGCTCACAAATAATTTATATAAGACTAACCATAGGGATATCAATAAACATATATTTTTTTATCTCAATAAAGGGCAGTGTTCGGCTAACAGCTCCATCAAACCTAATTAAGTGAGAGTTCAGATGGAATGAAAACCACTACACACAGGTAAGCCCCAGGAGCAAGATTGGGACATACTGTGCTAGGACTACTGAATGGCATATGGCATATGTTGTCAAGAACGGACAAATCCTCCTGATGTTGTGGAGAAAGAATTGACAGCCCCGTGATGTGCAGGAATGTACTCCTGTCAGGTTTTCAGGTGGAAGGACCCAGTCGCAGACCGTGATGACAAACTAGGCGTTTATTGAAGGATATCCAAAATCGTAGTACAGAACAGTCCGAGTCAAAGCCAGAGAATCCATGAGCAGAAAATCCAAAACACTAGGCAAGGGACAAAATCCCACGAGACAGGCAGAGAGTCAAAAAAAAAAAACAGAGCAAGCAAGCAACAAACAGGCGGGAACGAAACAGACTGAAACACTGTGACGAACTGGCAAAGAAACAGAGCAGATAGAGGGGTATAAATACACAGACTGATGATGAGACAACAGGAACCAGGTGTGCAGGATGGGCTTCAGGTGGTGGGTGTGGCAGCAGGGCAGATAGGTGGGACAGGAAACAAAAGCACATGCACGCAAGAAAAACAAATGACACACCCACACTTACAGACTGGAAGACAAAAATGACACAAGCAGGACATCACGTGGAAGGACTGACAACTCCTTGAAGTCTAGTTTGTTGTCAAGGATGACACCCAAGCTCTTTGCTGATCGAGAGGATGGCATTGTGGTGCCATCAACGGTGATGGAGAGGTCTTGCAGGGGGGAAGGATTGGCTGGGATGAAGAGCAATTCTATTTTCTTGAGGTTCAGCTTCAGATGGTGGGATGTCATCCATTTGTAGATGTCAGCCAGGCATGTAGAAATCCTTTTGTTGACCTGGGGGGTAGAGGGAGGAAAAGAGAAAAAGGGTTGGATGTCATCAGCATAACAGTGATAGGAGAAACCATGTGATTTGATAACTGAGCCAAGTGAATGAGCTGGCTCAGCCAATGTAAATTCATAAAGTAGGGGTCCCAGTACTGAACCCTGTGGGACTCCTATAGTGAGAGGGGTGGGTGCAGAGGTGGACGGTCTGGTGACGGTCGTGATGGCCTGGAGACAGTAGGGCAGAGTGAATCTAAAGATTATGAGAGACGTGCTAAAGACTGATGTAGCAGCCTCAGCAGGCAAAATGGAGAAGGAGGCAAGGGGAGGGAGGGTAGAGAGAACAGTGGAGGTGAATGCAGAGTGGAAGGGAGTGTGGAAGTTTCTCCTGAAAGTGGAGGTGGGGGGTCCATAGGGGGTTGAGGGTGGACGGGTGAGTGAGGGAGAATGATACAAAATAGTGGTCCGATACGTGGAGGGGAGTCACCGTGAGGGGGGTTGTGGCACAGCTTCTGGTGAATGCAAGGTCTAGCTGGTTGCCAGCCTTGTGGGTCGCAGGTGATGGCGAGAGGTTGAGGGCAGAGGACTGGAGGAGGGAGGTAACGCTGGCCATCGGGGAGATCTCAGATTGAATGTTGAAGTCTCCCAGTAGAGTGAGCGGGGTGTTATCAGGGAGGGAGCTCAGAATAGTGTCGAGCTCGTTAATGAAGAGGGTGAGGGGACCTGGAGGATGGTAAAGAACAACAATGGTGAGTTTTAGAGGATGAGATACAGATATGGCATGGAATTCAAATGAGTTAATGGAGAAAGTATGGAGGAGCAGGGGGGATTATCTCCAGGATGGAGAGATAAGCAGGCCTGTGCCCCCTCCTCTGTCTGAGGCCCATGGAGTATGAGAGAAAGAGTATGAGGAGGACAGGGCAGCAGGGTGGCGGTGTTGTCTGGGAAAATCCAGGTCTCAGTGAAGGCCAGGAACTGAAGTGACATGGTCTCAGCGTAAGCCGTAATGAATTCTGCCTTTTGAACCGATGACTGGCAATTCCATAGCCCACCCACCACAGAGAGCACCTCGGAGGAGGACAGAGGAGGATAGACAAGGTAAGCCAGGTTGCGTTTACGGGAGTTGTATCTCCTGGAACGAGAGAGAGAGTGGACAGGGATAGGAAAACGGCACATGGTGTAATGAGTAAAGGGTCTGGTGATAAGAGAGTGAGCAGATGAGTCAGGAAAATGCTGATAGAGGTGCTGTGTGGAATGGCAAGGAGGCTGCCATATTGGCAGCCTCTGGGTTGAACTAAATACTTGTGATGCTAATTAGTTTGATCCAATAAAGCACAAACAGCTGGTTAAAGCTGAGCACAGGTGATACTAATTGAAAATTATAAAATTATAATAATAAAAATAATATAGTGCCTCTTGGTTTAAATCTGAGGGTTAAATACCTGCTACAGTCATTGCAATAAGCCCAGAGATGCTATTTACAAACTCGTTACAAACTAACATTCCATATACCATAAACATGATAAATTGAAATGAATACGCTTATGATAGATCAGGGGCTGAGCTTGTCCATGTGAGATTTACAGTGGGGACACTGAAAGAATTGAGTCTGCCAGGTTTTTACTACTTGTAGACCAGGATGGCCACCAGCTCATCAGGGTTCCAGCCTCATATAAAAGTCTTTTGGTTTGGTTTGGTTTGGTTGCAGTCACACAGATCTCTGTCTGAACAGTTATATTCACAGCAGTGCACAGAGTAATGAGGAAACTATCCACCATGGCTACACCAGCCATTAGGGGGAGGGCCAACTCCTGGATCCTCACCTACCACTTGACCAACAGATCTTGGTGAAGAAGCACCCCCCCCATACAAAAAAAATTACCACTCAAAATTCTACCTCTAAGTGTTTCCGTCAGAACAGCGGTGAGTCTTCACGGAAGGAAATGTCGATGACCACACATATCTTGTACACCGCTTTTGACAGATAATTTCTGGCCAGCCTGATTTCAGCATTGGCTAACCCTTAATATCAGCTCTACCTCCACAATGATGAAAAAACTAGTCTGCAGCTGTCATCCGTGCAGCTGTGGAAGGAGGAAATGTTTTTCTCATGGGCTGTCCAAGAAGGAAACAAGAAGTGCCATGTTCCAGTCACCATTTCTGGCTGAATAGCAAGGAGCAGAGAAAGCAATTAATTATTTACATATTAGGCAATGAAACTTTTGTGGCCTTTTTTAAGGAAGTAAAGTAATCGGTGAATTACTGCAGAAATGCATCAAAGTGACGGTTTTATTTTTACATGAAAAAAAGTCTTGTTTTGAAAATTGGTATGGGTTAATTTAAGGCAGGTCTTTAGAATCATAGGGATACTTGAGCTTTGTGTTTTTGTTAGTATAATAATGTGGTTTCATCTTATTTTGCATGACAGTGCCACGAATAGAGCATTGGCTTCAGAAAAGGTTAATCACTGTCAGTAAATCTAAGGTGTAACTTCATCGAAAAGACACGATAGCTTTATCTACACACACAAATCTTTGCTGACCTGACAGTGATTAATCTTTTCTGAAGCATTAAAATGTTATTCCGGCGGCTCTATAGCCTATGGGACACCGTTGCGCTCCTGTCAGACACACACCCATTCTTTCTCGCATTGTAATGATGGAGAACTTTAATCCCTATGAGTAGGCAGTCATTCAGTGTGGCCCAGGCCACATTTGTGCACACACTGCTAAAAGAATGTGGCCATATGCGGGCCAGACCACCTCCGAACATGGTCTGAGTGATCGGATCTCAATGCATCCTCAATACGTCTTGGGTGAGTTCACACCTGTACTTTGAGCTGACCACTTGTGATCGGATCACCCAAATACACATATTAATGCCAGGTGTGAACAGGGCCAAAGACAATTGACCATGCAAGTAAACAAAAGCTGCTGATTACACAGCAAACACCTGGCTGTTGGATAAAAATGGCCACACACTGTCTTTTTAATCAGGCAAATTTTATATGGTCCTATGCACCAGGCATTCAAGAAAGCAAAAGGGCAATAAATTTAATGCAGGAATCTATTTTAAAATACATTCATGAGATCATAGAAATATCTATCAGATAAATGGTCATATTCAAGTTGAATTTCAACAGAAAATGGGAGCCATTAGACTGCTTCTGTGTATTTGATTTCTGATGGGCTCAATACATTGACTGTGCAGATAATATTGTACTGTACTCAGCTAAAGTGGCATTTGCTGGATTGCAGCTGTAGAAAATCAGATGCAGTGGAATAGTGAATAGGGAATAGTGAATAGGTGGATGTCTCACATATGTATGGGAATAGTAAACTGTATTCTGTAATTTTTTCTTCCTGCTGTCTCTTCTCAGTCATCCACATCCTCCCCAGTCTTCCTCAATCTCTGACCACAACAGTTACTCCTGGTTCCTCGTTTAACTTATTAATAACCCCTCATCTTTGAATAGTCCTATTACACTAACTGTGTACCTTCAGCTGCCTCCCTCTCCTGATACATGACTGCTTTTCTTCCTCTCTTCCCACTCTGACCCCAACAGCCTGCTTCAACAGCCCTGACCTTTTTTAAAGAGTCCTTTCCCTGTGGCAAAGGAGAGAGTAAACTCTTTTCCTAAGGATTTAAGTAAGAAAGGATCTTTTTTACTTTTTAATACATTAATAGCTTAGTTACATTTTAAATCATCTGCTTTAACAGTTATTTTTATATATGTTAATCTTTATAAGTTAATCATTATATGTACTGCTAATTTTGTTGCACCACCTTGATTTCATCTGTGACTTGCTTTGTGAAGTGCTTTATGATGATCTGGATGAATCATGCTATATGAACACAACATTATGATTTATATAATGACAAATATGTAGATATGCTTAGATATGTGTGACAGAGAAAATAAAATGAAAAAATAAATAAGAAATAAAAATAAATTAAAACATGTTAAAAATCCATCTAGTGCATATACTATACTGTATGTATACAGCTAATTTGGAAACTTGCAGTGAATAGACGGCATGACTATCTGTGTGATCTGTGAAGGTGACTAAATCAGTTGATACTGTTCCTTGAACATATCTGTGGGCATGGGGTCAGTAAAAGGGAATGTTGTGGTTGTTGTGCTCAATTTGTGTGTCACATTAGACTCTCCTGAGATCTGCGACCAATGAAGAGGTAACTATTGTCATAAGATCATTGGTTGTCCAATGTGTAACTACATCATCACCAAACATGTAGTGAGCTGACGCACTGGTCATTTTGTTTATCCACAGCGTTGACCAACAAGCCCGATGAGTGCTCACAGTGGCTCTATCACTTTGTTGCAGAGGAATTTATTGTGGGTGTGGTGACCTAATGATGACAAATACAAACTTCTCATCTGAAAAAAAAAAAAAAAACATGGTGGTAGGTTCTACCCACACATTTTAGAGGTAGCTTGACCCTTCACCTCTGACATCACCTTGAAAACCTGGCCTGAGACCTTATGGCCAACTTCTCTCATAAATGAGCCAAAACAAAAAGGTTAAAAACCAATAATTAATTTTAAAAACCAAACAGACAAAGAAACCAGTCTATGCAAGCCAACAGCAGGGACAAAGTGAGCCTCCTCCCTGAACTCAAGCCACACCTGTATTTAATCCCCTTTCAATCAGTCAGGTGTGACTTTTTACCTAATAGGCCTGCTCCCCAAACAAATGAACACAGGTGCACACAATTACGTGATTAACAATTAACAATTAGACCTTAGGGAGAGGTGGTGAAGGCTCTCCTTCACAGACTAATATCTCCTTGTTGACAGTACTGTTCATCCAAGCTGCAGGCCCACACAGAGCGCATCCTTAGGAACATGGCTGACAACAGAGACACTGCTCTAGTGCGGCCTAGCGGTTTAGCACTCTTTACCTGGCCCTCTGATGGCTGACTCTCCCTGCTGCTGTTTCAGACAGGCACATAGGAAATACCATAAGTTTTTTCAAATGAAGTGAGGAGGAAATCGTACTGTTTACTGAGTCCAAGCTGCTTTCCTGGAAGCAAAGCTAGTGAAGACACCTGCAGCAAAAGGAGGGTAAAAGTTTCGGTGCAAGCTACAGTGTGTGACTAACCCCGCTGATAATGTTCCTCAGGCAAAATTGGCGGTTTGGGGTCAGTCACAGGGAATGTTGTGGTTATGATGCATGATTCATGTGTCGTCTATCATGAAACTACTTCACTACCAAACAGGGGGTTAGGGAACTGACACCATTGTGACTCTGTCAATGTGCTTATCACTTGCAACATGTTTGACCAGCATGCCTAGAAAGTGTCCATTTCGGGTCAGGGCTGTGTAATTAACTGTGGGTTTGGTGACCTTCTGATGACATCTGGGCCTTGTCTTTAAGTCTGCTGGTCAGGATGAGTCAAATTGCAAAGTAGAACACTGCTCACAGTATCTCCAATATTCACCATTTATTAATTAAGTAATTGTTTATAATTCTGCCAGTTTAATTTACATAAGTTACATATCCACATAGGCACATATCTCTATACACAACTTTCTGTAACTTTGTTATTAAAGTGTATTTCAGTATTAATATGATTTCATGTTAAAATAGTAATCCTTCTAGTTACTGACAGTGTAATACCCTACTATGTATTACAATTTGCAAATGTACACACATGGAGTTACAGAATTTAACTTGTGCAAGAGTCTCCTGAAGCAATGTAAAATTACAAATAATAAAAAAAACTTTCAATAATTTTGATGGTCCTTAATAAGCATAGTCTATATTTTTTCAGGTCTTCTTGCATTGTAACATGTAAATTGTAATATGTAAATTATATCTTTTAAACATGAAAATAAGCACACAGCTGGTAGACATCGTGATCATATCTATTTTAAGGCCACAACAAAAATAATAATAAAAAAACTTAAAAAATGTCATATTAACAAATTGAACAATTATTCCTGACACAGCTGATGTTGCTAGGAATCTAAAAACTGAATCCCTCCCATCCTACAAGGTTTTGAGAGCGAGTCATTGAACCTGATTGGTTTGTTCACTGTTCTAAATTTTGCTCAGAATTGAGTCATAAATCAGTAACTTGAAAAAACATCATGTGATTGCTAAACTGTCTATTAAATTCTGTAGAAAGTCTACAGTCTACAAAGACACTCATTAGTAAAGGCCTGAAATACAGGGAATGTCTGATCCTTGCCTTTGTTGCTTGATCCCTGAAGAACTCTTTTGAATGTCTTTTGAATGGATTCGCTCTCTGTGTTGCCTTAAGCCCTGGTTGGCCTTAGTGAGTAAATAGCATCAACCAGAAATACAATGGCCTCCCTACCTCCAGTGGGAGTTATGACAGCACAGGGGGTTACTGTACTTCAGCCTGGCTGGTTTACAACTGTCGTCCCCAAGCGTTAATGATCTGGAGGATTTTGGTTTCCTAGACTTGAGCACTAACTTTTTTGGCATGCATCTAAATGGCTGTCAGGTGTTACTTTTAAATTTTAAAACTTTATGTTTTGACTCCTCATTCAACCTATAGATTATCTTTGAATTCCCTATGAAAGTTGTAAATCTTTGTAATGTCTCTATTTGGCAAAGTTTACAAATTTGGGAACCTGTTTTTGTTCATATATATTACTTCCTCTCAGATTGATAGAGAGGTTGTGTTTGGTTGCAACTACAACAAAGAAAATTGAAAGAAAATCCCAGGTGAATTTTAGGAAACAACCTGAGTTTGGAAAATCCTATCATTCCTGCAGTCTGTAACATCTGCAGAAATGTCCCACAGCACCACCCAACGGCACAGGAATGTGCACAAACATTTTAAGAACTTACATACCAATCATCACACCCATTGCCTCTCTCTCCCTCTCTGTCCCTCTGACTCTCTCTCTCTCTCTCTCTCTATCTCTGTCCTTCTACATCTCTCTCTCTCTCTTTAACATCCACACATGCATACATTTATGCATACATACACAACAGCAGGGTTAATTATGACAGATATTTTATTTATGGGCTCTCCATAAATAATAGTGTTGCCATGTTACCACTTAATGTTTTCTATGACATGTTATAGACAAATGTAAATTTGCATTAAATGTAATTCAAATTTGAAACTGTCATGTTGTCTTGTGTGTAAAGGAACTGTGTATCTGTTGAAATTTGTTTGTCAAACCTGTTGGCGTAAGACAGCCTATTAACATTTCATCTATGATCATTTTATTTAAAAACTGAGATGGTGTCAATCTGATTAATTGTCTTTTAAAGAAAACAATGTCAGTCAAAATGTAAGTGAACTTGAATAGTAAATATATGATACAATCTATACACAGCTCAGTAAAACAAATTTTTAATGATGACAGAAAATTGATAAGAGTGGTATTCCTTTCACTTTAATTTTTTTTTTAATGGAAGTTGTATTCCTACTACAAATGAGAAAATACTTCCCTCTAGTGGTATAAGTGGGACCTGCCCAAGGAGCTTTCTAACCAAAGATACCCAATGAGTTTTGGGTCATGCTAAAAACAAAAGTCATTAAATCCTGTGCATGAACCCATTAAGGATTACACAAATATTTTAAATGTTTTAATTTCATTTGTTATCCATTGCTTATTTTACAACAAAAAAGCCTGTTTTTATTTTACATGCTATGGTCCTTGGGAAGACAGTATGAACTAAAGATAGCCATCAGCCATAAAAGTTCAGTATCGTGTCACTGTACTGTACATCACATTAATTCTGTATGATCTATGTTTGAATTTTAAGACTACCAGGCTCTGAAGAAAGACATTGAATCTCCTCACAGAATGAATAAGCAGTCCTTCAGCATCATAACTAATATGCTAAGCAGATGCCTTTGCATGTGTAAGAATAATCTTAATACTCTTCCTACTTTCTATATTTATGATATCTTAAGAATACTACAATTGAAAATACAAGAATACATTGAAATAAGACATACTTCTCTCACCAAGATAGCATCAACATAGCTCCAAATTGCAGGCAGCCATTTTTGTACACAGCTATGATGATTAGGATTAGGATAGCTAAATTAAGAGAGGGGGAATTTATAAATACACACATCATCCACATTTATTACATTTTTCCTTCTGTTCCTAAAAAAATGTTGTGGAAGTGTCCCAGCAATGGTACATTTGCATAGGGACAGACGGTCACTATAATCAATCTTGAATCAAACTATGTAGTCATAGTTCATTATCATCATCTTCCTCATTAAACATGTGTTGCAGGTGGCCACATTGTTATGCATGAAATCCAGTTTGTTTTCTTCCTTTTTCTGATTACAGTGGTTTTTGATCTGTTATATTTATGGTAAAAGAGATCTGACACAAGAGAAGAGGTCTGACACATTCTTGGGTTTTCAGGGTGATTTTGTCTGATGTTTGCCAAGTATGGACATGAATTCATGCATTATCCATTGTAATTTTACATTACTATAACATAATCCATTCAATGTATGCATACTTAGGGTCATTGTCCAGGAGAAGTAGAAATCCTAATTCCAATCTGACAAGAAAGAATGCAGAAAGGCAACCAAATGTGAATTTTTGCCAAGATTTGGGGGGAGAAAGCCAAGTGGACTAAGTCTGTCTTTGAATTGGTAACAGTCTGCAGAGGTCTAATTAGGGTAGGCTAATCCTCTTAGTGATCGTAAGCACTGGGCTAACTTTCTGGCCCATTCCAGATCGTCTGTGCTTGTTCCAGACACACTGCACTCAGCAACAAAGGGTATTTGGGTAGAAATGTAGCATAGCAGCCTCCTCTGAGTGGCATAGGCACTTTTCTCTTCTTTAACCACTGTTCTGAGAGGACCATAGAAGAAGTTCACATATTCATCCACAGCCTGAACATGTGTGGTAGCAACACCAGGAAGTGCTTTGTAAACAACAGACAGAAGGAAGCCATCTGACAGGAAAACAAAGGAAATGAAGAGAAAGAAAAAGTTGGCTGAATCTGAAGTGCCACAGGGAGAGGATATTGATGGTGCTGGACATACACAAACAGCTTCCATATGTAATGTATCGGGTGTTTTCTCTAAGGAAATACAATCATATTTTTGTGGCCACAACACCAACAAGGAAAGGTTGGAAATGTTCATGGAATGTGTGACATCAAAGGGCCTGGCAGCTTTCTGTGCTTTCCCTCTGGTCCTGGAAGAGGTGTGTCCTTACTTGCTGACCTGTTTTCTGCCCTTTCTTGAAGGTACAGTAATCTTTTGTTGTACTACTTTATTGTATCCGTACATTTGTTAGCTTCAGACAGAGGGAGGTGTTTCTCAACCACTGATATGTAGCATCCACCTAGGTGGGCACAGCATCTAATCTTCTTGCATTTTACCCTGGACACTGAACTCAAAGTCTGCCTCTCTTGTGCTGTACTGGATGGTATTTATTGAAATAATGGTAATGGTAAGTCCAAATGTATTCAAACTGGTATATTTTGAGACAAAAGGAACCCTGAGTTGAGGGTACATTTTGAAGAATCAGTTTTTGAAGTTGCTCCTCCAAATATCCAAACATACTTTAGTGTCCTTGACCCCATTCCTGGCTTCTTTATGAAATGCAAGTGTAACACATCATTGAAAATGGATTAGATCCACTTGAAATGAATGATCTTTTTTGGTGTGATTCAACTGAGATCTTGATTTGTGAGAAGTAGCCCTCTTTTCTTGAACATAACTATATGTAAGGTGCTCTGTGTAAGAGTCTCTGCTAAATGACAAAATAGCAAACATAAATATTAAAACCAGAGGGTTTTTTTTTTATACCAGCATGTCTGTGTTTCCTGTAATGTTCTACGTATCTTTTCCTGGCCATCAGTGATCACGAAATAACCTTTTTTTTGTAAGGAGAACATTTTGGAATTGTTTCTATGTGACACAGTGTGACAGCAGTTAAAATGTCAAGTTTGGAATGATTTTCCAAGTAGCGAATTGACTATTCTCACATCATAAATAAACCCTCACACAACTCTAACTCTAACTCTACAAAACTATGACTCTCAGCTCTTGTTTTTTTTTTGGGCTGTGTTGTGGAGGACAGGAAAAGGAGGATGGAGATATGGTACCTCAGAGCCAGGGCTGCCCCTGAGTCCAGAGAGCATGAGGTGGTATGTCTGCCTCCTATCTGCACTGACTGTTTTGACCCCAGGTAGCACATCTCCTTCACATATATCAGCCTGTCACAGCCCATCACTCTATTATCTCTTGCCAGTCTTTGCCCGCTGTCTTCAGCGCCTTAAACTGATGTGTCTTACAGTTCGTAAGCACTCCTGGAAACAAGTAGCTGTTCAGGTTCAATATTTTGTGCCTGAAGGTAATTAGGTACTATTGTAGTTACCCATTTTTCCTTTGCTTCCCTTATATGTTCTTCTTTGTTGTCTACAGCTACTCAAAAGGTGGTATTCCTTACGCCAATACAGCACATTGATTTACATCATGTACATTTCTTTCACATTCAGCTTTGTGTTTCATAACTAAAATCTTGGCCGGCCCCTTAGTTCCCATCAAGGCACAAAACCCTTTTTACAGTGTATATAAGGTTACCAGAAAACATGACTGATGAACATGTTGCTATTAGATCTGCATTTTCCTCTCTATCCTTCAACTGTCAGTTGATAAGTACTCATAAGTATTTCATTTGTAGCAGTGAAGCTGATGGGTAATTCTAGCTCCCCAGGGGCCTTTGTAACCAAAACACTAGATTGGAATTCAGACCACAAGAACAGTGCTGTTCCAAGTATTGAACTAGCAGCTTCGTGATAAATAGTTAATGCGCAGCACTCCGGAACACACCACTTCAAACAAATCTAGGCACAGCATACAGAATACTGCATCACAACAGGGTTGCAAATGCCAGGCAGTCCTTGTAGACCTTTTGTACAAATTTTGTCTTGTACAACATTTACTGCATGTCGAGTTGCAGAATTCTCGTATGAATATCAGATCAATATTTCCTTAATCAACTCATGCATTTGACCAGATACGACAATGAAGATGATGATGATGATGATGACAATGACAATAATTATTAATGATCAGTATAAGCAGTACAGCCCTAATTCTTTAAGTTATGTCAAGTCAATGTTTATCTATTCAGGATAAGGGTTGCATGCACATCAGGAATTTACATTTGAGTTCACTGGACATATTAATTTCACATTGCTTTCACATTTTTTTGAAAGTGAAGTGCCACATACCTTCTAGGTCTAGGTCAGTGAAACATTATAAAGAAAGATATTACTGTGGGCATCGGGTGGTGAAATATCTGCAGTGAGGTGGATGGGTCATGATTGCATGGCCTCCTGCTGACTGCGTGGTGATCATGGAGGGCAGGGCACTATAAATCTTTGTCAGGGTTCCATGCTGGAGATACACCGAGCATAAAGCAAAGAGTGCCTGGTGGGTCTGGCTTCGTTTTTATTTACCTGGGTGTGTCACAAAAGAGAGACCAAAAAAAGCAGGAGATGGGGAAAAGCACAGGTGCTGAAAAATAGGCCAAGTACTAACTATCAGAGAGAATGAATGTCAAGTACTGCAGATACCTTATATTACATGCATTTAAATGCATAACTCATTTTAACACTCACTTCTGTAATAAAAAGGTTGATCTCGTTTTGTAAACACTATCAAGAAACACAGAAATGGAGAGAGAATGAAGTGCAAGATCTTAATTGCTGTCGGAATAAAAATCTGTCACTGCTTTTCCTTTTGGAAAGATTTATGTTGCACTGTGCTAAGTGGTTTCTATATACTCACAAAAATAATGTAAGAAAGCACGGCCCTGGTTATTCTGCCACGTGTGCATTATTTGGCCATCGCTTTAGATGGCTGTGTGTGAGATGGGATGAGCTGACCGGGAGAAAACACGTGCACTGGAGCAGACTGTGAGCAGGGCCAAACAAAGTGGAGAGGCCTTTCATTGCTGTAGGGTGGTGTTTGTTATGTCACAACTGCGACATAACAAGCTGTCTGTAATATTGTTTTTATGTTCAACCTCAAAAGGTATTGCCTTCAACATGGCCTTGCAGACAATGGCATGTAACAGTGGTGTGTATATATATATAAGGAGCTTTCATAAAGGAGCTTTATTTATTATTTGAGTTCTTATTTGTTTAGTTAGACGTAGCAGTTTTGGACATAATAGAAGCAGACATCAGATCTGCTTGTTTCCTGTTTTGGAATGTAAGTTCATAGGGTGTGCAGTGTGAAAAGATCTGAAGCCAAACAGGTAAAAAAAAAAAGATTTTTTTTTTGAATATTACACCATTTAAGACATATAGATTTCTTCAGTGTTCTAATTAAGCAACTCTTTGTGTGGGTATGATAAGACAGGAAACACTACATATTTTTTTTCACACATATATTTTTATAGTTGCAGAGATTATGATTTACTTTTGCGATGTGACAATTGGCACCTAATGGAGACTACTATAGATCACCATAAAGGACCAAACCATGAGTACCCTGCAAGAAGAAGACAACCGGACTGCTCTGCAGAGATCACTGCCAACGTTGTGCAAACTGGCCTGCCTTGTAATTGTAATTTAGGCCCTATACTGGTCTTAACCTTAATGTTTACACACACCTAATTACACATACATATACATCTATGAAATCTTTATTTTTTTCCATCAGTAGTGTCCCAGATCAAAATCTCACTTAATAGCAGTGCTGCAAAATCTAAAATGTTTGTGCCTTAACACGTGTACTGTTCAGTCTTCTGCATCATGTGTCTTGCACCTGTCTTTTTTCTGGTTTGTTTCTATGTTGTGTCTGCATTGTGAAAATCTTATACCAGTGTTATTTCAGGACAGATGTATTTGTCTTAAACAATTTATTGAAGAGTAGCTGTGCATGTTCACAGCCTTTGGCCCAAAACGAGTTGTGACAGAAAATAACACCTGCTGTCTGAAACTGTAAGCCTTTGCTGTACAAATTCAACAAAAAATGTCATTACCCGTCAGTGTGCTGCAGTCATTTTCTGCAGAATATTGATCCTTTTTTTTTTCAGAAATCATCGGAATAGATCTGTCTGAGTATTTTAAAAATGGATATGATGTGCTTTCTTCTCAGAAATTGCTGTCCAGTCTTTTCACCGTGACTGAGCAAATAACATCAAGGGCGTTTCTTTTATCTCAGTTCTTTTGGGATTAAGGCCACCGCAGAATGTTCTGGTGGTTTGGATTGTCAGGATTGTTTTTTTTTTTTATTATTCTGCTCCAGTGTTTGAAATGCCAAACATTCACCTGCTTGCTTTGCCCTGCAAGATGTATTGGCAGCTAAAATCATCACTCCAAAAATACATGTCCTACTTTAAAACCACAACTGATTCCAACAATTTGTCCTTGAAAAGAAAAAAAGTGCATGTGTTCGTGCACGAGTGTCTTCATCAGCCCAAACTTCGAAACACAGTTCAATACAAAATGTTCCAGCATTTCTGTACCACCTACAGGAACTGTAAAATCACGACAGAGTATGAAGAGACTGGAATTTTACCAGAGCAACAATGTAACATGCGCCTGGTCATTCCTGATATTTGAGAAAACATAAAGGATTACTTGCTCTGCAGCTGGCCCATGTGGTGAAGCAAGTCCACTTCCCTGTGTGTGCAGTGTAGCGTGTGTAGAAATGCTGTGACTTCTACCTCAGGCCCTTCTCTCAGAATCTCTTTTGCTGGAATCACCAGCTGTCAGCCACCTTCCCTCCAGTAATTGGCACATATTCACGTACGAGACAGTGGATTTTGGTCGGAGGGCAAAGAAGCGCAGCCTTCAGGTGGTTGCTGGATAACATGCATTGATGAGTTTCACCGACGATATGCGCCTTAGGAGTTTTCCTCCTTCCTTTTTGTCACCTTTCTCTCAGACAGTTGTTTTTTTTAACTTTTGTAGATTTTTATATAGATTTTTCTCCTTAATGTCTTTCCTCCCCCCTGTCTGTTGTTCTCATCTGTTCTTTTGCCGCAGGATATGGATCCAGTCATTGGCACTGATAGTAATAAGAAATAGTTATTCCACTGCTGCCCCCTGCTGGCTGAATGCCCTTGTGCTGTCCCCTGTGGGTTACAGTTCCCCTGGCAGTGGAGGGAACATTTCTCCTCTTGTGCATGTGCTGATTAGTGATGTGTCACAGAGGTACTGTAGGTAAAGTACACTGAATTCAAGTAAAAAGCTGACGACCTTCTCATCAGCTGCGAGTCCTGATCACAGACCCAAGCGTTTTAGCCTTATGTGTAAGGACCATCCTGGCGAAACTGCAAAATTGGCAAAGCCTTTATTGCAAAAATGTATTGAACTGAGTCAAACACTGCCTGAAGATGACTCACACACCTGCACACCCCTGAGTGTGCCAGCCACCAAGTCACCATGATTCATTTTTTGAGCATTCCATAAGCACGCTTTATCTTCGTGACATACAAAAAGTCAATAAATGTTCATTCTTTGCTGCTCAGGGGTTGCTATTTTCTTTGCTTGACATTTACTTCTTTCATTTTTTTTCCCAATTCCCCTGCATATTCTGACACAGTGAATTGCTCTGTGCTTCTTGCCTAGTTAGAAGAAGACTATGCTGCAGCGGTGGGCAGTGGGCAGCTGCTGTAAAATGTTAGCAGTTCTTCTTCTTGTTGTCCATTTGAATGGATGGACTCCTTATTAGAGTTGGTCTACAGTGTGTTGGTGCAGATGATAATACCCAGGGTTAAGGTGCAGCCCCTGAGGTCATACGCTGCGGTGTGTGTGTGTGTGTGTGTGTGTGTGTATGTGTGTATGTGTGTGTATGTGTGTGTGTGTGTGCGCGTATGTGTGTGTGCGCGTATGTGTGTGTGTGAGTGGGGGTTGTGATACACTCTAGGCATGTGAAGACAGGGACGACAGAATGATTGCTCCTCAGACCGTTAAGAAAGCATCTTTTGTGTCTGAGAGCAAAGTCTGTTGGGAGACTGCAGCCCTGTCAGTATAACCCTAAGGCTGGAGACAAGAATGGGGTTAACAGACACACGCAGATGAACACGCATGCCCATGGCCTGCATGGGAGAAGGGGCTGCATGAAGAACATAGCACAGGAAGAAAGAAATACAATGTAAGTGGAATATGAGGCTTTATCTACTTCCTGGCTTGCTTTTGCACTGTGTAGTTAACACTTCTGATCACTCTGGACTCTAGGGATTTCCAGAAAGGCTGCAGTGGATGGTGCACTTATTGCTTTTATATTTAAACTATGTTTGAGGCTGCCAGTGCTCTCTCTCTCTCTCTCTCTGTCTCTCTCTCTCTCTCTCTCTCTCTCTCTCTCTCTCTCTCTCTGCCCATGTGCTTGGCTTTGTGGGAGGGGAATGAGGTGGTTTGACTGTGTTTCTTCAGGGCACAGTCAGTGTTAGTATGTCACGATGAACTGAACACCGGTGAGGTGTCTGTGGTTCAAAAAGCCTAAGTCCAGAAAGAAAGACAGAAATACACCTTAAAATAAATGTAATATGAGTGAATTGGACAGTTCTTTTTTTATTCATTTGCATCCCTGTGGAAATAGGACAGTGGATGCCTCGAGATGTTAGTCCCTGACATTTGTGGTCTGTGTTTTCTAGGTACGTGTACATGTACTTGTGCATGCATACATGTGTGCATGTCTGCGTGTATGTGAGGAGTATGTGTAAAGGGAGCCAACTGTTCATCTAAACTGTCTTCACAGCAGCAAGCTGTGATTGATATTTTTTTTGATATATTTTCCCGAAGACTTATTTTGTTAAAAATTGGAAGCATGTTGAAGTCTTTAACTGACTCTACTCTACATTGTTAAAAATGCATTTTGAAACCGTCTTTTGGTGTTGTCAGAGTTTTGAAAACACTGATGATAATAATGAGTTTTGTCATGTCTGAGATGTCAAAACAGCATATATGTTAAAACATGGTCTGCATGCTCATTATTGATGAACATTCAGTCAAGATTTTTCAGATAATCTGTGAAGAAACCTCAGAGCACACATAGATATTAACTGCCAAAATTCAAAAAAGAGAATGGATGTAATTCTGATAAAAGCACAAAAACAAATCTCCACCAATTTTTTGTTGCATAAGATGCAAATTATAGCCACCCAAAAACTGTGGAGTATGCAAACTACTTAAAAACCATGCTCACAGACTTGAAGTGAAAAACTACTTTTAAATATATTGGTGCTACAAAAGGACAGCTGTGTTTTGGTATTGCATTCTGGGACATATGCTAATTTCAGAGCCTTGTGAATATCAACAGGCAACAATGCACCAAATCTGGTGTTACACAGTATTTTGAGCTAAAAATAACTTTGAAACATAGAGATGTTTAACACAATTTATCCCTGCTGAGACCTTGCTTTTGTGGTTCCAGAATACAAAATTAATGCATCGCAACAATTTTGACAGTGTAGAACTGTTGTGTGTCTCCTTCATGACCTCTGCACATACAATGCAGTAAATGTCAGCTAAAAGAATGCAGTGGTGAAGAATGTTTAAACCTTCATAGACTCTGTTAGAGGCTGGTTTTGCTCATTCTGGATGCAATGCTGAGATCTGATTCTTTTCTACCATGCTAGTACAGGAAGCTGAAGGCTAGTCTCACAATACTCCAACAGAACTCCCAAGCTTGTGTCCAGGAATCAGTGCAGTATAGAGGCTGGCAGTTGTGAATCACAGATGGGGTTTGCAGTGTGTGCTATATTTTTGAAATCCCTGCAACAACACAGTGCAGGGTCTGTAATGACACAAATTATTGATTTGACAAAAGCATTTGACAAATAGGCTACTATAATTTTAAGATGTTCTCAGTTGTTCATTGACATATTTTCACCTCTTTTAATATCTGGTTACCTTTTCCATTCATTTTAATAATGAACAAAACCAGAGGACCCAAGAGACTGCTCTGTGCTGTAGGAGAGACATGTGATATCGCACATACAACACACCATATATCTGTGAACTAGTGAAACTCAATGCAGCAAAGCACTTTTACTATTTACTGTATATGTGTGTGTATGCTTGTGCGTATGTATTCATGCATGTATGTACATGTATGTAAGTATGTACATGTGTATGTGCAAGTGTATGTGTTTGTGTGCATGTGTGTATGTGTGTGTGCTTGTGTTTGTGTGAATGTATAGTTTGCATGTATGTGTTCAGGTGAGGTCTCTCCATTTTTCCACTTCTGCCAGAATTTCTCAAACTGTTTGGAAATGATTTGATAAAGGTATTTTTGACTGTCCTTTCGAACAAGATACTCATGATGCAGGTTCCTATAAGCTGAATTTTGGTTCAATTCAATTTATTTTCCTCTGCAAACTGAAATTACTTCTCACAAAGTAAGAGGCAAAACTAACTTTACCTCTTTCTCCTTGGATATACAGATACATATACTTTGTATCTTACAATACATGGCACACATGCACTTTTTTTTTAAGTGCAAGCGGAATCGTGTATGTGCTTAGAAGCACACATTTTTTATTACACATAAAATGGAAAAATTGATATACCGGAAGGTTTGCGTGAAGGCATCCATATTTGAATTGTACAGTGCAGTATAACATGAAAGATATTGAGATCCAGCAGATGTTCAGGTCTCAGCAGCGGCTTTGTGGAGGTTGCTTGGCTGAGCATTGGCAGGCCATAGTAGCATGAAATATACTGTAGTACAGTGTCTCCCCATCCCCCAGTGCATGGACTAGTACTGTTCTGGGGGAAACTGCTGATTGGTCCCTCAGTGCCCCTTTCCACGCATGTACTTAGCTAGCAAAGTTAAGGGCTGTTAGTGTGAACAATGCCTTTCATTTCAAACCCTCTGGGCTCTGAATGTCATTGTAAAACCTTCTCTCATAGTATTTCAGTGAATTATGTTCATGTATTAGTATGTTACTGAGTTTGCATGAATATATAGGATGAAAGGTCAATGACATTTTTTGAATACCAGGCTCTTGTGGACATGTGTCTTTTGATATCTTCTCAGCCTTCTCACCTCAACATGGCTCTACTGTCATATTCCAGTTAGTATGCAGCTGTTGGAAACAGGAAAAGAAAAAAAGGATAACACTTTACTTCAATTTTATGTCATTATGCTTGCATAACACTGTCAGAATAAGAGAATAAGAATAACATAAAGCAATACACTGCACAACGTGACAGCTTATGTCAGCTGACATAATACCTGTCTTATTTTATTTAAACATCATAAAATCTGACACAGAAAAAGTCATGACACAATGTCATAATATCTGAAGCCAGATAGAAGAAAGCTTGTCTGACAGAAAGATGGGCATGCTTGTGTTCCTTCATGGTCCTTCTCTCCTTCGCTTTTTATTCTTGGATTTCTTGGATGTGTCCTTTTTACCCCCCTAAGGAAAGTCAGGTTACATGAGAGATTTATGTCTGTTATCGCATATGTCAGATTTATGTCATTATTATGACAGTGTTATGTAGGCATTATGTACCATTCAAGTAAAATATTACCAAAAAGCAGCCAATACCCACATACTTCCTCACTACTACTTCCCTTTCTACCAAGACAAATGCATACTTTTATCCATATTTTTACAAAGCGTTTTCAAAACAAACATGGATGAGGACCATCGGAATTTTGTCCATCGGAATTCACTCTCCAGTTTCATCAATATGTTAATCAATGCATAAACTGCTTGGCGACTTCACCATTTGCACATTATACTTTATCCTGTTGTTGTTACTGACAAAAATCAGTGCCGTATTTATTCAGCTAGATAGCTAGCCACCTAGAAACAGTTTATCAAGAACAACTTATCCTTTCAGAATGTCTTTTATTGTACACAAATGAGAGATCAGTTTAAAATCTCCATTATTAACACGTTCAAATATTGTTTGTGTACGGATTCCTCAGTTGTTTAGGGGAGGATTGTGGTGGCTTGGTTGAAGATAATGAAGTAAGAATTGATCCCTTTACAGCCTGGGTTGGTGACCTTTGCATTAAAGAGAAACCACTCAATGGTTTGTTTATATGCTCTCTCTGAGATTGATGCTGTTCATTGACGCTGAGCACTTCTATGAATGGTGGCTGTTGCATAAAGGCTATAGACAGAATTGATTTAGATGTGGACACACATTTTGATGCCCCCAGGGCCTCGTTCCCTTGTCCTACCTGTAGATGTCCTCCGTACCCTGCACATTCAGGATGTCTGGCCTACACATATTGACCAGGAACGGGAGAATATATACATCGCTTAATTAAAGAGAAATATCTGACTGTTTGAGTATTTTAGGCTGAAAGTGCTGATCAACGAATATTACATTAATGTGATTGATTTTCTGTTTTGCTCCAGTTTATTCACTTATATAGAATAACACGGGCTTGATACTGTGTAGTTTAGATTTCTTTGAGAAGAAAGGAATTCACACCGCAGGTTTGTTCCTGGCCGTCATTCCAGCCTACAGGGGCAGGACAGAGTGAGAGGTGCTGAGAACCAATCTTGCTAAAATAGGAAACACAACATCACGAAGTGATTTACTTTAGTTTGTACAGGGCAGCGCATCTCGCTGTGATGAAACCTATCAGCTGACTTGTGAATGAGGAGGAGGCAAAAGAGGAAGCTCTACGGATGCTCAACAACCGGTTCTGTTTAAACTTCATTATCTTTACCATTATTGATTTATTTATTACATAGCTCCCTCATAAATAGGGAGGGTAACTCATCTCAGCCATCGTCGATGTATAGCACCCAGCTGACTGTATGACTTCTTTTTCATTGAAGACGCATCAAGGACATTTCACATAGTATTTTTTCTGTATTGTTTTGATGCTTTATGCTGATGGGTGTCAGAAACAACACTGGGCATGCCTGTGTTGATCTGAATATGACTATACACGTCACAGAGTATTTCTCCCCCCTGATTTTCTGCCAGCAAATTTAGCTTCTCCAGCCCTCCTCCCAACTGCTGTGGCCAACTGGCCCAATTCCCTGCCTCTCACCTTTGCAACAAAGTACCTGAAATCTAGAGGGCGGGACCTCTACTCAGTTTTTGGCTGGTTTCCAAACACTTTGGAAAACTAATGTTTGGAATGCTCCTTGTTTTTTCTCTTGTTTACCAGAGTGTGTGGTTCAGAACCTTTCACTCACATCATTCCCTCCGTTTATGGTCATCACAAATGCAACAATCAGCTGTAATTAAGAAGCTTTTAGTCATCATACCCAACAAACGTATGTCATTCCAAATTTTGTGACAACAACAAAATGCATTTTGGTACCCAGACGTGGTATTTATGCAATATGCAGTAATCTGCCATTAGACAGAATCAAGAGTCTAGCGCAGCACATCCACTGAACAAATCATTCATGGAATGGAATATTCATGGAATATTTTGGACTTGATGTTGAAGAAGCCCCTAAAATACAGGTTGGTCAGTGCTCTCATACCGTGCCTCTGATCTGAACCCTAAAGCATTTCACTCTGTAATGCTGTAACGTTATATAATAGATGCAGCACGGTCCCGGATGAATGGATAGCCTTCATAGAGTGCGGGTCTACAAAAAAGCGATTATATCCAGTACTGCACCATGGCAGCGGATACTGTGGGCTCAGGGGCCGTCTGTTATTGCTGAGTCTCTGTTTGCAGTGAATATTGTGCCGTATGCTCTTTACGCTAGAGCGATGTTAATGATGCACGCAGCACACGCTCCCAGGGTTTTGTTCGCCCGGCTCCACACCGCCCCACACCGCGCCTCTCCCTCACAATACGGGGGGTTATTGACTTTCTTTGCCGGGCTGAGTAAGCGGTTCACCCCCGCAGCACCGGTAAGATCTCATCCCTGCGCAGACGGGAACAGCGTGGTGGTGAGGGCTCCAATTCTGTTTCAGCGCGCTTTCAAGGTTCCTCTCCCCTTGCTGCCAGCTTTCCAAGCTGACCTTCACCAGTGCCAGCACCAGCGCCCTGCAGATGTGATCTGCCCAGTCCAGCAGAAAGATGTGCACACATGACCATATTCACACACACACACACACACACACACACACACACACACACACACACACACACACACACACAATGTTTATATATGCTTTTCAAATGACTTGATTTTTTAAGGAACTGTATAAAACTGCAGTTCTTCTGTATATAGTAAGACGGAATAAAACTGGATTTTTTTCTTCACTTTAACAAACATTTGAAAGCAGATGCAAAAATTCCTTTAGAGATGTCAGGGATTTTAATAGTAATATAGTAATATTATTAATAGTAATATTTTAATAGTAATAAGATGTTATATTTCATCCCTTACTCTTTACTACCATACGCACGCATGCACAGGTTCGAGCATCTCTTCCTGCTCCTTCACGTGTACTGGCCCCAGAACACGCTCCTCAAGAAATAAATAAACTGAGAGAGGAATACCACACACTAAAAGATAAATGGCCGGCTGGCTGTTTTCAGCTGTGCTGCAGTAGGAAGAGGTTGCTTTGTAAAGCACAAGCACTCCAGCTCTTCATCAGCAAGTGATCAGAGCCACACAGCATGGGTCACACAGGGAAAATCTTTGATTTGCGGATTCTTTTAATTAAGCAGGGTGCCAATGCAACATCAAGCCAATGTGCTGTTTGTTGCCACATCAAACCATCACTTTTGATGATGCTCTTTTGAGATGTGAGCTGTGTGGACCTTCAGGCTGATGGGAGTTTGAATTGCGGCACATTCAAAACATCTCTTCGCCCCTCCGTTTCAGATGTTAAGATCAAAGACAGGAGGGGCTGTGCTTTTGGTCCTTCCCACGACCCAGCGGCATCCTGTGGTTCGCTCTGTTCTATTGCCGAGTCGCACCGTGCATGCACACCCAGATTGCGTGCAAGCTGTCCTCTTCCTAGAGGTGATCATGCTGCCTTGATCTTCAGTAAGGTGTGATAGCAGCTGTGTACTTGCTCTGGGTTCAGAAGCAGCAGATGTAATATCTGTGTTGCAACGAAAGACCTATTCAGTCAGTAGCCATGATTGGGAGAGAAGTATGTGTTTTCCCTCTTCTGCCCCCCTATTCCATTTTTAAAAGGCATCTGACATGTTTGATTTCTTTGTTGCCCACTCACAGCTCTATATCAAGGCTTAATGGAGGACTATTGGCGTGTCTGATAGTTACTTCAGTGCCTATGGTCGATAGCAATCCCAGATATCCAGTTGCTTCCCTTAGAATTGAGTGGCAGTTGCAGTGATTACACTCACTCATGTGGACAGCTGAAGGCTCCTGTTGAGGTATTTTGTGCTCCGGTTCAGTGAAGTGAGACCTACACACTTATTTGTGAGCACCACACACTAGCGAGAAATCTGAATATTACTCCATGGCATACTGTCTGCACTGTTTTATCCATACTCTGTGTGTGTGCGCTTACAATAAAATATTACTGGAGTGTTGTGCTCTTTTCTCTGAACACACTCACACACACACACACATTTTGACAAAACACCCATAGCAGCAGGACTGTCTACTATATACCCATACTTAACCCCCTTAATAAAGACTCACATTCGGACTGTGAAAAGACTCACATCGAAAGGCTCTGCCATCAGTGACGGGCTAAGGTTATGCACTGAAGAAATGTGTCAGAACAGATCCGTGTTTTTGAACTTGCCAAGCTCAGCAATGAGATGAGGGCATTAAGCTATTAAAGTATTAAGCAGGATGAAGACATTACCTAACACCCACTTAAATACTGCGGTGTTTGAGGTGTGCTCCCTCTTGTGCCAGCAAAGAGCTCAGGAAGCAGTCCCTCAGACAACTGCAGTGCAGATCATAACAGCACCCTGCTACAGCATATAATCTCTTCTTATTTTGGGGGGAAATTTACCTTTTTTTGGTGCTAGAGTTTGTGCTTGCCTTTGTGGTACACCTTGTGCTGCTAATATTCTATGGTAATTTTCCTCATGGGTCATTCATGCAGTGGTGGGAGTTTCAAGATGAGGCAGACAATTAGAAAATCAAAAATCATAGTGATGATCCCTTGGTCATGGTCATAATGACAATCCCTGGCACACAAAAAAGAGTAATGACAGAAGGTCTTTGTGCTAACCTTTGGTTTGATAGTTTGCAATGGGTAAATAGAGATGTTTTATAGCCTGTGGTTCATGCGTGTTTTGGTACGGTGCATACACATGGTGTACACCCACCATGTGTGTACACCCACACCTGCTCCTTCCCTTTATACTGTCACCAACAACGGTCCTGCAAAAGTGGCTTGATTCAGGCAACTGCAGGCTCCACCTACGTCATCACCTCCGCATTTCTCGCTGTGAATGACTGGGAGCAAATCAGAGCCTGACAGGTGCTTTAAAAAAAAAAAAAACAAACAAAAAAAAAAAAGAAAAAAAGGGAACAGATCCCTGTAAAGAGGAGAGCTGCTGCTGTGCTCGGCTCCCCTGCCTGGCTGGCTTGGCCGGGACCGCCGGCTCACAGCACGTGGCGGGAACACTGCGACGGAGCGGAGGTGTGTGCGCGGGTCGGGCTGCCTGCCCGCTCTCTCCCTGGCGCATGGAGGGCTTTTTCCCCTCCATTCTCTACCCTCTCTCAATGCGATGGTAATAAATCACGCAGTCACAGCCACAGTTCTTTTATTCAGGGCTGGCGTCCAGGCCTCCCTTTCCCAGCATCCTCGGGGACCAGGCAGAAAGTCCTGTCGACGCTGAATTTTTATTTCATTTTATGTTATTTATTTATTTTTTGATCAGACTATGAAGAGCCCAGCAGTTCGGAGTCTGAATACAGCAAAAACGGCAGAGATAGTTGGAGAGTTTGAGGACAGAGGGAAGTGGGTGCAGTCCAGACATTTGCAGTGGAGTCCTGAACAGCACAGTTGTGACTTGAGTTACATTAATGTCAATGATTCTGTTCAGGACACCACTGCAAATGTCTGGACTGCACCCACTACAATCTTCTGTGTTTCCACCCTGGTAATGCTCATCAGCTACCTGGCTTCTCCACATTGTTTTGCATAGGAGAACATGCTTCTGTCATAATATGTGTATAGGCCTATGTGTAAATGTATATAAGTGCAATGTATTATTCAAACATAAAAATACATAGTTATGTATGTAAATAGGCCAGAGTTGCATGTGTCCACTTCCCTCTGTCCTCACACTCTGTCAGCACAGCACGTGAGTTGGTATTTACAAATGAATGCATGAGCTGTGTGTGTGTGTGTGTGTGTGTATGTGTGTGTGCACGTGAGTGTGTGAGCATGTGTGTGTATGTGCATGTGAGTGTCTGTGTGTGTGTGTGTGTGTGTATGTGTGTGTGCACATGTGAGTGTGTCAGCGTGTGTGTGTATGTACATGTGAGTGTCTGTGTGGTGTGTGTGTGTGTATGTGCATGCGCGCATGTGTGTGTGTGCGTGTGCGCATGCATGTGTGTGTGTGCGCATGCGTGTGTGTGTGTGCGCATGCGTGTGTGTGCATGCGTGAGTGTGTGCGTGTGTGTGTCTGTGTGTGTGTGTGTGTGTGTGTGTGTGTGTGTGCGCACTTGTGTTCGTGAATGGGTGTTTGTGAGACTAAGCCCCAAGGCTATGGAATTAATCCTGCTTCAGTAGGCCTTGTGATTAATCGAGGTACGTAGATGCTGCAATTTATGGTGGAGGATAAACGACACGTTTGGGGTGGGTGCTGCCCCCTCCCAGGGGAAATCTCTGTCCTCTGCTAATCCAATATTAGTGAACTCGTCACTCCAAACTGCGACGGAAATGTGGCAGATCTTTTTTTCTTTGTTCGTTTATTTGAACCACTGTAGGGCCTCTACTCTGTGGAACGAGATCCCATTCATCTCAGCACTTGTGTCCTTTCCCCTGTCACTCCGTGAAGTGTGAAAATATTCACAATTTTACCGGGGAGAGGGTGGGAGGAGGGGAGGGGGAGCTGCTGTGCAGATTTTGTGCCTGGAGGTTGTTCCATTGACCTTGTGCTTTGATCCCATTACGTGGCTGGAGCCCAGGATTCACCCGCTGGCGTCTCCCCCTCCCCTCTTTCCCTATCAGGGAGTAGTACCAGGTAGGGAAAACATTGCTCTGCTGCTCCTCACTGCTCACCTGAAACAGCCTCACATCTGTGTGTGTGTGTGTGTGTGTGTGTGTGTGTGTGTGTGTGTGTGTGTGTGTGTGTGCGCGTGTGTGCGTGTGTGTGTGTGAGTGTGTGTGTGTGAGTGTGTGTGTGTGGGTGTGTGTGTCCGTGTGTGTGTGTGTGTACAATTTCCATTGTACCTATGTTTGGTGGAGCGAGTGGCATAATTCACAATCCTTTCAAAAGTCGGAGAGATCATTCTGGATGCAATAACTGCATCACAGCATGAGCGCTGCAGTTCCTCTCTGCTCTGTGGTACCAGCTACAGTAACGAGTCATACAACAAAACCCACTTGGCTTTTGTTCGTGCAAAAGATAATTAGGACTGTGTGCCTGTACCTTCTTGTGCATATCACTGCTGTTTACTGTTCCATTTAGTAGGTATAATATTGTAATTACCATGTGGAAAGTTTACATGAGTGCATTTTGAACAAATGCAGCCAGTTCTGAGGATGATTATTTCATTGTATATCATCGTATGTTTATTTCAATGGCTTGTACCAAGCTGTCTTTTACAACTTTTCTGTGCTTTCAAAATAAAGCGCAAGCAAAAACGGAGGTTTTCAAAGAAAACTATCAAAAATAACAGGCATTGAAAACAATAAAACAAAGAGAACTGTTCTAACAACATGTCATGAAGATCTAGTAATATGGATGATATTTACCCAATACATTCATGCATCAAAACTAGATTTACTTAAATGGTTGTTACTTCAACTGTGTGTCTGTGCCTATCTGTGAGAATGCCACTCTCCAAGGCCCTGAAGGTCTCCCAGGCCTTGGGGACAGCAGGAATATCAGACAATGGCCAAAAATATGGGAGCAGCCTGCCCTCTTGACACATCACCCTTCCTGGTATCATAACCCTAACCCTAACCCTAACCCTAACCCTATATTTGCATGAAATTGTTCATTAATTTGAAATCAAATAAATTAAAGTGTCTCAATAATGCATGTATTACAGAGTATATTACCTAGTACTAATTTCATACCATAGCATACCTATCACTTCACTTATTTTATATGCATATACACTCATACGCATAACATGCACTGTATGCAATTTTTTGCATGAGCTAATTTCTTCTTTCAAATATACAAAATCGTCAAATATATGGCTCCCTAGTCAGTGCAAAGTAAATATGTGGCAACTTCAGTTACCTCAGTTACATCTCTTAGTTGCTCTTGTGATTATGATGCCGTAGGTCTGCCTGATAGTGACCGAACAAATCCATTCAGAGGAGGAACGGATAAATTGTTAAGTGATTTACAAACCAGGCATGCACGTGTATGAAATTATCAAAACTTAACATGCTGTGTTCTAAAGGAAATGGCAGGCGTGATCATTTGCGTGCTTTCTGTCAATGCTTTACAGCTTTGTTTGCACAGGACGTGTAGTAATTTGATCATAGATGTGCTGGCTTGGGTCCCAGATTGTAACACAATAAGATGTATGGAGTGCAAACCCATTTTACAAGCAGTAAAAGATTATGTATAATATATTGAAAGGTTGCATCTATTGTATATAGTAAGCATCTATTAAAATATTCATTATAGAAATATATGTTTTGACATATATGTACGACATATAACTGTTTGACAATGTATGCATTCCTTATAATTTGGATTTCATATCCTGTCATGTACAGTAATTATCTGTTATATCTAAATGGGGGTGGGGGGGGGGGGATTCAGAAATTGTCCCAGAGATTAGATGTAATTGGCTTAACTAAACTCACAATCTACTTTCACACGCCTGATCGTCAGTAATCTGAAACCTGTCTTTGGGATTAAAACTTTAAGGCGGAATGCCGCACCCCGCTGACATGGCCTGCAATCTTGCCTCTAGTACCATTACAGTAAAATATGTAAACGTCTGCGTGAGAACTCAGGGAGAACTTGCGTGCATTAACATGGATTCAATATCAGCACATGCATTAACGCAGTTTAAGGACGTGTGAGAAAATGAGCACCTGATTTCCAAAGACTTATCCCTCCAGAATATTTTTTTACATCAAGTCAGTTATTACCATTATTATTGCTGTGTATATCGAAATATTAAATGTGTGCAGGATAGCATAAAAAAACAAACATAGCCCTACAGCATTAGTCATAAGGCATCATGCATGCCGCAGACATACACTGTGTTTGTTTCCAGGTCTCTCTACTCATGTCTAATTATGCAATAAGCTTCGGGAGGAGGTAGGGGGCTGTTGTGTCAACATGTTGATTTTACAGACTGGAAAGGCTGCATTCTCTCTGTTGTATACCTATCAGACTTACAGTTTATATCTTATATCTTCCTAATATCTTCCTATATCCATCCTATATCTTCCTAATTGAAGATCTCTTTTCCCTTTCCCCCTCTCTGCTACTTCCCGCTCCCATCCCTGTATTTTTCTCACCATGTGCTCCTTCATTAACATGTTTTTCCTCTCATCCTTTTTCAACCTGTAAATGAATTTGCATGCATTTATGAGAGCGTATGAATAAATACACACAGTTCATTTACCTGCAATGTTGTAATTTTTCTGCAGATATTTTTCCCAAATCAGATGAATGAAAAAAAAAACTCACATTCATTAGTATTTCACCTCCCTCTCTTTCTCGCGCTTATCCTCTCGCTCCCCCTCCACACATACGCACTCACACACACCAACACACGCTCTCCCTCTCTCTCTCTCCTACCTCACGCAGGGACGTTTGGGTGCTGCAGCGTCTTTTTGCGAGTTTTTTTTCCTAACAAAAGTGCCGCGAGCGAGAGGGAACAATGTTGAGCTCCTGACTAAAACTGAATGGATTAGCAATCTATTCTGAGCACTAATGAGATTAGAGTGTCGTCGCAGGCATGGGTCGCAGCGGCATGGTGCCTTTTGTTGAGGTCCTTTGGGAGTGTTTTCCCTGTCAGTTCTTCAGCGCTGGAAATGGCGCTCTGATGCTGAACGAGGAAGACGCAGCTGAGGCGGATGCCAGGGAATAGAAATTACATGGTCACCTATGCTGGTCTGTCTGTGGTGTGGATTCGTAGTAGCGGTGGACAAAATGAAATATCAGAAATACATTACTGTCATGCAGATGGCTTGGGGAGTGACTGCCTCAAACAAAGAGAATTGCCTTCCTCCTAGGAGACGGATGTGGTGAGTATGAATTTAAGTGCGGGTGACTGTGCGATGCAGCGGAGGGAGAAAGGGAGATGAGGAGAGCGTACCGTAGAACTGTACAGGGCAGTCGTATCAGTGTTATCTAATAACGGGAGGCGCACAGCCATTATGCTGTAGTTCAACATAAAAAATCAGGACTTCGGGTTTTTAATTAAGGTGAATAGGGGTCTCGCAGTGACATATTTGGGGTGAACTGTCGTTGCGGAACCCGGCTCGCCTGTTTTCTGCTTCATGTTGCAATTATTTTTAATTCAGCTGATTGGGAGGTCTGCCTGCAGTAGGCACAGAGTGTTCGCGTGTCTGAGCATGTGTGAGTGTGCAGAGAGCGCAGAGCCGGTGCAGGCACTGTCCGTTTAAGAGAGCAGTATCAGAAATTTACTACACCGATTCAGTTTTAATGCTCAACTGTATTTAAAACGACATCAGTTCCGATATGTGAAATTCCAGCCTGTACATAAGATCGGAGGACGCAAGACAGAGCTCTGTACAACCAATACAGAAAAAATGAAGTTTTCTAGTTTTGGTGTGATGAAAGTGCAGGCTGATGTCACAACATGCCATTTTATCTTTTATTTTAATTTTCTTTTTATATTTTAAATTATTGTATTAGTGATCGCTGTTCGTTAGATTTTAATTCATCCAATGGTTTATATGTACTTTGTGTTTTCCTGTACAAATGTATCCAAAATGATCAAAGACAAAAAATGTTTACGAATATTCAAGTCTGTGCAAAGAGAATTAATGGTGTTGTCAAAAAATTATAACACCCTCTGTATTTGATAAATTTACATTAATAAAAGCAGAACGCGAAAAAAAACGTTCTTCTACTGTTTTTATTCTTTTACACTTTGTTCAGTGTGAAAGACTGAAGTATAGCAGTTCTTGGACTGCTCACTCACGGCTTCTATACACTGTTGAGGGTAATCCTGTTCAACAGTATACCATTCTTTCTGTCTGTATGTCTGTCACAGTCTGTCTGTCTGCTTGTGTTAGGGTCTGTGAATATACATCTCTCTCTGTAATTTGAAAGTTTTTTTTCATCTATTCATTTATTTATTATTGTCAGTATATCTGTTTCTTTATTTGTCTTTACGTGTATGTGCATGTTTGCCGTACGTATTTCATTCCATGTTTTCCTTTAGTCTCTGCTGTAGATATTGAAATGAATCTGAGTATATGTCATAATATTTACAAGCATGAAGCGCTGACTACAAACCGTGCTCCTCAGCACACAGGAAACCACACACCTTTGTGCCAGCGTCATATTTCTGATCTGCTGCACTCTTCTGCTCCGAAAACAATAGTCTTGGCTCGACCATAAACAGTATATTATGGAATCAGTAGAAGCAGATTGCTTTCGGAATCTAATAAGGATAAAAGGATTACAATCTCGTCGAGCGTCAGAGTAAATGCTAAAATCAATGGGCAATCAGTGGCTGGGACGATGGTTGAGTAGTGTGTCTCTCCCGTAATGCATGCGCATACGTTTCCTTATTTTGATCTTGTAAATAGCATGTGTGAGATAATCTCCACAGATCATGTCATAGTATTAGCATGCTCTTGGACGTACAATAGCACACATGTTCCATGTAGGCAGAAGAGGCTTAAATGTTATCTGCCCTGGATAATATTCAGAGTGAGAAATGGGGTCTTTATTGTGACTTACAAATTTACTCAGAATACAGTGGCCAAAGGGTCATCATTTCAAAATTGCTCACTTAAGAGCGCAGAGGTAGGGTCCTTTTAAGAAAAGAGGAATACTGGGTTTAGCGAAAGATGGGGGAGGGAGTAGCAATTGATTTGAAATTACATTATTTCTTTAGGCTTCTGTCGTTTACAGAGTGCAAAGTTAATTTGCAGTTTCCCGTTTGTGTGTGTGTGTGTGTGTGTGTGTGTGTGTTTAAGTCTGCAGTGGTGTGGTTCATCTTCAGAAATTATCTGTTTCTTCCTTCCTGAAGCATGTGTTTTCACCAGAGCATGCGCTTGTATTGTTGGCCATAGATTTATTGATGCTTGAACTCTCCCCATTAAAAAATACAAAGATGGTTAATGCCACCAAAATGGCAAATGACACTGCCTGTCTTATGAGAAGATACCGGGCCCTTTGCAGAACAAAACTTTTCTTCAGAGGGGCTGAACAAAACTTTTCTTTTGTTTTTCATTTTTTTTTTACTTTATTCATTTATGTTCTTTCTTTAAAACACAATATCATTACAAAGATGACACACTTTGTGGGGGGGGGGGGGGGGGGGCGGCAAACACATTGTGTGAGTCTCCGTTGTCTTCTCATATACACACCAGTGTATTTATTTTTCTATCCATTTGAATCCCACATGTTCTCACTCTGCCAACTGTGTTGTAATCTCCTTTCAGTTTGTTTATGGCACTAAACGGAACAGATTACAGTGGGTTTATTCACTGGTACCCACCCCCACCACACCCCCTCAGAGTTCAGGTCACCGTTCAAGTGGACTTAGGCTCCATGGCAGGGTACTTGTGGGCCTGGTCAGCAGTGACCAGATTAATGAGGTGAGAGGGATCAGAAATGGTAGGGGGAGGGGTTTGCAGAGAGGAACATCCCATCCTCTTTTCCAGCATATCAACATCACAACATTGGTGTGGGACATGGGAATCAGAATGAAAAATAACAGACTTGGAGTCAGTCTACATGGCATGTAGTGATTGCAAGGGAGAATGAGTGGAAGAACAGAGTATAATGGAATAAAATGTAAGAAGTAGAGAGGTTCAGTGATTTACACTGTATCTACCTGTAAGAAACTTAATGAGCTAAACCTACAGGGCATTTTTATCATTGTAGTTTGTTCTGTGTTGGCCCACATTTAAAAACTATCTGCTCTCCCTGATGACTCAAATTTTAGCACAGGTAATGTGGGGGGGGGCATCTGTAAGTGATTCTGTCTACATTTACAAATATCATAACACACAGCAAATATCTTTGAACTGGCTATCCTGTGACTGCAGACACATATTTCACTGATTTAAGAACTATCTTTTTGCCTCACATAATAGCTTCAACGTACAAATACTGACTACAACTGACAGCAGCAGACTGTTTTTTAATCCAATGGAGAAAAAATACCAAGATGATGGAAAACACACAACCATTAGAAGCAGTAACTCAAGAGCTTTCAGCCCTGCGAAGTGACTCTTTTTCCCCAAAGATCTGCTGGGATGAGAGCAGGCGGAGTCAGTCGCCTCATCATAGAGGACATAAGAGGACAGGCTTGATAAAAAAAAAGTGTGCGCTTTACATGAAGATGTTGCAGGTGTCTGGGTACCAGCCTCCGGTACATACAGTATGTCCTGTCTGTCAAAATGTGTAGATAATTGTGCTTCTGTTCAACATTTCTCTTGAGAGCAAGGGGAAAAAGAAACAAGTGGACTGCAGGACTTATGTCTCACCCTCGTACTGAAGTCCAACAACAGCTCTGCAGCCCATGATGTATATTATTCTCCTGTGTCTGTAGTTTGTGGGGCGGGGCCCATTCATACATCACACCTCACACCTCACAGATGTTGACCAGATGTTCTCCCCCCTGCAGTGTTTTCAACAAATCTCCCACTTCCTGCTCACCAGGAGAGATCAGTATTTACGTGCTTTAATAAACTTTACAGTCCATTACGATTCCTAATTCTGCCCTCCTGGTGTTTGTTTTCCTTTCCCTTTTGTAGTTAGGATGTTCCGTCGCTGCACGCCTGAGTTTAGATTAATGTTTTAATTTAGAAGTGTTACTGTGAATTTTCCCAGTGAAAGTGCCGGTTTGTGTCGGTGTCTGTGTCTGTGTTGTGTCTGAGCCTGTGCAGTGTGATGCACTGACCTGAAAAAGTCATCGTGGCGCTTGTCTGTCTGTATGTCTAATCTCTTGATCCATCTGTTAAGTTTGTCTCTCCACACTGATCACTGTGTCTGTCCCCCACATACCATTGCCTGCCATGTTGCTTCATGTGATAGGACTTACTTGGAGGCTGTCATCTGTCAGTGACCCCACAATTACCCCACAATGTCCCTGCAAGTTTAAATAGTGCCACATGCTTATACCTCACATCAGCACTTTATTGATGGGCTCTGTATTGTTATTGATGCCATTGTGACTTAATCTCAGGCCATGTGGCGCTATACAGCCATGCTGTTGATTCCTCTGTGTGTGGGCTAAGCTGAGAGTCAGAGTGACGCATCCAGAGCCATGTGCTCCACACACCCATGTGCTCCATACAGAACCAACACAAATCCCAAATATTAGGTTTTATTTTGACTCTGCAGGAGAAGGAAGAGAAAACATACGTAACACTTTCTAAATATTACAGCTAACAGAATGTCAGTGTGCAGTGTTCTGAGTGTTTCAGAACTCATAGGCCTCCATATGTGCTCCTACCCAGGTGTAATTACGTGCGTTTGCCTGTGCTCTCAGAACTGGTGGGGATTGCAGGCCTTCTCAGCTTGTGAAAAGACCTCGCCTCCCATTTAGATACCTTCTAGGTCTCTTGCTGCTGTGGTAATTGCTTTGGATTGTCCCACAGAGCATGACAGTGGACCACCTGCGGTAGACTAACACAGCAAAGCAACTCAATTTATATTTATTGAAGTCAGAAGAGTGCTGTCACTGTCTCCTTCCTGTTGTTTTTGGTATCAGTGCTGCTGGAGCTGTTCCTCCTTCCTCTGTTGTAGTTTCACCTGGTCTACCAGACTGCATGCATTGATGCAGCAGTCATTTCTGAACTTACTTTTATGCCAGTAATTGTAAGAATCTCTCTGCTCTCAGTCTTTCTACAGTCTGTTGTGTGACAGTGCTGTCATTGTTGTTCTTTGGCATTTAGTGGTCTTGGAAAAGTTGTTCCCTGAATCAAAGGGTGATGATAATAATAGTATTGCTGTTATAGACATATGTCCAAAATAAGGGTCCAATGCTAAAGTGAGATTGTGGCTCTGTATTTGAAGGTTATAAATCGCGTTCAATGCCAGCATGAAGTTTATTCTTCATGCTGTGCATATAATTATTGTTGTGAGCAGTGTAAACACACAGCATTAACATATGGGCAAAACTTCTGGCAAAATCTTGACAAAATCACATGGAGATTATTAACACTGGACATCTTTAGAGTAAGTTGTCTTTTGAAGTGGCCCATTTAGACACACTGAAACTAGCACTGGATGAATTTGTATGGATCCTAAGAGCCCAGTTTAATTGAATTAATACCAAGTCTTTTTTTTGATCCTCAATTTCTCCCTTTGAAATGTATTAATCAGAAGTATTTCTCTATTAAAATAAAATGTTTCAATATAAACCCTAATGTCCTCAAATACTGATAGTCAGGCATCTGGTCTAATGTATGTGATAACTGTCTCTATCCCATTGGTGAATTCAAATGTTCTGTGCAAAAAATATCATTATGCATGAATGTAAGGGGCATCTGGCTACTTTTAGAAATTTTAATCTGCCTCAGCATTCACTGCTATGATATTTGATTTTTTTTTTTTAATGAATGTGAATGTAGTTTTTAGTGTTGGCTTTTGTATGCTATACAGCAATTTAACATTGAAATCGTTCAGATTGTGATAGTTCAAACTCATCTTTTAGGTAAAAATTAGGTAAAAAACCAAATTTGCATGTAGTTAAGCCTTGTGAGTAATGCAGTCACAATTATCATATTTTGTGAGGTATATTTTTGTTACATGTTGTACAAACAATGTGCTTTTTAAGACCTATCAGCATTAACAGGTCCACTTGATTTTGCTTCAAGTGACTGATATCATTTTCTAATTTGATAACTGGTGTGACTTATTTCTGTTTTCATACTCTTTAGTGTGATGTAATCTTAGTTACAAACATGATTATGTTGATATGAAGAAAGAATATTCGTGGTTTGAACTCAGATGAAATACATGGCTAAAAGTATTGCTGCAAAATATTAAGAGGTCAGTCATCTTTCATGAAGCAAACTACGTTCTTAATATTAAATTTTCCATACAGGTGCATTTTAGGATATGTCCTTAGTTAAGAGAAGTCCCATAATAACTCAGGGTCTTCAAAAAGGTGTTTTGTTAGAGAATATGTCTCTGAATGGGAATGGTCATATATTTATTTGTTGTTGTTAAGGGTGGACATTATTTTGTGTTTCCAAATATCAAGGTGATGTTTTTTATATCGATGTGAATATTTTTATTATTTTTCAAAGTTCCTTTTGGAATATGCTTACAATTGTTATTTCTTTAATTATGAGGAGTTCAATATATTTTTGGTCAAGAGTTTGCCATGTTAACCAAAGTAAAACAGCAGGGAGATTATGATTAGTGTATATGTTTCCCTGATGAGGCATTGTTCCCAGTATGACGTAGGCTTTAACAAAAACATCTATACACAACATATGTATTAAAATTTTGTCTAACTTTGTATTTTGCCATACGATTCTTGTGCCATGAGTTTATTCAACTTTAAACCGGTTTTTGAATAGTTTATTTAAAGGATTTCACCTGTGAAAAAAAAAAAAAAACCTCCAGAAAAATCCTGAGAACTTGCTATATTGATGAGTCTGTGTGAGATTTAAGTTTTTTGGCCCCTTTACTCCCTGGCAAAAGAGGGTCTTCATTTGGGAACATCTATTTGTGTAAAATTCATTCCTCACCTACAGAGCAAGTTCTTTTTCCTAAGACTTCATTCTCTTTATTTTTTGAGCAAATACTTTGCTTGTTGCAAGTTTTATGGATTTTCTAAAGATAAGCGCACATCCAAAGTTCCTCAGATGCACTTTAAAAGTGGAAATTGGCACTGAAGGAAAAATAGCCATACCCTGAAGTATAGCTCCTCTTGAGCTATACTGGTGAAGACATTGCCATTGCTCATATATTAAATAAATAACTTATTCTGGGAGCTAAATATCGATGTGAATTTCTTCCTGTATTGTTGTAAATTTAACCTGGGAACTGCAATGGCTCTGAAGGTCATTCAGAACATGTTATCACCTCAACTCTTTAAGTAAACGTGTCATCTCAACTCACATTTAGATCATGTATGGTTTGGTTCTTATTATTTGCAGTTTGGCACACAACTTACCTTAAGCTACAGGCACCATAGTCTTCATATTAAATAATTAATTAATCAATATCCTACTCTGATCTAACACAAAAATTAGAGATTAGTATTAAAACGTGTGTATCGAATTGCTGCTGAATTAAAAAAATTTACTACCCCAGGTGACAATTTAATCTGCCACTAGATATGTGAATGGATTCTCTTTTCCCCCTCAGCTGTGCGTAAGACCATTGGTTTACAGTCAGAGTGTGACTTGCAGTGACACAAGCTTTCGCAGATTGGTTGCAGCACGCATGAGGCTTAGAGTAAATCCTACCCAAACGAATCCTGTGCTGAGGTCACGAGAGAAGAACAGCCTTGCAGGAAAGAGTGTTAGAGCCAAACTGTGTGTGATCCAGGGCACTGACTGCTTATAACAGCCTTGTTTTTTTTTTTTTCCCCTCATTTGTCAGTATTCAGAGAAAAGGGGATATCTCATTATGCATTCCTGATCCCCTTGTCAATCCAGAGATGAGGCCAACTGCAGGTTTTGTATTTATTCTGGGGTTTGCTGTGCCTTGGGAATACAGACTGTGATGAATACATTAATTTAAATTTGTTCCATCTGTCTTTAAATTTGCTCCATCTCTCCTTTCGCTTCCCTTCATTTGTTTCTTTCATTGGACTTTTTTTTTTTTTTCCCCGCCTCTAAAAATAAAAGATGACAATATCTCTTTGCCAGACTGTTTTCAGTTTCTTTGCAGAGCATTCTGTTCTGTTTTGCTACGCATTAGTTATGAGGCCCCAATCTCATCCGATCTTATCCAATAACGTGATGTATCAGACAAAGCCAGCAGAACTATTCAGCATCAGTGAAGCACAGTGCTGCTAGGAGGATGTCAGCCTGGCCCAAAAAAAAGCCCCCCCCCCCCCTCCCTCCTTTCCTTCTGTCTTGAACCTGCAGCAGCTCTGGGTCTGTAGCCTTCAGTCCTCACTTAGGAACAGAACGCTGTATGTCTGAATGAGTGAAAGAGCAGCGATGACTAAATAATGCGGTAAAAGCAGATGTTCTGTACCTAGTGCATCCTGAGGCGGGTCGGTGACATTAAACCCAATTATGCACACTTGCGTTGAATGCCACTCAGTCCATTGGCGCAGACTGGCCTTTTTTTTAAAAAAAAGAAAAGCGTTTTGCAGCCTTCGTTTTGTACTATCTTTATTTATTTACTCTCTCTTTAACGCTGGTCGAGACCCGGGGGGTGGGGGGTGGGGGGGTTGTCTAGTGTGCTCTGACATTCTACCGAACGAGACGTCTTAATTCTGCATGACAGTGCCGATATCCTGACGAAGTGTTGTTTTTTTTTTTTTTTTGTCCTTTTGTCTGGGCCTCAGGGTGACTCCCAGCTCTGATGCCTCCACTGCTGCTGCCTCTTCTGTGAGCCTGAGTCAGGGCAAGCCTTCTCTGCGTCGGATCAAGGGCCGAATTCACAGGAGCAAGAGCCTGGACAGTATCGACCTGCTCGACTCCAATGTGAGTGGGGGAAACACGCAGAAAAAAAATGCACGCATGTGTGTCAATGTTTTTACCTGTACCAGCATTAGTCAGAAACACTCAGGCTGATTTAGCACAACCTGGGGGACAGTGGCGTGAGTTTTGTGACAGAGGAATGAGTCAGAATCGAATGTACGCAGCAGAGTGTGGGCGTCACTATAGGCCATGCCAGTTGGCTCATGGGCTGAGCTGAGTGTTAAAGGGCATACTTGTTACGCACCTCAGCCACTACACGCTTTCAGAAGAGAAGTATCGTCATCTTTAAGGGAAAATTGTTGCTTGGTGGTTGCCATTTGGCAGTGCTTTGTTGCACTCTCCAGAGGATTGTCCGTTGTGATTTGAATTACTGCCTCAAAGATTGTATGCTACTACAGGTGGGGACAATGCAGTGGACAAAAAAATTGCTTATTGAGCAGTGTTTTTGAATAGTGTTTCGTAACTGTGCACCGTAGCAATTGAAGTTGTCATCAATTTGAAAAGTGACAAAGTGGGTCTTGCCAGGTATCTATGATCACAAAGAGATAGATTACAGGGCTGTGGGTTTATAGGGATGTAGGCTGTGTGTTTTTCAGTTTTGTGTAGCGCACAAAACACTGTTTGCATACAAGCTGGGGTATATGTTTCAATGAAACCTGCTGAATTGTTTATCTGTTGATTAATTTCATAAATGTCACTATATTTATTAAATGTTTATACCGATATAAATAGGCATCAAAATAAAGTGTGACCAATGATCAGACAACACCGCTAAATAGCCTCAAATGTATACCACCTACTGCTTCTATGATGAACACTACACAAGCACACATATAAACAAGACAATGTAATGTCAACCCACCCACTTAAAACAGCATCCACCACAAACATAAACTTTAATCATCCCATATGCGGCACACAGATTGGACTTTTTTTGTAAAATAAAAAATGGAAGAGAATAATCTGACAAATTAAATCTGTAAGAGGATTACATGGAGCCCTAAAAATGACGCTAACCCCAAATCTGCACTAGCCTAAAAGTAGCTGGGTTTTGCCATTCTGACAGTGTGTGATGCCCCCCTCCCAATTACAAACACTACTGGTTACACTACTAGAATTATAGTAGAAGACTTTTCATGGATGATATCCACGTTAACTCAAGTCTGAGACAGCCTGTGAATGCAAGCTAACTGTGTGTCAGCAAAGCCTGTATTTCACATTTGGAGCTCAAACGGCAGGTTTTCTGTGGCTCGCACGGTTTCCATGTATTTATAAATGACACTTGTCTCTGACAAGACATGTGCCATGTTAAGGACCCACCCTTCCCGGCAGTAAAGGGGCTTCCAGGAAGGAAGATTTACTTTTATGTCTGCTGTCAGTTTTTCCTGGACGGGGTAATAATTAAGGGATCATGCATCTGAATGAGAGCTCATTACTCCCGCGGGGACCCACATCCTGTCTCCTCAGTGGCTGATCTGCATTCCGCCCACGAGAGGATTATTTATCACTTGAATTTAGAGGCAGCGTTTGCAATACCAAACGTGCGTTAGCCCACTGTTGATCCCATGTTGCAGTAAGGGAGCGGGCATTGATGCAAGGCAGTTACGTTACATTACATTATTAGCATTTAGCAGACACTCTTATCTTCCACGGGTTACTGTTTTTTTTTACAATGTTATCCGTTTATACAGCTGGATCTTTACTGAGGCAATTATGGGTTAAGTGCCCTCTCCAAGGGTACAGCGGGGAATCAAACCAGCAGGGAATCGAACCGACAACCTTGTGGTTATGAGTCTGGCTCCTTAACCACTATGCTACACCGCTGCCTAATGATACCTCTAATGACACCTCTCCACATACTGCCCGTCTGACCTCATCAGCTGATCGCAATCTTTTTATATATTACCGTTAGGGGTAATGGGAGGGAGTGATTAGGGGACATTGCGAAAACCGTCCAGCCTCAGCAGGTTAAAACATTTATGGAGTTGCGACCGTTTTATGGACACTGAGAAGCACTGCTGAAAGGCCAGGCCTTTTCTATTTTGATGTATTTGTGTCATCAAAAAGCAGAGTTTTCCAAGAGGAAACAACTTGCTGTGGTGCCTGCATTTTTTACGCTTGACTGACTTTTGATACCACTGCAATAAAATGATGAAACAAAATAAGTGAAAATGGGCAACATCAAAGCTGATATTGAAAGCTGCAGACTGAGAACTGAGAGGCCCAGAGGTCTCAGTAGCAGATGACTTTGACTGATGCTTTCATCTGTTAATATTCCCTGTATGCCTAAAAAAATAGATGCATAAATTGATAATGGAAAACAGAATGAAATAAATTGCCATTCCCCAAGTTATGTGTATATCTGGGAGAATGCATTAAGGAAGGCTGGGCAGGCTTCCTCAGCTGGTGGAAAGGGGACTAAGAGTGTTAGCAGGGGGGTGGGGGGGGGGGTTGCTGACGTGCTCAAATCCGACTGCAGCTGCTGGAGTGTGACTGTCTGCTTTATGGTGAATGATGAGGCCGTAGATGCTGAGGATGGCCTTAACGGTTGCATACGTGTGGCGTTGTGGTTCAAGAACTGGGCTAGAAAGTGATAGGTCACATGTATGATTACCAGGTGGGGCGCTGCTGTTGTGCTTTTTTTGATCGAGGCGTTTAACCTGAATTGCCTCAAGAAACACACAGCTGCTATAAAATGGACAATATGTAACGTGTACTAAAGTGTCTAAATATATATGTACAAAGGCAACCTGGACAACAGTACCTACTAAGGGAATAAATGCAGTTATGTGTTATCTTATCGCTTGCATATCTTTTTCCTCATGTTTCCTCATGCCATCATTGTGGCATTTGAGGGTGTGACAGAACTTGTGTAGACAAGCTGTGCTTATTAAAACAGCATGTATTTAATATGTAGTTTATGATGCTGATGCAATTCTTATAAATGCATGCAATGAGTATGAGAATGAGTATTTTTCTGATTTAATGATTTTTTTTTCTGTAGGCATCAGTAAGTCCTTCATTGGACAGGTAAATCCTCTTTAGTCTCCTCTCTGTGAAAGCAGTGAGTACAACTGGAGTCACTGTGAAAGTTAAGTTTTCTCCAATGCTCTCTTCAATGGACCTAGGATCTTTACTCATTCATTTAGAAAGCATGATACAAGTATTTACTTGTTCCTTTGGTTTTATATATTATTATTGGCATTTTTATGTGTCCAATGAGCACAAAGGCATAGCCACCTTAGTGCAAATATTCTATGCACTAGGAAGAGGAGGCAGCATCATGTGCTTTGGCTGTGCTGTGAGTACAGGTGAACACTGAAGAGAAATATCTTTAACACATGGCTTGAGTTATTCTTTCGAAGTTTTTATTTCCTCTCTTGTGGTCAGGTACTTTCAACAAGGCGAAGAGAATGTTTCAGCGGTTGATTTAAAAGAAAACCTCTCTTCCTCTCAGGAGTCTAACGCTTTGGCTCAAAGCCCACTCTGCTATCAGTGTGAATAGCAGTTGTGCTGGTTCTCAGAAAGCTTTAATAAGTTTCTTTGCCAAGAAGGGTGAGGCAGACACTTTGCACCACAGAGAGACTGAGACAGAGAGCAGGAGAGAGCGGAAGAGAAAGGGAAATATAGAATAGAGAAGGGGATAGATAGAAAGTGATATACTGAAATAAAAAAAATGTAAGAGAGATGGAGGTGAAGAGGGTGATAGCTTGACATGAGGAAGCCAGAGAGGTGAAACAGATGGAGAGAAAGAAAAAATGAAGAGGTAATAGGAAGAGGAAGAGAGAGATTGTATGGGAGGGAAACAGAGATAGAGGGAGAGAGTCAGAGCGGAAGGGTAAAAAATCTCTGCATCATGAGCATATGTCAAGATGTAACACAGAAGCCAGCTGTCAGTCAGGGCTATTTCAGAGGGAGGTCTCTCTCATGGGAACACTCTGCTTCTCTCCATCACCTTCTTTCCCTTTCCTCCATCTCTGCATGCCAATTTTAACCTTCTTTCCCTCTTCACAATCATCCTACCAGAAAAAAAGCCTCTGTACGCTCTCTACATCTTTTTTCTCTGACCTCTCTTCATTCACAAGCTAAGGACAACCACAATGTCACAGGTATGGAACAACATGAAGCTCTGTTATTTCGCTTCACCGAGTTCCAAGTCATTGTCACTTCATATTATTAAACGCTTTTGTTGAATGTTATGCTCTGAGGGGAGAAAAACACTGAGTAACTCTAGCACTGTCAGCCTCCTTAAATTGTCCCCATACTGAACCCGGGCTCTTATAGAAATCCTGAGGTTTCGTTTTACGAGCAAGTGCAAAAACCCAAAGGATTGATTAAGGAAATGATCTCATTTTTTTTTTAATGCAGTATGTTTCTTGCTGTCTCAGCTGTTTTTTATAATTGTTGAAAAAAAAAATGTTTTGGTGCAGAAGCCACACTGAAGCCAGGTGGGGTGATAGAGAGGTGTACTTGGTCATCTGGGACTAACGCTTCATAATTGTTCATTATTCAAGGTAGACCTCTGGCTCTCATTTATTTTTACAACACAGCTGCCAATTTCCCATCAGCTGACTTAAGACTTTTGTTTTTTAGAGCAATTCAAGGGAGAGAGGTGAGAATGAGATTTTTTGCGATTGATCTTTATAAACGCAGAATTGTCTACCTATGGGCTAAGAGCGCCCCTGCAGGGACCTGTTATCGGGCCTGAATCACAGTGTCCAGACTTGTAATTCGGTTTTATAGATCTGCATACCGTTGCCTGCTCTGATCCCCGCTGTTAAAATGTGGACTGCGGCCAGCGGGTCCTCACTGGATGGAGGCACATCCCTCCCCAGCATAACACCAGCGTAAGCACTTTGCACTCTGCTTAGCATTCCGAAAGCACTGCAGCTGCACTCCTGGGCAGTGAGACCGCAGCTGATTAAAATGCTCTGCATATTCATTAGTGGGAGGGGTGTGTGTGTGTGTGTGTGTGTGTGTATGTGTGTGTGTGTGTGTGGGGGGGGGGGTTGTTGCTCCTGTTTAAGGGAGGTGTGGAGTGTGTGCAAGGTTCCACTGCAGCCTGGGCAAGGTGCTCTCCACAGCAGCAGTATGTGAGGGGGGCTCTCCTGGAGGTAATGATGTATGGAGCAGAATGCGTGTATATGTAGATGCAGTAGAAACGCATTTGGCCCACAGCAGAAATAACTGAATTTTGTGATATTAAAAACTGAAATATCTGTAACATGTGTGTATGTATGCGCATATGTTAAGCGCATTCATTTCAAAGTCGACTTTCTGGTTCTTAACAGGTGACTGATCTGGAGAAATTAATACTGTTTGCTCCTGCGGTGTAATTTCGACACATTTTTGTTTGCAGTTGACATCTTTTATTGATACCGTTTTCCTCTCAGAAAGCTCACTACGTGAAAGAATTGAAAAAGGGTGTCTGGACATGAGTTCTAATAATGAATCTAAATTACATTTTTATCAGCTGCAGATTCTTTTTGTAAAATGTGAACAATTTTACAGTTATCTCACAGTTCAACAGGCTCATTCCCTCCATGTGACATGAGAATATAAAACTGCTGTTAATGACAGTAGCAATATCAAGAACTGCATGCAATTTTAATTCCCTGTAATGCATCTAAAAGAAGGCCTCAGCAGCTGGGCTCCGGTTTTTTTTTAAATGTTCATATCTTACAGGTGTAAAGAGTCTTCAGAGTCTTCCACTGGCCTCACCATGAACTGATTTTTGCTGAACAATCTGCCCTAATTAACACAGTGAGTTCAAACTTGAATATCATATGGACCCTAGCCCAGAGCTGCTGACCTAATTTGGGACCAGCAATCCCAGTCTCCGTTCAGAGGAGAATGGGAACAAATGGCCATATGTTGTTTTCAGACCAGCATGCAGAAACGTGATCAACCTGTCTTGGTCCAGTTCACATGTCCAGTGTCAAAGTGAAAGTGTACTGTACTGAAAAAAGGTTTCCCATTGTGTGACCTCAGACGGGTAGTCTGAGTTTAGAATACAGGTTTCTTGTGCAATATCATGTTTATTTATTTGCCCCTTGTTAATACTTGTTAAGAAACCCTGGTATGTAGATTTCTATCAATTATACAGGGTCCGCGGCTTGTTTTATTTGGGCTGATTTATGAATTTCCAAGAGGAAATGAAAAACAAAAGTTTTTAATTATCTTAGCTAGCTAATTACATTGCAAAGACACATCTGCAATAGATAGTGAGCATGGAGCAAGCCTTAGCTTTATTAGCTGTATGATCCAAAATAGCCTAGTCCTGACCCAATTCCAATGCAAAACATGACTGACAGGGTCCAGTCAAAAAATGGATTAGTTTCAAACTGCCTGTGGTATGACTATAAGAGCCCTTCAACATTAATGTAATTATAGCCTTTCCCCTCCAGTTCATCACACTTCATTTAAAGAGGCTTGGTGTGTTGAGGTCAGGCCTCTTTTCATAGATCAATTACACAAAGATTAAAGAATGCTAAAGTTAATGAATAAATAAAGAGTCAGATGCATAGATAAAATGCCTGGGAAGCCCTTTGTTGCCTGGAAGGAATCCTGGCAAATTTATTATTAACGTTCATTAGGCTGATGCTTTTATCTACAGCAATTTACAAAGTCAGGAGCCCAGTGGGGCCCATGGGAATTTTGCTGTTGCAGTCAGAGTCAGGTGATTCGCTTAAGGGTAGTGTAGCTGCATGGGGCCGCGGCTGCCCACACTCTGGATCCAAACCCTCGACCCTGCAGTTGTGTGTTCACAGATGAGATCACCAGCCAGCAGCGCTGCCCGAAATGTCTGTCACGTTTTCCGTGAAGCGTCAGTCACAGCGCACACTTAACTGCTCCGCAGCATGGCCAGCGGCTCTGCTGCAGAGAGGGCCTTTGTGTCTTCCACTCTCGGGGACGGCACTCCTCCGTTTTCGCGAATGCATTTTCGTTAAAAAATTGAGAGAAAAAAAAAAAAACAACTCAAATCACATCTTTAAATCTGTGTGTGGCATCTCAGTGTGGCAGCTAAATAAATGAAATCTGTGTGAAACATGAAGTAGGAAATTGAGATTCTGTCCTTTTTTCTCCTTAATCAAAGATACACTTACAGAGCATCCTGTGGGGTCACCATTAAAACAATGTGTGCTTATAGGCTTTATAACAATTTTTACATCTAGTTTCAAAAAGGAAAAGGACAAATTCTTTCAGATGTTAAACAAAATTACAACCCTCCAAAAAGCCTAGCAAGAAGCTTATCCTTTATCTCCCTCTGGACTTACCTGCCCAAAACAGCATCTGTTCAGAACACATTTTGACAAATTTAGTGATGAATATTGAAGTGTTTTTTTTTTTTTTAATTTAAACCTTGTAAATATTGTAACCTTGTAAAACCTTGTAAACATTAAATATTGTACTTAATATGATGAAAAGCCAGGAAAACTATTAAATGTCAGAACTGAATGTCCTCAGGGTTTGCATTAACATTGCAGTGACCTCTCCCCCCCACAACACACACACACATCCAGACACAAATTTGTGGGTGAGTTTTAGTGTGTGTGTCTGTTAGTGTATGTGTGCTTGTGCAGTGTTATTCTCTCCCCTGTCTAAGTTCGCTTCAGTAAGATATCGATCTGTCTCATTAGAGAGTCTCCAGGTCAGCAGTTCTCTCAGGAGAAATGGGGAGGGGTGGATGTTTGCTCAGAAGGATCTTATTAGGCAGAGTTCAACTCACCCATCCACAGCCCAGCCCCCAACCCTCATCACTTGTTGCTGATACTATCAGACAGAGGCAATGGTTTGTTTATATGTACTTGTGTGTTTGTGTGCATGCATCCATAGCAACTCTTTAGTTTGTCTTTTTGGGATTACTGTAGGAAAAAAGATAGCACCTTGGTAGTTTTAAGATGAAATGTACATTACTGTATCAGTACTATCATATGATGTAAGATGTCTTCTTTTCATCCAGCATTTTTTATCCATCACACTGACATATTATATCATTTTGGTAATAATATTACACACACACGCACACACACACGCATATATACACACATATATATATATATACCCAGAAAGCATATACACACATGAACATACATTCATTTATACATAAAAACATTTAAAATTGACTGTGTCTTACAAATTACACACAAACACACACATATACACACACATACAAAGATTCAGGGTATGTGTATATATACATTATGTACATAACATATGTTCACGTGTGTATATGCTCTCTTGATATGTCTATTCACCTCTCAGACTGTCTCTTCATTTACCACACTGGTATGGGTAAAACATGTCCTCTGTATTATTGGAACATCTCCTATTTCTCCTGGGATGATTTGCTTCTTTTGAATTTCCTGTGAGAAACGTCATAGTGAGCTACCTGTGCCCTCTTAAGCAGTTGTGGTGAGGACAGAGAGGAAGAGTGGAGCATGTGTGGAACAGGGTGTACTCTTTGTTTCTGTGTTGTAGGCAGCATCAGAGAGGAACTGGTCTCAGAGGCTTGTGGTACTAGTTATGCATTTGTCATGGGATGTAGCCACCATTGACTTCCATTAGGATCAAATGTGCTGTTTCAGTTAGCGACCTATGAAGAGGACGGGTGCATTGCAGGGTGAATGCTTCCTTCAAGTGTTTCATTTTGGTTGTGCTCCATTTAAGTTTACTACCCAAGTTGAGCACAAATGTGTGTGTGTATGTGTGTGTGTGTGTGTGTGTGTGTGTGTGTGTGTGTGTGTTTGTGTGGGTATGCTTGTGTGTTATGTTTATGTACGAATGGCATAAGTGGACAACTGGATGCATAAATTTGTATGTGTGTTTATGAGTCTTGTGGTTGTTTATGTCAATATGTGCATGCATCTGCCCACATGTCTGTTTGTTTACGTATGTGTGTGTGTGCACCTGCTCATTTATTTGTTTGAATGTGTGCACTTCTGAGCACAAATGTGTGTGTATATGTCTGTGTGTGTGTGCATACATGTATTACAGCGCACAAATTCTGCCTGAAAACAGTTAACTTCACTCAGTAGTTGTGCAGTGTTAAGCTTTAAGGTACACCAGCTGCAAAATGTACAGGCCTCCAGTTTTTCAGCCTGAGACATAGCTATGGGTGAGTAATTCTGAAGAGTGGGAAAAGGAGGCCACCAGCAGGATCGCACGGTGCATCCAGGAGCTTCTGTGGACCTGCTTTTTATAGCTGCTTCACGGTTGGTGTGAGCAGGGCAGAAATCTGACAGTTTTTTGAGTGTCTGTGCTCACCTCGACTCTCTGACCCAGCTTACTCTCTGTACTGAGCAGTAACCCCTGTGGGGGCGGGGCTGGGTAAATCTGCCTTACAGGATTGACTGGATTGCTTGATAGATGAGCTGGGCAGTGATCTGGTGATTAAACCGATGACTGACCTGGGGTCAGTGAAACAGGGGCCAGCCTACCTCCCAAGAGAAATATCCTAGCCGGTATTTCAATCAATAGCTGCTTTATTACATATGGTAATAAATGTGAATTATATGAATATGGGAAGTGTATTGTGCTGAAAATTTCATTATTATTTATATACATGTTTTCCCTTTTTGGGGATGTTGATGTAATTTAAACAGTTGGTTGTACTATGATTTATTTATTCTTTCTTCTGAACATATTTTAAAAACCTTCACTGTATTTTCATGGAATGGAACTTTTACAAAATGGCCCATACCAAAATACAACGCACCCGGCGCCACGAGGGGGCAAGAGGGGGCTTTGCCCCCTCAGTTGTATTTTATGCCACCCCCCCCCCCCCCAGTTTAAGTTTTATGTACCCTATAGAAAAATAGCAAAAACAACAAAAATATTGGCTGAGATACAAGTCAGATACAAGTAGTCTTGTGTTGTTGTTATTTAGCCTTTCAGAGGCTATTGCATGGTTAAATCAATGAATTTCATTAAACCTACCACCAGACCAGTTTTAGGTAGTGACCAGGCAACCTGCCCCAAATATTCCTATTTCATATTATGGCCATGACGCACGAACACATGGAAAAGATAAGGTAAGGAATTGTTTGCTTCTAGCCAAAATGCCACTATATTGCCACCCACCCATGAAAAAAATGCAGAAATAGGCATAGCAGGATGATAACCTACTGTTTTACTATATAAAAAGATTTTCCCCCTCATCATTTTTAACTGCCCCCTCAGTCACTTCATCCTAGTGCCGGGCCTGAAACACAGTGCTGTTCCAAAACCATTTTCTTATCAAAAAAATCTGCTGATTGTTGAATCTATCCCTGTAAAATCACTGGGTGAAATCAATGATTAAAATAATTTAGGATGTATCTTTGTGTTCTTGGCTGCCTCATAGTTTTTCCCTCTGACCTGAATGAAATTGTGGCTGAAAATTTGAGGGAGAGACACCCTTCCTGTATGATATGTCCTCTTGTTAGTGAGGGCGTATGTATATGCATGTGTATGTGCGTGTGCGTGACTAAGAGAGTGCTCTCTAATGTTGCGTATATGATGCTGTGTGGATACTCAAGGAGCTGTCATGTACTGTTGAGATTTGTTTTTCAGGGGGAGCGCTGTGGCAGTGTGGCAGATCCTCTCTCTTGGATAGGCCCTTCTGCGCCCCCATTTATACAAGCACACATAATACACCTATATACACACAGTTATATACACCCCATTACTTTTACAGAGTTTTAATGGCTGCTGATGTGTTTACTGGGGTGTTTAAGTCTCTCAGCTATTAAAGGTGGAGGGCATGAATGATAAATATATTTTAGCACACTCATATTTGAAATTGCTTATGAATACACACATAAAGCAGGAAGGTTCCTATTTTTATATTGTATTGCCAGTGACAGGTATTGTTTTACTGAGGGAACTATCTCTGTTTCAGCCCCCTGTCTTTCTGTGTTTAGCGGAGTGCTGTCTGGACATATAATGCTTTTGCTGGGTTCCTTTCTGAATCTGGAATATACCACTTGGAATATCTGTGCCATGCTGCTGAAAAACTGTGTTTCATATTTGATAACCAAGAGAAGGAACACAGGATAATGTGTTTCTGAAATCCTGCAGAGGGCAGAGTTTTACAACTTGTGAACAAAAATGTGCCTCTCGTGGCGTAGTGAGAAGGAGTGAGCGGACAACTATGGCATGCTACCATCAGCAAAATCACTGTACACAGTGAAAAAGAATTGAGATCAAATATTTTAATGTGCAGTTACTGCCTTACTTCTTTGAAACGGAAAAAAAAAAAAAAACTTGCACGAAATGTGATATTAACAATACAGTAGAACTTTTTCAGTCAAAATGTATGTAGTTTTGCAGTGCTTCCTCTCTTCATATCCCCCCTTCTCTAATTTAAAGATGTGTGAAGCAAGATGACAGTGAGAGTGAAAAGAAAAGCATTACAATATGAAGCAGAGGAGGGGTATCCTCTAAAGAGTGCAGCCATCCAGAACTACAGCGATGCTTGATGATTCCATCATTTACATTTACTCATCTGGCAGACGCTTTTATCCAAAGCGACTTACAAGTGGGGCAGAGTACAGCACAAGCAAAAAAGCCACACAAGGAATCAACAATATTAGAAGCACAGCATGGCCAAGCTTCAATGCCATTATGTACAAAAGATGGAGATGCAAAATATGCAGAAATAAAAGAGACGTAAAAAGAAGTAAAGAAAAGCACTGAGTATCTATATTGATGTTCTTGGGCAGCCTATCGTACCTTCTTCTGCAGCATGCATTGGTTCACTCAGTAATTGCTCGGGCAGAGCAGATGCCAGGAGATTTAATTAACTGAAATCGACGTTCCAACGATCGCCACGGGGGCTTTCCATGCCAAGCCGCTTGGTGGCCCCTGCAGAGCGGAGTAAAATATCCTCCCCTGTGCTGCCGCCGCTGCTGCTGCAGCTTCAGAGAACCAGAGGGGCTGGGCTGTGAGCGGCTCTGCTCTCACCATCAGAACCAGAGAGGGGGAGACAGAGACTGGGAAAGAGAAGGACAGAGAGGGGGGCCCCATGGAAGACCAGTCTCCAAATGCTGCAATGGAGCGAGAGGGAAAGACTGTGTTAGACATTCTGCCCAGTACACACTGCATTTCCTTCTAAGTGGCTACTTTTATACATATTCCAGTACACAAACACACACACACACACACACACACACACACACACATACATATATATATATATATATATAAATATATAAATATATATATATATATATATATATATATATATATATATATACATACATACGCACACATACACATGTGCAAATTATAAGTGTATAATGTGTGTATATATATATATATATATATATATATATATATATATATATATATATATATATATATATATATATACATTATATATACTATAATATATTTATAGGTATTCTCTTCTATATATTCTATATTCTACTACTAAATATACACACACACATACAGTCACAGTTTGGACTTGCATTCATTTATTGATCAATGATCGCTGTGTTGTGCATTGTATTTGAGCATGCTGGTTACCCCGCGGCAGCAGGAAGAAAGGCTTTCAGTTAGATTAGTTAAGTCTTCGCATCAGTGAGGATGATGTGTTTAATTAAGAGTGTATGCACTTAGGCCACCCAGTAATTTCTGTTATAAATAAATAATGCGGGTGCTCTTCATTAGCAGGAGTTTATGTGCTGGTATTCCTTAAGCAGCCCACGGAATTGCCCCGTTGGGATGTGAGATCTGAGATGAGCACGTTTGTCTTTTAATATTCCTTTCTGAATCTTACTGATCTGCCTGCCAGCCCCTCAGATTACTGCTGTGATAAAGGAGTAGAGTCATTACATGTGACTGGGAGTGCTTACCTCTTTTCTGCTATGCTGTTTGGTGCTTGTGTGTGATGCAATATGGTGCTACAGCGTACCAGCAGGAACTTCTTGACACCCTCTCCTTCAGAGCCCTGGAAATACTTTCCCGTTGTCCCTTACTGTTTAATGTCTCCTTTCCCCAAAACTTAAAACAGTCCAATTTATTTAAACGTTTTGCATTCCTGTGTGCTGTTGAGGGTTAAGAGGCAAAGGTTTGGTCATGGACTGGATAGGTTCTATTTTATCTCATTTATCAACACAGTGAAACAGGTCAAGAAAGATATTTTGACTGCATTTCTTTCCCACCCTCTCTCTCTCTCTTTCTCTCTCTCTCTCTCTCTCTCTCTCTCTCTCTAGTACTCCCACAAAGATTTGCGAGAGGCTCATGGCTGAGGATTAACTGCACATTTCCTTTTGCTCTGAAGTTTTGTTTTCTTTTAATATAGTGGAGGGACTCAGACGTCAAACCACCCCTCCTGACGCGGCGGTGTTGTATAAGCCTTTCAGCTCTGTGTTCGCAGACTTGGCAGGAGACTGGCCTCAGGAAAGATCTTTGTCCAGTCTTCATGTGAAAAGTGCTCTTAGGTATCTGAAGACCGCACACAGTGTCACTCCCTATGCCCTGAAGGATCCTTCTTTGTTGACTTCCTGGAAGTAAATAGAGAATGTTTGAATCATAGGATCTAATTAAGAGAGGAATGCTACCTTTGATTTCAGGGCTAAACGCCCCCTCAGCATCCCCTTTCTGTAACCACCAATTAAACACCTTTCCCAAAATGACTGTCTGCCTTTACATCCTTGTATCACATTACATTCTGTACCCGGGTCATCTTTCTTAAAGAACCTTTAGTTCATACTTGACCTTATTACTTAGATTAAAGGTAAATAAAACACAAACATAAAATAATAAAAATACTGATAATGCTGAAAAATCTAATTTATGACATGCAATTGTCGGATAAATCACCCTCAAATTTTTCAGTAGTCAGTCAAAGCATTTGCTTTGATCATGCGATTCTCACAATCAGGATGAACACATGCATGAACCTGCTTTGCGTCTTCAAAGAAGCAGAAACAGCTGCAGAAGGATCTGACTCCAGTGAGTGACAGTGACACAATTTCACAGATTTTTTTCTGCCACAGGTATGAGGGGCCTGGCAGTAAATACACCTGCCACTCTCACTGTGAAGTTGGGCCTCCATCCTTCAGTCTCTACCATCCAGCTGTGACTAATCGCCTTCAGGGCGAAAGAGGTAGATTTGTTGCCTGGTTGTGAATCTGCTGTTGCTCAGACTTTCTACTGGTGATGACGGCTACAGTAGCCACCTCGCCATGGGTTGCTCTGTTAGACCCCTCATTGAGGGTGACAGGGCTTTCTTTTTTAAAACGCCACCCCATAAATAAACCTAGTAGGAATTAACCAAATTGATTTCCAGAAGAATTGAGAAGTGGTGGAGATTTATGGCGCTTGCTTGGCTTTTGCGCAGTGCGGTAAATCACCACCAGCTGATTTGTTTTTCTCTCCTTTTCTTTCTCTTCCTCTCTCTCTCTCTCTCTCTCTCTCTCTCACACACACACACACACAAACACACACACACACCCTCCCCCCTTCCATCCCTCTACCCCTCTCTTACATTACATTATTATTGTCATTTTTTCAGCAGACACTCTTATCCAGAGCGACTTACATAGGTTACATTCTTTTTACATGGTATCTATTTATACAGCTGGATATTTACTGAGGCAATTTTGGTTTAAGTACCTTGCCCAAGGGTACAACAGCTGTGCCCCAGTGGCGAATCGAACCAGCAACCTTTCGGCTACAGGTCCTGCTCCTTACCACTGTGCTGCACTGTTTCCCTTTCTTCCTCTCACATTCCGTTGGTTCTTCCCTCAGTCAATGGGAGTGTCTGAATTGACACCATCCTCATGTCACTTTGGATTTGTTTTTAACCCTCGCAATCAAATAGAAACTTATCCAGGCTCGGCAACCGTTAGATTCTGGGATTGTGCTGGATTGGAGATGTGGAATGTCATGAGTGTGGAATGAAGGGGGGTGGGGGGACTGTGGGGGTGGATTGATTGGGGGAGGGCAGCAAGTCCATGCGGAGGGGTGTGGGGGTATACAGTAATGCTGAGTGTTAGAGATGGAGGAATGGGTGTTATTACACTATGATTTAGTCATCGGTGTTTGGGAATCGGCTCTTGGGAGTGGAATTAAGAGATCCATTTAAACCACAGGAAAGGCAGGTGCGTGAGATCTGAAAGATGTAAAATCATTTCGACTGAGGCTTGAGTGGGCCCCTTAGCTCATATGAAAGGACAGGCTAATTAATACAGTTCATTAATCTTCTGTCACTCCACCCAGCCATCTGTGAATTAACAATTGCATTGATCCTTGGTCCTTCTCTTCCCAGAAGAGCACTCTGCCTAGCCATCTCTGTAATCCGCCGTCTTGCCTTAAGTTATGAATACCAAACCAAAACATATGCTTTTCATGTTTCTAAATCATATCCAGCCATGGTAAATTGGCGTTCTGGATTTTTTTTCTGACTGTTTGTTCTAGGTATATATTTATTTTCAAAATTGCAGGTGTACTGTTCCCCTGGGGCAAACAGGAGTCCCAGTGGGTTCTTCTTTTTTTTTTTTTTTGTTTTTCATTTCCACGTAGCTGGTTCACTGCAGGGGCGTGGAGGCTGTGTGTGCATGTGTTTAAACATTCCTCACAGTCTGTTGGAATTAAAGGTCCATGTTGTGGAAAAAGCCAGGAATGTGCTGTGGAATGTTTCTCTTATCACAGTGAGTGGGGAGTGTTGGAGGCCGGCCGGACAGTTTCTCCTGACATTTCCAGGGGGCTGTCACTGAAGATTTCATCAAGGACCCACGATTGGTTTACCAGCGCCCTGCCCTGGTCATGGTGTGGGGGCTCTAATTTTAGATCCTCTGCTTTTAAAATCAATACCGTCACTCCGATCAGCAGTGGTGTCATCTGAATTAGCGTACGGCCTTTGTACATGTCAGATGGAGTTTTCTCTGCTCTCAGTCCACCTGCCCTCCCCTAAAAATCCTGCTTGCCACAGATCTGAAGCTATGGTCTCTGTTTCCTGGCTTTGGAGGTAGAGGGCAATGCTCTCAAAGTGCTAGAGATAACAAAGAGCAAAAAGCAGTCTCAAGACAGAGTCAGGTTAACTTGATTGGAAGTTTTCTTTGGTGAGCAGAGTGTTCCAATGAGTCAAGTGTTCATTATGATTCTCTCCACTTGTTTGCATTTGTTTAAGGTTAATTTACTTTTAAAGTATCTGCTGTAAATATGTATTATTTGAGTAACGAGACGTGGATATGTTTAATTAATGTTTTTTGGAAGGATTTGGGAACAGAAGGGCTTTATCTTTCTGCTCTTATTAAAATATTCATCATTGTGACATTTTTCCTTTGGGCTGTTGAGAAATACTTATTTTATGTCATATTAATTCATATCCCTGGCAAATATAATTTTAAAATCTGAGGTTATTGTACAGTAGCTTATATAAGCATCTAATGAAAATGCTGAGAGCCAAGATGTAATTAGCTCTTACATAAATTATACATTTGACCAACTTTTATTTTATGATGTAAAATTGTAGTCTGCCTCTAGCGTTAAATTTTTTTGTAGTCAAATCCAGCAAAATTATCATTGGGGTGTATTCCCCACAAACAAAAAATGGCTTACTCTGCACAGTATGATCTGACTTAAAATGTGCAATATCACATTATGTATTTGATTATCACCTGTAAAAGGAACAACATTTAGTTGGTCACTCTGTCATCAGAGTTCAGTAGGTATGGTGTGTGTGTGTGTGTGTGTGTGTGTGTGTGTGTGTGTGTGTATGTTTGTGTGGGGCGGGGGGCGGGGGTGCAGAACAAGCACTGTACTGTACTAAATAGTGTTAATCACCTGGCTTTATGGCACTTATCCTGGGAGGATGGGACTATGTTAAAATGCAGAGTGCTAAAGAGAAGATGTTTTATGTCTTTTGGTCTATAATGGTGTATAATTTCTGAGAATGCCACATAAAAACAGTACAATACAATACAATACAATACTATAACAACAACATTGTTGCTGTTGGTGGCTCCTCTTCTGATGAGTAAAGCACTCCAGAGAGAATAACTAGAGATTCCTGTAGTAATAAATCTTGAACATGATTAAAAAAAATCAGTAAAATCAAAATGATTTTGAATTTCCTATTGTGAACATCTTGTATTGCACCACAGTGGATAATACCCTTTTCAGAGGATTTCTGAAGATTTGGGAGAAGCAGTCAATGTGCAGTGTTAGCTTCAGCAGTTGTTTGTAGTAGTCTGTTGTCATCTTAACTACAAAACACTTTTACGCTACTTGACATGGAGAATGATTCATTATAAACCAAGGACTGACGTTTCAGGACCCAGTTCTGAATGATGACCCTGATGCTGAAAGGTTTTTCTTTAGAATACATTGACTTTTTATGTAAAGCCCACTAGATCACTGTAATGCCAACTTCTTCATTAACCTGACAAATCCCATGAAAGTGACTGAACACTGTGCTTAATGCTCATGTGTGCACAGCCATTTTAGTTCGATGGTTTTCTGGTTCACTGAATCTGTAATGTAAGTGGTTAATTTGGTTGAAGGGCATCTTGGCAATTTAAAGATTTAGGTTTATCTTTACGGTGCATTTCTTGCACTATCAATATCCGACCAGAGTGTCACTTATTCTCCTGTATCTCCATATGGAAAGTGGACACGTTTGTTTCCTGAACATTGACGGTGAAAGATAAAACCGGAAGCAAGCACGAGGAAACATGAATCCCTGCCCTTGGTCAGAGGAAATGATCTGTGGTTTAAAATCCAGAAAAAAACGTAATCATTCTTTGCTTGCAGCCATTGACAGGCCAATGAGCGCAACTAAGTTTTCTTCAATCATCTAAATGCTTGCCTTTTGGCTTACTGTAATCAAAAAAAAGACAGAAATGCTTTTCTAACACTTTTAAATGAAACAGTCAAATTTACATGAGATATATAGATGTAAATACAGAATATGCAAGAGTTGTGATAAAATAATTGTGTGTGTGTGTGTGTGTATCTAAGATTAATTTTTTTTTAGAATTTCTAACTTGGTAGTATTTTATCTGAGTGCATACCTAAATGCCAAACAAACCAGAGGGTGAAGGAGGAAGTGACCGGCTCTTCCACGCTGTTACGGCAAGTCATGACTCACAGCTGAAGTCCTGAGAAGCATCATGGCTGAGCCAAAAACACCATCATGTCATATGACCTCCCCCCAAGACACGGATGCGCATGCAGTTTCACACAGAGGAAGAAAACAACTTGGAGGATGACAACAGGCACAGAGCATTCCGTTTTTTTAATGGCCTTTCCTATTCAGATTTGTACCTGCACATCCTCCTCAGTATACCTGAAGGCTTTGTTTATGGTATTAATCTTAAAGTTGAGCGTGACACGGCATTGGAGAGGATGCTGTTGCTGTATTAGAGCATGGCACAGTGCCTGTAGTGGAATGTTCAGTGCAGCTCGGTGCAGTGGGAGGGCACGAGGGTGCTGTCTGAAAGTTGTTTCTCTGCTCATTGCTCTCTCTCTCTCTCCCCCTCCAGCTCCCTGTCTGTGAAGTAAACACATTCTCCTGTCAGTTTCATATCAGTGTGTTGCTGTGGAGATTCCTGCATTGGTTGATTGGTCCAGGTCATGGTGCCCATGACGCACACAAACTCAGCCAAAAGAAGTTGCCTCCACTAGGCCTCTCGGTTTTCCTTTTGCTGGTGACGTATCCTGCTTGCTCAAAGGGCAAATCAAGGAAGTAATGAAAAAAGTCATCCTATACAACACAATTAAAGTCAAATTTGCTGTAATGCAATTAACGAGACCAAAGGAAAGGCATTAAATATACATACTTCCTAAACTTACGCTTCCGGCCAAATCTGTGTGATCAGTTTGATTTATGAACACAATCGTAAGCATGCTGTATATCTGTACGAAGTAAGCACAATTATTTCTGTGTAAGGCTTTCATGTTCACAGCAGGTAAATTGCTCCAGGTCATTTCTACATCTGCCCAAACAACTGATCCAGAATCAGCATACTCAACACTAATCCAACTTGCCAAAGCTAATCCACAGCCAGTGTTTACGACTAGAATCTATTTACATCACTTGAGTGCAGCCCCTGCTGGCGTGGTGCACATTCTGAACCTGAGTGCGTCTGCAATGTTTTTATCAGTGGTGTGTCTGTGTTTGGTCAGTGTCAGGTTTTTTATAAGTCCACAGGAGGGCCCTGAATATACACCTTCTTTTTAAAGATCTAGATTTTTTTCAGATGTGTCTGCAACTGCTTTTGCCCATACACCTGCACTTCATCTGCGCCCCCCGTGTCTGCAGCTGCGTCTGCGCACGCATCTGCATCTGCAATTGGTAAATACACATGCGTGAGCATGGGACCAGCCTATCAGCTCCATCAGAAGGCACTGCATAGTGCTGAATCAATCTGATGTCCCGCCTGCTATTCCTCTGGCTTAAAGCGGCTTTTTGGGGAAGAGCCTTTCCTGCTGAGTTCATCAAGCTCTTCCTTTGACCGCGGAGCCCCCCAGGCAGCCCTTGTGGCCCCTTTCTCTCTTTTCAAGGGACAAATGTGCTAAAACAGCACTTCATAATCACTGGGCATTAGGAGCCCTTGTGTGGGGCATTAGCTGGTAGAATTGACTAGTGGGGTGCTATAAAAATGAGTCTGACATTGAACAGCAAAGCTGATGATGCTTCGCCCCGACAGTGGCAGGCAGGGGGATTAGGCTTTTTTTGGGAGGGACCCATTGGGTAATGGCTTTAATTTGCCTGCCTCTTTTTTTTTTATCTCGGTGACAAGCAGGCCCATGCAGGCTCATGCCCATATTATAGACCTGAAGACATAAGATGAGAGATAACAAGTGCTACCCCTTTATTTGTCTCAAGGTGTGGTCTCCTTTTGAGAGGAAAACACACCCATTGGTATAAAGTTTACGAAAATTCTGTGAACTTTTTGGATGTAGTGAAGAAGGAGAATGCAGTGAGGATTAGAATGAATGCATGACAGTACTGTTGCTTTATAAGAAAGGTGTGTTGAGAGCAATCCAAGCTTCATTGGTTCATGGAAGTTTGGTTTAAACAGGTCAGGGAACTTTGGTTTTGCTGTTGCCCTCTGTAATTGAATGACATAACGGGCTTGTTTGCATACCTGTGCACAAGCTCAGTGGATCACACGGTTAGTGCCGAGATCATTCCCCGCTGTTTGTGTGCATTGGATGCTTTTCAGGTAGGTCAAAGTGGACTCTGCACTGACAGAGCTCTTTGAGTTTAATTTGATTTGGTTTCAGGGCCTGTTTTTCCCCCGAAACGCAGACATAGCAGATCTCAACGGCCCATCTTTGACATCATCAGACTGCTGTTACCAGCGTTTGCTTTTAATCATATTCTCTACCCCCTTGTCCGTACCCATCAATCAAATTTACTGCACACATCCTCACAAGCATTTTCAGCTGGGATGTAACTCAATTTGTTTTTCCGCATATTGTTTCTATCTCCCACAGGCAAACAATCCTGAACCTCTCCACAGGTAACTCCAGCTGCTTGCGGTGTTTAACAACCTTTTGCACCATGCAATCATGCAAGCGCTGACGCTTTGCATGCTTGCACATGCAGATATGCATATATCTCCTTTTTTTTCACTGTATCTTGCTATCTGTGCGGCTTCATCTCTGTAGAATGTTTCAAAGTAAAGCACTACCGTGGAAGGAGCTAATAAATTAGAAAGTGAAGGAACACCCTGGGGGATTCCCTCAGTCCTACTACAGCCCAGCTCAGCACACTCTCCCCTTTCTGACCATTGTGCGGGGGGCACTGTCATCCCCACCTGCTTCCAAAACACTTCATTTCAATTGAGGCTGCAGTAAATGCCTCTTGTCATATTATTCTGTTGGAGTGCAGCGCGCCCAGGACAGTTCAGTGACGGCCACACAGTGTAATTTGCTGAGTGGACGGTTTCCCTGCGCAGTGCATTCCGGTGTAATTATTCACTCTCAGGGGCGGTGCGGTGTAATGGACGTATAGAACTCCTCCTGAATTCGAGATTTGCTGTGCGGGATTGTGTTGACTTTCATCCAAGACTTCCTTTGGGTCTTGGTTCTATTTTTAAAATGTACTTAGGGACACTATGAGCATGTTATTCTAGGTTTAGCCTGAACGACGATATCGGAATAGCTGCGCGTGACACAAGAACATACAGTACAAACATAACCTTGGTCATTGTATTTATTCAGTGTCAAAGGCATATTGCAGATACATCTAACACTCTATTAATCTGTCTTCCATGACAGTAAGAACATGAGCAGTCAATTGATTCCTTGACTATGTAGGGAGTGATGTCATGGTTTTATGCATGCACATCTCAGTTTTACACAGAAATGTAATCTTCAGATCATCTTTTGCTTTGATACTTTTGGTTTCAAAAGGAGCCTTCACACAACCTATTTCTAACTCTCATTATGTTATGCAATAACTGGGATTTTCTGATCAAGTTCAGTCATAATTAAACTGTAATATCTTATATCTTTTATCTGCCATATTAATCATTTTTTTAACCCTAAATTTTATTTTGCAGTCCGTTGCTAATAAAAAGAATACTGTGTGAGTTGAGAGTGAAAATCATTCACTTCCTCTACCTGCTTTCTATGTTTAGATGCGTGATATATTTTGTTATTTTTTGTTATTTTTGATATTTTTTTTTTTTTTTAATTTCTTGCTAACCATGGCTGTGTTTCCCGGTAGCTAACACATTTTTCATTCACGCTGTCACCACCACCTGAAGACATTCTGCCAATCATCAGTTTTTTTGATGGAAAGGAAAGTTCCACTGAGGCTTTCAAGATTGGGAAAAAAAGGCAAGCCACGCAACGGTGGCTGAGAATCGCCTCATTGCCTCCGCAGTGACGGCGGCCTCGGAGAGGAAACAGACGAGCTCCTGAGATAACGAGGCTTTGTTTGGTTAATGTCGGCCATCAGTCACTGTGATCAGTGGCTGAGAGTGTCGGCGCCATTGTTCACCTATTCTTAGAATTCCTCGAAGGTTCCATTTATGTTTTTCACAGTTCTGCTACTGGTCAGTTGTCTTCTACCTTTGTTGAAGATGTAGGGAAGTAGCCAATGGAAGAAACGGCAAAAACCAAAACAGTCTACAGTATGTGTCAGATATTAGACCTGGCAACAGCTGAGTTCTTATCTTAGTGCTGGTAGCAAGTAGACAGAACATTCTGCTGATATTGCTGAATTCTAGGCCATTCCCTGATATGTGGATACAGTATATCCTCATAGCTGTGGCCCATCTAGGAGCCAAAATGGCCCATTGTGTGTGATGCCCCATTGCATCACATGCACTGTCACACACATTGAGTGGATCCCTATGGCATTGAGGACTTTTATCACAGCTTTCATGACCTTGTCCAGCATCATCCAGTGCACCATCCCATCTCTAAGAGAGCACCCTCTCCCTCATTGTTACCCACACAGGGTCGCCATATTACATTTTCATTAACATTTTTGATTTACCCCCTTCAGCTCCCTCTTCTGTTTAGCACTGTGGTGGTCAGAAAACAAACTTATTGTCACAATGGCTAGTTGACAGAAACAAAGGATATGAGACAAATTCATTAGTATACTGAATATATGGACTTAATGAAGCAGGAAAGTGGTGCTGTGAATGGTGGTGTGTCTTTGACCCTGAACTACTTTTCATGAAAATATAAAATCTTTCCTAATTGATCCCATCTCTGTGCTTTTAGTGACTAGTCATTTTCCGACAGTCACACAACAGACAAGCTTTATATTTTCACAGAAATGTTCCAGATCATGTCACAGAAAACAATTTTTTTTTCTGTTATAGCAAGCACTTTTTACACCCTCACAGCATGGTGGCAGTAAAGGTTAGCTTCAAATAGAATTCACATGGACATAAAGAAAGGTCATAAATGTTGGAATTGGTTATTTTCAAATTTTAATCAAATTGTAGAATTTTTGATACCTCCCATCTAATTTCGGGTTTGGGTCCACATCCTTGGCTCAGGTCTTTTTATGGTGTTCAGTATTTGAGAATCTCAATGAACCCAACGGACCGAAAATGTTAGAAAGCACACCCTGCCCTCTCGTCTGTCGGCAAGCTGGTAACTGATGGAGCTGTTACTTCAGGGCTTGGCTGGCGAACCTGGGCTGTAAGTGAATGCTTTTCTCAGGCTGTTAGAGTGTCTCTGGCCTGCCCTCACATGCAGACCATGTGTCATTCAGCAAGCCATCTTGTCAGGATTGAAACATGCTTGGTAAGCAAGGCTATCTCTGGCCTGTGCCGGTGTTTAACTCACTGCATAGACTGTGGGTGAAGACCTGTTTGTGGAGTACTGTGCGCACAGTTGTGCTGTTTTTACTTTTGCATGTGTATATGTATCTTCAGATATATCTTTTATCTCCAGATTAGATACGGCACATTTATTTTGGACAAATAAAGTGTGACATAAGGCACGTCAGATTTAATCAGTCATACAAGACTGTTTTTTTTCCACATTTCACTTGCTGTTCTTGCCTGCAGCAGCTTCAGGTTCCCCAAAGGGACTGTGACAAAAGCAGATGATGCGATTTTTAGGCCGGTGGGAGTAAGGGAATATTTTGAATAGGGGCTAGAAGAGAGGTGGGACCTGGCAGACCCAGGTGGAGTGTCCTGTCCTCGGGAATAAGATGTAACCCCTCTATAGCAACTCTCAACTAAGGATCCACAATGGAGCTTCTCTACTCAACCAATCCCCATCCTGCATTCTTTCATTTATAAAACACCCCACTGTGTTTTCCCATAATTCCATTTAGTCAACATACACTGTGATGCAGTGTATGTTGCAGCTTGCATGAATGCAGCTTCATTACGTATTCTCAGGGAATTTGACATAGTGAGAATGTGCATGCTGCTGTACTGTACTGAAAGTTCGAGCTTTGATTTTTAATACTTGTACTCATAATCTGTTTAAATAACCTGTTTAAGTTATGCTGATAGCAACAAATAAGTTATATGATCTTTTTTGCAAATAGAAACCTTACTGACATTTTCAAAATATGTTTGTAGTACTCAGTAGAAATTTAATAACACATTTCGTGGAACTTATTCTTACACATTACAAGCTACTTTGCAGTCATGTTGAAAATGAGTTTATGTCAGCTAAAACCTTCAAGCACACACTGTATACACATTAAATTCTGGATGCACACATTTTTATTTATAGAGCTGTCAAAAAAACATTAATGTCAGCCAGATTTTGAGCATATTCTGTAATTTTTTAAAAGTTTAATCTTAATACTTTATATTTTGAGATTTATGTGTGTGTGTGTGTATGCATTTGTGTGTGTGCGTGCATACATGTGTGTGTGTGTGTGTCTGTGTGTGTGTGCACGTGCATGTGTGCCTGTGTGTGTGTGTGTCTGTGTGTATGTGTGTGTGTGTTACTCCTGTTTGCCCTTGGTGCAGACTGCAGAGGCAGTGAAGGGGGGGGATGGCGTCCTACATCTCGGTCTGTAATCAGAGCCCTCCTGATTAGTGGCTTATCAGCACATTTGATGCACAGGCCCTCTTCCCACCCCCTCACTGACATGGATTACTGTGCGTCAGTGTGGTGGCTCTTCACCGTTTCCTGTCTCTTTTTTTTTTTTGTTTGTTTATTTACTCTCATTCCTAAATCCTGTTTGTGTAAAAACTGGCATGCGCTCTTGGACATTTCCTCTTCTAATTCTTTGATATTATCTCTTCTCCATATGGTTCTGGAATTCCAGGACCTTTGTATGGTTAGTATTAGCTGGCTATAGGGCTCTAGGTAATTATGATGAGGGTGGCTTGTCTTTGCAGACTCACAATGCCTTTAAATTTACTGCAACAAGCAAAGTGATATATATATATATCAAAAAAGAGCACTACAAGAGCACTAGACTTGTGTGAGCATGGGCATTTATGCTTGAGTGTACATGAAGGAGAACATGTTGTACCTATAATGTGTGCAATATGATAAGAGCTGATGGGTGCTGGCCAGACAAAACAGAATGTGAGGATCTCCATAGTTCATATCCAGACAGCCAAGGTTATACTGGGATATCTTTAAATCCTTGTCCTGCTGCCCCCACCCCCTCACCTGCCTCCCTGCAATGTCCTCTTGCCCCTCCCCCCACCCCGTCATCACCCCCATCCCCTCCACTGGACTGCAGCTGTATCCCCTCAGCAATAATGGCAGGAACACCCCTCCAGTGTCTCCCTTCCTATTCATCCAACACAACCATGGGGAGTAGGAAGGCGGGGGGGCAGAACACAGCCCTTCACTCTAACCCCCTCCATCTCCACCTCCACTGCCTTGGTTTATTCAAAAAATAATTCCCTCCTCTTTCCCCTTAATAGGTTTGAACCTCAGAGCCTCATTGTTTGGTGCATTTCTGCAGCAGTGGATTAACTCTCAAAACCTTTTAAGTTACAGTGTATACATTCTTTTTATATCCCCACATAGATTATCCTGCCTGGTGTTACATTAGTGTGGGTAAAGCTATTATTGCTTACTGTATGCAGTAATATTCTGCAGTGCAACTTCATGCAGCATCTGCATAAATCTCCAAATCTTATCTTATTATTTTGGTTACATTTTGACTTTTTTTAAAACATACACTCTTACCTTTTAACATCCTACGCTTATAACTGAAAAAGTGTAAGACCTTTTTGTAGAGTAGATGTGGTGTCAGGACATTAAAGAGTGTATGCGGTCCCCTTCCAGCAGGGGTGATGCTCTGTTTATAAAGATCCTTGTTGTTGATATCTACAGTATATCTATTTCTGCTGCAACTTCTCGGACTGCAGACTCCTTGATAACATTTCAGCAGAAATCGTGACTCCTTGCAAAGAAACCACCCTCCCCAAGGACTGTAGAAACAACAGTGCCATTTCCCAAAAGAATCCACACTATTACGAGCATATCTGTCTGGTGCCTTTCAGGAAATAACAGGTTTTTTCCCCCCATTTTTTAATATAATGAAATAACTGCAGAAAGCACTAACTAAAAAAAAAAAAACCTGTCTCCAGTAAACCATTGCCATTTCCTGTTTCAGCACTCTGCGGTGAAATTCTGCTGAACATTGCAGCGTGGCGTGACTCCTGGTGGAGCAGCTGCAGGCGATGTATAGGCTGGTCTTAGGAGGCCGTTGAGGTGCTGCTCGGAGAGACAGATGTCAGGGAGAGTATAACCTGGCCCTGATCCACTCTTCCAGGTCTGTGACGTGCAGGGCTGATCTCAGCTCAGTGTAAAGCTTTCCATCAGGGCTAACTCTCTGCCTCAGTTTCTCTCTGTTACTTTGTCACCCTCCTTTCTCCTCTCTCTTTCTTTGCTAAGGCGGGGCAGCAGTGTAGCATAGTGGTAAGGTGCAGGTTTGTAACCAAAAGGTTGCTGGTTCGATACACTGCTGCTGTACCCTTAGGCAAGGTACTTAACCTACAGTTGCCCCAGTAAAATATTCAGCTGTGTAAATGGATAATATGTGAAAATTGTAACCTGTGTAAATCAGTGTAGATAAGAGCATCTGCTAAATGACAATAATGTAATAATGTAAGGCTGTGGCAATGCTCATGCACAAAAACACAACAGTTTACACCCATAAATATCAATGTAAGCATCTTTCACAGCAGATTAATCACAGAGATACAGGAGAGAAAAGGTCACAACCCTTTGCATTTTTATGATTGTAAGAACAAAAAAAATGGAGTCATAAATATGTCGTGCTTTTTGCATACTCAAAGTTGGGTTGTGATTTTTCTTTTAGTGACTCTTCATAGCAAAGGCTTGACATGGCATTTTAAAAACATAATGATGACGAGCTGTTTCAACTGTCCCCAGTTGCCTCGGAGAATGGCGTTTTCACTTTTCATACAGCATGGGGGAAATGGTTCTGCCAAGAGAAGGGTCTGAATAATTGAAGTGCAATCCGTTCCCTCTCCCTGCCCCACAGAGAAAAATGCAGGAAGAACAGAGGACCTGGGCCCATTGTAATCAGCATTCTATATTTATTGCAATAAATAAATAAAAATGCCTATGAAAACAAACAAAAAACAAAGACTTAATTTAGCTCTATTTATGTCATGTTGGAAAGGTCAAAAGGTCACATTGTGGTTACTCAGGCAGTCTGCACTGTAACTTTGGGCTACTTTTGTACTACCACCTACCCATTGTAAAGAAGACAAATAAGAGGCTGTTTGGTTTTAGACACATATTATACACAGTTTTACATGCAAGGTAATGTCAGAAATATCAGTTTTGTTTCTTGTAGTTGCATTGACACTTAAATATATGCACTTTTAAAGTGAGGTTCATAACATATTCTACACCTAGTGGAAACCTGTGCAGTATCTTACATCAGTGAATGTCATTTTTACCACCTCAGTACCCTGTGTCAAAATATGCACTGTAAAGGATGTATCCCTCTGGTCCATAGCTATGGTCAGTATCTTTGGTCTGAACAACTGTGGGTTAAATAGCTCATCTGGCACATTGGAGAGAGCTTTCAGCCAGCCTACAGCTTAACAGAAGCCAAAAAAGGTTTGTACTGCAAAGTATTTTATATGAAGAAAGGAATCTGAGGGAGAGAACATGTTACCAAGCCCTTCAAGTCTCCTAATTTTTATTTTGTTTTGAAAAGTGATCTTTCTTTTAATGCTACTAGGAACAGCTTTTGTTTTTTAGTGTGTTCATTTTTTCATTAACAGAGAATAATAAATGCCATCACAAAGCATAAATTAAATGAGCAGAGAAGTTATGCTTTTTTGAGAAACAATGCCTTTTTGTCACCTTTTCAAAAGGGAGGTCAATCTGAGTCATAGTCTTTATGCACAATTTCTCCTGATGGGGTGTGCCCTTCCTTTATTTCCTCAAAGGACTGAATCATTTCTCCCTGAAAATGCTTCAGACTAGAGGAACGTGGATGCCCGCACACACAAACACAAATGCATAGGAGTCTGCCTGCCTCTCCACATTTCAACCATTTCAGGTCAACTTACACTCTTAGAAATGCAGAAACCAGACGCAACAAAAGGTCTATGAGAGAATATGTCTGAATGGAATGTGTTGCTGATGGATTTGTTACATCATAACTATCATATCATATCTCAGGCACTTTTGGTCTACCGTAGGCACTGAGGAGAGTTATCTTAGCTTGCATTGGTCAAGGCAGCGTAACCTGAAAGCTTTGCCAAGTGGTCTGTTTATTTTTATGCTTGCATAAACCCTCTAATTATTTTCCTCTGTTTTCTACCACGGCCTCTATCTAATCAAATTGAGTGAGGCAATGATTGGCTGTTCGATTGCAGACTAAACACTTTCTTGTCCGCGCAGCCTCTTCCACTATGTTCCTGTACAGTGCACTCTACTATAAACAATGGCTTAATTATTTTGCTGCTGCAGGCTGATTGATGACAGATCCAATAGTATGGATCTGCGGAACCACATAACATGAAACATTGACAGCTTTATTTTAACAACGAGTTTAGAGGAACTGGTCTAAGTCAAATATAGAAGCACGAGCTGTGAGTGGTACATAGAAAGCAGACATTTTTTTTCCTATCCTCTCTTGCTCATGTCTCATATCTATTCAATTTTTTTAAACATTTTGTTTTTGCATGCACATGGATAAATTAAGTAGTGAGCGTTTATGTTGATATAAAGAATGCTGAAACTGTAAGGGTTCCATAATGGGAAAGAGAGGTAAGATTATGTATATGTTCTGGCCCAGAATGTAGTGTGTTTCTTTCTTCTGCTCATGCTCAAAAGAAAAAAAAAAAAAAACATGTGTTCTGTTAGTGGGTAGACCATTATTTACTTCTCAAAAACCTAGAACCATTTTATCATTAAAAACAGCTTGTCTAATGTTTTCTTCATATTAAGTGCAGGTCTGTGGTGACATTATCTCTTCCTTTGGAATGTTTAGCATTTCTGTGGTTAGTGGGGTTCTTAACAATGTAACAGGAGATTAGATGAATCATCATTTTCCTGTTCCCATCACATAGACCTAATCCCATGACTGTCTGTGTTCTGGAATTTGTCCATTGACTGTCCATTGTGCTTACAGGCCTGCAGTAGAATACTTTTAAAATCATTGTGTATTACTCCCTCCCTTATTGTTTTTTGGGGGAATGTATGGATTTCCTCAGTGTTTATTCACTTAAATGGTCCTCTGCAATGGACAGATCAAGAACATCTTTTATAAACTGTTTTCAGTTCCTTGCATTCACTATATACATAGGTGATTTAAGTATTAGATTTTTTGCTTGCATTAACAATGGAGAGAAATTTCACTGGATAAGAACACTGGTTCCTTGATAATCAATGTTTTTAACAATGTAAAACACTTTATAATATTCTTATACATTCATGAAATACAAGGGTCTGATCTGGTAGTTACTTTCCCAATAATGTCACCTCTGGCCTTAGAACCCTGCATGTGACCTCCGGCTTTAGAACACTACATGTAACCTCTGACCTTAGAACTCTACATGTGACCTCTGGCTTTAGAACACTACATGTAACCTCTGACCTTAGAACCCTACATGTGACCTCTGGCTTTAGAAACCTAGATGTCATCTCTTACTTTAGAGTCCTACATGTTATCTCTGTCCGTAGTACCCTACATGACCCCCATCAGGTTCTTGTTAGATATGGACACAGAGGACCGCACAGAGGACCCAGGAAAATGGGAAAGGGAAACCAGATATCACAAACAACCGCTCTTCTAATTCACTGCAGATGAGCAGGAGAGATAGCGTAGGTCGGAAAGTCTCCTCTGACTCAAGATCCAGAACTTCAAATTATTTTTCTTTTCATTGGTTTTACATCAGTGAATGAAAACACCTTCTCTCTGAAATGGTTCATGCTACTATATGTAACTGAATGCATATGATACAAAATTCAAAACTGCAAAGTGTAAATGCAGAACTGTCCTATAAAAATCTTATTTCAACAGAACAGGAAAATGGGCAACATTCCTCATTTGTTGAAGTATTGGATTACTTGTCTCTGAGTCTCATTTCGATGTTCAATCACTTATTTTCTTTGGTTTTCTAATATTGCTTATGTATTTATACAATCAAAGGCTTACACCCTCCGCTGTCAACAGCAATACACTAGAGCTTAAAAAGTTGTCAATCATTAACAAATTGACTATTATTTGTAGAAATGCCTTCAGAGTTGGCCTAAATGTCTTATGAAATAACTTCAAGGGTAATACAAGGAACGAAAACATTCCTTCACATATCAAAGATGGGTGCTGGCAGCAACTTGCCCCCAGACTTTAACCTTTCCTGAAGAACTGTTATTTTAAAAAACAGAGATGTTTATTTGTGCTCCCATTCTGTTTATTGTTCTCCCTTGCATATATTATTTTCAGTCACCTTTATATCGGATGCCAGTTACAGTGAGCAAGGCCAGACAACAAGCAAGGCCACTTCTGTGGCTATAATTTATTTTATTTTTACTGTGTATTAACAAACATGAAGAAATAGTTCCTTACAAAAGTTTCTTTTCATGGACCCGTTGGTGTCTGTGCTCAGTACTTTGGGATTGTGTTTTCTGTGGGTTCACTCTTTTACCAGCATATTTGAGGCCCTGGGTCACGCTGTTGCTTGTGGCTTTTGAGGAAGGCTATGAGGGCAGTCATGCAGCTCAAAGCTGCTTTTGATCACAGTTCACTGTCACAGGGACTGTCTTGCTCCATCACGTGAAGCTACAGGTTAGGCTTTGGTTCTAAATAGGCTGCTGTCTGGAAAAATCTAAAAAAAAAAAAAAAACCTGAAAAAAGGATCTAAAAATCTAATAAATTATACATGGTTATAATCATACTCATTCATGATGATTGTTTCATTTAACAAGGTTCTTATCTTTAAGATTTATAAAGGTACATACATGAAGGATGAATTGAAAATCATAGAGGTTTGGGAGAGTTTTAACATTTTATACAACTATCAGGAGAGACATTAGGATATCAATTTCTCGTCTGGTGTGAGCATGGCTATGGGCAAAGGTCCTGTAGGCATTTTATTTTGCATTCTCCATTGTGACCTGGTTCTGGTGGGAATATTTCCAAATATGTCAATCTTGCTTTGCGAGGGGGGGTCTGTCCCCTCCAGGAACCCAGCAGGCGCAGCCCATAGATACAAAGACTATTTTCTTCCATTGCTCTCTGTCTTCCCTCTCTTCACATACACAGCACAACGAGGAGAGTATAACCTCTCATCATAATTTGTGTGACCCCCTAGATGAGCTTCTGATGTTGATTCAGTTTTTTTCCCTGCTAGTGTGACCCCACACTCCCTTTATTGCTCTTCCACCCATCCTCAGAGCTAGCCTGTCAAAGTCCATTGTGCTTTGGCTTTACGTAATTATGTCTGTTGGCCACTACCCTGAAGACCACCTAAAAAAATCTCACCTATGACCCTGTCCAGCTGCACCCCTGAGTTGATAAGCATAAAATTCATGAGAAAAGCACTTGGTGATCGTGACAGTTAAGTTCATTCAAACGGCTTCTTGGGCGGTCTGGTGATTCTTTGCTAGCAGGACATATTCAGTGACACAGACAAGGTTGTGTCATTCTTTTAAGATGATGTCATGGAGCCCTACGATACATCTTTACATTTCAAGTGTGCCCCCTGATTATTTATCTCTGAGATGTTTGGGAAGGTTGTTTAATTGATGATTTCACAATAGTGTTTAATATGTGGTCCATGTTTTTAAAACCATTCAGTGTTTATAATAACTTTGCCATTGGCAATATTGCTGATATTTTTAAGAGGCATGATTATGCTGCATTAATGTAAATGAATAATCCTTATTTGTTTACATAGCAGACATCCTTACCCATGGCAACATGCATAGTTTATATTTCAATTTTTTCATTTAAACAGCAAAATATTTACTGAAACAATTCAGGTTAAGAGCAGTACATTGCTCAATGAGCCAACAATAGTGTCTTGCCTAGAAACCAGGATCAATGATAAGTGTGATTGTGTTTCTGTAATATATGCCAAAATGTCTGTTTTACAATATGTCTGTATGTATCAGTTCCTAGACCCTGTGAATGATTTGGCATTAAATAGAATCACAAATAATCAAGCAAGGTAGTAATCAGTTTGTTCGTCTAATTCCGTCATTATACAATATTTACAGTTTTTAGATGGTAATAATAACTCGTCCCAAACCGGAGAATGCTTGTTGATAGGTTTAATATGGCATGACCCATGAAGCTATGTTGCTCGATGTATCTATTTTATTTAAAGCACCTTAAGTTGTAAATTTCAACATCACTGTTCCTGATGTGATTTGTAATAAACCCACACATATATCCACACACAAAGATAAACACATGCAAGGGGACTGTTTCTGTGTAAAATTTATGTTTAGTGCCAGTGTTCAAGATTTCGCAATCCATAGATATAAAACCTTTGCTTCAGGATAAAGGTAACATTTACTGACACTCTTCTCTTTGAGTCTTTTCTGCAATGTATATTTGACTTACACACAGCACTATTAATAGAACATAATGGAGCAATATTTAAAACTCAATCCAAAGTGTTCCATGCTGGTTTTGACGGCTGATGGAATTATCTTTGTATAGTGTAGTTGTATAGCTGAGTTCTAATGTCGGCTGTAAACAGATTTAACTTTGTTTCTTAATCAAAGAGAAATGCATGGGTGCTGAAATGGAAAGATGTGAAATGGATAAAAACCTGCATTTAGCGGCATTTTATTTACACTGACAAAGTGAAAGGGACTACATGAACCTCAAATCAATTAACTCCCTGCTGATAGAAAATGACTGCTCTCTTAATAGCAGTTTTTCTGTTGGGATGGGAATGCCGAAAAGCTCAGTTGCTACTTAAAAAGCTGGACAGAAGTGTTAGGCCTTTATTTATGAATGACTTTTCAGTGTCCTTGGCGTTCCCATTGTCACTATGGTTTGGTTGATTGTTAAGGGTCAAAGTGAATTGGAAATAGACTTTTTTCGATAAAATAATAAACACAGATGGTATCCCTCTATCTGTACCAGATCTGTGCTTGATGTTTAATAATGTGAGCTACATTTTTATGTAGTTCCAGCTCTTGGGTTTCTATTTCCTAAGGCTCCATGTCTAATAATATCCATACCTTAATGATGCTATACAGTAACATGAGCTGTGGTTTACGTAATCTGTTTTGAAGAGAAGAATTAATCCCACTTGCATCTATAATATGAGAGCAACTGCATAGGTAGTTTAAGACTACAAAAATCTGTTGCAGATTACGTTAATATATTATTAAAATATCCTGACCGGTTGATGTTTGATTGATGGCGATCAACACTGTACATTTCCTTATCAAACATATTTATTGTATTCTACTGCACGAATGAGCTGGTTTATATTACATGGGGAATCCTGGCCCTTGCTGTTTACTTTAAAACAATGAGAACTGAGCTCTTCAGCCCAGCACATCCTGTGGGTGGGGACCCGGAAAGCTATAGGAAGTAGTCTGTATAACAGCAACGGGTGGCTGGGTTTCCTATGCGGTTAGTTATTAACCAAAACCGCAACCCAAGTTACAGATTTAACGTGCTTGAGGTTATGTTTCAGCTGAAGATGATCAGCATCAGCATACAGATGATGTATAATGTGTATGGAATGAGCCTCATTTTGAAAACCTGCAATGCATGCTTACAGTCTGTTTGTTGCTACCAGGTGTTTTATTTAATTGGGTCTGTTATTGTTCCTTGAAATTCGACAGCTCTTGTATAAGGCTTTAAACTTGGGTTTCTGTCACACGCGTGAGACTCATTGTTGTGGAGTTGCTCCTTGCTTTCCGTAAGATAAATGCAGGAAGCTTATTCATTGAAAACATAATTCCATTGTTACACTTCACACACTTCAGGACAGAAAGTGAGAGGTTTGTTATGTGTGTGTAATAAATCATAACAAATCACTTGTGTGCTATTTGTGCTGTTGTAATATAATGTGAGAGCTTTAAAACTATACATGATGCTTGTTTTTATGCTTTCTTCAAGCATCAATTATTTACTGGCCACAAACAGGGGTCATTTAGAGGGATTTAGACAAGAGATGGTCACATACACCAGTACTTTTATCTGATGTGAAAACCTACATTGTGAACAAAATGCCCATACTGGATGTCTTGGGTCAGCTACAAATGAAATCCGACCTAATGTGTGAAATTACTAAATAGTAACATTTAAATATAGCAACCTTACTTATAAATAACACAAACAAGGTGGAGCTCCAGAATGAAGATCCATTGATTGACAGTATGCTTAGTGATCAATGAGGATGTGGAGGAATTCAACTCAGTAAGCCTAAATTATTTTTAGATGGTAGCAGTTGTACGATTGCCTAATTTCCCCACAGTCAGTGTCTGAAATGTTGAGTGTTCTTAAAATAACTGGATCAGTACAGTATTTTCCTGCTGACACTGAGCTATTTTTAAATGCATTTGAGATAAAATTAAGCACCTCTGTTCGGTTACTTTTGACTCGGGATAGTAGGCCTATCTAATTATACAAAGATTATTTTGGCCAGAGCATGACTGCCCACATTCTCACAAAATATGAAGGATATTTAAGCAAAGATATTGAGTATAATGAAATGTATAAATTAAAATTTATAAATAGTTATAAATAGTATAAATAAAAATAACATTCTGGTGTTTCAGTTGTATTTAAAATTCATCTATTTGTAGATACCCGCTATCGATTTGTATTCACACGACTGAGATAGCACACAATAGTGAGAGCCAGCACACATCTTTCCTGCATCGCAGATCGCATTGGCCGGTCGCAGGTCGGAGGATTTTTAAACCCCTCACTAAACTCTGATAGGTCTGTTTTCGTTTGTATTGCTGCTGAGAATATCCAGTGGAGGAAACAGAACGCTACACATCCCTTCCCTCTACATCGTCTGTACCATGATGAGGAGAAGGGGCACCTACGTTTAGATTCAGTGGCACATGATAACACTTGAGGTGATAAGCGCAAAATACGCCGCCCCATCATTTACACATTTGTGTCCGTTGATTGTGTTTAAATATTCAACACTGCACCAGGAAGCTTTTTTTTTTTTTGGTTACAAAAAATATTACACTCGGTACAGCTGTACCGTCTTCCCTCTGCCCCCTCCCCCTCCCCCCCGCAGAAATGCAGTGGAATGTCCCGGTCAGACGTGTCACGGTTGTTGCTTGGAGAGAGGAGAAGCGAGGAGCAGGGAGAGGCAGCTAGAACCTGCCATTGCAGTTTCACTGCTTTGGGGTCGCGCAAGACGCAGTTTCTCCTCTTCCGTTTCAAATCTTGAAACATATTTTCCAAGGATAAGCACACAACATTGGGTGAACAATACGCCGTCGAGTCCACCCGGAATAGCCGCTGAAACATATTCAACTGGCTATCGGTGGCTACATTGAGAAGCTCTTTGATAATGAACTTTGTCTTTGGACTTTTTCTCTGATCGTTTTGTTGACATGTTGTTCAGCGCCCTGCAAAAATAAAACCACATTGCCCGGCGCGGCGGCAGCTGGGCACGAGACTGAAGGAGGAATTTTGTGATTTGGTCTGAGTGATATTTACAACACTAAACTTGCTCCAGCGGTTGGAAGGGAACAAAATGTCTTCCAGGGCTGCTTCAAATAAGGTAGGATGTTATTAGAAACAAAGTGTGTTAAAAGTCCCTGTTTGAAGTGTAGAGAAACCACCCGGTATATATGTCCACATAGAAGCCGGGGAATCTGGACATCAAAAGCTCCGGCAGATTTAAGCGTGTACGAGGCGATACCTTGCTACAGAGACTCTTGTACAACTCTTTTTTTAAGTTTCTCTGAGGCATGTTTGCCGGATACTGTTGATTATTTGCAAGTGTGTCTCCACGCATGTGAAAGAAATGGGTTTATATTTAGGCAAGGTAACAAGTAAGGAATCTGCCGAAATCAAATGCAAAACAATTCTTAATTAGGTCGAAAAAGTACTTTGATATACGCTGCATGTGAGCATTTTGAAAAAGTTTGACACCTCAGGCTGTTCTCGAATCTGAAGCATCAATAACAACACTTCGTGAAGAACCTGTTGATCAATATTTTAAGGATATTAATGCCTAGCTAAGGGACAGCTACTTTTATAACGCTGGACGCACTCAGAAAGTGATCAACCTAGAAAAATGTATTCGAAAACTGGCAAATTTAAGGATATATATTACTGTCATACAAAAGGATTGAACCACGGTTAGTGTATGTAATGCAAATTTCTATGCCTAATTCAATTAGCTGTCTTGAAAATTAAATGCATGCTGGCATTTAGTAGCTTAGATACTTATGCGTTGAAGTTTATTATTATGATCGTATTGTTAAAAGTATACATAGTATTCTTTAACCACTCTGATTTCTTCATCATCAAGTTTATGTATTGAATTGTAGTCATTTAACATGCAGCTTGCTCGGTTTATAGGGTGTTGCTTTTGGTGAAGTTGATAGTAGAATGTCGTTTTGGGGGTTTTGACATTGTGCACGCTGTCATTTTTGTTGGTTGCCAAGCAAGCCACGTTCAACTCTGACGGTCAAGTTGAAGAAACATTCTATATATTGTGTCACTAACAGGGCCTGTGCAGTTTTGGAAGTGTGTCAGCTATCTTGTCATCTTCAAGGGAATTGATGAGCTGTCACGATCTATCACATTTGCTACACGGATGTATCTATCTGTCTGTCCGTGTATCTGTATGTCTGTCTCCTCGAAAGTACTACACAGTACGTCTGTAGGTAGGGGTATCAGCAACTCTGCTTTTATGGGCGTGGTCTTGCCAGCTATTCAGTTGCAACATTTGTATGTAGATAGAACAGCTCCCAGAACCAGAGAAACATTTTGCGGTCCATCTTCCATATCTTTAACTTGAAAAATGTTTATCTAATTTCCACGTGGCTGTTATCTTCCCTTTTTCCTCTCACCGAGTGCGACCAGGTACGGTGGTAGTCAGGAAAGAATGTATGTTGCGCAGTCAGGTGATATTCTGGTTAAGTTAGTTTCTCCAGTTGAGTCGAAACCGTTTCAGCCCCCAACACATGGTGATGTAGTATCTCTGGTATGCTCTTTGTAGAATATCTCAATCAGCGCACTTCATAAATTAACCTCTTGAAATTGTGCATCTTCTTTATGTTTACTAATTAAACAAACACGAAACTAAAAATGTAGCCAGAAACGTCAGAAAAAAAAAAGAATGACCAGAACAGAATAAAATAAGTAAAACTTGCACACAGATCATTTGTTTTTTGGTCAGAATTTTCTGATGATAAAAACTGTCATGTGCAGCATTGTATGTCTGCATTGTTCTCTCTGAGGAAAAATTGAGTCTTAGGTTGACTTTGAGACTTATGTATCAGGGTGTGTATGAGGATTGTCTTACTGCTGTTCTCTGTCTACAGCAATTCCATATTGTCTGTTAACATATGATCTGACTGGAAGGGGAGAGACTAGTAATATATATTAACAGTTTAATACAGATCATATCCTATATTGTCTCTCATTTAAACCCGAATCTCTTAGTGGTCGACCTTGTCTTTCCCCTCCCTTGGTCACATGTCTCATTTTATGTAAAGTGTACATCTATGTTCCTTGTGTCGACTTTGAGAAATTAGCCTTGGAGTGCATTTGGCTGTCATTCTTTGACCTACTGGCTAAATTTAAAAATATAATCTCTGCATGGCTGAATGAGCTTTTTTTAAAAAAAATGTTGTATGCTGATATGACAAGAAAAAAATATCCCCAAAAAGAAAACGGGTGACTTGTAACCTTGCCTTACATAGATGTTGGAAGTATTAGTTATTCAAGGGTTGCTGGCTGGTTTTTGAAAACTCTTAGGCCATGCGAGAATCCTGCATACTTAATTTAGCATGCGGAGAGTTATGTCCTTTGTCTGTCCGTAATTACAGAACACATCACGTAGGGTGAAGGTCATGGAAGATCTGTAACTTCCATGAAGCAAAAGACTGAATAGCTGTATGAATGAGAGCTGTGTGAGTTTCTCTGGATTTTCATATCACAAGCCTACCAATTAAATGCCATAAACCAGTCAGAATATGTGCATACAGTCTTAGAATGTGATTTAAATGTGATCCATTGTGAGGGTCCAGCAGGAACTATACCAGGCTTGATGGTATGTTCCTGTGGAGGGACATTGTAAAGAACAGAAGAGAGTGAAGAACACAGGATTGTCAAAAGATCACAGGTTCAGTGATTTAGTTTCCTACACTTAAGCCATCATTCATAGACCTAACTCATTTCCAGGTGCTGAGAGTGCCCTCTAACAGGCTATATCGGTGGTCAGGGCACCCGCAGTGGGCAAGTCCCGGGGCAGTGCACATATGCGCAAATTCTCTCAACGTCCTAACGGGCACTGCTGCATTTGCAAGGCTCTTAAATTCATATTCTTACAGTTGCAGTTTTTCTTATCTAATCCCTTTGGATTATGTATTTTACAGATTTGAATGATGCTGCAACAGAGTTTTACCATTGTATCTTCATTATGTGTTACATGTGTGTTCACAACCTTTTTTTTTTTTTTTTTTTTTGGAGTTACATTTATTTCGACATGAGGGACAAATGTGAACACTTTGTGGAAACTGTTAACTTAGATCTTGCAAGAAAAACGGTTTTGAAAAATTGAATGGATGAGTCATTTCGGGGATGAGACCCATGTCTTCGTGTTTGGTTTGTCGGTCATACTTTACGTGCATAGTGTTTGGCAAGGTCAGACTGAAAAAGGCTACACAGTGTTCTCTGTATTCTGTTATCTGCTCCTTCTTCTTATTTAAATGCAGTGCTTAACTGCACAGCAGTGTATTCACCATGTTGCAGGAGACCCAGAAGGAACTGGTAGGTTTACAGCCAACATTTCAAAAGATTTGCGTAACCCATTAATCCATCTGATGCAGTCTGGTCTGCAAAAAAAAAAAAAAAAAAAAAAAAAAAACACTGCAAAATGTTTAATTCGGCTACATTTAAAGTTTTTCATTTCCCCCCTTGTCCCCACTTGCTGTGCAGTGCAGAACACAAGAAAAATAAATTGGTTTCTTAACACAAAGTCTAAAAGTAGGTGCGAGGCTGTTATGTGCTGATAAAGAATGGAAATGAGGCATCTGACACTTGTCCTCTCTTCATTTACCTTGATCAGAAGTCATGTTAATCATTGTGTCCCCCTGTAGACCTCATGTGCTGATTTCAAAAAGTCTACTTCATCATCAAATACAAAGAAGTGTTTCTCGTGTGCGTCACCTTTAAAATTAATCAATGAGAAGGAGTCATAGATATGTGATCTCTCTTCATCGGGGCAAGTTTGCGAAGAAGTCTTCAGAGTAGCCAACCCCAATAGTAAAAGTTTCAAAGAACATACAAGGAGAAACTGAGGTCCTGATTTTGTTTCAAGGTTTTGGTTAAACCTGCTCCGTGAAACAAAAAAACTGCCTATTAAGGATTTACCATCTGTCCTCTGTTTTATTGCCATTTCACAGTGTGCAGTGGAGGACTATCTACTGTTACTATTTTTGAGCATCAAAAATGTGAAAGATTGGAAATCCTCCAGTGCGTCTCTTCTGAAGTAGTTCCATGTCTTACTTTGTTCGCTGTGTACTTTTCTTTTGGGTTGAGTTTTGTACTTTTTTTTCAGCACACAGGGAAATCCTCTATTTCCTGCAGGGAGTGGAGCTTCCTGTACCCCCCCCCCCCCCCACCCCACACCATGCAAACAGACACACACACACCTAGAGTCTGACGCTAATGAGTGCTTACTTGCTCTGTCCTACAGTGACAATTCAGTCTACCCACGGTCCTCGGTGTGTTACATTCAATGGAAAGCACAGCACTGCAGGATTCTCATAAAGAGGATTGCTAAAACATTACTCTTGTGTAGTCTGTGCCCTTTTCTTGTAATTCTAGTCAGAATAGTATAATTAAACATGGTGAGTAATCTATGTGAGAGCAAACACTAATGATTTGAAAATTGGAGGTCATCTCACTTGGTTGATCAAATATTGAAAAATTTGTCGTTCTTTGCTAAGCTGGAGTCTGTCTAGCAACTTCTTGCCCAGTCAACCTAGAGTAGCAGAGCTCTGTACATCGAGAATGCAAGGGATTGTAAATATCGCTTTCACTCCGTGTGGCAGTGTATCAGCAGGTTCATCTGAGGTAACAAGCATGAAATTAGCAGCGTCCTAGGCTTGCTGTTCATGACCGAGCCCACAGCTCCCCTCAGCCTGAAGTGGGTCAAGACGGTGGTCTGTGAAACTGAGTCTGTAACGAAGCAGTGCTTCCAGGTACTTGTACATTTGTAAAAAGCTAAGTTGCTCTCAGAGGGAGTGAAGCTCCCACAAGGAGCTGTTTTGCTTTGTTTTGGCATGACTCTCTTCCACAGGAATGTTTTTTTTTTTTGCTGAACAGGAGAATTGGTGTGGAGCTTTATTTCATTTGTCTGTCTGTGGTTAAGGCTAATTAAAGTCTCCCCTTTCTCTCACAGTCAGTTGAATTGGCAGCATTTTGTAGTGGCACTAGAATGAAGTGACGGAGGGATTGATAAGCAAATCACAGGAATGTGTTTAATTAGGACTCCAAAGAGAGAATGAGGGAGAAGAGTGAAAGTAGCTCCCTGCAGTTATTCTGCCTGTAGTTATTCTGCCATTGTTAGGGGCTTTTGTTTGTGTGAAACACCCGCCCACTTACTTACCCGGCTCCTCAATGCCAGCAGAGCTGGCACTTTGGAGAATAAACCCCTGCAGTTTTCATCTAAACCTCTCTGACATCTGGAGCTGGCATGTTGATTTTAAATCTCCTGAAAGAATGTGAGGGCTGACCTTCACAGCTGGAACAGGTGAGGGAAGAGAGAGGAGTTAGGGACGATTAGGGTGTGAAGGAGGGTTGTACCACCTATACTTTAAATAATATGAGTGTCTGAAAAAAGAGCCTTCTTTCACCAGTAATAGTAGGGTAAAATGCAGACTAAAGCCTGTAATTCTTCCCGGCAGACTTCCACTAATGTGCATGTAGGTCTGTGCTTATTTTTGCAGCATTTTCAACCACCGCTTGTGTTCACAAGTTCTGTGATTGAAGAGCCATTGGTGTAGGCCTCACCATGTGTTTTAAAACTGGAGTGATGGATTTAAAGAAATATAGGGTAAAAAATTTAATGCTGTTCTGCTGACGGGATTAAACCTGCATGAGTAACAGACATCTATTTCTGTCCAGGAAAGAGAAAAAGCTGGGTATTGCCTGCACAGATTAGTTACTGTAATGTCCTTTTACTCTCAGAAGTACCAGGACACCAGCTCTGAGGTATCTTGTTGACTATTTGAATACTTTAATTTATTATTATTGGTTGTGGAGTATGATGTAGCGGGTCAAGAAGTGGGTGGGTTGGAATGCTGAACGTTTTTAATCAAAAGTTGGAAGCAAGTATGCTACTCCCTTAAAAAGTGAACAAGAAAGACCAGCCCTGGCCTAAGGATTAATCTGAACCTTGAACTTCAGAGAACCCTGTTCTCATTATGAATCCCGTAAGAAAAAAAAAAAACAAGTCCTTCAGCATGGAAACAAGTTCTTCAGCTTGCAGGAGCTGAGGAATGTACACACACAGGCAGACGCCAATGCGCACATGAGCAGGGCTTGAAGTGCAGGATCATGACTACAGGTTATACAGGTTATCAGCAGAGCTATGTGGCTCCTGCATGCTGTGATCAGACCGGAGTTGGAACCTGCAGTAGACAGGAAACATGTTTAGCTCACTGTGCAATTACTAGACAGCTCATGGGTAGGAAGTTTTGATCTCGTAATTCTGATGTGCCTGTTGCTTGTAAAATTTGAAATTAACACTCCATGCAGGCTGTAGGACTCAGTATTTAAACTACTTAGCAGGATGGTGCTTTATTGGTACATGTTTTGTCCAGCAGAGGCTGGACACTGGGATCCTCCAGCTAAGCTGAAGCTAGCATCAGAGTACTTTTTAGAGTGGTGCTCTATCAGTGTCGCAACCAGACTGGGTGGGAGTAATGGTAGCCCAGTTTAGGAAGCACAGGTCATACCACAGCAAGCACCCAGTAAGCACCCACAGCTTAATGTGTCTATCTGATCAAAGTTTTTTTTAAGAAATGTGTATTTTCAGGGTTTCTGTGGGTCCTTAAAATGTCTTAAAAAGTCTAAAATTGTATTGAACATGCTGTAACAAAACTACACAACGGAACACAATTTTTAAGAATTTTTTTAAAATTTCAAAATTTTAGGTGCGAGGTTCAAATACCCCGATGGTATTTGACATCCAAAAATGGATTCTTATAGAATGCTATATTTAAAATGTTGTGATGCATTTATCACAGTGTGTGTTTCTGCTTCTGTGTGTATTCACGCTCATTAAAGAGGAACTGAGAGTGAACATTTGCGAACATTTCACTAGAATGAACATTTGAGAATGAACTGTGGAGAAGCCTATTGGTTTTATTTAAGATACAGTAGACCTGAGCCCATATTTGTGCATGGGGCATCATCAGTACAACATCACTTCCGTTTCCGCTTGGAATCAGCTTTGAATAAGTGTAGCTGTGATCTGAGCTGTACAGAGTGCAGTAGGATGGACAGAGCTTTGGCAAGTACACAGAAACTGGAGACAGGGAATCGAAATGCACTCCTTCACCTCCACCCCTGGCCCTGACAAGCACAGGTGATTGTATGGTGCTTCCAGGATAGATGGCAGGTGTGTTTGTGCAGCTATCGAAGCTGTCCCCAGCCTGCCTGTCTCTTCGCTGGCTCACCCCACGACCCACACGCCCCACTTGGCTCGCTTTGACATTCGACCGTACTCCCTGGCCATCTCACAGCACCTCATGAGGCTGACCGTCACAGTGCTGGGATCACAGACGATGACGATGTGCTCAAATTTCATCATGACTGCCAGCATTAGAGAGACGGTGGCGGGGGTGGGGGGGTGGAGGGGGAGGAGTCTCTCTGCGCTGGGCCATGCCCCAGGTAACATTACCTGCAGTTTCAAAATCACTCATCACTCACTCAAATGGAGCAGCACAAAAACTGTGGCGGTTATTAAAAAAATGTGTTAAAGAGAGTCATTCTCAAAGGTTAGTTAGTTTGGTGGTTTGAATTACAAAAAAAAAAAAGAGAGAGGGAAAGTGGTAGCACATTGGAAACAGTAGCTATCCCCTTGTGGAATCCTGGCAGCACCCAGCCACAGCACTCTCTGGGGAGTGAGTGATCGGCATACCAGCCTGGTGACGAAAGGACGTGGGGAGTAATGAATCGGGCCCACACTCTCCTCCCTCTGGAGCTTGGACTGTATTCCCTTCTGCCTCAGTGCTCAGCGCTGAAGGGGACTCGCATGCTGAACAATGCCAGCGTGATGGATAGCTTCTGGCTGCTGCTTGAATTGTCTGAATACTCTAGGAATGTCAGGGTCGCCGTTTTGTGCTGTCCACCATTGTGGAATGAATTACATTTACAGTTTGGAATGCTTTTCTGTTTTTGAGAAAGTCTGTGAAATCATTAATTGATGTGATTTAAAAAAATGCGCAATGCTTTCAGTGCTAATTTTTGATTCATAGAGAATCATGCTGAGCTCTCAAGCCTTTTCTTATTTGTTTCTTGTTATTTAAATGTATTTACTGATGCTCAGAATGGCCTGGCAGTGACTGCCCTGTGGGGGTGGAGATGATGGTGACTAAAATGAAGGAGGGTAATTTAAGTAAATTTGAGGAAGTTAAATGAATTGGTGAAAGAGGAGATGGGACAGGGGAGGGATTATTATGACATTGTTATGTTAAATTGAGATCAAATGTTTCCGTCTGAATATCATCCACTCAATGGACAGAGTCCAGATATTTATTTTCATAATGTATTGTATATTTGTCTTTTTTTTTCTTGCTGACTGAGGCAGATGCGCGTGCCCTGTGCAGGCTATTAAAGGTTTTTGTCTGATGTCTTTCATGACAGCAGAGGTTACACGAGCCCTTGCAGTTCCTGGTGTCTGGTGTAGTATTTCTCTCCCTGCAGTCACGAGGCATTGTTAAACAACAAATCTACAGGAAACAAGCAGTGTTTGAATTCTGCTTCAATACTGATGCACACGCTGATGCATGTGTAAGAGAGTGCCTCAGCAAGTGAAATGCAGGTTCACCAGTTACAAACACTAGTTAGATCCCAAGTGGAAAGTGAAAACTTTAACGACCATCTACAATGATGACATCAAAAGAAGCCATGGCTTAAAAGACTGGTCGCTGTTAACGTGTCGGACTTGCACTTTAGAGCTCCTCTCTGTCTTCGTTGAGGTGTGTGTAAACATTAGACATCTGGGTCTTCTTTAGACATGCAGTCAGGTGTAGACAAGAGCGAGTGGTTACCTCTACTCACTGAGGGTTGCTCACCTGACCTGAGTCACCTGACTCACCTGTGTCAATATTGGCTCAAGTAAGCACACACTGAGGTACCACAGCTGTACATCTGGAGTAACACATTAGAATGTCTTGTACAAATACGTGGTTCAGTCATTTTGTTAGTAGATCTTGGTACACGTGGAGTATTCGGTTAACAAATGGCTTTGAATTAATAGTTTCACTGTATTGCTTAACTCTCCCATTCTGTAAATTTCAGTATGACCACTGCATCAACATCTGAGGCTGACTGGTCAGACTGCAAATCATTTAGATCAAGTTTTCTTTGAACTATCCTATCCCATCACTCATTTTTACATGTAGATGTCATTCCATTTTCATTGGAGATTCTCATCTTTCCATGTCAAGTACAAGACATGAGATGTCATCTCCAGAATCCCCATTTATTGTTTTCTCTCAAATTCAGTAACATTATTTTTTACAGCATGACTTCACTATATAGTGCTGGTGTATTTGCAGGGTAGGTCAAAGCATTGAAGCCTGAGTCTGGGCCTTGATCACCATGACTGATGACCAAATGCTTATTCATGTGTACACAGTGTGCATTAACATATGCATGCATTTATTTGGTTCAAGGACAGTAATTACAAACCTGAGGGCTGGGAAACATGGCAGTCCTAATATTGGGTTAATTCATTAATTCAGCAAATACCTCCGCCTGCTCGACAACTTGGCCATTGTGATGGAACTCGCCCAAAGCTTGGGAATGCCTCTGAGTGGGTCTGGCTTCTTGTTTTTAGCAGGCCACGTGACCCTCTTTTTTTGAAAGCCCAGGCTTTGTTGGTGGCTGTTTGCGGTGCTGGCGGGATGGGGACAGGGCTGGGGATGTTATCAGCCGGGTGGACCCCACGCTCAATGCGCCCTTTGTTTTACACGTCGGGGTGCTACTTCATGCATGTTCAGATTTTTTTTTTTTTTTTTTAACAATCCCAGACTGAACAGTTCTGATGGGAACATTGTTAGGGGCCGCAGTGGGGTCGACTGCCTAAATGCTTTCAAAGCGGGACTCCGTTTAGGCTACAGTGACCGCCCCCCCCCCCCCCAAGTCTAAAGTTTATTTATTAACCTTTACACTCAGCCTCCCACCCCCAGTCACTGGCAGTTTCCATATTGTAGCTGTGCTGGATGTAATGTCAGATTACATGGAGTTTTTTTTTTCTATGCAAGCACTGATTGTCAATTCAGTCGTGCACCAGAGCTAATCACCGCTCTGTAATGGTGTTTGACTAAGAGCTGTTTTCTTACGCCATCCTGTGACCCTTTCCTCTAGGGCGTTCAGCGTTGCAGAAAGTACACAGAATAGAATTGCCGTTCCCTGTTGAGTGAATGGATTGAGGTGTGCTGCCGGTTCCTTCACTTAGCCCCTGCTCCCCGGTCAGGCTGTACTTTTCTTTCACTGTGTTTTTCTCCACATTACACATTTCAGATGCCCCTGAATGAACCAATGGCGTCACGTTTGGATTAACCTCATTGGACGGCATTTACCGAACAATCCCAGGAACTTGCGTCATCCTTGTGTTTTTTTTTTTTGCCCTTAGCTGCTTGGAGCATGTTGTCTACAGTAAGGAGGGCAAATGGCTCTTCTCACTTTCCGTGGTCTTGCGGCACAGGGCCGGTACAGGCCACGTAACTATTGTTGCAATCACCGAGCTCAACAGCTCGAAGAGAAACTGAGTGAGAATAACCCCCCCCCCCCGCAGAGGGCTGGTGGAGTGCCATCCGCACCCCTGCGTTTCCTTGCCCAGAACTCAGACTTTTATCGGTGAGGGAAAGCACGGCCTTGAAAGGAGGGCCAGTTATCAGCACATTCCTGGTTTGTGTGTAGTTGTGCCTGGGGGGCTGATAACTCCGCTACTGCTGATTGGGTCTCTCCAGGGCTGATCTTACAGTCTCATGTAGCACAGCCAGATCCCCCCCCCCCACCCTGCTCCTGGTTATCATCACTGACCTCACTGCAGTCTTTAAATGGGGCCTGCTAATAACTGGGGGTGCTATAAGTGGCGGGGACACTGAGTGTATGTATTTTATCAGAGTGTGATGACTTCCAGAGCACAGGGGACAGCTGTCTTATCTAGATATCACTTTTATCTTTGTATTGTATGAAAAACTGAAAAAAATTAACTGCTGGGAGGGTGATGAAGCTCATTTAGCTAGCAGTGGAGCCTTAAAAAAACCATGAGTGTCATGTGTACCACCTGCCTTGCTGCAGAGCTCAGTGCAGAATTAAGAGCTGCATATGCTGAGGAGTTTCTGTGGGTGCAGAAGGTCCTGTTCCTGTGCTGCCTTCGGCACTGACATGCTGTCTCAGAGTTAGACTCTGGCTGAGTGGAAGTGACTTTGCTGGTGGTTGCTGGGCAAGGGATGCTCGCTCCTTCTCTCTCTCTCTCTCTCTCTCTCTCTCTCTCTCGTGTGCTCTCTGTCTCTCTCTCCCTCTCTCTGTGCTGCCGGGCAACTGTGCTTGAAGACAGCGCTCTCGTTTTAAAACGGCAATGTTCTTTTCTAAAGTTTCTGACTGTGATACTGATGAAGACAGATGGGAAATTAGAGCAGCTTTTCTTTAAGTTGCAAGGGCAGTTAATGGGACGAGAGAAAAAGTTTGGGTCTGACTTGGTTTTGCTACCAAAAGTGTCAACTTTTCAATAGGTTTTCCGGTAAATAAAATGCATGTAAAGGTGTAAAGGTGATTAGTGTCCACTATATAGGTGCGCACGATAGGACACTCTCCTGGATCTACAACCAAGCAGTGTCCAGCTGCACCGCCCTCCTTCACAGCAACATGCAGCACTTTGTTCTTCAGAATATGAATATCTTACAGTGATTAAACCAAATACTTGATTATTTGAATGTTATACCATCAGATCACTACTTAGATCAATTGCTTGGATCAAAAAAACTCTTGTTAATTAAATAAAAATGTAGAAAAAAATTTAGGGGTTTTATCCTTTCCCATCAATATTCATGAAAGCAAGCCTAAGAACTCTGCACAGAATAATTCATGGATGTTCATTCCTCTTCCTGAAAGTGTGAGTGAGAGCAGAACTCTTTACAGTGACTCACTCTCTACACATAGAGCTGGAGTTTCACTCAGTGTTCAAGGGTGGGGGGGTTCAGTTATTTGGTTAGTAGATCTTAGTACCTGTGGAGTATTCGGCTCTACATTAATAGTTTCACTGTATTGCTTAACTCTCCCATTCTGTAAATTTCAGTATGACCACTGCATCAACATCTGAGGCTGACTGGTCAGACTGCAAATCATTTAGGTCAAGTTTTCTTTGAACTATCCTATCCCATCACTCATTTTTACATGTAGATGTCATTCCAATAGGTGAACGATCCTATTAATTTTCCATTTTTAACTTGCATCCTAAAATATTTCATGCGCTTGTCATCTTCCCGTGGCCATTTTAATTGTTTTAAACTGTCAGTAAAAATGACACCGATAAAGTTTTAATAAACTCTTTAATCAGGCCAAGGAAGTTTATGGTGCATATTAAACTTTAATTGTGTTCGCTACCTGTGAAAATTTTGCTTGCATGGGAGAGCTATCATTCTAATATTTATTCTTCATTTATCAGCTAAATTAAAGAATTAATCTATCAGATAATAAAATATGGACATTACATTAAAGATCTCAGTGATCAGGAGGCCAGAAACATTCATTTACGTCAGATAGAATTCACTTGTTCTCTTGTATTCACATCTTAACGGCATGACCAACATGTTATGTCTGTATCCTTGACAGATGACAGCTTTGTGTAATCCATCAACAGAGTAGAAGGAATAAGGGGAGTTTTGTTAATATTGCTTGAAAAATAATATTAATATTATTATAATATTAACAGTTGTCCCAGTGTTTCAAAACAACGGTGCATGTGAATGCGGGTTGTATGTTTCAGCGAAAAACAGGATCAAGGGATGACAGATATATTTCTCTGTCTGTCACAACATTGAGCTTTCAGCACGTGGTTAACAGCAAGACATGGAAACATTTCCGTTTCCTGCAGTGCCGTGGGGAAAATGGGGTCTCTCTGCCCGTGTACTCTGGCTCCTATTCAAAAGCCTGTCTTTGACTTGGAGATGCACTAGTTTTGGCTGGCAGGAAAGGCATGTCCAAAAAAAAAAAAAAAAAAAAAAACGCTGCCCATTAATCATGTGGTTGCAGAGTGAGTTGTGCTTCAGACAGAAGCTGATTGAGGAGACAGGAGACCTGCTCACTGTCTGCGCACTTTCACACCAACTCACTTGTCCTCTTTTTGTCTTAGGGGAGAGAGAACAAACATCCATTCATCCATACCTGTCAGGCGACTGAGAAGGGCAGTGCCGCTACAGAAGTAACTCCATGGGAGTTTCAGTCACCTCATCTCTTATCAGTCTCAGCCCCATCCCCAGTCTCTACTTGCACCAGCATTAGACCTGTACACTGAACTACTTTAAAAGGTGCTCCCTGGAAGACCTTGTAACCGTGCCTCTGTGCCCCAGCGGAGGTGAGTGTGGTGCCACTCTCTCTGTGAGCAGCTGTGTGGGGATGGGGCACGGGTTCGGCACTGTGTCAGTGGGGCACCGTGGACACCGGGCCTCCCCCAGGACTGGAGCTTTAGCTGGAGAAGCTTCTTCTCTAAAAGTCGCTTTTTATCTCCTGCAGTTTTTGGGGGGTGGGGGGTTGGGGTGGGATGGCGGTCTTGTCATTCAGCGTGACGAATCGATCGCCCAGATCAGAGGACAGCGGAGAGGAGGGTTGGGCTGTGAGAGAGCCGTCTTCCCTGTGATCAAAGCGGGCGTTTGCAGACACAGGCAGATGCAACTAACACGGCAAATGCAGAGTTCCGACTCACAGTGGGGGGGCTTACCACTGTGTTCGTGAACAATCACACCAGTCCCTCATGCTCATATTCCTCCTCGGCGTTACTGTAAATAACCCATACCCCCGTAGTAACCCATCTGGCCATTTCTACTGTACTCTATGTGTCTTGAATTAAAAGTATGTTGAATAACTGATTGGATCTCAATTAAAAGAAAGCCGTGCACGTCCAGCTGTTTCCAGCCAGTGGTGGGATGCCACTAGCCTTTTTTCAGCCTGGCTCTGCTCTTGTGAGATGTCATGTAGTTTTAGGAGAGCAGGAGAGGCATGGTGGAGATTACGTTTCTAATCCAAAGGCTGGGATTATAGTTTTTTTTTTTTTTTAATTCTCTCATCTATTAACAATAGGCTGTCTTCCTAGAGCGGTTAAAACAAAGACATCCAGGAACACATGGAACACAGCTGAAAGAGGTGGATCACAGTGTTGAATGAGCCTGCATGGATTAGCCTCTTTCACTTTTGCCTCTTTGAAAGACGGATTGTCATTGCTGACCTTGATAAGCTCCCAAGTCATGTGCCGGCTGGACGTCGTAGTCTGATAACGCACCCACACGTTAAACCGCGCACACTGACACAAGTTACATTTCTACGTTGTCCTGTATCAGTGGTGTGGAGGAGACTGTGTCCCTGGGTGGCTGCAGGTCCCCCAGTGTTCTTGAATATCCCGTTTCATGTGTGTGCGGTCAGGGATGGCAAGGGGAGAGTGCTGGCCCCTGCCCCTCAGTGATGATACTTGCACATTCCTGAGGTCTTTGTGTGTGTGCATGTGTGTGTGTGCATGTGTGTGTGTGTGTGTGTGAGAGAGAGAGAGAGAGAGAGAGAGAGAGAGAGAGAGAGAGAGAGAGAGGGGATGTGTGTGAGTGAAGTAAAGGATGTTGATGAATGTGTGCATGTGAAAGAGGAATGCAGGATGTTGGTGACTGTGAGTGAGGCAGGAAGGGAGGATGATGGTGTGTGAAAGTGTGCGTGACAGAGTGAGAGGTGAAAGGAGGATGTTGGTGTGTGTGTGTGAGAGATCGAACAAGTGTGAGGGGAGTTAGGATGTGTGTGTGTGTGTGTGTGTGTGTGTGTGTGTGTGTGTGTGTGTGACAGACAGAGAAGGAGAGAGGGAGGATGTTGGTGTGTGAATGTGTGTGTTTTTCTGCCAGGTCATGTGACAAAGCAGAGGATGCAGCTGCTCTCTTGGTCCTTCCTTCCTCTGGGATCCTGCTAGAGGACAAACTGATCACCATGGTTACGTCACAATGAGCTATGCTGCTGTAGTTGATGGGGCCCTTTTATAGGCTACTGTCTGCTTCCTCCTTTGAAACTTGAAACTTAATCATTACATAGGGCTCTTTATAATGTAGTATCTGTTGCACCAGTCAGTTTCTGATATTGAAGAATTGCTTTTTCAGATTACCTTTTCCAGTCATTTCTTCAAAGTATTATTTCAGCTAAAAGAGCTTTCAAGATCGTAGCGTATTGGAATTGAAAATTCTGGAGAATGGCTGGAGAAAAAAATACTCTCTCCTTTGTTGGCTTGGGAGGAAATTGCTTTGTATAGGTTGTGGATGTCAAAACAAATGCAAATAATGAAGTAATTTCTCATACATTTTCTACACACCCACAGTAAGTGTTGAGCTGGAAGTTTAATGCCGTTTGTGGAAAAACTCTAATTTTTTTTTTAATTTTCAGCCCTCAGTTAGTGGATGGGTAGCAGTATATTCCATTTCTCAGGTGTCAGTCGGCATCTGTATTCAGCCTGGGGCTCTGGTTGATTACTGATGTAATTACTGCTGTTTAGTTAGTAGTAATAGCCATTGGGAAGGCTAGGCACATGGACTCCCAGTATTGGGATGATGCTGTGGCCAGGGGCCAGAAGGCCCGGCCCCTCAGACAGTGCTCAGAGTGCATGCTGGGAGAGTTTTCTTACCCATTAGTTCCAGTCACATCATTCACCTGCAGCATCACGCAGCTGCTCAGCTGTGAAAGAGGAGCAGACTCACACAGCCAGACGCTTTGACACTGTCTCTCTCCGTCAGTAAATGCCAACAAGCCTCTCTTCTTTCTCCTTAAATTCCAGATTTCTCATGGAATCGAGTTGTGTTTTCCTTTTTATGTTTTCTTTCTGTGCCTTTTACATTATTGTCATATAACAGACTTTCTTATCCAGAGTGACTTACATAGGCTATCCATTTATACAGCTGGATACTTACTGAGGTAGTTGTGGGTTAAGTACCTTGCCCAAGGGTACAGCAGTAGAGCCCTAGAGGCACCAGTCAAATCGAAACAGTAACCTTTCAGTTACAAGCCCTGTTCCTTACCACTGCACCACAGTGCTGTCTTTTCCTTTTCTCCTTGCTGTTTTTCTCTACAGCGTTTCTCCACTGCAGCTCGGCTGTGACTGTCCCGTGTCTGTTTCTATTCCAACTTTTTACAGCTGTACACACAGTACATTTTTTTCGCAGGCATGTTTTCTGAAAAGCTGTGCTGTGGAGCAGGAACAGGAGCATAATCTGGAATGGAGTGTAGCTATGTTTCAGGGCCCGTACAAGGGGAGCCACGCTCCTGGCGATTAAGAAGTGCTGTAAGTGACTCCAGGTGTTCCCTTCACACCTGGCTGGGTCCGATCACATCAGAGAATTGCAGGAAGCGGTTGGACGGACTGAATACCTGAGAGCTGGTATAAGAACAGGTTCAGATAGCCGTCCAAGGATTTATGGATATAATATGGATTTGGGGCCTCTGTCTGCTGCTGGTTATGGCTGTTTTAGAGACAGACAATGCACATGAAAGTGTGTGTGTGCGTGTGCGTGTGCGTGTGCGTGTGTGTGTGTGTGCGGGGAATAGTGCTAAAAGGATCCTGGTTATATAAGGGAACATGCTGGATGCTACTGCCTTTGTTAAAGGTGTACATTTTCATTTGATGATAATAATTAAAACTCTTTTGAACTCCCCCCACCCCCCCCCTCCCCCCCCACCTTTCAGCGTAGATGGTTTAGTGATGAAACCCTTTGAATGGTGCCTTCACTGTCATGCCATGGCAGTAAGCTTTTCATCTATCATTAAACACCGGCAACGAGTTGCACTGTGGCCAGGGAGGCTGCTGTTTCAGACCACTTTAAGCACAGCGGAAGCAGAATGAAATGATCAGAGCTGTCATGAGCTAATCTGCCTGGTATGCATGCAGTGATACTGCAAAGACCAAGAAGTGCTGGAAGAGCACCTGGCTAAGCTGGGATAAAGATGGAGTGGTATTCTCCATCCAAACATGTGGCTGTCCATCATTCTGATACCTTTACAGGCTTTGTTTGCGTGCGGGTATGATTTATTTTTTAACCACACTAATGAAGGTTAGTTTTGACCTTTAATTATGGTTATATTTTTTCCCTTCTTCGTTGAGGGGGAAATGGATAAGATAAGGTACCAAACATAGAAGGCATGAGAGAGTTTCTCCATGACATGTCATACGTGATTGCCCGCTTGTAGATCCTTTTCACTCACTTGCAGCTATTATTTTACACTGGCCAGTGTTCAAATTGCCTGAGAAATAAAGGTGTAGCATGCTACCTCTGCTGCATCCCCTCCATGCTATATTGTTTTGTGAACAGTGGTAAACATACACACACACACACACACACACACACACACACAAACAGAGCGAGTGCATCTCCCAGTCCGTGTGTGTCCACTCAGGGCAGTATGAGGGAGAGTAAGAGTGAAGGCGCCACCGTGCCGGCCAGCCCCAGCACAGTAAGGGTTAAGTCCGATACGGCAGCTTGTACTGCAGCTGGTTGTGCTCTGGTACAGTAGAGCCCCACGCTGTAGGGGAACTGCAGATCGCACACAGATCTGCGCTGCCTCAGAGCAATAGGGGCTCATTTCACTTTGAACAGGAGGAGGGAGAAGCGAGAGGAGATGCTCTAGAGCACAGAAATCCCTGTCTCTGAGAGAGATGGCCACACGGGGGATTCTAGGACTCTGCTTCCTGTGTTTGCTCAGGACCAGTTTCAAAACTCACAGCCTGTTTTTATATTAGGTTTTTTTTTTTATGTTTACTCCTGGAAAAGCGCATCAGATTTGGGTCTGTTTCTAAATTGGTGCTGGCACAGAGACGCATGAGGGCCAGCTTTTCCCTGGGTAACACAGCACGTCTGCCTCCGCTTTGTGCTGGAGTGGCTGAAAGGTGGAGAGATGCTGTCGTGTGTGTTTCTGTGATTAGCTGGACGAAACACTGTAAGTATCACTTTTCTATTTATAGCGGCTTGACTTTTTCAGTCCAGCCGATGCTCGTGGAAGAGGGTGTTCTTGTACTGTGAGCTGAATTTAGGCACAGAACCAAATGCACCGTTTGTGTGGAGGATATTTAGTTGCACCTTTCTTAGACCAAAATTTGTCTGTTGAGCAGACTTCTGTTTTTATTGTACTGCATTTTCCTGATACTTGAAAAGGACAGGTCCTTCCATCCTAAGCTGCATGCTGCTTTAGGTGTTCTGTTGTACATCCATTACAAATTTGCTGCAATAGCAGTATGCATGCACAGTGTAGTAATGTAGTCACTGAACTCTCCGGAATCTCCCTGTGGAGATATGAGCACGCCAGCATTTGAACACCATCTCTTGGGTGCAGTTTTTAGTGGTTGTCAGCAGTCTTTGGCACATCGTTTTCAAATTTCTAGGCAATCGATCATTTCATTTGTCTACTGCTTGTGGGCCAGTACCCAGAGGTGGCGTGCAGTGACGTTCTGTCCTGTTCTTGGAGTAGCACACCATTCCTCCGTGCGTGTATTGTTTTAAGTTGTTTTTTGGCTACTGTGCAGCCAATAAACTGTGTTCCAGGAGTATATTTGCCTCAACTGCTGTAAATGGTTTGATCAGCAGTTTTGTATTTCACATTTCCTTTTCAGTACATTCATCTGAAGCAGCTTTGGACTTTTGGTGTTGGGGCTCGCCTTAGACATTGATTTTCTTTCGCTGTTAATTAGGCTGATTAATGAATTAGTTTTTAACTCTGTAATCTATAACAGTGTACGGAAGGATATAGCATGATAGCTTGGAATATGAGATAGCAAAATTTGCTGTCTGTCGATTTTTCTCTCCGCATGTTGGGTGTTTTCCTTCGGGTCTGAAAGAAGGTGAAGTTGTCCAGAAGTGAAGCTCTTTCAGCTCCGTCCTTTATTCACTATTCTATCAGGAAGGCAGAATGCATCGTGTGTGCTCCACAGCTCCTCTCAAAAAACAGCAGCCTCAAAAATAACTAGTGAAACATGACCCTGACTTTGTACTATTTATCTCTCAAGTGGCAGACAATATCTGTGTTGTGCCTGGGTGAAAGTTACAACAATTTATTCTTATTATGCTTCTTATTTTCCCTCTTTGTGCTTTTACAATAATCAGTAGATGACAGAGCTGCCACCATTCATTGTGTGGTTTCACTTCCCAATTCCTGCTGTTTATATCACATGTCCCTGGTGTAGTGAAAGGGGGACATTTGTACAACTGTATCCCAGTTGGTTTGTTACATTGCTCCTGGAGTAGTTGTAGCCATTGGGGAAAAACAAAGCACAGAAAATCCAGTTATTTCTTAATTTTTTTTTTTTAGGATAAATTGATCGTGGGAGTTTGGATTGTGTTCCCATCCCATTTTCCATCCGTGTGGGTTTTGAGGCATGTTCATGTGGTTATTATTGCAGAGGAGAGTCGGTTTACCCTCGGCTGCCTTCTGGCTGATTTCACATTGTTAGTGAAGTCTTGCCTTGTTAAAAAAAAAAAAAAAAGTTTAATCGAGATGCTGAATGCTATTTATGGACCTTGTTTCCCGGAGTGGGGGAATAATGTGTTTGTTAAGTCATAATTTACTACTGTATTTGAAATACCCTCCCATTCCCCATAGTACTCACACTGTTAACACATGATCCCAGTCTTAAATACACTAGTTGTTCTCCAGGATCATATAATTTGAAAACGATGGCAGGCTAAGAGGCCGGGCACAAAAGCTACCTTTGGTTTTTTTTTTGTCATATTTCATATTTAATATTGCTAATTTAGTCCCTGCCTCCTGAAACCTGTTCTTTGCACCTTGTTATTTCTCCTGTCACCGTGGCCAGACCGGTCTGTCTCTGGAGTCTTTGAAGGGCCTTTGACGAGGATGGCAGCCTAGGCGCCTGAAACAAAGGCTCCCTTTAATGGCAGATGAAGGCCCTGGCTGTGCTCCCCCCCCCCCCCCCCCCCCCGCCCTTTTTGTTTTCCAGCACAGGGTCTCTGGCCAGGATTCAGTCCAGAATAAATGTGAATGTATCAATATACAGATCAGCCTAAGAGATAAATGGCCTGATTGTTTGAGTCTGCTTGGCGTAACTGATGGATAAGGCACTTCTCTGTGTTCCATTCTTCACGTTTCAGAATGAGACATTGTTTTGTTTTGCCCAGGACATCTTGTCTTGGCCTCAGTCATACTACAAATTTGTGCACACGCTCACTTTTTTTTTTTTAATCCTGTGACACTCTTATCAGATATATTTGGTTGTGTGGACGGGAGTCATGCCGTGTACGCGCAACGCAACTCAAGGCCTCCGACTGTGGCAAAGCATTAGCTGGGCATGTCTGCTCCAGTTGTGCTGGCTGCCAACTCTGAAAAGCACACCGTCAGTCCCGGCTCCTGTTGGCACACACTCCCCGCCTACGTGGTTAACCGTGAACAGGGAAAAGCAGTTAGTGGGCAGATCCATTTCCCTCTGTTTTCCCAGTGAATCCTCTGCAGATCAGTGTGGCGCGTGGATAAGTGGAGGACAGAGAGAATGAGGTTCATCTTCTCCCGTTCTGTCTGTCACAGAGAGCCATCAAGGCTCAGAGGACTTCCCTGAGTTCGCAATCTCTCTTGGCAGCGGGGCGGTCGAGCCGTCTGTTTAACATGATTACGGGCGCCATTAAACCAGCTCCCTGCAGATGGCCTCTTCAAGGATGTGTGCCGTTCCGGAGCTGAAGGCCTGATGCATCATATCCTCAGATTAAGAATTAATTTCTTCATTTTCCGCGAAACCCATTTATACCCTGTTTTACACCGAGATCGCCCTTACACTTCAAGCTGTTTTTAATTGGCGGTCCAGATTGTGGTGATTCATTAAGGACATAATCTGATTGGAGACGCAGAGATCAGCAGCGGTGAGGTAAACGGTGTTTGCCGCCGTCAGAGGGGCCTCTCTGACTCTCTCTGGTTACCTAATACTCTTTAAGTAGTTGGGGGCCACGCCCTCATAATGAGGCCTAATCAATCCCAGAGCTCTTGGTATGAGTGTGATTGCAGCAGGGATAAAGATCAGAAGGATTAAGGGACAGGTCACTGGAGCAGCTTTGTGATCTCAGCCAGCAGGGAGAGCAGTGGAAGGGGAATGCCCCAGCAAAATGTGGAGCCCTCAGCTGAATTTTAGGGGAGTCTCTTGGTGGCCTTCCTTTACATTACATTGCATTATTGGCATTTAGCAGACGGTCTTATCCAGAGCGACTTACACAGGTTACAATTTTTTTACGTGTTTATGCATCCCATTTATGCAGCTGGAGATTTACTGAGGGAATTCTGTGTTAAGTGTCTTGCCCAAGGGTACAACAGCTGTGTCCCAGCAGGGAATTGAACCAGCAACCTTTCAGTTATGAGTCCTGCTCCTTCTCGCTATGCTATACTGCCGACTTTCCTTCTCTCCATTCCACAAGAGCCTTGCTTGGGCGTATGTGAGGGGCGCTGGCTGGTGTTTGTACAGGTGTATCCTGGTGCTTCCAGGCTTGTGGATTCCTCACTATCCTGCTGTCTACTCTGTGGCTTCCTCTGAAACATTGGTGGGTGAGAGTATGTTCATGTAGGTCAATGCTACGTCACCACCCTCTTTACATCTGAGCCATAGGATGAAGATTTCAGTCTGCAAACACTGTCACAATGCCACAAACTCATAAATGGTGAAAGGGGGGGGGGGGGGGGGGGGGTGGGGGTTAAACTGTCTAAACAGAAGCTGAGAGATTTCATGTCAGCAGGAATGCTGTGCCATTTTTATTATCTTTGAAGTAAAAGAAAAAGGACCCCAAAACATAAATTCCTACAAAATAATGCAGAATGAATCACATCAACATTTTTACAGCAAGATCAGCTGAAGTCATGGGCATAAATCCCCTTTGTAAAGAGTTTTCTAACAAGTTGATGGGTTTGTGTTTTCAGCAGTGTTATTTGGATTCAGAATATGAGTCTCTCAAAGAGAGCTGAAGATGTCTGCATTGTTTAGGTCTGGGGGAGTTTCCTTTGTTTACACTCTCACTTGTTTGCTTTCACTGGTTTCACTGGGGCTGGAGCTTTGGTTTTGAGATGCTTTGCTTAAGGCTACTGTCTAATGTTTTGAGCTTTCAGCCTTTCTCTTGTGAAACAGACTCCTGACCACATGAAGTGCCTACAGAATGCATGTTTTGTACTAGCACTTCCCTCAGCATCAAAAAATACAAAAAACAAAACTGAAAACCTGCCAATTCAGTAAGAAGCGCAGCTATGAGTTTGTTGACGTTGTTGACTGGGCCTCTGTGTTAGTTAGAAGGTCCCTCTGTCTATACGTTGCCTTGGATGAGAGTTGAGAGGAGCTGTAAGCAGCTTCCACCCAGGTAGGCATGGCGAGGGGCTTAGCGTTGACGGTGGGAGGTGACGCGGTACCTGCAGTGAGGAGAGAGCGGGCGTTCTGAAGGGTGCCGGAGCACGCTTTGTCTCTGCTTTATTTGGCGCACCTCACCAAGCCTGTGGGAGGGCTTAACCTTCGCATTTTGATGAACGCTCCGTTCAAGAGGCAAATCGGATATGAATGCCGACTGTGTGTTGGCAGAGCTTGTAACTGGGCACGACGCAAAAGTAGACTTGGATCCGATGCGTGCTGTACGTGTACCTGTGATTTTTAAATTCTAGAAATCTCTAGAAGTTTACGTGTTTTTTGCGCTGATGGGAAAGGCGTGAAAATGAGGCTGGGACCTAGAAACAGAAAGTTTTTCTCGACATAAAGACTTGTTTACAGCAAGTGCGTTTTTTTCCTGAAGGCCTGGCTGCCGCTGGGTAGCACATGGTTGTGGGCAGTGTTCCTCTCACCCTGGTTACTCCTGCAGGAACTTGGCACCTGCAGGACTGCAAATAAAGGAATCCCTCCATTTTTTCTACTCAGGTGCCTTGTAAAAAAAAAAGGAAAAAAAAACAAAGTCTGTGCCAGAAAAAAGCAAGGACAGCCCCCCGTGTCTGATCTCCTAAACCGAATCCATTTACTCAAAGCACTCTCTTTGTGTTGGGGAGTTAAAATTTCATTCAGAGTCAGCGTTTATTCTGTATGCTGTTTGAGTGCTGTGGTTGCTGTGCTTTTTGCACTTGTGATGACATCATTGTTGGCAGCACAACAGTGTCATTTAGTTTTTCTAAATATCTGTAGAATATTCAGGAGCAGTCTGAACTTGAGACGATGGCTTTCTCATGCTCGTACTAGGATGATGTGGTCAGGTAGAAAGTTCTCCATCACGCCCCTTCTTTTCCACCTTCCACCACTGTCTTACTGTACAATTAAGAGTCTCATAAGAATGGGCAACCTCTTTGACCTTTACGCCAGCATGAAACAAATGCCTTGTTGGGGGGTTGGATTTCCCCTAAATAGGTCAGCTCCCCAATCACAAAGATTGTGGGAGACAGGCAGCCAGACAGGGGGAGTGTGCAGTCTCAGACAGTGACGGGCATAGTTAATATCGACCACTAAACAACAGAAACCCTCAACAGTGATGGAATACAAGGCTGAGGGATTAGCTGTGTGTTAATTGTGCCAAAGCAGAGTTCAGGAAACCCCTCTCTCTCCTCCTACAACTACAACTGCAGCATTTGAATGATGAATGGTCCTGGTGACGACCTTGTTCTAAAGTGTTTGCTTCATCATATGCCATAGTAGTATATTACTGTGAATTAACATATTTATGCATAACAGTATTAAAGCTGATACTGGCAAAGATAAAAATCATAACAATCATATTTTTAGATCTTGCAATACAAGTATTGTTGGAGCAGCTCTAAAAGATGTTCATGTGGACAGCCCATAATATGCAATCGAGGTGGGGGCGTGAAAATAAGCTGTTGGGAAATTTTCCAGGGAAGTTTAGTTTCAGGCAGTGGAGCTCAGAAAAAAATCTGTTCTCTGTCCTCCCTTGATTGCAGTCTCCAGATCCATTTTGACAGGTTTAGGCAGGTCAATGGAAAATTAGGAACATGGTAAATATTGAATATCTCCTCTTCGCAACAGCTGACTGCCAATTACCATTTCCCAGACCCAGCATGCTCTCTGAGCTGTTAATGTTGTTGTTGCTGTTGAATATTGTTAGCTTAGCCCTCTATTTAGCCTGGAGCGGAAAACCATAGTGCTCTCACTAAAGCAACACAACACTGTGCACTGAGTGCTGTTAGGTGCAGTTAGCTTTTGAAAACAGTATCATTAAATGTAAATGATGTGATGTTTTGGGTAGTTGTGTAATAGAATAACATCATTAAGGCTGCAGTTTGTTACCACACTATAATTCAGAGGTCCAGGTGAGTAATTACAGGTGCGACTAGTCCAGGTTGGGGGTAAGGTGAAACTGGGGAAGAGCATTGGTGTGAAATTCGGGGTTGGGGGTGTACCTTTTAAAAAATTTCTTCATCAGCTTTGTCAGGTCTGGTGCATTCTCTAGACTGTGAATTTCCATACTGTTAACTGCACTACACATGCACGTATCTGACCTTTACCCGATAAAGTGGCAGAGAATGACTACTCTACGCTAGCCTGCGCTTTCATCAACCTTTTGCGTGGACAGGGTGTCCTCTCTTTGGGAAAGTCTGTGAAATCTTCCCCAGATCTGATCTGTGCGGAACAGCGTGTGGTGCGTCTGGAAATGGGTCTGATTCGCAGTGACAGCGCCGGGATGCAGGTTGACAGTTTTCACCTAAACTGAACCCCGGCTGAAATCAGGCATGAGACCTATTTATGGCGCTGTGTGTACATGGGCCGTAAACCAGAAATAATCTGGATATCCCAACCCAGCACCACCTCACACACATTAATGATGCGATTGACAGATACACCTTGTTGGTAAGTTTGTGTTTGACCCTGTACACCTATACTCTGCCTGCTGAGGGGAAACGGAACATTCAGGTAGGCTAACAGAAGTAGGCCTGGGCCTTTTATGTCAATACACTCTTGTCTTTCGAAACGTCTCTCTTATCTAGTAATGGATCACACAAACATGAGCAATTTGTTGTCTGTTGAACACCTCTCTTGGTTTTGGTTTGTTTCATATAATGTTGTTGGTGTAAAGGTGGTTGGCACACTTCCTGTGGAAATGCATTACTTTGGAATTTGTTTCCCTGTGACTGCATTAGAGAAGTGATGGAAATAAAGAAAACAATAATGTATAGCCCCTACGACTGGCCCTGGTCCCCACAGTTCTCCTCCTGGTATATACTCTGGCAGGTTGTCTTTGAAGGCCCTGTAGGAGTGTTTGAGGGACCAGCACATTTTGGTGTTATGAAAACATCCGCCCATGTGGTCACAGCTGCTGTAGTGCAGTGTGTCTGAGGTCCCATCCTGTCCATTGGCAGGATACATGGCAGCTGCCCTCCTGCTTGATGCCCTGGTGTGCCCCCACCTCCACATTTGCCCTGCAGGCACACAGTGTTTGGCCTGAAGCTTGGAGGGCCACATGGGCTTTGGAACAAGAGTTGGCACACGAGAGCTTTTCAAAGCATGAGTGAGATCCGGAGTAAGAGGCCAGAGGTGTGAGGTTGTCACGGACAAAGTGAAAGCTAATCTTTACAGTACCAGAGAGGACTCTTAAACATGGTGCTCATCGTCTCTCATAACCTCTGTCTTTATATTCTCTTTAATTTTATAAATGATCCTGGCAAGTACAGGAGATGGTACTGAAAATAATCCTTACTTTCTCTTGTGTTTTGCAGAGTGCAGCGATGGAGGAGACTGTAATATGGGAACAGCACACAGTGACTCTTCACAGGGTGAGTGTGCACGCCTGTACCCCCCCCCCCCCCCCCCCAATTGCTGGGACATGTGCTGGTGCAGCACACGGCAGCATGCGCAGAAAAGGAGTCAGGAAAGCCCCTGGGGAGGGAGAAGGAGCAGAGCCATGTGTCCTTCTCCGTGTTCTCTTCGTCCTCCCTTAGGCTCCTGGCGATGTGGGTCTGCACAAAGCGCAGCTCTGGGCGGGCCATGTCACTATCCCTGCCCACAAATTGGAATAATTAGCCTCGTTATGAGATGGAACAGCTCGCAAGAGCTCCACAAATACAGGAGATGGGCGCTTGATGTATGTCAGTTGTCTCCCTGCACATGCTTACTTGTGAGTGTTCCCTTTTGAAGCCTCGTATTAAGTTTTGTCACTCAGTAGTAAAACATTAGCAAGCTGCTCGGAACTGTATTGGTGTTCAAGGCGTAGACATATCTGAACATGGTGACACACAAACATCTTTGTCCCAGGCTGCTTCAACAAGGCTGAAGTAAGTCATGCCGTAGGTTTTTAAGAGGCAGCTTCTTTCACATTGCATTGAAAAATGTCAGAAACAAAGATTACATTATATCACATTACATTCATTGAGCAGATGCTCTTTATCTTTGTGACTTCCAGAACAAAGATGACATGATTATCTTACTGTGCCTCAAGTCTTTCATCCCATCAGCAACTTTCGGCTTTGCAGTAACTGCTTTAAATCTAATAGTTTTTTATCTTTGATATCCCCAAAGCGAGATGCTTGGCATGACCTTGTGGCCTTGTGGTGTGATTTAGCTGATGAATTATGACTTCGCAATCTGGCCAAATGAAGCGTGAACTTTGAACCGCAGCACAAGCGCTAAGGCGAGTTCTCAGGGAAAGGTTACGGTTGCTGTCTGGTCTGCGATTACCATCCATGGCTGAGCACTCAAACAGGGTGCTATACTTGGCATCCCAGGAGGACTTGTGCAGTTGCCAGGTAACTGTCTAGACCGGATTGCCTCGGTATCGGTAATCTAATTAGCCGCAGCTTTATCAAGGTTTAGATCAAATCCCCGTGAGGTGTGATTGTCAAGCCACGCATTATGCGTGTAAGATCATTCCATCACCTGCTGGGCCCCACAGTGATTCACAAACACGAAAAACCCAAACTGCACCTAAATGATCCAATCAATGGCCATTTCACCAATCCACATCTTCCACACACAATTTATGTTCTATATTTGCATACACTGCGGGGCCACACATGTAGTAAGCATGCAATTTCCCCCCCTCCCATAGTGTTTGAGCTTCTGAGAGGGGAAAAATAGCCATTAGCAGGCAGACAGTGTGTCATGTTATATGACTGACTGGGGGGTGAAGACCACCCATCACATCTGTGCGCTGATCACTCGGCTTATCAACGCTGCCTCTCTAATGACGTGCCTCGTTCTGGCCATCTGTCAAGACGTGCACGCTACGCTAATTAGGGTATGCGGCCCCATGTGACGGAGAGCAGAGGCTTGTGGGAACACCTGAGCAATGCGTGGCCGGTGCAGAACGCATTGCGCCCTGCTGTAGAGATGGCTGCGGCTCTCGCTTTGTTTTCAGGGGCTGCTCATTTCAAATGGGTGAAATTACGGCCTCTCCAGTGGCGTGTTATGAATGGCCGCATCCTGCTGGCGACACCAGCAGGATAACTAATTAAATTAGAATAGATTACAGTATTATAGGCTTCCCATGATGATATTCTAGTATACAGGTGATGCAAATGTTTTTCGACACTAGAGGACTGTTTGCTGCCAGTTGGCTGTGGAAGAGTCTTGCATGTGTTGAATGCGGAATACAGCTTTCCCCAGAAAGAGGTCATCTCTCGGACTTGCCCTTCTGCGCATCTGCATTTTCCATGCGCCAGCAAACCTGCACGGTCATGCATACATTTCCCCTCCGTTTTTTTTTTTCTGACACACTCGCAGTGCCACGTGCACATGCACACAAGCGCACGCACGTAGTCTGAACTGACCTTGTCCTTCCATTAGAACAGCAGTCCTTATCCCCAACCCCCTATCCCGCTTTACCCTTTCCTGTGTACTGCTGCACTGAGGCTGTGCTGGGGAGCTCAAATGTGCCGGTCCCCCTCCTGTGTGTGCCTGCAGGCTCCAGGGTTCGGGTTCGGGATAGCCATTTCGGGAGGTCGGGATAACCCTCATTTTCAGAGTGGAGAGACCTCCATCGTCATATCTGACGTCCTGAAAGGAGGCCCAGCTGAGGGACTGCTGCAGTAAGTACTTTTCATTTTCCTTATAATCTTTACTTGTTGTACTAATTCATATATCGTACCAGAATATTAATTGTAACTTTTTCCTCTCTGTATCGCTATCAATTGTGCTTTATGTTTTTTTTCATTGATAAGAAACAGATAGCAAGTTGGTGGTAAATGACACCAGAGCTTATAAACATTAATGAATATGAGCATAAAGCAGTAGCATGCACACAGATGTGTGTTTATGTGCAAATGGGAATACAGAAGGCCCCAGTTCCCTGAGCTTCTACTTCTCTGTTTCTCTCTCAAAATCATCCACAGGAGTGGTTTGTGTTCTTTTCCATGTAGATTCAAAGTGGGAAAAAAAACAAAACATTTTTTTAGGTGGAGTGAACTGAATTCCATCAGCCCTCAGTCCCTGAGCCCCAGCCAGCTGTGTCCACTCCTGCTTCCCTGACCCCTGACCCCTGACCCCTGACCCACGCCTCCTCCTCAGACCTCCACTGGAGTAGAGGCTAGGCCCTCACACAACGTCCAAATAATTATCGTTTGTTTTAATTTGCACAGGGAAAATGACCGAGTTGTGATGGTCAACGCTGTTTCCATGGATAACGTGGAGCATGCGTACGCTGTGCAGCAGCTTCGGAAAAGCGGAAAGAACGCAAAAATTGTGAGTACGCTCCTCCGGGGACAGTGAGAAGCAGAAAACCAACAGCAGGCGCACACTGTCTGCAGCATAATTAATCCTACTGTCTCTGCAGTAGATAACTCTTCCCCCTAATTGTTTTCTTGCAAATTACCATTTTTAAGAGTCTCTGGTCGAACAACGCAACATGAAACGACGCAAAACAAACACAGCAGAATTATAAATCAAATCCCTGCATAGGGGAAAAAATGGAGGTGAGCGGGATGCAGAGGTAAGGATGGGGAGGTGGGGGTGTTTTATCCGTGATTTGTCATGTGGAGCTGCTGCCGAGGGAGGGAGGGAGTCTGGGAGAGAAGGTGAGCTACATTAATCTTCACGGGGGTAGCGGTAGCACTTACAAGGGTGTCCTCCGTGTTCTTTCGGAGATTAACACCCAGGGCTATGCGGTTGTACACAGGAGCATGGCATCACCTGCCTCCACTTAGTGGTGAAATGGATAGTTCCTCTTTCAGATTGCCAATAAGCCCTTTGTTCATCAGTTCATCACTACAGTATCAGCTCTGCAGTTGTACTGTAGGAGTTTACCTTCCAGCTGGGAACTTATTTACTCCTGAAACACTTTCTGTCAGAGAATCTTCAGTTAAGCAGTGATAAATGAGTACCAGCAGACCCTGTGACCCATGTGGACAAGACTCCACCACCACGATCCCCTCACATAGATAATGCCCCAGTGATCTACCCTCGACCTCCTGTGATTAAACATTTCTGTCTGTGTGTTTGATGCGGGCAGAGAGTCACAGACATATGAAGCCTCATGCAACCCCTCACTGATTGAGTTAAACATTGTCAGGTTCAGATGGTGCCTCTGGGTAACACTGACAATAAACCTCCACTCCCTCTACAGACGATCAGGCGGAAACGGAAGGTACAGATTCCGGTCGCCCGGGGCGGGGAGAGGGAGACGATGTCGGAGCATGAGGAAGAAGAGGACAGCTACGACGAAGAGATGGATGAAGAGCAAAGCGGGCCCAGCGCCTACGGCGGTGGAGCCGCGTCCGGCGGCCGTCGGAAAGAACGGAGCACCAACCGGCGGGACCGCAGCGCCTCCCGGGACAGAAGCCTCTCACCCCGCTCCGTTGCATCCAACCTGCCTCCCCGTCCCGCCAAAGTCACCCTGGTCAAGTCCCGCAAGAACGAAGGTGAGCACCACAATGGCACCGTAGCACTGTTTTTATATAATGAGCTTTTACTGTAAATATCTCTCTACCTGCACTGTGCAGCAGGTTACCACAGCAGCAGGGCAGGAGATGGAATACCTGTTACTTATTTAATTATGGATTTCCCTTCATGTAGGTTTTTACTGAGGTTTGCAGTGTTCTCAAGCTGTGTAGTGCCAGTGTCCTGCTGAAGGATGAGCAACGCAGTGTTTGAGTGTACTCTGGTAACCAGGTCAAGGTTAAGCTCTCCTTCCCAGCAGGGAGGGGGAAAGTGCATCACTTCACTTTCCTTGGGAAAATGGTGTGATAAATTGATGCTCAGTCTTAGGCTCATTTGTTTATATATAGCCTCAGTCAGCAGACTTTGGGGATGTGACCGAGCCCTTCAGGTCCTAGGTATCAGTGAACACTTAGTGTCCTGCGGCCCGTCTTAATGGCTCTGGGCAGCGCGGGAGATGAACAGCCATGTGATCTGTGTAAAAGATGGGCTGAGTCTGCTCTGTTCAGCAAAGTATTCTCTGGACACGCATGACCCAAACTTCTCAAAGACGTTCTGAAATGTTAACTTTCTTCTCTGTCTTCAAGGAACACCTGAAGACACACCCCTCCCCTCTCACCTAAGCACCTGAAACACTACCCCCTAAAGTACTTTCTCATGTCTCAAAACTGTTTCCTATTTAAAAAAATGTGATCTCAAAAATGTTCTCACTATCTCTACCAACTAGCTTGTACCTTGTCTGGCCACCCATTGAAACCTGATCATGCAGCACTTATAATATTGTTGAGTCCTTATGGACTTGTCCACTTTGGACAAAAATATCTGCCAAATGGATAAATGTAAATGTAGATGTAAATGTAAACTCACATGACAGGTGTGGATAAAGTAAGTGTCCATGTACAGTAGATGCATGCTCTTTAATAATCGCAGTTTAATATAAATGTAGACACGCTCTACTTTGTGCTGAGAGGCTGAGCTCTTTGTTGGATGCGTGAGGTTGCTGAGATAGGCACAGCTCAGAGTGATCTAGTGGGCCCCTCCGGTGATGTGAATTTATGGCTTGGATCGTCTCTCCGTGCAGCTGCAAGTGTTTGCTGAAGCTCCTCGATGCATATAGGAACATGATCTCGGGCGCTCTCTGAATTTTACACCCAAGGGTGCCAGGGCTTTATTTTTCAGTCACGCCTTCCTCGTTACATGTAGCTGTTACATTTTGTAAACGTGCTTAGACATATAGGAGGGTGCATACTTCAGATACTAGCTCCCTGTTTACACCACATATTTACTCCAGATAGAGTTGATGTGAATTGACTGCAGAAGATCTAGAGAGCTTATCTCATCGCTCCATTGAGAAGAAGTAGGACTGGTGTGATAGTTACTGACTAAGCTGTGTGATTGGAGGTTTCCCCCAAAATCAGAGGAATTGTCATGATGGTGCATGGTAGCTCCGCCCAGTAATGAGTCCATGAAGCCCCGCCCACCTGAGTTGGATGCGTTTGGGTATTGGGAAATGTTGCATCATCACAGCCGGTCTCCTCATTCGAAGTGTGTTGTTATTGTTTACTCTGAAATCAGAATATGGGCTGCGCTTGGCCAGCCACATCTTCGTGAAAGACATCTCCCCCGAGAGCCTGGCAGCGCGGGACGGCAACATCCAGGAGGGAGACGTGGTGCTGAAGGTGAGGGTGGAGGAGAAGGGGCAGGCCAACCCACCCTTTGGCGGTACTCCCTGTTGTTTTTGGAAAGGCTTACATCACATTGTGTAATCATTCCCAATCTGTTCCATATTAGGAATGACTCTATCCCACAAATTTCAAGCAGTACAGTCTCAGGGCACTCTTTGTTTCCAAAGAGCAACCCGTGTTTTTCTTTCATCCTTCACTGTCTTGAGAACCAAATCAAATGGAAAAACAACAGCAGAAAAAATATTTCTGTGGGAGTTTAATTCACCTACATAAATAGGTAAAGTGGAGATTTCACTTTATACTATATATGATATGGTAGTCCTCTCATTACAACTGACAGTGCTAAAAGCATTGTGAAATATACACTAGGATGTAATGAATTTTTAAATCAAAAGGCTGTTTTTAACCCAGCTGATCAGAATGCCTCAGCTTCTTTTAAAAATGGTGCTTCAACACCCATTTGAAGAAATCCTCTGAAACACAAATGAGAAAAATAATGACATTATAGCACCATGATTAATTAGCCCTTTAATCTTTTCAAAGCAAGTAAAAGATTAAAGACACGTAATGATGTTTCATGTTTTGTAAGATAAGATTTCTTTTGAGGATGCCTATGGAAATTGAGTGTTGGTGAAAAAAATCTTGGAGCACTTGGAGGTGCCCTGTGGTTCATCGCCTGCTATCTTCTGTCCCCCTTTAGATCAATGGCACAGTCACAGAGAACCTGTCCTTGATAGATGCTAAGAAGCTTATCGAGAGGTCAAAGGGCAAGCTGAAGATGGTGGTACAGAGAGACGAGAGGGCGACGCTGCTCAACATCCCCGATTTGGACGACAGCATCCCCTCCGGAAACGCCTCTGAACGAGACGGTGAGGGGAAGCGCTAGGCATTTTGGGTAGGGGAGTCTATGGCAAAAGCTGCAGAGGTAACTGGATGGGCCTGGAGCTGAACTGTTTCACTCAGATGGGCTCCTAACAGCTTGGATACCTGCCCCATGCACTACCTCCTTCAAAGGTTTTTCTGCACCGCGTGGTAAAAATGCACAGTGCTACGGCATACTGATAAAGTTTCTGTAGTCAGCATTGGTGGTCGGGACAAACACTCAGATTTTGTGTTTTTTTATTTTCTTTTCGTTTTACTTGGAGAGCTTTTGATAGTGAGGTTTTTTGATTCGGCAGAAACGTGTCTGCTTTCGCTTTTGCATCGTTTCATTAACCTGCCAAAGTCATGGTTTTAATGAGCTCATCAAGCATCAAGAAATGTTTTCCTGTTTCAGTTACCGGTGCTGTTTGGATACTGGGAGGGATGCTGTGTCATTGAGGCACTTCCTTGGCCACTACATGAATATCAAATGAGATAGCAGTACAAGAAAAAGCAATTAAATGTACATACATTTGTACATCTGGAAGCACATTTCATTAACAGGCTAAGAAAAGCAAGAAAGCTGGTGAGAAAAACAAAGAAGGATGAGATGGAGGGGAGAACAAAACAGCTTTTTTTCCCCGCTATTTTATTTTATTTTATTTTTTGTTTACGTCAACATGCACATTGGAACCAAGCGGCATAGTAAACACCACTTTTATTTTAACAGACATCTCAGAAATTCATTCACTGGCATCCGACCATTCCAATCGATCACATGACAGAAACCGCGGCGGTCGGTCGCGGTCCCCCGACAGGCGGTCCGAACCTTCTGACCATTCCAGGCAGTCTCCACAGCAAGTCAGCAACGGCAGGTAAGGAATCTCCACCCCCTCTCAGACACCAATCAATACCCCATTCTAATACCTGTACATATTCTAATATATATTTATATATATATATGACCCTTGACCACTTCCTGAGAGAGTAAATGAGATTAATTCCCTTCACCGTGATAGCAAATGAATGGGAAAAAAAAGAGATTGAATAAGGGAGAGATCTGAGTAGCTGGATTAGCGCAGCAATGGCTTAATAGCCTATAGTGGGCTGCCAGCAGGGTCAAATGGTGTGGTGGGCCGGGGTGGTTAGATAAGCCTCCTGACTGGCTCTTAACCTTGCAGGGCCCTTCTGCCCAGAGCTCTCAAAGCCGGCCTGTCTCCTGACGGCTGCATAGTAAGATTAATAAATGACGTCCCACCCATACGCTCCAACCCACGACTGAGCCTCTGCAGCCATTTCCACCATAACAGTCACGATAACATGTTTGACCTGCAGAATCCTGGACTATCAGTAGCATGCAGGGGTTAGCAATGCACTAAAGGGGAAAAAAATACATTTTAATTGTGGTTCATTTTCTTTTTCATTTTTTTGTCATTTAAATTTCAAGTCTAGTCCCTGTTTTTGTTTTTGCCTAATTTTCATTTTCCATTTTTCCTCCATTCCTCCATCCCTCAGCTGGAGATTAAAGTAAGTGGCGGCTCTCTCCTTGTGTAACAGAGTAGATGCTTCCCGAGAGTAACGAGAGCTGACAGATGTGTAGCTTGTGGGAAACCAGTGTAGCTGAGGAAATAGATGGTGCGTAGATAAATAGGACTGGTAGATTAAATGCCTAGATAGATGGAGAGAAGGACGACTGTGTCTCGAATTAGACAGAGAAAATTTCAGTCCGACTCTGTCTGTTAAGACGCTAGAGGCTTGAGAGAGTCTGGGAAGGCCATTGATTTTTGATGGCTGGGCTAAATTGCTGCGATTAAGGGGAATGTGGACTGATGTCCCCCCCCCGATAAAGCGTGTATGTCATCAGCGGGTTTAAACCCCAAAGGGTCAGGTCTTCAAAAGGGACCTTGATTTAGGGTAGTTCAAATGTTTGTTCCCTGGAACTGCCAATCCCATGTCCTGTCTGGCTGTGATTTTTTTTTCCCATGACAGAGGGTATGTTTTCAAGGGACTCACTTTTAGAGCTCTTTCTGTCTTGTCTCATTTATCTAACTTTGTTAAACATGAACTAGTCAGCAAGTGAATACCTGCCCATGTCAGGGGAAATTTTAAAGTGTATCACCCCATAGAAAGCACAGTGTTAAATTGTGTGTGTTACATTTAAGTTCCCGTAGAGTCTTACATGTTTGCTGTGAATATTCTGATAGTATGGACATAGATAAGCAGTTGTGTTGAAGACTACCTGCAAGCATGTGTTTGGCAATAGCACAATTTTATCTGAGTACCAGCAGATATAGCCTTAGGGCCTTGTAAACTCAAACCCCTGTAGAACCAGTGCAAATCAATCCTTTTCCCATACATTTTCTAAGAAAGCACACTGTAGACCCACACCATTACCCTATGGATAATATATAAGATTGACAATAAAACATGAATTCATTAATTCGCGTTTGAATTAGTGCCCTGATTGATGGCTTGAGCGTTTATTTTTCATTGATTTACAGCTGCCTGTTTGTCACCTAGCCAGTTTAATAACCTCGGTGTTATCACAGTCGTAATACGTACTGTCAGGTGCTGAATAACGACCAACTGCTTTAATGCAGGGCTGCAGAGACATACTTGCGCAGAACGCTGCCGCCGTAAGTGTCAAACGGTAGGATGGCAACAGCACAGGGGGGTTTTCCACATGTGCACGAAGCTGCCTCAGTGTGTTAGTTCTTCTCAGTTCACCCAGAGCGTTGGTGCCTTCCAGTCGTGTGCATTTGGAAATGCTTCTGGTTTGCGTGGGCGCGGGAGACGAGATCATTCCAGCTGACACTGCCTGATTAAAACTAGCATGATGCTCACTGTGTGGATTCTGTCAGGGGTTTGGCATTGTTTGAAGAGACCTGAGTGTGCCAGAGGCATGTCATTTGATTGGATCAGTGTTGCTGTGCTGTGTTCTCCAATCAGAGCTCAACTTCCTGGAGAGTGGCAGAGCTCTTGATCGTGCAGTGTTAAAAATGTTTGTTTTTTGTAGCCATAGGCATCTCTCTCTCCCGCTTTCTTTCTCTCTATCTCTTTCTCTCTCTCTCTCGCTTTATCTCATATATATGTATATAAAATGTATGTATGTGATTAATATAAAACAAACACGGTGCTCTGTGGGTAATTGATTTGGGAGACAGAGAGTGTACAGAGTGCCGTCTCTGAAAAGGCAGGGCCATGCGATGCTTTGATAATGACATGTAGCCTGTTTGCACCATTCCACACTGAACAGCAGCTTAGGACAGAACCCTCCGCTAAAACCGTCACCTAAAAGGGTGATAGTAGCTCTGTCCCCAAGCATGGTGTCTCTGCCGCTGCAGCCAGCAGTGCTGTTCAGTGTTGGGCTTTACACTGTGAAAAAGGCAGTAACTGAAAGTGCTGCTCATTAGCAACACATTTCAATAAAGCAGCAGTGGCCCTTCAGAAGTGCTCTGCATTGCAGCTGTTGTACTGTATCAACTCGGTTCACAAACATTGTGTTTTGAAAGCGGATATGCTTAGCTACAGCATAGATGTTTCCAGAAGAATTGGTGGGGAAATGAGGATTCCGTGTAGTAAAAGAAGACGCTTGTAAATAAAATATAAGGAACTTTCCCTGCTAACTAAAAACGCATTTAGGGCGGTGTGCTTTGCAGTCCCAAACCTTGTCCGTCAGTGTTGTTACCTTGCAGTGAGTGACTATTTAACAGCTACGCAGAGCGTGCACCTCCACATTCTTGTGAAAAAGAAAAAGAAAGAAAAAAGAAATTTGCCAGGTCAGTGCCAGTCAGCACTCAGTGACTGGGGTGGAATTCTCTCACTGTTCTGATCACAGATTGGTAATAACACTGCATCTCTAAGACCTTTGTGTATTTTGTGTCTTTGGCAGCTTTGTGAAATGGTCTTTTCACGTTATCAGATTAGACCACCCATTAAATTGCACCTGGAGTCCAGCATATGAGTCATGCACATGAGATTAGCAGTTCTAAATACAAAAGGTCGAAAAGCAGGAGGAGTGAGGCAATGCAAGAGCCCTCAAGACTAGCAGCTCAACTGCTGTTTTTCGATTCAAAAACCCATCTTTTTTTCTTTAAGGCTTTTTGTTCATTCCCTTTCTTTCTGCTGTTAAATCCTTATCGCTTCACAGCAATGCCATGCCATTTCCCGATAGGAAGCTTAAACATCTGAAGCTGAATTATACTAAATTAGATGCACACTTCAAAAACAATGGCCATAAATTCTCCTGACGTTATAGCACTAGCACCAGATGTACTACACCCCTCATTGCTCAGTTCTACATTTTCTGTTTCTGCAGGGCCAAAACTCAGCTGAAGCATTGTTTCTTACATGTCCACGGTTTAACTGCATATTTTTATGGCCAGTGTTTTGAAGGAGTGTTGGTGTAGGGATAGTCTTCAAAGCACCTCCCGCTGTGAAGTTGAATATGAAGTCCAGAGAACAGTGCTCGTTTGTGGGTTAGCTGGAGAGAGTCGAGCATACCCTGTCTTGTCTCCTTTTATTTTATTTTTGAGTCCAGCAGCTGCCATCGTTTTATTTGCTTTCATGTTATGATTTTCAGCGCTTAGGGTAGTAAGATTTCATTTTTCTAAATAAGTTCTTCATCCTTTGCCAAAATCACAAAGAGCCACCATTACATACCTTAAGTACTGTTTTTGTTCATTTCATCATTATTATTTTAACAGCTCGTGAACAAGAGAACAAAGGCGATCGAACAAAAAAAAAAAGAATGAAATGTTTTTGTTTCTAGCCACAGAAGTCGCGAGGAGGAGAGGATTTCAAAACCAGGGGCAGTTTCGACTCCTGTTAAATTATCCGAGGAAGCACTAACCTCCAAGCCAGCTGAGCAGCCTGGGGCCAAAGAGGAAAAACAGGTCCCCCCATTGCCAGGTCAGGGCCCTGATGAGGCGCGGCGCGCTCTGAGCCTGTCCCACTTCTCCGAAAAAACAAGCTGGGATGTCCCTCTACGCTGTGTCTGTTGTCTCTTTCCACCCTACTCCCACTGTTCCTCTACCTCCACCCCAGGCAGGAATGTGCACTTTTCTCTACTCCCTGCTGTCCCCCTCACACACATGTGCACACACACACACACACACACACACACACACAAACACACACACACACACGCACACACACAAACACGCACACACCCCCGGCCCACGAGCTCTGGTGCTGCATATCTCCTCCAGCTCTGACCAGTTAGAGCTGGCTGAAGTACTTCCTGTATGAGAGATGGTAAGCGGAGCTCTGGAGAAAGGAAGACTTAATGGCACCGTGGCCCCAGCAATGACCAGGACTGAGGGGCCCAGTGGTCTGTCTCGAACCTTCCTACCTGACTACAAGCATGTCCCTCTCCCTCACCCCAGCATTCAGGAGACCTGGACAACAGGCCAGCTCATTTCACATGTGCTGTTTTGTGGTCACCATTCTACCATAATATTTTTTCCTGAAGTGAAACCACACTGTGGATGCCTTGACACATGCTTGGCCTATCCCCTACAAACACCATGAAGGAGATGATCTGTTAAATAAAGAAACAATGCGCAAACAATATTTCCTTCTCGTCAAAACAACTTTGTGTATCTATGGAATCATAACACCAGATTTCTTTCTTTGTTCATCATGCACATAATTCACTAAGAGCATAGCACATTTATTTTTGCTTTCACTTTCACATTATTTCATGCTTCCACTTGTTGACTGTCTTTAGCCAGTTGTTAGGTCAAGGCTATTAATACAGATATTTTTGTTTTTTTAAAATGTTTTGGAAGTGTAAAAGAGACTAACTGACTATACATAGTTTGCCTGAAGTAGGGGGAGGATAATCAGTATGTCTTCATTATCACTGATATGGTTGTCCCATCTGGAGTGGCCTGGTGTTTGTCTGCAGAACTTTCTCAGCTTGTAGTGCCTCTTTGTTTTTTGGGGTGTCTGTGTTTTGCATATGTCTGTCTTCTGTTTCTCTGCAGCTTATCTGTCTGCACCCGATGACAGGCTTGTGTATTTTTGTCAGTGTGACTTTGTGTAAGCACTGCCTGTCTGTCAGTCTTTCTACAATCCATCTAACCAGTGCACGTGTGCACGGTGTCCACAGAGCCCAAGCCAGTGTATGCCCAGCCCGGCCAGCCTGATGTGGACCTGCCTGTGAGTCCTTCCGATGCCCCTGTGCCTACTGCTGCCCACGATGACAGCATTCTCAGGTACATGTATTTACCTTCTCATCTTGCATGGAGAAATGGTAGCAGCCTTTATTTTATGCTCGATGCTGCTCGATGCTGATTTGTGTGTGTGTGTGTGTGTGTGTGTGTGTGTGTGTGTGTGTGTGTGTGTGTGTGTTTGTGTTTTCTTTGCTTCCATTCCAGGCCAAGTATGAAGCTGGTGAAGTTTAAGAAAGGCGAGAGCGTGGGACTGCGTCTGGCTGGGGGGAACGATGTGGGCATCTTTGTGGCGGGAGTTCTGGAGGACAGCCCCGCTGCCAAGGAGGGCCTGGAGGAGGGAGACCAGATTCTCAGGGTGCGGCGTCAGGGATAAAACATGCCCTGTTTGTCTTTTTTTTTTTTTTTTTTGAAAGTTTCCAGCACTGCCTTTGCCAAGACACTGGCAATAAGCAGCGTCCTTGGATTACTTAACTACAGTATCACATAAACGTTTGCAATCAAAGGTCGCATTTTATAGAATTGGATCATTGTAGTCTTCTGTGAAGTATGTACATTAAGGCTTTGGTGTGTGTGATGACTGTGCGGAACAATGTACATTTAGAAAATTTGTGCTTTGGGCTTGCTGTAAATTGACTTTGAAGGAAAGAGTGTGTGTTGGTGTTAGGTTTTCAAAAAGAATGAAGTCAGTGCACGGTTATTTTTTCACATTCCATTGTCCGTTTGTATGTTCTTGTAAAAACCTTGTAGCGCTCCCTGTTCAGTGGTGGATTTTGACATAGTGGTAAAGCGGTGCTATCATTCAGGCCAGACTGATGGCACGTGGAGGTGGAGATTGTATGTGTGTGAAGCAATATATGGCACTTTGCTGTTTATTACTGTCATTTATGTGCAACTGAACATCAAAGGAGTCAGGCTGCACCCCCGCTGAAATTCTGTCCGTGGTATTTTACACCTACACCTACAAAAATGGGATTTTTTTTTTTTTTTAAAGATGTTTTTAAGGAAAATTCCACTTTCATGTTTATTATCATCAAAATTCAAAGAAAACATGAAGCGCTTTGTGTTACTTCCTACTCTCAGATGCTGTCAGAAATTTCAGTGTGCCTTTCAAAGCCCCCCCACCCCCCCGCTGTTCAAACATGTTCCAAGATGGCCGAGCTTCCGGGGCATTGTTTCCCCTCCGCGGCTTTCCTCTCTCGGGCTGCCAAAGTCTGCACAGCGCTGTCCTTGTTTCCCGTTCCTTTCAGATGTCAGCCGGGAGAGGGAGTGATAAGGCCCGCCTTGGCTTTCCCCGAGTTCTCAGAGCGCAATGAAAATAAACAGGGTTATTGTGCCTTGGTCTGCAGTGGTGTGGGGTGTGGGGTTTGGGGGCTGGGGGGGCTTGGTAGGGATGTGTTCAAACAATATGGCCAAATGAGTCAGTCTTCTGTAACTCCCTCTCCCTAGGTAAACAATGTCGACTTTGCAAATATAATTCGAGAAGAGGCAGTGCTGTTCCTCCTTGATCTTCCTAAAGGCGAAGAGGTCACCATCCTGGCCCAGAAGAAGAAGGATGGTGAGTACTGGAGGGAGGGGGTGGGACCTGGTGTTTCATAACAGAAATGCTTAGGGTGGGCCCGGCATCTGGCTAGTGTTTGATGCGTCACAGATATTTTGTTTCATGTAGCTTTGCATTTATACGCATTCATTTAGGGCTCAGGGTGTTCAACACTGGCCATGCTTCCATGCTGGACTGACCCTCGATGCAGAGCACATCAGTGCTGTAGTCATTGGGTCAGAGTGAACGATCTGACTGATGTTAAAGCACTCAGCAAACTGAACCCACATGTTAATGTGATGTCATGGCAAGTCAGTTTTCAGTTGTCGTTTCTGACTTTTGTCCTCTCTGTTGTCTTTATCCCACTTCTTTTCTATGCCTCCAGTGTACCGGCGGATTGTGGAGTCGGACGTGGGCGACTCGTTCTACATCCGGACCCACTTTGAGTACGAGAAGGAGTCTCCCTACGGCCTGAGCTTCAACAAGGGCGAGGTGTTTCGCGTGGTGGACACCCTTTACAACGGCAAGCTTGGCTCCTGGCTGGCCATCCGCATCGGCAAGAACCACCAGGAGGTGGAGAGAGGGATCATTCCCAACAAGAACAGGTGCTGATCCACTCCTGATGCTGAGCACACCCTGTGATGGGGAAGTCATTAGCACTACCGTTGAGGGGCTCTGTGTGGAGCCGCTCACACCACCACCCCTGGGCAGTGCACTGAGGCGCATGAATTTTAAGCGCAGAGAACAGAGTGAGGTTATCTTTGGGACGCCTTTACATAATCGGTCTGTGAGCAAGGCAAGCGGAGCACTTGTGTATCTTTGGCAGGGTACTTGTGTATCCCCAGGGGGAGAATATGAATGATGTTAATTTTTAAAAAGTAGGGGCTGTCATGTGCTGTCTGAGCTTGCCCAAGGTTGCTTCCAGGCATACGGTTTTGGCAGTTTCATGTGAAAGTGAAGAGAGAGAGAGATGAGCCAAGATTTCACCAGATCTGGAGGGCACAATAATCCCAGTATCTGATAGGCCGCATGTATCCTCGCTGAAGTTGCCATAACCATATTAATGCTCCTGCCATCTTTAAAGGTCGGCCAAATGGTATCGAATCAACAATGCAAACATTAGCTGTGCTGAGTGTGTTCAGATATCTCTCGCAATTACCTAATAATGTTTTCTGTATGGTATGGAGAATTCCACGGAAAACAAACTACGATGTGTGAAATGCGATGAGATTGCTCCCTAGGCGTACAGCCTCCTTTATTACTTTTTCATTAAAAGTCTATCTCCACTCTACGGCTGAGAAAACAAAGGAGGACGTTATTTGAAAAGTAATAAAGAAAGCAAGTAGGATGGGATTTTTTTTTTTTTACACAAAATCCTATACAGCCTACATCTTTATGATGTTTGATAGCACTGTTAGCTTCTCCTAGGGGCAGGTAATGTTCACATCAGTTTTAGCAAACTCTTTCTCCTCCCTCTACCAACAGAGCAGAGCAGTTGTCCAGCGTACAGTACACTCTGCCCAAAACAGCGGGGGGTGACCGTGCAGACTTCTGGAGGTTCCGTGGCCTGCGCAGCTCCAAGAGGAACCTGCGGAAGAGCCGGGAGGACCTCTCTGCCCAGCCGGTCCAGACCAAGTTCCCCGCCTACGAGAGGGTGGTGCTGAGAGAGGGTGAGCCCTCGCCTGGCTTTGCGTTACCCTTTTCATACGCAGCAATAGATTGGGCTACGATTACATATTGTGTATTTGAGAGTGTGTGTGTGTGTGTGTGTGTGTGATTGTGTTTGTGTTTGTGTTTGAGAGAGAGAGAGAGTGAGTGGGAGGAGTGTGCACTGAGCTGAGCGATGTCCCTCTTGTTTAATCAGCTGGCTTCCTGAGGCCTGTGGTGATCTTCGGGCCCATCGCTGACGTGGCGCGGGAGAAGGTGGCCAGAGAGGAGCCGGACCTGTTTGAGCTTGCCAGTGAGTCACGTTCATGGCGTCTCATTTCACTGTCCCCGAGCTGCAGTGGCCATGCAGAGCTACAGCAGTCACACATTTTCACAACTATTGCACCTGGCCAGAAAAAAATTACACATTTTGGTTGTTTCACAGTGCAATGAGAACGCCGACCCATCTGATTACAGTACATTAAGGCAGTGGTTTCTTGGTACTGGTACCACTTCTACATATCTGGAGGGTATTGAATTTTAATCGTCTGATTGATCTCAAACAAGTAAGGTGATTCCTGTCCTGGACTCATTTGTGTGATTGCGTCACCATGTGATTGTGCTTACTTTTCAGAAACACTCGGTCATTTTGGAATGAAAAGTATGTGTTTGAATGCATAAATGCATTTAGCAAGCATTACCTATGTATTTAAGCATCCTTTCAGTTGTAACTGATAGCAATCTATGATGCCACAGTAGAACTTGTGTGTCAGTGAGCATTGTCAGAGTACTAATTTTCCTTTCCCCATCCTGTAGAATATTCTTTTGATGTAGTATGTTTTTTTTATATTGGAGAGGTAGCTTGCTGTTGTAGTTTGATGAAAAAGTAGATAAGGAGTGCAGTGCTGTGAATTTGTAGATTAGAGACTGCTTTTTGTATGATATCACTCCGCTTTTGGACACATATGGTATGGGCTGGGATAATTGAAGCTATTTGCTAGAGCAGATCTTCTGATATCGCTTTTGGAAAAAGTGAACTGGTAATTGCGTCTGGGGATTCCCTTTGATGTTTTCCTAGGAGGGGTGGGATAGCACACTTTTATTGCTTCATACTGGGATGTTGCCTGTTTCAGACTGGAGAGGCATGTTGTGTCCTGATAACAGCCAATGTATTATGTGTCAGATCATGTCTTCCTTATAGGTTATGATACATGCATTGTCGTGTGTGAGAACGGTCTTATTCAGATTGACTACCATAGTTTATAATTTTATCCTTTTACACAGTTAAGTATTTACTGAGGCAGATGTGGGTTAACTACCTTGCCCAATGGTACAACAGTAGTGGCCCAGTGTGGTATTGAACCACCAGCCTTTTTGTTACAAGCTCCTCCTTCATCCCTATGCCACAGTGCTGCCCCTGTCTCTCAACCTATATGCCCCCATATAGGTTTCAAATTTTTTCAAATGAACCAGAATTAATTTCTCATTTCTTGCATATGTCACATTGTTGTACATTATCAGCACTTATAAAGAGTGGGGGATTTCTTGTATAATGAATTTGCCAGAGTGAACTTAAACACATATGTTCACGATCATGCCCCCTTTACGTCATCTTGGATTACGGCACAAGGCCAATACTGGTAGTGATTGTGAAACTATAAATGCACTTCCCAACAGGCCTCTGTTATAAACAGTGCTAATGTGTGATCCTTTACTCCTTTTACAGAGAGTGAACCCCGAGACGCCGGGACGGACCAGCGCAGCTCCGGAATCATCCGGCTCCACACCATCAAACAGATCATCGATCGGGTGAGGAAGCCTGGAGCCTGTGAACATGGCCCCGCATTACCTGCTCACACACACATACGCTGCAGATATTTTCCCCTCTTCCGCGGTCCAAGTACAGCACAAACCCTCCTGACCTCCCCTCCTTTCCTTTTCATTTCGCTATTCAACCCTGTCTGAGGTCCTCTTTTCCTCTCTTCCCCTTTCCATTTCACCACCAAACCTCAGCTAATGTGCGCTCACTGTGTATCTCTTTACTGGATTTTGTGCAGGATAAGCATGCAGTGCTGGACATCACCCCCAACGCTGTGGACCGGCTGAACTACGCGCAGTGGTACCCCATCGTGGTATTCCTGAACCCCGACAGCAAGCAGGGGGTGAAGAACATGAGGACGCGGCTGTGCCCCGAGTCCAGGAAGAGCGCGCGGAAGCTGTATGAGCGCGCTCTGAAACTAAGGAAAAACAACCACCACCTCTTCACCAGTGAGTACTGCAGCGGAGAGCAAGAGGGAATGTGTGTGTGTGTGTGTGTGTCAGTATGTGTGGGGGTATGTGTATATGTGTGGGGGTTGTGTGTGTATATGTGTGTGTGCGTGTGCGTGTGTGTGTGTGTCAATATGTGTGGGGGGTGTGTGTATATGTGTGTGTGTGTGTGTATGTGTGTGTGTCATTATGTGTGGGGTGTGTGTGTGTGTGTGTGTGTGTGTGTGTGTGTGTGTGTGTATGCGTGCCATCACTCCCTGCTCCCCCTCAATGCATCTCGTGCAGGACTGCTCAGCTCTGGGCTGTAACAGGGATAAAGACATCATTACGCATTCAGAGCATGCCGCACCCCTGTGTGAAATGCTACGTGCTCCTCATTACTGAGAAGGCCTGGGGGGGACAGTGGACAGCGTACAGCATGGCTCCTGAACTCAGAGTGAGCCACATGGCCACGTACGTCACGGGCTAGAAAACAAGCACTTTTATTTTTAGAGCAAGCCTTATCTTTTTTTTTCTTTGTTCATTTAAATTCAGTGCAGAACCATTGGTGTGTGCAGGAGTTCAAGAGCCTTGCTAGCAGCAGGCCAGATGCACTTGTGTCACCTACCTGTCCCCCTTAGCAGTTCTAGCACTTATGTTTTTTCATTTTTTTCTAACTGCTATGTAGTATTGTTATTCGTCTCCAGTTGTTTAATTTTTCTGATAATTGTAATACTTGGTCTGTATTCATCGTTGGTGTAATTATTATAGCATCGAGTGGCCTGTTGGTAAATTTCATGTGTGGTCTGACATTTTCAATATATGCTGTTGTTCGTGTGACCTCAGTATATGCGTTTTTGCTTTCTAAGTTGCTCAGGGTAAGAGTGGCTTCCAAATGACGTCATTTAAATGTTACACGAACAAGAAAACCATCTCCCTTCAGTAGAGGCCCTTTAAGCATGTGTAGTAATAGGGTCAAGCTGATGGTTTAAGAATCATGCAGAATTGTAATGGTACAGACAGTGCTGGTCTTACATTACACAGCTCAGAATACGCCGTTGGGTAGCGTGCTGGAACAGCTTACATGGCAATAGATGTGTTTTCTCAAGGCAGTAAGTGCATAAGTTACATGTTGTGTTTGCAGGGTCTGCATGCACACTTTGGTTTGAAACAGTCTGCCTGTTTTGTGTGAATGTGTTTGAAAGCTTGTGTCTTGCCCTCTCTCTCCTCCAGCCACTATCAACATGAACAGCATGAATGACGGGTGGTATGGGGCTCTGAAGGAGACCATCCAGCAGCAGCAGAACCAGCTGGTGTGGGTCTCAGAGGGCAAGGTCAGTCAGACTCTGCACCATATCTTTGTTAACATCTCAATTCATTATTATGAATAATTTAATTCATCAGCAATGTAAAAGTTCTGAACTAACAAGCATGTCACGTCTTCACTAAAGGTCCGTTTTTGATAGCCTTCGTTGTCATCAGAGTACATCAGATTACAAAGACGCAAGTTTCAGTTCCTCTTGGCACTCTTCAGAAATAGTTTTTTTGATCAGATTAGAATAAATACGGGAATAAGAAATTGGATTGGTGCGTTTTCATTAAATGTATTGGCTTTCTTTCTTGACACCTGATTCCTTTGTCCTTTGTTTCTCTTGCCCTGCTCCTCCTCTCCTCTTGTTTTTACAACTATCCCCCCCCCCCCAGGCGGACGGCGCCCCCGAGGATGACCTGGACCTCCACGACGACCGCCTGTCGTACCTGTCGGCGCCGGGCAGCGAGTACTCCATGTACAGCACGGACAGCCGGCACACCTCGGACTACGAGGACACGGACACGGAGGGGGGCGCCTACACCGACCAGGAGCTGGACGAGACGCTCAATGACGAGGTCGGCCTGCCCAGCGAGCCTGCCATCACCCGCTCCTCAGAGCCTGTGCGTGAAGACCCGCCTGTCATCCAGGACGCCCCGGGGTACGCTGCATACCCCCACGCTGTGCAGCCCGAGCCCCTGAACCGGATCGACCCTGCCGGGTTCAAGACTCCTGCACCTCAACAGGTAACCTTTATTACATTACATTACATTATGTCATTTAGCAGATGCTCTTACCCAGAGCGACCTCCAAATGAGTCCATCACTATGCTAAGAGTAGTTATTGAGAAGTATTACAAGAGGTCAGTAAGTGCTAACTTTATCAGCTGGTCAGAAGCTGTGCTGTGTGTCTTAAAGGGGGCAGGCTTTTAAACAGGAGCGCTTGTGAGGTAAAGGAAAGATTTAAAATTTAAGAAGAAGAAAAGGAAAAGAAAAGATAAATTGAAAGATTGGAAGTTTTAGTCATTTTGTGTGAGTACATGTGTGAGCACGGGTATGTGTGTGTGCGTGCATGCATATTTCCATGGACGTGTACATATGTGTGTGCGTGTTTGCGTGAGTGTATGTGTATGTGTGTGTACACATACATGAGTTATCTGTTTCTGAAAATGACGTTCTGTCATACAATAGCAGCGGCTTCTGTTTGTGGGTATGATGTTGTCAGTGTTGTTATTGGGAAAAAGCTTTGTCTCTGTCAATTGTCTGAAATTGTATCCAGCCATGTGATCTCCCCCTAGTGTTTCCATGGTGAATTCTGAGTGACATCCTATCACACAATATAACTTGCATGCTTGAATAGGCAGTTTTAAGCTATATTACTGTAGCTAAATATATGTATCTGCTATTTTTTCAGATCTGATGTCCAGTAGCTTGTTTTTGTTGTGAGAAAAAAAAAAAGAAATCAGAACAGGTCATATTTCATTCCCTGAGTCATTACATAAACAACAAAGATGGTTCATGCTGCAAATACCATTGATCTGATTATTTTTTTAAACCCAAACCAATCATGATGAGCCTCCGTTTGAGTACCGTTTTGAGGAAGAAGAAGAGGTGGAGTTGGCAGCAGAGGTGCTGGAGTGAGGGTGTGCTTGACGCAGCGCCGCTTAAACGTTTCTGACCACTGCTTCACAGGCAGCAGAGGCTGCTCCCACCATGCCCTGCCTCCCACAGCAGCCCGAGCCCCAGGCTGAGACAGCGCCCCCTGCTGTCGACCTCCCTGTTCATGACCCTGGGGAGACCCCTGAGGAGGCTCCTGCAGCTCCCCAGGGCGACCCCAGCCCCGAGCCTGACTCGGTTAGGAGACCCACCCCCGAGCTAGCCCCGCCCCTGACACACGAACCCCTCCCGTCCGGACCACCCGATTCAGAACCCCAGGTACCAACTGCGCCCACCTCTGGACCTCGGGCCGGCCCTGCCCGGCCGGCTGCTACCTGCCTGTCTCTCGCCACGCTTCCCACTGGCCTCTTGCATGAGTGCTGTGTCCACTGTGCGCTTCTCAAGGGGAAAAGAGAGGAAGAAGTCAGTTCACGTTAACCAGACTGTGGCTCTGATGAGCCCGTTGGCACCCAGAGAGAGAGAGGGCAAAGAAGAACCTCTGAGAAGCTCTCACTGTTGCTTACTACTTTTGCATGGCTCCAGAGTTCTTGGGTTCATTTCTGTTTGTTTTGTCCTTGGTAGTAGTAGCAGCAGTAGTGGTAGTAGACTTTGATTGAATGGACTGTTAATTTGATTGACTGGGAAGTTGCACGTTTAACTTCTTGCCCTGAGTTTGAAATGTAGCCCTTTTTGCTTTTCTGTCCTTAAATTAGCACCTTGATGCCGGGGTGTTAATGTTGATTCTATTGGAATTGGTGGCTAAAGGAACTACTGCAGTTGTTGTGGGACAGTCTTTCATTATTACAAGGCTACTTATCAAACGTCAGGTATTTTATAACTAGATTTCAGGTTACGACAGAGGTATGTGTTTGAATGGTAATGGTCTAGTATTTGACTGTAGCAGCAAGTTCCTTGACTGCTGTATGACTTTGTTCAATAATACGCTTTTATGTGTCATCTAACTGAGAAATAACAGCCGCCACTCAGTGTCCTCTCTTTCAGGTGTTTCTGCTGTCCTTTCTCCCTAAAACGTTCAGCGCTGGACTCTAACAAATCGTTTGTCTTAATATTGTGTGTTGAACAATGTTGGCTGATTCAGTTTGATTGACTGATTGTGGTTTTGCGGGCTATGTTTTAGTGCTCCGCTATGGTTATTGACTGTAGGTTTCTCGATTTCGATGCTGTTTGTCACAGATTTACAAGAAGGATCTGTACAGCATGGAGGAACCTGTGAGACAGCATGGGCTAAACCAGCAGCCCCCAGCGGTTGGGCCGCCCCTCACCTACGAACCCCAGCCCCCATACCAAGGCGAACAGCCGTACAGAGATTACGACCACCCCCCCTATCACTACGAGGGGGGCAGCAACTACCTGGAACCAAAGTCTCACAGCTACGACCCGCACCTGCACTACGAGAACCGCGTGCCTCACTACGAAGAAGAGTGGCCCCCTTATGACCAACGGACCTCGCCCCAGCCGCCCGGTTACCAGCCGGCCCGCCCGCCCTTTGAGAACCAGCACCCCCCGGGCTACGACCCACGGCTTCCCTACGACGGCAGGCCTGAGCGGGACTACAGCCCCCCGCAGCCTCGCTACGACGAAGCGCCCATGGGCTACGACACTCGGCCACGCTACGAGCCGCCGCCCAAGAGCTATGGAAAGCCAGGGCCGGTGCGTTACGACGAGCCTCCCCCACCCCCCTCGGGAGGGTACGACACGCGTCCTCGCTACGAGCCGGACGCCCACGCCTACCCACCGGTTGCGGCACGCTCCCCAGAGCCCCCCAAGCAGTACTACACCGAGCCTCCGTCACGGCCTACCTACAACCAAGCGCCCCAGAACCGCGCCTACAAACCAGGACAGTACGAGCCCATTGGGAACTCGGATGCCCCCTTGCCCCCTCCCAAACCAGAGTCTCTTCCGTTCCCTCTAGACTCTGCAGTCAACATGCCCGCTAAACCCCTGCCCCCACCCCCTAGGGAGGAGCCAGAGGATGATCCCGCCATGAAGCCGCAGTCGGTGCTGACAAGGGTCAAGATGTTTGAGAACAAGCGCTCGGTGTCGATGGACAGGGGCAAAGAGGCAGGTGACTCTGCTGGGCTTCGGGTAGGTATCCATGCATAGACACACACACGGGCTGAGGAGCAGTCATTGTGGCTGTTCAGATGAAGAGAAAGATTCTTCATTCTTCAACAGTTAAACAGGATAAATAAATGTTTATGTTGTCCATAATTTTCACATTGGATGATAAGGGCTGCATCTGATTGTTCGGTAAAATAACGAGCTGTTCATCGTTAGTTCATTATTAGTTATAGAAGGGAATTGAATGCGTATGGTTCAGTGTGAGTTGAGCTTTGTTTTTCCTGCTTCAGCCAGTGGATCTGCCCCCCAAACCTGTCATTGTCCCTGGCCCTGTCCCCAAAGCCAACTCTCTGAGCCATCTGGACCAGGAGAAGGCTGCTTACAGGTAATCAGGGATTCTCACTGGATCCAACAGCACTGAGCCAGCATCACAGCAGAAACAGCATGTGGTGTATAATAGAAATGACCGGTAGTTTCACTCCAATAGTTTGATAAGCGGGTATAATAATAAAATATTTATTATGTAATAAAAAAAGGTTTTCACCAGCACAGCTGTTTTGTTAGAGCTGCTCTTTCCAGTTTGTCTATTGTAATCTCAGAGCGCCCCCTAGTGGCCACATGCCAGCATTTCAGCCACATTTTAGTTTCCAAAATGCTCTGGATTGCTTTTCCTTGTCAGCTCTACAGGCGACAGTGAATTAGTGCTGTCAAGATTGCTGGTGTCCCACACTTGTACAGGATGTACTCTCCCGCGTGTCGTTGCACTCCCTTGCATTTGTTTTTTTGCCCATAGAGGGCTCTGTTGATCCATGTGGGGGGTTCTCCTGTGGGTTTCAAGCCAAGACTCTTCCCACTGTCCCTCTCAGAGCACCTGAGCCCCAGCGGCCCAAAGCGGCTGAGGACATTGTGCGCGCCAACCACTACGACCCAGATGAGGATGAGGAGTACTACAGGAAGCAACTGTCCTACTTCGACCGGCGCAGTTTCGACAATAAGCCCGCCCCCCAGCCCAAGCCTGCAGTGACCCAGCCTGTGCAAAACTACCCCAGGTAATGTCCTCACCTCAGCCTCTCTCTAGCAGTGTAACCAAGGGAAACACTGGTCCTGCACAGCAGTAGTTTTTATTTATACAGAACAACAAGTGAATGGTTTTATTGCAGGGCATGATGAATGGCTGTGTCATTTCCTATTTACCTCGCACATGGAGGCCCATTTGCTGAGAGCTCTACCTCAAATAGGGTTACTCCAGTGCAGAGATTTGGGCTTTCAGTCTAACAACCCTGGAACAATGCTTACAAATCAAATCAATTCAAGTCACTGCTTTCCAAGTTGTAATGGGAATTTGCCAATCAGCAGCTCACCACTCACCCCTGCTGTAAAGCGGATCCTGGTGTTGAAATGAGAGTGAATCTAGGCCTGCATTGACATCTGGCCACACTTCTTTGACTACTGCTCAGACCTGGAGCATAGATAAGAAATCATTCTGGTAAGATGTTAAAATTGGCTCTTTGTGCGGATGCTTACTTGATTTCACCCAGCCTACTGTGCCCTCAAATAGCTCTCAGGTACGGGGCACTGGGCTGGGTCCCCACAGAGCTGAAGGAGTGCAGGGCAGGTTTGAGCAGCAGGGGTGCTAGTTACGTAACCTAAAAGACACTGCTAAGCACCATAATTCTCCAGCATGGAGCGGTGAATGTGCCATGAGGTTTCAGTCACCAAGCAAGAAGTAGTCATGCCATTACCCTGTGTAGATGTGCTCAAAGGAGGTGCAGAATTTGCTGGAGAAATTGTAAAATCATTCGTTATAACCGCTGATGTTAAATAGTGTTGAATAGGCTGACTAAAAGTAATAAAAAAGCTGTCGGGGTGGTCCCTAAATTCATTCTTGCCGTGGTAGTCCCTGTTTTGTTTAGAGCTGGCCAGTTTAATATGCTTGTACCTTTATGCTCTTTTTTTGTGGAAGCTTTAATATTTCTTTTCCCCTGTATTTCACTGGATATCGTTCTCCATGCCTCTTTTCCGCACTGTCACCTTCACCCTTCAGTAAATTTCATGGCTCTTACACTACCTTTGACCACTTGAATAGGAGTCAAACGTTGTAAGAATTGACTGCCTTTCAAAGTCACAGCTTTATAGTTCTTACTGCATTGTTCAGTAGAATTCCTCTCTGAGTCACCATTCCCTTCAATGTGCGTGTCTGCCTCGTAGAAATAAATAACACGCATGAAGACCAGCTTGAATTTAAATTTTTCCCCTAACAGTGTTGGCCTATACGGTTTTGATGCATTACTAATCCTACTGTGATGTTGGATGGGGCTGTGCAGAACAGCTTTATGTGCAGTACATCGCACTCTACACTACAGGCTCTGGCATTGTCTCTGTTGTTTTGTTCAGTGATGCAAATTTCTTTATTCTGAGAGTAGACTGTTTTAGCCCTCGAGGTTTATTGAGATAGTTTGTGATGCCTCTGTAGCAATAATCTGTTTCCTAACTACAGTTTGTCATAATCCTTACATGAATCATTCTGTTTTTGTTTATTTTTAGTGCTTTTATGTTATGATAATATATAAATAATATATTATACAAACTGTTATTTATATTTGTATTCATCCAACAGGCATTACTGGTGCTATCTTCATACATACTCTTATGACCATTATTCTCATTATTAATATTATTTGTAGTTGAATCAGTCCAAGTAGCAAAATTAGTACTGTTAGCATGTTTTGACATGCGGGGTACGCTTTAGGTCACAGCTTATTCAGTGCATATGTATAATCTGTTAGACGTTGTGTAGGTAGAAATGCATGACAGCATCCTTCGACCTGCAGATGGAAATGACAGCTGCATCAAACGGTTAGAGCATGACTGTGTGGTTGTCGTGTGCTTGTGTTTGGTTCAGGGTGGAGTCGGTGGAGAATACGAGCCCAATGGAGAAAAAATACGAGCCTGTGCCTCAGATCACCCCACCCCCTGTGCAGTACGGCCAGCCCAGCCCTGTGGCCCCGCCTGCCACACTGCCCAAACCCGTCACCCCTGAATGTGAGTGCTTCCCGTCCCAAGCGTAACTACATCCAAGCTCGCCATTTAGCCACTTCCTGCTTTCCAGCCCTGGGAAGCTGTTTGCGTTACCTGTGACATCTTATCCACTATGAACATCTGTACTGTCTGTGATTGGCTGTCACAGCCATGTGAGATGCATGTGTATTTGTATAAAATAGCCCGATTCAAAATTTGTTGGTGACTGAAATATGTGTGGCACCTTTTCCATAGTGGTCTGTCTTTTCCACAAAGCAGGTTGATTTTTTTTTTGTCCAGTGCTTTATGGGATCATAGAGGTCCTCTCTGTGGTCAAGTGAGTGATGAGTTGAGAGTATTTTAGGCCCCAGTGGTATTCCCAGACTGTTTTTTTAGTGTACTTATGTGTCTGAGTTTTTCATCTGTAAATGGATTGATATTTTTACTGTTCAAATATAAAAACATGTTACAGGCAGCCATATGTTGGTGTTATTAACATTCCCAAAATATGCAAACACAGGCTAACGCCGAGTGAAGCCACATGTTAAAATCTGTTGTGGCAGTGCTTCAGACAATCCGAAATGCTGGGAGTTAAGCCAAGACTGATTTTAATCACCAGACAGTAAGGCTCTCACCTGAAACAAATAATCGTTGAAGTGTGGCATTTGAGTTTTTAAACCATGTTTCCCTTGACCTGCCCTCACTGTAGGTCAGCCATTCCTGAGGTGAACCAGAAGCATTTGTATAGCAAATAGACCCCAGCCCACTGTACGCTGGCCAGATATGAGTGTAGTTTAGCCCAGAGCAGGTGAGTCAGTAGTAGGCGTGTTTTTCCTGTGTAAAATACCCTAGCAAGAAAGTCCCTTTAGTAGCCTCATTAGTGTATTGGCCACAATGTAAGTGTTTTCCTCAAAATCTAGTCTCCTCAAGCCACAGTTCCCTCGAGCTAGATTTGTTATAGCTAATGCCAAGTGGTGAAAGGTGATGGTACCTGTCGAAGCGACGCAGTAGATGTGCACCCAAGCAGACATCACTGTTTTCTTTGGAAGAGCTTGTGTTACTAGTACAATAGCGAGGCTTGAAATCCAGAATTCCAACAAAAACTGTTTACATGATTTGCAACAACAAAATACCAGATTTTGTGTATAGGTTGTAAAAAAGAAGTGCTGTGGCATTTGTCAAAACAGTCATATCTTGGTAAGTGCCTTTGTGTTGCTGTGTCATCAGTGGTAGAAGTTGCTGTGGTATTCCCCTTCCTGTAGTGCCCTGTTAGACATGCAGTGTGTAAAACACCCCCTTGGTTATTGTTCTGCATTGGGTAAAGAGGTTGTATCATTGTTTGGTCTGAAAAAAGGTTATTTTTGTTTTTTGTAGTATCCATATGTGCAATTTTTTAAAAATCTCTTCTGGGGGTGTCATTATCATACCTGCCTTCTATATAGGTGAGTGTAGGTGGCGTCAGAAAAGTTTAGGTTTAAAGATCATCTGGGCTTAGCAGAAGTGCTTCAGGTTGTAAATTATAGTTGGTCAGTTGAAATGTAAAATTCTTCACTAAGTCTCAGAACATAAACATAAGGCACGTTAGTAGAAATTAAATATACTTAAATTTACTTTAAAACAGTAACAGTTGTGACTGCTTACACCGTGTGCCAGATGGCTCTGTCACATTCCTGAAAGAAGACCTGAATGTGATGTGTACCTCTCCCATCCTCCCTGCCCTTCCAGTGAACCCCCTGCCTGATCCTCTTGGCTCCCCGAAAGCCAAGCCTGACCTGTCGGGGCTGAGGCCTGCTAACAGAGAAGACACAGTCCAGAGCAACTACCTGCCCCAGAAAAGTTTCCCAGAGAAGTCTCCGGTCAACGGCACTGACCCAGCCCCTAAGCCCCTGGGTGTGCCGGCTGCCTCCAGCTACAACCGCTACGTCCCCAAGCCATACACCACCTCGGCTCGGCCCTTTGAGCGTAAATTTGAGAGCCCCAAGTTCAACCACAACCTGCTGCCCAATGACACGCAGCCAAAGGCGGACCCTGTCCTTAAGCCTGTCGGCGGAGTGCAGCCTCCCAGTCTGGCCAATAGCAAGCCCCAGATCTCTCCTCAGCCGGCTGAGCTGGACAGTGGACTGGATACCTTCACACGCACCATAGACAACAGACCCAAATACCAGCACAACAACATCAACGCTGTCCCCAAGGCCATCCCAGTCAGGTAGGCGCCTGTTCTCACCAACAGCGAGGTTTATTTCACTGGCTGGCTTACCGCCTTCCTCTAGGTCTCACACAATGTGCCTGTGAGCAGTTAGATGTCTGGGAAACCAGGACAGTCACAGCATTAACTTTTAAAATTTCTCTCTGAATCACATTTTCAATCAAATTTTCATCCTGAAGCTTGCACAAAGGCAGGCCAGGTCTGTCACTGCGAGACTGACTTTCTGCTTGTTGTGCTCACATTCCCCCCCCGCCACCCCCCCCATGCAGCCCGAGCGCACTGGAGGATGATGAGGAGGATGAGGGGCACACAGTGGTGGCCACAGCCCGGGGCATCTTCAACAGCAACGGTGGCGTGCTGAGCTCCATAGAGACGGGCGTGAGCATCATCATCCCCCAGGGGGCCATCCCTGAGGGCGTGGAGCAGGAGATCTATTTCAAGGTCTGCAGGGACAACAGCATCCTTCCGCCCCTCGACAAGGAGAAGGGTCAGTGCTCCACCACTCTGCTCACACTGGCACCTTGGGGGCTGCTTTTTCCCCCATTTCCCCGGTTCCCGAATATAACTCATTCAAATGGCAGACATGATTATTTTGCACCTTCCTAAGCACATTATAACTTCTGAAATATGTGATGGAGTCTATATATCATTTCCCTCAAATTTCTGATTGGCAGATTGTATGTGTTCCTAATTAGTTAGCCAGGTGCCACATTAGACCCCTTATAGCTGGAATTCCAGCACTAACCCAGTCAGTGCCATAACTTCACAGACAGGTATCGATACAAGGTTTCTTGTTTCTTTTTAAATTCCTCACACTTCTTCGCATTTCTTTTTTTTTTTTTAATTTGTCATTTCCCTCTTTTATATTCATCCAGGCTAAGTTTTGTTTTCCTTCACTGTGCACAGTTATAGGCCTCAGTGCTGTCTATTACAAATCGTAGCAGTATGGAGAGCGAGAACAGAACCCCCCCCCCCCATTCTGTCTATAATGCTGTTGTGTCTGTGTGTCCCTGTAGGAGAAACTCTGCTCAGCCCGCTGGTCATGTGCGGCCCTCACGGCCTGAAGTTCCAGAAGCCTGTGGAGCTGCGCCTACCTCACTGTGCGTCTATGACCCCCGACGGTTGGTCTTTTGCTCTAAAATCCTCCGACTCCTCGTCGGGTACGCTGTCCTCTCTCTGTCCTTTTTTGGGGGCGGGGGGGGTCTTTGGGATGCTGTGAAAATCAGTTGGTTGTGGGTCACTCGTGGGGAGATTTGAGCTAATCAGTTCATTCATCTGTTCATTCGTTTTTAATTCACCTCATGTACTTTCCAGATCACAGCCTCACTGCTTTTATTTTTGGTGTGAAACATCCGTTTGTGTGTGTTTGTTTTTTTTTGTTTCAGTTTGTCTGTAATCATTTATAATGGCTGACAGCAATTGCATGTCATTTCACTGTCTTCATAGACTCTAAGGTGTGATGAAAATCTGCAATGACTGCTTCTGAAAAGTTAATATTGTCTTTATGTCACAGGAGCTCGTCGTCTTGTATTGAATGAGTGTCGGTTTGCTCACACATAGCTATTGTGAAATGATGTTCTAAAATGCAGCATCTATCATTATTATAACTGATTATTCCCATTTATTTTCCTCACTTCAGAAACCGTCCATTGTGAGACCAAGTTATTTGTGTGTGACTCGTTATGTAACTACAAGCACTTCAAGGTTACCAATCTGATGGCTGTCTTCCACACTGTAGTTTTGTACAGTAAACTTGGCAGTGGCATGGATTAGCTGCTAATTACTCCCCATTTAGAGCTCGGCTAAAAGGAATAAATGGAACTGCAGTCTCGTTTGTTGTCCTGCTTCATTGTGAAGAGATTACAGGGTTGGGGTTTAATCCTCTTAATGTAAAACAAGTCCATTCTTTCCTTTCATTTAGACTCCACTTGTGTCCGGGTCTCTGACTCTGTCCTCAAATTGGGCTTTGAAATCCGAAAGCTTTTAATTGTGGTTTCTGTTCCAGAGGCATTGTGCAACTGCAAGAAGCCTCAGTCTGGCTCTGCTTGTAGTAGAGCTCTCAAGCTGCTCACAGAAACGTCTCTCCTTCTCTCATACCCCTGCTTCTCATACCCCTACAATTCCATTCACAGTAACTGAAAAATGCTTCCCTTCTCCTTTGCATTTGTAGAATTCGAATTACAGCAAACAAAGTGTGTAATCTGTGAGCGCACCGATGAAGTGGTTTGATCTGGAGATTTCATGAAACTCTTTATTCAGGTGGCCGGCTGCTTAAAGAAAAGAACACAGTTATTTGAAACCTCAATGTCCCTTTCAAGAGTACTGAAAGAGTGAAATGTTGTGTGTGGGAAATGTGGAGTGTACCAGTCCCAGTTTAGTACTCAATTGAATTCTAAACCCATGTTGACTTATTTTATGTATTAGTCTACAGTAATCCCAGAACAGTCTATTTCAGTGAAAATTTGAAATAGTACTGGGAAACTACTGTATGTCAGAAGCACTGTTTGTGGCTTAGTCGGTTTTTGCATAATTTTCCAAAGCCCAAGGGTTGGCGAACTAGGAATAACCCACAACTGAAAATAACACTCACTCCCCTCATAATGTGAAAAAGACATCATTTGCAATCAGTGTAATTCCAAAATCAGTTTTGGTCTGCAAAACCTCATCAAGGGTGGCTAGGTACTGGTGTTTACATAGACATCATTGTAACTGGACAGCAGAATTCATTGAAATTTGTCAGTATTTTAGGAGTATGGTGTAGTTCATAAAGGAGCAGAATTTTACAGACATCATTCCCTTTTTGGTCTTAATATGGTTATCCTTTTTCTCCCTTCCCTCTGCACCTTTACCTGCAGGTGATCCCAAGAGCTGGCAGAACAAATCTCTCCCTGGAGACCCCAACTACCTGGTGGGCGCAAACTGTGTGTCCGTGCTCATCGACCACTTCTGAAGAGGGAAACAGCTGGTCTGTTACTGAATGTGAAAGTGGGGATCCCTCCCCTCCCCAAGGCCCAGGGACCGCACCATTCAATGAAGTATTAAACCTCCGTTGTCTGACAACGTTTACTTATACCCACAAATATTGCAAGAGGAACGAAGGAGGCTGATATTCTAAGTGCTGTTCTTTTTTTCTTTTTTTATGCGCTTAAAGGCTTGCAAAAATGATGAAAATAAAAACTCTTGAACCATTTTTGGAATGCATGCCCAGTGCCACTGACTGATGAATCTCATTTTTAGCCAAGTTTTCCTACTGACCACTGACTAAAAAAACTGCTTTCTGACAATTTTCCATTCATCACAAATCAGAAAGATATTTAAAAGGAGCAATGGAATACACACACACACACACACACACACACACACACACGCACATGCACACACTAACAACATATTAGTAATGCTGACAACATTGCATAGCATTCTTTTTTTTCCATTAGTAGCACAGGTGAGGACTGTGGTCATGTTTATATTCTTTTTTTTGCGGATTTGTGAAGGTTTGGGAATGCTTTGCCTGAAAGTTGGCAGATGAAGATGGCAAGCATTTTGAAGACTTGAAGATGAAGTATTGTGAACAGATTTCCTTATCCAGCTCATACCTCCAACTAGGTCTCTTTTCTTATAATTACTTTCAAAAAATATTTTACCTTATTAATAAGCAGACTGACTTGACCTTATTTCTATCATCACAACTCCTGCTGTCTCGAGATCTATGCATGTGCTATGACTCAGGTCCTGAAACCTGCTCAGTCCAATACACATTAAAATCTCCATCTTACACTAACAAGCAGTGATGCCTTATCTGCATATTATTCACTATTTTCAGTACTTAAAATACTTTTTTTAAGTTATGATAAATTATGAAAACAAAAATGAAGAGGTGTCTTTTGCCATTTTGTGAAACCCACTGTATAAATGAACTTGGGGTTAGCACACAAGAATAATCAAGGCTGAGGAAATGGTTTGTTTTCTTTTTCTGCTATGCATATGAAATAAAAAGAAAAGGATAAACAAGTGTTGAAAATGTGGCTGTACATAATGCTAGCATATATGGCCTTGGTTCTTGGTTTGTAAATGAACTTTTGTATGTCTTTGTTATTTTGTATAAAACTAAACTGAGAAAAAAAAGTTTCTAAAAAAATACTAAATTGGTTATCTTTGTATTCTGGTTATAACCTTGAGCCTTGGAACTTATCAGTAATAAATCCAACTTTTCTACCAGTATATACACACTACATGTAAACATTTTTAACTGTCACCTTTGTATGCTCATTTACAAAACAAAAAAAGTGCTTGGTTTAAATAATTTAAACAATGTGTACTTTAAAGGGGTCTGCTTTGAAAGGTGTCCCCTTCATTTATTTGTGATACTGGATGCTGTATTGTGTGCCCTGAAATGTATTTTTGTACTAATAGACAATTTATTATGGCACATCAGTACTATTTTCTTTAGATATAACACAGCTTCAATCAGATATTAGCTTTTATTCACGTGTGGCTGATAAGATTTTTTTTTTTTTTTTTTTTGGTTTCTTTTTTCTTTGCAACACATTTCTAAGTATACCACTGTATTGATTAATAAAATCATTTTTAAAGTAAATGGCCCTCTGTTGTTGTGTTGTCCTGGATATAATTGCTTTATTTTACTGCATTAAATATGCAGAATAGTATTCTGATCAAGTGGAAGGATTTGATTCGATGACTCTGCAGGAAGTTAATGGTTACACTGATTTTTGATCATTTGCTTAGCAGATTTCTTTATCCAAGGCACCTAACATATCTTACGTAATATCAGTCAATCACATAACGAATATTTTCGTAAATCAATTCGCATGCACTTTTTTTTTTTTAATTTTGCTGGGGGAATCACCAATACTGCAGAAGTGGACCTCAGTCCAGCAGGTGGCGCTTTTGAGCACAAAGTACCAAGGATGAAGGATGGTCAGTTCTAACATCATTTGAATCCCTATGGTCTCACCTTTGTAAAGACAGATTATCAATAAGGTCTGGGGGAATGTCACCCCCTTCAAAGCCTGAACCTGCCTTGATGTTTTTCTGATTGCACAGAATATGGGATGTACAGTGTATAGCCAGGTTAAGTCAAATTCAGCTGCACAATGTTGTACACTGTGACGCCCTGCTTGGAAAGGATACATTTTAGACCTGTGTTGAATTAATTTTGCAAACCTAATATGAGACTTTATAGTAAATTATACAAAATATCATTTTCTTAATGGGAATGTGCAACAGAATCGCAAAATGAAACCACATGCTTAATAAAGCATACACTATTTGCTTAACAGTGGAGTACATGAACTATTGATGGAATATTAGGTGTCATTCATCTATGTAGTGTATGTTGCTTACAGAAGATGGGAGCAATTACTATTCATCTAACACATATTTACATCATGCAAAGAGTTTTTCAGATGTGTATCACACTGTAAAGATACAAAATCTGTTAATATGATTTTTATTAATCTTCCCATGTGCAGCAGCTTCAGAGGTTTGAAATGATTGAAACGTTTTTAGTGTCTTAAGTTTCACCATCACTACTATAATGCAGAAGAGCTTAATATGTTGGTATATTTAATAGTTACCCTGATTTGCATTAAAAATTTTATGTAACACACTGATTGGCTTACTGTCTTACTGGGGATTAATGAGGTTTAAAAACTGTACAGCTGGACCAGGCTTGTTCCAGTGAAGTTCAAGTGAAAGTGAGCACCGCGAGACAAACAAAAGGTAGGCGTATAAAGGGTGATAAAGGGATACCAAATTCACACTGCAGAAAACTCTACCTGTGATGCACAATTGCTAGTAATGACAGTAAAGTATCTACCGAATTGAGGTACTCTATTGTAACCAACACATCATCCTCCAACAGCGTCGCGAGGAAGGAACTTCAGAGCTGGCCTTAGGCAGACCCATTAACAGGACAATGAATATCACGAGTCATTTTCTTGACTTTCTTGAAAAAACTTGGAAGCCATGACTGCCACCGGAAAATTGGGTTGTCAAAAGCAATTCGGTCAAGTACTGCTCCATTATGAGTGGTATACTGAGTGACGTGTCAGTTTTAAGAACATTTTGAGCGGGTCCCATCATTAGATCATCTAAGTAGATGTAGGCTATGCAGTCAGCAGTGACATAAACGTCCTACAAATAAACTCACGTTTCAATTTTTTCGTTATCAGGAAAACACTATAGGTCTATACAGTCTTTTTAAAGAACGACTGCCGATAATAGAATCTTTCATTATTATTCATAAAATTCAAATTTAACGCGCTCCCTATATGATTTCTGCTTTGTTTGTAGTCTTGTGCCAAGAGTCAAGCTTACTTGCTAGTACGGAACTCGGATCATTTAAAATGGAGTAAAGGGGAACCTAATAAGCAGACGTCAGAATAAAATTCATGGACTAAAATGCCCTAATATTTGTTAAAAGGGAATTACACCGTAATTCAGGGTCAATGCATTGTACTACAGCTACCTCGTTCTCAGAGTCCAGCTTTCCCTCGCGCTTCCCTGCGACATTGCCTACGCATTAGCCTACTTCGTTTTCCCTTGCTACGTCGGGCTATCCTAAGTGCGTTTCTCACTCCCCGCCCAAACGTACAATACACGAATCGAATAGCAGATACGGGGAGAGAGAGACCTATAAAAACGAATATATCCTCGGCTGGGAAGCTCTTTCGAAAATATTCTTATCCAAGACACAACTACAGGTCATAAGGCACTTACACTGAGGATTACACGCAGGTACAGCGTTTTACAGCCGCTGTAATAAAGAGGAAAAAACAGCGAGCCGAATACGGCAGGCTTTCTTGATCTTGTCAGTCTTTCTTTTCCACATACACTTGTTTCTTTCGCTTCTTTTCCACTTAAGGAGTTGAATGACCTCTCGCTCGCCAGGCACCATTTTTCACCAACCAGCCTGGAGCTTTTGACACACAGCGGAGCGATGGTGCAAGGCACTTTAAATTGCATCCATTAACAGAGGTAGAAGGAACCAAGATGAAGTCCTGTGGATACTATGATTTGATGGTCCATGGTCGGGATTTTTGGTACCTTTGCAAGTGTGGTCACCTTTGCAGCTGAACGGTTGAAATGGATTTTGATGTTACGCGCTAAGCTGCGCCCCCACATCTCCCCCTCACTGAGAAGAACTGAAAAATACGCGCTTGCACTTAAATATGAGCATGTAACTGGCAACACTGCTCATTTCCGTCTGATCTATCTCATCCTTTATAGTGAGCGCCTTCCGCATTCGAGCTGAAACGTTTTTCATTGAATGAAATTACCTTGTTTGTGTTGTTAGATGACAGTGCTTTGGATGCATTGACTAAAGTTGAAATTACAGTTTTATCGAGTCCATCTCGTCACAATGCCAGTAAGTGCACTGCCTAGGGGCCGGTCGCTCAGCCCGACGTCTCTGTCCCGGAGCCTCTCGAGGCTCAGGGAGTTTCGGACTCGGACCCGGATCATGCTTTCCCTTGGAGTTTCTCAGATGGTCTTGGGAAGTCTGATTCTGGCCGTCAGTTTCGCCGCTTTGGCACTCACTACCTCATCTAGGGTCAGGCACTCGTGTCCCTTCTGGGCTGGCTTTTCCGTAAGTATTTAAAATGTTGTCACTACCATAATTTATGATTGTATGTGCACATCACGCGCTAAATGTATAGCATGCAGTATATCTGCAGGCAAGATATATTGTTTCGAAGGACAGGTAAGCAGGAGACAAATATAAAGTAACTAGTAAACAAGCATTCCACATGTCCCGAGCTGGACCGGCTTCGCGATGGAGAGAATGTATGCATCAGTTTTAACCGTTTTCTTTCTGTTTCAGTGTTTGAATATTCTGTACGGCTGCAGTACAAATTTCGATGACTGACACGCAGTGCATTTCTGAATGACAGGCAAAGTTCTTATACTGCCAAATAATGCACTTTGAGCTAAGGGTCGATTTTAGGCAGCCCAGTACCCCCTAGGTCACAGTATATCAAACAAATGAAACAGATTTCCATTGAAAAAGTGGTGCTCCAGGGTTTGCACCAAAACATCGCTGTTGGTTTTGTTGGGTGATGCTTCCCGTGTTTGTTAGTAGTTTGGTTTTGAACAAAACTTGAGACACATCTGAAAATTCACTTGGAATTTAATTCCCAGAGTGTTGACAGTAGAGTATGCTTTTAATACCTTGAAGGATAAGAATGAATGAAGTCCTGTCTTCTCACTTTACGTGGTTCTGGGGGTTACTTTGTGATTTCAGCCGCAATGACTTTGTGGGAGCTAGTAGAATGATTCCAGCAGGATGAATGGTGAATTCGTAACATGGTCAGATAAAAATTGTTCTAAATATGATTTTGCTTGTTTGACAGACATTGAGCGTCAAGTTGTTGGTTTGTCACCGCTTGTCTGTTAAGAGAAACAGCAGCAGTGAGAACAATGACGTCTGAGCTCACTGTAGTGTAAGTCTGCTTCATTGATTAACTTAGGTCGTTAATGACTTGAATATACTGTATATGCCTTAAATAAGATTGCAACTTTAATATTTTTCACCCAAACATTCCACTGTCTGTGATTGACACCACACATGTACTTTGTTTTCAAACAGCATAGTTATTTTGAATGTGCTAGGACAATATCTATGTATTCAATTTATGGTTTGTATATATATATTTGTGAGTTGATAATGAGAACATAATGTGAGGAAAGAGAAAAAAGTTCATTTGTATGGTGTCCCTTTCCCTGCTATGGGGGTTTGTGGGTGCTGCACCAATTAACCCAATATGTTTTTTATTAGTATTATTATTATGATTGTAGCATGCATTCCTTTTCCAGTACTCACTGTCAAAACACAATACGAAAGCTGATTTAATTGTATCAAGAAGTTCTCCATCCTTAGTGAGAATCCAGGGTGCTGTTTTTGGCCCTTTTGTTGTTTTGGGTTTGGGTCGGACTCCATCTCTGTCTTCTGAAGAGCTCTTGAGAACTGAAATGCTGGAGCGGCAGTCTCTTATTAAGAGAATCAGACACGGAGTCTACAGAAGAAGAGGGGTCTGAGAAAGTGTGGATAAATGGTGTTGGTCATTCCTAGTAAATGGGATATGTTTTCTGTCTCTCAGGAGAGTATCCTTTCTTTTTTCCTCAGTTGCTTGAGTTCAAGCCATACACTACACACAATGTCTTATTCGACAGCACTCCAGCGCTGTTTTCCACAGCTCAGTTCAGAACCTCATGTGCTTTCCTTTTTATTAGGTTGTGTTTGTTCCCGTAGTGTATCATATCGATCAGCCTCTGAAACAAACAGAAACATATTGAAGACTCAGTTATTGGCTGAGTAAGGAATGATCACAGAATCTGAATTATAGTATAATAATCAGCGTATGGACAACTGCATATGTAAAATCTCATTCTTGAGATGATAATCTTTTAAATTCAGTCTTAGTGCTTATCTGTTATTTTACTTCTATCCTCTGACTAACAAGATTTGCCATAAACTAAGTATGCTGTGCAAAATTGTGAGACACATATTTTATGTCAGGATGAAATTGTACTTTTGCTAAAGATGCAGAAGAAACAAACTTTCAGGATGTTCAGAAAGTAAAAAAAAAAAAAACCTTAACATTTTTTTTTATTGTTATTGTGCAGTGTGAAGTATTGGTGTGACATTTTCTACTCCTTAACATTTCATGGTGGTTCCTGTAAATATTTATGAGGACACACTTCCTTGAAGTCCTGTCAGAGATCCCAACAGTCCTGGGAGCATCACTATGCAAACAGAACAGGGCATTTCATTAATTATATATACTATGGAGTAAGACAGAGGCACCGACAAGCAACCAAAGGGGCAACAGGGTTGGGGAAACGTGTGTCATCAAGATAACCAGCATGGGGTTGGGAGTCAAAGGTCAGGGCTTGCACATACTGAACAGTGTCTAGGCTTCACTTTCAAGCTGACAGAGCAGATTTCATTTTAGGAGGTTTGGCTCTTCATTCTTGACCTCTGTCTCTATGTCTTCAGCTGTTTTCACATGTTTTTTGGTGATTGTAGAGGATCTGATGCTTGTGTATGTAACAACAGCTAATTGAAATAGCAGCACAGTTACAACAGTTTACCTATTTATTTTACCAAATCTTGCCTCTGCCATAGATCCCTCTGTCTTCTTTCAAAATACTCAGCATTATTAACATGAACTGCCGCAACAACTTTGTCAGTCACTCTGGATAAGAGTATCTGTCAAATACAAAAGAAAATAATCACAATAATAATAGCACAGCCTGGTCAAAGCCTGTGTGTGGTGTTGCCTGTTATTGTCCATTTTCCATAGGGGGGTCATTCCATCAGTGACAATCAGGCAGTACTGATCCATGCTGCTACCAATGCAAATGCTGTAAATGGAGAACGAACTAGAGGCAAGACCACAGTGGAAGAGCCTGGCAATAATGGGGCTGGTGGTTAGAAGTGATTCATTCAGGGCATGCAGCGTGAACGCCACAGCATGATTAATGATTGGATTGGCCTCATCTGCAAGGAGAGATATCCCCCCGGGGGTTGTGTGTGTTGAATGTTGTGATGTGAGAAAGTATCACTGAGACCCTTTTCACAGTCTGACGCTGGCAGCTGGGTCCTGGTGCGGTGCCAATGGGCTCCATCTGACCCCACTGCCCTGCATTGGCGCTGAGAGGTGAGTGTGTGCTCTCGTGTGTGTGTGTCTGTGTGTGTGATGGGGGGTATTTATCTTCTAATGTGTCAGGGGTTAATGAGTTGTTCATCTGTTCATCTGTTCTCTCATTCATGATCACAGCATGAACAATGCATCACAGCTATAATATATCATCTATAAAAATGTATAGCTGGATCATCGCTTATGAGACAGAAAAGCATCAGTGAGGAAAATATTGATTTATTTTTTTCCTTTCCTCCCGTAGAGGATAATATTGTGGATTGGCTCTCAAGTGCTGCTAAATTTTGTCCCTGTTCTAATTCTCAGAAGAAGTGCAGCTCTGACTCACGGACGTGTGCATGTGCTTGTGAGTCAGTCCGTCTTGTGAAGGGCTCTTGGTTTGCGTGTGCGGTATTGATTTCCCTGGAGAACACAGCAGAGTGTGTTTCCCACGTGCTGCAGTGGCCCATGCAGCTTGTCTGTCACCTGGAGGCATTATTTCCCAAGAGAACATTAGGGCAGCTGGTCCAGAGAGTCTGCCCCTCTGACCAAGGGAAACGCCCCCCCCCACCCCCACCCCCCCACCGAAGTTGTGTAGAATGGCATCGTACGAAGAAAGGCAGCTCGCTGATCCCTGGTGTGTTTGCATCTCTGCCTGATGCAGGTATCTGCCCAGAAGAAATCGGGGGTTTCTAGGTCAGTGCCTGTCCCTCCTTTCTCAGGGGTGGCCAGAAAGGAGATTAATTCTCCAGCTGGCTGATTACAGAATGAAGAATTGAGCACTCCCTTATTAAACCCCCCCCCCTTCCCAAAAAAAAAAAAAAAAAATCCTAGAAGAAACAAAGAGTACTTGGGGCAAGGTGCTGTTGTTGCATGCTTGTATGTTTGGTAATTCCCGTTCTTGCATGTTTCAGAAAGGATTAATGTGACCTTTAATGTAAATATGAATATGTGCGAGTGATGTAGCCACAGTTCATGCCCACTATCCTGGTATATGTCACTTCAGTGCTGGACCCTGTTTTCCAGGGCTAGTGTGAGACGAGATTGTAACATTGCATTATTACATTATTTATTCGCATAACAGACACCCAGATCCCAGGCAACTTCCAGCTCTTACAATTTTATAATTATCGTGACCAATTTATGCGATTGGATTGTGATAGAACAATCCCGGCAAAGGACCTTGCTCAAGGGTGCAGTGGCAACACCTCGCCTGGGATGATATTGTTTGTGTTGTCCTTCTATCTTGCCCATAGCTCTTGCTCAGGAGAGAGACAGCTATCATGCCAGTGGCTGACAGGAAACACATATTCAGGGTCACCTAAGGGAGCGCTGCAGCTGCCCCCAGGCAAAATGTCCTGTGGCTACGACACATTTCACACGCAACAGACAAAGCCTGCCGGTCAGCGGCAAGATACAGCCATAACAGCAGCATGTCCAATCAACAACAGTGGCAGTGATGTGGAATCCATTTGCTTTCAAAACATCCAGTGTTGATTTAGCTGTCGCCCCGGCAACGTTCCCTGATGGTATTTTGCCGTCTGATCATTCCAATTGGCTGATATGAAATCATCATTTATATTTGTAATGGGTGGCTGTGCTGGAGCTGAGGCCAGATTTTAGCAGATGACTGTGTATTCTGAGCTAACACGATCTGATTTCACAAGCTGGTTTCCTAGGTGGAGAACAGTTGTATTATTTGTTTGTTAACATACAGCCAATTAAACACTACATGGGCACATTTGGTAATTTAGCTAGTCACAGAAAGTATTTGAATCTTTTGACATTATATTGACTAACTTTGGTTTCCATCTGGTAAATCAATGGGGAAAGTTATAGAAGGGACTAGATAAGTTTTACAGAAATATGAAAACTTGTTTCACCATTTCATTATCATTAAATTTTTGTTTCCATGTTTAAATAAAACGACCCATGAAATAAATATGAACTATTTACTAAACAAATCCTTCAACACTACATTTGACAAGGTACTTCTCACTCCCAGCTCAATGCAGTAGCACTTACTTTGGTGTGGTCTTATCCAGCCCTCTCTGTAACATCCAGTGTGCATGGAAAGTCTTTACAATGTCATTGTCACAGCCCAATTTTGTAGTTATTATAATAAGTATTACATTGTGTTACTTGAGAGTAATGCTATCAAAGTAACACTTCTGTCCTAGCTTCAGCCTCTTTAGAATGCATTTGAGGAAACATTGCTGGTAGGTGGTAAAATAAACACTGCCCTTTTAATAAAAGATCTTAAATAGGATGTTTTTAGATATGATGGATTATGGAAGGGATCATCAAGTGAATTGCACTCTCATTACATGGTGGAAAGTGAAGTTTGGCATGGTTAGACTAGGACTGTGATTGCATTTCATTGGGGGAAAAAAGGGAAGAGGAACTGGGTCAGCTAAGCTGTTAAACTGGTGATCATAAATTCTAGCATTGCCACAGTTCTTTATTACAGAAACGGACATGCCCGCACTCTCTCCAGAGCCCATGTGGGATTGCTCATGAAATGCAATCCAACAGAAAACTGATGAGAGGAAGGAAGGAGACTTCTGAGGTGAAATGAGAACTCTGGCATCTGTTGGTGACCTCCTGTCTCCCACAGCTGTGTGGACTGTTTGCATACAACAGGGACTTGAAGTTTCTGTCACTCCTCTTTTCTGCTTACTTACTGTAAATACACTGTGCTGTTAACCGGAGCAAGCTCAACAGACTCAGGATAGGACTTCAGGCAGCTTTCCACTTCACACTGAAAAATGAGCTTAAATCCATGAAATCCAGTTCAGAAGCTCTCCAGAGGAGCTGTGTCTCTAATTAACACTCACTTGGGAACACAGTGCGGCAAAATGCTGGCTGTTTTTGCCTTTGCGAGCGCTTACAGGTTCAGTCACTGGGAGGATGCCCAAGCTGGTGTTTCAGCACTAAATTATATTAGCATTAGGTATAACCTGTCTGCCTGAATCAGAAAGCCTCCACTCACTGATAACAGCTGTCTGGGGAGCTGCCTTCCTTCATTAGGTATAGTACGGAAATAGAGCGAGTAAATTTTGATAGACACATTGTTTTGGCACATGTTTCCTCAATTACTTCCTAGTGTTGTTGTATCTGTATTTCTTTTCTCAGGGGTCACAGAGGAAGCATGGGTGGGCAGACTGTGGGCTTTGAGCATAAAAAAGTTATGTTCATTATTTTCAGTGTGACTCCAGGTATTAGGGAGGATGAGTAATGAAGGTGTCTTATTGCCTGGAATTCAGCCGAGTGTAATTCATTCAGATGGGAGGTGGCGGTTCGTTTGTGCCGTGTGTCAAACCTCTGCCACCTACATGGGGCAAGTGCACTCATTTATTCATCCCACTCTCGGAGGTGATTCACGGGATCTAATACCTAATACGTGCTATCTGGGTTGCCGTGGATGCCTTCAGCGATTAGGCAGCAAGACTCGGCCGAATTTGGGAAGACACAGAGCAAGAGCATGGGCTAAATATTTCAGGCTGTCTTTATTTAATTACTGGAACACAGATTTGGCAGTCCTATTATGACATCTTGGTACTTACCATTGAGGAGGCATAATAATATATGTAATTTGTCTAATCGTGTCATCAATCATGTGGAATTACAGCTCTTTGCATCTATGCTGAACACGGTTGTTTTCTTTTTTTTTTTTTTGGAAGACCTGATTGAAATTACACATCTAAGCACCCTTTACTGCAGCCTCAGTGTTGGCAGGCCTCTGTTAATGACTGCATGGGCCCATGTAATGGACATCCTCCCGGGGAAACTTGCTGTGTGGGTAGAATGATTTTTTACTGTCTTTTCAGTGGGGAATAAACTGAGGCTTGGCTGGGTCTGTAGGAGACAGCCTCTTTAATCTTTGTCAGTTTAAACCTCCCACTCCCTTCCATCACTCAGCTGGACAGAAAAATATCTATGTATCTGTAGGTTGATTTGATTTGTAAGTGAAATTGCACTGTCCTATATATTTCAAACCCTGTATGCCTCGACGGTAGAATGTTGTTGGATAAGCTCAATAAACTGAATGAAGAAGTATACAATGAATGGGCATTCTATGCTATGTGTTGGCACAGTGTACGTTTTTGTACATCAACAGATCTCAGTGTGTAGGGGATGGGCAGATTATATTGAACCGTATTTGTATCTCTGCCTCTTTCTGTCTGTATATCTGTCTCTCTTTTTTTTCTCATACACACACATGTGCACATACACATACACAGACGCACACACACACACCTCCATGTGTGAACTTTATTCTTTCACTCTGTGGTTTCTCCCATTTTCTGTGTGCGGTAAGTGGTGGGCACTGGAGATGTTGTGCACTGAGTGCATGTTTAGCCGGGTGCTGGGTAACTGCATAGGTTGGTGGAATAGACCAACGACAGACAAGGACACTGGGCAGGCGCTGCAAGATGGAAAAATCCATCTCGGAGAATAGAGATCACAAAGGTCCTTGGAAGACTGTATTCTTTGTGCATTGGAGATGGTCCCCGTAGAATTCATGATTTCCCACATTCTTCTTTCATAGTGGGGTTCCATGGCTCAGGGCAGGCAGGAAGCCCTCATTGCTGGTTGATATGAAATTGAAACTATGGAAGAATATTCACTTTTTTGTTTTTCTAAGTTTGTGAAGTGAACCTCAATCAAAGTGTTGAACCCATTAAAGGCCCTGGGTTGAACATTGATTTTGTTCCATTTTTTCTTTGAAAAAAAAAAAAAAAAACCCATTCCTTTTTTCTTTACTTTTTTATTATTTTTACTCCCCATACTGGGATTGTCTGTGGGAAAAAGAAAAAAAAAAACACAAAAAAATTTTCTGCTTGCTGTGTCCATAATGGGACACGTCAATGGTAATATTACAATGCTCCATTCTACCAGGGTGAAGAGTCAACATAGTCATACCTCTGGGAAAGATTAATTGAATAGCTGATCGCTTATTGCAAAAATGTGCATATTTCAAGGAAAGAAGAGGAAAGATCAAAGTTAATTGAAGCCCTGAAACCACTGGAATCATTGAAGCGGTGAGAGCAAGGCAGTTCTGGTCTGATGGCAAGCCAGCGGTGACTGAGTAATTCAAGAATGTCATGCGCTTGTCTGTCCAGATCTAAGGCTCAAGAATGTATGTAATGTATGTGTTAATATATGCCCCGAGTTGCCCTTTTTAGGATTGTTGCATCATAAATTTTAATTAGAGATGTACAGTTCCCAGGTGAAAAGTGAATAGAAGACAACTGCTGTAATTTGGAAATGTATTTCTCAGAATTAAATTCTCGTTGCATACTAATTGCCAAATTATGACTGCCTCTATGGAGCTTGCTCTCTGGGATTTCTCCATTGCTTTTTTATCTTGTTGGGGGAAATTAGGATTCTCAGCTTTCTAATGGAAGTTAATGGTAGTCGTCTTAAAGTCTCGCTTGAGGATTTGACTTTGGGGCGAGCAGTAGGGATTATTCCAAGCTTTCACCACAGCAGACAGAACACACCTTTAGGTAGTGCTGTAGAGACCAGAGACTTTTGAGGATCCTTACATTTCACTTCCATTTCAGCTCTTGGATAATAGCCACACAACAGCAATATGAAATATTTGTACTGTATACCTATTATATATACAGCCAGTAATCATTTTTCTGCCAAAAGCTGGAGTTATTTATTACTTTGTAAATGGTTCATATATTGTTGTACTTATATATCTATTGTGCAAAATATCTATTTTAACCTTTGATGGACCAAAAGTAAATGTACCCTCTCTAAATGTGGGGCAGACAGCCAGACATGCAAACCGAGGATATAGAAAGACTTCTGACACAACTGTTAGAAAAGAGAAAAAATGGCAGCAAAACCAAAATGATGTGACAATAGAAGCAGGAAATGGGATGAGTTTCCTGATGGTGGACAAAAATCCAAAGCAGAGGTCAGTGAGATCAGGCTTTGGCGGACTGGGGAAGATTTGGTGAGTCCAAAGGGGAGAGGTGGAGGGAAGGGGAGACAGTTGGAGGAACAAGATCGCTTTCCTCCAGTTACCCTGTTGGCCCACATAAAGGACCTTATAGCACACTTGATCTCCAAAGAAACAACAGGGAGAAAGACTTACATCTGAAAAAGAGCTTACCGTAGTTTCATGTGGTCAGATAAAATGTGTAACCTCACCCAGATGAAATAGTTAAGGTATTTCTGGTTGTGAGCCCAGAATATCAATGGTAAGATTGTGTATGCATCTGCATATGCTGAGTTGCATACTTTGTATTTATGTAGAATGATTTTCACATATGCTGTGAAACACAATGATGAATTATAAATAAAAATTAAATACAAAATTAAAAATAGTAAATGTCACCTGGCATGTAAATTTCAACATATCAGTTAGATAAAATGGTTATAGCTATAATTCAATGACTTGCAGAGTTGCTGAATGCTGTCTTAGTTTTGGTGCCTTTGCTTTTTTTTTTTTTTTAGAAATTTTCTGTGTTTCTCTGTGTTTCATTTATTTAATGCAACACACGCGTCTATAAGCCTGCTTTTCTAACACTGTCAGACACCAGGCAGACATAAAAGACAGGGTGAATGTGAATATCAGCTTTCATATGTTGAAAGCACTGTCATATTTGTGTTTACGATGGCATTAGAGTTAAAGCAGGAACTTAAAAAGCAGGACCAAGGACCAAGCTTTAATTGCACCTGCCGTTTAACCTTGGGGTGGGGGGGGGGGGGGGGGGGGCAATTACTGTATCCCCTGAGCAACATCAGTCAGTGTGGACTGTGAGAGAGGTTTCTGTCATTGCTTACTAAAGGCTGTCAGAGACACAGGTCATGGGTTGAATTACAGTGCTTGGAATCGCTGATCGATTGCTGTCCTCGGCAAACCTAGAATTTGCTTTTACTTTGCATTGATCAGTTAATTGGACGGACTCCATTCAATAATTCAGGCTGTTAATCCTTTTCAGGGGGATGGATACAGTGGATGTTGGAATACATTGTTATTAATCTTCTGACAGTCTATACCATGTATTGTTCTTCTTCTTCTTCGTCTTCTTCTTATTATTATTATTATTATTTTCACCATTACACCTTTTTTCCCAATTTGTGACAATCCATACAAATTCAACAAGAGCTGTGAAATTTAGATATGCTGTAAAGGCGTGCAAAATTATAGATAAATATCTTAACAGCTCATTTTACAGGTATGGCCATGACATTTAGACATATTGTGGACACCAAGGGGAAGCTGTTAAAAGTAATGTGTTGCTACAGCTATCTTGGATGCAGATCCAGACTATTCAAAAAATCAGATGTCCCTCTTGGTGCCTGACTCACTTCAAGGTTGTTCACAACTTACAGTTTTTTTTTTTATTCTCTATTTTCCAGTTCAGTCACCTCCCCTCTCGCATAGGTTAATTAATATTTTATGCCATGAACACAGTCCTTTTTATAGTTTGTTCATGCCCCTGCTGTGGTTCACCCTTGGGTCACTCAGCAGTCCAGATCTCAAAGTAGAGTCTATTCAGATTGAAGAGTGCTCACCTGTGGTGGAGGAAACAAAGATTTAAATAGGAAAGCCTTTTTTGTGTGCTGAAACAATACAGCAGTGATGTACTTTCCATTCCATTCAATTTCTTATAATTGGAAAAAAAATCATCAACATTATTAAAATCGTAAACAGATCATTATGACTACAGTTACTGTTTTTTTTTAATTATTTTCGGATGAACTGCAAATGCTAGGCACGTCCAGTCTGCATAGCTGTTTTTCATTACAAGAACCAGGTTTACGCGTTTGTGTGTATGCAATTTCACACTATACCCATTCCCTCTACACAGGATCATTTTCTGCTGCGATGAAATGGTTTCAGCGAGTATACACACATGTCATATATACAGCCAAGAGAACTATTTTCAGCCCTTGCAAAGCTTATGCGTGCAGCTGATGTCAGCCTGCCCTGACAGAATGCGTTCAATGATGGAAGCTTTCTGCGGCGGGTAAAAACAACAGTGTGAAAACTGTCAAGCTCCTCTCATAGAAAAATAACCTTGTCAGTAAAATGTGTGGCACGTTCCCCTCCAAAAGCCCCCCCCCCCCCCCTTTCCCGAACCCACAACCATGTCACCGACTTTTGAGTCCTCCAGTCTACTCTCACATGCAGCATTGGCACCGACTGACAAGGCTGTCCCCCATAAAGAACAAAGAGTGAAATCGGCGAGAACTTATCCTGTCGTGGCAGGCTATGGCAGAGTATTTGGAATGCTATACTTTTATATTGGCTAATTGTCGGTGGTGAACCGCATGCACCACCACGTACACCTTCAGATGTAGATAACGATCACTACACCAGTCAGCCGCTAATATATACTGCATATGCTGCCTGTGCACACTGCACACACACAATATGTAAAGTAATGAGCCTTGATGCTACAGAAGACATGCACACGTGTCTCCGCATGGAAGTACAGTAACAAGATCTGTCATCACAGCAGTGCAGACCTGCTGTGAGCTATATTCAGAATGTATTAGCCTTTATTAACCAGGTTGTCCATCAAGGCTCTGCTGAAGGAAGAGCTCAGATGTGTCTCCTCTCTGTTGGCAGAGTGGTAATGCTCATATTGCCCTCTGATCTTTGAGGTGGAGATCTGGAAACCCTTAGATCTTTGAGGGACTTCTCACTCTCGGTGGCAGTGTGGAACAGCGACGCTCTCTTTGGGTTAGCACGTATCATTAGGATCAGGGTTGCAAAAAAGCTCTGCTGCTGCCACTTGGAACATTTGCTGGAACCCCTTTTGTCTCTGCCTCTGTAAAATGAGTGCTTTTATTATTAATTTAATATATTTCTTTTATCATTTAATTATTTTATCATATCGATTAATCATTAACAATTATAGCTTTTTTTTCCCTCATGAAGCAGCTTCAAGTACTTGAAAATTTCAATCTCATTTACCCCTTTTTTCCAGCAATCTCAGGGCTTACAGTTTAGCATTGAAATCAGGGTCAGACATTTAATCATTTCTCTACCTTACACGTTTGCTCCGAGGGACTGCTGTAACTACCGATGAAAAGTGGACTTAAGTTTTGATTGTAGGTTTGGCGTGTTTTTTTCGGTGTGATAAATTCCCAATGCAGTGCCGATAAAACTTACTTGCTTCCCCAGCTGGAATCGCACTGGGCAATTTCTGTGTTCTGTGCATGAACTTTGTGTTGCTCTTATTTTCCAGATCTTCAGTTACTGTCACTCTGGGTCAAGGTATCCAGTCCCTCACTATCCCCCACATCACAACACCTAAAAAATGTGCTCTCATGCTGAATGCACTATCCAATTCATTTTCAAACATTGCCTCTTAAATCTTTTAAAAACCTGTTTTATTGTGACTATGAAGAGACTTTGTTGTTTGAATTTCAACTTAATAGCGCAAGTGGATACCATTAGATTATGAGATGGTCACTTTTAGCAGTTGAGAATTAGAAGGCATCAGGAAAAAGATTTGGAAGAAGCCTGTTGCTGTTGCATTTAGTGAGTCACAGATTACCTTCAGAGAAGGTAAATCCGTGTAAATCCTGTGGTTCTTTGGTTAAAATTTGTGTTTGTGTTTATGTGCGCTTGTATGTGCTTTTTATGTGCTTGGGTGTATAGGAGAAAAAAACTATCCTCAAGTGTGTCTTGAGAATGCACCATTTCATCTTTTGAATCAGAGGTGAATATCTGTTTCTCTTCCTACTTTCCTGACCTCTTTGTCACCGAGGGTCTGATCTGACAGAATTGTTGATGCACGCAGTTCTTCAGAAATAAGCTGTAATGTGACAGCAGGACAGCAGTCGGCTGAATGGAAGCTGAATTGTGAGCTTGCTGGGTTTGCATGGGGTGAAAGTCAATTCACCACAGGGGGAAAGAGAAAGCCATGCACAAGCAGGGCTCCCTTCTTGTTGTCAAGAGGATTTCTCTTTCCCAGCAGCACAAGAGAAAAAATGCATATTGTTCACAAAGTGCAAAAGGTTCATCTATGTCAGCGTCACGGAGCAGAGCAGTGTGTGTATTTCCAGAAAAAAATAGTTGTTTTTCTATTAAAACTAACACTGAATCAGATCGGTTTTCTGGGCCAAAAACTGAAAATTATTTTTGCAGGCCTGCTCTAAACAGTCATAGCCGTTTCTTACAGCTTTCATTGGTAGGTGAGCCATTGGCGATGGCAGCAAACACACGCGTTTGAGGGCTTTTTTCAGATTATTAACTCTCAAGCCTGAATGTGTCATTAACTATTGTAATGAGGCTGCTTCGATATGTAATAATCCACATTAGCGCCAACGTGCTTTATGTGCAGAAGAAGGGACTTTTGCCCTCTCATTATTTAACACATGGTAATGGAGGTCTGACATGTATTTCATCTATTCCTCTTTCTTATTTACAGCTTTAGGGCTTGAAAATTGAGCGCTCTCCACAATTCATTCATATGTGTAATGCAGTAAAGTTACTTCATGCAAATAATTCTTTTAGCTGTGCTAGAAAAAAAGGCATTTTTAGAGGCATGCAGCATAAATCTTTCTCATTTTCATTATTAACATTATTCAGTTCTTTCCCAGTGACACCTCTAAATTAAAAGATCAGATAATGGGAAGCATTTTTCAAGAATTTAGGCATTAATGTGTTCAAGAGCAATGGGGTGAATTCTACATTTCCCAGAGAAGTAGAAAATGGTAAAGAAACAAAAGTCAGTTTTTCTCTGAAATAATGGCAAATTGTGTTTTAATGAAAAGTAATGTAAGGGCGTGGCTTAACTATAAATGCAGGTGTATTTTGGTATAACGATGAAGGCAAAAGCAAAGCTATAAGCAGCATATGATTAAACATATTTTTATAGACATTGATATAGAAACAAAAACATGGCTATTGTTTTTGTTTGGAGCTTTTTGGTAGATATGACCATTTTAACTGGAACGGGTTCTTAGATACCCTGCTTCCCTCTCACACAAAGCAGTACTGTCGTAGAAAGTGCTTCAATTCAATTGGAGATCATTGAAAGCCAGGAGAGGGGCTCTTTTCCTGTAGCAATTATTGCTTTGGAGTGTTAGATCTTGTATGGTGGTGTAAGAGACTGTCTATTCTGACATGGGAGTTGACATTAGGAGGAGTGGGCTGTCACAGGACAGCTCATCAAACCCAAGATGTCCGCTTCTCCCCTGAGATCACTATACACCAGGACAAAGAACAAAAGGATTCCCTGCACCAATCTGCAGCGAACAAATCAACATATGAAATAAACTCATATTGTCACTGAAAAAACAATTTGCCTCAATAAGCAGGCAAGAACTCATTTACACATAGAACCAATGTGCAAATAATTTTGAAACACTGCACATTTCATAACTGGATAGCGGAAACAATGATGTGGAAGAGAGAGGAAGGAGTATAGGAAGGTGGACGATAAAGCATGATATCACATCCTGGACATGCCAGGATTCGAAGATACTTTGGGTAAGAGCATCTGCGATAATAATAATCAAATGCATTAATGAATAAATAATAACAAAGAAGAGATTCTTTACTGATGGAAGCTGGGGACCCCATCTGAAAATGTGGGATGTTAAAGGAGACAAGGTGTTGCTCAGATTCGGCTCATTGCCGGACCACTTGTAACAGTAGAGGAGGTGATGGGAGAGGATTGCAGAGCAGGCCACGCTGCAGTAAGAATGGTCTCAGTAAGCAGATCTTCCCTTCAGCAGAGCCAACATGAACCTCATAAAAAAAAAAAAAAACTGTGCTTTAAGCTTTAATCCCCACCCTCCATACACACACACACACACACACACACACACACACACACGCTCGCACAGCAGGGAACCGCCAGCTCTCTATCGCATGCTGAATATATACTGTATTCATTCCCCTTCTGCATGTTAACCGCACTAAACACTGTGCAGGCTGAAACTGGTCCTTCTGTGATGAATCTCAGTCCTGCTTTGTGCCTGGCATACATTTTCTTTAACTCCCTGGACCATGAACCAAACCATTTAAAAGATCTGAAATCAGTCCTTGTTTTTGATTAAGTCCTGTCATGTCTACTAAACTCAGTATCTCAACTCTTCGATGAGCGCAGGATCTAGCGCGCGGTCACACTGCGCTGAATGAACCCCCGCAGCTGTGACATTCAGCTTCAATCCACCGCATTAATTATGAGTGACATGCAAGTGCCATCATGATACGCAGGGTAATTGCAGCAGAGTAAACTGCATTTCTGTAATATGAATTTAGATTAAAATCTCTGTCAACTGCACTATTACGCTGCATTTCAGCCCAGGTGTGGTGGTAATTCGCACCTTCATCAGGCATCCCAGGCTGCTCTGAACAGCTGGTGGGTATCCAATCAGCCGAGGGCAGTAGCCTGCATTTTCCTGTCCTCATCCATTTCCTTTTCATCTGCAGTTAATTCTGCTCTGTGAGTCTGTCACTCTGTGCTTGTTTCATGGAAAAAGCACTACTCGCTTTTAGACACCAAATATCCTCTCTTCATTTATCGGTGTCTTTTTTGAAGGAGCCCTCAAACTCTCCCTGCTCGCACGGTAATCCGGTGGAGATCCTCATGTATCCATGGGATGTACTGTACCAGTCAAAAGCTTGGACACACCTACTCATAGAAGAGTTTTTCTTTATTTTTACTCTTTTCCGAATTTTAAAATAATGGTTAAGACATCAAAACTGTGAAATAACACACATGTAATTATGCAGTGGCATAATTTAGGTCAAAATGTCTTCGGATGCGTGTTTGCCATTTTCTTAATCAAATGTGTGCAAACTTTTGACTGGTACTGTAGGACTTTCTCTCAGACGGGCCTCTGGAACAGGGGAAGGCAGATAAAAGAGGAAGAGGGATAACAATAGGAAAAGTTACAGGGGGATTGACGGCCGAGGGAAAAGCTTTAGGGAGAGAATAAGGAGTGTTAATCCATTAGGAGAGGGGAAAGACCAGTCGAAATGAGAGGTTGGTACAAAAAGCAGAGCCTGCTGAATGAGGGACAGCAGGTGGAAAGAAGCACAGGTGTCATTTAGTGAGTTAGCGGTCAAGAAAAAGATCATGACATTTAGAGGAGGGGCAAAGTGACCATAATGAGATTCCCAGTGGAACAAGTCATAGGGTGACAGGTGACAGGAGACAGGGGTCAAAGAGGTCTCATGTCAGTGATGGATGGGGTACAAGTGGTTTTTAAGATGAGGAAATAACAAGACTGCCCAATAAAATCTCACGAGACACCCGACACCACCCACGGTGCTTGTGATGGTCATAAAGGAGTACTGATTTTGAGCGAGAGTTTTGTTTTTTCCTCACCAATTTCAAAGCACACAAGTCTTTTCACCTGAGTGCAGATTGATCTTGTCCTGTTTTTAAGACACTGGCTGATTGAATTAATTAAGTCATGTTATTGACATTTGTTTCCAGTCAGTCATTGATCCCTTATGTAGCACAGAGCCTGTGCTTATATTTGGATCAAAACAAATGTACCTGACATGTCGATGTCCATTTATTGTGCAAATTAAACACTGGTGCCTTAAAAGGTGGTGATGTCATTTTTATAAATTAAGCATGCATTACCTCATTGTGACCTTTGAGTCCCCTGTATTTGACCCCTGAATGAAGTGCAGCTATAATTCCAGCACAGAATAATGCCACAGCAGAATGTGGTTGAAATACATGTCACAAACAGACACCAGGAGAACAACACAATTTCAGAAACATCTTTTATATAGTGTTTTTCAATGGAGTTGCATCGAAGTGTACCAGTTAAGTTCACACAAGCGACACGTTGACTACAGATATTGAAGGCGTTGACTCATAGCAAAAAAAAAGCAAACAATTACATATTGCGAATTACACATTATAATTTAATATATTAAATATTACAATTACAAGTTGTGTTCGCTGTAATAAGATTGAGGTTATAACACTGAGGACTGCCTCATTGGACATATTAATAAATTGGAAGCAACAGTCACATTTCCATCCACTAAAAGTCTGAAGCAACATTTTGGTATTATTTTGGTGAATCAAACTGAAGTAACATTGAAGTAAACAGCCAAACATTGCTTTGTTTGACCTCCATGTCACACTTACATTACAGTGTACTTTCATCATTCAGATGCAGATTAAATAATCTTTATGGCAACAGCAGGAATGTTTGAATATTGGCATTTATTTGGAAACAGAACATTATGTTCATGTGACATTCATATTATAATTTACAGCACCAAAAACAGAACACGCACATACCCACTCTCATGATATGATGGATTGTTCTGTCTTTGGCTCACAGGAATGGTATAAAGGCTTTTAAGGGTAATTTTGCTAAATTTGCAGAACTTAAACATGTTTTGTGGCCTCAAAATGTACTTTGAGCCTTCAAGTCAGGAACTATTACTGTCAAGAGAGCCCAGAGGGCTGATTACAGTCATTACTGTGGGCTGCACTCCTTCACAGAGAAAGGCAGAAGCACCAGCCAAGCTCTGCTCCGCGAGCAACTCTTTCCTTTTAGCATTCACCAGTTTTGATTTCACTCTAATTAAATCTTCACTGCACTGAGAAAGACGTTGCCAGGCTGCTGATTCCTGGAGACGAAGGGCAGACAGGGTGCCCCCCCCCAATGGTGAGGGTGCTCCAGGGTCCAGTGTGTCAGGAGGTGAATGATTATAGCCTGGTAGGAATGCAGTGAGCAGGGGCTGCTCCCGTGGGTTCAGGATCCAAACAACCTGTCACCACAGGGGTGCGGAGAATCGGGAAAAAATAAAGATGAGCCATTTCTTTGTGAGTTTTTGCCCGTTTGACACAATTTGGTATGCTGCACATACTTTTTTACTCCCTTTTCGTGGATCGATAATTCCCCCACATCACAGCCAGTGTCCCCCCCTGCCTTTGTTACAGTGGGTCTGTTCAGTATTGGTATAGTCACCTCAAGGCAGTGGAATTGAGATCCACGTTGTGTTCACTGTCACCTTTGATTGTCCACTGGGACATGTGGTCACCCTGTTAACAGCAGGCAATGCTGCGAATCTTGAGCACTCAGCAGCTTTGCAGGCCTGACCTTGTGTCCTGTTTTTCGACCCTACCACCCTGTCTGTCCCACGGATGTGTACTTTCCCACTGCCTGTCCTGTCGACATGGGCGACAAGGCTTCCAGAATGCTACATTCACATTTGGTCCTTGTTTTCTATGGTATTTCCTCTCACACTCATGCTGTATGCACATGTATGCCATGCAGTCTGCTGTGTTAGATTCACATTGACCCACTCTGTATTCAAATTCAAATGCCCGCCTTCTGCTTATTTCAAAAGGGAACACTTTCTCACTTTATTACACGTTTCTTTCCTTTTGTAGTGCGTTTTGAGCGGTCAATTAAAGTATTTACTCACAGGAATGGATTGATCGATCCCCAACTGCTGCTCACAAGGATTGATCAATAAGAAGACAGTTGCTGTAGTGCACCAGTCTAGGAACAGTAGTGCTGTTTAGTGGGGCTAGAAAGACTGTGGTCAGAGTCGTCTTGACAGATTGTCTGTCTCATGACTTAGGAGGATGTCAGTTCGATTGGAGAACACATTTCCTTGCTTGTTCCCTCTGTCACAACAGGGAGCCTTCAGAGTGATATAATGAATGTGGCCATTAAACCGTACAGCCATGTGTGAATGTCTCCGAAGCATCCCACATTAATACATTGTCAGATGTTTTTAGATACAGTACTTTGAATTAGCGGACAGTGCTCAGTGACAGCCATTTCAGACTGAAATGAAACGTGCTTTTCTATTTAAAAAAAAAAGCAGCCATTTGGGCTTTTCGGAGTTCTGAGAAATGGAATTTCATAATGGGTTCTGAAATATGATTTTCATGTATTTCATAAACAAGAGTAATAATAGCTGAAATCACTCTCAAATTGAATTCAATCAGGCTGTATCAGGGAAATTTTGACTTGTATTTGTTGGCTTAGCACATCAGGATCTGAGCAATACCGTGTTGGCTTCAAAATACCTATTTGCCTGTCACTGCCTTTTTAACTTATAGATGATGATGCTACAGCAACTACAGTTTAATTGTCCCTTGCACTTTATAAGATAAATTGCATGGTCGAAAAAAGAGTAGCTCAAATAAGATCTTCCATATATTCCATATAAATATTCCATATTCTCTGTTACTCTACGTTGTATAACAGCCAACTTTTCATTAGCTGTCAAGGAGAAGAATAGGAAGTCTGTTTTAAGTAATACTATTATATAATACTGAGCTACTTTGCAGTTAATTAGCTTGCTAAATGAAAATGCGGGTGAAATGTTTTCATTGAAATAAGTAAATGGTGGCTCATTTTAAAATGATATGCTTATATTCAGGAAAAATGAAGAGCTGAAAGAAATGATACAGGACTATTTGAATAGATTTTGATGTCAAAGTGAGATCACAGAACCGTAATGTCAACAATAATGAGTTGTGACAAAGCAGAACAAAGACACCATGCTCCCGCCTAACACACTGAGGCCAGACTGAGGTGTTAGTCTTAGGATTTAATAGTATACAATAAGATTATCAGTATTGTTAGCGGTAGCATTGGAATTTTGAAAGTGAATTGCCACATTAGCTGATCTTGAAGTCAAAATATGTTATGGAAGTAGCTATCCTGAAATGGAGCTGGACTGTAAATGCGATGCTACACTGCCCATAAGTGTCACACAAGTGAAGGATTTGTTCACGCTGCCTCTATTGTGGTGAATGAACAGACTGTACATTTTTTGGGAGTGAGGAATTACATTAAATGTACTTGATGTTGAGGAATAACTCAAAAAAAAAAAAAAAACTTTGGCCAGTTTCAGAGTGTCCTGGCTCTTTCCAAAATGCAGACAGCTGTCTTTCTAGAGCTGTTGACTTCATCTTTTTAGCATCATCTTAGTACTGCATAAATCCTCCCAGCAAACTTTCTTGTGGAACGAAAGGCAGCAAGACTGAATTATCATTGACTAATGGCCCGCTAAAACCATAATGATCTGCAAATGACCCCTTTCAGGTTCAGTGATATGCTTTCAGATGGAGTCACAGTGTTTGCTACATCCCCTAGCCAAGCTGAAAAAGGCAGTCTCCTATGCATAATGGAAACAACTATGAATTGCCCCCTGGCACAAACTGAACTGAATTTAAGGTGAAGATGGTTGAGGATGGCAGTTTATTCTGATTCCTGCGGTCTAACTACAACACATGGTCAATTGAGCCCCATTAGTTGTGGTTTTAATGATAAGTAAATCACAGCCATGTTGGGAGGAGAAACTAATGTGGTGGAGCTCTACTGTACAGCTAGTGATTATGGGCATCACACATGTTCCATCTCTGGCTGGTTTCCAGAATGCTTCCAGCTAGAGAGAAATGTGGTATATAGCTGTAAGGTCACAACATTAACACTGCACATTCAGCCTAGTACACATGTACAATTGTTTGAAAATTGCAAACATTTACTGTGAATGAACCTGACATGTATGTTTTTACTGGGTTGCTGCAATATTTGGGGTGTCTGGGCCAACACATCACATGTTTTAAAATGGGAGAATCATATGTCAGTACCGCAGGATTCAGCAATGATTTCCAAGGTTGTAAATCATCAGAGCAGACAAATAACAATTGTTTCTATAAAACCACAGCGATTTCTTGCACACCCTGAATTTAAACAAGAAGTGTAACAAGTTTGTAATCTCTATTAAAAGAGCTAAATAGAAGCACATGTCTTAGTGTGTACACCTGGTATTAAGCAGATTATTCATTTTCTTGTTGAGCTGCAGTATTGTAAAAAAACTCTGGAATGTTGTCCTGAGGCCTTTGGAACAAAAAATTTTGGAACAAAATCCCAAAAGGCTAGAATGGAATTCTCCTAAGACGACTGGAGACAGTTCATGACATTTGACAATCATAAGCAGCCATAAGAATAAAAATACTCATTGAAAATTGCTGCAGGTCTTTAATTTTATTCTTATAAAGGCTTAATGTCGTTCTCATTTACCTCCCTGATGGCTATGAGTTTGAAGATGGCATGGCTTTCTGTTCCTTTTCGTTGGGGAGAATTTCTGACTTAGAAAGGCTGAAAGGCCATTAGAAAATGTCAGAGGCACTTCAGTACTGAACAGTGGAATTACAGAATTGCTGTGAGGAAAAGTATGTTTGAGGTGCATAGAGAGCAGGTGATGCAGGGCGGGGCTGAAGATGAAGTAAATTATAGGCCCACGGCTTTTTCCAACTGTCAGTTATTTTCACGTTGCCTTACGCTTCAAGACTCCCTCTCATTAGCATTGGGGCATGGAGTAAAGCATTGTTATGGCAACAAGGTTTTCTCTCTGTTTGCTATAAACAGTGTGGTTTTCTATTGTGTAATGAGATTCCTTCCCCACTGAAAATTTCAGCCTCATTATGATAGCCAAATTCCAGAGCAAGAATAGCTCATCAACTAACTCTTTGGCTCATCAACCCAGTCTTTGATTTGTTCAAAATAACTTGGGGGGAACACAACATTATGTATCTGGATGCATGCTTTTGGGCTTTTGCAGGACAGCATTGTGATCTGACTGCAGTGTAACAGATTAACCAGTCAAAGAGCTAGTGAACTTTATATTCTGTGCATGTGAGAGCTCTATACTGAGTGAAGCTTGCTTGTCACAGTTAATTTATAAATGCTGTTGAGGAAGGCCATGTTAGCCCCCCCCTACCCTCGCCCCACCTCCTGCAGCATTGAGGCACTGCTGATCAAATATAATGCTGTTTCTTTTGATCTGAGATGGTTTAGACACAGCATCAAAACACATCAAAGAAGACCTTGATGCATCTTTTGATGGGACGAAAGTTGGAGGGGGGTGGTGGTGGTTGGGGGGGCAGGGGGGGCTGGGATGAGCAGCTGTTTCAGTTCTGGGGGGTGGGGTCAGGGGGTGAGAAGGGAGGGTTTCTTTGAAGGGGTCACCTAAAGCAATTTATGTTAAGGGCCGGAGAATAACAAAGGGCCTATTTATTGTGTACCTCAGGCAGGAATTTGAAAACTGAGAGAAGTATTAAAAAGAACAAGCTTATGTTGGCCTGCGCTGGTGGATGTCTCGTCAGCTTGACTTTGTGTTTTTACTCAATTTCTCCCACGGTGCTTTTTTGTTTTTGTTCTTGGCTTTCATTTCTTTACTGGCACTCCAATCGCCTCGTTTTCATTTGTAACCCCCAGACTCCCTTGCTTCAGTTTTTGTGGGAGGATCTCATAGTCACCACTGATGTATTGGCTGAGAGTGGATGTGAAATTGAGGATGGCTTCCTCGGTGGTGTCAGATCCTTTAAACTGAAATTGGATGTGTGGGGTGAGAGAGTCTTTGGCAGTGTCTCCATCCATCCCTGATCTCTGCCATGTGCAGTGCCCACATTATAACAAATAATCAAATATTTAATACTCCTGTATTTTCCGCTTTAATTTAATATACCTGTGTCTGGATGTAAAGCAGTGGTTTTGGAGAAATGGTAGGATGAAAAAGATTGTCTGCCAGTATTTTATTATTTTTGTGGATGCGAGAAATGAGCAGCATAAAGAACAGAAGAATGGTTTACACAGTGGTAGGCAAGGATAAACAAGCAGCAGATTTCTTTATAAATTGAAGAGGATCTGGAGTGAGGACACAGAACAGTCAAAAGTGACACCGAGGTTTTTAGCCAATGCAGCAGACTATATTTATGGTGGCATAAGGAAATAAAGAAGCAGGAAGAAATAAGATGTTAGAAGTCAGTTTTGGTGATAATATGTTTGAGATCACAGAAATTCTTTTGGGGGTATACATCCAATGGAAATGCTAACATCTGAAAAGAAACCTTAGACTCAAAAGTGTTCCCAATTTATTTATTACTCTTTTCTACATTAAAATAACTGGAAAAGCTATAGGAAGCAATGAGAGAACCCCAGAGAACAGTATAAATGAGGAAACAGAAGTAGATCTACAATAGAACGTCTGGGGTATTCTGGTGTAGACAGGTTAATTAGCAGAGATCAGAAAAGGACCCGTGCATGAGTAGGTACAGCACTCTACAAATGAGGATGAAAAAAAGCTGAAAGAACAACTTATTGATGGACATTATTGTCACAAGCACAGGGATCGAGAAGATTTATGACCAAGAGAATATGCATGAATAGGCAGAGCAGAGTACAGTACATGGGGGAAGAGCAGTTTCCTTTATGGCTGCAGTGAAAAAGAGAGACTGGTACCAAATGAAATATGTACCTCCGTGAAAGCACCAAACTTGTCTCAGTGCGAACTCGGCAGCATGGCCCAGAGCCCATTCGTACTCTAACAAAGATGAATCGACATGTGCTGAGCCCGGATCGTTCTGGAGGCGGAGATGGATGTGTGTCATGGGGAGGAGCTGTCAGAGAAGCAGACAGATGGCTCGGTTCTTATGCCTCCCTCTCTTCCTCCCCTCTAGTCATACTGTACCTTTATAAACCGCTGCAGACAGCGCTCAGCTTAGGTGACTGAAGAGCATCGTCTGACCGCACAGGAAAGGAAAATGACACTCGCACCGCTCACAGTGAAGAGGGGGTTTCACTGAGTATAAGATAATGTTATACGGTTGTAATATTGTAATGGTGGGATCACTTTGATGCAAAGAAAGCAAACAAGCCTACTTCAGCATATAAACAATAGTGTAATGGACCTTCATGCATTTTCATACTGTACAACTAACTTATGGGGTGCCAGCAGCACATCTGTAAATATTAGCTGATACACTTGAAAGATAATTTCACATCCAGAATTTTGAACTTAGTATGTTAGGCTATGTAGTAATAATTAAACATGTGAACTAATTTGACAACCTCTTGTAGTTTAAAAGCAACTGCATTAACGTAACCTTTACACAAAGCCCAGAATCCAGTTTACATTTTGTTTGCAAATTGTCTTATATTTCATTCCTTAAAAATGTTCCTAATCAATTAAATATACTAAAAACCTCCAAATACTTACCTAAATTGCTGGTACAGCCTGTTCATTTGAAACTAAGATGGCTTGATTGAGTTTTAATTTAAATCTACTTGTGCAGACTGATACTTGAGTGCCAACAGACAGAACGGGCCTGAATAGCTCCACAATGGAGTCTGGAGATAGATAGGAAGGACGTACTCAGACATCCACTTGGTTTAAAATATAATCCGAAGAAAGATCGTGACATCAGTACAAAGTAACACACCAATGGTAAGTGGTTCAAGGGAACCGCTTTTGCAGATTACAGTTAGAAATAAACTGATAAACTGTCCTTCAATTGTTCATCAATGTTTACTGCAACTAAACTGAGGTAAGAAATAATACATTCAGTTTTACATTTTCATTGTAGTTACCTTTTAATAATCAGAGCGCATTTTACAGTTGGTGATATGGTACAGGAAGCTCCCATCATGGTTTGACATCTAAAGGAAAGGCTCGGAATGTGAACATAGCAGCAGGGAGAGAACAGGAAGTGAAGGTGGTAGTACAGGGGATTCTGGGAAGACAATGTCTCCTCATTGGATACAATCAGATGAGTCAAGGGAAGACAGTAGATGAGCTTTGAGAAACCACAGATACACACATGCACGTAGCAAACATACAAATAGGGGTTATTGTTTGAGACAGTGACAGTAAGATCTTTCGGAATGCCTTCTGGTCCAACTGAATTTTAAAACCATCTGATAGTGAATTTTAAAACCATCTGATAGCTGCTGACTGCTCAGTGCTTTTTGTGCCAAGGGGAAATACTCACTTAAATTAAAAGAGTAAAGAGTGATTCAGTGCTCACTTCAGAGGCAAGTGGTTTTGACCTTTGCAGCAGGATACAGATTTGCAGATCTGAACAGTACCAGTTTCAGTAAGCAAAAGTTGAATATTATGGCTACTTCTCATATAGGCTTAATCCGATGACTTTTTAGATAAGTATTGACCATGGTACAGTTTCAGAGATGTTTCGCAAACGTCACACTGCCGTAATGTGAACTCTCTCAACTGGCTGCTCTTACTACATGGGAATTATCTCACTTTTACTAAACACACGTGAAACAAACTGTCATACATCTTAACCTTGACTTAGTTTGTACTATGTAGTGGGCTGAAAGATGCCTCTGTGACTCTTCTACCAATCAGAAGAATACCTTTACAGTCCTTATGTTGCTTCAACTAGTTCTACATTAAGCATTCCAGGTGGTAAAGACAGCAACCACAAAGCTGCTGATTGGTAGACTTTTCAGTTCTTCACCAATCAGATAGGTGAAAGGATAATGATATTTAAAGAACACACTACTAAAGAATTTACAGATATTTCATGTTTTCCACATGCAGAGATTCTGTATTTGATCAACAGTACTGCATTCTGCAGATCAAATCATTTTTTTTCTGCCTTTATGATATGAGAGTAGACATAGATTTTTGTCAATACCATTACTTAGTAGGTTGTGCCATCTCCTTCATAGTGAATTGCCTCCTGATTCTGTGAAACTGCTCTTCGCCAGGAATCATGCTGGTTGTCTTGGTCATGCCGGTTTTCCTTTGTTTGGCTGTAGTCTGAAAAGAGACCTGCAGTGTAACACACACGTGTGGACAACTGAAGCCAGAACAGGTGGAAGGGGGTGCAAAGGTGAGAATGGCAAGCTGCCACTTTGCCACCAAGCTGTAGTGGGGACCATAGTAGTGTTGCACGGGGCCAGGCTCTCTCTGCTCTGACAGCATCCGCACACTGATCTCACTGATGGACAGTGAGCACAAAGGAACGGACAGCCCCTGCTTTCAGTGCTCTGAGAGGGACATGACATTCTTCTTGGCTGTGAGGGGCAAGATGTGACAAGTTCAGAGTATGGATGTGTGTGTGTGTGTGTGTGTGTGTGTGTGTGTGTGTGTGTGTGTGTGTGTGTGGTCGTGTATGCGTGTGCGCACGCACGGGTGTGTGTGTGTGTATGTGGTCGTGTATGTGTGTGTGTGCATGTGTGGTCGTTTATGTGTGTGTGTGTGTGTGTGTGTGCGCACGCACGCACGCGTGTGTGTGTGTGTGTGTGTGTCTGTGTGTGTGTGTGTGTGTGTGTGTGTGGTGAGTCCTCTGTTTGTAATGGGCAAAACAAACAGACGGCTCTAAGAAAAATGATGAATATCATTATGTTCTCATTCTGACTGTGACACAGAGGGTGAATTGGGGGGAGGGTTATATCTCTCAGTGATGAGAAGGCCTGGTGACTGATAAGTTTGTTCAAAGTGTTCTTTTGAAGTGTGGAGGTTACAGAAATGGGGTGTGACAAATCTGTTTAATGAGTCTTTTTAGACCTGTCCCGCTCCGTGAAATTTAATAGAGTGGGACACATTTTTTTTCATTCTCTGATAATGTGTGCACTTGCTCATCAAATAGATGGAGATAGGTTAGGACCATCTTTTTCAAGGAGAGAATAACAGCATGCCAGCAGTACTGCTTGATTGTATCTTATTGACAAATGTGACAGTGAAGCATAGTGGTTTTCAAGTTAATAAGCAATAGTATATATTTTTGAAACTCATAAACATGATGAGAATAAAGACCTCAGTGGTAAGAATGGAGTATTTTCAGAGTTTAACTTGAAGTTGTGTGCTTCAAAGGAAACAAGAATATATAAACGTTAAGGAGGTGGATGCATATACAGTTTTTAACATACTCTTTTTCTGAGACACAATGGAGCCAAAATATTGTATTCTATATGAATAATTGTTTTTATTGGTGATCATTTTTAAAGGAAGTGGTTCACAGTTTTCATCTCTTTGAAGCTTAAATCTCATTGTACAAACAGTATGCAGTTATGAAGATAAAGAATTAATTTGCCTTTTCAAGAAATGTTCAATAGTTTTAATTTGAATACATTAGCTCTGTACCAAAAATAAAAATTGTTCATGGCCACATGTACAAAGGCAAATCTTTTGAACATAAATAACTAAATTAGTTTTAGAGGAATGTTACAGAGTGCTCATTTTCCTGTTTTATATTGTAGGACTTCCTGCAGTTTGTAGTTAAAATGTTTTTTAACATGAAGCTTTTTTTCTGTGACCACAGTATAAATATTATTAAGCCAAAAGCATAAAAATAATAACAAAAGCTGGAAAAAAAAAAGAGAATTCAAACATGAGTGCTAAAGCTCTGTGCTTCCGACAAGGCTTTCACTGTTGGCTAACTGACACATGTCTGTATGTGACGTGCTCAGAGAACATGTCCTTCATTCATATCATTCATTTTTATGCACTTTTTTCATTTTCATCTGAGGCCTTGAGTTTATTCTCCCATCACATCTGTGAAAAGACTGACTGTCCATGGGGACCCACAACGTTCAAATATATCAATTCTGGTGATGATGAATCCTAATGGATGATCAATCTCATGAATGAAGATGAATCTCTTCTGAGTCAGCAAAAGTTTTGATTGTCTGTGAGTGTGATTTTTTTCTTTTTATGTCTCACTATAAACTCATTATCCATGGATTGAACGATTTCATTGCATTTTACAATTTCACTTCTGTATTGGTGAGAATAACATGTGTGTGTGATATTGGCTGGACACTTGAACGCATGTCTGGCCTTTTGGGCAGGTACTCAGTAAACTCTGGGCCATTGTGGCCATTGTGGCCATTGTGCACAATGTATGGAGATGCTTGTGTTTGTTTACAGCGGGTGATGATACAGAGGGTGGTATGATAATTTGCCAGATGTCACTATTTAGTGGGATTACATTCCTAACATTTCATAACTTATTTTACATGGGTAGCCATTTACACTGTTGATACATAATAGCCAAGGTACACGTCAAATTTGGTGTGCACAAGATACCGAACTACTTACACACTTAAAGATTAATGTGATCTTGAAGCAATGGCTGGCCTGAGATTTGGAGGTCAGTCAATAATTTGATAAGAAAATTAAACTTTAATGAATTATGAATGAACTTTAATGAGAGGGCATTGCCGTCCGTACAGTTTAATAGACCTTCCAACACTGTAAAATAGAAACTGTGATATCTAGAGATATGGTTCCACAAAAATACATTTTTGTGCAATGCTATTAAACCTACATCTAGTTCCAAACATAATCACTCAGTAACACTTGACATACCTCTAAATTTCATTGAACATAGCAACAAATTCAACCCTGCTTTAAGACCTGCACAATTTCGCATGGCTTGGTGCTGAAACAGCAAAAGGACAGCCCAAAAAGATCCATTTCAACACTGAAGGTTGGCTTCATTCTTTACTACGTGGTGCATTACCACACACAACATATAAATCAGGGGGACCAATTATACAAGTCCTAAGTGGCAACCTTTCAACAAGAAATGCTGAGACAAACCTGGTGCAGTCACGGGCTTATAGTATAACTGAAAAATAGATGTAAAAGGACATTGCTTTTGCAGACCGCAGCAGCTCAGACATATCGGGTTCCCCAGAAAATCTTGCTGTATATGTACAACAAAAGCACTGCCAAAGACACCCTGAATTGGTATGTCCTAATATTTGTCCAATCAATGTTAAATGATAACTAAATAGAGGTCAGTGACCCTTGTAACTAAGGAGGATTTACAAGAAAAAGCAAAGAATCATTTAATGAATAAAAAAATAACTATTTATAAATATGCAGGTTTTCTTATATCTAACAAGGGTGTTTGTTCCTTGAAAAGGTCATAATAGTCACATATCTCATAATTTGTTACTCCTTGAAATTAATGTTTTGAGGAATATGTCAAATATTGTATTAAAATTAAATCAAATCTTTGGTTGAGCAAAACAAAGCATTGACTGTAACAAACTTTTGTGTATGTAATAGGGAACGATAGGTAGGTGGTGCATCCAAAGAACAATTCAAGTAAGTTTAAGTAGGACAGATACATATGCACATTAAATAAAGCTCTTAAATTGATATTTGGAAAGTTAAAATGGTAGAAGGATATAAAGGTTAACAAAACCATGGTTTTGTGAGGTTTTTGTTCATTTTTAGTTGGTCGCCAAGGGTTCCCTTAATGACTCATATTAGGCCCTGTAGGATTGTCTGCCAGCAAGTGTGCAGTCTTATGCAAAACTCTCCTTTGATGTGGGAAAATTACATGTTATGAATCAGTTCTCTCAAGGAGAGGAAGTCAGGTTTGCAGAATGGAACCTGGGGTTTTTTCAGCCAGACAGCTGGAAACACGCATTTGTGATGGACCATCAGATTCAACCTGTAGTCTTTTGCGCTACTGAGCACCTCTTTAAATGATACTGCCTGAAGGCCTGCACAATGTTTTTGTGTACTTGCTCTCAGACTGGTGTGGAAAATGGCTTATGAGTTTACATTACGGGCATTTAGCAGACTCTTATCCAGAGCGACTTACATTGGTTACAATTTTTATGTTACCCATTTATACAACTGGATATTTACTGAGGCAATTGTGGGTTAAGTACCCTGCCCAAGGGTACAACAGCAGTGTCCCAGCAGGGAATTAAGCCTGCAACCTTTCGGTTATGAGCCCTCATCCTTCCCACTATGCCATACTGCTGCCTGAGTCTACCAATTGACACTCTCACAATACAAAGTTACCACATGGCTCTCTTCAAGATTTCACGTTTTGTAGTGCCTTTTATTGTCTAGTGGTTGGAATTCTACCAGCAAATAATCTTTTTTTTTTTTATAATACTAAATGCAACCCTGGAAAAACCCAGTTTTGGATAGTAAATAAACCAATGGTAAAATCCAGGTGGTGTAATATAATTGTGTTTGGCCCATGAGAAAGTGATTACCAGACCCATAAGCTGCATCAAATACCAACCAACAAGAATTTTTTTTTTTCATCTTGTCTAAAGGGAACATGCCATAACACTTTGGGTTTGAGAATATAGCGTGATTGTGTTGTTCTAGCACCTTGTAGCCTCTATTGATTTACAATTTGATTTTGTCATGTGGTTGCAGTGCCTGTTCTTTCAGCCAATTTACACTACAAGCAGTGATGATAGATTTTCTAAATGTTAAAGCATGTTTGCAATATTTCAGTGTCTGCACAAACAAGAGGAAGATGGAAAACGCAATAGATAATCCCTGCCCTTGATTGGATCAATGGACTAAATTACAAAAGCCTTTAAAGGGCAATGCTGTTCTTTTTAAATGGAAACTCTTGGCACCGCCAGTACTGTTTTCTTTAAACTAGTCCACATTGATTTTTTTTTATGTTATAAATGAAGAGGCTTAGCAATGCTGCAGCACTTGAGGGAGAGAGGCGTGTGACTGTAGGTTGGTGTGGGGGGAGGGGGGCTTTGCACTGTGTTATTGAGGCAGAGCTGATAGAAGAAGGTGGTGGTGGTGGTGGTCGTGGGGGGGGGCTAGTCTACGCACATGTCTGTGTACCCCCTTGTGGTCAGTGTTTTATGTTTGTATGTTGGTCAATATAGCCTGGTTGTGGTTGTGCAGCCTTTCCCATACAGTATGTGCAATGCACACTCCCAACAGGTCCACCTGCCCGTGGTGCCCATCATCCCCACATCCCACCACATGGAAGGGCAGTTTCCCAGCAGGCAATCCAGGGCTGTCAGTTCAACAGTTACTGCCATTGGATATTCAGTCACATTGCATGACCCATACAATGTAGAAGTCAAACCTGTAAAACAAGAGAGAACGCATTGGCAGAAAATGCAAATGAAAGAAATACTAAATAAAAGTCCCTCCTTCAGAAAAAAGTAAATCCAATTTCAGTACCCTCTGTTTGCACCCGAATCATAGCCCACAAAATGGCATATAAGCTGTATTTCCACAAATCCCTCCCTGTGGCTACATTTACAGTAATGGCCTCAATCTTTTGTTCGGAAAAGCGTTAAGCAATGAGGTTATTGCCAAATGGCTGCATTTCTATGAAAAAATAAGAACAGTTGTTTCCCAGTATAAATGGATTGGACCTGAAATATCTTAATGGTTGTTGAAATGTTTGGGCCTGGTTTTTGGATTCATATTCCTAAATTTTATAATCCCTCATCTGAAGACTCTTCATATTGAATCGATGACATTGCCGTAGAAGAATGGGCACCTATAATTATTGGAAAAAAGATACATTTTATGTCCACGTAATAACCCTTGTCGCGATCAAATTAGAGGCTTCTCAGCCATCAGGCCATTTTTGACAGTGAAGTGTTTTGATTACAAAAGAGAGGTACTGAGACAAATATACACTGTGATACAAAATAAGACGTTTATTTGACTGCTTTTCCAGGAGTAATCTTTACGCAGTTGCTTTGATCGTGCAATGGCTCATGCTGTGGCTGACGTCATAAGCCACAATCTGTTGAAATTGAGAAATAAACACTATCCTCTTTTTTTTTGTTCCTCCCATCACCACCTGTTCTTGCCCAGATTTTCAGGGCTTTTGTCCCAGGCGCAGAAACAGCAAAGCAATAGAGGCTCAAAGATGAGTCAAGAGTGGCCTCTTAGAATGAAAATGTTAACCAACAGTGATGGTCCTCTCTTGAATCTGCCATGGGAAAGCTTTGGGGGCCTGAAAGAAGCAAAGGATTTATGATCGTTTTTGGTTTCTGTAGCTGCCTTCGTTGTCTTGGGCAATGTTTATATTTCATCAATCACAGCATATGAAAGCAAGTATTCTAATATAATGAGGGATGCCATTTGTAATTTGTCCCTCCTAAAGCTGAAAGAAGACTCAAACCAAAATCAACATCTCTGGAGAATTTAATCGCTCGAGCAACACCATGCCAGGATTCCCTTCAGCTTTATGTTTTTAATTATGTAACTCCTCACCCCAGTCCTAATTTGAAAACATTTCTACAAGGTTCTACAAGATTTTAACTTTTAGGTAAGGAACAGTGTGACCTAAGAGCAATTCCTTCTTCCATACAATTGAAGCCATTCATAAGTAAAGCTATTCATAAACATAGGCAACCATTTAAACTTTGTGCTGATTGGTCCTTTGTTAGCAACTCCATGGTCAGCTTATGTTTACTCCCTTACTGGAATGTTTTGTCTTGTAAGAAGGGGTTAGAAAACCTCTATGTTCTGTTTATGGTGGCCAATCCCTAAATCTCAGGCTTCTCCTTGTACTGATAAGAATGAGCAGTGCTCAGAGTAGACTGAGCTTTTCAGGAATTCTTGGGACAGAGTTTCAACCGCAATTATAGCTCTTCTTTATAGAGGCCCTCACTAATATTCAGTTGGGTGTTCTGTCTGAAACTGTTCGTATAATCTCAAACAAAGACCTTTTCCTGTCTTTGCACCTGTGAGAGCTTTTTGTGAACATGGCACACCTCTCTCATTGTTTCTTGTTGTTCCCAAGCTGTCTACAGTAAGTTAAATGGCAGTTTAACAATTTAAGAACATTTAAGACAACTGCCATATTCAGTGGGGTGAACAAAAAGTTAAGACATGCAGATGTAAAGAGTGACTTCAGGTGACTTTGAGAGATCTGATCTCTTGATCAGACACAACCTTGTCGATTTTGCAGCCTGTATTTTGTATGAAGAAACTTATGTTTCTTAAAGAAAATATGTTCTTAGTAATGACATTTTGATAAACAGATGTTTAAAAACCTGAAATGGCTTTTTCTAAGCATGTTAAAATGTGCATGCTGTAGATATAATGTAAAACAATTTTACTAGATGAAAAGTAATACTTTTGTCTCAAAAGTATACTTCCTGCTTATAGTATCCTTTAATTCAAACCTTTTGATTTACCGAACATACAAGACATCGGTGATGAGAATGAGGGGGCACAATGCTATTTACAGATGGCTATCTCCCATCCCCAGCAGGCCCACTTTCCCTTTAGTAGCACTTATAAAGTTGCTGGGCTGAGTACTGTTTTTTTGGCTATTAAAGTCAGCCAAATGGCTGTAAGACAGCCCCGTGGAAGGCTGAGATTAGCGGCGAGATTTTGATCTCATAGAAAGCGCCGCCCGGGCTGATAAACGCTGTATGTCTGTGCAGCCTCCTCGAGAAATTGTGTCAGTAATAGATAGCAGGCCTCCTGAGTGTATGCAAGGAGGCAGAACGCGGAGCGACAGGCCTGTGTCTGCCCTGTGGCTGCTGCTACCTGTCGCTTCCTTTAAATTCCGCCTCTGTCACAAGCCCTGTCGGCCCGGCTTCCACTCGAGCCGGGTGATTTGTAAACGAGAATATTACCCATAGTCAGATTTTTTTTCTCTCCCCAAACCACTGAATCTTCCTTCCAAAAAAAAAAAAAAAAATCACAGGATCTGTTGTAATTTTTTAGTTATTTTTTTTACCAGTCTGTAACTGTTTCTATGCTCCTTATGCTCTTTACATTTTTAAATCTCTTCTCATAGATCTGCACTAATTCTAAGGTGAGCCCAGAGAGATGGGAGTAAGACATCAAAGAAGATAATAGTAATGAAAATGATGATGATTATAATAATGGTAACCTTCTAGGGCAAGGATTAGCATACTGACTGTGGTTTTTCACTGGACCTATGCTATCCATAGACAGGGTCATTGTGCTTTCATAAACCTTAATGCATTGAAGATAATGGGAGATACCCAGAATAACATTTGGCCTAACAGACCTTAAAATGAGGGATAACCCGAGCATATAGGGTACAGCTTGATTATATCTATAACATAATGGGCATTTGGTATTATTTTGGGCTTAATTGGAATATTCTCTCAGAAGTCATCAGTGCTGACTGGATGACCTCTCTCCTGCGAATATGACAAAATGATGACCAAATGTTTTATTTTTAGCAGTTTGTTAAATTAAGCTTTAAAGGGAATCTGCAAATAGCTCTATAGCATATTTTCCCCTGTACTTTTCAATGGACATCATTGAGTTTAATAATAAGGAATCGACAGAGCATTGCTTTATGACAGAGGATAATGGTTTCTTTTGCCTCATGCCATACGTGTAGCTGTTCTATTCTCTTCTGATTTCTTTTTATTTTGGGGACCGTAGCTGTCATTTTAATCAAACATGGCCTGTCCTTCGGCTGCACTTTGAGTGTGAAGGGCACTCTGGGGCCTGGACAGAGTGGTTTTTCACTCTGTCATTGCTATTGCCTGGAAGTATATAAATATATGGGCCATCAGAACTGCTTCCTCACTTTTTTACAGTCTGTGTGAGATGGGTTTAATTTAGCTGATATGAGTCCTTTGGGATAGGGGGTGTTCATCTTGCAGTTTGCACTCAGAAGTTGCAAGATTAAACTGTCAGAAACAAAAATCCAATTCGGTTATTTCTTCAGACATATATTGAATGATATGGCTGATGGCTACAGTTCTATAAGTCCATTGTCCTCTATTCACCTATTTAAACTTATCAAAGGGTCAGTTATGGGAACTATTGAACAAAAATCTCCCTCCTGTTTGTCATGGTTTGTTGTGAGGTCCTGTCATCTCTTCTGAATGCCGTAGGGAAGCTGACGCTCCAGAATCAAAGGGAAAGCTGTTCATCACAAGTCTTTTACTTATGTAATTGTATTTTTTTTTTATTTTTAACATTCATTTTGAATAATCATATTTAATTATTTGCATATTACTCATTAACCTATAATGTATTCCTTCCCTAACTTATATCACTGTTTCATGCAAACCTACCCATACTATGATACCATCATGCCCTAAACACTATCCTAATAAAATTGCTAATATATTGCTATTTAATTGTATGGTTTGGTAGGGTTAATGTGGTAGTCATGGTACCATGACTGGGCAGGAACTAGGAAGGTATTACCTTAGCCTTGTTATACCACTTGTTATTGCACCATCCTAACCATACCAAATCATATTATTGCAACTACTATTACTACTACAGTGCAATGAAATAAGGCTACCATGCTAAACAGTACCATACCTACCACCACTAGTATTCATGTGTTATTATTACTCTCTCTTGAATTCTTCCAGACTGCAATATACAGCCACTTTGCTTTTCATGTACACCTGCCTACCTCTATTCTACTATACCATACCTTCCCAACCATACCATTTCAACCCTACCCTACATAACTACACATACCTGCTATCAGCTGCTATTATCAATTGCTATTATCTCTTATACTATCCTGATATTAAATAACAATACTTGCTGACTGTGCTGCTATACAGCACTATACCTACACCCTAGCAGCCCTAATCTACTTACTCCACTATTCTTCTGTACCAGGGTTTCCACTAGGATTTTTTTCTTGCTGGTCCGGTGTCCGAACAGTGATGATTGAGCAAAACGTCAACATTAGCTGCTAAATTGTAGGCTATTACAAAACATCTGTAACCTGTAACATCTGTAGCCTGTTTAAAAAAGAAAGGCTAGGCCTACATACTGTAGCATCAAATATATGCCTATAGGCTACCAGGTAACATTTTATTTTCTCCTTTTTTTCATTGGCATCAGCAAAGACCTCTGCTGCTGACTTGAAATCAAATGTGTCCAATGTGTCGTTGCAGCTTGCAATGTGCGTAAGCCGCGTCACTCTCACCTCCTCTAGACGACTTCGCAGTGCCATCTTAATTCGATTCCCCTCTCTGCTGGCACGCTTGACACGGGCAGAACACAGGTAATTTTAGCCAGTGTAGCCCAGTCGGGGTACAGCTCGCTCAATTCATAAATAAGCACTTTGCAAGTTGTTGCAAAAGTTCTACCCCCATAACCATGGAGTGCCATTGTTATTACCGGACTTTTTGACCGGCAAGTTTTTAATTTATCGGTTTTTTATAAATTTTACCAGGCAAAACCTGGTAATTACCAGCCAACGGAAACCCTGTTCTGTACTAAGCCATCATCTACCTTATTATTCCAGGCCTTCCTTATTATATGTATTCACCAATATCTTTCTGTCCACGACATACACTCCTATATAAATCCTATAATATCTGCAATACTCCACTCAAATTATCAGAACATACCAAACACAATCAACCTACCAAATCTTATATTTAGTCTAGCTGAGCTGTGTCATTGCTGCAATACTACCAGCAATGTCACAGTTCTACTCCAATGATCACAAACATGACCCATTGTACTATACCATGCTTTGTATACAAAGCCTCCTATACCAGATGATATTTTTGTTGCAAGATGTCATTACTTTAATGTACTGTAATATGACTGTAATATTATTCTCTATGAATTCATTGAAAAGTGACATCACATCTATGAAATGTTCCCAGACACCCATGCAATGTCATGTTGAAATACCATGATGTAAAATCAGCAGGGGGGGCTGACTTACAGATGGTTTCTGTGATGTGATTTTTAATGACCCAGTTGTTATTGTAATGAAGATGTCATTAAGAACGGAACATCTAATTTGTCAAAGAGCATCGCCTTTGTTCTTCATTTGGAAAAAAATGGGTGTCATTAGCACTGTGTGATAATGTATTGCAACATGATATTTTAAGTAAAATGAGCATTTTGGAGAAATAATATCAGACCATATTCATAAGGACAGCTGTTGAAATTATACATTGAATTGTACACTCAATATTATATTGATGCTTTTCAGGAGTTATTCCAGTCTTTTGTTTTCTTGTCTTACTTTATTGTTATCATCTCATGATAGCACATCCATATGCAGAAAGAGAGACACATACAGACAGATACGAATAGACACACTTTCTGAAGTGCACAAGAATGCGCATGTAGAGTTCCTGGCTATCTTTACAGTTGTCTGACTGACGGTGTGGAGGGCAGAAAGAGAGCTCTGTACAACACATAGTGCCCAATAGCAATCGCACAGTCATTCAAAGGTCTTACGCTAACATACAGACACCCAATCCCTGAAGGTTATCACCTGTCATAGAACCCCAGGAGACTGCTGACTATGTATAATCATTGATAAGGTTGCAAAATTGCTGACATGTATGCAATAATCACACTCACTTTTTTTGTCAGATGGATAATAGAATAATATACATAGTTTAAATCTGGTGCGGCTATGGATTATCTCTTCAGTAATTTGACAAATGTGATACCCCGATTTTTGTCACTGTAAAGTTGGCACAAATCTGAGAATTAGAGGATCCTAATGCATTTATTCAGATAGCTGTTTGAAAGGATCCAGCATGTTTGACATGTAAGGGAAATTTTGCATTGGGAGGTGTGGTATTATGTTTCTTCAGTTTTTAAAGGTGTGATAACCATGCGACAGGTGGTAATCTAGGACCTTTGTCCCTCTGAATGTTTTGAGAGAGGATGGTTCACCATAAGGGAAATATCGCAAGGGCTTGTTTTGTGGCAGACAGACAAGTAACCTCAAACATCTGTCCTAGGTTGTGGACGTCCCACCGGGCGCTGCGGTCATTGAGGAGTTTGTGTGTGCATTAACACCAGTAATCCTATAATCACTATAAACACTGGTGTGTGGATTTAATGTGTTAGTGGAGACACAGTAAATTTATTTTAGGTTAGAGGACCGTGTCAGGTAGGGTCAGGTGGGTATTTGACCTGTTTGTCATTTGAGTGTGCTGAGACCAAGCCCTCAGAGGTTTTCCATTGTAATTTTGACCTTGTTTCCATGTTGTTCATCATGTGTTCAACAATACACTGTGATACACTGTGTGTCATTTGCCACATTTCATTTTATGTAGGCATTGGTATTCAAAGTGACCTTGACTTTTCTGTATTTGACCCAGTGTGGTTTGTTGAAAGACTCATAGATATAACTGAGCATGGACATAGAAGTGATCGGTCTGGGTAAATTCTGTATTTGTGTATGTATCAAGCAGAGAAAAATACAGGTTCTGCAGACAGGTGTATCTTTAAAATTTTGATTTGTTAAGGTCCTCTTCACTGCATGCGCCTCTGAAATAAGCAGATGATTTTGATCTGCTAGAAAGTCTGTGGGAGTAATTGGAAAAGGCATTGGCTTCCTTGCATTATCTAATCCAATCTTTGGTTTCTTCTAGTCTGCAATTACTGAGGAAGCCAGACGGCAGAATTCCATTAGAGGTTTCCCCAATCTTTTGGCCAATGCAGCAGGTCAGCGCTGTGAACTCGGGTGGCCGTGACAGACGTTTGTTTGTTTTGGTGTGCTGACCTGTGTGGGAGTGGCAAGCACTCACATTGTAAACCTGGAGTGAATGCTGTGTACCATACTTACAGGGGGAAGTATGCTGGATCTGTTCCCTCTGTGGCTTTGCCTAATGGTGTTCACTGTCACTGAGCCGTGGTCTTGACGTCGTGATTCCATTTTTAAAACAATTTTGAATGTTGTTTATGGTGTATGATCTCCTTTATAGATTACATGACTGCACAATCAGACAGAAGTGAACTTTTGATACTGGTCTTTTGCTCTCCTCTGGGGGAAAAAAAAAAAAAAACACTATTTTGTATGACCTTTGCTTCTTTGAGCTGGGTTTAATGTCAGCAAAATTATGCAATTTCTTAGGATTTCCAGTTGGATTAATCCTCAAATACTGATTAAAGCAATTAGAGTGATGAAAGCAAAATTGGATTATTTAGCCAATCACATCCAGCTCATTACTGATTTGAAGTGGAGCGTGATTTCAAACAGAAGGCACACAACAAATGGGTGAAGAGCAAGTACCAGAGTGATGCAGAAAGGCAGATGTGATTGATATGTGAATGAAAAGAGAATGAAGAACGCGCAGGTAGAGCGACTGAGATGCCCTGCCCCTGAGCAGCACCAGCCAACCCGCTGTTGTTCTCTTGTTTCCATGGAGATAAAGCTGAGCCATTTTCTTGGCATGTTATGGTGCTTATGTATGTATATGTGTGTGTATGTGTGTTGTTTATTTAGTTTTTTTTTTCTTTTTTTGGGTGGTTGGAGGGTGGGGGTGTTGGAGGTTTTACTGGCACTCGATCCCTGATTATTGAGTAGTTATTCCTGACATTTTTAAATAACAAATGTGCAGTTACTATATACAAAGCAGGAGATGCAGATCAGTCATGCTTTGGTCAGGAAATACTGTTTGTGTGTGTGTGTGTGTGTGTGTGTGTGTGTGTGTGTGTGTGTGTGTGTGTGTTGTGTAGCCGGCTCCAGCAGCTATGATCTTGACCATGCATGTGCTTTGCTTTGTTCTCACCACCCTCCCATCTTTCAACCACTCCCAAATCAAGAAATTGGTCTCTGCACCAAATTGCCTTTGTTTGTTATCTGGTTAGACATGCTAAATTGGGGGTGGTAACTGACAAACAGCAGATGTCAGAATGGAGACGCACTCAAAAATAATGATTGGCACTATCTGATTAATGTATCTATAATAACCGAATACTCTGTATTGTGCTCTAATGTCTCTCCGACCTGTGGAACCTGTTGAAACACTGAATATTGTATGAATATTTTAGGGTGGCCTGCTGCTTTCTCATGACGCTGTATTCCAGTAATGTGTACATACTGCTTTCTGTAGCTCATCGGACCGTAGCTAGATGCAAGGGGTGCCAGCAGCTTGATGGAGGCCACAACCTGCAATGCTGTGTCTGCATCATTACGATGAAATGTCACTAAGTGGCACATCCTGTCCTAAGCCCTGTTTTCGTTCTCCAGCCAGACTTTTAAAGAGGGGTCTGTGCAGCAGGCAGGGGCAGCTGGGGATATGTGTATATTTCTCTCACCCTGACATTTAAAGAAATGCCACACGGCTTGCGTTTTTTTTTTTTTTTTTCCCAACATGGCGTAGCGTCTGAATGTGATATGAGGTTCATGTTTGGCAGCCGTTGTCAGCCAGAGATCTGCAATCTGGATGCTCTGTCCACAGTATAGGGATTTTCCATTAGCCGCAGATGGGGATGGCAGTCCTGCGTCACCTATGTTGAAGCTACAGTAGAGCTCCATTTGACTGTCATTTAATTACCAGGCTGTGCGGGCTGATTAAGGGGGAGTTCTGGGTTTCTCCTGACATTATAAATGCCTGGAGGGATCTAAAGAGAATTAGTAACAAAATCATCAGGCTTTACAGTGCAGCGAGAGCCTAGCATCCATTATTGTTATCTTACCAAGTTTGTAGGCGTGAAGATAATTCATGCTTTTAGGGAGGCTTTTTTTTAAGCAAAGTCAAACTCTGGGCCAAAATGAAATATATTAATAATAATAAAAAGGGCTTATTTTACAGAAATTTACAAGGAGGATTGGGAGATGCTCCAGGTTGTAACACTGAAGCAGAGGCATAATTCTTCTTACTAGTTTATTTTTATAAAGCTTTAAAGCAGGGAGTTCTCTCTCAGTAAATTCTGGGTATTAAATGTGGTGCTCTCAGGATGTAGGGGGATGTTTACTGAGGGGGGGGGGGGGGGTGCTTGTTGACATGGTTGTAGTGCAGTCCAGCTAGGATTAACTCCAGGACCCAGGGGAGCAATAGCACGAGTGTCCACAATCTGAGTGAGGCTCACATTGCCTGATAAGAACATCTCAGACATGACAACAAAAATAGTTACTTTGATCATTTGTGAGCATACCAGTAAATCTGTTTTCATGGAAATAGATGTCTAAAAAAAAGACAAGGGTAAGGCACAGACTTAACTCCAGATGGGCAGCATGGCTGCACGTGTCACGCTGGTTTGTGAAAACTTGACATTGACTCAAAGACAACGCGATTAATGTGCAGTTCGCTAATTATTGTCTTGTTGTTCCCGTCTGCCACCTGGGGAGGCACGTTGAAACATCAGTGGGAAGCGATGAGTGTTCTTGCAGCTTAACATTTTAACAGCAATTTATTGTGCTTGTTGGCTGTGTGCTACTTTGTTTTCTGTGACGCTCTTGCTATTCCATGCTATTCCAAATGTTAAATAAGAGGCAAATTCTTACTATGCTCTCTCATGATGGAAACCCAGGCTCTGCATGAAGCTGCTGGGTATATGTAGACCTGCCAATGTTAAGTGTATGCCTTTTGCATGTGTAAGATAAGCCTTCATGAGCCCACATACAGAGCATACCAAGACTTATGAAGGCCTGTGGGCTGTGTCACATGTGCACTGGGGTGTGCTGTTACGGGTGCTGGTTATTCAGTGATTGTGTGCGCCATGCTGCTCTGGGAGAATTGGACGGTCATTACGGATTCTGGTATCTGGCCAAAGGATGGTTGCCAGGGAAACGTCCAAGGCTTCCATCCCTGTGCTTTGACTGGCCTGATTTTAAGACCTCCATCAGAGTAATGTGTGCTTTGATGTGGGCACAGCAGTGGTATGGAATAGGTGGTGCTGCACCGGTATGGTATTGATTCTGTAGTCATGAATTAGATTGAATGTATATGTTTGTTGGTCAAAGTCTTTTCACCCGTTGTTAAAAATTGCTGTCTCAAACCATCATTGCTCTATGGCTGTGAATGTGAGTCGAATGGGTATGAAGCACGCCAGTTGCACATTTACATTTACATTTATTCATTTGGCAGACGCTTTTATCCAAAGCGACTTACATAGGTTACAGTTCTTTACAATGTTATCCATTTATACAGCTGGATATTTACTGAGGCAATTCTGGGTTAAGTACCTTGCCCAAGGGTACAGCAGCAGTGTCCCAGCGGGGATCGAACCGGCAACCTTTCGGTTACGAGTCCTGCTCCTTAACCACTATGCTACACTGCCGCCCCACAGATTAAGTACAGATTAAGTATCAGATGTTATCGTATTTGTTGAATTTTGAAGCTACTTGGGAAAACGCTCCTGGCTGCAGAGAGAAATGAGTGGCGGTTTACAGTGATTGCCATGGTGTGTGAGAGAGAAGACAGGGAAGTGGGGCATGCATCATTACCTGTACAGCCCAGACTGTTACTGCTGCTGTTCCAGCAACCTCATTATGCCACCAAGAACTGTTTAATTAAGGCTGCAGTGCAATTTCCAAAATATCTGAACGTCCTTCCCGCCCCATCTCCCGCAGAGGAACACGCTCCATTTTGATCAGGAATGCCTTTCGCAGTCCTTTGTGTAAATGCAGTGGAGCTGCTAACCTTTCACTCACTCCAGCCGCCCATAGCTCATGCTGCCCTTATAGCATTAACAATTGTAGGAGAGAGTTATCATAACACTGCTAATGGGGGTCCTGGGGGCCGCGTGGGGGAAGGTAATTACCGACGGGCCCACAGTTGGGAGCGGCGGGGTTAGGTGCTGGAAGTGGTCCAGGCCTCCGTGCCGTGTTGTGTAGGGCACTAACTACACAGTAGATTGGGAGAGGCACTGAGTCAGGGCTTCAATGTGGACTGAGTTGGGGCTGGAAAGAGTAGTGCACAGGGGAACAGGGAGGTGAACAGGGGAGAGGGGGCTTTGGGGCAAAATGGCAAGTATATATACAGTGTTTATGACGCTTCATAACTGCAAATTGCATAGTTTTTGATTTTGGTATTGTTATGCTATAGGGTCTAATTTGTCTATGTGTGCCAGAAATGTCTAGGTGAGTATATGTGTGTGAACATGTATGTGCATAAGTGTGTGCATGTTTGGGAGTGAGGCCAACAAAAGCTCCATCTTTGTCCTCAGTCTTAATCCTGCTTGATCTCTATGCTTTCCTCTCTTGACTGTCCTACTGAGTATCCTGGTGTGTTTCATCTCAGAGTCTCACAGCCTTACCACAAGAGTCCCCAAGGGATCGGTTCTTAGTCCCCTCTTATTCTCCTTGTACACAACATCCCTCATCTCACTAATATCCTCCCATGGATTCCCTGCCATCCACTGCTATGCTGATAATACACAACTTTCCTTCCTTACCCACCAATATACGTATCACCTTGTGCATCAAAGGCTGCGAGTTGGATCATCAGTCGGCACCTCAAACTCAATCTTGGCAATACAGAGCTAATCTATCTTCCGGCCTCATCCTTCCATTGATCTCTCCATTATCCTTGATAACACAATGGTGTCTGCATTCAAGACTGCCAAGAGTCTTGGTGTAATTCTTGATAACACTCTGTCCTTCACTAAAAACATAGCATCAATCTCCTAGAGCTATTGATTCTTTCCTTACAATATTCACAAAGTCCATCCATTTCTCACTGTATACGTGGCCCAGCTCATTGTCCAGGCACCTGTAATGTCCTAACTGGAGTCTTGTATCTCTGTCCTTGCCAGTGTCCCTTAAATGTTCCATCTGGCCTCTCGAGCTGATATAGAATGCTGCTGCTCATCTTTTCTTTAACCAAGCCCAGGCTTAAACTTGTTGCTCCTCATCTCACCTCTCCCCACTGGTTACCAAATGCAAATCACTGGTCCTGGTCTATGGGGCAGCAGTAGGAGCTACACCCTCTTACATTCAACCCATTATCAAGCCATGTGCTACTGCCAGGCCACTGTGCTCCACAACCTCTGGTCACCATGTTGTCCCTCTCTGAAAGGGTCCATCTTCTTGGTCATGTCTTTTCTGTACTCTGTCCCCCAGTGGTGGAATGAGCTCCCCAAAAGATCCTGTGACAATCATCACAGACTGAGCACTCATCTGTTCAAACCACACCTTTGTTCAACAAACACTGAACTATAGATATTCATATTATATCCTCAAACACATGTGCAAGATCCTCTTGCAGCTACTGTGGCACATAGCAGAATATGACATGTTATTTAATGACTACTGCTATCAGTTTGTGACACTTGATTCAATGTTTCCTTTGCTCTTGGCCTCTGCTCTAACCTTCCTATATGTACATTTGTAAGTTGCTCTGGATAACAGCTTTTGCTAAATAGCTAGTTGTAGATGTACATGTGAGCATTCAACATACTGCGACACTATGACTAAGGTCCTTGTGATGAATTGATGTACTCTCGTATACCAGCACAGTCTGATAGCCCTAGCCCCTTCTGTCACTATGTTTTTTCATGCCTGCATATTTACGAATCGAAAATCTTCTGAGGATGTGGTCTGCAAGTCTCATTTTTAGAATGTCAATTTCAGTGAGCATTTACTTCTATTACTACTACCAATAATAATACTGTGCTCAAGGCACTGTACAGTACATGAGAAAATAAAATGAAAGAATTTAAGAATACACATGTGACATAATAGGGTACTGATGATGATTGTCTCCTGGGGGACAAAAATATATTACTTTGTCATGTTTGCGTGTTTAATTAGGTCTTATGTTCAATAAATAAAACAAACAAAACAATTAACATGAAAATAATTAAATATATCTTATAAATATATCAACATATTCCTGCTGTTGGTATTTTGGATAGTGTCATGCTGGATTAGTGTGAAAACAATCAAGTGTGACTGAATTGTGTGTTGCAATACTTTAGTTTTGTGCTCATTTTACAGTAAAAGACACTGAACTGAACGAACAGCAAGGCGACAGCAGCTCGTTTTGGCAGGCATGGTGTCTTAATCCATTAGAGGCGGCATCAAAGGGGAGACTGGTGATGTGAGACACACATGATGGCATGTGAAGAGTGGAACACAGCCCCCAGAGTATCGCCTCTCCTGGCTGGACGGTCTCCACAGGTGCAGCCTATAGGTCTTCACTGGCACCTTCTCTCTCTCCTGGGACTGACCCATGTCTGTCTTGGGAGGAGGCTTATTAACTCGTGATTTGACAGCCAGCTGTCTGACAGGGTTAAGCTGTCCCAAGTTCCCTGTGCGGACCAGTTAAAACGTGTGTTAATGAATGTTCATCTCCCTCTAACTGTAATGAGGGGCCGCACAGTCAAGGGACTGCTGATGCAGAATTATCATCATTATCTGGGGTCTGTGGATTATAAATGAAACACAGGACATCGAAGTGGTTGGCATTTTCTGTCTTCCACGGAATGGAGAATCGGCCTTTTCAATAAATAACTGGTTATTTATTCACTTCCCTGCACTTTAGACACAAGAGGTTGACTTGTCCTCCGGGGAGTGGAAACTTCAGACTGTTATAAAACAACATCAAACACAAGGGTTCGAGTAGGGTCTGGGAACAGTCCCTTTCAGAGCCTTCTGACTGGCCTGGGGTCAGTTTTACACTGGAGATTTACTGGGGGACTGGATTTACAATGTGCTTCTTTTGGGCAGAACAGGTCTTTTAAAAAGCGAAAGGAGACACTAACCGCTACCCCCTCCCCTCCGGCCGTGAGATTGAATAAGCAAGCTGTCAGCCCTGTGTCTCCCTCTGTGGCAGCAAAGCACAGGATCAATAATTCATGAACGCAAATAGAAAGTCAGGCCTCCACATCTCTCTTTTTCCTGAGAAAATTAATAAATAAACTGAACAAAAATCTGACTTGGAAAGGATAATCTCTTCTCAGGCTTTTGAAACAGACAAATGGGAGTCAGTGAATGGATCTGATCATCCAATGAATAAATAGTGCCCACTGTCTTGGTTTTAATGGCTTCTTTGCCTTGTGTATCTCCGCATACATACACATTGTCTGATATCATGCCTTTGGGCAGAACCCAGTACAAGGTATGTAGAGGTAAAGACAGGCTTTCATAGGTAATGCATCAGAGCAAACATGTGAAAACATGCAAGTGTATGATAATGGCATCTACAGTTCACTGTTGGCACAAAAGTAAAGCTTTTGTTTCAGTGTTTGGTTGAGGGAATTCATGTTCAGTCTTTCCCCTCATGTTCTCCCATAAGCCCCTGCAAGAAAATCACAGAGTTCCTGTTGTGATTGTACAAGACAAATAATCCTTCTGATCACTTGCATAATTGATCTCTTAGTCTCATGGAGCTTTATCTCTCTTTATCTTATAACAGGAAACACATTTTTCAGCATTATAGTGTTTTTGTTATATTTGACACTCATATTCATATTGAAATACATTGAAATAAATACTTTAACACGCTTACTATTTTTTTTTTTACTGTCTTGTGGTGCTGTATTTGGGATCATCAGTCAACCTTTTACAAACTCATGGTGTGTGGGTGTGTCTGTGTGTTTAACTGTTGATAGTTTCACATTTTGTCAGCATATTTTTTAAGAAAATCTTCAGCAGGAAAATTGAGAGTGGCTTTACACAGAATACATTGAGGACACTGGAAATACAATCATAATCTCACAAAAGTCTTTACTTATGTTAGATGTAGAACTTATTTATTTATTTGTTTTGACAAATGACTCATCCAGCCTCTCATAGCTTGCTCACCCAGCCTTAAAGTCCACTGTGAATGAGGATATGGATGGATGAGGTGGTATTAATAAAAAGACAGTGTCAAGAATGAAGGCAATGAAAGTCGTAGGGTGTGAAACGACTTGGGGTAGTGTGGGTGTATGAGGGGGTGGACAAGGCTGAAAGGACAGGGGTTGTGGAGGGTGAGACTGAGCGGGTGGGTAGAGATGGGTGGAGGCTGACTACCAGCCTAAGATGAAAACAGGTGAATGATATGCCTTGTATCCAACAAGACTGGTATCAAGACAAAACTATTCTCTTCTCTCTCTCCACTTGTGCACCCAGACTGTACATGTGCACCTAATGAAGAATAGTGAAAGGATATCACAGCACGCGCAAACAGTTGATTTTGTGAGCCTTAATGTGGTTAAATCCATAGGTCAACAATAATCAAAGCCTCAATGTCCATGACCAGGGGCGGAGCCAATGGCTCATTGCAGAGGGGGCGAGGACCTGCAGTGGACCCTTTTACACCCTATTATAGGCTATATGGAGATGCAAGACAGATCCAAGGGGAAACTTATGGAGATGGAAGGGCGGAACGGAAAGAAATTCAGATTAGTGAGACCATTTTTAAAAGCCGTGGCTCCATCAGCAGTGAATGCGATGGGAAATAAAACAAGACAGCTGGCAATCGCCTAGTTCCTACTTTGGGACTCAAACAGAGGGCATAATTTTTCTGTTTGTACACTTACACAAGGATACTGGGCAGTTTTCTGTAACTCTATTGTGTCTCTGCTCATTCAAAATAAATATCGCGGCGAGAAACTTACCTAGGGATCGGTCAAAAACCATTACGCCCTCAGTCTGACTTTTAATTTTTTTGCCGCAATCAAGACACACAAACTTTATTAAAAAAGTTTATTCGGGCAGAGTGGGCCCAAGGTGGGCCCTTTGTAGCTGGAAGAAATGTGGGCCCGCCCCCCGCGCTTTCCACTACAGTCCATGACTCAATGCCTCTGAGCGGATATTCTGGTTTTCTTGACTTCTGCTCGCTGTTGACCTGCTGGCTGACCAGAATTATTGTTTGTTTTCCCACAGGTGCTGCTGTCTGGACTGATTGGAGTTGTGTCCTGGAAGAGGCCTCTCTCGTTGGTGGTAAGTGACTCACTGGTAGTGTTTATGACTAGCTGAGGGCAGTGAAATATGTGTCACCCCTTTAGGGCTGGTGTGTTTTGGCACCCCGGGTGCAAGACCCGAAAGTGTTGCTGTCCGCCTGTGGGTTGGCCCAAGGTTGATATCTGTTGTGAAGCCATGTCAAAAACCAGTCCCATTTCTGCTGCCTTGGAGCTGGGATGTAGAGCATCAACCACTGACCCAGAAACAGGCATATTTAAAAATGAAAGCCTTTTTTATTTATTTATCACAGTCACTAAGGTCATAATCAAGCACCAAAAACAAAGCCTGCATCTGTTATTAATATATTTATGTGTTATGTGTAATAACCCTACTCTTCTTAAGTCCCTTGTTTATATGTGTACAAAATGTGAGTAGATATATTCAAGTCTTTAATGATTCTATGTACAAAGCTGATTGTGCAGTTTTAGAGGCTCAATAAAGTGGCTGCGGAACAGTTAGAATGTCTTGTTGCTAAAGTCCCTTTATGACTCACATTGCCGTTCCATAAAGACTAAAGAGTTGTGTGGGGTCATGCTGGGGTCACTCTTTTCCTAGAAGTCCCTGCAGGTGAGGCAGCCAAGTGGGTGTTTCCATCAACCAGTGCTGTTCTGGATTATATCACTTCTGCATCACATCTGTTGTGTTTGATACACATGAGTGGCAGGTTTGCCTACATGTGAAGTGGGACGCACACTGTCTCACTTGTTTACTGATTTCTGCACTTCCACCCCCTGCCTTCCAAGAAATACAGGAGAGATTCTGTCACAGTTGATTTCTTATATCTACTCTAGATGAATATGCTACCCACCACACTGCAAAAAAAAATGGTGATTTAACATATGCTACAGAGCATCCAAAACGGTGGTGTGCTTTTCGTAGTTTTTTCTTGCTAATGATGCCCAAATATTTTCAAATCTGTGTTTCAGCGGGCACGTAGTGGGTGTGCATTATGGAGAATGCAGCAGAACTAGGTTTGAGAGGGTTGCCGCTCATCATCTGTCATGTCAGGAGCAGAAGAAACCCGTGTTCACATTTTCTCTCCACCGAGCGCACAGCCGTCCCTGATTTGGGATGCAGAGTTTATGCATTGAGTCTGCAGAGTAGAGTTCAGTCAAGCATGCGCCTCATGCTACACTGCATCGCAGGCCGAGACCGCCGGGCTGAATTTTAGATGTGTCTCGTTCGGCAGTTCCAGCACGTGTGGAGGGGCGTTCTGCTAACATGTACACGGGAGGAACAGATCTTCATGCTGAGAGCCGGTCAGGCAAGCCGAGGAAGCAATGGGAGCCATTGTCTGTGATACAGTATGTTCTTTGACCACTGCGTGCTGTTTTAGAGAGCCGGCAGGCCAAAGCTAACAGGCTGCTATTACAACACTGGTCAGATTACATTACATTACATTACATTATCAGACGCTCTTATCCAGAGTGACTTACATATGTTACAATTTTTACAGGTTACCCATTTATATACAGCTATATATAGATATTTACCGAGGCAATTGTGGGTATGTACCTTGCCCGAGGGTACAGCCGCAGCACCCCAGCAACCCTTTGGTTACAAGCCCTGCACTTTACCGCAATGCTACGCTGCTACCGCAGATTAACAGGTCCGGCGGCGGTGTGGTTTATCCCTGTCTCTGCATCATTGTCAGACGTTCTGCAGCGAGAGTTTTTCATTACACCATTTGACAAATATCGGGTTGTGTTTAAAGTATGGACAAGCAGTCCTTTGAGGTCTGTGTTAATGTAAATGGCGCAACCGTTCAAATAGTAAATGCATCAGTCAAAATCAGTCAATCACGGTATTAGTATAGTGTCTTCCTCAATAGAATTATCACAGAGCCCTTTGCTGAGCATATTAACAGGTTATTAATAAGGTATTACCAAAGATGAAAATAATCTTGTTGTACTAAAGAGCAGCAGCAGGAATGAAAAAGATAAAAAACAAATGATGTAATGATGCATACACAGTTTCATCCAGATCCATCCATAATGTTATTAGTGGATTATGTCCACAGGCAGGCCAACATGCCATAACCTTCACTCCATCTACCTGTGGCTTTGCTAAAATGTCAGTGTTTCCAGAAAACCATATTCTAATGAGTAAAAATATCAGATTGCAAACAGTACTTTCTTCAAAACCACATCAAGGGGGAATGCAGGGAGACTACAATTAAGACATCAGTTATGAGTTCTAGCCAGAATCTCTTTATTCTTGCCTTTTTTTCCACAGTTAAGAATCTGATTAAGACACTCATCAGGTGAAAGAGTCAACATCTTGTTTCACCTTGTATTTAATGACTTATAAGCAAGTGCTTGAGTTTTCCCATCCCTTCACATGTATACTGTTTCACCCCGTGGGGCCATCATTAATAGCAGAGTGTGATCTTTGATTGCAGTGTTGAAAACACACAGCCCAGCCCTCTTACATCACATCACGTTACATTACATTACGTCATTTAGCGGACGCTCTTACCCAGAGCACCTTCCAAATAAGTGCCTCACTGTGCTAAGAGTTATCGAACTCCTCACTGGCACACACAGTGCTGTTGCAGAAGGAATTGGTGGCAGCATGGGTGCGTGAAGGCAGAACCATGGGAAGGACCACCCAGGCCCGTTGAGTCACTGAGCCAGTGTTTACTTTGCGCTGCTCCATCCAGCAGTCCAATCACAGGCCCTGACCCCCCAGAGAGAAGAGCACAGCTACTGCACTGTGAATATCAAGTTTCCTTTCCTCCCCATCCACTCACTTCTGGGAGAGGGAAACATGCACGGTTTACAGGGCAAATATTGATGATCCGCTGATCGATGTTACTGAGTTAAGAGACTCTTGTGACATGGATGGGGGACTGAGTTGTAACCTGTCAGAGGAGAGCTAAATAAATTGGCCTTCCTTCCCTTGTCAGGTGTGGGATGCTGGATTAATCAGGCTCCAAGGGATTGTTGGGGGCAAAAGGAGAGGCCACTTATTCAGTGCCCTCTGGGAATGAAAGGAACATCCACACACACGCTTAACTTTCACTGCAGTTCAATAGTGATACACACACACACCACTGCAAAGAGAGAGGCCTGGGACCAGCTGTGGAGCTGAGAGCTGAAACATAAGAAAGAATAAGAATGAGACCAGGCATTTCAGGTGGCTATTCTATCATGATATCGAGTCTCCAATTCCTCTAGAAATGGTAGCACATTGTTCAAAAAATATGAAGGTGAGATTCACCAAGCCTTCTGCACTCCCCTCTGAAAGCGTTGAGAGAGAACGCCACTACCAGCCCTGAATGTGCCCCCAGCCTGACCACTATGAAGCTGAGTCCATGCATATTCACATCTGGATGTGTGCTTATGTGTGCATGTGTGTCTTACAGAAAAATAAAATATTGTAAGATATCATATTAAATAATTAATGAATTAATATCCTGTATGCTGGCAGGAGCATGTGCTAGGAGCAGTGAGGAAAGAAAGGAATGCCAGTCACAATGTCAGGCTGTAAATTATTCCCCTGGTTAATCAGACTCCTCTTATGAAATATTTAGCCAATCGTTTTAGGTCCTAATAGTTCCGATTGATCTTGAAACATGTTCTGTGTTGTTAAAAATTAGGAGCCCATTTAAATCAAAGCACATAGAACTGCGACAGTGCTTAACATTCTGGTAAAACAGATGGCTGGTTCTCTTTTAGGATAAAGTTCTTTAATCAAGTCTGCTGGTTGGTGTTTATTTGTTGAATTTGTGATTTTGGCCTTTCTTATCAAGACCACATACTCAAGTCAGAGGAAGAAAGAACATTTTTCATGGTTGCAATTGAATCAATTGTGCCTGACTTTTTTCAACGCATTCTCTGTAATTGTATGATGGAATAAACTTCCTTTCAATTTCTGAGTTTCAGAATACTTCAAGGTTAAATTTAACTTTGGCCTTAAAATTGTAATCAATGGCTTTGGTTTAATGTGGCTTTCACAAGGATCTGGTAGTAGAATAACCACACCCTATATCTTGTGATAGCTCTCTAACTTTACCACCTCTTACCATATTAGGTCCCTCACATCAAATCTATTTTCTGTTTTAATTTTCAACAGCCAAACATTAATTAATTAAAGGCACTTTATAAGGGGGTGGGGTGTCAGGTGTCCACTGATACATTATAGGAATCTAGATACAATTTGAGTTTCGTTAAGCTATACCTAATTGTGTGTGTCACTTCTTTCTGACATCTTAATGAATCACTGCGAAAAAGTACATTTCATTATTGACATCTGACTGAGATATGCACTATAAGGGCATTTTTGGAAAAAGAAAAGGCATTTTCCTTCACATTTTACATCTTAGAGTATGTCAAACCTTTAAGTATTTATATTATATAATATATATAATAAATAATATTTATATTATATATATATATATATATATATATATATATATATATTTATGTATACCTTTAGGTATTTCTTTCTATATATATATATATATATATATATATATATATATACATATATATATATATATATAAAATATATATTTTTTATATAATCTTATAGTCTGTTTAATATTCAGTCCATGAGTCTGCACATCATGCTTTTGAAATGATAAACTGACATTTCAACAGTGGGGTAAATGAACAAGGAATGTAAAAGAAGAGCTCCACGTTGTAAGGGAGATATGCCAGGTAAAATATATTTTAATTATAAACAAGAATAAGGACAAAAATTAATCAAAAGTACTGGTAACACAATAAAAGTAATACAGTAAAAAATGGTCTCATGCTGCTTTGTGATAATGAGCAGACTTCTCTAAAACTCCAGTATAGTACAGAGTTGGGCACTGAAGGCAGCCTGTACTGAACAGAATGGGTAACATTCTAATCTCACACTTTTGTGTGGCAGGGTTTTTTCTGTCCTGAATAATGCATGTACTTTTTTTTCCCAGAGAGCTCTGGTGCACTTAAATTAAATGGAAAATTAAATGGAGAGAACTCCATTATGTGTGCATGAGTGTGAGCAGGAGAGAGGTTCTGCGGTGAATGTTAAAAAGGCAGCTTTTGTTACATTAAAAAGAAAATGGTTATTCTAAAACCTGAAAACCTGCTGGTGTCTGTTGACATCATGAAACAGGTGACATTGTATATCAAGGCTGGATTTGCAGCGCTTTTCCTAGTTGCCTACTCAGTGTGGACCAACATGGCTTTTATGGAAAATTTCTGAGGGTGAAATTACCGCGCCTCCATTTTCATGCAAAGCCCTTTATTTATTTTGTTTTTCTCTCTCCCCCTCTCTCCGCGGCGGTTGCATTCATTAACCTTTCCGTGGACGACTCAGAGCCCCACGTGTGTCTGACTGTCTGACAGGATGATGACGGCTGCCCTCGGGCTATGGTGGCATGCCCTGGCATGCCCTGTGACATCCCTCTGTGGTGTGCATGCCGCTCTCTTTGGTGCGTGCCCCAGGGCGGCAGGCCTCTGGCCACTGGGGAAGCATCTCTGCATTGAACCGCCGCCGTGACCCGTGCACCAGGGCCCGCTGTCCCTGGTGCATAGAGAGTGAAACAATAGCCCACTCATAAATCAATGCGCTCTTTCTATCTATTTATTTATGCATGGAAAAAAGCTTTGATCAGCCATTAATATAGACGATTCATATGACTGAACTTGAACCAACTGCTATTGTTCTCTCTTTGTAGTCATAAAAACAAAAGTTTCAAATTAAGCTCGCCCTGCAAAGAGCTGAATGTGATTATTTTCGTGTGATATGTTTGTGGTGGAATATCTAAAGGCTTATTAACTTCTTCCTGACACTGTAGGTCATCTCCAGAGAGAATAATCTGTGTTAAACAGATATTGTGGTCATGCACGTCTTTCCCAGAACCATTCCAACAACTCTTCAAGAGAATGGACTGTAATTCCCAGAGCGATACTTGCCATGTGATCTTGCTATTCTCTTGTTTACCCAGGGAGAAAAAAAAAAAAACCCTACCGTGTATGAATATTTAATTTTGTTTAAAGTCAGCACCGGTGGAACAAGCCTGCAAACAAGTACAGTGGAAGGCATGCTGGAATATGACCTTGAACAGAGGAGTCTCGGGAGGGAGGTATCTTTCTGTATGGCTCAGCTGCGCTCCACTGCCATATAGCTCTACCTTATATATGCATGCAAAAACAACGGATTTTGTGTTTTGCTGTCTGCGTGTTTTTTTTTTTCTGGGGCTATTTATTTAGCTACAGGACTTCAAGTATCTCTGTGATTCGAGTGTTTACTGCAATAAGGGCATGACTCAAAGAAACACGTCTCTCCCTTCTGTTAGAATCATTTAAATGGGCTGATGCAGATGTTTCACATTTGCCTTCTGTCCCCATGGCAACCCTGAAGCAATCACATCGCCAATTCCACCCGAAGGCAGCCTAAGCCCTGTATGATTCATCCTGGTTGAGAATGTGTGTCTTGTGTCGACAGCGTGCACCACAAAATTGTAGGTATGCTAATGTGCACTTCACACGACTGACCCCTCTATCAATATCAACGGGACACAACGGTGATCCCAGCTGTCATTACGGAGTCAGTGTGCCCTCCAGCAGAGTGACCTCTCTGATTTACAGTGGTACAGCCCTCTGATGGTCACAGGGGGGTTGTAAATCTCCTGTGGTGATGGGGGGGGGGGGGAATCATGCCTCTAATACGTCGATGTCCTCTTATCAAACCCAAACACAGCTCATACCAGGCAAGCATACCGACTGACACCTGCCCCCACCCAACACCACACTAATGGGATCCTCCCACCGGCTGTACTCATGCCCACTGTTCTGGTTGTCCTCTGTTCCTCTGCGTTTGGTATCACATTTCTCTGAAAGTCAATGGTGAGAATACCTTAAGCTTTCTTCTTAAATAATGAAGCCTGTCTATGGCATGGTTTGATTATCTTAGCAATTTTCTATGTATTAACAATCCACATATGGCAGGGTTCTCTGAAAGACCTTTCTACAGTTTTCGCAGTGACAATAAAATGTGTCACTTTCTAAGACGTAAGATACCACTTTAAGTGATAAAAGCATATCTGCCGGAATCTAATGTAGATTAGGCTACATAAATACTCTAGCTAGATAATACACCAGCTAACTACAGATCCTAGGTTGGGTGGGTGATTTAATTGTGTTTGGCAACACTGAGCTAGAGTTGTTACAGGTGTGTCTGAATAGGTGACTTGTGATCTGGATAGATTCCCTACTGTTGTTATTACATGGTTGTAGGCTTTTCTCCTGTGGAATTCCGTTATCAGCGTTGTCTTTCTTATTTCTGAGCCATACACTAACCAGGCCTCTGCATCCTACAGGGCAGTGTGAAGGGGAATTCAGCACATCCTGACGAAAACATAGATCTCAGCCTGCCAGGACACAGACAGACAATCGTCACTTAGCTCTTTTCTAAAGTCACCCACATCTCACCCCAGATTCATGGCCTGTTTGGTACTGGCATGAGTAGCGCTTCTCTCTCTCCACAGAGCGGTGGAACACATTTATGAAAACTGAATCTCCCAATTTAATATGCAGATTACTGCTGAAATTAGCCAATTAGTCGATTTAGCTCACAGTACAGTTGCAAGCCTCACAGCAGGAGGCATTGTTCCAGCTCGCAACATTCTGAATGGTTATCGTAGCGATGCAAATTAAATCATTAATTTAAAAGAGAACAGAAATGGAAGAAAAACTTAGATCTGTTTGTTTATGTGTTTTGACAGAAAAAAAAGTGTTGTGTCTACAAATTGAGAGGATTACACTGAAAAGACTCCAGAGGACTAATGAGCATTTACACAAGGTAAACTGTGATGTGTGGAAAATGGTAGGCCAACCCCAGGCAATTGTAGTAGTATGTTTGTGTGTGTGGTTTTGTGTGTGTGTGTGTGTGTGTGTGTAAGCGTGGATAAGCCAGGAGCAATGTGGCAGCCCAGCAGGGGAGGTGCTGTTCTGTAGTCTGTGTGGATGATTGCAGGCCGTTCTACCTCGCCCTGTGTGTTTGCCCCTGTTCTTTGTCACTGAGGCAGGCTGGGATGGCTAGGGATCCTCATTCTCCTCAGGGCATGGGAAGCAGATGGGCATGTGGGCTGGCATGGGGCCTAGCACCTGCATGAGGTGCCACTCTGATTTTTCACAAGTCTTTATGATCTGAAAGACCCATACACTGGAGCTGGTCAATGACTGGGGGCAATATGAGATGACCATAGTACTAAGCTACAGCACCAGAGTCCGCCTTCTCTACTGCTGTAGGTATGCACCAGCTGGAAACAGCATATTGTGTTTTATCAGAGTATGAAATTCGCAGTAAGATTAGAAAGTGCGGGGCGGCAGTGTAGCATAGTGGTTAAGGAGCAGGATTCGTAACTGAAAGGTTGCTGGTTCGATCCCTGCTGTGACACTGCTGCTGTACCCTTGGGCAAGGTACTTAGCCCACAATTGCCTCAGTAAATATCCAGCTGTATACATGGATAACATTGTAAAGAACAGTAACCTATGTAAATCACTTTGGATAAAAGCATCTGCCAAGTGAATAAATGTAAATGTAAATGTAGAAATTGTGCAGTGCAAATACAAGCTGTTGCTCTGATCACTGAGAAAACCTGATCACCTGAGTCAAGATTTGTGCTATTAGCTTTCAGGATTTCATAAAAAGCAAATTACCACAATCAATGCCCCTGCCAAAGTCACCATCGTGATATCCAGAGGACATTAAAGGTGTGATAGAGTATTTCTGCTACCTGTAAATCCATAAATCAAGCCCAGTTTTTTTTAGAGTATTCGAGGCATGATTTAAAACAGATGTGCATTCATGCCCTGGAAATCACTGGACACCTGCTGAGTCTTTGCTGTCAGGAACAGTGTCGTTGTCTTGCTGAGAACATACTTTTATCTCACAGTAACAAACTGCAACTTCCAAAGAAAATAACCCAAACGCCCACATGACATGCTGCTGCCACTGCCATCTGGGAGAGACAATTAAACGGGTTTGATTTCAGGTCTGTTTTATGCTATGCCTTCTGGCACCCACATAAAAGAACATGATTGTTAATTTGATAAACACGTGGCCGGATCGCACTTTTCATTTGTTCTTTCTTTTGTTATTCATCTGTTTCTGCCAAAAACACAAGACTTAATGAACGAAACTAAACTACAGGAATCAGACACACACTTATTGTTATATGCTCATGAGCCAGCATTGAACCGCATATATCTAAAAATCCTCTCCGTTTTTTGAGATTGAATGGTGAGAGGGCATTGAGCCGCAAAACAAATTTGCTGCACTTTTATTCACGAGGGAACGACACCGCAGTGGACAAAGGCTGTCTGAGGTTGAGGATGTGTTGTGGCTGCTTATGAACACCCACAGAGCCAGATGGAAATTATCGAATCCTAATTCAGCAGGCCTTCCCTCTGCCGTGCTGCTTGTCTCTCTACGAATCATTTAATGCTCTGACAGGACATTCGTTACACATGCTGAGACAGAGGGAACATTTTTCCTCTACACCACCTGAACCCACAGCTCTGGGGATTAAACTTGTACCGGCTGTCAAGTGGTGAAGTTGTTAAGTAAGCAGACTTGTTACTGAAAGGTTGCAGGATCATGTCCCAGATGGGCCATTTTGCTCAACCTGCTTCATTGCTCTGAATATCTATCTGTATGGTTCTTGCTAAAAAAAAAAAGTGTAAGTTGTCCTGCATAAAGAGAATGGGTTAATAAAAGTAACGTAGTGCATGATGCTTATAACTTTTGTTGTGGTTCGTTCTTATTTCTGAATAATCTAAAATGATGGGGGTACCTAAAGTGGTTGGGGAATTCAAACAGCACTGTTGACTATGTATAGCCCTAAACAACATGAAATATCATGAAGCTGGAATTTTGTAATGCAGAGGTTCCAAGGTAAGATTTGTAAAGTGTTGAGCTTCATATCATTTATGATGAGAGGACTGAGTGACTAGGAAGTCGTCTTTCTTCCCTTTTGCATTTAAACAATGCAGCTTGCTGTTCTACAGTGAACAAATCAAATGTCAGGAGTCCAGTACTAACATCAGAACTGAATACATTACATTTCTGTATAAATTCCATTCTTTTAACTTTTTTTTGACTGAATCCAATCCCATCCCTTGTTTGTAAAAGTGCTAAAATAATCTTCATTGTTATGGAAAATTTTTCACTATGATATGGAATCAGAGTACCTTTCATTTTTTCAGTCCATTCAGGAGGGTGTTTTTATCTGATGGAGATGTGCGGCACTGTGGTGTCAGAGCGATGTGGCTCATTTCTCTTCCTTTGTGTGTGAAGACCGATCCCGGACCACCACCTGCCAATTGGGAGGTGACATTATATAGGCTTACTAATGGAGATTATCTCACCCCGCAGACTCAGCAGCAAAATGAGATGATATTAGAGATTAAGTGAGTACGCCTTATTGAAGATTAGATTCTTTCCCTCCCTCTTTGGCAAATGTCCTGACAATAAAGCATCCCCATGGAACTGAAAAGAAATATAATTTAAAGAGAGTCCTTGTCCCTCCAATAGATACCAGGGTTGCTCTCGAGACTGGCAGGCTTAAGGGTCTATAATGAATGATTGGGAAAAAAGACAAGAGGAAAGAAACCTTTCTGGACTGTGGTTTCCTGAGGTCTCCCACTTCAGTTAGGAGTGTTAGGTTTTTTGTCCCCCGATCCAATAAGGATGAATGCAGGGTGAATTCAGAACATTGGGTGAATGCAGTACATTGAATGGTGCAGTACTGGGCATGCTCAGTAATGCCCGTTCGTTGGTTGAACATCTTTGATCGCCTGTCTGCTTCTGGGGGAAAGGTTCTGTGTTGGTGTGTTTGGAGGACTGTAAGGATGAGCAGAGTTCCTGACAGATCAGACAGACAACTTGAGGAAAGAGGTGGGTGGCAGGCTGACGGCTTTGATTGCAGCCAAGGCAGTGTAATCACAGTGACGTGATGGTGAAACAGAAAGGAGTCAGCAGACAAGTGTACACTCAAAGTCTGCATAAGTTCACTTGCAGTGCAGGGCTTGTGGTCGTCAAGGATTTTTGCTTAATTTTAATTCTCTGTAGTGCATGGAAGTGTATGAGATTTGATTTTAATGACTTCTCAGAATGCCCTTGTATTTATCCATTCTGGCACTGTCTTACCTTAACTTATCACCCACTTATCTTATCAAGGTTTAAGAAAGTATGAGGATGTTTTTCATGACAGTTTGTGAAGGTTTGGTGAAATTCCATACCAGGTGTTTTCATTAAAATATGATTCTGTCTCATATGTAACCTCATACTATTTATTTTCAGGGAATATTCATTATGATCATAATGATGGTTTTTGTCAGAAATAATTAGAAATAATAATAATATGATAAATATATATATAAATAAATATAACAAATAAATTATTATTATTGTTGTTGCTTTGTTGTTGTTATTACTTCATAACACTGTCATTATTTGGAATATGTTTCCCCATGTTCCATTATTGAGGAGAGACACTCTCGTGGTAAAAAAAAAAAAATGTTCTCATTGAGGTGAGAGTGAGACTGTGATTGAGGGTGCATGTTACTGTTCCTGCCATTCGAGCATAGGGGAAATAAAAATAAAAGAAGAAACCCAACAGCAGTGTAGCTTACCTTTGAACCCTGTCTTCTGAGGAGTACAGTGAAGTTAATACACTCCCCAAAAAAGTAAAGGTATGACGTGTGTATTTTGAAGGAAGAAACATTGTTCTTGAGAGAACAGAAAGATGTTGTCTTTCACAAAATAGAAGTTCCAGTCGTCTTCATTTTAGTGTCCTACTTTACAAAAATCTAGTCTTCCTGAAAGGGGTACCCTATAAGACATCCATTTGGCATCCTTAATCAAAATCTCTTGCCTTTTGGAAAATGTGAAATAATAGGGTACACTCACTGTACAAGGGGACATGGAACTAAAAAGGGTGCTACAGAGAGTAGAGAGAGACTTGGCAGACATAAAACCATTTTTTACAGAATTATTGTGCTTGTTTTCTCAGTCAATTAATCAGTACTGTTAAACAAGGCTGGGGCTGTGCTGAGCAGATATTTAACACTAGATATGAGTTCTTGGATGGATAGTTTACTGTAATGGTGTGAAAATTGAAAATATGTCAAAAGCATTGAGGTAACACTAATGAGAAACTGTTTGAAAAGGTTACTATCAGTCAGTGTTGACTGTGAAGGACAAATACTGCAGGCAGTACACTGTAAGATAATTGTACAAACTGAGCATTGCTCTCAGAACTCTCTACAGTTCATGAATGGCATCTATCAGTGGGCTCATTACTTTAAAATCCAGCGATTGTTTTTTTCAGCAACCCAACATGTTTTCATTGTTATTTTTTAAATCATTATCTTTATCACCCAATTAGAATAATTAAATTTTAAAAGCACACGCTGCTGACTAACAGCTTACTTAACTTTACTTAATAAAGTAGGACGATATATTGATCCAGCTGGCGAGGGGGGTAACAAATAATGCCCAGTATATTGATTTTGGTGAAGATTCCAGCAACTCACCCAGTAGCTGAGAGGGATACATAAATTTAGTGCTCATTAAATCTCCTGTGCAGTAAAAGTTGATGAAAGCTGAGGTTTTACAGGAGGTGGAGAGAGTAGGGTGGGTCTGTGAGCGGCTGTCAGTCTCCTAATAAAGCAGGGCCAGCAGTTTGCCTGGATGCAATTTTCTAGAAAAACACAGAAAGGTCATAGGTTTCAACATCAGCATCCTCAGAACACATACGGTACACTACAGCCAAGTGCCAGCACCATCACTATTACTAGTGCTTACGGTGCATGGCAGTAAACACAGTCAACAAAAACCACATGAGCTTTTGTAACACAATTAACTTATCATATAAGTCAAGTAACTCACAGCAATTATTGCTATTATTAAAATTCACCATGATTTACCAATCAATCCTGGTAATGAAATACCCAATAGGAAAAATGCAGATTAGATATGTCATATGTATTAATGAATTGTTCAATAAATTAGCAAAATAACTTAGAAACCACAGTGGTCTCCATTGAAATTGTTGGGTATATTTTTTTAATTATGCTCTGTGTATGTGTTTGTGTGTGTGTGTGTGTGTGCACGTATGTGTGTTTATGTGTGCATGTGTATGTGCGTGTGTGTTTGTGTGTGCGTTTGTATATGTGTTTTTGTGTGTGTGTGTGTACACACGTACATTTACATTTACATTTATTCATTTGGCAGACGCTTTTATCCAAAGCGACTTACATAAGTTACAGTTCTTTACAATGTTATCCATTTACACAGCTGGATATTTACTGAGGCAACTGTGGGTGAAGTACCTTGCCCAAGGGTACAACAGCAGTGTCCCAGCGGGGATCGAACCGGCAACCTTTCGGTTACAAGTCCTGCTCCTTAACCACTATGCTACACTGCCGCCCACGTACGCGCACATACACGTGTGCACGTATGTGTGTTTATGTGTGCATGTGTATGTGCGTGTGTTTGTGTGTGCATTTGTGTGTGTGTGTGTGTGTATGTGTGTCCGTGTGTGTGTGTGTGTGTGTGTGTGTGTGTATGTGTGTAAAAATAATAATGCAAGGTATGTGGCAGATGTAGCATTGGTCCCTGGCAGCATGAATGCTATCTGGTCCCTGGAGGACTGTAAGAGGCATTGACAGCCCAGCTGGGTGGGAAATAACAGCACGGTGCCCCCAGTGCCATTAATGAAGGCTGGCTCCCTCACTGTCCGTCAGCTGCTGTAGACAAGCCGTGCCCACGTGACTCATACCCAGCAAGCCCTGATCACACTAGCGCTTCAGCACCCCAAGGGGAAACATCACACGAAACACAGGTGGTGCACAGAGGCTTCAGAGTCTAAGAAATAAACAAGGGAGAAATTAGATTTGGAGCTAAAGATATTCTACAAGGCATGCATCAGACATGCTAGTGCACAAGGCCTTCTTGACAGTAACTGTTGTTTTTTGTATGCCATATACAGTGGACTGAGAGAGAACTGAAGAAAGCTGCTGTACTGGGATTTAATTGTTTCCGGCCCAAACTGCAATGCATTACCAGTCCAGTTGGTAGAACAGGCATGTTTGTTGCTGAACGTGATTACAGGCTGCTTGGATGGATCTGGGGGTTTTAGCAAAAGACACGTTTCTTACAAGTCTCCAGTGTCTGAAGACAGAAGCGTGGTCTCTAGACATAATTAACTGCCACACAAATGCTTGCTTCCATGTCAGAGGTTCTCCTTACATTGGGGAAAAGTAGAGGCAGCCTTCATTTCCATATGTTATGTTTTTATCTTGGTGATTTATTGTAAGTACAATATCTGATATCATTACATGAATTAAATAACATAAAATTTAAGTAATAACAAGTTTTTTTTTTCCAGCTCATTACATTATTAAATGTTTGTTAATGGATTCACACAAATTCCCTGAGAAGCCTTTGATTGCAGAAGCAGTATGTTGGTCACAGATGTCAACTCTCAAAGAAGTTGGGAGGAGTGGGTTTATGATTTGAGACAAAATTGAGACAAAATTTTTGTTATTGGCTGCAGTGTTAATACATTTCGTATTTGTAAAGTTGTTTCAGTGTTTTATGGATTTTGTTCAAGTAAAATGAACTTTAAAAACCTTACACTGTTCAATGCTGGCCTTGCCTGAATATGTTCTGTATGGTGTAACAATGTCATTCCCTTGAGTACAGGAGGAGTGTTATGGTGACTAAGCACCTAATGCTGATTGGTGTTTGCAAGACTTCTGTCCAGCATGGGTTGAACATCCTCTGAACTGATTTCAGCTTCTTGTGTCAGGAGATGTCTTCATTTAACCAGCTGAAACTAAAGTGAAAAATCCTGAACTCAAGGAGCGATAGACTTGTGTATTTGGCTTACGTTGTTGGCCAGGGAAAGTTACTTGCAGTGGTTCCATCTGACAGTTTCTTCCTCTGATGCCCACTCACAGTCCTTCAGTTTCACATAGCCACTTCTGGTGAGCAGAACAGCTGCTGCTCCTGTGAGTCCAGTCCAGAAGTCTTTGATCAGGTATGCAACGACAGGCTGAACTTCTCCAGCTAACTTTCCCCGCAGTTTCTCTCTCAAAAAGATCCTTGTGTTTTTGCATCTGTCACAGAGCACAGTCAGCGTTGTCAAAGAGTTAAGGGAACATGGCTGTGCTCATATTTCATTTAAAGCTTGGTATCACAGAGCCTCACTGATAAAAAAAAAAACAAAAAAAAACAGAGACACTATTCCCACTTAGTTTTGACATTACAGGGTTTTCTTTTTGCTTAGCAAAATGAAAAAATATGTGGATATGTATTTCAGTTTTTGAATAATGAGAAACAAATGATTTCATAGTACCTAAAGAATTCTCTTTATTATCTGCAGTGGCGGCTGGTGAGCTGGACACAGGGGAAGCCCGAACACTACCTTTAAATCTATCATTACTTTCAACCTGTTCCCATTTATCCTCCTTGATTAACAATAAAACAATTCACAGAATAATCGACACCAATCGTGTAATTGGAATAAATATGCTCGCAAAACAGTGCAAGTTGTCTGTTTGCGTTGTTGTCTTGCGAAAGCTACAATGTGACATTGTTTAATTAAGGATGGCATTTACCGATTTAAATTACGTTAAATGCTCGTGACACATCACAGCTTTTGTGAGGTCTGTGTTCTAAACGTTATTGTTCATTGCACTCAACCTAATCTAAAAGTTTATTCTCAGTAATTTAAATCGATTTAACTAAATTTAGCTCCGTTTTGTAATTTGAATTTTGTAATACAAGAAAGCTATAATGTGAAACATTTAAGAGAAAGCTTTGCGATTACTTGCCACTTAATTATTCAAATTGCCACACTTGTTAATTAAACAACCTTATTCTGTAGCTTTCGCAATAGCACACAAATTTCAGACAATCTGCGGTGTTTAGCGAGCATAATCATTTATTCTAATTATGCGATTGGTGTCGATTATTCTGTGAATTATTTGTTTTATTGTCAATCAAGGACGATAAAGGGGAAGAGGTTGAAACTAATGATAGATTTAAAGGTAGTGTTTGGGCTTTCCCTTGTTTCCAGCTCACCAGCTGCCACTGATTATCTGATTTGTATGATTTGTGTTCTGTATATTGTGCAGTGCTCTGTACCCTGATCTCAAAACATTTTAACCTGTTCATCATCAGGGCCTTATTCTTTTCCACACCACATTCAGAAGAACTCCAGGGTGCACATACATTGTTTACCACCAGTATTTATTGCAGGATGCCTACTGTATCTGCCTGTTTTGTAGCGCTGTATTTTTTTTACCGGCATTTAGCAGACTGGCTGGCCAGTGACATATAAAATATAAGCTGATTACAGAGGAGTAACTTATTGTTAAAAAATGCTCTGAAAGTTCCACTTACTTATGACTACTGTCTGTAATTATGAAACTGTGAAAAACAGTGGGTTTTTTTTATAAATATGATTGTTCCACAGTATAGCTGAGTATGTGTGGTTGGAGTGGTGTGGCACTGTGTGCAGACAAGTCTGAAGTATGACTCACAGGGGTCACACATGATTCACATGAGGCTCAAACAGAGCTCATGCACAGCTCTGGATCCATCAGGCCGGGTGTGTTCGTGTCCCCTGGCTCTGTGTTCCTGTCCCCTGCTGTCAGAACAGTGTCACTGTCTGACTCTGACTCAGATGGAAGGACATTAGCAAAAGGTTAACATCTGCGTGGTCACGATCCCCAAAGGACATCCTGTCAGGGGCCACTGGAGGAGTAGAGATGAAAGAAGCTATATGTGATCAGTTGCACATCATTGTTGAAGCCCTGGAGGGGGGGGGGGGGGGGGGGGGGGGGGGGGGCTTGGGTAGCACTGGATAGATTCAGAAAACAGGGAGAAACTAATCATTTAAAATTCATTCCTGGATTTTTATGTGATTTGGTGTTCATCTAAATGAATAAAAGGAATAAGACAAACAAAGTGATTGCAATTCCCTGACTGATGCCAGCATTCAAGGATGTGTGTAAACTTGGGGTGTGATGGTGGTCACGGCCTCTGCTTTTCTCGCACACCATAACCCCAAAAACATATGTCTTCAGTATACTGTGAAAATGCTACGTAATGTCAGGCCTCCTCCCATCATATGCTTTTGGAGACTGGGAAGAGTAGAGGTTTCTTATCATGCCTTCTGAGACAGAACAATCACATAGGTCTTTTCATTCTCAGTCCAACGCCAGAGAGAGAGTGTGGATTGATGAGTGATGTTCATGAGTTGTCAAATAAGTAACAAAGTTTGAAGTATAATGGCGATAAAAAGCACAGCAAAGTCTGACTGAGTTCTTTTGTTGTGGTTATTTCTGTCTGAACCCTAGGTAGGGACTTCTTGCACCTCTCAGTGAGTTCAGAGAGGGCAAACAGTTGGAAGTGGACTCCACAGGAAGAGTAATACATACTCTTTTGTATTCATTGTAATATCGAAATATCTATAATTATTTACAATTAGCACTGTCATACACATTAGTACCATGGACAGCGACCAAGAAAAAAACAATTAAAATACCTCTTTAACCTGGATACTTTTAAATGCCTTGTAAGTCTTTGAAATATCTAGGGATATTAACTTTTTTGGGTAGCATCATACAAATTATATGCAATTAAGTAGGTTGCTTGTTTTCCTTGCATTATAATGGATCAGGCAACCCCAATAAAACATTACATTACAAAATGCAGATATGCGTATACATACTCAACCCTATAGTGGATCAGGCAACCCCAATAAACATTACATTACAAAATGTAGATATGCGTATAAATATTCAACCCTATAGTGGATCAGGCAACCCCAATAAACATTACATTGCAAAATGTAGATATGCGTATATATACTCAACCCCAGATAAATCTTCTGTGCTTCTAGAATAGCCCCTCCCCACACACACTGTGTTGTTTGTTTTTGCAAGAGTTAGCTGTCTCTGACCTCAAAAGCAAACTCTTCAATTCAGAATCCATTTTCAAATTGGGTTTATGATTGAGTGCCGGCTGAGATGGGCCAGTGTGGGAATATGAGTAAATTTAGCCTTTTGTGTGGCTCAGTTTAAGGAGGGATTATTCTTCCGTCTTCATACCCAGACTCAAGGACATCCCTGCGTGTGTGTCTGAGAAGGCTTGCTCGCAGGAGGATGCAGGCTGGATGGTGGAGCAGCTCTCTTGCAGCATTGCGGACATACTGTATGTGAGGGGGGTTTTGGTTCTTGTTATGTGCCGCACCTCACAAAGTAATATAGCATATGAGGCTGTTTCCTTTAAATACGACTCCTGTTTCTGTTTGATGGTTGATAAGGGAGTTTGTCTCTGTTGGCGTCTGCAGCCATGATGGGCAAATATCAAATAATCTTAGATTCCAGCTGTGGAAACACTCAGTGGTAGTTGAAGTATCATGTTGCTGTCCATTATTAAAAAATGTCAGATGGAGTTAAAGCTGGCATACATACATTTGCCATCTTTGACATCTACTGTTCCCTGTATTGGGATTTCAGCAAGCAGTGTTTTCAGTAATTAAAAGCAAAATAAGACATTACGGGAGCACAGTTGGACAGTAGAATTACCTCTCATGAGCTTGTGAACTGTTTCTACTGAATAAGGTATTAGAGACCATCACCAGGGAGACTATACATTCAGTGTTTCTTCCTGTCCTGGCTTCCTGTTAGTGCTGAAGAATAGTTGCTATTTAAATTTTAATTCTGGTCATGAATGAGTAGGCAGAGTATTCAGTATTAAACAAGACATCAACTTATCTGTAATTGACACTGAGAGGTCTCCTCCTACATTGTCGAATTGCAAGGTCAATCAGTAGAGCTCCTTTGGTCAACAATTTATATACAAACTAGTACTCTTGAATGGGATCAGGAATCAGGAAAGAGTGCAGTGTGTGCAATTTCCTTAGACTTAAAACAATCCCTGGTTCTGTGCAGTGGAGGTTGAATTTGCAGTTTTAGCCATTTCCGTGCCAAATGACGAATAGTTATTGTCTGCTGCCTTGCCTCTCTCCTGCTGTCACAGTCATTGACTCCCTCCAACTCTCAGACTCTTCATGCGAGGACTCATTTTTTTTGTATGTTAGCTCAGGGATGGCTTGTATCTGTCAGTCTCTCTCCCTCTCTCACATTCTCTTTGTATACAGAATTTGCTGCACGTTCATGTATGTGATTTAATATGTGCTACATTGTTTATATTGTTTGCATTTCACTGTTATTATTGTTGTTATGCGTCTCCATGGTGACCAAAGCCAGTGGTTGTCTGTGCACTCATTGGTGGAAAACGTGACTTGTGAATTGGGGGTTTTGGCTGGCACTGAGGGAAATAAAGTTTGCTGTGATGCAGCAGTATATCACTGTCTGACTCAAAACAAATAACTTGTGATGGTAGAGTGCGGCAGACCTGTATAAAATCTGTCTGTTTTCCTCTAGTTTTTATAGCTATTTCTTCAGGAAATAAACTACATCAAAGAAAAGGATAGAAGGTCAGATCACATAGGAAGGAAACATATTGACGTTTCCTGAGGTCGCACATGGCCACGGCAAAACACTTCCACTCTGTCACTGTCTGCTCCTGAATCACAGGGCTAGATGTATGTAGTTACGTACTGTACATCCTATGACTTTGCTATTTGTGTAATTAGTCTCTCATACTAAGGGATGTTTGGCCTGTGATAACAAATGCTCCATGCCAGTGCTCCTTCTGTGAGTGCACTTCCTCGGTGATAGCACCCTCTGTGTGACCGCTCTCTCCCTGTGACTGTTCTGTGGGACTCTGACTGTGGTTCTGATTGTGACAGTGCTCCTTCTGTCCTCTCTCTGTTCCCTTTCCATGACCGTAGTCTCTGTGAGGGTGCACTTTCCTTGTGACTGTGTTGTCTGTGTGTCTGTTCTCATTCTCTCTCTCTCTCATTCTCTCTCTCTCTCTCTCTCTCTCCCTCTCGCTCTCTCTCTCTCGCTCTCTCTCTCCCTCTCGCTCTCTCTCTCTCATTCACTCTCTCTCTCTCATTCTCTCTCTCTCCCTCTCTCTCATTTACTCTCTCATTCACTCTCTCTCTCTCTGTCTCCCTCTCTCTCTCTCTCTGTCTCTCTCTCTCCCTCTCTCTCGTTCACTCTCTCATTCTCTCTCTCTCTCTCTCTCCCTCTCTCTCGTTCACTCTCTCTCCGCTGTCAACCTTGAGCACCCACTGGGAAATGTGGCCATTATAGTCCGAACTTATTACAGCCTCCTCAGCGTGGGTTCTATCCAGGACTCCTTGTTTTAACTGATAGAGGTCAGGAACTGATTAAAAGTTGAAGAGTACAGGTTAATCACATACTGACCCCCCCAGGCACTATTGTGTTCCTCAGTCCATTTTAATCAGTGAGTCTTCAGGGAGGCTCTGGTCTGTGGTTCTCCAGCCCACCAACATGGTGGAGGCAAATATCACACAGCACTGTCTGTGTCCCCCATCTCTTCAGTTCTCCTTCTTCTCTTTTTCTTTTTTCTCTCTCTCTCTCTCTCTCTCTTATTTCCTCTCCTTTTCACCTGTTTCCTTTCTATTCTCGCGCTGTCCTATAGTCCACTCTCTTTTTGTTTTATTCCATCTGTCTCTCTCCATTATTTTTCTGACATGTCTCATATCATGTTTTTCTCACACTATGTCCTTTGAAGAGTGTGCATCTGTACACACACATATGCGTTTTCTCTCTTAAATGTGTATACATATTCCTTTTCAGTACAGAACTGTTTACTCTCTGTCACTCTGTGTCAATCCTTTTCTATCTGCTCACATTCGACTGAGCACTAATCCCTAGCAAATCCCGCTTTGGGAATACCTTCTAAAATTCTCAAACATCAGAACTAAAAAGGCAAGTGTAGGCCTTTGTACTTTACTGTACTTTGGTTGACGTTAATGTTCTAGCAGTTTTGTACGTCTCCAGTTTTGTTCTTTCAAGTCCAGACAAGGGTGTCTCTCTAGCAAATAAAACACATTAAAGAGAAACTTCACTCTTTTTAATAATGGACCTTTCTCCGGTTTTCATGATTCATTTTACTTATATCCTCAAGCGTGTTCAGTTATTCATTCATTGCAGCAATGAAGTACTAAATATGCTGTTTCAACCATGAGCAGGCATAAGCTTTTCAGTGTTTTTAATCTTTCAGGACTGCTCATAAAACATTTTTGTTTTCCTGAAAAATTAAATGAGACATCGATTAATTTTAAATGGTTGAATTTGTTATGGAGGAAGTTATAATATCAGATATAATACAACATAATAAAATTATAAAGGAAGATGTGGAGGCATGTGGTGTTGGTCTGCTGTCTCACTCACGCAGGTCCCAGGGTTTGATGTTTTCCTCTCGGTTTACCTGTGGTGTGGCAGTTTGGTTTGCATTGAAGGTACTGGCCTTGAGCTGGACACCGCACCACAACTGAGCAATGCACACCAGTGAAAATATCGTTGTTGTATAAGTGGATAACACTTAAAACGTTAGCTGTTCTGCATAACCTGCCAGGCAGAGATGTGCTAAAACTGAATGTTAGTAACATGTGCATTTGGGCCTTTCCTGGTTAATGTCTCATGTTGGTGGACTTGTCATTGTAAATTTCCCTGCCGTCCATTAGCATCCTGTTTCCCAGTAAAAGCAGTGTTGCGCCCTCTTGTCCCACTTTGCACCACTGCTCTGCATTGATGGGCCTGTGCTTTACTGTGACCGTCATCAGGATTAGCAGCTTTAGGGTAATGAATGAAAGGAATATCTATTCCCCCTGTTTTAAAGATTTTTTTTTCCCTGAAAATCACCAGGGGGGGTAACTATTGTGTGCCATCCAATTAACTTCAGTTTTCCCAGATGAGATTTTTTGTAATAATACCCGCGAGTTGTTTGTGTGAGATCGGATCAGTGTCTGGATGTAGCTGTGGTGTGGTGATATCCGTGGCAAGTGAAAGAATGCCTTAACTTTTTTTTTCAAAGAGTGCTGTAGCATACCCTTGACGGTACATATTTTCCAGGGGGGCATTCTGAACTATACTGGCAGGAAAAGGGTTATTTGCTATCATAGCCTTGGGGTCCTCAAAAGAAAAATTGCCTCAGTAAATATCCAGCTGTATAAATGGATAACATTGTAAAACAACTGTAACCTATGTACGTCGCTTTGGATAAAAGCGTCTGCTAAATGAATAAATGTAAATGTAAATGTAAATGAAAAGTAACAATACCAAAATCCATCGTATCCCTTGTATGAATATAAAGTGAGGTATTGGCAATTCTGTCTTCTTTTTTTTATGTCAGCTGTCAGCAGAAGGTGTAGCCACAATAGATTCTGAAATATGTCTGATTCAGTTTAACCACAATGCACTTTGTCTTTAACTCTGTCCCAAAAATGTAAAGTGATACCAGCAGTTACATTTTTTTCACGTGTCACAGCATAAGTTTGGTGGGGAATGAAAGTTTTTTTTTTTTTTTTTTAATGTAAAAAAAGAACACTGGATCGAATTTAAGGACAAAGGACATTATGGTTAGATTAAACAGAACCCTTGCTCTGCAGCTGTTAGCTTTGAAAAATGTGCAAACAACAATGTAAGCTAAGTATGTATCCCTTGCTGTAGGGTGAAGGCTTCCCTGAACCAGAGCAGAACAGTTATGCTGAGAGGGGGAATAGATGTGGTAGCTGCAAAATGACTAAATGTTTGTTTGGAGGGAAAAAAAAAAAACATCCCCCAGAACTCTACAAGCTCAGCTAATTGGAAATAAACGATGTCTTGTCACAGAGGTGCTGCAGACCAAATGTTAATTTGTGCTGCAGGGATATGAGACAGACTGAAGACCTCCTCTTCAGTTTGCAAGAGTTGTAGTGCTCCCTCAAGCTCCTTCCCTGTGGGTTCAATGACCAGCACACGCAGATGCCAAATAGTTAGGCGGTTAATTAGTTGGTTTATAAAGCAGTAGTCAGACACATGCAGGTCTGTTTGTTAGTGTCCCTTACCTTTAAAACACATGCCTACTTTCTTTTGCTTATTCAACTACATACCCCTTTCCTCCTAGTCAATCTGTATGAGAGAATAGGCTGTCTGAAAACAACTGTTTGGACCAGACCAAAGCTGAGCATTTAGATGGGGCCGCTATTTCCAAAATATGTTTTTCATTTATTCAACTTCATATTTTTGGCATGATATTTGGTTGAAATGACTGGCATGTGTTTGTATAGAATCTCCTCATCACTGCAGGATATCCACATCTATCATCTAGACTGAGATGACAGATAACCTAGACGGGTGCTGTGAGAACAGGGCAGTGGCATGAGGAGCAAATGCTCAGATGGAATAATTCTGTTGTGGAGTGTGTGGAGAGTCGGTCTTTACATGCCACCAAAGAATCTGGCAGGTGGAGTGGCAAGAGGCCTGTCATCGCTGTAATTAGCATGTTAGATCAGAATGAGCTGTGAGCTGCTGTTGGGCGACATGCGTCACCTTAGCTATTGCCGTCACCGATGATTGGATGAGGATTGATGAGGATTGGATGAGAATGATTGCAGGAACTATAACGGCAGTCGCTGCCAGGAAACACTGTGCCTGTAAATAAACCTCCAACAAGGTTTCATATTTTTTCAGAAGCATCATCTGACCTTCACTGTGTTCCAGTCCATTAATGGGATCATTCATACTATTGTCAAAAATGCAAAAACCCTATAAAAGAAAAGTTTGAAAGCTAACTCTTACTTGCATTCTGAGCAGAGCAGAGAAAGAGAAAAAATATATTATTTTTGTTGCTCAGGCTCTTGTTTCTCAAAATTCAATTTTATATCAAAGCATTTGGAACCAAGTAAACTCTCTCAAAAGAATAGATTATTAACCACAGCCAGTAAGTACAGCTTTTTGCAGACGTATACAAATACCAATTTGACTTAGATTTACAATTTTAAAGTCTCCCATTGCTCACCACCTTTAATATTCGAAATTTAGTCAATTAACTTTTCTAAAACATATTTTTAACAAAGGAGTATTACCAATTCTTTCACTCCAATGTTACATAAGAGACCTTGTGGGAAACACTAACTGAGTTTACATTCTGCAAAGAGGCTGACATCTGTTCTTGTCATTATAGATATAGAATACAGGAACATCCTTTTAAGGATACACACAACAGCTAGGGCTCCAGCACAGTAATGTTATATGAAGCAGTACATCTTAATTTCCAGCAATGAATACATGGTCCATTTGAAAGATTAACCCAGAAAAGTCTCAGACATGAGAGTATGTCTGTGTATTTTATGGCACCTACAGACTGTGAGATTTCAGCAATCTTGTAGGTTTATTGTAAGCCGCACTGTGCGACATGGATCTAATAAACTTGGGTACGACATCAAGTTTGATGTTTGTAGACTGTACGATGATAACACCTACTGAATCGTAGGCTACAATGCAAGTCAGTATACAAGAATAAAACGTCATCAGCGTGCTGTGTCCTTCTTGGCGTGGTCATGATAACAGCTGGAGGCTTCTGCTGCCACAGCTCATCAAGATTTTATTCTTTGTTGGAATCCCAAACACTTTGTTGTTTTGCACATTTTACCTCCATCTATTACATTTGGGTTTGGCACCGGTGTCGCGTTGATCAGGGCGTCATTTCATGCTTTCTTATTGGTTGGTTAGTAGACATAGGTCGTATAGCAGCAGTCACATTGTGAGATGGTCATCCTAAATTTCTGTCACTGTCAGAATTTTGTGGTCATTGCGTTCTTTGGACGCAATGACCATGACAACGGCCATCTTTGAACCTCTCTCAAAGTGCAACATAGGACCACCGTTTTGGAGCCACGACCAAAGATATCGCCATGTTTGTTTCACGTTGGTCATCTTTCGTCTGGGACAGCCCAAAATTGCACAGTGTATACCTGCCATTAGAATCTCCCCCATTTAGAATCTCTCCGCTTAACTTCAGCCCAAGAGTGCATTGATATGATTAAAATCGCTTTTTAGACATATCCTCTGCTTTTTGCTTATGTTTTTTCTCTTTTACAGCCAAGGTGAACAGCATGCAAAAGCGGCATCCCACCTGTGTCTCAAAATGTCAATTCTCACACAGTCAGCACTCAATCACATGTTCCTCTAAAATATACATCACCTAAAGCCCCTACATTTTTTCAGTAGGAGGATATCAGCTGTGTGTGCTTAACATTTTAAAATAAGCATGCTACTGGGGACATGATTATCTAAAAAAATTGTGCAAATCTTCTTGAGCACAACCTTACGGACATATGAATATAACATCAAAAATTTCCAAAATGAATCTGTGACTGGGCTAGTTATGATCTGAAAACAAATTCCACAACGGTGGCAGGCAGTGAAAATGCATGGAGGTGGGATGTAGCCACAAGACATGCAAAAAGGATCAGCTGAAGATTTGGGCAAGTTTAAGAGGTGTTAAGGTCAAGTACAAGAGCACAAAACATCTGAGGCCCAGCCATCTCCCAGAAGTAGCACCTTTGACTGCAAGAGAAAGGACATATTACACTTGATCAAAGCAACGATTATTAATCAGGCAAAGCCAGAATGTGTTCACAGGTTGCCATTATTTAGTCTCACAAGCATTTTTGCAGCGTTCTCCATCTCAGGAGCCAGATAACACTTTGTATAACCAGTGTATTGCTGCAGGGATGGAGTCTAAAAAGAGAATAATGACCTTTTGACTATTCCATGCCTGTCCTATTACATCATTTTAAAAGGTAATACACGTAATAAAACACCTACACCTGAAACAGTATTGTTAAATAAATCAGAATAGCAGGCAACAAAGATACAAACAGGGTAAACATGTGGATATGAAGTTTTAACAAACTAGCCTGAAGAAAGTGATCTAGAATAACCACAATCATGAGCAAGCTCTTGCTGCAGCTTAAAGTATTCTTGAGCATGGCAAAATCCCGGCCAATCTAATTGACTGGCTAGTTCATTCACCTCCTGTACATCTTTCAGGTACTATAATCTGATGGCCTGGGCTACCTTTCACAGAAATTAGCCTCTGATATTATATTCAGGACACGCTTATTTACAGGGTAAGATGGACACTTGGGAGTTAGAGGGGGAGTTATTTAGTCACCTAAAGATGTCTCAGCTACCCATACATATCCTGTGCATATTCACTGCATAGTTCAACATCATCTAGGTCAACATTTGAAATGTCCAGCATTACATCAGAAAAGGCCTGGTGACAAAATCAGGCAACAAAATGGAACGATCAAAAGACCAAAAACATTTTCATCACTTGATATGAATGCTAAAATAGAAGCAACAAGCAACATAGAAAGTATACTAGGGAGTCTAGTTTGTATTTATGTTTGTATTTAATTTGCACTTTAGTTCTGTTCTGCAAAGAAACCACTTATGTGTCAGTGTGTCATTTTTTCCCTTTCCCATCTCTTTGGTGGTAACAACACTGGGTGTACTTTTGCCCACTTAGACAGGAGGCACCGTCACTTTCTGTAACATCGGGAAGAGCAGTATTAGATGTAAGTACCCTCTACCTAGAAGACCATTCCACAATGTAAACAAAATAGAAGACAAACAGAAATACTTTTGGTGTTTTGTTTTTTTTTGGGGGGTAGATGACTTAACTCTGATCAGAAGCCCAGTGTTTATGTATAGTGACAAATTGGATTTGTTATAAGGCTAAATTTAAGAGGTGGACTAATTTGTTCCCATTTTGCCTTTTTTTGTGTTCACCACTATGTGACAGCTGCTCCACTAACATTCCACTGCACATGCCAGTGCTGCATTTCTGCCAGGTGTTAGCAAAAATCTGACCAATTTAGAGCTGCTTTATTTTGCTGGCACCTGCAGTTCCATTATGTTAATGGACGGAGAGCACTATGGGAGAATAGCTGGTCTTTAAATGCTTTGTTTACCACAGCAAACGAGTTGATGAAATTCTAAATGGGAATTGCATGAGGCCACTTAGGAGCCAGGCAACCCCCTTATTACCTCTATTAATCATTTTCTGCTGCGTCGACATGCACGATAATAACTAACTTTAATAATGTATAGGTTTTGGGATTTCACTTCCGCACAGCCTTGTGAATGTTTTCATCATATATGGTAATAAACAGATTTATTGATTGATTTATGAAAACTTATATTCTCCCTGCCAAGGGAAATTTTCAGGATCATGAGGGTGGGTTTACATACATTATTAAAAGTTGCCTTCACAGCTCCCAGGTGACTCAGCCTGTTGAGGCAACTGTTCTGTGTTGGCTGGGTTTTACACAACAACCAAGCAGAATTGGCATTACTTGGCTAGTGTAAGCTGAGTTTTGTTGGTAAGAGTCTGGATTACCTTCCCACCACTGCATCATCTAAAGGCTCTGATGGTGCCAGAGGAAGAGCACCCAGTCTTCCTACTGGCATTCACCACGCTGTGGTGTATTGTGGGACTTGTATGAAAAATATTGGCCATACATGTTTGTCTGAGGATTGCATTTGTCTTGCTTCCTCACTCCTGCAAGAACATACAGGTTGTGTAAGGAGGTGAGCCTGCTGTCGGCCTACTTGGAATTGCTTTCTTCAAATTGGTTGAATGAAGTGAACGAAGTTTTAAAGGAAAATGCTGAAAGTTGCATGTGACGTTGTCTTCAAATTTCAAATTTTGAGGTAGACTGTAGGTGTGAATTTTACCTTAAAATAATTCTAATGAAGTGCAAAGTTGAATGCCATGACAACCAAGGTATCTTTTTGTACATCATTGCTATAATTTATGTATTGCAGTAAAGAAGAATTCAAAATCTATAAGGACAATGGGTATAGAGTCCAGAGCAAACAATGTCTACAGTATTTATCCTTTTTTAAAGCTTGCAAGAATATATCATGCAGTTCAGTTTGATATACTATATGCTGAATTTGACTGTTTAGATATTTTACTGATCTTGACAATGGAACAAAAAATTGAGCAAAACAGAACTTCACATAATTCCTTCTTCCCAGGACAACAAAAACAAATGCAGATCTCACATTCTTGCTCAACTTATTACAAGACCATGGGCTCCAAACCTTCACTCGGATGAGAAGGAGAAGGGGGAAATCATTTAACATGATTTCAAATTGTAAACCACCTCTGGCATGGAAGCAGTGTGCTCCACTTCCTCTTCAAAGCAAACTGTGGTTATAGTTTTTCATACGCCACTGAGTTCAAATATGGGACACCAGTATAAGTTCTCTTTGAAGCATATGTGAATTTGTGAACATTCTCTAAATGATGTGAGTTGATAATCTAATGACCCAAGCCTTTTGTAAACAAAACAAAACTCAGGAAAATACACCTGTACATGTACTTTAAGATAAAATAGTATGTGAAGTTGTCATGCCATTATTAAATCTTGCAAAGCGCAGCATCAGAAAGTTCAAAGAAATATTTCTGTGAACTTTGGTAAATTGTATGCATTAGTCTGTAGTCATTTGCAAAGGAGAAAGCTGTAGAGCTCATTTAAAACACAGAGTTAATGTTCCTGTCAGAGATGATGAGAATTCATTCTAAAAACAATACAATATTAACTCAGCCCTGGTATACAGCAATCATTTATTGTATGAATGATGTACAGTACACAAATTTACCAAGATGAACCACCCTTTCAGAACAAAACGTACTCCTGCAGACGTGTAGTTGTCGTAGCAACCTAAGGGCATTTTTAAAGTGATAGAATCTTACAACCCAATAGCAGTTGTATGTCACTCTAATATATCGGTAACAGACAGCTCTAATAAGTTTGTCAAACTGTGTTTTTCAGGAGTGCATGGGCTTTTTTTGTCAGAATGGGCCTGGGCTGATTAGTATTCAGGTGTGTGAGAGACTGCTGTTCCTACATCACTGTCTCTGACTATCCCAGTCTCATTTATCATTTGTCCTGCTGCTTCTCCCGTTACCAACCCCCCCTGACCCTCCACTCCCCTTACACACACATCACAACACACCCCAGACCCCTTTCAGTGACTGATCCAACACTCCTGCGGAACCGTCTGAGCCAAAGCAGGACCTGACACACTGGGGATTAATTAGTTTGAATGAACGCAGTGGCAGCTCCCCCCTCCTTTTTTTTCTGCAAAGTGGCAAAAAAACAAAATGGCAGCCCAGTCCTGTTCTAATTACTGCCTTCAATGAACATGACAAGAAGCTTAAATACCCTGAGCTACAGAGTGGCACGTGCCATCCAATGGCCCCGTCTGCTCGGCATGCCAGTTGCAGCCTGGCTGTAATTAATGACTCGCTGTTTAACAGTGATATCTGATTCCACATGGTAATTAGAGCACAGCAGCATGAAGCCAGCAGATTTAAGCAGCAGAGTCTGTAAGGACCAGGGCTCCATGGATAAATGCTCAAGGGCCTTTCTAAATGAATAAAATGTATAACTTCAAATATTGAACTTTACAATACTTGAATATTTTTCTTTTCTTTTTTCCATTTGCTGTTTTTTTTAAACAGCACCAGAGAACCGAGTAATGAAAGTTGTGCATTTTGTGAAGATGTAGAATTTCCACGTTATTTATTTTTCTGAAGTAAAATATCTGCCCAGCACACTTGTGTTTTTTGTTTGACAAAGTAAATGCCATTTTGAAAATAAAGACTCAATTTAGAATTATACTTTGAATCATCAGCACTGCTCTGGAAATGTGATGTACTCTAGAAGTATTGAGAATAAAACATAGTGTACCTCCCACAGCTCTCCTCTAGTTTAGCTGAAGGTGCACCATGGTTTGTGTGGGAATTCCTCCCCCTACATCTCTGGTTTATGTCCAGTTTAATGAAAAACATTGGAGCCAATTTCCATAGTTGAACTAAGAGCTCCCACAGTCTCTCTCACTGTCGAGTAAAGGTGGGCATTCTCAATAATACATCGTTCTGTGCATTGGACAATACATTGTTCTTACAAAATTATGTATCCATTCGTCTCACTTTCTCCTGGATTGTGCCTCAAAGTTCATGTTCAAATTCAAGTTTAGCACTTCTCCCACAGTCGATTCTTAGAACAACATTTTCATATCTTCATACCTCTTAGCTGGGATAACAGGAGTCACTGGTGTAAATCTGGCCTGCTTTATCTTTGATATTACATATTTTATTTGTTAAGCAGACATCCTCATAGAGGATGACTGACACAGCTAAGGTTTTATATATTAGCCAGTTATCCAGCCGGACATGTACAGAAGCAAGCACATTGCTCAAGGCTACAAAAGAAGTTCAACCTAATATTTGAGCGTGAGACCAAATGATTTCAAATCACAGTCCCTGAAGTGTACATCATGGCTTTCTTGTGTGAATGTGTACTTATATCAATGGGACTATAGCATTCCACCTCAGGGAGTAAAATCATAATATCTGACAATGACAGAATATACTGTATTGTCCAAAATAAAAGGGATATGGTTTCAGTGTTCCTGTAAGTAAAAATATGTGACCAAATATGTCACTTGCTGTGACCCCACTTAAGCATTCTAATGCGCATTCTGCAGAGAATTTGATTATTTCAACAGACTTTCATCATCTCAAATAGCAAAACTGGTCCCTTGCTCAGAGCGACAAGAGCATTGTCCCACCTGGAATTACAGCTCATCAGCATGAAGACTACATTCTAAGCTCTCACCAATTGACAATATGTTACCCTGTTTGGCTATGTGTGCTGTGTTAATTGAGGGTCTGGCTTGTATTGGTAGATTTCCTGGAAGTCGAGGGAAAGGATGAAATTCCTGGGACGGTGCAGAGCAGCTGACTCTGTTAAGCTCACATAGGGATGAATCCTGAGAGATGCTGGCAAAGGATTATTCATGGCCTCAGTGCAGGAGGAATGAACATTCATTTTCTGCTACTAAAAGCTGTGAGGAATCCACACTGTCACAGTGTCATTGTTATAGTTGTGATTTCATTTTCTGACAAGTGATAATACATTTTTACACAAAGAAATAAAGATGTCACTTCCTGGGCCTCGCTTTGTTGTCTTTTATAAGAAGCGTTATTATGTAGCGGATTGTACATTGGACATGTAGAATGCCAATACTGCCGAAGGAGAAGAATTCTTTATTTAATATCGTTTGTTGGCTTTACTATAAGTTTCCTTAACTATAAAAGCAGTTGCAGTTTGGGTTTGTGATATAAATAGTGGGTATATTTATACTGTCATATATTTTGCAGTCATTCCCACCCCATCGCACTGCATTGAGTGTCATACTGTTGTTGAAAAAATACTGCTTCACCAAATATTTTAAATAAAACTTGTATAACCAGAGAATATAAGTTTTAAAAAAGAACATTTTCTTTTTTTTATCCTGAAAGGGATGAAAATGCGTTTGTACAATACACAGCAGATACCAGAGAGTGGTGGTCACCTTACAAGTGCAGATATTTAATTCAGACATATGTAAGGATATATTTTTAAAGTTTTTGTATTTTTATATGCATGTACATCTTTCAATTTTCTAGATTATATGTAGGTACTCAAAAGTTACTAGCTCAGCTATGTACTGTATTTATTAACCTCTGCCTCTCTCTCTCTCTTTCTCTCATGCTCTCTGTCTCCTTTCTCCTTGCCTGCACTTATTTTTTTCTTTCAACCTCTCTTGGGGGAAGATCTAATTTGTACCTCCCACAGATATCCCACAATCCCTGGGTTAATGCCCTATCAGGGTGAGGACTAGTGTGGTAAATCACAGCATGGTGTGGGAATGCCACAGTTGATATACCGTTGGCGCTCCGACTTGTAATCTACTGGGGTTGTGTCTGGTGCCTCTGAGCCCATTCTATGACACTTGAACTGTGATTTAAAGGGCCTGTAATGTTTTCAGTATTTCTCCTAACAGAAGTGATATCCCTGGGCTGTCAGCTATGAAATAAAGATAGCCATTTTTAATGGAGAGTAGAATGGACCGTGGTGGCTGCAGAGAGGTGTTGTGAAGAGATGACGGATTAGTTTCAGTGGACTGTGCAGGGTGTTGGTTAGACACCTGTTCATGTTCACGGCTGTGTTCAGAGGTGCCTTTGTCTTTGCTTGCTGTTTGTTCCTTTTTCTCACTCTGCAACCCTGACAGCATGGTTGTCTCTTCCCTTAGATCACCTTCTTCATGTTGCTGTCAGCTGTGTGTGTGATGCTGAACTTGGCTGGGTCCATCCTGTCCTGCCAAAACGCCCAGCTGGTGAACTCCCTGGAGGCCTGTCAGCTGGTGAGTGACTGGAGGATCTGGCCTTAAGCGTCTGTGTGAAAACAGTTTCTGCACCAAATTTTCAATAACTATAAATATGTGTCTAGCTGTGCAGGTCCCTTTAAATTTGAGTTCTGCTTATCCAGGACAGTCATATGAGGAGTTGAGGTCAATTAGGCCTATCTTACACAAAGCAGCCCAAGGTCTCTCATATAGACATCCATAATTACTAGCCAGTGTGTAATTGAAAAAGAAATGAATGCCACCCACTCTGTTTTCTTATTAATATTATGATTATGTGCTGACCGTTTGCTTTATTGCTTACTGGTGCTTGCATGTTAATTATTAAAAAGTGCGTTATTATCTGAAATCTAGAGAAAGGTCTACTCATTTGTCTGGCCTGTACCTTCTCCTGTATCAATTATTTTGATCTTAACTCCAAGTACGACCTGTGCCTTGGTTCATTTCATAAATGAGGTTACATGTCATTTGGTCAATGTGATAGTGAGAAAACAAATGCTGAATTGGTATTCGCTGCAAGTTGATTGAACTTGAAAAGTTCTACAATATTTAGTCCAGTTGTGCATTATTATTACAGAATTAATTTAGACTTACATATAATAATTAGCAAACAGATAGCAAGAAAATGTTAGTCAGGTGAACTGTTGATTTCAGAGTGTGAAACCACTCAGAGTGTGAAATCATAATTAGCACGAACCAGTGGGACCAGTATCTGTCATGTTCAAATATGTTGTTTTGAATTAATTTCGGGTTCTATTATTGGCATTTACAGTACTATAAAGTATAATCACTTCCTAATTAAAAGTGTCAAAAAATAAGTCATACGCAATTAATAAATAGCAATGTATGTATGAAATGTTCACCATGTTTTCTGTACGTAGGTCATTAATATGAAATGTATCTAAAATATCTGAGAACTTTGTGATTATAAGATTAAAGGAAATTTACAGACACATTAAATACACATCATAATACAGGCAGTCATCAATGGTGCAAACATGGCAGCAATATAGAAAAACCCTCAGAATAATAATTATCAATAAAAATGCGATAAAATTTAAGGTGGATTAAATGCTTTCTTTTGTTGCGAAGTATTCAGTAATGTGTGTATCTAAAGTTATCTCTCCTGTAATAAAAAGTGTTATTTATATTTATGCATTTTCACTAAACTGTTTTATTTGTTTTCCGTTTGGGGGGTTACATTTTAGAGAAGGGCAGCACTGGCATACCACAGGACAGTATTTTTGTATTGCACAGTGTTTCTTTAAACTGTAATAATGAAATCCAATGGTTAGAATGGGATTAATTAGAGGCCAAGTGCAACACAGAACCCCTCCTAAGCCAGTATTTTCTGTGGCTTATTAGTGCTGCCGTCAGTCTTAGTCAACTTCAGAGCTGACAGGGCATTTTGAATTTGATAGCTTCGGCCATGGCCAAACATCCAGCTAATGTTTCTACTGGAGGGGGGAAACAGAGGGCAATGATGGGCTGTTGGGGAGAGTCTGAAAACATTACATATCTCCCTCTTTGCATCATTGTCACTTAGCAGACACTCTTATCCAGAGCGACTTTCATAGGTTACAGTTTCTGTTTTATCCACTTATACTGGATATTTACTGAGGAAATTCTGGGTGAAGTACCTAGGCCAAAGATACAGCAGGAGTGCCCCAGCAGGGAATGGAACCGGCAACCCTTCAATGCTACACTGCTACCCCTGAGTGTTGCAACACTATACACGGCTGCAACAAACCTTTAATTCCCTCGATTTAATGACAGCAAACAACAAAAGACCGAATCCATAAATAAAAGTTGAGAAAGAAAGCACGAAAAGAGCTGAGAAATATCTTGAGAAAGTGAAGCTATGACTCAACAACGGTGCTCTGCTTCTTGTCCGCCCAGGCTGCGCGTGCCTATGATTCACACCTTGCTTTGTTAGAGCTTTGTAACGTGTGTGACACGAGCCATTGCATAACATGGCCAGGCTGCTGGGGGGGGGTGGGGGGGGGGGGGGGGGGGGCGATTCTGAGAGGGGCAGAGCAGTGGAAGAAGGGCTGTAATTTCCACTCCTGTCCCCCCAGAGTTAATACAGAGGAGAGTGAAACTGGGTCTAGGACAACCTGTGAAATATCACTAAATTTGGGACAGGACTGTGGGAAGTATTGCTGGTCGCAGTGAGAGTATGGCTGAAGAATATGGCTTTCCACCAGTTTCCCAGCATTTGAGACCAGACCAAAGAAAGGTTTTTGGGTAATGAGCTATTTTCCCATAACCTGGAATAAATTACATGCCCTCAACCTGTAAAGTTACTCATTCCAAGTGCAGGCTGAGCCTTACGGCTCAAGACATTGCAAAGTGGAACGTGGGCTGTCTTTTGCCAACAATGGCAAGTGGGATGGTGGGTTTATGCAGGACAGGGTTCCCTTTGTCTTACCGCTCTTCAGTATCTCTAGCAACTTATGTGACACGTATGACTTGCTCTGATGGTGTCAGGTAGAGATTTGCCTGGCCACCGTTCATTCACCCTCCTGTGGCGCGCTGTTAAAAAAGGGAGGGGTGATCGCACTCATCATGCTTCAGCACTTCTACACGGAGTGCAGAGGGTGTCGGAGCGAGGAAAACTTAATGCACAATTGGCCATTCCAAACTCAGGATGAAAAAGGGGGAAGGGATGGGAGGTTACGAGTGTAGCAGTGTATTACTAAACATCCGTAGAGTTCATTTAATAGAGCAAAAAAAAAAAAAAAAACCATCTGCACTGCCTGCTACACAAACCATGTAATGATCGTGCCTGTCATACAGGTTGATGCTACTAGAGCTTTATAGCAGGATATTCCCCAACTCATGTTTAGCAGTATTGCAGTCATTTGGAAAGTCAATAGGGGTTTATTCCCCTGGTCAAACAATAAGCTTCACTTTGTCATAAATACGTGTAATTATATCCAATGTCGATGTCATCATCATTTCCTTCTAGGTTTCAATCTCTTTGATAAAGCACTGAGAACTGAATGAAAAAAATGAGATTAGTAAAATGTTGACATTACATTTTACATTGAAGCTGAGTCATTATTTCATTCATTATATCAAATGTGTAAAGACTGTTGATTTAATTTGCCTGGAAAATGACCTGACTGATTTTTTTATAATCCTGCCTTTTCAGCTAGTTAACACTTGTTATAAGTGGCAGGGTAGTGACAAAACATTAACAGCTCATCTCTTTATTCTTGAGACGGATATAAAAGAATGGTATCTCTGCTCATCTCCATTCAACTTGACATCCTTGAACCTTTTCATTCCTGCCTAAGTGTTTCTTCCAAGCACTCACTTAATAAGTAAGCTGATGTTCAAAACAAAATCCAGTGTTGAGGTTTGACTGACATGAATTCAGTTGTGTGTGTGTGTGTGTATGTGTGCCTGTGTAGATTTGTGCATGTCTGTCTGTCTGTGTGCAGATAGATCCTAATTATGGCAAGTTTTAATGGGTCCCCTGTGTTTTTGGTATGTAATATCCCTCTTGTTAGGTGAGACAATGATTTCTCTGGGGGACAGCTTATTCTTGAGTTATTTGTTTCTTTTGTTTCTCTCATTATTTACCTCAGTTCGACATCACATTGGGTCTCTACAAGGTGCCAGGTAATGCATGGCTTTTCACATTGAGACTCATGTGAGACATAGAAAACCATTCAAATAATTGAAAATCAAAACAAAGAAGTGAATGAATAATTAAAGTGCTTGTCGTCATGGAAACTTGACAATGACAATACACAGTGGTCCCATGCACTGCAAAAAAAGAACAGTGAATTTCTGCCCGTGCGAGAGTCAACTGCCTGCTGTTTGCAGAATGAATGTAGATTCCAGAGTGGTGGGCGATGAGGTTGTGTTCCCCCTGGTGTATCTCTACTGGGTGTCTGCAGGGTCTCTTTAAGGAAGAATGGGGCTATTTATAGTTCTGGTATAGCACTGACAAAGGGGAAGTGGGGAACATTTGTCAGGTAAAACGGTCCCATGGTAACGTGAAATAGACAGGTTGGATCCATATTTGGAGTGATGGCTCCTTTGCCTCAGTATAGTTTTTTTTTTTTTTTGTAGCTCGGTGTGATCCTTGACCTTCCAAGTAAAGATAGCTTTGATGAATTTTAAATAAATCACACACAACTGCCTACATAGACATATTGTCTCTCACAGAAGCTCAGCTGCAATGAGTTCAATGCAGATTAACTCAAATTGGGGCTGTTTCTCCACAACTGGTCAATGAATTTTAATTCCTGGTGGTTTGTGACAGAAGGCAATAAACGCAATGTAGTTTCCCGAAGGACTGTGCCACATATAGGGTGGATGGCACAGAGAGGCCCCTCATTTCAGCACAGCAGAAGAGAGCCAATCAGGGACCAGGTGCAGGGGCCAGGCCAGGACGAAGATGAGGAAATCTGTCATTGTCAAGACACACAGATGCTGGAAGATTAGCATATTGGATTATCTGTTTCTCCCTTTCCCTTCACTGCACAACTCCTTGGAGATTGTACCCTGGGCATGACAGAAATATTAATGGTGTCATATCCCAGATGGATTTAACCCCTTCTTGTAAGGTCCTGTCCTTCATTTTTTTCTGTTAGGATCAAGCAATACAAATAACAGTCTTGTGTCCCCGTAACTGTGGTTTGTAACACCCATCCTCCTCCAGATATCACTATTGTCCCAAGTAGATCTGTGCACTATACCTGGACCAGGGGAATCTCCTCAAGGGAAGCGTGTGTAGTGACTGGGGTTTTTGTCACCTGGTTGATGGACGTCTGTGCAGTATTGACACTGACATACTGAAGCAAAGGACAAAGCAAAATCCAACATCCATCCAGTGGTTATCACTGCTGCTTTATGTTTGCTTTTATGAAGATTGGTAGGGGAATGGCTATTGTTAATGGGTGGTGTGTCATTTAAAGATCCACATAGGTCTGGCTGAGAATGTATCTTGTTCCTTACCATCTGATGGCCATTTGTGTTTAATGCATGTACAAATGAAATATACTGGTAACTTATGAAATCTGTATTTTGGTAACTTGCTGCTCGTGATTTTTTTTTTTAAATTTTGTGCATCAAGAGACGTGTAGGCAATTAGAAGTACTTATATTCGTTCATTATATTCATTTAAAGTCATTGAAATGGAAATGAGGAGATGGCATTAGGATCTGAATGCATCTGTGATCATGTCCTTTTCTTCACAATTGACACCATTACAGAAGTGTTGATTTACACTGATGTCACACTGATGTGCATGAGTGGGAAGCATGACCCATAGTAATGGAATCATATCATCCTCAGGTCTCTCTGGAATTCCTCAGGGACCTTTGTATTGAGGGACCGTCCTTGATAATTGTAATCAAACCAATGGAAGAGACTGGGAGTTTAAAGTAATCGATTCTATAGATGAGATCATTTATGAGACAATTTATTATCTGCTTATGTAATAAGGTTGTGATTTTTTTTTTTTTGTTTATCAACCAAGTGTGAAAGAAAGATGCAGATGAGCTCCATTGATATGTCCTGACACACCAGACAGGAAATGACTTTCTAACCTCTCATCTTCCAAAGCTCTGACCTGTGCCTGCCCTGTGTCCTCTTCTCCCTCCCAGATCAAGTTTGACAGTGACGGAGTGTGTGTGTGCTGTGAGCTGCAGCACCCAAGCTCTGGCTGCAACAACCTGGGAGAAACTCTCAAACTCAACCCTCTGAGGGACTGCAACACCATCCGCCTGCGCCTCAAGGTGTGTGTGTGTGTGTGTGTGTCTGTGTGTGTGTGGTGTCTGTGTGTGTGTGCGTGTGTGATTGTGAGGCTCACCCTGTATGAGTGGAATTATAGGTTATGTTCTGTAAAAGTGGCTCTGTGTTGCAAGTTTTGTAGTATCTTTTGACAGCAGATGTCTTAGTGGGAATAGCGGACATTGTAGCCAGTAGGAAATAATGGGCTAGACTGTATGCCTCTGTTAGCTCTCTCTGCCTTAGATGACTGGTTTATTTGCTCTCCAGCTCATCTTTCTTGTCAGTCAGCAAAGGAGTACCTTACATATCATTTCCTGTGATACAAAGTGATATCTTGAGGTCAGATCTATTTATGTTTTCCATATACATTGATACAAGTTATCTGGCAAAAAATGTGCATGGGCAGTAATTGCCAGAGAAAAGATACTGAATGTGTAAGCACTGGCTTGAATTATAATGATTGAGCACATAGGAATTATTGCTCACGACCACAACACGCATCTGTATACAGGAATACTTACTCCCTACTTTGGAAAAAATACAGTCCGTTTTGGGAGACACTGTTTCCTTCTCTGACTGAAGTACGACAATAAGTAAAGGAAGGATGAAGCTAATAAAACAAACAATGTGTTTTTGCCCTGATCAGCTGACCTGGTGAAATGCTTCCCTGATTGGAGCACAGAACTGCTCCTTCAGCTGTAGAATCTCTGTTTGCAGTTTAGTGTCCAGCTGTGACCCCATTCTTTACTTTGCTCTTAGTCAGCTTTGCACATAAATCTCATCTGGAGGTTCCCCAGACCAATGCCAGCCTGGTTCTCTGGACCACGTTTTCTCATTCTGATCTCCACATGCTAGGAGAGCTACTTAACCTGAATTACCCCGAAATAAGAGAGGGATCCAAAAGCCCGAGTTTAATGGTGCATTTCTACTGCCCTGCTTTTCCAGTAAGTCAGCTACACTTAAGGTGAGGTAGAGGTTTTTCTACAGAAAACTAACCTGAGTTGACAGTGTGGTGGCCAAACTCACACACAACTGTAGATTGGCCCAGGATGTTGGAGTACTTATCCTGCCACCATAATGACAGCAGCATCTGCCTACTGGCACTCAAAACACAGCCCGTTTTAAAAGCGCATATCATTTAGGGAGGGACTGCACTCATTCAGATATAAAAAACACTCTCAAGGTTGGTGAGTGTAGGTGGTACCTGTAAAGTGCAATTCAGCAGGACTTCAGCAGCATGAGGCTCACCACATGAAATGCAAACCACCATATTGTTTGGCTTTGGAGGCACACATACAGCCGATGTGGGTCAGTAAAAACCTGACTCAAGTCTCCACATTTTCACAGCTGGGAAAATATCTACACCTAGGGGATGTGGAGTGTATTGTATATATCCTTGCGGGATGCACAATGGAACCACATTCATCCAGAGCACTTGACGTGTGGATTCGTAAAAAGATACACTTTTATTCAAATGCATCACAAAATAAAAATGAATTTTCTGCAGTGATTATATGTGTATATAACATGTTGTTAGTATGAAATGGTAGGAAAAGCATGGTAAGTTGCAGGAGGAATGACTGTGAAGTTGTATATGAAATGTTCTACATTCCTGAACCTGGAGCATTCTGCCTCTAATTGTCCCTGTCACTTTACTGCCTGTTCAGCACATCTCTTCCTAACCTTCTGTCATTCCACCTCCTCTGTTTCTAACACAGTAGGGGGAAAAAAAACACTTAAAAAACAGAGAGGGTTACTTTGTGCTGTCAGCATTTTAAAATCATTACCATGTAAATGTGCTGCTGAAAAGGGAACAGAGACAGTTAAAACGTGCACATCCGTTTTTGGTTTAGCAACGTACCCTTTTCCGTACTTACAAGAAAGACACAAGCTTCAGTCTCGCTCCCCCTTTCAGCGGGTTGTTACACTGTGTGCCCCTCATCATACCCCTATCACTTTCTATCTGCCTCCCATTCTTTTTCGGTCCTTTCATCTGTGCTTTCCATCTCACAATGTCCTCAAGCCATCACTCATTTGATCTCTATCTTTGTCCTGAGGTCATCTTTCTGCAGAAAAGTCCTCAAACACTGTAAACCCTGGCCTTTCACTGCCTCTAAACAAGCAGAATGTGTAATGACATGAGGACGCGTCTTTGTTAATGAGACGTCATTTTCTTAGTCACATGAATTGTCGTTATTCTGGTGATCATGCAAACATTTTTTAGTGACCACCATTTCGCTTCCCTCTCTAAGCTGCTTTGAATAACATTAACATGGAGTGTTGGTGTCCTTAGTTCCATATTCCTTGAGCAGGGATCAAGAGCCTTAACCTTGGCTGTCTTTTCCCCTGACCTAAGGCTTGTGGAAGGCAAGGTCATTTTGCGAGGTTATTCACTCTGTGCACACAGCCTGTTAACAGTTTCCCCTAAAGGTGTTATTGCAATTATAGCCCGACCGTGATTTACTGTGTCAATATGTAAATACCATTCACCTCGCAGAGCACGCTGTTAACATAACCCTTCACATCTGCAGGACAGATGTTTTAACACACTTCAATAACATGAATGCACTCCCCCCATTATGGGATCACACCAAGCCATCACAGTTTATGGTTTATTTTTATTGTACAGTGAGTCCGCGTGAGGGCAAGTGAATGGCTTAATGTGTAGAGAATGTGAAGCTGTATGCAGTCTAGGGGTATGATAAATAAAAAGAAAGCTGACAAAGTACAGATGTGTAAATATTTCTCTGCTGGTTTCATAGACCCATTTGGCTTGCATTGTGACATTGAATGGAGATATTACACAGATATTACATTTGGTGTGATTTTTTGCTGAATGTATTTCTTAATATTGCTGGAACTGATGTAAATGGAAAGAGTGGTGACTGTACATTTGTGATTTCCACATCTTCCAGACAACACAGGCCTTATCAAAGAGAAAGTGCACCAGGTAAAAAAGTGATCATGTTTCTGAGGCAAAGGCTGTAAAGTTTTTGTTGTTTGTGTACCAGAATGTCAGAAACACAGCAATATCTAATGCAGTTGTAGTTTAAATATGTGACCTAGAGTTAAGGTATTAAGTCAAGTATTTGATCTGTTGTGACTATACAAATATTTAAATATATATTTAAACTGTAGAAACCAGAAGAGGAGGGTTACTGCATGTGCGCAATTTATGGCTATAGGTAGTGTATTTCAGTATCTAGAATTACCAAAACATTCACACACACACACATTCACACAGCCCATTCTAAAAGCACATATCAATTTGTGATTCTTTTGTATTCTTTCTGCCACTAACTATACATTTTCTTGTCTGATTTCCCTCACATCAGTTAATGTACCCTTGCTTTTCCTGATCCTGGGCTGACCCCACCTATTTTCTTTCCAATGGATGAGAAATTGCAGTGCAAATTTTCTTATGTATATTACTATTGATTTCATGTATTTTTAGCAGAGTTTTTTTCATAGGGTGTTGTGGTGCAACCTCACATCATAAATAACAGAAAACAGTGAATTGAATGAAGGTTTAATATTTTGTGTGAATTGTTGTGGATTGTATCAGGGACAGAAAAGACATTATTCCTACAATAAAAAGAGAAGAAAAGGCAAGGCAATTAGCTGTATAAATGGAATGCATAATAACACATTAAAAAACAAAACATAAAACAGCCTCCTTTGTGTATGTTTTCCAAAAACTGATTATCTGCAGATTTATGTGCCAGCATTGGATGTTGTGTCTGTTTACCGTCCAACTCCAATTAGAATACCATTTGGTATGTAACAGCAGTGGGCCTTCCCAGCATGTCCCTATGTCACTGCACCTTGAGGTGCTGTCACTCTCTCCCTTTCTCAGAGCCCTAGGAGAGTTATGGTTTACAGAGGGGTGCCATCAAATAAGGACCCTCTGCTGCTGCTTCAGCCTCCGTTCGCTATCAGCTGGGACTCTCTGAACAAATGCACACCAAGCATCTTACATGCACGTTCATTAGTCTCAAGGTCAGGAAAACAGAGACTAGATTTACATTCAGCATTTGTTTAGCAGGCGCTATCATCCAGAGCCACTTACAAAGCAAGTTACATTCAATAAGGCTACATGAGAAATTGTGGAGATGCAGAAAACATCATTGTGACAGATATGCATAACACAAGCACCATACTGAAAAGGAACTCATTATATTAAGCACTAGAATAATAACAATAAACACAAGCTTTACAAGTATCAATACATAAATCAGCTCCTTAAGCTCCTTAAAGCTCCTTTCAGGAATGACTGAAGTGCTACAGCATAATTATATGTGGGACCAAACATACAGTCTGAGGAGGTGAGTCTTCAGTGCTGGAAGATCAGCAGTGACTCTGCTGTCCTGGCCAATACGGGTGGTTCATTCCACCACCTTGGGCCTGAAACAGACAGGTGAAGTGAAGGAGAAATGAAACTCTGCAGGGCTGCAAAGGTCTGGTAGCACTGCCTGGTAGAGCAGCAAGTAAAGAAAGATGTAGAATGTATTACTACAGGATAAGATATTTCACTGCACTTATTCTGGAATTTGAAAACTCCCATGATTCAAATCAGAGACATATTTGTTATCTCATTCATTATTTCTTTTTGTGGTTCTCCCACATTACTGGCACCATATTGAATCTTGGGAATCATCATTTCAGGTTTTAACTGTCTATTATTGCTGGAAATGCCAGGATGTCACAGACAGAAATTTCATAGTTTTCTTTCTCATGTTACTTTGCAAACCAGAAAAGGCTGCACTTTGTAAAATAAACAGGAAACCTGGAAAGCAGGTCATTCAGAAAAACATACTGAGTGGGTGCCTGATTCAAGTACTCATAAATGTACAAGAGACATCAAGTGATGATGCGTGATGGTCTGTGAATTAATTATTTTACGGCTCTGCAGTGTTTTTACTACCTGAGGTCATTAATGTTCTCTGCTCCATGCTAATTTCCCTTTCGTTTCCTCTAGATTCTGATTTTTTTTTTCATCCTCTGTTTTGTCTCTCACATTCATGTCAGCTCCAGAAACGTTCATTCAAAGAAATATTAATATGAAAACACACAGGCAGCTCCATTCAACAATCACTTCTCCACTTTCCCCTATTTCCATCTCCCCCTCATCTACTGCCCCCTCTTCACTCTCTCTTCCTCTGCCCAACAGGAGCTGCTGTTCAGTGTATGTGCCCTGAATGTCATCTCCACCATCGTCTGTGCCCTGGCCACTGCCATGTGCTGTATGCAGATGGTGTCAGCCGATGTCCTGCAGATGGTAAGTGTGATCTCGGAGGAGGTCCCTCAGGCCCATACACAATAAGCACTCTGTCTCTGCGTGTACCCGTGTGACTGCTGTTTATCGTAATTAAAGCATGGTTTCAGAGCTCTGATTACAATTAAAACACATGCCCGTGTACTGGATTATCATGTTCAATACCTTAGTGTCATGTTGGTTTGGAATGTCTGAATTAATAAGTCCTAGTGTCACAAATGATGGCGGTTGCAGGTTTCCTACTGTAGGTTCTCTACCTCTCAGGTGAGAGGCACAGAGGGTCTGGAGGATGCACAGTGAATAGATGCAGCACATTTTATTCTGCCTTTGATTGAGGATGTGCAGTTTGTGAAAGCTATGCCATTTTTAAAATGATTCCGTTCTTCCCCCTTCGCATTGCTGGATGAAAAACAATGTCCATCCTTAAACCTAAAAATATAAATGCTTTGCAGCCGGGGGCGGGGAAATCACATGGGTGTATGAAACATCTGACACTGTGACCTTTAAAGCCGAGGATTTGGAACGCATAGATTGACTGCTGAAAACTGCTGATAAGAAACATGTCATTTCCTTCGCAATTATTATTACAATAACAACAAAAGGACTTCCAAGTGGCTCAGCCAGTTAAGGCACTTGTAGGCTGACTCCTACAGCTAAGTAGGAGTTGGGTGTTAGCTTTGTCATTCATCAACAACCAGAGGTCTGTTGCGGTGGAGCACAAATGGCTTGGCTCTGCTGAGGTAGTGTGGCTTATGAAGGCCAGCCTTCCCTTACAGCACCATTCTCAGCACCCTGCATCTTGTTCAGGTACCTGTAAGTCTCTCAGATGACATTCAGCGTTTTCTCTCATGGTGCCCTATGGGACGTGTAGCGTGGGAAATAGTTGTGGCTGGCATGTATATCAGAGAATTGCATTCGCTATGCTCCAGCGCTCCTGCACAAACGCAATTGTCGATTCCAATGCTGGGAGAGAAAAAGCGGAGAAAATTCTAAATAAAACAACAACAGCAACAAAAAAAGAGCAGAGGACTCCAAAATTATTGGCGCCTTTTTAATATCTCCAAAGAGTTTTGCCCGAGAGACCTTTTGATTGGAGGGTAATAAAGTTCCCGGAACGTAAAATTCTAATATTATACACGAGCAGTCTTTGTGCATTTTATGGCTGGCACCGTAAATAATGTGGCACCGTAAACGGGTGCGTGAAAGGCCAGAGCCTGTGATTGATTGGGCCCGCGCGAATATTATCATGGCTGTGGCTGCAGCTGATGGAGCGAGAGGGGGGATTCGTTTCGTCTCAGAGCATAGGGAGGCAGGACGTGTAATCAGCACTGACTCCGGCCACACACTCACTGCACACAGACAATGGCTCTCAGGACCATAAGCTGAAGGACAGGACGTTTTATCAGCTTTCACACCCTGTTTGGTTTTTTGTCATTAATTTATGGCTATAAAATAGAGCGGGTTTTTTTTTTTTGTTTTCATAATTTAGTTTGATCAGAAATTGGTTGTCTTGAGGTGGATTTTACAGCAAAACTGCTCTTTTGTCGTAATTAATTAACTCTGTTGATTAGAGAAATTTCTTTTTCTAGATTTATTAACCATAGCTTATACCGCAAGCTATCAATATGCAAGTATAGTCAGCAAAGTAGGTAATCACAAATATAAATGGAAGCAACAAAATATATACAAAGTGGATTATTGACACCAGGATGTGATGTTTCTGCACTACTGTAAAGCTTCTGTAGCATGTGGGACCCAAGCATGTGTACAATGAGGGCTAAACTCAGTTTGAATGGTTTGGCACATCGTGAGGGAAAGGAATGTGAGACATGCCTTTTTTTAAAAACAGGGACCAAGAGATTAAACATGGCTCTTTCACTATGGGGTCAGAGGAAGGTGAATGACAAAGGCCCTGTCTCCTCTTATTCCCACAGCTCTTGGAAGGGGCACTAATTGCGGCTCATTTTCCTGTTAATGCAGGAAGAAATACATTTCCTAAGGAGATAAGGATACTGTGCCTGGTGTCCAGCTGATCTCCTACTGACACTTCTAAATTGCATATTACGTGTCCCTCTGGCCCTCGCTGGTGTGTGATGTCACACACAGAAAATCCTGCCCCCTCACCCTCCTGGTTGTGCTGATGTCATACACAAACAACCCCACCCTTTGAGGGTTTGACACAGATGATGCATGCTGCTGTTGTTCACGACTCCAGAAATAAACAAGGATGAGAAATAGTTCTTGGCACTGGCATCATCCATGTTCTGTTGTGTTTAGCGTCTCTCTTGCCAGCACGTTATTCCTGCTTTGATTTCTTTCTTCGTCTGTTGTGTTTGATTGTAATTGAGACTTGTTGTAATTGAGATTGTTTCTGTCCTGATGCCCCTCCACCGTTTTCACACTTTGTGCAAAATTACAAATAACATATTTATAAAATACATTTTTGTTGTGTTTTTTTATATGATTAAAAAAATATATAGTAATGCTACAGCCATTCCCATTACTCAAAATGCAAATGTGTTTTTTTTTTTTCCAGTTTATGCCACACAGATCACGTGTAATGAATGCAGACTGCATGACCCCCCACGGCACCATCCTGCACCAGACCCTGGACTTTGATGAGTTCATTCCACCTATCCCCCCACCACCCTACTACCCCCCGGAGTACACCTGCTCTCCAATGATGGAGGCACAAAGGTACGGTATCACTCTCTCGTGGCCTTAGTGCGTACAACCCTGTGTAAGACTGAATTCAGTTGTGCTTTGCTTACATACCTGCTCAGGATACCACGCAAGACTTGGCTGGCGGACATTGTCCCTTGTAGTGCCAATAAAATTCAGTTATACACAGTCTTTGATCTTTCATTTGTACTCATTTGCCTAGCCCATAAATACATCAAATATGATTGAAAACAGAATATTTTATGTGCAAGAAAGACAGTATATCCTAAACCAAAGCACAGATATAATGCTATACATATATAATTTTGTCATGCATTCTCTGACTCTCAATGACTATATAAATGAAATTGTTAACTATGTAGGGTGCACTCATCCACATCTCATACACCTGTTTGGGTAAATGACATCTGCCCAGTACAGTTTTCTCTGAAATGTCATAAAGAAGTGTGAGGCTTTGAACTTTGTGGAGGAGGTGCAGATGTTGCATTGTGTCATAGGGAAGGCTGTGTAAATGTGGTATGGATTCCCGCCTCCTGGTGCAAGTTAACCACTGAGCTATAAAAGTGTGCTGATTTAGGTGTCGTGACAGGCCCTGCCAGCTCCTCTTCAGGGCTGTAAATACATGGACACACCAGCAGACTGCTTATACAGTTTTGTAGCTATGGGCTAGAAGCACGTCATGACATCATTATGTGCTGAGTGATATATGGGAATAAAGTGAGAGTGTGTCACCCCCTATTTTACACATGAAAGGGCTTGATTGATGTAGAAAGCATCATTTATAACAAATGAACATCACACAAAATAAGTGTATGAATACATTACAAATGCAGTTTCAAATGAGCAGAACTCATCTCATGGGTATCTAAGAATAGTTTATCCAACACGTATCAAAAACCTCCAAAGCTATACAAATCTGTAGGTCGCATAGTTTCTGGTGATTTTTCTCTGTGGTTATCTCTCAATTGTTCCACAGTATTGTTAAACCACAGACAATTTGCTATAGTGCAATCCATTGAAAGAGCCAGACCAGTTTCACACATCAGTGAGGATTTGAGTGAGCAAACTTCCTAGTCATGTATGAGTGTGTCCTGGAAGGGCTCATTATGACTGCCCAGTTCCTTGTTCTTCTGTAGCAGTCACACATTGCCTTCCTGACTGTACTAACACCACAAAAAGTGTGCTGGCGTTAACTGAGACGCTCACCAGTTTGGAAATCTGACAAGATATCAGAAATAAATCTGACAAAATCAAGCCAAAATGAGAAAGTTTGGTTTCCAAATGGCCTCTAATCTTTTCCAAGGGCTCACCAGAGCACATTGCCATGAAGTGGCTGCAAACTGTAGGACGAACTGTGGTGAAAATGTGGCAACAGTGCCAGAGATTCCTGATCTCTTTTTGTGTGTGTGCTTCTATGTCAGAGGGCTGCACCTGGACTTCCCTCACTCCCCTTTCAGTGCTATCTACGGCGTGCCCATCAACAGTCCCGGGATCCTGTACCCCTCTGAGCTGCCCCCTCCCTATGAGGCTGTGGTGGGACAGACCCCAGCTAGTCAGGTGAGCCCCCCCCACATCTGCATTGTGAAGCAAGCCATCCAGTTTTTAAAGAACTTCAGCTTGAGCTCTGTTTGGTTGCTAGGAAGTGCTTATTATGAATGATAGCACAATTGTATTGGTTTTTTCCAGGGTCTTTATTTCTGGTCTGTTGTTGACAGGAACACAGGCAAGGGGTTCATTCATCAGCTAGCAACGTTTTAGATGTTTTGAGAAAAAAAAAAACAACAACTTTTATGGGCTTCTTGTAGGTTTTTTAATATTTGATGTGATGTGGGTGTTAGGAAAGAGTAGGCCAATTGTATGATGGCTGCATAAGTGCTTATAACCTGTAATAAGCAGCAATCAGATTAGTGACAGGTCAGACATTCTAATACACTGGCAATGTTTATTGTCACTGTAATTGACTGAATGTTCCTTTGATGTGGACTGTGAGAGGCAAAGCAAACCATTCTCCCAGGAGGAGCAAGCCAGATCAATGGTCTCTGTCACACAGAGGGAGAGACACAGTGCACGCGTGAGAGCGAGAAAGAGCGAGAGAGAGAGCGAGAGAGAGAGAGAGAGAGAGAGAGAGAGAGACAGAGAGAGAGAGAGAGAGAGAGAGAGAGAGAGAGAGTGAGAGAGTTGTTCAAACTGGATCTTTTAATTTCAGTAGGGGATCAGTGCAGTGAGAGGGAATTATCTGAAGCTATCTGCAGCATTGAGTGGCTACAGCCGCTAATAAATGCCAGGCAATAAAAAAGGGTGACATTTTCCTCCCAAAGTGACTCCTTTCACTCCTGCACTCATAAAGCTTTTCAGAAGCCTGATCTTTGAGCGCCCGAATTTAATTTAAAATTAAATGGCCTCTCCTTCCTGGAACTGAAAACAGCTGAATTGAGATTAAGTATGAAGGTGTTTCTAACAAGTAATAAAACTGCTTCTTTTTCTTTTTTGCAGAAAATCATGAGGAATCTTATGCTCTTACTTGCTTTATAACATACTTCATTCCTGGCTTGCTTGTCTGCCCTTTTTCATTTACGGAAGGACATCTTTCTCTTTCTGTCTTTGTGTTATTGTCACCCAGCCAGCATTCTCCCTATTATGTCTGTCTGAAATAATGATTGGTGTCTCTTTTCCTTAATCACATCCATGATTTCATTGGCTGCTTTTTGTCTCTATACAGCCCCTTAAAAGTATCATTCCTCTGCAATCCATTGCTCCCTTAAACACCTAAGAACTACCTTTTTGTTCAGCATAAAAAGGCATCTGAAGATGTGGCTCTTTTTTATGGGGCTTTAAGAGTTGTGATTTGAAACCTTGAAGACTGACATTCCATGAATGATGCAGGTCTTTTTCTCTCATGTTTGCAGTGACCGTTTTGTTGAAAAGAATGTGGAGTGCCGAGCAATGAAAAATGTGAAGAACTCAACATTGGTCAGAATGGATACCTGACTCTTGAATAACGTGTTTTACAGTTTTTGATGTCAAAAGTAATTTGATTTTAAAAATGGAGGCTTCTGAATTCTTTCCACAAATACATGCTCCCCAAAGGACATTGTTAATAACATTAAATCAATGTAACACAATCATTTTTAACCCTTTTGAAACAAATTTGAATTGATTTCATCTTGATGCATGTTGTAATGAACTAGAGCAAGTGCTATGACTAAGTGATGTAATGCCCTCTTGACAAAAAAAAAAAAAAAAAAAAGAAACTCTACAATGTGAGTGACTCAGAGGCCCTTGAAGTGGGCTGGCCTGGAATCGATTGAAGAGGGTGGACATGGTGCTGGAGTAGATCAATACTCTACACACAGGTTGATTGGTTTTCATGGCAGCAGCAGTACGTGAATAAGCAATCATCTGAACAGGAAAACATCATAGGGAGCTTTCATTACTACTGCTGACCATTTTCAGCAATTCAGTGGAGCACTGATGTGTGATTAGTTATGGGGTGTGGTGATTATTTATACTGATTTCGTTAATCGAATTGCTTTTTTAAAACCATTTTAGCATGAAAATTATTCCTAAGGATGACACGATTTAATGAAAACACAAATTGGTCACTAACATGTGGAGTATGTCTAAATGAAGATAATTTCCGGCTGCTGTTGGAATGCCCTTGCAGTACAGGTCCATCATGGACCCTGAGGGAGTTCAGAGGGGAGCTGTACATCCTCAGTCAGATGTTCACCAGTAAGAGCCATATTCTCTGCTGTTTTTCTGGAGGTTCATGATTTTTGCAGTCTGCAGGGGGAAATGGAGCTGTACCTTTGCCTGTCTTGTACGGTGGGAAAGGCCAACGAAATCCTCTGGACATGGTAGAATTACACTCTCCATGCCGTCCTTCACTGTATATTTGTGTCAATACCGCCCTCTGCAGGTCACAACCAGCCTGGACCAGCAGGCCACAGAGTCTAGCTTCTGTGAGAGGAACACCACAGCTGGCCTCAGTGCTCAGGGTGAGAAGAGCTTTGGACCAGCTGGAGGATCATGTGACTCCTCGTAGTCTCTGTGGTGCACCCATCCTAAAGGACTACGTGTCCTTGGCACACAGCAAGCACACATTCTGCTTCCATTAGCAAACGGTTTTTAACTGCTGTTGAATGCCTTTACTCAACTGAAATTTAAATGTCCATCCCCCTCCCAGTTTTTATGTATGAGCGCTGAAGCATTAAGATCATTTGTCAACTTAAAGGGCAGTGTGAAACACCAGGGTGATCATTACGCATTGGCTCTGGTTGAATACGTATGACACATGTGCTATGTTGTGCCCTGACCCTACAGCCTCTGTGGATAGCACCTCCCTCATGGTGTCAGAGGTGGCGGACCTGCCTGACCACAGCTGCTCCTCGGAAGACCTGTGCTCCCTGGAGGTGCAGGGTTCCCTGCACTCGCCATCTGACGTGTCCCCCTATGGCACGCTGTGCGCCGCCCCCACCGACGGAAGCTACGCCAGCCTGGAGCACAGCGCCCGCTGCTCGCTGAGACGCCGCAGTCCCGCCTGCGACAATGACGACGGCGGGCACAGCGAGTCCTCGCACGCACAGGACTCCCGCACCCAGGACCACTCGCCTGACTGGTCCTCGGAAAACACCAGCGTGCCGGAGCGCGAGGAGCCCGCCGGAGCCGTGATCACACGAACCAGAGAGAAATCCAGTAGGAAGCTAGCATTTTCTCCACCTTTTGCTCCTCCCCCTCCTGCCTCTGTCTCCGCCCCCCAAGCCCCAATGGGCATGGCTTCAGCTCCCAGTGCCCCTGCGTGCCCCTCCCTGTCTCCCCGGCTACGCAGCCACAGGCTGTGCTTCAGCGTGTGGTCTCCCTCGTCCTCTTCCTCCTCTGCCTCGCAGCTCCCCTCCAACTCTGCACTCAGCTGCCCTTCTCCCTCTGAACGACCCCGCCCACACTGGCCCGGCAGGAGGTACCGCAAGCTTGCCCAAATGGTGCGCTCTACCAGTGACCCCATCTCCTGTACCTCCCTCTCTGGAAGTACGTGAGTTTCCCCCCTGTGTCGCTTCCTCTCCATGCTTATACAGGCTCATGACTGGGCATCAAGACCGAGATAACAAAACATAAATAAATCAAAAAACAAAATCGTATCTAGATTGGAAGATGATTTGCGGCGCAGGCCCATATAAGTCACATATGGACAGCAGCTGTACTCACAAGACTCTGTTTATTATCAGTGGTGTGAGAGATAACAGGCCTCATTTCCCAAGGGAAACCGACGCTATGCAGCCAGCATGTCTGTTAACACAGGACCATAAGCGTTCTCACAGCCATGTTCAGCTCATGTGCCAATATACAACCAACATGCAGAGCCTAGTGAGGTGGAATATGCTGCGGTTTAAAAATGAGTGGCTGAAGAGACCGATATTAATGAATTATGTGCACAGTTTATTGGAAATGAGTTTCACAGTAAGGGGGATATTCAGACACTCAGACATGAGAAAGGTTTCATTACTTCCACTCTGCATAACTGAGAAAATAATTAACATTTAAACTGCCAAAAGTAAAATTTCATCAAGACAGTATTTAGTGCTTTGTCAAAAGTTCTGTGGATCATGTGACTAAATGATGAAAATGATCATAATTATTACTAGTAGTACTAGTATTTGCAGTAGTAGTACAATAATAGTAACAATACTGTTATTATTGTTAGAAGTAGTACTATTGCTGTTGTTATCCTTTTTATTATTAAGTGAATTGCATGGATTGCATCTCATTTATGTAGAATTCATTCATATATTTTTACTGCATTTTTGGTATTCTTGTCAGAGATTTCTCTGTTTGCATCTACAAAGTGACTGAATTGACTTTACAGGTTGGAAGCCCAATGTTTTCAAATAAATGGAATGCACACACACTGTGTAGAACACTCTAAATGCAGTGTTTTGTGCTAAAGAGACAAAAGCACATTTTTAATTATTGTATAGGATACAGTAATATCCAAAATTTAGCATTAAATTCTTACATTGATCATCAGGCCTTCAGTTTCTCCATTATTCTGTAAAGCTTATTGGGGAAAAAACTGCTTCACAGCATCTGTGTACACATCCACCTGCAGACACATCAGATCCATCTATTTTAGCCGTATCTGTCAGCCACACTTTTTAATGTATCTCTGACGCCCCCTGCAGGTGACAGCTGTGGCTGCGCCTCTGCCAGCAACTTGCCTCCTGAAGACTCCCCACAGACTTCGCCTGAGCCAGGTAACACCTTCACATCTGTGCAACTCTTCTACTCACACCTTTTGCTGAACTAGTGCCTAAAGAGCCCCTTCATCTTCAGCCAAACACACCCTGCTCTCTCTCACACCCACATACCCCATCACCTCCCAAAACAAACATTTATGCCACTTTAAAAACTCCCCTACCATTCACACAGTTTGTCAGTAGTATCCTGTCACTTGCTAGTCATTCTCACACCAATTTTATTGCCATCCATATCAGCAATATTAAATACACAGATAAATGTTAGGTTGTGATTTTGGGAAATGGAAATAATAAGGTTGTAAAATGAATGAATGAAGTATGAAAGTATGAAAATAACATCATGAATGCTTTTCTCAATGACATGTGAATGGTGAGTGTTGGCGTATGGTATTTATGTACTAGAAAACAAACTTGGATGCTAGTACTATACATGCCTTTTCTGACTGTGCTCAACACTGCCGACAAATTAAATCAAGTAACTCACAAAGAATAGCAAGTACTGACCAGTAGTTAATGAACAGCTCATAAAACTTAATCAGTGTTGAGCTCAATCAGAACAAACACCAGCACACTGGGGTAGTCCATCATACTGACAAAAAATTAAGATAGAGAATTTGTGCAGTAGTAAGACTTAAAAAATATTCTGAGCTTTCTTCTTCATTTCCATTTGATGAAACTATGTTGAGTTGTAGATAATTCATTTGGCTTATTGTTGTGGACTCTTTCAGCTGAGTACTCAGAATACACAGCGGTAGTGGTGTCTCACCAGGGTTCAGCCAAACACAGCATCCTCAGCAGCAGAAAGCAGAAGGACAGCGCTAAAGTGGACATCCGTCTCAAGCCCCGGGGGCTGCAGGCCATTTCAAAAGAGCGCCCGCACTCCTTGGCTGACCTGAAAACCTACAAAGACACCAAAATACTGGTGGCCAAATTCCTGGAGCACTCCAGCTGCAGCCTACCTCCGGAGGTCCAGCAAGTGGTCAACAGCATCAAGTTTGTTATCCAATCCGACCAGAGGCACATGGAGGAGGCCATATTCAGTGCAAACATCATCGACCAGGTGAGAGGAGACAGGACAAGAAAAGCCAAAGTTAACAAACCTGAAGCTTGCATTAAGAAAGGGGGACGGCACTGTTGCACAGTGGTTAAGGAGCAAGGACCAAAAGGTTGCCAGTTCGGTTCCCCATGGGGGCACTGCTGCTGTACCCTTGGGCAAGGTTCTTAATCCACAATTGCCTCAGTAAATAACCAGCTGTATAAATGGATAAGATTGTAAAAAAAAACTGTAACCAATGTAAGTTGCTCTGGATAAATGTGTCTAAATTCCAATAATGTAATGTAATGTAACTGACCCCGTGTCTCTCTCGGCTGCATGCCTCTCTCTCCAGGTGATGACACAGTCGCCACGCAGAGTACGCAGCCTCAGGAAGCGTGCCCAGGAAGACCTGCACTTGCAGAGCTGTGGAGCTCTAAGCTCCCCCTCCTCTTCCCTGCGTCGCCACCGTGCCCCTCGGCCGCCCGCTCCACCTGGCTCCTCGCTTTCTGACCGCCCTCACAGCCTCGTCAGTTTGAGTCGTGAAACAATCCTCTGATTGGTCCACCTGGCACTCACTTGGCCCCACAAAGCCCCTGCTTCCCTTCTCACAGTTTGCCAAGCCAAGGGACATGAGCGTGTACAAACAAAAGAAGATAATGGAGAACAAATTGCTCCTTTATCGTAGTGTGAAACACCTGAATGTTCTCCCGCATTGGGAATTCTTTTTATTTTGATCTTATGTGAAACAAACTCAACACAAAGATGAAAGTCTGAAAAAATATTTTGAAAAGACAAAAAAAAAAAAAACTTTCTACTAAACTGTGAAGCTACCAGACCTCAAAGGAACTGGCTCCCACCTACTTTACCCAGAATTTGGGAATTTGACCAGCATATCACTCTGTGCCACAGCAGGACAGAGAGATTGATGGATTATTTAATTTACCTCAGTGTGTTTCAATTCTTATCAGTGTTACAATAAAAACGTCTGAGTTTTTGTTGTGTGTTTTAGCCATTTTCTTCCCTCAGGTGTGTGTGTGTGTGTGTGTGTGTGCGCGCGTATGCGTTTTCCTGTGATATTTAAGACACAGGACAACATTGTAAAAAATTAATACAACATATTGATTGTACATTTCAGACTATACATTATGTAATGTAAACAAAAGGTAATACATTTACATTTTAATTCATTATTTAAACGTTAGCCATTGAACAATACTAGTTCCCTGCTCGATTTTTTGCAGATGAACTTCCATGTTTCCATCGCCATCTAGTGACATAATGTGGCGTTGACAAATGCTCAACGGGACTTTTTGTTTTTGGTGGAGTGAAGGGGGGTGTTGGGGGGGGGGGGGGGGGGGGGGGTGATGCCGTTTCATCAGGCAACAGACATCAGCTTAGGTTCATAACTATCATACAACTGACCTACCCAACTCCGTGAATGACCGTCGTATATAATCAATTTCCCTTTACAATCTTTGATTCTTCTATGCAGGAAATAAGAAGGACCGAAGGACTGAAACGCTCTCTACCCCTAAAATTACACATCGAACGATTGATTACATTAATATGCTACAGATAATTATTAATTTATATGTATTTTGTGTGGCATCGCCATTTTTTCCTTATTGCATGATAAGAGTATTTGATCTCCAGTAAAATGATTACATCTGTCACTAAGAATGATGACAAATCCAGCTTCCACCAAGATATCACAAGTGCTACCAATCTTGTAACAGCAGACCGTAGTTTACTATACTGCATCTGTCAATACGACATGTTCATTTGGATTAAAATCCGTTTCCCTTCATGAAGTATGTTTTCATACATATCTAGCAAAGGTCAGATAATGTCTATACTAATTAGTAGCTTTCCTGATGTCTACGATTTGGCACACGACGGCTTGATTCCGAGTGTAATTTTCATGTCGTCAATCTGTCCAACTGATCTAAGGTCAGCGTTCTGTCCTGAAATTGCACTGTAACCCCGCCCATCTCACCGTTCCCACCTCCAGGCGTCTGAAAAAAAATACCCCTCAATATTATCCAATCATAGACGGCTGCGCCCGGAGGACGTGTTTATTGATTGGATTTAGCGACTGTCAGCTATCTAGAAGTGGACCTCTCACGGGGAGCTACACGGTTTGTGGAAACATCTCATATCAAATAAAGACCGCAGGTTCTTTTATTGGAAATTTAACCGAGGGTTCCCCCCCGAAGACTTCTTTGAGCAGTGGTACTTAACATTGCTTTCATTTTCATAGGGCTTAGTTCACTGTGAACTATCACACCATAACTTGTAATAGCCTACTAAAAGCTACACATTCTCGGGCTTGAAGTCTGCTTGGCGTCAGAGGGAACGGTTGCTGAGAAGAGATGCCAAGGAAGGAGCTAGCTAGCACGCTTGCTATCGATACAAACAAGGTTGTCAAAAAGAATGCTTAGATGTTTTCTTTTTAGATGATCCTGCAATATGCATAATGCCAGCCACATATTTCCGCCAGACTCGAAAGCGAACTATGTTTATCGTTACCCAGCGACATTTAGCCTGTAAAGAAACGGAACAGCATTGTATCTGAGTAGCTAACTTAGCTAGCTAGGTGAATAGGACAAGAAAGTCGCATAGCTAGCAGGCTAAATGTTAGTTTTTGCCGACTTGTATGAGCACTTATAGTTAGTAAGGTTGCAGACCTTTGGTATATGTTTGTTTGGTTTCTCGTCAGTGTACGAATTGTCGTTTCCTTTACTTGAATGCTAACCACGCGTGTGTTTTAGCTAGTGAGCTACGGTGGTTCTTATTATTTAGCTAACTAGTTTGCGCGGCATGGCTGGTGGATATTTTGACGATTTCTAGTTATCTGGCTTGCTAGGCAGTCGTCAGACAGATGAGGCGCACAAACCAGCCAGCTAGCACCCTGGCTAGATAACTGACTACCAGTCAAATGTGTGCGTCCCTTCAAATCAAGGAAGCATTTGCTTCGTGTGAAAATCCGGTTATTGTTACGGCTGGCAAACTGAGGTGGAGGCCACGTCAGTGTCATTGCATTTCATGAGTTGTACAGCAGCAGATCAGTTTTCTCGCTACCAGTTGACAGTATTTCATGAGTAGACAGGCGTGGGTGAGGAAAAAACACCACATTTTGCTAATAGCTTAGGCGACAACACAGCAGCCATAACGCTGATTAAATTGCTAAACATTAGTAGTCCTGTGGCCCTCAGTGGGAGATAATAAACATTCTCAAATGGTGGGTTTCGGTGCAAATCGAAGGGGAGGCCGCCTCCCGTCCTTCATCCTAATAGCGTTGATGGGTGTTATCCTGATCCTGTCGTTCAACTACTGGGCTGTGTCCAACAAGCACAGTCGCCTGCTTGACGAGCTGGCGGAGGTGCAGGCGCAGGTGAAGCGCACGGATGCTGCGCGCAGTCGGCTGGAGAAGCGCAACTCGGAGCTCATGGTGCAAGTGGACACGCATCGGAAGCAGATTGACCAGAAGGAAGGCGATTACAGTGCACTGGAGGCCAAGCTGCAGACTCGCGATGTGCAGGTCAAGAAATGCACAGATGAGAAGGTAGGATTCAGCATCAGTAGGATTCAGAAGAATTAAATGTATTTTAAATCCCGTGCACTGCAGACGAATTTACCCAACGAACAAGGACCCAAGTGGCAATGAACCCTCTAAGTGGTTAATTGCAAAACACATTTGCTGAATTGCTTTGCATTTATCCCCATTGACAGTGCATAGTGTACCTATATGCAGGAACACGCATATTGTGAAAGCATTTTATGTGTACATTTGGCAGTTGTTAAAAAATCACTGCCTTTTGGTGTAGGATGCTTACCAAAAGAACAGAAAGCACATTTTTTTTTAAAAAAAGGATCGTCATTAATCTCCTCCAAAGAGGTTGTGCGTAAATAACAAAACCACAATGCAACTTATTCAGTGGATACAAGGAAAATTAAATAAATTTTAAAAATCTGATTGCAACTCCTCAGCAGTGTAGCTTACATTTCATAATGTGCAGTGTGTTACTTCCGTGAAAGAGCAAATGCATATAGCATTGTTTTAATGACCCACTTCATGCCCTTCTGGGAGGCCAAGATGCCCTCTAGGTTTCCAGCTCCAGTTGTCTGCGCAGACAAAGTAATTAGTGTTGGCACCGATGGAGCCACAGGCATAAGAAACATGTAGCTTATTGTCAGTGGAGCTGGTGTAACTGGCACTTCCCTGAAGCAGAGGGCAAGCTCACATGCAGTCTTGCCCAGTCATATGCCTTTGAGTGGAACTGTCTCTAACCTATTGACATGTAAGTTTGTCCATGTGTTGTCTTTGACTCAGTAGTGCTCAGGTATAGGGCCTGGCTCAATCCTGTGCCTAGGTGCTTGACGTAGCCCTCGATTTTGCCTGGGTATGCATGCACTACGCACATGCCTGCCATACTTGGGAGTGGCAGAAGATCTTAGAAAGCCAATATCAGGGAGGTTCAGGGAGCTGTTAGGCACTCAGATACCCTCCTTTAACATGTCAACAACTTTGCTGGCTTCAGAACAAAGGGTATTTCTTTGTATTATGTGGGACATGGGTGTATTTGCATCATGGAGGCAGAGGCAGACCTAAGTTTGAAGGTGACAGAAGCAGGACCTTGCAGGTCACAAATAGCCTGTGCCCTTTACTGACCCCCTCACCTCTCACCCTCCTTTGCTAGTGGCCCCCATTGTGTTGGCAGGCATATGTCACCCTGGGGGGGGACTCCCAGCGACAGGCTGGGGAGGGGTGGATTTTGATGCTGCCATTGCTATACTGTGGCTGCAGAGCCTGCACACAGATTGGCAGCCTCCACCTCCCAGATGTAGCCTTTCTGTCAGGGGACCCATCTATGTGCTCAGTGCGGGGAGCTGGGGGGCCGTTAGCTTTGCCTCTCCACATGTCCCTGGCTGTTTCTTTGTGCCGGCTGCTCCTACGTTTGTTTCTGTCTGATTTTGTGGACTGATGATGTGCACAAGAGCTCGTAGGGTGAGTGTAAAGGACACCTGAAACAGAATGCATTGTGTTGGTCCCTGGTTGTTTGCTGTGGGGTGCCTCACCCAAACCTTATTCTGAGACTATAGCCGTTTTCACATATGAACTCCGAACAAAGTCCGGGAAATCAGGTCCGGAAATTGGCCAGAATTGCCCTTTCACACATGTAGCACACAACAGGAGATTGTCCGTGACAGACGCATTCTCACCCAGGGCCACATTAAGCCTCCCTGGGGCCCAGGGCTAACACACCTCCCGGAGCCGTATGTCCGCGATTTTCAACCGGAAAACTAAAACCCAAGTAGCAAAGCACGTTATTTGAACAAAAACCAACGTTTGATTTGGGTTGTGTTTTGGTGTTCAACAAAACTGACGTGTAAACTACATCCACCAAATGTGTTTATTGACACCAATGGAAGGAACCCAATAAGAAATGTTTCTTAAATGTTCTGATTGGGTGTTAAACAGAACTTTTAAAAATGAACGCATCTGACAGACACCGATTCCAACATTCAACAAACAATTTGGTGTCAACTTACAGCAACTCTGGAAGCCCAATAACCGACGTGACTGACACGTTCTAAATAAGTGTTAAACACAGCGTTAAATACAGAGGTGGAAAACCCCGGCTTCAGAAAGTAAAAGTCCTGCCACGTATTTGTTCCACCCATTGACTACACCAGCTGAATTTAATTAGCAGAACTCTTCAGCCAGGTAGAGGAGCTAATTAGTGAAATCACCTTGTTTAGTGAATGGCTAGAACAAATACATGGTAAGACTTTTAGGGTACATATGGAGGCGGAGAAGGCGAACATAGCTATTGTACTTTTGGGTAGCCTATAAAAAAAATCACACAGCCATCCAAATGGTGCTACTGGTACACATAATTTATTATTAATTATACATTTATTATAACCATAAGGTAGGTTTTTGTTGTTCGCTATGTAATGTTAGGTCACCAGTTCACCTATCTCACTATACCTATCACTATTACTTAGCTACAGCTTAGCTTGCGACTAACCAGATAATAAACTACTAACCAACATTATTAATCATCGTAAGAGACAGGTTTTGGCAGTATAGCTATAGCTAACTCTCTCTTTAATGATCATTGGACTCAAAATAGCATGTATTTGGACATATCTGCAATGTCAACGAAACAGTGGAAAGCAATGTACAGGCACGCAGAAAAGAGTACGAGGCAGATGTTTGTATTCTTCTTCGTTTTGCGCCAGTCGCATGATAGAAAAATAGAAACGTCATCAACACGCCCACTCGCTCGCGGTGGATTCTCCGGAACGTTGCCTGTTCTATTCACACATGGGCTCACTCCGACATGAGACAGACTTTGTACTAGGGAGCTGGCAGAAAGAAGTCCGTCACATGTCTGGTCCGACTGAATCGGACATTTGCGTTCTCACATACAGCTCCTCCGGGTAAGGGCCGGATACATTCCGGCGTCCACTGCATGTCTGAAAGGGGCTTATGGCTGCTTTACACTGACCCGACATAGCTGCAGTTGAGTTGTATCAAGCTGTGCAGGTGTTTCTCCATCAGCCTTATCTGGGCTGCAAGCATAGTGGCCAATCCAGTGTTAAAAAAATGGTAATCTTGAAAAGACATCCGTGAAGCTTCCTCCTGGTAAACTACATTCACTGTCTAGGCTACTTAAAAAGTTTAAGAAAGAGAGAAGATTAGCACCAAGAGGACTAATAATGGGTGTGTTCACTTGTTATATTTATTCTGCACTCCCTTGTTCTTTTGAGTTGCTAAAATTGTAATGTCATAAGTCAGCGTATAGCTAATGAATAAAATGACCAAAAAATGAGTCAGTGTGCCAGAATGAATTAATCAAGGCAGTACAAAGCAACAGAACTGCCAGATACGTTTCTGTTTCAAGCTGTACAGGAACTTGTAGCAATAAACAGCTCTTTCTTTCAGTTGAATCAGTTAATGTTTCATTTGTGATAGAGAGTCTAATGTCCCTGAGAAGGTTTTATAGGACATAGTTCTGTTATCCAAAGAATTATCAGCAGGCAATTTACAGTATTATTTAACAAACACTTTTTTTCTTTAAAAAAAACTCCATAAGTGTTTGAAAGTGGACCTCAGGCAAAGGAGTTGGAAGGGCCATGCTCACTGAGTCAGTGGATCATACATTGCTGATATGTGTAGTTTAATTAAACAATGAATGAATTTATCTAACAAAGAATCCCCCTAATGTTCTTTTGAGCAGTAGCTTCACCTCACCAGTTTCAACGCATTGTGACATTATTGCATTTGAAAGTGAGAGTTCAAGATCAGCAGCAGAGCAAAATTAATGAAGATGTAGTGGAAGAGGAGAAGCATTTTTGCAGAAGAGACTCAGCCTTAACGTGCCGGTGCCCTGTTCTGTGGGATGAGTGGATGGGATGTGGGGTGTGTTTGTGTGGGCCCTCTGTGTCCATTCTGCTGTTTTCTGGTGCCCCGTAATGGGATCCTGTTTCTCTGTGTCTGTGGCTGTGTTGACACCAGTAAGGGCTAGATGACCCACACGCATGCATACACATACACATGCACACACACGCGCACACACACACACACACACACACAAATCCACATGCTGCTGCTGAGCACGAGGCATCACCCGAGGATCTCTGACCTTGTCTGACAGGTTTGAGAGCTGCAGAGGCACCCTGGTGAACCCAACTGGGGGCTTTATCCTGCAACCATTTATTGCAAGTGAGCCACAACAGAGCACACAGGGGTCTGATAATGACTCTGCTTGTCTCTGCATGTTTCAGCAGTTTCCTTGGGCTGATAGTTGAGTAAAAACAGCAGCAGTTCTGAGCATTCAGAGACTAGTCTACTATCTAAGTATTCTACTAACAAGCCTTTATTGCCATTAAAAACAAAAATTCTAAATTGAAAATTTTATTGTGTAGGCATATTTACTGCCCAATAAGATGCTGTCGGTGTATATAAAAATTAAGGATGCACCGATACATCGGTATTGGCCGATATTCGCCATTGTTGACTGCCATTGGCCTATCGGCAAATAAGAGGACATTCACCGATGGCAGTAGCCGATGTTTATCTGTGGTGTCGCATCAATTTTGCGCTGGCTAAATGTTGTGTTGGTTATTTGCGGCCTGACTCGGACAACAGTAGCCTACCTAGCTGCAGATTTGCAGAAGATCCAATAGGTGGTACTATAATTAGCCTTATTCACATGGCTGCCATTTTGTTCTTACGTCACGCTCAGGGTAGGAGCATGGCAACTCTTCAGTCAGCATCTGTGGCAAAGTGGACCAAAAGTTTGACATGTGTTTGTAACTACCTTTTGAAGAAATAAAACAAAAATGGCCAGAAGGATCAGCAATGATCCCTAAAAGAATTCAAATGAGATACAGCTGCTGGATATAAAGTTATATCCACTAATGAATGATGTTAAGTTGCTAGCTATCTAGCAAATGGTATTTAAGATCAGAAGTCAATACTTTGGCATGCAGTACGAATGTTAAAATTAACTATTTGTTCATAAGAGACATGATGAAGCTGTATTGGTTCGATAGAGCAAAGTGCGTGAAAACCAAATTAGCTAGCTAGCTAGCTACTTGCACATTCAGCTGAAAAGTACAAATACCACCTTACAAAGACAAATCTAGCTAGATAGCTAGCTACAATACAAATAAAACGATAAACGTACCTAGCTAGTTACTATCACATTCCTCTCACAAATACAAATATCACCTTGCAAACAAACACATAGTTAGCTAGCTACAATAAAAACCCAAACCTCTCCTGGAGGACCCCTTCAGGAGTTCATAACGAGTTGATCATTTGAATCAGCTGTGTTGGAGCAGGGAGAGATGTAAAACATGCAGGACAAGGGGTTCCTCCAGGAGAGGTTTAGGAAACGCGGCAGTAAGGTGTGATGCCACAAGCAGTGTGAGAGAATCTGCCTGTAGTATATGAATATGTGTTTTTGATGCAACCTTGATCTGTGGCTACTGTGACTCCGTGTGATGGGCTTTCTCTCTATGCTTGTGTGCAACGGAGGTTGCTTTGATGATGACTTTGTTGAATAGGAATTGTTGTCAGAGTACCTCTGGTTGTTTGTGCTGCAAGGGCCTGAAAGGGGGGAGAAATTCATCTTGGTGAGAAATGTTCCCGTAGGAGTGAGTGTAGCTGTCAGATGCTTTATTTCATTTTGTATCAGCGTGGCCCCATCGGCTGGGAGCCTTTCCTCTTCAGGTGATTCGGAAGAGTGGCCACATGATGATTTGCTGCACGGCAGGACAGGAGGAGAGATTGCTCACCTCTCTCTCTTTCTCTCTCTCTCTCTCTCTCTGTCACCATAGGGTAGGTGACTCTGAGGCTTTTTATCTCTGCTATGGGTGACATTGGAGCGGTAATTACGATTGGCTGTCTTTAATTAAAGCTCTCTCTCTCCCTCTCTGTCTTTCTCTGTTTCTTTATCTCTCCCATGCTGCCTTTTCACCCTTTTGTGGGTGTTGGGTAAAGGAGAGTAGCTGTCCCTTGATTGTGCTGACTGATGACTTCATCCTTTCTGAACCATTGCTGAGTGCAGAGCAAGAGTTTATTATGCTTTGAAGTCACTTGGGATTTGAGAGTGACAGCACGGTTTGTGGGAAAACATGACTATAATACCAAATTGCTGGAACTGATCCAGAGTCATTGCTTTTGAGCATAATATTATCTGTGGGATGTGAGGGGATGCCTGGAAGTTTTGCCCAGGAGGATCAGCTCACTTCTTTCAGACGTTTTATTGTGCTGTTAACCTTAGCCACACCACTTTACCATAGCTGTCAAGGAAAGGAAGAAAGCATGGGATTAAGAAGTGTGGATGGATTATCATGTTTGTATGTTAAACAAAGAAGTTACAGGCAGAATGTGGTTTGCTTGTTGCTAAGCGGGTGGTTTATTATACTCTCAGGCTTTTGGTGTCTGTTTTTTCTGAGATGCTGATCAATATTGATTTTGGCCTGAGTGCGGTCAGACTCTCTGTCTCTTACAATTATTTTCATTTAGAGTGTCTTGTAGCTGTCATTACTCTGTACTGGGCTTTGGCTCTCCTCAAACTAGACTCTGCTGTGTATGTGTCTGTCTTGGCAGCATTGGGCACTGCAGTCTTAGTCAGCTTCCATGGGGTCTTGTCCAGTTAAGGTACCGGCAAACCCAGAGAATTGATAAGGTATGTGGTGTAACACAGATTAGAGGGGCCAGGATCAAGGATCTTTGTCATCTAACCACGCCCTGACTGGCCTGGAACCACACAGGCATTTTCCTGGCTCTCTTTGTACCTTTGTTTGTTTTCAGTCATATGGCTGAGTATAACATTCATTCTTTCATTTGAAAGGCACATACCATTCACATATAAACAAGTGCTTCGATATCCATACACACTATGTATCTCACTGTGAAGAGATCTGTGCTCTGTTCTAGTACTCATTTGTGTGTGTTTTAGTGCTTTAGTGATTTTTCTTAATATATTTATAGGTTGATCTGGTTGCACAAGATCTGAAGGGTACCAGACAATGCATACTTTCTGTCTAATGCGTCCTGTCTAGATAAAAATGTAAACACTATTCCCAGATACAGTGGTTAGATATGTGTGTCTCAAGTAACGTAGACCCTGTGGCTGTATGTTCTGCAGTTTCTGCTCATCAAAACAGAAAGCAAACTTGTTTACATCATAGTGTGACAGTAGCACAGAAGGTAAACACTAAACATTTCAATTCAAAAGACCCACATAATTCCTTAATAGAGAGGTAATTGCTTGTCTGCCAGTTACAATAAACAGTATTCTTCTCTACTTATGCTGAGATAATTAACTTCAGCTCATTACCTGTCTACATCAGCACAATACATAGATTAGATGTTGCATTCAATATTTCATTTCATATTGGCCAATACTGTCACGCTAACCAACTATCTAAAATAGCTGATCAATTCTTGATGTGAAACCATAGCTTGTTATGGTATATATGGTTACTGTATAGTTAACTAGTACATTCATTGTCTCACACTTCGTATTTCATTTGTCTGTAAATTTAACAGTAGCTAATGTTTTTATCCATGTATTGTGAGATTAATGACGTAAATTCTTAATCACTGACTAACTGCTGTGGATGCGAACTATTGCTACCCTAGTATGGGCACCAGTAAGCTTGTTGGCTACCTAGCCACAATGACTATAACAATCACATGTAATAGAATTTATTAACCCACAAATTTAATTAAAACCCCGTTAAATTTTAACAGAGCTCTAGGCTGTCATCTCGCAGTAACTTGTTCCTAAACTTGCCAGGATGGTGGTTGTCATGTGCATTCACACTGCTGTGGAAAGGAAAACATTTTGCTTGCATAATGTTGTTTAAGGTGCTGGGAAAAAAAAGACAGTGGTGCTGTAGTTTTTATAATTTAATGTATTTGTATGCACACACATAAATAAATTCATAAGGTTCTTTTAATACCAGGTCCTCTGTTGGAGATTAAAATATGTGTAGTTTAGTTGGATGTAATCAGTTTGTACTGTAGCCCTAGTAACAATATTTGGTAAATGCTTTGTGTGCCAAACAAAGTTCAACTATCACTTTCTATAAATTGACTCCTTTAGAGAAAGCATGGTCCCCTAAAATTTTGTGAGGATGGGGCTTGCCCCCTCTCATGTTGTCCTGGAGCAAAACCTCACAGCAGGTTTGATTGTAGGTGGGCACTGCCTCTTTTAGAAAGTGTTGTTCTCCCCAACAATGCTGTCTATTCTGTACCTGCATATAGCTATGTCAAGGTAGGACCTATACATGGCATAACATTAAACATCAGTCTTTAAATACACAATTTATTGTTTCAAACATGATTAAAAATGAAGTATAAAATGATGTTGGTGCTGTACATTTTTGAGACATGTTTATGTCTGTAAATGAGAATATAGCAGGTAGGTAGGTAGGTGCATGCGGGATTATATGTGTTTATATATGACAATACATATAAATACATATATATGTATATGTATTTATATGTATTGTCTGTTAGTTAATGACTCACCAAACCTATCTCCTCACACTGTCAATGTCTGCTTTGTAGTGCGTGTGCCGTGAGGCCGGTGAACAGCTAGCTCTTTCCAACAGAACACCATGTACATGTAGCACTCTTGGCTCTTCATTTCTTTTTTTTTTTCCTCTCTGGATTTAAGAAGGAAAAGGAAAAAAAAAAAAAGAAAGAAAAACAATTTACTGGTGTCCTAACTTCTCTTAAGGATGGTTTCTCCCAGAGGGTAGGTCAAGCTAACAAAATCAGAGCGTTTCTCCGTTGAGCTCAGCGTGATGCGAATGGCATCAGCGGGCTGTGTTCTCTCTCCTCCGTGGAGCTGCTCTGTGTCCTTGCAGCAATGTGTCCATCTGCTCCAGGGTCACTGCCTCTCTTACTGCTGATACCCGCCAGCTATCCTCCCGTGGTACTGTAATGGTGATTATCTCTGAGACTGAGGCACGCTCATGCCACACACCCCTCCCCTGTCCGCTATAAAAGGCACCTGGTGTGTTTTTTTTTTATGAGCAGATAAAACCCCAGGAAGTTGTTTGACTTGAAGCACCGAGTGTTTAAAATGTGTACAGCAGCCTGTGAGGGCCATTAACCTGATTGAAACTTGGTGCATCCGACTTAACGTTTTCCTTGGAGTTAATGTTCAGATGCTTATTAACTCTTTCTAGAAAATTTGAAATGAGCCTAATGCTGTAATTAGTCATGCATGCTAAATTGATAATTACAAGATGCAAATTTGTTGCATACAGAATATCTTCCATGGAAGGAAGTAGGACAGTGTTTGTCGTGCAGTGCTACATTTTCCTACTTTCACGACATGTTTTTCATCCCATTTAATTTTGATCTCCAAGGCTGCAGTCGTTTCCTCAATTATCCAGCTAAATTTTAGAGAACTGAGCATTTACATGGGGTTGGAATTGTGCTGGAGCAACTTGGCAAAAGCGGAGAGCCCTGTTTTGATGTATGTGAATCCAGTCATCAGCCAAGCTAAATATGATTTTACTATGGAGTGCAAAGTAATAATGAATAGCTCTTTGTTAGGGAGCCAGCTCAGGATTCTGGGTGTGTCTTGTCCAGACAATAATATGAAATATATGAAAAGGGTGTACACTTATGTGGACTCAGCTATACCTCAGGGTGACTAGATTTGTGATACTTGCATTTGGTCCAGGTCTACCTTGGTTTCTCTCCTTTTTCCGCTGTAGAGCTGGTGACAGGCTAGCATGACCTGATCTAAAGTTTACTTCAGATGCCTCTTGTTTTCACACTAAATGATATAGATGAGTAGCAGCATAATCGTTTAGTCTCCACCAGTTCTTTGTTAGTTAACAGCTCTAACGTACGGACAACTGTAAATGGTAGGCATGGAGAAAAAAAAAAACATAAAGCGCTACTTATTGCCCTTTATCAACAATAAATATATATGCAAAAACACAAGCAGGTGCATGAAGAAAAAGTGATGGTGAGAGAAAGTGATGGTGTGTTGTGTTCTTTCAGGTGAAGCTGCAGAGTGATGTCACAGCTCAGACGTCAGAGATTCAGAGGTTGAAAGGTAAGCATAAAGCAGCGTTCCAGCATTCCTGCACACTCGGTGGACTTGTTTGCCCACTTGCCCCACCATTTTTCTTTGTAGTGGACACCTGTACCCATTGCATGCAAGTTTGCCATTCTTACCTTTTCATGTGAGAACTTTGACAATCTGTAACCCACTAACATACGTGTGAAGATATTTTAAATTTATCAGTACTAATAGTGTACCATTAGAGTATTTGTGTTATTCCACTTAGGACTGGTACCCAAAATCTTTGGTTTGGGCAGTTAAAGGAATTCCTGATAGACTTGTGCTTAGTGATGTGTAATATCAGAGGTCTTAAAAAGTATGCATTTATGCAAGCTCATCGCAGTATGTCATTAATGCATGTACAGTGACATTACTTTACATTTTAACGTGTTTGCGTCCTGGGTACAGAGCAGCTGAAGGAACTGCGGCAGGAGTTCGTGAAACAGGAGGACCAGCTCCGGGAGGTAAAGAAGAACAGCACCCACCTGGAGAAGAAACTGGAGTATGAGAGGTGAGAGTGGGGTGGGATGCTGAACGTGAGCAAGAGGCCAGTTTCAGTCAGGTGTTTTCAGCTCTTTCATAAAAGCTGAGATATCTAAGGCTTTTACTGGTACTGTGTTGCAGTCATATATCTATATATATAGATATATATTGCATCAAATTCAAAATTCTATTGTTTACTTTTTCACCAGGGATGTGCATACAACCATTTGCCCTGTGTACACTACACTCGTGCATGGTTGATCCACAGTAAATATTTGCCGTTGGTGCTGTCATGATCTTTGTCTTTCCATGCAGTTGGGCCATAGACGGAGACGTATGCACCAGCTATGTTTACTGTTGGTGTTACCAAACAAGCAAAATGGCTAGCTGCCTTCTGGTCAGTGGTGCCTACTGAATAGTGTACGTCAGTAGACTCTGTTCTGAACTCTCTGTGCAAGTATGTGATGTCAATGGGATGAAGGTCTCAGCTCCTACAAGTAGTCCTTCGTTGTACTTCGTTGTCCTACACATGTATGCATCTGGTATGATTCTTATATAAAAGTACCATAGCTATTTAAAATACTACATCAGGAAACAGTGTAGGAAACTGTTGATGAAACTGTTTGGTCAACTGTTTCTGCGTCTTTATTCTTAAAGAACCTCTTGATTTGCATTACAAATTGGAAACAATTTCCAAAATTTTAAGTCAAGCAACATAAAAATTGGTAGTGATTGGGAGCTCTGGTCCAAGGTACAAGAAAAGGGCTTGTTTTGAATTGTCTGGGGTTGTTTTGTTGTGGAGTGTTTTAACATTAAGGTGTGTTTGAATATGTCGGTGCAATAAGCCAAAAAAAATACATACCTATATGTGATTCGGGTATTAGTTCTGCCTGGAAATTCGCTGAGGGTCTTTGGGTTTTGTCTGTGGATTCTTGCCTTGGGACTCAAAATCCACTTGCATTGCTGTTTGTCCTGTTTTGGTGCCTGCGAATGCCTGATTTCCTTCATTCCTGCATTTGTTCCACCAGACTTGCTAACATCTTCATAGCTGCCGACAAAAGTGTGTTACCTTTTGGTCAGTTTATGCTTCACACTGACCTTTGTGCAGAGAAATCGAGAATGTGACTTTGTGTTTTAGTCCTCAGGCAACACTACAGATCATAAAAGCATTGTTAAAGGTTTGATTTGCAGTTTGTTTTGATAAATTATAATGATGTATTTTTTTCTTCTCATCAGGCCAGTGCTAGTATGTATTATTAATTTTTCTTTATAAAGTGCTATTAAATAGTTTAAATTTCCTCTCAACAGCATCCGTCTATGTGTGTTGAGTATTACTTTAACCTTAATCAATCTTTTTTTTTTTTTTTTTTAACAAACTGCAATTTGTAGTTGAATACGTTTGCTCTTAAAAGTGTGTGTTTCTTTTTCATGTGCACAGAACAAGTCTCGGCACAGAGCATGTGTAATCATCGTTCCTGTTTTCTGTGTCTCTGTGCGCGTGTGTGTGTTGCAGCTTGCAGTGTGGTCGTCAGATTGCTGAGCTGAAAGAGCAGTATGAGGAGAGTAAGAAGACCCTGGAAGAAGAGGCAGCAAAGCTGCGACAGGTGAGGGTTACTGTAAAGGCAAAGAGAGGAGCACTGGTCTGTTGGCAATGAGTAGAGTTTCTGAGAGGTATGGAATTGCAGGGGATTGGCATGTGATGGAGAGGGGAGGGGGAGGAGGGGGAGCTGTGCGAGGTAGGAATAAGGAGGCAGGAAGGTAATAAGGAAATGCCCTGGCTTTGAGTTCAAGGCAGAGGTGTAATAAAGGGAGGTAAGGATCAGTGCAGACACATTGTCCCTCAGTCACCTCATCAAATTTATACTTCATTGAATGGTACATGCTGATTAAAGCTGAAAATTTTTTGCACAAAGCACAGACAAGATCACATTATCAAAGGGAATGAGTTGGAAATTTACCGAACCCCTCTCATTTTGGCAGCACTGCTTCAGGCTGTTCTGTTTTCTCTGCTGTGAAGAACAGCACTGGCTCTGGCTTTGTGTGTGGGGATCTGTTGCCCTCTGCTGGCCATCTTGGGGCACAGTCATTTTTGATGTCACGCTCAGTTAAGGGGAAAGTTATGGGTATATGAATTTAGCTGGTTAACACTGGTGTCGCACTCTGGCTAGTAGTTTGAACTAATATGTTGGGGAACACATGGATGATCATTTACAGATTCCTCATGACCCATTTAAATGGGTTTAAATGGGTAGTTTCATATTCTCACCCAGTTGGAGTTTGTATGCAATGCAAATCTGTCACTTTTTCAGAAGACGTGTGGCGGTCCTGAAGTGTAAGAGATGGTGTTTTTTGACTGGGCTCCCTGTTCTTTCTGCAGAGTCTGCAGGAGACCCATGTAGGGGGCGCAGTGAGCGTGCATGCAGGCGGGGGCACACAGGGCCTGACTGCTGGAGAGCGCCACACAGAAGCCACACAGCGACGCATCAGCATTGAACTGAAAGGTATGCACAGTTTAATTCCTTTTCATTTTTGGTACTTTTAACTTTGAAGATGTTTATGGTGGCATGGGTTGCCATGTGTTTTATTGTGTAGGCGCTTCTGCATGTATATTTAATTATTTGTCTCTAAACAATCACTGTTGGCTCTGGCTTTCCTCACAGCTGAGCCAAGTTAATTTGGTTTGAATGAAACGTTAATTGAAAACTGTTTTGCAGCACATCTCAATCTTCAGCACTGTTTTGTAGAATAAATGTGTTAAAGGTATATTTGCACTGCCAAGAGGATGTTCTGGATGAAGAAGAATGTGCGTTTCAGGACGTGACGGTAAAAACTGCACAGGAACTCGGTGAAGCTGTGCAGGCAGTAAACCCTCTCCATTTCTCTTGTTCTGCCCTTTTCTGCTTCTCGCTGTGTGTGTGCCCTGAAGACTTGGGAAAGCCTGGGAGTGATGCTGGCATGCCAGGCATTGAAGACAGCGAAGTGGGCAAAGTGGACGATCTGCAGTTTGGTAAAGCATCCTTCCCTCAGCACCACTCCATAAGCACAGACGGTGAAATCCCATCCAGCAAATTAAAAAAAAAAAAAAAAAAATCCTTACCTCCATTTGTCTCCCCCAGCCCTAAAAAAGCCAGCTATAACCCAGAACCAGCTGGAGGAGGCAAATGACGTGGGTGTGAAGGAAGAGAGGGCGGGGGCGGGCGAGGGCGCCAGGCAAGACCCTGATCTGCACCTGGACACGGAGCACAGCCGTGTGTCGGAGCTGAGCCCAGAGCGACTCGGCAAGGAGAAGGAGGATCCCAGCAACGCGCTGCAGCAGCAGCAGCCCCCTCCGCAGCCCATGGTGGACGCACCTGCGCTCTTAGACGGGGAACCCAAGGCGGTCATCCACGGTACGGCACGCGCGCACACTTCAGTCTGGCGCGCTCCTCAGCTTCCTGTTTATTTTCACTGACTATAATCGATCCTGTGCGTGGACGTCTCCCTTGTCCCTCCCATTCTTGCTTTTGCTTCTTTTCTTTTGCATATCTCATCATCGAGGCTTATCGAAGCAGCTGTATTGAAGTTAGCGATGCACAGTAGCCCGCTGGAATTCCTGGATAGTCTATACATTGTCAGAAAAGAGACTGATGTATTAGGTTCTGATGTATTGCTGTGTGCAGGGAGTGGGCTTGAGTTTAACTGTAGACACTAGTAAGAGAGGCTGCTCATTCAAAACCCCATTAAAGGGTCATGTGTATGCATTCCAGTGTGTTTGCATTTCTCATCTCTGACTTGCACAGTACAGAGTCGGATAATAGGAATTTCACGCTAAAATTATATATATGTGTGTGCACATTTGTGTCTGTATTTTATTAAGGGCAGTATAATGCTTTTCAGGGATGGAAAAGTGTGCTGTCACATCACGTTTCATGTGTCAAATTGTGTCATAAGCGTTTTTGTTGGCAAATGTGGAATTTCCTTACATTTCCACAAATGAATCTCAGTGATGCAACAGGACCACAGAGCTCAGAAGCAGAGAGCTACTGTTTCACACCAGCAACCAGAAAACATGCATTCTCCTTGCATCAGCTGACTGGTGTGAATATTTCCTTGAAGGACATGAAAACAGAGCATCAACAGATTCAAAACATAACATAAGGGCATTGGTTTAGATGATTTTGTTGTTCTGAATCTAGACAGTTAAAATAAGTCAGAGCTTTTCTCATAGGGCACAGTGAGCTAGCTAGATCAGCAAAGCCACAATTCGATTTACATAACATACTAACTTTGTGATTTTTCTCTTTGCTTCTGAAAGTGGCCATCTTGGGTAGAAAATAGCTGTTCTATTTCCCTATAGTAGAATGATGAGCAATATAAAGTGATCCTGCTGGTAAATGTAAATGGCTTGTATAGAATGGTTCAAATGGGAAATATGCTGACCCTGTAGAGATGTGTTGCGTCATCTGTGTTCTAAAAACAAGGATTACCTGCATACACATGCCTTCTCAATAAGACTCCCTACATAGAGACCAGCTCCTCACATCACCACTTTTTCCCCAAAATCCTGCATTTTGCAGACTTCATTCCTGTTTTTATCTAGTTTACGATAGCACAAGAAATGTTAAAGTGATCAGTACATGAGAGCGCTGCTGAGTGTAAGCGCATGAATGTGTTTAAGTTTGTGTGTGCATGCCTGGCCTGTCTCAGCTTTGTAGGTTAGCCGGTCCTCTCCACAGAAAAAGCTATGGTCTTCTTGGCATGTCTTCAACTTCATGCTCGCTACTGTAACTCGTGAGCCTCCCTGGCTTCCTGTTTTCAGGGGGTTTATGGTTGGGACGGAGGGGAGAGGGGCAAGAAAGGGAAACTGGATTCTCTTTACTTGGGTTGTTTGTGCTGTAAGGTTACCTGAACCTTCTGTATTCATATAGAAGGTAATCCAGTATCTTTTGAGATACATTTCAATCAGTGCTTCAATATAAAACGGTATACACAAGGTTGACACCAGTTGGATGGTAATGACTTATATTTAGGCCAATATGTTCCCATTACAGAGTGAAAACATGAAGTTGTGTAAATGTGAGGCAGAATGGTATTATTCACCCATTAGTTTTCTCTCATTCCCTCTTCTCTCTCTCTCTCTCATTCCCTCTCTCCTCAGCCCCTGACAGTGTAAAGACAGAGGGTCAAGAGGTGAAAGGTGTGGCCCTACCGCCACCCCCGAACCCAGTGGAGCCACAGCGCGCCAGAGACCCCCCACCTGCGGACCCTCCCCGTCACCGCCAGAGTGAGTGCCGCTTGAACTTTGTCCCTTCCGTTTACAGGACAGTCTTAACCCTTTCGCACGTTACTTATTTTATGCTATGTAGCGCGCGTGTTACGTTACATGGTTTGTTATTAGCGGTATTAAGCTTCTCATAGTTTTCACAGCTGCATTTGCTATATTTTTAACATTAAATTGCTGTTCCCTCAAAGCTAAAATTAGGTAGAATTTTTACAATCTAGTGTTCTAATCGCACCGGTTTTACCGTACGCGCTAAATGGCTAATCACGCTGGTTTGACCGTACGTGCAAAAGGGTTAAGCCACACTGTAATGATGACTGAAATTATTATACTAACAGGCAGGAAATGTTTCAGATGCCCCTGGACGTCACTGTGTCTGACTGGTCATTCTAAACATAAACATGAATAATCAGAAATGCGGCTTTTAGGCTATTAACGTCATAGCAATCAAACTTTAAAATTCTCGAAAACATATTTGGTGGGCATCCACAGAGCCGCAGTCAGAGGAAGTGTGCAGGTCATTCCAGGGTATACTAGTGCTTTTATTCATTATGCTAGATGTGTCTTGATTTTGCTAACAACAGTGGTCAAATGCATCAGTACTTCCTGAAAAAAAGCAGCTTTTCAGTCTGCCAGAAAGTGCTCAGACAAACACAAAAGAGCCAGCCATTTAGCCGAGCTGCGGTGTTCTTCCTGCTTAATGCACCTCAGCAGGGTATGTACTGGGCTGCACTATAAAATAACAGAATAGCAAAATGGTTCTTCCACTTGCAATGTGCAGTTTTTCCACACATGCACAAACTTATTTAAGCTCATGCCGGTGTCATTCTTGTATCCCTCTGTTGAGTGTCAGTGCTGCAGGTCTGAAATCTATTTCACAGTGCACTGTGGTAGCTGTGGTGGTTGCTGCAGATAGCTGTGTCCCCCCCAGTATCACACAAATAAATCTCCCTTTTCCAAGCTTCAAAAAGTCATTTACAACTTTTCCCTCCTTGAGCACTGGGGGTTTCTGTTGATAAAAGGCTATGGAGACCATTCGGTTTCATCTAAGGAAAAGGTGTGTACAGTGGACCAGAGTGAGCTAAGGGGACTATATAGTTGTGTGTACTGTTGTAAGGAAAGACAGTATTTGTATATGAAGATCATATTTCTGCTGTTTCACTGTGTTTGAGGTATCTGTTGTGGTGTTTTAGTGGCCTGTTAATATGCAGGGCAGTTTCCTGCATGTGTCTGTGCTTCTCCGTCCTTCCCACAGTGAACAGTGCTTGCTGCATCAAAAACAAAAAAAAAATATCCAGCACTGCTGCATGTGTGGGCATAGAGCCTGATACAGTGTTTGGCTGTTTGGCTGCGATGCTTTGATACCTGTCTTCACTGTTTTGGATTGTGTGTATATGTGGCTATGTGTGGATCGGTACGTATGTCTGTATCTGTCAGTGTACATGTGTGTATGTTACCAAATATGGTTTGACTCTCATCTGTCTCTCTTTTTCTCTCCTTCATGAAAAAGTTCACTTGTTGAATTATATATGCTGTACTCCTGTATACTACCCTACACTGCATCCTACATCCTACACTACCCTGCACTACCCTATCCTGCATCCAGTGTTATTCTTATTTGTTAAAGAGTATTCCTTTCCTATACAAATCAGACAGCGAGCACTCTGTCTGAAACCCTGTCAACCTCACCTCCCGCCTCCACTCCCCTCCCTCCACTCCCCCTTCCCCCTTCTTGTTTACACCGAAACTGCTTTTGCTTCTCTCCTATTTACATGTTGCGCTGATCTGTCATTCATGCATTGGTATCTTTTTTTTTTTTGTCCTCAGCCTTTCTCGCCCCATAAATCCTTGCTTACCACATTTTTTCTCCTTTTTCTTATTTCATTTTCATCTGTCTGTTTCCCCTGTTGGTATGTCTTTCTCACTTTCTAAGGATCACTCTTTTTTTTCCAACTCCTTTTCATTTCTGTCTCTATATCTCTCTCTCCGTCTCTTTGTGCACCTCTGTCTCTGTCTTACTCCTGTCTCCCCTTCCTTTTCTCCCCTCTTTGTCCTTTTTCATTTCCCTCCTTATGGGGTCCTTCTCTGCCTCCGCAGGCCGTTTCTTTGATGAGAACGAGTCCCCTGTAGATCCGCAGCACGGCTCTAAGCTGGCGGACTACAACGGGGACGACGGGAACGTGGGCGAGTACGAGGCCGACAAGCAGGCCGAGCTGGCCTACAATGAGGAAGAGGATGGTGATGGCGGGGAAGAAGATGTCCAAGGTGAGCTTGCAGAGCTGGCTCCCAGCTTCTCAGTTCACTCCACTACTCTCCTGGCTGCCCAGTGAGAGAATGCCAGCTCAGCCATCATTCATCGCTCCCTGTGATATCCCAGCATGCCCTCCCACACATAGCTCCCCATGGAGTCCTACATCACTCTACCTATGTGTGATCTGAAGAGTTTGTCTGGGGACCTGAAGCAGGAGGGCGAACTCTGTTCCCCTGCTGAATGCCTCTCACCAATGTACTGTGATCATCTGGTTCATTGGATGCCTTGTTCCTCACCTCCCTGATACCTTTCTTCGTGTGGGGAGAATGTTCAGATTGTGGTGTGTTTTGTGATGAGGATTAACTGCATGTAATGGGAAGGGCTTGTAGGACGTGATTGGTGTGATTGCTCTCTGTCACTTGTCAGTGCAACTGTGTCCATTCGTCATAGTGCCATTGGGGCAATGTGGACTGCAGCACCATGCAGCCAAGAGCAGTGAGAATGTATGACACTTCCACTGCCACTTAAGAAGTCATCATTTTTATTTTGTCAATTTGCATTGTTTCACATTTCCACATCTGCATATTGCTCCTAGCTCAGTGTGCTAATTACCACAGGTTTCAGTATGAAAGGCATTTCAGGTTCTTCTGAAGCTGACTGCATGTTTCCTTGACTGATGCAGGCCTTTATTACACGTCGAATTTTCTGAAGATTACTGCTAGGAACGTAGGGTTCTGTTGACTTTGTGCTTTTTAAAAATACAGGTGACACACAGGAGAACTGAACAAACTTTGTCAGTCAAGTCTGAGTTTATGCTAGACTCACTCTCTCTCTCTCTCTCTCTCTCTCTCTCTCTCTCTCTCTCCGTCTCCCTTCAGATGACGAAGACCGGGACCTCCAGGGAGAGCGGGCTGTGGACTATGGGAAGCGACACCAAGCCATTGATGTCCTGTAGACCATGACAAGGCTAAAGAATCTTAGGGGATCAGAACTCTTGTCACTTGACCAGAATGACAGGCTTGAAGGAAAAAAAAGTGTGTTACTCCTTGGCCTTTATTTCACTGGTGCTTTGATGTCATTATTCTGTAGACTGAGTAGAGACATTAAAGAAGTGGATAGACTTTTTGTAGAAGCTTCCACGAAGGGTATAGAAAGTTATTGAGAGGCTACAGGTTAGAATATGATTCTCTAAAACAGCTGAAAAAAACCCTACATATCCTTGAGTATTTTATACAGATAAGGAAATATTACACCCCTCAGTGTGTCTTTCTACCACATTTTGACTTAACAAATGCATCTGTGTGCAGAGAAATGATTTCTGATTTTTACTTTTAAATAGGAATGTATTCCATGGGGAAATGAAGGTTATATGAAATTGGTTTTGTTTTTCACTTTCAGAAAATGAAAGCAATTTTGGTTCATTGTTTAGTAAACATACAGTCACCCAGCTGTGAGGGGCAGGACTGTTAGGGATGGTAGTGTGTGCTGAAAGCATGGCTGTCAGATTGGGACTGAGGATCACCTTCAACTCCAGCCTGGACTCCATTACTGACAGAGGCACACTGACTTCTCAGATTCTGTCAGTCCCTGATAAAAAGAACATTGTCAGGACCAGAATTTCTAAAAAAAAAAAATGGTGTTTTCTCCCTTTTTTTCTTTTCTGGGAAGAATTTAATGAAGAACTGGAATCTTCTGCTGTGAGAACTGTTTCTCATCTCTTGCAAAGCAAAATAAGGTGGAAGGGGTGTGTGAAGAAGAACTCTTTCTGTGGAGACTCTTGCTGTTCAAATCGGAGAACGGAAAACCACATGCGCGTTTGGACATTGCCTTTTTCGAGGAATCTGCTGCTGCATGCATTGATATTGCAAGCTTTGTTATCTAGCCAATTCTTAGAGCGGCTAAAAAAAAAGGTGCGGCAAACATGTAATCAAAGTTTATCGTTAGGAATCCATGTACGGCAGATAAATTAATTGCACATCTGGAGTTAACCCTTGTTCAGCAGTCTCCACTACTGTGCTTTTATGTATTACTCCTAGGCGTTTATTATGTAAATAGATCTGTGTGACATGACTATTATTCTTCACAGGTATTTGGGTGGTAGGCCCTAAAATCAATGTTCCAACTCTGTGTAGATCAGTGATTACTGGTTGGGGTCCGGCATATTGAATGTACCTCGGTGGATCTTTTTTTTATTATTACTATTGTTATTATTTGAGATGTAAAATTTGGTGAACTTATAAGACTACTTAAGACAAAACAAAACAAGAAAAACGGTTCTTATGTCAATAAGGAAAAAAGTAAAGACAAACTGTTTCTTATCTTGCCCCACAAAGAAAATTTTGCTGGTCCTCTGTTAAAGAGAATCAGGCTCTTGTTATCACTGTGACAGGAAGGGTAGTATGAACTGTGTAGTCTCAACTGTGGTCCTTCTCTAAATTGCAGCACTCATTTTTACAGATCACTCCAATCCATGCATAAATTGAAATTAAACTGACTGTTCAAACATCACCTTCATGAAGATAACAGATGTTTCTGTGTATGCCTTGAATGCGATGTAATCCTAATTTATTAAAGGAAGGAATTTATTGTTTTGTGTCCTGTAATTTATGATGCTGCTTGAGTGTTAGTACAGGACAGATTTATGCCTACATGACCTCAAGCGAAAGGTGTGGACAGCATTGTTAATCTTGGTATCTGTAGAGTGATCATGCAGGATTATGGTCTTAATTGAATTGTTGAGAGGTATACTTGTCTTTGAAATGCTTGCCCTTTGGTTCCCCTTGTTGGTTCAGAAGCCTTTGGAAATGCTTTGCACTGAAAAACATTTGCAGCTACTGCAGGTCTTTTATTCCTGTTCAGTGTCTTTTTCAGTGTGAATCCTGTGTGAACCCATATGCCAGATATGAGTGACATTAACCTATAATTGAGTTTGTGATTTTGAGCCAAAGCTTGATTGGTATTTCCCCTGCAAAGAGACTCAGCTTTCCCATTCAAAACCCTCTGCTTGGGCTTGTAACACAAATTTGGGGGTGGGGGGCAAACACATACATATTTACATAAAGCTATATACACATGATTGCCATTTCCTCTGTTGTGCAGAGACAAAAAACATTTAATATGCAGAAAATATCAAAACATTTACTGTGTATGTGTGTTGCAGGTAATATGAAAGGAATGCTGTGGGTCAGGGTCAAGATGGAAACACTTGGTGTTCACAGCAAAGGTGTGTGACAGCTGCCTGTTTGGGAAGAGCTTGTGGAACTCCAAAAAGATTTTTCAGTTTGTGTAGTTTTCACCATTTAAATGAAGTCTGTTTCCATTGTAACACCGCACATAATTTGTTGCCTGTTTACATGGGAGGTCTTCAGTCATCTCGCTACATGATCAGTCTCCCACTGTGAAGAATCCTTCTAGATCGCATAAAATGTCAAAAGATCAATGTTGCAAATCCATTTTCTGCCTAGATTAAGGTGAGACTGAGCTGTTATGTCTGTTTTTACCAAAAAATAATTTGCAAAATTTGGCATGAGTATCCATAAACTTTTTTTCTCCCTCTGCCTCAAACTGTTCCCTAAAATCATACATTTCCACATTGAACATGTATCTCGTAAGTAAATTTATTTCTGTTAAATGTCTTTAGAGTGATATGGTTTACTTCTTCCTTACTAAGTACCAGATAAACGGCTTGCGTGTTCATCCGATTTTGCGTTGCGACCGTAACGCTATAGCGAAATGTTAAGTGACAGAAACATTTTCTGTATGTGCACAGTATATTGCAAAATTTGATCGATAACGGCAAAAGAGGGTTTTCTTTGCTTAAACTCCTTTTAACGAGCTTATAAAAGCATGTGAAAATGCCTGATAAAAGGGAAGGTCTTTTGCATCTTTTGGTTTCTGAAGCGCTCAGCCTTGATACCACCAGCTGGATCTTCCATCGCAAATGCATTGCCATGACGACCACTGCGTGTTTCTCCCCCTGCCCAATTCGTTTTGTTGCGTGGCAGATTTCTACTACCCACTCTCTGTTCGTAATAAGTGAATGTTGGATATTCTGGTTGTCTTAACCGAACACTGTATGGCGTTGAAAGTATTTCATTGTGTTCGCTTCTTTATGGCGATCGTTGACACGCCATTGGCGATATCTTTGAGCCATCCATGCGGCGATGTAAGCATTTCACGCGAACAACGGTGTGCATCGCTGCTGGAAAGTATTTTCTAGTTCTGGCTTATTCCAAATGGAGCTGTGCAAATTCCTGCAGAAAGTGACCGCGGTCCTGGATGTGACGGAACTCTCGGGTTCCCCAACATAAGCATCGCAGTTTAGTCGGGTTAATTACGTGTAGCTAATATAACAAAAAGAGTTTGTTGAATTAAAATACTCCGTGATAATGTAGGTGGCTGGATGAAAATTGCAGTATTGTCTTAACTCTCATCTTGAATTCAAACCGAACAATATTTTTGTCTAGTTTTCTTTGCAATGCATTTCTCAGATCTGCGCTCGTTAAAAATAAGTAAATAAGTGTATTCGTATGTTTATACACATGACAGCGCTTACTGTGGTATCCCGTTCCATGTATATAGACTAATACAGCTGTGGGTATCTACCATTACATTTAGATGGCCGCAACGACAATTTCTGTTACCAATAACCGCTCGTTTATCTACAGATGAATAAAGAACATCTGTCATTTAACGGCAGATATCTATAGGTCATTATTTATTAGGTTAGTAAATGTCTGATGTGTTCAATTGACTTACAAAAATCTCGTAATTTAATTTACATACGTAAATCAATTACAGATATGACTTTGTGGATTCATGTAATTCATTTTAGGATATCTAAAACTGAATCACTGATGTCTGCAATTCAATTGTTGATATTAACTTTTAATTTTAGATATTTATAGTTCAGTTGCATAAATCAACTGTAAAACGGTTGGCATTCATAATTAAAGGTGGATATCTGATGAAAGCAGAGCGTATCGTATCAAGAAAATCGGATTAAATGTTAAAAAACGAGTTGCCATTAGCACAGCTCAAATCTGTTCCGCTACTCTGTATCTACGGCGTACCTTGCATTGTCTTGATAAAAACAAGAAATAGGTAGGGGGTGTGGGGTGGGAGTCGACCTGCGCCTGCGCCGATTTTCTGCTCATCCGGGTCTCTGCCATTGAGAGAGTCTGTAAGGAGGCGGGAAATGGCGTCTGGAGGAGCAGCGCAGGAGCGGATTGATGGTCCCTGAATACAGCCATCCAGCTAACCAGAGACGGCGAAAGACAGCGGCCGCCCCCGCCGCGGCTACCAGCAGCCAGGCAAGCATAGCCACCTCGATAGCGTGATCCTGCAGTCCTTGGCAAGTAAGTGAACTCTGCAATTGTCGCGACTTTAGGTATAGGGGAATGTGAGTGTCGTATAAATAAATATTTAGCTAGCTATACAAACGGAGAGACAGTGCCTGATAGGCGGCCAGTTAGTGCACCTCCAGCTTTTTTGCTGGCTAGACAGTCCACGGTAGCTAGACCAATATTACGTGCTCTCTGTTTTAAATATCAGTTTCCTCAAGAGCCCATTAGGGAACATGCCGTTCTGCAGCACGGAAAAAAAGACAATGCTTAAGTAACTAGTAGCTAGCTATCTAATGTTAGCGAGCCAGTATCTTACGAAAGCTAAGGCACTTAGCAATCAATCAGCCTCCTTTAATTAGTAACGTTAGCTTGCTAACAAGCCAGGATTATAGCTATATCATGGTAGCTAACTAGCACAGTGTTACTAGCCGGGTCTCCAGTTGACGAAGTTATATCGTACTAGTGACAGGCTAGCTTGCTAGTTAACTTACCTAACTGAGCTTGTTTTCGTCGCTGTATGGTTTTAAACAGCTTAGCTATCTGTGAATAACAGGTAACTGTCTCCCGAATGGGGGGGTGGGAATGCACATATTAGGTGAAATACCAATCTTCATGTCTTGAGAAATATGAGCGGGTTTTTAGGCCATGGCCTGCTTCTTCATATTTTTCCCCGGGCTCGAGTCAGAAAGCAAACCGAATTTCCCTTGCCCTTTCCCGCCCACCTTGTCGTAAGGGCAGGATTTGCTACTGGTGCTTCCTAAACAAACAGGCAAGATTGCTAGCAAGTCAGTCCCTTCCACCATTCCTCAGGAGCAAGGCAGCAGGGAAGGGTTTACCGACCTAACATTAGCTAGCGAAGTGTCTGTCGTTTATGTGGGATCCTTTGATGTCAGTGAGTTGTTTGGTCGGCGAAAACGCTTATACAGCTACCAAAGTAGCTTGCTCGCTAGCAGTTTTTATTCTTCATACAGCTTTTGCTAATTTAGGGGGGCGTTGCTCGTCGTTTTGCCTCTGCCTGCTTGGAGTTCCAACATGTAGCTAGCTAGCCGGTCGGCTAACGTTACTATAGCCAATACGGTACATTTACCTTGCAAACTTTTACACTGTTAGCTAATTCTTGAAGTAGCCAAAGCATGACGGTATTCGAACTGCTTTGTGAGAATTTGCACGTTAGTTATCACTAAATTACAACACGCCGTTTTTTTACCAAAACTGAATGCGCTGTGATGGTAGGTCGTGTACCCCCGCATTTTTGTCATTTTAAATTGAAAGTAGGAAGAGTACGTGGAGGGTTTACGTCTAAAAAAAGAAAGTTCAAAAATATATTTTTCAGTATACGCATCCCTAAGCCCAAGAGCCCTTCGCTGAATGTATGTTAGTCGTAATTGGATCGTTATTATTGGAGTAACGTTTGAGAGAGAGAGAAACGCATCAAAAGTAAGTTTGGAATAAAGGCATGAAGTGCTTGCTTGATAAACGAACTTCGGTGTAATCCTGGCTGTATTGATTCTGTCTAGAAATACCTAGCTATAAGCATTTTTTCTCTGAGTCATGTAGCAGTTTGCGTTAATCGGCGCAGCCAGTCAGTCTTTGGCTGGATAAACCCAGTCTAATGTGCTTCTCACCCTAGTAGTGGCGCAGACTTTCCTTTGTGTATTTGCCTCCATGCAGTTCTGCAATATTGTTACCAGGTCTTGATGCGCTATGGCATCGAAGAGAATCTGAACCTCACTTTTGAAATATTGCAAACTGCACCAGCAATGTTGGTTTGCATTAACGCAGTATAGGTCCATCTAAAAATTCATTACATTATCAGTCCTTACAGGTTCGGCGAGTTATCCAAAGACCTTGCCCACTCTGCCTGCCTGTTTTGTACTACTAGGAACTAGTGTTAATGTTAACTAACTAGTTGCTCATGACTTAGTAGTAGCTATCTATCAGAACTGTTAAAAATGTTCCAGTTCAACAGATTTTAATGTTCACCTCCACGGTTTGCCTGTAACATTAGCAACATTAACAGTGGCAGTTCTCATGTGTTTTGGAATTTCCTTTCACTCATGTCCTCAACATGAATGAGATGAAAACCAAAGTTCTCACACAGTGAACAACAGTGTCTCAGTCTAGATGTGTGTATTCAGTGTTTACCGTAAAAATAATTTCTATTTGCCCAAGAACCCACAATGCTAGTTCATCCTCTGTTGCTTACACACACCGCCAGCTTCTGCTTGACGTAATGTACCCATGCCCTTGCCACATCAAATACAAGGTAGCCAGCTGCACCTGGAGTGAGCTGCTCTTAACCACATCTTGCCTGGAGCAGGAGTAAAGTGCAAACAGCATCTTTAGTATGGACTCCATATAACTGTAGATTAGTATGGCTAATGGAAATACACTGTTAAGCTCATTGGTGTAAAAAGTTTTTTTCTTTCTTGATTGGTTGACAGTAGTTGAGTAATCAGCTTCTTGATTAATAAACCTCAGACGTGTTGTGGTGTAGTGCAGTTGGTGTTAACATGCTATATGCTTGCTGTCTGTGATGGGTCCTGTTATAATATTTGTAGCATCTTCAGTGCCCCTCTGTAATAGAAATCTGAATCATTGATCTAATTGGAGATTGTTGCCCTATTGAATATGCACTGGTAATCCTACAGCATGCTTTAAAGACTACCCTTATGCCAGTTGAAAAATATATAATGGTTTCTGTATTCAAAAAGCATTTTTTACCAATCAAAAAAATTAACATGCAAATTGGGTATAGGACTTAAAAATCCATTCTAAATTAAAAAAAAAAACCCTGATTTATCAGTGTTACCATTTGCTTGAGACCAATGAAAGGTGTAATTGTTGCTCTTGCACTTTTTTTTTTTTTGTCAGAATGCCTTTCTGACTTGAAGAGCAGCACTCAGTTCCAGAACTACAGGCTAGAGCATTCAGGAGCGCTCATCCTGTCTGTGCTGAAGTGACAGGTGAGATCAGGCCTTTTAACAGGTGGTGCAGCTGAGGTATACGGGGTGACAGGCGGGAGTACAGAGGGAGGGTTGTAGCAGTAGAGACGAGACTGGAGACTTTCAAGTCGGAGTGACAGATTAGTTACACCAGGATGCTGTTTCCTTCCCTTTATCCTCTTCTTTGATATACAGAATTTACAAGAGAGCATGGTAGGTGTTTTTTTTCCAATTTAGAAATTTTGGCTGGTTGAGTCACTGCCATCTAATCAGTCACAGCTTGCCTCAGTCGCTATGTGTAGTTTGTTTGCGCACATGCAATAAAACAACATCCGTTGTGATTCAGTATGCTATTTTTTTTCAACAAATAGGATTTCAGGAGAGGTTTTTTTCCCCCCAGAAATTTAACAAATGCACTCTTTTTTTCAAAGTGTTTGATGTATGCACAGCTAAGATTTAACCGGCTTACAGTTTAAAAGAGGTGACGAAGTGTAGAGAAGGCTTTGGCCAATAGAAATAATATCAAACATTGTGATATTTGAACATATCGCTGCAGGATTTTCATAATTGATAGCAAAAGTGCGTACATACATTTTTATTGTGTTCATCATCGTAAGTTGTGACCCGAAAACAACTTTTGTACTAGTTGTGAGACAAAGCTGAGTGAGTGGGTTCAACAATACTGCTGCATTTGCCTCTGCTAATTTTTTGACACTGCATTCCTAAGGGAGTAGTGACGTACTGTACATAGATCTACCCCTGTTCATGTCCACATTTGACCAGCAGTGGAGGGGGGCTTCAGATTACACTGTAATCACCTGCTGTTCTGTCATAAGTGAAGGACTGTGGAAGAAACTGCAGAAAAACTGCAACAGCTGCTCTGGCAATTTTTTTGGATGCAGACCTGATGAGAGGAGAGACAATTGATGTCAACAGTGTTACCTGTTGCCTTTGCAGGAAGTTTCATAAAACAAAGAGAATAGGATACATGTTCCTTTTCACTCGTGCGTTTACCATCCTCAGTTTGTGTTTAACAGGATGAGGTGCAGCAGTGACAGCAGCCTTATCAACATTGCGAATGAGCATGTCAAGTATGTGTCTTACAGGCTTTTGTTTGTTATTTAAAAAATAATACTTTAAGAAGATGTTTGAGATTCATTGTTTGTTCGAAATTGTCAGGTTTGTGTAGCTTCATTGTAAATGTAACAATTTAGCAATAATTTAAACTGAAAGTTGTCACCTTGTGACAAAGATTGTATTCTGTATATTACATAAATATTGTGGGTGTAAATTGTGTTTAACTTTGAAGTTGCTACTTTCACACTAGCATAGTTTTATGATGATTTATACTACAGTATGTATGCAGTCCTTAGATTGTCTTTGACAGACATTGCAGGCTGGTTATTTGGTGGCAAAAAAGTATTCCCATGTGTCAGAATGAAAAGTTTGTGATAGCAGCGCAGTGATCTAGAATGTCCCCACCAAAGGAGAGCAGCTCAGGTATGATTGTAGTGCAGCCTGTTAATGTGTTTTGTTTTGATAATTGAGCTGACATTGTGTCGTACACTTGTGTCGATTTTTCTTTGTAGTGTTCAGTAGAACTGGAGACTTAACTATTACACTGACAAAGTGTCCAGATGTGTTGAGTCTTACCCTGGCTGATACAGATTTAGTCATTTTGAGACACTGCCTATGATGACTGTTGTTGAATTAATAAGTGATTGAATAATGGAGGCTTTAAAAACAAAATGTGTTCTTTGGCAGGCTTGCAAATGATTCTGTTGCATCATTATGGCCCCATGAGAGATGTTTAAAAAAAAAAAAAAAACCCTCAGACAGTGAATCCATGTGCTTGTAGTCTTTCTTAGGTTGTTGTATGAATATTTTGCTTCAGTACACAGTTTATTTCAGTAAGTGTGTCGTTTTGCCATTGAGATTGGTGCACATATGAGAGATTCTCAAAATGTATTTACTCTGAATTTATTTTCTGGGTTTTTCCTAAATTGTCCTCAAAGGCGCTTACATTGAAGTTCTACTATTTTGCCAGAATAAGACCGTTTTTTTTAGGTAAGACTGAATGTTCATTGCGGCGGTCATCCTTTTCTTCAGTGCATCTTGAAGATGATTGTAATTGAGGAAAATGTCCTTGCAATGAAATGAGGTAGGAAAGTGTGTGTGTGGTGGGCACAAGGGGATGAGTCATGCTTTGTGTTGGTAAAAATAGGCAGGGAGAGACTCAGGCAAGCAACAAAGCTGCCGCTTCTGCCTGGCTGCATGCGGCTCCCTCGCTCTGGTTCCTACTCTCTGCTGCTGCAGTATGAGGGAGCTACCGCCGGTGGGCCGCATTGCCACAGATCTGTGTTTAGAAGCTGCTATGTGTTCCTCATTAAAGGTGAGATATGTTGCTGTCCGTGTGCAAGCTGTGCTACGGATGGGGTGATGAGTGGTTTCTTTCTCACCCTCCCTCCTTCCCGGGGTGCTGGCCCTGGTCTTTGACTTGTTGCTTGTCTCGGCTCCACTCAAGCTTCCTTGCTTGCTCCAGAATGAGACGTCACTGACAAATGCTCAGCGCTCCGTCTGAGCGGCTGACTAGCTTTTCGGCTTCACACTGCAGATAAGCACTAAAGGACCGAAATGGGTCTTTCATCACTGATGAAGATATTGCACACTCACGATCAGTGACAAAGTAATCCTTTGCATGTGTCATAAGTACTGCCATGCATTTCTAGAAGCCCTTTGCAGCCAGAAGAGACCATCACTTCCACCATCATCAAAAAAAGACAGCAGAGCCCAGCAAGAGTCACATCCTAATTACTTTCGCCTGCACACCTACGCCCGTCTGCTGGTTCATAACGTATTGCTGCACATCATATTTGCCTGTGTGAACGGGTTATTTCTCTCTCGTGGCTCCCCTCCCCCTCTCTCCATATCACTCCATTGTTTGCATTCAGACTGACACCTCTGCACCAGGGGGCTCACAGAGACTAGGACTTACTCTCCAGCCAGCCCAGCGCACAAGGGCATTTGTCTGTATGTAGACTGCAGTCAGTACAAACACTGATGGGGTCCCTTATTGTGAGGTCATTTTCTTCCCCTTCTGTGTTTTTGTTTTTTTGTTTGTTTTTTTTTTGTAACTGAAAGCAGTGTGTATATCAAATCGATGTCAAACTGACTGTGTAGGCTCACTTAGCATTCAGTCTCATGTTAAATATCAAGTAGATTTGGGTGGCTGACATCCCACTTGGCTGGATTGCTGTAAAATGTTTCTCAGAAGCTGAAATGGCAATAATAATAATGCCTGTCTGCACACGATCAGATAAAATATATTTCACTGAGATGACATTTTGGCATTCAGTAGCTTATATCAGATCATCATCTTGATTATTTCTGAAGTAATAGAGAGAGACTGGTGATTGTGGGTGAGGTATTGATGTATCAGTTGACGATCTCTGAGGAGAAGTCCATGTTTTGGATTCTGTGTTGTGTGGCAGTGGCCCTGTTTGGCAGCGCAGCCTAAATTGCACCAGGAGAGGAAATTTTGCTGCACATTTGCATCACAGCGTGACATCTATTTGACTTTGCCTTGTTGACAATCATGGCCAGTGGCAGCGTAATGTCATGATTTATTGTGTTTATTTTCTGTTAATGTGCATTTTTTCTTTGGACAAACAAGAGCTGTCAAAGAGAATCATCTTCCTATTGTGTATTCAGCTAAATTATAGAAGCAACACATATATACAATTTGACCCGCTTTCCGGATGTGGTTTCTATGGAACTTCGAATTGCTCCCTGGAGTACAGTTAAGTGTCAAAATTGAAGGGGAAATCACTTGAGTACAGGGCTCTTTTCTGTGTTCAAGTGGATCTTGAAATAAGACCCTCAGGCCAAGTAGTGTGTCCATGGCCGTGACTGGTTTTGCATGTTCACTAAGTAGAAGCTGTACTTTTCTTTGGGAATGCCTTGAAGATCCTTCTGTTATCTGCAGTGTTTGGTTGAGATAAGTTTTGCTTGTGCAATGCTCTGTGGTCATTAGCTCTTGTATCCATTTGGCAGGATCAAAGTTCGGTATTCCTGCATTTGTAACGGTCTTCCCTTTTCAGAGCTAGCATGCACAGTGTCGACTATGAGCAACCAAACGGTCAGCCCAGAGGAACATGATTCACAAATGGATGTAACCCAGACCAACCTCCCCTGATTCAACATATTTAATCACAGTCTGCCATTGAAAAAGACCCCCAAACCATGAGCCAATCAGAGAAAGGGGGGGTGTGACATAAGAACAAGTATCAAATTAACAGGGTTGCAGATGCTGCATGGGCAGCACTTTCAGCATTTACTGTTCACAGAAAAGTCAAAGGGCAACCTTAATTTGCAAGGCTGTTATATGTTCAAATATATTTGCAAGCCCATCGTTGAGCTACTGTGGTTAAGCAAACCTGTTCAAGGTTGGATATGTTTAGCACCTCTTTTAGCTATTGCAATAAGGACCCCTCACACATCTTGCTACTGACAGTTGGCCACACCACCTTTTTTTGGCCAAGACAAACACATGGCTGAACTGGCAGTCCCACCATGGTGGTCTTGGTGAGGCAGAAATGTGGGTGGTTATTGAGCATCACAACCCATTTCATTTAGGTAGATAGGTTAAGAAACTGAATACTCAGCCCTGTTGTAGAGCTAGCTTTATGCTGTGCAAGATGAAGCTATCCAGTTAAATCATCTCGTTTACCCCGGCAGAAATGGTCATTTTTCCTAACTCAGCTAATTGTTATGGAGTGTCTCAATACTTGACACATGTCGGCCACTCATTCTTACCTCAGACATAGGGGCTTTACTGATTCACGTTCATTTTGTCTCCTACTCCTTCATGATGCTTCACCCACCTTCTGTTGTCGTAGACACTGTAGACTGCAGAATGCTGGTTTCTCTGCTCCCCTTGCTTGATGCTAAGATTGTCAAAGGACTCTGGGGTTTGGGATTGGACTAGTCAGCTAAGGCACTTCCTTAGAGTGCAGGCTGAATGCCATGGGTTTGAAATCAACTGTTACCTGCCAGCAGTGATTGTGTGCTAATGCAGTGGCTTCAATCTGCCGGGGATTAGGTGGGCAGGTCAGCCAGGGACCCCTCATCATGTTGGCTAGTATTGCTGGTTGCTGTGCTCCTGTGCAGACATTTCCACAAACGAACTTAATGCACAATTGCTGATTACGTATATCACATGGGAAGTAAACAATTTATTGATGAATTTGGGTGAAAATGCATGAGGAAATACTTAGAGGCCTAGCTAGCAATTTTACCAGATGGCTCACCTTGTTTAAAATGTAAAGATTGAAAGCAACTTGCTGTATACATGAAGCTTCTAAAGATTTCTGTACTTTGGCAGTGTCTTGCGTAGACTGTCTGATTGTACCTTTTGTCGCACGTTAATCACGACTCGTGAAAACTAGGAACATGCATGATGACATTGTGTCTTGGCTTAACACTTCAGATTGTCTGGTGTGTCAGGTCTGGCAAGCAGTGACAACATATATGGTTCTCTAGTTTCAAAACTTGTGTGGTGTGTCAGCCATCCCAGATTCTGCAGTAGTCTAGTTGTAATGTTTGTCTGGCAAACTCAATGTGGCTATCACTATACAAATACAGTAGAGATCAAAATTAGAGAACGATTTAGTCATAGTTTTCCGAGGCCATGTGAAATGCTTCCGGGGGGAAAAACTCCACTCAATATATCTTTTCAATGTTGATATCACAGCAACAGCACTATGCTGCCTCCATGTGGTAGATGGAAACACATGGCTACAAAGAGAGTGAAAACATATGCTATGTGTTTTTTCAAAGATAATAGGTAAGTTAACATATAGATACAAGTGATATTTTTCTGCCCCGGAAGCATTTCACTGAACTTTGAGGTGTGCTCCCACATCAGGCATGACTAAAGGGGAAAAAATACGGGACGAAATCTAATGCCACATGCCGGGGATAGCTGTTATTGCGCTAAAAATAGCTATTCGATATATCGCAATGGCTATATCCCTACTCTGGGCTGGCCATTTCATTATTTCAGTGTTCTCAGCTTCAAGGAAGTGCTTTACCCATTTTGCAGTGTGACAATGGGCATTGTCTTGCATAAAAATTGTGGGCTGATTGGGAGCTGCTCGCAGGGAAGGAACCGTGTGTTGCTGAAGGAGTCCTGATAAACATTGGCGTTCACCTTGCCATGTAGCTGTATAAGAGGCCCACCTCCTGCTGCAGAAAACATCCCCCAAACCATGACGGTTCCTCCTCCAAACTTAACTGACTTCTTCACATATTTGGGTTCAGTCTTTCCCTAGTTCAATGCTGAACATAATGTTTCCAATCTGACCCAACTAAAATAAACTTGCTCTCATCACTAAAGTGAACTTTGGACCAGTTCTCGTCCGTCCACACAACATGCTCCTCAGCAAAGGTTAGTCTGGCCTTTTGATTCTTTCTGCTGATAAGAGGCTAGGTCACTGCGGAGTGGGCTTTCAGTCTGAATTCTCTCAGACGGTGAGACACTGTATGCTGAGACAGAACCTTGCCCTCTTCACTGCTGAATTGGCGAGCAAAGCATAGCATTTGTCTTTATGTGGACGACCATTTTTTGGGGACTTGAATGAATTTGTCTCATTGTAAAGCTTCAATATTCTAGAAATCACACTCTTAGAATGACTAAACTCACTTGCAGTGGCTGAAAGGGTCATCCCTTTGGCCTTCATCTGAACAACCTGCTGTCACAGGGTTTCAGTCACCTTGGAGCGGTTTGCCATCTTGCAAAATAATTATGGGTGTTGCCAGATAAATAGGGTTTGTTAGATAATTAAGGAAATTGGCACCAGGTGCCAGATTAGTGCCAATAACTGAAGTATCCCAAAGTGTTCTCTAATTTTGATCACAGTTCTTTTTCCAATATCTAAGTTATTAGTTATCCAGTATTTAAGTTTTTTATATTGTGATATAGAATATTTTTAAATTATGAAATACGCTTCAACGACATCCCTTCTATTCATGTTCGGATAACTTTAAATTGGGATAAGCAGTGACTTTGAAATTTAGGAAAATGTAAGTTCTCTCATTTTGATCTCTACTGTACACCTGAGGTCGCATTAACCGAATATTTTCCATCATTGACTAAATTTTTTTCGCAATGACGGAAAAATCTGAAGGCCGTCCGTCGTTTTGACAGATTAGAACACTGAGGGAGATTACCGTAACTAAGTAATTCACACCCCTGTCCAGTTGGTGGTGATTGTGCATATTAATTAGCTATTGTCTAGTCTTGCCTTTGATCTCACGTGCATGACCTCGTTGTCTAGATGGCTTTAGCCATCGCATTGGTATGCTATATTGCTACATACAATTGCAAAATGTCACGGAAGCTGAGTGTCCGAAGTTTCTTTAAAAAGGCCAAAAATTGTGATGGCGTTGATAAACGAGGTGAAAAAAGAGGGATTGATGCGGTGGAAGATGAAGGACAAGCAAGTAATACTGATAACGTTTATCAGCCACCAGCAGCTAATGTTACGGGGCAAGCAAGTGGCAGGAGGAGTTCACGTGGCTGAGGAGGGAAGATTAGGGTTGGGTATCGTTTGGGTTTTTTACCGGTGCTAAAGCGATACTTTTAAAACGGTGTCGGGGCCTAAACAGTGCCTGTACGCTCGAACCGGTGTGATCAGCTGTTTAGCACATATGCTAAAACCGGTGCAATTAGAACACAAGATTGGAAAATTTTTAGCTAATTCTAGCTTTGCAGAAACAGTGATTTAACATATAAAAAATATAGTAAATGCGGCGGTGAAAACTATGAGAAGCTTAATAACACTAATGAAAACATAACGAACTATGTACATGCATGCTACATAGCATAAAATAAGTTATGTGAGAAAGGGTTAAAAAAAAGCGCAAAACACCAGGTTTTGATACCCAACCCATATGGTGTTCACATGAAAAGTGACCGCACGGTCAGTGTCTCTGTTCATCTTTCCTCTCCACGCCCTTATAAATGCGTAATCTATAAGCTTGTTCTGTATATTAGCCAATTATTAAAAAAATGAATGAATGAAAATTAAATGCTATTAAATATGTCTTATTAAAAAATGAAGATTAAAATGACCGGTAATAATAGATTATGACGGAATTTTTACGACCCTGTCCGTCAAAATGACGTACAACGAGAAAGTCTAGTGTAGCCTCTGCTGTACACTATCATCTAGCTTGCTAAAAAAACCTCAGCAGACCAACAAAGGGGTACACGTTCCTCCATGCAAACACCTTTTTATGTCTTTGTACGTTTCAGAGTGTGTGCAAAAAATCTCTCTACTCAGACAGTGATAATGGTCCATGGATGCGATGTTTCTGAAAAGTGAACTCTCAGCTTGTCATGATCAGTCCGTGACACCAGCCAGCCACAAAGGTTAAAATATCGTTAGGCGAGGCATTAGGAGAAAACCCCACAAGCTCTTCAGAGCGGGATAGCACTTGTCCCCAAAGTGCCATACACACGCCGCATTTGTCCCAAATGCAGAAAGGAGGGAATAAGCTAAACGAGATGCACTGTGCTAAAGCTTGGTTTGGGAGACGGTTGAGTGCTTTGAGAATTACAGTAGGCTTCTCGCTGGCAGCGGGCCTGACAGGTCCCGGACATGTCTGAACACATTTTCAGCCAGCGGTGTTGCGTAAGCTGAGCAGAAGGATGAAAAGAAGTACGAGGGGTGGGGGTGGGGTAGCGGAGGGGGTTGAGTGCAGAGGCTGTGGTTACTTTTAGGAATTTTTCCTTGCGAGTGACTGCAGCAGTTTAGAAATGGAATATCTTCGTGCACATCAGGAAAACATTTTGCAGTGATTAAAAAAAAAAAAATTCCATTGTTTAGGCAAATATCCTGACTTGCTGTCAGATCTTACAGGCTTCAGCAATCTACAGGACCTCTCGGAATTTCAGTGAAAATCAGACTTTTTATAGCGGGGAAAAGTGGGTGTTGGTAGTAGCACAGCACTTTTGCGTGTATCTAGTAGGCTAAGTAGTTTTTTGGTCAGGATTAGCCAGTAGTATGAAAACTGACCTTTCCAAAATTGAGGCTTTTTTGGGGAACTTTAGGTAGTTTGTTTTAATTAGGCACTTTGACCTGTGGGCCAGTGTTTTAGTGAAAGATTATTGCTTCTATATCCATATGGATTCCTTAAGCTCATCTTTCCCTGGCAAGCCTAGTGTAATCCTGGCAATTCTGGTGACTGGCTTCCAGTGACTTTTTTTTTTTTTAACTTTTTAAGTTTTTGCATCTCCTCAAGTTCTGTTGAGTAGATGGGAGTGAAGCATATCGCCTAGGGTAAGGGGTTGGCAGGGTGCTGTGGTACAATCTATGAGGATTGTAATTAAGCTGTGAGGGTGGTAAGAATGCAAATAGGTTGATGTGTTTGACAGAATAACATTAAGTGCTTCACTTTAAATAATATACTGGTTCAATAGTACTGCTGTAGCTTTATCTGTGTTACTTACATCTACGTATATTCATTTTTGTTTTTCTGACTTTTTTCCCCGTTTTTAGTGTGAGGTGAGGTCAGTGTGCTTGATGGCAATTCCAAAGTCCTCCAATAGAGGGAAATGAGAAAAGAACTTGTATAATTTCATAATAGTATGTTGTCATTAGTCTTCATTTTCAAGATCTTGACATTCTGATATCAAAATATGTCCCATTGTTGCCCTCCTTAGGGTGTTACGAACATATATAATTATATATATAGTTTCTGAAAAAGAAATTTTCAGAAGCTGAAAATTGGCAGAATTCTATAGGAGACATGACCTGTTTTTTTGCTGTGCAAAAATGACACCACCCAGCTATAGCACTGGAGGAAACGCTAGTTTCTTTCTGTCTTCAGTCATCAGAATCACCTGAATTGAAAATGTTTGCAGCTTTTGCCTGTCCAGAATCACACAGAGTGTGTGAGCTTTGCACTGCTGATGGCCTTCTACTACATTTGCCTCTGTCCAGATGCTGGGTAACCTACATGAACACAGGCGGCTTTTAAAGGCTTGAGAGCAGCACCGCAGAGCATTGGCCCAGAGCTCCATTTGTTTGTGTCTTGTGGGGAATGGGGTAGGGTGCACGCACCAGAAAGGGAGAGCCTTTCCTGCAGGAGTGTGATGAGACCCCGGTGCGGCCCAGTCTCGGTGACTTGCTGTGGTTACAGAGGAAATGGTGTGTTGAATGCATCCAGATGTTTTCTGCCGCAGCTCTCAACGTTTTGTAGGCTGAGATTCAGAGAGGAGCCATGACTTGACTTTTAATTTATTCGAACTGGAAAGGGGTGTAGGGAATGGGGGTGCTCTCAGAATCGGCAGTTGCCTCTTCTGTTAATTGTTTCCTGGCTGCTATTTTTTTTTTGTTATGACATGATTGAAGATTTTGGCTGATGGCCATGTGCAGAGGGTATTCAAGTGAGTTTTTCAGTATTTGTAGTGTGTGTAACTAGATAATGTGTACTGTAGGTAATGTTTTTTTTTCTCTCCTCTTTCCATTCAATCTTCCACCCTCTTCTTTCCAACCTGACTCTTGATCTACCATCATCTCTCCTCTTGTCCTTTGGTCCTCTCCCATCTTTCTCTCTCTGTCCCCATCTTCTTTCCATCAGTCTTACATGTGACGGTTAAAACGATGAGGCTGAGAATGCGCAAGGCTTCTCAGCAACCGAGCCCCGCCCACACGCCCCGCCCATCCCGGACCAAGAGGAGACACTCTGAGGTGGAGGAGTGCACGCCCGCGGGTGGAGGCAAGATGCAGAAGAGTGAGACGGGGCTCCTTTCCACCATCAAGAAATTCATCAGAGGCAATGCTGTCAAGGTACGCCAAGGGAACGATCCCCCCCCCCACAGTTCATAGCCAGTCTAACAGTGTAACATTCCCTTACTGTTTGATATATATATTTTAGAAATGCTGCATACTGTACATAGTTGAACGTTTTAGAAACACATTGTATAACCACCCCTTTGGCCCCCTACTGACCAGACCTTAATTTAGCAACGCATTAAGATTTAAGATGTAAATTCAGTGTTTGTCAGAAGCTGGTATCATGTTTCCCACCCAGACGTGTAATGAGGAATGTTGCTGCTTGTCTGGGTACCCCAGCCCTGTTCTAAGAATAGCTGTGCTTCTAGAATAGTTGAGTAATGACAGTAAGTTGAGTTGGCTGAAGCAAGTGTGCAGCTTGTTTGGAAATGAGTGCTCCTTTTCAGTAAGGCCTTACGCTTGCGCTCAGGACTCCTTACAGGCTTTTGCTGGTTGAAACGATCATTTGCCATTATTTCTATATCTGTGCTAAGAGTTCGTAGAAAGAAATCAGGGAATTTCTGAAACTGATGCCATCCTTCTTCCTTTGGAGGTTAATTGTAATTAATTAGGGTTTTCACCATGTGTTCTGGTCCTCCATGCAAATTGAATGGCGTACTGTTGAGTTAATCTGTACACTTTAAAGCTGTAGAAAGCCTAGATGAATTGGGCCAATTACTCAACTAAAGATTTAGTTGACAACTTTCTTTGATCAAAATTGATCAGGTTTAACCCCTTGACAAATGTAGTTTTGCACAACAAAGAACTGAAGAAATTAGTTTCCTACCCCCCATACTTAAAATCATGTTCTATCCTAGAGTTGAACTTTATTCCCTATGCTGTTCTCAAAAGGCAAACTACTTGTTCATGTTGTTCTGTCGAAAGCCAGCCAGCCAGGCAAGATTTCACAATTTCACAGATATGTTGACTTGGTATTTTATGAATTCTATTCCTAACTGTGTAACATAATTATATGTATGCATACAAATCCTACAGTTACACAAACCCCATTAAATAATATACAAAGTGTTGATCCAAATTAATTTGTGACTGACTGACTGTTGGACTACTGTAGTTAATTGCTAGTGAACTACTAGTTTCCACTAAGTGTTTCAGATGAGTTTATTTTATATATCCAGGTTCTCAAGCCACTGAGTTAGTGACACAGAAAATCTATATTCCAGTTGTGGCTTCAGATTTCACTGCCAATGAAATGCAACTGGACCAAAGTTTACTGCTTACACTAGAAATTGTTTATCATACAGGGGTAGTGTGATTCATTTACACCATTGGCATGTATTGGTTAAATTTACATCTTTTACAGCAGTTACATGTAAATATGTTTTTGCTACTGCTAGTGAAGGGGCCGCCATAAAGCAACACCAGTGTTTAGAACATGAGTAAACTGCTTTCACATGCCTTTCACACTTCATGTGAAAAGAATCCAGTCAATCGAAAAAGCCCTCACTACCCCGCTTCCTGAATGGGGAGTATCAAGAAGGCGCCCGGTTATTTTTCGTTGCACATGGCATTATAGAAATGGTGGGAGAGATTTGCACTCTCTTGCAGGATGTAAATGCATCTGTCTGCCATACTGCCCATGTTAATAAATATGAGGAGACGCCACTTGTTGCTGCACGATGATGACAGCACGACCGCGAAAGCACTGAAGAGAAAACTAACCGAAGAAATTGACAAGAGATGGGAGCTCACAGGACCAGCATATATATCCAAGCTGCTGTTCTAGAGCTGTGTTTTAAGAGCTTGTCATTCCTGGATGTGGAGAAGCGGGACGAGGCATACTTGACGGTGTCTGATCTGGCTGAGAGTTTATCTCCAGCGGAAGCTGCTCAGAGAGAGGATCATGACAGCAGTACAGAGGAAAGTGAGCCCGAACCAAAGAAGAAGAGGGAAAAGCAGCAGGAGATATCTATGCTGATGACTACTGATGAAGAGCAGCAGACAGAAGGAGAGAACAAGGAAATTAAGATACTCGGAGCACCAAACAAAGGTTGATTCGGGGCCACTGACATGGTGGGGGGGAAAAAATGAGGAACGCTGTCCTAAGCTTGCCAGAGCAGCTAAGCGCATGCACTCTATCCCTTCCATGTCCACGCCATCGGAGCGCATCCTCTCAAAGGCCAGCTTCATTTTGAGCAAGACACGGAGCTCACTTCTCCCCGACAACGTGGACAAACTCGTGTTCCTTTCTCATAAATATGAGAAGACTGAGATCAGAGGAAAAAACAGTGACAGTGAGTCAGGTAGTAGCCTAGCCCAATATAATAAACACACATTTGTTCAGTTTGGTGCTAATATTGGCTATAGGCTAATTGATAATTCGTTTGACCTGTTGTGAAAAACGAAATGTGTGTTAATGTTACATTTTTATTTACATTCTGACCGCAGAAAAAAATTAGTTTTCATTCCATGTTTAGGCTACTGTTTATTTTTGCACTGATATTTCTCTTAAGTGTTTCTCTGCTGTATATTTATTCATTTATATAATTTATATTTATTTACATTTTAAAAAGAAACACGTTTTTTCAGTTTAGTTTTTAACAAAAGGCTGTTTTTTATTTATCATTTGTTTTTATAAGTTATTGTGTTGGTGTTACAAGTTCATAAATTGTGTGATGTTATACTGTGTTGAAATAAACTAACAAAATGTTCAGTCTCTGGTTGTCTTGCTGGTTGTTCCGACACAATCAGAATCATTACTGCTTTTGCCGTTAGCATTGTTGTTAACAGGCGGCTCGCTTTGTGCATGCGCTTTATATTCTAAAGACTCATTATTACGCTTTTGTATTTCTCCGTAATGTAGCACAGTGTGAACAATGTTACATACAATATTCTTTCTCAGCCTTGGAACTCAAACCATTTTCTGATGCCCCAAAAATATATATATTTAAATAATTAAATTAATATCATAAGCGTGTGACGACTAGTCGACTAATGGCTTGAACTAATGACTACTTGTCGACTAGGAAAATCTTTGGTTGGGGGAAGACCTAAAAGTAGTCATCTTTAGCGCTCAAGATACCGGGGACATTCAAAAATGATCCGCAAATTATTAAACAAATGCACAGATATAGCCAGCTTCCTGATGTTTCTAACCTCACCGTAATCTTGTTTTTCCAAAGGTTCCCTCAGCATTTGTAGCAAAACTCAAACAGTGCACTGCAGAGTCTTGTATTAGATTTTGGTAATTGTCAGCATTAGCATGCAATGTGTGTAATGTTTGGGTGCAATCTGTAAATTGGTCTGGATAAGAGCATCTGCTAAATGATTATGTTGAAATTACAACTGTATACTCATGTCACAGTATATGAAAACACCTGGCAAAAATACATTCATTTTAGTCGTATTTTGTATCAACAGTTTTACTGTTAACATTGTCTACTTATGATGTTAGCTAACCTTAAGAGAAGGAGAGCTAGTTTAGTTACCTCAGAGATAAAATAAAACTGTGTCATTTATTCCAAATTTTTACTATTTTTTTTTTTAAGGGGATGTGTCAAGGTTTCATCTTTAACATACTTTGTCTTCATCAAAAATATTCTAAGGAGAAAAGCTGGATGTTTCATCCATAGTGATTCTGTCAAAACTGCACTGATTCTGAATAGCAAAGTTAGTGCTGTAGCAACGGTCTCGCAGTTCATTCGATGAAGGGTGTCTCACCATTCAATGGATGAGCAGAGCTTCTGTACACGCCAGCTTGGCCATCTAGTAAACCCTCTCTTGCTCAGGCAGTTGGAACATTATAGGTTGATCTCCAGTCATGTAGTTAGGACATATATGGCCCAGTAATGATCAGCTGCCAGTTGTTTTGTACATCCCTGACAGTAACTTTAAAAATAATGATGCTGTGTAGATGTGACAGTAATTGTTCGTGTTAGTGTCTGTCACTTGCCGTGCATATCTCTTAGGTCGTCTCCTGGAGACATACATGTGTGTCATACAGATGCAGATCGTGTTCTCCTGACAATGGTGATAGGATTGACACCCTTTGGTGGCACGAAAGTAGTGTTTTGGTAAATTGGTGTGGAATTGATAATGGATTCATGCAAGATAGAAAGCCTGTGTGTATGTGTATGTATGCTGTGGTGGTTTTGTTTGGAAAATCCAGATGCAGACATTTAAATGGCTGTCTGCATGTGACTTTTCATCAAACAGATATGATGTATACTGAAGCAAAGGAGGGATATGCCATTACTGATATTGGTGCAACACAAATAAAGAAGCTTTTTAGAGCAGGTCTGCCTTGGAGACCCTGAGTTATGTTGTGTCATTGCCTCAGTGGTAACTATGGATTCACCTATCAGGTGGAGCACGAGAACCCAGCAAAGAGGAGTCGCATCGACTGTGATCTGGACAACAGCCTGATTTCATCCACGCCGCAGACTGGGGACCTGCCTAATAAGGCCATATCAAGAGTTCGCAGGAGAGGGCCTGTAAACGGGGGTGAGTATGGGACAGAACTGACCTGAGAGTATAGGTCTGAACATTCAGGATGGACAAGAGCACTGACCTAAATGACAAAGAATGCGTTTGGGATGCGTATGTCATTTTGTGTTATGCAGTGCCCTTTTTTCTTGTTTGTTGCATCAGATGCCAGGAACCATGACACGAACAAGCCAATGAAGCCCAATGGCAAGCTGGAGCAGGCTGCAGAAGCCGCCAGCAGCCCACCCCGCACCACTTTGCTGGGAACCATCTTCTCACCAGTTTTCAATTTCTTCTCTCCAGCAAACAAAAATGGTAAAAGTCCTCTGTCTGTACCCATTTCCTCTCCAGAAAGGGGAAAAGGCTGCTTGTGTAGAGCAGTGTAGAGCTGTCTGCATATACACACTCAAAGCAGCATCTGCTGAAGTGGTTTAGTAATCCTGGCAGAAGATATTCTGTGGCATGTGTAAACAGCAGTTGTAAAGGTGTGTTCTCTATAAGTCATGAAGTTTTGATGATACTGAATTTGTAGTTATTCTGCCTCCCTCTAGTCTTTCTAACTTATTTTACCCTCTCTCTCTGCCCCTTCTGTCCAATTGTCTCTACGCCCCACCCCCACCCCCCGTTGTGTATTTTGTGGCATGCCCTCCTTTTCTTCTTGCCCATTCAGGGACGTCGGGCTCGGACTCCCCAGGGCAGGCAGTGGAGGCGGAGGAGATCGTCAAGCAGCTCGACATGGAGCAGGTGGAGGAGCCTCCCACCAGCACTGCCACTTCCATTGAGAGTGTGGGAATCCCCCTGTACCCCAGTGGCCCTGCCCTGCCCCTACGGCCTCTACCCCCTCCTGAGGTGGCCGCTGAGGAAGGGGAGATTGTGGCAGACACTGACCTGCCCCCACTCACAGGTCCGTGCAGACCCTGAGCTAGGCTCTCTGTCTAAAGGTGTAGCTGGTTTTGCAGAGCTTTTTTAGTACAGCTTCATGGCCTTACTGTTTTTTTTCCCCCCTCCGATGACATTTATCGTTCTCTCTCTCCTTTTCTCTGTCCTGCTCAGCACCAGGGTCTACACCAGACAGCGGCTACTCTGAGGCACCGCCCACCTCACCTGCGGAGGGCTCGTACGAGGAGGACTGGGAGGTCTTTGACCCGTGAGTAGACTTTCCAGAATTTTTTTTTTGCATGGTCTTTAACACTTGCATGGTCTTTAACATGAAAGGCATCCATATTGATAAAGAAAGGTTTATGTTAATAATTAAAAAAAAACATTTTGGCTATTCCTCTGCACTACTTTGCCTAATGCTGGAAAATGGACCAACCACTAGTTCTGCACCTGTGTTGTCAGGAAGCCTGTTGGTGTGTGTCTGCACTGAATGTGTGCGCTGGTGGTCTGCTCTCTGCAGGTATTTTTTCATTAAACATGTGCCGCCACTGACAGAAGAGCAGCTAACCCGCAAGCCAGCGCTCCCACTCAAGACCCGCAGCACACCAGAGTTCTCCCTCGTCCTGGACCTGGTGAGTAATGATGGAGCTGGGCTGTGTTGCGGTAGGGACGAACAGCTGGAAGCCCCTTAGTCACGCACTTACTGCTGTGGAATACTGCAAGACCCCCTTGTAGGCTGTTCATTTAAAAGCAATCATTTTACAGCAGTTGGCATGTTTCTACTAGTTTTGTCTGATCTGTGCAACTGCCATCCTGACTGTCAAAATGTCATCTGAAAGTCTAGATTAATGGCATTGCAGTAGTTTTTGTGTCTCTTGATAGCAGGAAATCAGCTGTGTTTACAGTGACATATATGAGACAGAGGGAAACTGCAAATAAAGAACATGGCCTCAAATTACCTCCAGTTAATACCCCAGAATACCTTTTTTTAACTACAGCTAATTTATTTTTGTCAATATTAATTTGTTGTATATTACCCATATTTTTGGCTTCTGCACTGGAAGAATAAATGCTGGTAGATTTAAATAGAATTCATTTTTATTGTGTTTTACTGATTCGTTGCATTCTTTGAAACTGCAATATTAGATTTTGATGTCACTTCTAATATAGCTACACATTTAACAACATGGTAATTGTTGGAGTTGATGTGATTTATGACCTTATTACAGTGTATAGAAAAGTAACACAAAAACATGCACAATTTCAGTTGAAATTTGAGGCTAACAGAAGTGTATTCCGTCCACTTCCTCTTTGTAGAGTTAGAGGCACATATTATGGCCAAATAATGCAACAATGGACCATTCCCCCTTTCTTCACTTATCCATTATGACTATATTTTTTAAAGGTTTATAAATGTTTTCCTGAACTTGAGTTGGTCTATGTTGATTATTGGTCACTGGAGACCTGTTTTGAAATATTTGCTTGATTGTCACATGTTGTCCCATGTTTTTTCCTCTCTTGTCAGGATGAAACATTGGTACATTGTAGCTTAAATGAGCTGGAAGATGCAGCACTCACCTTCCCTGTCCTCTTTCAAGATGTCATATACCAGGTACATCTTATACCACCTATATCAAGGTGTGCCAGTTCAAAATTGTCCTGTGCGATTATCACTAACGGGTCAGTATCATTCTTCAGTGCATCAGAGGGCACTGAGGGAGTGGCGTAAAATATTGTTTGGAAATACTCCTAAATATTTCCTTTTTACTTTTGATTTGTAATGTTTGTCTTTTGGGCATCAGATTTGTTTATTACCTTTGGGAAACCAAAATCTGTGCCAACGTAACATACACAGTTGTGCAACAAATATACCCTCTGTTTACTTCACTTGGTCATGAGCACTGGTGCGTATGTTAATAAATGTGGCATCACCACATCACTTAGTTTCCCAGTGGCACAGTTAAAGTGATTTGTTTGTGCTTGTCCATAGGTCTATGTACGATTGAGGCCGTTCTTCAGAGAGTTCCTTGAACGAATGTCTCAGATTTATGAGGTAGGCTTTTGCCATCTGCACTTTTTTGACTTCACAAATGTGACTGATCTACACTGTCACTTACTTGTTTCTGTGTATGTACTTGACTACTATGGACAAAATAAAGAGGGCTTAACAACCTGCTATGTTCTTGTTTTATTTCCACAGATCATTCTCTTCACTGCTTCTAAGAAGGTATATGCAGATAAACTGCTGAACATCTTGGATCCTAAGAAACAGCTGGTTAGGTTAGTGGTCATTTTTACTAGTTCACCGGTAGTAGACTGGCCACTGAGATAAATAGATATCCAAAAGTCATGGAATGAAATAAAATGTCCCATTGTCTATTAAAAGTAAAATTTGTTTCAGTGTTTTAATTCACAACAGTGTGTGTTTACATAATTCATTAAATTACAGCTAACCAACTAAGCAACTAACTGTAAATGTAAATGGAAGGCTGCCATTCATTGGCAGTTCATTACAATGCAAAATCATGTTTTGCATATCTCTCAAAGCATGTATTAATTTCTAAATTGGTCCCATTAAATGACATAAAAGGGAGACTGTAAGTTTTTCCTGTTTTAGCTGGCTGTTTTCATTCAGAATATCTTTCAGTCACTTCTGCATTTTACATTATCTGCTTGACACATAGCTACCTTGCTGACTTGTACATTAAGCCCATCATTAGAAATCACTGGTGACTGGTATTCACTGCCAAAAGCCTCTGTAAGTGTGTCCTACTGACAAAACGTATAAAACTACAATGTGATTTGTATGTAAGAAACTGATAGTATAGATACTCTGTATATTGATAAAAGAATCAACCCCATACACTGGTGAACAGCAGTGTTTCAGTACTTGCACTGTTTAAATACTCCTCTCATAAGAGTCAAATAGCCTATTCATGACTATCAATATTAAAGAACAGTTTAGGTTTAATGACTCGTATGACTCACTTTTTGACCTGAGATCTTAAATTTTCTTCTCCCACTTTCTAACATGACTGCAGGCACAGGTTATTTCGTGAACACTGTGTTTGTGTACAAGGAAATTACATCAAGGATCTGAACATTCTTGGGAGGGATCTGTCCAAGACCATCATAATTGACAATTCACCGCAAGCCTTTGCCTACCAGGTGAGCTTAGTGACAAGAGCTTGCTATGTTTGTCCAATAGAGCTGTGGTCAATGTGACTCATTGCTACCTTTGCATAACTTGCAGCTTTCTAATGGGATACCTATCGAGAGCTGGTTCATGGATAAGAATGACAGCGAGCTCCTGAAACTGGTTCCTTTCCTGGAGAAACTCGTGGAACTGGTACGCACATACACAATGCTTAATTTCGATGTCTCACCCTGTGAGAATCACTCATTAGTCACGATGCCCCTGGTGCCCAGCCTTGATTCTGCGTTATGACCAGAGTCCGTTTCAGTTGTGTTGCACCCATATACATGTGTGTTTGGCATAAGGCCTGTTCTGTCTAGCTTGAAAATGTTTAGAATTTTATAGTGAGATACTGTATGCCTTCATGTGAACATTTCCCCATTTTCCCTTCTTTCTGTGGACACCATCTTACGTCTCCTGTCCTGCAGAACGAGGACGTGCGGCCACACATCCGAGAGCGATTTCGCCTGCATGACCTCCTGCCCCCAGACTGAGCTATGTGCCCATGTGGACATGATGGGCCAACCCAGAGGAAGAAAAAGGAGGAAATATAGACAAAAACAAAACCAACAAAACATGTAAACACTCTGGATTATGACAAACATTGCCATCACTGTTGAATTTTTTTTTTTTTAACCCCACATTGCTTTTAAAATGAATACAGAAACATGTTTTGAAGCGACATCTCTGATCATACGGTTTATAAATACAAATATATAAATATATAAATATACTCACGTTAATTATAGGCAAGACGCAGAAGGATACTCCCATTTGACTGGCTTTTTGTCTGGAGCGATTTGTCTCTTCACTTGGCAACGACGCAGCCTGGGAGGCATCGTGCCCGTAGTCACGGTGTGGGCCCATATGAACTAAACGTGTTGCAATACGCAGAAGGGGGACTACACATGCTCCGTTTGGAGCTCCAAGTGGCGCTGGTGACACTCATTGACTACAGACTCATTTCAACAGGAATGGCCAGTATTAAAAGAAAAAAGATGTGTATATATCTCTTTTTTTTCCCTCTTCAGGTTTTTAAACTTTTAATTATTTTAGCGCAGGATTTCATCAGGCATTCCTTTTTAGTTGAAAAGCTTTTTTTTTTGATAGCTTTATCCTCTCCTTGTTTTAATGGCTGTTCTGCTTTGTCTGCCTAAATGTACTTTTTTTGGTTTTTGTTTTAATGGACATGGATCTTGTATGAGTCCAAGTCGGTTCAGAAAAACATGGATTTATATAGTTTCTGTAATAAAGATTCTCCACTGTACTTTTGAAACAAATTTTCCATATCCAGCAAATGGGGAATATTTACTTGACCTTTAATAGGGTTACGACCTAGTATAGAATAGGAGAATTTGCTGTTTAAACCATAGTGATGGCTTGACCTCTCCTCACCATGTATTGAAATGAAATGTATTGATTCCTGTAATTGTTGGCCGATTTAATACCCTTTTTTTCTTCCTCTGAAATCAGAAAAAATTAGAGGAAAATATTTCTTGACCAGGCAATATGTTTCATTTTGTAGCATCAAGGTATAGATCCATGGTATTAGATTCTTGGCATACAATAAAATACAATTTTTCAGGCTAACAGAATTTGTGCTGTTCAAACGCATACTGTCATTCAAGGGTGCATTGCCACTGGGGTCATCTCTCTTTATTTTTATCATTTTAAACGTATGAAAGCATGAGCTCAAGAGAGATCAAAAGATTGAATTGGTTGTTTAGGGTTTTTCTTCTAAAATGTATCATTGACACAAGTGCTAATGTAGCATGGTTTGGCCTGCTTGGCCCTGTCCCACCATTTGTGGGCAATGAAGGAGGCCTGACCCCTGAAATAGCTGTTTTTGGAGCACCAGCACATCGAGGCCAAGCTTCATCACTGTGGTTTAAATCCTGCCAGCTGTCACTCATTTAGTGATTCACTCTTGATTTTTATTACATTTTGTCAAGCCTTTGTTGAAATGCGGTTGAATGTCATGTGTGGAGAATCTTCATTTTGTATGAATCTCTGCTCAGTCTTGCAAAAGTGAGAGGAAAAAAAAAACTTAAGTGCGTTGCCCCCATTTTAGCGGTCTTTCTCTTGTGTTGTATTCAGTGTTGCCTATTGGTTCCAGGATCATACACACATTTTTATATAAAAACAGCATGGAAAAAAACAGGGGATCATCCATTGCCTATTTTGACTGCATTAACGTGCTCACAGGGCCTGGACTGTTATGATATTCCCCCATTCTTTTCCATTCCCCTGCCCTTGGCCCTGCCTCATAACTGAATGTAGCCCAGGGGTGTTGGTGAGCTAGCCTGGCACATTTTCAGACACAATGTGGGTGTTACTTATTTTATTTTTTGTGTGTGTCACCAGGTGGCTCCCCTCTCTCTAAATCCTTAGACCGCAACCCCCTCCCCCTTCCCCCCACCCATAGGTAGAAAGAGACAATCGAGACCCCCCCCCCCCCCCCAATAAGCTAGTCTAAAACACTAAAATGTCCCTTTTGAACAGCGAGACTTGATTTGGCTGTCATTGATATGGGAGTTAAATGTGTGCCGTGGGCAGTGCGGTCAGCCAACAGTGCAATGATATTTCTGTAAAGTTACTCGATTATCATATTCTGCCAAGTTTCATATTTTTTTTTGTGACACAAAACATCAGTGCCCACTTAGGGAAAACGTGGGAAAAGCACTCCATATTTGACCAGTGTGTGGTCATCTGTACTGTATTCAGTCAGAGTTGTAATGACAGGTGCTAGGGTGCATTTCAGGAAAGTGGGATGGTGCAGATGCAGACAAAATCTTATGAGTGGAGATGCATATTACTCAACAGTTTAGCTCTGGACCATGACACCACAACACATGTGTGTGGAGGTAGTCATTTGTGTCTTCTGTAATGTGTCTGGGGGAAAAAGTACTCCACAGGTCATTAAAGCGCAGGGAGGGCTCACATGAAGCACCATTGGATTTTTGTGGTCAGAATCCTACAGGGTTATAGTCCAAGCAATGTCACTTAATCAGGCGTATGTCAGTTACAACTAATCACAGGCTCACACAAAAGCATGGTTCAGGCCGAGATAGCAACAGTTCATGCTGGGAGGTCAAGGTGGCGTTCCTTGCAAGTGAAGTTTGAGGTGTGTGGTTGGAAAGTGAGGTTAGCTCGCTTGCTGCTGGATGCTGCAAGGTATCTACTTTGTTAGATTGATAGATGCAACCATCCGATGAAACCATCCGGCAGAGCAGACTGAAACTGTTTATCTCGGATGTCCATTCTGGATTCACTGTTACCAGTTGGAACAGAGACACGAAATTGTGGATATGTTTTCTGGTAGCTTTAACCGTCAGCTAAAATTTTTGAATCATGGGTAGATATCAGTTACATGCTGATTGTGCTAAGAGATCATTAGGCACTTTAAACGCTATGGACCTTTAACCAACATATTAAAAGATGGAGATTTTAGAACTGAATGGAATCTCCTGTCTGTTTCAATATTCCACCATACCCCACTCCAACGTAAACACCTCCTAGTCTGCAAAACTAACTTCCCTACTGAAACCTGAGAATTTACCCCATCCCATCCCCTGAAGAGAGGAGGGGGGACACCCCTTGATTTTGTGGGTCCTGGCACTTTTCTAATGAAGAGCTAGCTCATTTTGTATGATTGTTAAAGAGCAGTACAGAGATTTTATGGTAAAAGATGGAAAAGTATTTCAAATGTAAACAGTTAATTTTTTATGTATATTACCAGTTTTATTGTACAATGGTATTGTACAAAATACATGCAGCTTCATTTTTAAAAAAAATCCTTAAAATAAGGAAAATCTTTTTAAGAAAAACATTTAATTTTTGTATTTTTGATTTCAAGAGGCATGTTATGTCTACTTTTTAAGTGTATTAATGAAGATTTTAACTTTACATCAGGTCGAGTGTTTCTTACAATATTATCTGTGTATGTAGGCCTAGTTAGCACATTGTGTCACTGAGCTGTTTAAAAAAATTAGCATGTAGAAAAAGAGCCTGTTTTGTGGGAAAATTCTTCATTAAATTTTAATCATGGCAGTTTTTTCTGCAGAAAGAAAATGTCAGAAATCATTTATTTTTTTCTTCTGCTTGCTTCTCTGGATTTTCTGTTTTTCTGTTTGCAGGCATTCCTAAATCAGTGCCATATTGTAGGGTGTTAAATAAGAGGATGTGAGCATGGATAGATAGGGTCCATGCTGAAAAGTAAGCTTACAACCACTGCTTAATGCACAATGGGATTATGAAGAATAATCAGTATTGCATATTGGTCATCTGGGCCACCAGTGTCACCGGCTGTGGTACAGGCACACTGATGTGAATGTGAGAATCATTCAGTCAGTATATGGAGCATTACATTCATAAAAAGTTTAATATATGGAATCATTAAGTTGTTAAAGTCAAATGTCATTTTGCCTAATTTTTAGCTTAGAATACTAGACGATGACAAAACATGTATATTTTATTTATGCTGTCAGTGATTTTATATGGTGGTTTTCATGGCTGGTGCTCCCACTGGGCAGAGTGGAGGAAGCATAAGGGATGTCTCAGCACAGCCTCCTGTCACCCTCTCTGTATGAGCGCTACGCTAACACAATGTGTTGAGACTGTGAAATCAGCATAAGTGTATCACTTAGTCTCCATATGTGCAGTACATACAATTTTTGCAAAAATAACTACCTCTCAAATATATTGGTACCAATATGATGCCAATTCAAAATTAACAAATTTGTCTGCATTACTTCACTGACTCTAAAGAGGTACTGTTCCAAGCAAACAATATTGTATTGCCTCTATTCATTTGGCTAATGATGTATAGTGTTATTGGGGGTACTGTAGAACTTCTGAGAAAGTATTCCAGTAGGAAGACTTATGAAAAACATTCATCTATTTACTTTGTAGCTCTGACTGTATCTGGATTACATGTGGTTAGATAGGTACAGAAGTAAATGTTTGCAAGGAGTCAGACAACAGTCATTGTGGTCACTTTTGAGGGACATTCCAAAAAGGGCCCAAGTCCCATTCATGTCTAGCAAAGGGGTATGCGTCACAAGTCACAACCCATAATTCGCAAGTTATTCCTGTCATCCCAATTAGAGAAATCCATGGTAAATAACAATTAGCATTGCCTTATCAGACACACTTACTCCATATTGCGTTTGAGATATTTTCCAATACTGCCATTACATTTTAACAGTTTGATATCCTTTTCAGATACCACAGCCTTAAAATTAGACTAATTGAGCATTTGATCAAATTGATTTCCGAAGCCAACATTCCTACTTAAGTATGATGTGGTCTTGAAATTTGATATGCTGCTCAGATAACGTCATCTCTCCGAGGACATTTTCTCTCAGTCCATAGTTACCACGAATGTTAGGCAAACAGTATTATTACATGTGGCGTAGGCAAAAAAAAAAGAATGAATCGCACGCATGTTCTTATGGGTCGAATGCATTTTAGCCTGTAAAAGGTCCGATTTCGAGAGATGATTTGGTCGAAATCAGTTAACGAAATTAAGCTTTAGATTTTGTTTGAAAGTCGTCCTCGCGTGTTGAAATACAAGTAAAGAAGTATTTCAGGTAGTATTTAGTGTTGGCAGGGACGCATTAAGCCTCCCTGGGGCCCAGGGCTAACACCTCCCGGGGCCCTATGTCCTCGATTTTCAACCGGAAAACTAAAAGCACATTGACGCGACCAAAGACCTGGCAACGATAAAGACACGCCGCAAATTCGACAAATAGGCCTATGACAAAGGATGCCAGAAGTAGAGAGTGAATATGCTACAGAATAAGATCTCCAACTGAAAACTTTGAACGTTGTAATATATCAAATGCCACCAAAGAGTACCGACTCTTATATTATAGTGCTCTTGAAATATTCACGTAGTGTTACCCGAACGCATGACCAACCTCGCCCAGTAGATGGCAGAATAGGATAACAAATGAGAGAGAGTAGTAGCCTAGTGTACAAAGTACAAACCAGAAATTTGACCACATATGACAATGCACACAACAATTAACTACATTTCCGGTTCAACCACTAGCACCAACAAAACAAGCATTGACATAAATGATTTCATACTCACCTATAGCACCCTTCTCCTACTTTTCTTGGACGCAAAGTCCTGAATTACATCCTTTAATGGAGGTCGGGCTTGATTGACATTACAAATAGTTCAATCTGTTTTCAGTCATAGCAGTCCATAGCAGGCGATTTTTTTTATCAGTCTCAGCTTCGAAAAAGATCTCTCATCGGTAGATTTTGATACAGGGAGGGTCAGATAAATTCACAGAGCAATTCCAACATTGTGGAAGGCACTTTAGAGCTGTCTTTCTTTTAATGTCATCATTAAATTTCTAGGCGAGAGGTCACTTGTCATGTTGCTACAGAACGCTACAAACTGAACAAGTTCATCCTCCAGTTCATCCTGCAGGTCTGTGCTGTACTTCTGTACGAGATTGCGGCAGGCCATGCGCATCTTCTCTGTGGACATTTTCTTGAGAGTAGTTAAGCCGAAGTAGCTACAGTCTCTCCGTAGGCATTACATCTTTGACGCAGCATACTCATCAGATTCTCAAAAATGACAAAAAACACCTCAGAACAAAATTTCTCACTGCCAGTGAGGATGTGATCAGGGGTATTGGATTCGTCTGCTCTCTTTTTCCTTTTCACCTGGCGAGTAGTTTCCGACCTGTGTAGCAGAGATGTGTTTGGCTGACATCCCCAACTCTCCAAAGTGATTACGTAAATCTCCCACGAAATCTGTCAATGACCGGAGCATGGCTATAGCCATCATCAGATCCAAATCAACTGTTTGAAGAATCATGCTGGTCGCCTGAAACCTTTGAAGGATCTTGGTCCAGAATATGCACAAAAATACTGTCTCGAGTCGACTCATTTTCTTGGCAAGAGATCGTGCTTCATCTTTAGTGGTAGCGCTCTGAGTTTCATCTGATGAATTCAATATATTTTGGTAGTTTATGGAAAGGGCTTTGGTGGCCTGTGCATGAGAGGCCCACCGTATGTCGGACAGTCCCTTTAATGTATCTAACCGTCTGTTTTCATTTGGTTCAAGTCCTTCCATAAGAATTTTCCATCGCCTAGGCCCTATGGGATCCCGAGAAAAAAATATACCACGATTATTTAAATCTGAAAATTAATTTGCCTCGTTGCAGCAGTCAACACTACTCATTCCGACGACATTAAGCGCGTGGGAAGCGCAGGGATCCAGCCAGCCAAGGGGTTTACCTGCTGGATGCGAGCCCTCAAACCCTTGTAGACGCCTGACATGTTAGATGCGGTATCATAACACTGTCCCTGCAATTCTGTATGTCTAGGTTAGTCTCTCTAAGAATCTGACACTGATTCAAAAAGCGAGTCGCCTGTGTGACTAAGGACGAATTTTCAAAAACCTCTCAAATACTTGACACTGATCTGAAACGGAACGGACTATAAATGTGAGCTGGTCTATGTGTGCCAAATCAGGGGTAGAATCAACAACTATAGAAAAACACTTGGATCTCTGCACTTGAAGAATTATCTCTGCTTGTACTCGCTGTCCCACCTCTGCTACAAACTCATCGCATGTTGTATTCCCGAGATATGAGGTTGTCCCCCTTCCCTTGTTTCCATATTTCTTTATGTGTTCTGAGAGGAAAGGGTCAAACTTGCTAAGATGTTCTAGTATCCCAAGGTAATTACCATTGTGTGGTGACCCGAAAGTCTCTTGATCTCCCCGGAACGTAAGACCGCATTCTGCGAGAAACTAAAATAACGGCAATCACTCGCCTAAGAACTTCTTGCCAATAGCTCTCCTCTTCTTTGCATTGCTCGGTGAGTTCAGAGTAGATTCCGTGGGCCTGGGTCCGTGCCAGCCAGGTTAGCACTGCGTTTCTATGCGGCTGGCTTGACTCCTGTTCCTCCATACGGGCAGAGGCATGCTTCCAGTCGGGAAAACCGGAGTGAGAGAAAGTAGTAGTACACTCTCCAAACAGCCAACAATAGAAACAAAAACATTCCCTGTTGAAGGACAATAAACTCGCCAATCTCTCGGTACACTTTCGCTATTACACAGGGAACACGTGAACAATGTTTTACTCAAGCATCTTTTCTGGTTTTTTACATGCGCTCGGATGCTGTAAAGGAAATGTCTTTATTCTGGCACAATAGTCATGCTTTCACTTCTTTGTTAACCCAGAAACTGCGCAGCCCCTCTGTAGTAGGACCCCAACATGCAACGTCAGTGGCTGGCAAAGTTCCTTCATTTGAAGGGGTTCCTTTGAAGATGAGTCGGTGTCAGCTAAAGCATCGGCATCAATGGAGGCACTCGACGATGGCAAGATAGGCTCGCGTGCCTCTTACAGTACCGATTCTGGGGAGGCGGGTAAAAGGTTGTGCCGGACCCCACGAGTAACCTACTGTCGTGGTCCTGGGGATCACCTAAATTCTTTTTGAAGAGGGACGTAAGCGTGGGTATTTTGCTGAGAGTTTCTTCACATCTTTCCTTTTGGTTGAGCTTGTTTTATCTTTTTAGCACCGCTATCATATTTTCTAATAGACTCGTGAGACATCGCAGTGAAGTGACTAATACCACTCTTACTGACACTGACAATTAATTGTTGCGACAGGACAGTGTAGGCTATTCTACAGGTGGGAAACTGGACCAAAATGTTCAGTATACAATCAAAACACCATAAAACCACCCATTCAAAAAAGTCAACGTAATCTGCTATTCCTGGGCCCCCTAGTGGCCGGGGCCCTGGCCTGCAGCCCAGCCTTGAGTAGTGGCGATCAAGTTGTTGACGGAACGTATTTTTTTCTAGCCCCCCCCTAGAAGTAATGTTCTCAATAATCATCGACAATCAACGTTTACTGTGTTCTCATGTGTTTCAGAAACTGATATATCGCCATTTCCCTTGAAGAGCTGAGAAAAAGCTTTATATCAGTACTTCCCAACAGCTTCATCTTTCGCCAGTGTCAAATTTTGTGGTCACGCGCTAGCAGAGTAGAAGCGACGATTTGATGTAGGAATAAGTGACGCTAGAAATAAGGGATAATACTCACCCGTGGACATGGGAATGCCGTCGTTCACTTCCTGAAGGTGATGCTGTATCATAAATACCACCTTGACCCCGGTAATGGTATCGTACATTGTGGCATTAGATGTGGATATGGATCCTTTTTTTCTCTCCTTTGAATGATTGAATGGGCTCTAATCACAAAATTGCAATGTGTTGTGAACCCTGTGGTGTGAGCCTGTTCTGAATGTTCAACTCCAGTGGCATCAATGGAGTTATGAATGTCAGTCTTTGGTCTTTGCAGGTCAGATGTTAAATTTTCAAATGGAATTTAAGTATTTGACCTTTAGTTCTCTAACTGATCTGATTTCCCCAGCAGTTAATTCAGCCTTGGTTTGTTGAATGGCATCCTTTGGCTTCCAAGTCTTGGTCCCTTAGATCTTCTGGAACCCACCCTACACTACAAGGGACAGGAGAAGAATGCTGAAAGCCTGGCAGCAGTGCTGGGAAGGAGTATTGGAGGCGAAGCCCCTCATTTTTCCTGACTTGGAGTGCTCTGATGTGGCGCCAGGGCTCCATCCTAAACAGGAAGAACAGAAGTGGGCAGCAGAGAAGCGTGGCCTGACTGTGGATCACCACCTTGGGAAGTCCATACGCCCCAACAAGATCCAAGCTGGGGTGTGAGCACACTGGAGCCAGGGGCTGATTGCCTTGTGGGTGGTGTTTGTCTTTCAGTTAATTTAATTTATTGAAATAAAGCCCATCTAATTGCATTTAATTCTATTTTTGCATAGTCAAGTAGTGCAATGCTACATAAGTTAGCACACATTGTGCTAAACTTCATTTTTTCCCTTCAGCTTTACATTTGCATTTACATTTATTCATTTAGCTTTAGAAAGCTTCAACACTCCAGGTGCTTGTAGGTCTGTTGATGGTACCGTTCACAATTGCTCAACCCCTTAGTTCTTCTGCTTAGTTTTAAATACAGTATGGATGATTTCAATGTCTTTTGCGTAGTACACTTTTTTCTATCTCTAATTGACAACGATGTAACTATATTTCCTCATTGTTCGCTGAACATCACAGCAGGTGATTTTTTTTATATTCAAAAAATGTTGAATGTGGTGTTGCTTAAGGAAGAATTAATGCGTTTTGCTGCTCCAATACTTTCTCGGCAGAGGGCGTGAGTGCCCGTGGTCCCAGCACAGGGAAACTGTGCCTGGAGTCCTCCGATATCCCATCATCATTGCCGTGGCGCAGACGCGCTCACACGCCGCCTAGTTAAGACACACACACACACAGTCAAGATGGGGGATGCGGATTCGTGGGGTGAGGATAAAACATGGTAGAAATTTAACATAATGCTTGAGAAAATCTAAAAGAAACACCGAGAGGTGTAAGCTCTGTTGTTGTACCCGTGGAGCATTTTTGAGTCTATTGTCTATTTTAATAGACGCCGACAACTTCGAGCCTGAGGAGCCGATCAAAAAGGCGCCAGTACTGGATAAATGGGAAGGCGAGGACGAGGAGGAAGATGTAAAGGTAGCTAACTGTTTTCCAAGCAGCCAATGTGTCTTACCAGGTTGCAAGCCAACTTCGGGCCCCCTGGGAGCCTGAAAGCTATACAGCGACGCGACCACCGGTTTTTAGTTAGTCGGCATCCGACAGGATCAATGCGACACCGACATAACGTACCACTAGCATCCCGCTCGTTAGTGATGGATGGTGATTATTATGGGTAGCTAGCCCTTCTTGTTTTTTATTCGTTTGAACGTGGTAGACATAACAGCTCAATTTATTATTTCACCCTTTACTGCCTGATGTTACTTCCAAATCGACTTTTTTCCATTCTAACGTTACCTGGCAAGGTATCTAAGCATTGGAGGAAAACTTAGTTAATTGGCTGACTGTTTCGCTAACGTTGTCTTTGTGTATTCGGTACCTTACTTGTGGCAGGTTTGCTGGTATAATTCTGCAACGAGAAAGTCGGTTTACAGACCAGGTCAAAGTGTATTTTTTCTGTAACTGATAAGACGGACTCCTGCATCGTTTTACCTATGTCAAGGGACTGACATTCTGTTCGCCAGTGTTAGCTACCTAGCGACATGGACGTAGCTAACTTAGTTGACAGGTGAAGCTGACTAGCTAAGTGACAGTAAATATCTGTGCCCCTTACAGTGAGGGCATCATTCGTTAGATAGCCATATGAACATCAGGATGTAGTCATTGCTATTAAAGAAGCGAGGAGATTCCCTATTAGCTAGCTAGCTAATGTTTCTTTGAGTGCGGTCGACTATTTGTGTAGTTGTCTAACGAGGAAGCTAAAATAGAATATTCTAGTATTCTAAGACTCTTAGTATATTTTCGTCTGGTTAACTATGCGTTAATTTGGCAAACGAGCTAATTTGTCAACACGCTATTCACATGTCTGATCAAGTTAACCAGGGTTAACGTATTTCGCATCTCAAATGTGGTGTAGCTAATATTATATACCTAGCTACCTCATTAGCTAGTTCAGTGGCTACCTAGCTTGTGAATGTAAGCTACAATTAACGTCTTTTTGAAACTTCGCCATTGTCCGTGTTAATATAGCTGATTTCGGTTGGAGAGGACCTTTGGTGAACGTTATTTTGCACTGTACAAAGGACACATAGTACCTCTTCATGAGGTTCTATTGTATTTATGATGACATTGTTCTGTTGTTTAAAGTTGTTATTCTATACGCACAATGGTTTTGTCACACAGTAGAATACATTAACTGGCCTGTGGTACAAGATGCTTGTAAAGGCATTGCAGTCAAACACATCTTTTTTTTTTTTTTTACCCTTTTCCCATCTTTGTGATTTGTTTTTCCTACTGTATGTGGATTCTGCTCCTTTTACCTTTGTGTAGAATCCTCTTAGTCTGGCTATTGTGGCTCACAGTACTGCAGAAAAGCACACCGCAACCTTTCAGCAGATCTAGAACACACTGGCTTATTGGTGGGCTTTTCATCTACTAGTCTAATATAGCCAACAGGAGTTGTTTCTTTTCACACAAAAAGGTGTTTGGATATTCCAGTCTTTTGTACATATGGGTTGTGTATTCAATTATTCAGTCACACTCTGACATGTGTAATATTTCATAGTGGTAAATCATCTTGTCGGGGGTAATTTGTCTTTGTATGCCCGTATGTTTTGGGGTGTGTGAGAGTGCTGTAGGTTTTGGAGGTAGTTTGCTCACTACTTCTCCTTTGGCATGTTGGAGAGGTCAGAACACTGCACTTTGGATCCAAAGGATCCAAATGGGAATGGGTTACAGAATGTACAGTCACTAATGTAAGCATCATAGGTCTACTTGGATATGGGCAGCTACTAAACCATTGGATCTGGTAATTGTAATTCGTCTTCCACTGGCTCAATTTATGTAGTTATCCAACTACTATGACTACATTAAAGAGGATTGGGGAACACCATGGGTTAGAGCCATCTACAACTTAATTTTCCCCTTAAGACTTCAGATTTGAAGTTAAGGGACAAGAATTGAGCAGATAAGTAATTAATGATGTAAAGTCAGAGCTCGAAATGTAGGCCCAGCACTTAACAAAAGTTCAAGGATTTTATTTATGTATTTTTGAGACAAATGAATTGGTATTACATTAGAATGGTTGATTTATATTTTGTTTTGCATGTGCTTTTCAGGTTATATTGTCTGTCTTTTGAACTCCTTGGTAGGGAACAGCCTACTGATTGTTTTTTTGTGAGATGTTTTTCTTATGACATCATGTATAAATGACACTTCTCTTCTTCTTTCTTTTCAGGATAATTGGGATGATGAGGATGAGGAAGAGCAGAAGGTTGAAATAAAGAAAGCAGGTGTGGAGATCAGATAGTTGGGAATGACAAGCTGCTGCTTGCAACTGCGTTCAAAAAATGGGTTTTAAACTATGAATATTCTACTTTGTTCTGCTTTTTCTAGAAGTAAAAGTTTCAGATAAGAAAAAATTAAGTGAAAAAATCAAAGAAAAAGAAAATCTTCAAAGAAAAAAACAAGAGGAGCTGAAAAAGAGGGTGGGTATTATTCTGGCAAAATAAATGTTATGATAGATCAACTGAATAGTTTTAGGGATTTTATGATTATCACTGTGCATTTGTAGTTGTCTTAAACTGTTGGTTGTGTATTATTATTTCTGGTATTGTTTATGTCACTCCATTTTTGTCTTTCAGGCTGGATTTTGGGAATATTTGATAAATGTGTGACTTGTTCATTACAATCTTAATCCAATGTACTAAATTTTTTAAAGGGTTTAATTGAAAGTTATGTGACTAGTTAACAATTTTGTATTTATAGGTGGTTGATTAGTATTCATCATCATTTTGCTGAATGAGTTGAAATGCAGCGAAAGCAGTGCTGCTGTTGATCAGAAGCAATTGCTAAATAACATGTGAAGTTACTGACCTGAACTGACTGAACTCTCTTCAGTTATTGAATATGGGAAAATGGAGTGACCAGGTCTTCTTGCATTTGCTTCGGCTCCTTGTTAGTTACAACAGTCTACAGAGAAGACCAGTCTTACACCAGAGGAAGAGTTAGCAGAAAAACTCAGGGTGAAGAAACTACAAGAGGAAGCAGACCTGGAGCTGGCAAAAGATGCGTTTGGTAAGAGATGCTCTTTGGAGCAAGGATAGGTTTGATACAAGCCTAGAGCTAGGGGGACGTCCCAGTTAATATTCAGTGGCTTGGAATGGATAGATGACACCAAGTAGTGCTGTTGGATAATTGAAAAGATCAAGCAGGTTTTTTTTAGCCTGGAGGAACACCAGACTGAAGTAGTGCCTGCTGATGTTCAGATTCAGGTGTTCAGGTTCACTGGTGTTGTTTCATGCTGCTGTCAATGAATTGGTGGTGGGTATCTGAGTTGGAGAAAAAGGTTGATATTTCTGGATTTTACAAAAAGAACAGCGCTTTGATTGCAACGGATGGTATAGAGTAGGGTCATGAATTCATACTTGGGTGACTGAATTGCCATTTACATGTTCATTGATAATGTAATTATTTCCTTTTTGAAATGAGTTTGTCTTTCTTTCCAGGCGTTAGTAATAACGTGACAGGAATTGATGCCATGAGCCCCTCCTCTAAAGATGACTTTACAGAATTCGAGAAGTTATTAAAAGAGAAAATATCTCCATATGAAAAGTCCGTGCATTATTCGAGCTTCTTGGAGTCTTTGTTTCGGGATCTCTGTATTTCGTGTGGGTATTTTGAAAAATTAATCATTGCATTGTGTAATGTGTTGTTTGTTCTCAGAAATCAGCTATTTTTCTTTTCAAACATCTACATTTTTTCACTGGCCAGAAAACATTTTGTGAAAGTATTTAGTCATATGCTATTTGAATTTAAACAGTGTTTCATTTTGTGAAGACGTACTGCCCTTTTTAGCACTGATTAACACACATTTGTGTCCTTTGTGATTGCACTTTTTATTGCCTGGACAGTGGAGGTAGAAGACTTGAAGAAAATCAACAACTCCCTGACAGTGCTACTTAGTGAAAAACAGAAGCAGGAAAAGGTAAGGTGTCCGTATGTCATTGGTTTTGCCTTTTGGGATCATTAGCAGTGCACTGGTATAACTATTACAAGTGTATGTCTTTTTCCCAGCACTCAGAAATAGATGTTCAGCTGGACAATTAAAACAATGAATTGGTATTTTAACACAATTTTACACAGGGGTCTTTTTCAGTATCAGTTATAGTGATACATTTTCCATTTGAAAATTTTCATTTCTTTGTTCATTTGTTTCTTTAGTCAAGCCTTCGTTATTCTGTTATGTAGAAAGTAGAAAAATGTATATATCTGAATGTTTTGTATTGTAATTGACATTTACTGCACTATGCAGGTTGGAGACTAATTTTGCTTTGACTCCATAGCAGAACAAAGGGAAGAAGAAGAAGAAGGGAGTTCTACCAGGTGGTGGTCTGAAAGCTAAGATGAAAGATGACCTGGCGGACTACGGGGAGTTTGACGGGGGATATGTCCAAGACTACGAGGACTTTATGTGATGAGGGCTACACTTGAGTTGGCCCCATTTCACTTGCTTTTCCTGCCCCAAAATGAAGCACGGCTTACTGTCCAGCACATTGCTGGAAGGACTGAAAGACGTTGTCTGTTTAATGTACCCAATCTCCAGAGGTCAGAGTGGCTTTACCCAAGAGCATTATCTACATGTGGTTTTGTCTCCTGGTTCAGAAATATGAATGCAGGTAACCTGATTCACTGTCCCTCAGACTGAGCAAATATATTGAAATTGACAAATGTCCTTTGTCAAATTCTTATTTTGAGAAAGACTGTATTGGACTGACAGATGCAATACCTGATGTAATTAGGTATGTTAAAGTGTGTCAAGTATAAGACAGAGTAAGTTTGAGCTATTTCAGAATAATTTTACCAATGATAAAATATCTGAATAGTATTACATTTTGACAGCTGCAGTTTCATGGAAATCAATTTGATGTTCTATGCAAATTAATTAATTTGGAAATGTCTGTGTTTAACTAATGGGTATTTTGCTTTTTGTGTGAGCAGCATTCATTTTATGCAGAAAAGTATATTTGTATCTCTGTATTGACTTGGGTTAAGGCAATCCAGATGCTCATATTTGATGTTACATTTTGGAGGGTTTTGTTCAAGAATTTTGAACACAGTACATGGAAATTAGAGGTGGGACTGTTTAAAGGTAAGTAAACTGTAAAAAGTACTAGAACAAAGTGAAATACAAATGTGACATTTTGTAAAAAGATCCCAACCTCTTGCAGTCATCCCCTGGCAAACTGGGATGTTCCTCAAATGTTGCGGTGATGGATCTCTGCTGGTCAATTAGGGGAAAAAAAGATTTAAATGTTTAATGTTTAAAGGAATTTAGTTTGTATTTGTGTTTGCTACTAATGCAGTTACACAGGATGGGATATCTTGTCTCATAGTTCTGTCTTAAACATGATATCTGCAAACCTTTATTGAGCAAGCTGAGGAACAGGGATATACTTACTGGAAGGATTCAGTGTGTTCATGTAGAACTGTCTGAAAGGAATTTGGTAGGTGTTCCCTTTTTTGTTACTTTTGACCAAATCTACTTTATGTAATGCTAAGGAAATTTGACATTGACAGTACAAATGACAGCCTACGCAGTGTTTTATAAACATCTAAATAAAATCACTGTTCAAAAGGATTTGGGTGTATTTTCCTGCTGAAATCTGTTCATTTAAGGAAATTTTGGTAATTTAACAAAAAAGTGACCTACAGTTTCATCTTATGAAATTGAGGAATTGCCTTTTCACTTCAGCAGTCAAAACTGGGGCAAGGTTTTGTCTCCTGAGAATAAATGAGAGATGTTCTCTGAACTGAGTGAAAACCACAAAATGTAATATATTACGTTTCCATAGAAATAACTGACAGATAAAATTCTGAACACCTTAGCATTACATTTTTGAGAAAACAAAACAGACTACACTTCAAAACCACTGTCATAAATTAAACTTATGCTAATTCAATTTGCACATCAAACAAATGAACTGCAATGTGATCCTCAATATTTTCTCAGCTTTGTATGAAAAAATGATAGACCTGGAATGAAGACATGCAAAAACTACGACATTACCTCTGGAAAAGGTACTTTACATAAATCAAAGAAAAAGGCTTACCTCACAATACAACAAGCATTTAATGAAAATAATACAAAATAGGTACCCTCTATCTTCTCAGTGTTAATGGTGAAGTGTTAGCCAATGGAATGGCTGTAGAATACAGGTACTTCTGTGCCATGACTAATAAGTTATTTTCATTTTCAGATTGCATGTATTTATTGAAAGATAACTGAAAATTATATATCAACATTACATTTACAGATTGTTTAACTTTGTCCCTGGTTTTTATTCTATCTGTTCTGAGGATAAAATGTTTCCCAATTAAAAACTCTGGGAGATTCCACATTTTTCAGTTTAAAAAGTTAGAAATATGTTTTCACTATGAAATATCAAAGCTGCAGCAGACATAAAGAAAAAGACATGACAAAAAGTAACACCTTTGAAAAGTACAAACTCAATAGGGTTAAAATAATTACCATTTTAATTTAATGGCTCAAACATTTACCATCGTATGTTACCCTCCCTGAATCAGTTGTTGGTGTTGCCTGTGAATGTGTTTCCTTTTGTGTGAGCTTTTCTGCTGAACTGGGGCCTGGGGACTCGGCTAAGGAGCTGCTGACCTTGGTGCTTAGCCTGGGGATTTGGACTAGGAACTGGGCCTTGGGATTCATCCTGGTGATTCAGCCTGCTGCTCTGTTACGCGTGGGGAGAGGGTTTCGAGTGCTGCGTCTGCGATTACTGCGGGCACCAGCTGCACTCCCTCTTTGCCTCCTGCTGCGCCTGCCCTCCCTCACAACACTGACCGGAGACTGTCCCGGGGAGTTCTGCAGGGCCTGGAAGACGCTCTGTCGGGTCACCTCCCGGTCGGCGCAGGTGAAGGTGAGCGCCACTCCCTCGTTGCTCTTCATCACACGAGAGGTGCCGTCAGAGGTGCCGTCGAAGCAGCGCCCCAGCGCAATCTCCTTGGCTGTGCGAGGATCCTGGTCTGTTACCGTGTAGATCCCGTAGTTGTGGCCCAAAGGGTCGAGTGGTGCCAGCATGGTGAACTCACTGGTGTCATTGTTGACGGCTAGGGGTAGGTGGTTGACTAGGTACTCCTGCAGCATGGGTCCCACACTGTCACGTTTGCAGCTGCCCTGGGGGATCACCTTCACCAAAGTGCGATCAACGCGGTCTTGGTCGTAGAGCATCCCGCCACACTTGAACTCCAGACACACGGTCGAGATGCTGGGCTGGTCCTTGTCACGGATGCTGCGCGTGTCTCGGATGCCGTACAGTTGGCCCACAGTTTTTGGGTGGGTGCCGCCCATGTTGCTGGAGCGTACATTGATCTCATCGGGGCCGTTGATCTTGACCTTGATGTAGCAGGCTCGGTACTCCATGGGCTTCGGCCACCAGCTCAGGTAGTCCTCTGTCCAGCTCATGGGGTCGTCCTCATTGAAAGGCACAGTGTTGTAATCATACCAGTCTCCTTCTACCCTGTAGAAACGGAAGTGTCCTGCGCTGAAGCGGGCCTCCTCGCACTCCTTCAGATTGTCAAATGAGTACATGGGGCCATTGCCCTCTTCAGCCACATTAGGGCTGGGCTTAGCCAAGTTCACATGAAAGGCTGTCTTTTTCACTTTAGGGTCTTCATGATCAGTTCGCCTGTAGTTGAACTTGCTCAGGTAGGGCTGGGGGACTCCAATGGCATTGGGATTGAGGTTAGGGGAGGATGCAACTGCCTCTAGCTCCTCTCCACCCAAGTTAGCCATGACGTAGGCTGTGTATGCATCTGCCTTCTGGTCATCACAGAAGGCTGGCAGGCAGGCACCATTGGGACCTGTGATGACGCTGTCAAATCGGCCCCAGCTTCGGGGGTTGGAGGAGTAGCCCGCAGAGGGCTCCATGTTGATCAAGCTTACCACCACTCCCTCAACTTGCTCGCTGGGCATGAAGCGGTCACTACGGAAGGCCCGCACTTTCATGTAGCACCTCCTGTTCTCCGGGACATCCAGGTTGAACAGCCTCCTTTCCCTGATCTCCATGTTCCCGATGAGGAAGGTCCTCTCTTCCCGTTTTCCTCTGTGTTTTTTTTCTGCTTGGAAAGGACCCTCCTCCTCCCACAGACCCGTCTCTGGATTCAACGACCATAGCTTCATGGTGCTCAAGTGCTCCGGCATCTTCACCTGGGCCGAATCTAGGAGCACCTTGACCTCACCTGCATTCAGAGGTTCACCCCGCTCGTCATCCCAGAAGTCTACAGAAAACATGCCATAGGTTCTCAGGGGCAGCATGTCACCTTCTTCGCCAATGAAGTTGAGGTCACTCTGGGCAGCAGCTGCTGTGGAGACATCTCTAGGGTCCAGGAAAGTGACACTGGCTTTTACATCCCCCACGAACATCTCTCCATTCTGCCGGTAGAAGGCATTGGGTGGGATCTGAATCTCAGCTATAGGGTCCTGCCCCTCCACCTCTCCTAGCTGGAGCATGTTGGTCTCTGATGAGCGCAGGGTCACTGGTGCCTTCTTCCTCAGCAGCTTGATCTCATGATACACAGATCCCCCCTTTTTGTTGAAAGGCAGAACCTTGGTGGTGTTCACAAACTTCTGCATGTGGTCCACGAAAGTCAACACCAGCCTCTCTGTGTCCAGAGGCACCTGGATGGAAAACAGGCCCGTGTATCCTGTGCGACTGACTCTCGCGCCATTCATGAAGATGTGCCCAAACCTCATTGGCTCACCATTGTCTGCCGCCATTACTCTTCCACGGACTGTGGCCTTGCTGTCCACACACTTCTGGCAGCCACACTGGGTGACCGCCATGATCGGCAGCTGGTAACCTTGGCAGAATATCTGTCTCTCCTCCATCTTGGTGACACCACAGCAGTATGCTATGGAGTCCTTGCAGCGGATCCCCTTGTCTAGTTGTCCTGCACATGTCCCCATGGGGCACTTCCCGACATCATAGTAAAAAGAACTGGTCTTGTTCTGGTAGCAGTCATGAGGCAGGCGGATCAGGTGGGAGTCCGGTTTAGGGTTGCATGAAGGTTCCTTGTGACCTAGAGACATTTTTGCAAGTTAAAACTGATATTAGCTAACATTGTGTTTGCCCTGGGTAAGGAGCTCATTTAGCAACAAAGTTCTGTTTTAGTTCAATCAATTCCGGAAATTCATTGACATCAAATTCACATTCATTTTTTAAAATTAATTAATTCAATTTCCATTATTGTCTTGAATTGACTGAACTGAAAAGCAGTTGACCCCAGTTGTACTAAATAAATAAATCTAGTAAATAAATAATGTTGTGAGACAATTCAGAGGAAATATATGGGGTATTTATCAAAGATAAAATCTATTATTTTAATTGCTATGCGTAAATGGTTTCACCGGTAATCTCTCACTATTATTAGTATGTAAAACTGATCTTTTTGGTGAAGGAGAGTGAGTGACTCATAGTTGCATGCAGCACCTATAATTGTGAGGAGAGCCGGCTTAGACTTGATGGCTCCGTTTTCATTGCTTGCTCTGCAGTAGTACTCTCCTGCCTGCTCCTTGCGCAGATTCCTCAACACTAGTGTGCTGTCATACTTCAACTGCTTCCTGTCCAGCAGACTGCCATTGTGAAACCTGGGAGCACACAAACAAGAACAGGAAATGCTTCATGAGCATATGTTAATCAAAATTATTGGACTACAGACAGGATACCTTGGATTCTGTTTTCATAGCTACATACAAAATAATAACTGCTCCATAAGCGGAACAAACGACAATGACTAAGATGACGATGCAGATGTGAAATCCAAATGTCAACCATTTCCAAAAGCACATTTAAAAGCACACCGTTGCAGGTCTATGTGCCATAGTTAGTTTCCACACTACTACACTACTGTGATATTTTAGGGCTTACCACTGGTATTGGTCAGGTTCAGGCGTACCACCCACTTTGCAGCAGAGGGCGACCGTCTGGCCTTCTCTACGAACCTTATGCTCAGGGCTCTTCAGCACATGCAGTCTGTCTGTGAAAGAATGTGTGTTATTTGATCATTGATAAAGTTTTATGAATTGTTTCACAGGGTTTGCAGTTACCATTTGAGTAACTAGTTCTATGCCAGTCATTGTAAGCTGTGAAAATAAATCAGATGAATTAACTGACTAAACTGGCAATGAAACAACTACCGACAATATATGAGTCAGTAATGTTATTGCACTATATAGGTAGTATTATTGTAAAAAAGTTCATAAAGTACATCTGTGCCGTGTTTAAGTCATGAATTGAATCTATACGTCCCCCTCTGGCATCACCTGCTCTGTTCAGTCTCAAATGGAGGACGGAGGTACGTTTGGTGCTTTGGGGCACGACCACAGCGAGGGGGGCATGCTTCTGCAGCCTAACAGTCAGGGTGGTGTTGCCATCAGGGCAGATGCCAGGGATGCGGAAGTGGCCATTGTGGTCAGCGAGGGTGAGGAGTTTAGGCGTGGGTCCTGACAGGAGGAGGGCAGCCCCAGGAGCAGGGAGTCCTCCAGCACTTCGGACGGAGCCCAGCAAGATATGATTCTCACACATGCAGGTGTCGCACTCTGCATTCACCTTGCCCATTGCACACTGCAAGGTGCACACTGAAACAAGGATGTCAACGCGACAAACTTCAGACCAAGATCCCAAGCCTCCTCCTCACACGAAGCAGCACTCTGGCATATTCCCATGCAAAGATCCTATAACAAGACTCTCATGTTCACAATGAATGAGCACACTGTTTTGTTAATTTAGGAAATTCATCAGGCATTAAATATAAAATATTTGTTATTATTATTTTCTTAGCTGACAACTTTCTCTGTGGCAGCATAGATAGGTCACCTTACACATTTACACCTTTACACAGAAGACAAAACTTACATTAAATACCTTGCCCAAGGGTAGAAAATCAGTGTCCCAGCTGGGATTTAAATAGCAAACATCTGGTCCTAGTCTAATCTCCTAAACAACAACAAGCTGCCTTTTCTGTACTAACATGTGATGTGCATTAAAATGTGCTGTGTATGGATCTATATGTTTTGAATGAACCAACAATGCATCAATAGTACCTGGGCAGGGAGGTCCCTTGCATGTCCTGCTTTCTACCGTTGAGCCTATACACTGCTTCTCCCTCTGGGGTGCGCGTAGATTGCAGCTCCTGGACCGCACTTGCATAGCCGCCTGACCGCACAGGGCAGAGCACTGGCTCCAGTCTGACCAGGGACCCCATCCATCCCGAACTGGGGATTCTGAAGAAGAAAGAATATGGTAAATCCCCATTTACATTTATTTACATAGAACAAAGCATCAGATTAATTATGGTAAGTATGATAATGTTCTGCAATGGTACATCGATACTTTGTTTGTCAGGCACCAATTTCATTCATTTATATTGTATTGTACCTCACTTGTAAGTTGCTTTGTATAAAAGTGTCTGCCAAATGAATAAATGTAAAATTTACTTTTGGATGCCAGTTTATAATCAACAAAGACTATGACTCTATAATAAAATTACATTACAACAACTGACTTTTCCTTTTGTCAAAAAAGCCTCATTCTGAAGCAAGTGTCCAGTGACGATATGACTGGTACAGTGAAGAGTGTTACCAGAAGCCCCTTCATTTGCTCGTCTTCACAGACTGACCTTTGGGACACAGGAATCGGACGGCGTAGTTGGAGCAGTTGTGACCAAAAGGCTGCTCTGCATTTGCGCACCAGACACCCACTGCAGGGTCAATGTGCACCCTCTCCCCGGTGCTGTGGGCTGGGATCCACTCAGTGGTGCGGGCCTCCAGGGCCCTGGGCCTATCACACACACGCTCGGGGTAGTAGAAGCGGATTGCATCCAGGTGCTCATAGTCCCCTTGACCCCCAGGGTGATCCACATTGAACCATGTACTCCATTCAAAGTGATCTAGACATAAAACGGGAAAATAGCACCACATCAGGAAAATATACCTTACTATACTATAAAATAATGGATAAATTTGAGTAAAAGGAATTTCTTTCCCAAGGAGAATTGTTCTCAGCTGCTAAAGATTAACACCCTCCCCCTTTCAGTCAGCAACTGAACGTATTGTAAATACATTTTCCATTTCCCATTTTCTCTAGACTATAATTTATGGGTTGGCAGCTGTGCAATTCTTTGAAATTTGAGCAAAAATAACTTGGACCATTTCTCTGTCAATTTCAGCACCCACCGCCCCTAGTTTCGCTAGGGAAACAACAGCAGTAGTGCAATCTTAATTTTGCTGATTTGGAGACACGTGTCTCTATAGCCAAGATGGATCATACAGCTCCTTCTCACACAAGGATGTAACAAGGGATAAACAACAATAGACCACTCTGTCTACAATTTGCCTAAGAGGGGAGGCTTGTGGGGAAAAGAGGGAGACATTTGACCCAGACACAGCTGTCTGCTCCTTGTAACACCTGTGGTTTTGGATTTAGGGTTAGACCAGATTATAGTTTCCATAACTTATTCTGCAACTTGATAGTCAGTTCCTGGAGGATATCCAGGAACTGACTATAATAAGGATAATTTTTACACTGACATATTGTCATTCATCACTGCATTGAATTAAAATTAGACATCACCTGGCCGACAAATATAATTTCTCAACAAAAGATCCATATGATTAATGAAAACATCAAGAAATACACATTGTTGCTTTGCAAGTCTGATTCATCCAAATGCATCCATAGGACCTTCTAGTTGTTTTAGGGTAGTATTAGGAAATGTGTGTATTAGTGCATAATAAGGGGAAAAGGGTAAAGGTAGTAAGGTGAAAATACAAGTGTGATAAATTATACACAGAGTCAAACCTTGAGCTCTGGTGTATGATGTGACTCCCAGGATGAGGAGGAGGGGGCTCACTAGTAGAAACCTCATCCTTGGACTCCACTGTGACCACTGATCTCTGACCCCTGGCAATGACCCTCACACACCAGCCAATCAGAACACTTGGCAGCAGACCTCCTACAGAACAGCAGCAACATGAAAAAATCAATGGGGATAGCTTTCCATGTTGGGTGTCAATAGAAATACCCTTGAAAATCAGAACCACTTTGCTCACAACTGCTGCTATATATATTTTTTTTTAGAAATATTGTGTTTAAAGTAATCTGAAATCATCCCAAATTGTAACTACTGGGTAATTAAAACTAACAGAATTTGTTACCACGTTATAAACTGTTCCAATGAATTCATTAAACTTTTTGATATAGATTACAAGATGCATACCTTACAGCAACATATCACTTAAACAAAGAAACATTAAAACAGTAGTTTAAAAAAATGTATTCTCCATGACATTTACAGAGTAATTACTCCTCACTGTCCAGGACTAAGTCACAGTGCCTGAAAGGAAGCTGAAACAAACAGAAGGAATATTCCAGATGCAAGTAGAATCCCCCCCACATATAGTACCACATCTGGGGGAAACATCACTGGGTGCCAGGGGAAAGCTAAAGTCTTTCTTTTTCCATCTAAAAAATACAGATGCAAGCCCCCTACACACACACACACACACACACACACACACACACACACACACACACACACACACACACACCACATGTGTGTACACACTCATATCTACTCTGATTCACTAAGCCAATATTAAATAAAGCAGCTTTGTATCACACTTCACAGCATAAATCTTGTAAGTAGAAGTGTTTGTACCCCTGAAGAGTTTTGTCATTGATTCTGGGAGGACATGTACTGTACATAAATCACTGTAAATCTTCATTGTTTATTTAGAAGCTGTGTTGGTTAGTCTTTTGGTCAACAGACGATTGTCTACAACAATATCTACAAAAAACTCAACACTTAAAATAAAATCACAACCTGCAAACATAAAAAAGCTACAATATAATATTAAACATTCTATTTACAGAACTCAAAACCAGTATACAGTTCTAAGCCTCAAATGCTTGGTTTATCATTTATTACAAACAGATAAATAATGAGTTTGAAAATCAGTATTCTAGAAATGAAAATGTCTTGAAATTTTGAAAGAGATAGAGAGAAAGAGAACACCAGAGTGGTGCAGTATGCAGTTTATGGTATGGTCTTACCCTGTTGAGTTTCTGCCTGTGGAGTACAGTAGCTGTGCTGAGTAGGTTCTCTGCTTGTCTCTTATATAGTGCTGTGCTGAACTGCAGCATTGGCTCAGTCCTCGTAAGAGAAAAACCAAATGATCACATGAGGAGGTCTTTACACAGACTCCACTGCTGCTCTTATGAGGTGATTGTAACTTGGTCTATACACAAAAACACAAAGTGGCAAACATGATGGTAGTCATACAAGGTGTAGGACCACCACCTGGTAACAGGTAACAGGTACCAAGGTAATTTACCACTTGAGTCTGACAAACTCACTGACCCATTCTCCAACAACAAACAATAATATTTATTGATATCATCCATCACTGTATCATTGCAAGATATGAGCTGCAATTACATACCCATACCATTCCAGTTTGTACTCATCCCAGACAATATCATCTGCTGGATAAAAGACTTTTAGAAAGCTAACTAAACACATTGTGAAGAAGGTAATTATCAAGTGGGAATCATTCTATTGGGAAAGGAATTTAAACACAACTGATCTAAACATCTGAGCTGTCTTAACTAATCTTATAATAGTTGACATGTTAGGGTTTACCTTTCAAAGTTTACAAATGTTAACATGTTGTATAATTATGTCAGACAAAGAAGTTTTCTGTTTTTTTTCTTAGCTTCACAATTGACTTGAAACATGTCCCTCAGGCAAAAACACTTTCTTGGTGAGATTACAATCTCTAATGATCTGTTTCAAAATAATGTGCTTCTGTATCACAGTGGAAGTAACCAGACATCTGCTACCATAAAACACATTGTTCTTCTTTCTCATGTCTTCAGCTGTAAAGATCCCACACCCACTACAACACCTACTGTATTCTGGATCAACAAATGGCAGCTCAAATGCTGGCCAGCACAGAAGTCCACATCTGTCCACATTGGCTGACTTCCTTTGGAGGACAGGCAAATGACTGAAGAGCTAACTAACTCTCTCAGCCAGTTTAGTGTCTTCTGTTCGATTACATTTTTTTTCAAGGAACTTTTGGCTGTCTTCTTCTGCTCCATTGGTAATTCTGTGTCTTATTTACATCTGTCACAAATCAGTTTCTTTTATAGGTTATTATTATTTTTTACCCAAGAGACAAGACAGATTCACTCCTAAAGTTTTTCCTTTGAAAGCCATTATGGACTGAGGGGTTATTTTTGCCTTTGTAAATTCTGTCCACAAAATTTTGATTCGTTTATCTTAAGAAAATATTGACTATGAGCTGTGAATGACAACACTGACACTTCATCTGGCAATGATGCTTCACCACGCAGTCACATTCAGATCATTTCACGGAAATAGAACCCGAGACCAGAGTGTTAAGTTAGAACCAAACTCAATCAACAACAGCAGCAGCAGCAGCAGCAGCAGCAGCAACAACAACAGCTTTTTGCCTTTCGTTTTTTCATTCACAGCAAACAACTACATTGAGCAGCCTGGAGCACTACTACAGTCTGGACTGTAACACTGACCTGGACCTGGAATAACTATGTCATACTGTCAAATTCTGCATCCAGCAGCCCCCTATAAAAAGTTGACAGTGTTCTAGGGTGTTGTAGACATCAGTGGTCTAAGTCACAGAACCACAGACAGAAGAAATGTTTAGAAACTGAGGAGTAAAGCTAAAAATATACAATCACCGTTTTAAAGTTTTCCTAGACCATTCTCATCACTGTGGCTTGTGAATGTGATCCTTGTTAGCTTGCATCATCAGTTTAATTATAAGGTGCTATACACGTGTAACCTGGCAGAGCAGTTGATCGGGAGCACAGACTAATACTGAACCAAGAGCACAAGGCTAGAATGCTAGTGTTTCCCCTGCTTGCTCACAGCTATAGCTGGGTGGGGATTCCACAGGGACCTATACTCGGACTGTGTTACGTGAGGGTAACCACAGCTCCCTGGCTGTACAGGATGTGTCTGTAATGGGAGGGGCTGCCTACATCAGCTGCCACTAATCAAGGCCATTTATGAACACAATAGACCTTGTTTTTAATTTCTGTAGTAAATGTAACACAAGGGTGACACATAAGGGTGTACACAAACGATAACTGACTGATCATTGAAAATGACAATCATTGTTTATGTAATATCACAACCTGAACTTGTGCTGGAATGGAAGCGCATACAGGTGTCCCTGTGGCTGATTTGTAAATCAATCTCCACTCTCTACTGTTTTATCAAAATGTTTGCCTGGGGATTTCTCTGTATATGGAAATATGGGCATGGTGTTATCAGGGAAAATTATTCATAGCAATAAAGTCTCAAATTAATAATGATACAGTCTACTTTTAATGACAGAGAAAATATACTTTTGTATTCTGTGTAAAATGATTACTTCAAAGCTTTTGATGTAGCAAATTGAATTAATATTCATCAATCATGAACATGTATGATTTATATTCATCATGTGTACTTACAGCACATGATAGGGAATTATTTCATTTGTGACTCAAACACCTTGTTTCACATCATCCTGAAAATAACTTTCTCCAAGGAGAGAAAACGCTGTCTTTGTGGCTCTCCATGACATGAATTGAGTATAAATCAATACCCAAGATAGAGTCCCGGTCTCAGTTGCCCTTGGAAACTAATGAAACTTAACAGCACTGTACTAATTTTTGACTGTAAGATGAATAGGCATTGGTAATGGCCATAAAACATCTCATTCAAATGGCTACAGAAATAATGCTGTGTGTATCAAAAGGATGTGTCCATTACAAACATTTGCTACTCATAATTTAAGAGAATGGTGTTTTAGATCCTCACAACTTTTGGGCAGATGAATCTTAGCCAAGTTTTAAGTTCCCATACTTCCCCGGAACGTTATAGATTTGATATTTCTCCAGAACAGCCGAGAAGCTCTGGGGGGGTTGTGTTAACGTAGCTGGGATGCACTGTGAACCCGAATTTAATGATTCCAGCAGAGAAGGCATGCAGAATGTTCTCTGGTAACAGGAGCATGCTCTGTAGCGTTACGACAGGGGGCCCTTTTTCTTCCCCCCTGACTCTGAGAGGCTGCTTTCTCCAAAGTCAGCAATTGGAGGCCATCTGAGGGAACATCACTGACCCACCCTGCTGAAGTATCAATAACTGTGAAAGTCAATTAGTCTTATAGATGATTTCTGTGGTAGTATTATTTGTAGTAGTGGATTGTTTCCTCATTGTATACGTTACAGTTTCCATGGGAGTGGGTTGGAATAGACGGCAAAAAACCAACGCAAAAGACAGCCTGTCTCAACAGTCACAGGCCGGAGATCCCCTGAACATTAAAGCGTTTTATGGTGGTTTTGTGTCTCTCTTGATGCTGTGAATGAAGCCTGGTGACTTTTACATTACATTACATTATATACATTACATTTCTTTGCATTACATTACGTCATTTAGCAGACCCTCTTACCGAGAGCAACTTCCAAATAAGTGCATCACAATGCTAAGAGTAGTTATCAAAAAGTACTACAAGAGGTCAGTAAAATACTGAGTTAAGCACTGAACTAGTGAAGATTTTTTTGAATGGAAAACAGGGATAGATAGGATAAATAGAGAGGAAGGTAGACTAGAGGTAAAGCTTGAAGAGATGAGTTCTCAGCTTTCTCTTGAAGGTAACCAGGGAGTCTGTTCAACGAATCTCAGCAGGAAGCTCATTCCACTAGTGTGGAGAAAGTAATGAGAAGATTTGGGTTTGAGAGATGCTGCCCTTGTATTTCAGGACACAGAGGTGACCTGAGGTAGCAGAGCACAGTGCTCTCTCTGGCTGGCTTGTAGGTCTTGATCATGTCATGTATGTAACAGGGGGCTGATCCATTGAGTCCAGTGAGTTAGTAACAAGGTCTTGAACCTGGTCCTTGCTGCAACCGGTAGCAAGTTTAGGAACTCAAAGAGAGGTGTCACATGGTGCCTGCTTGAGGAGGCTGAATGTCAGTCAGGCTGCTGTGTTCTGGATAAGCTGCAGCAGCCGAATGGCATATGCTGGGAGGCCAGCAAGCAGCGAGTTGCAGACAGGATGAGAGCCTTGATCATGACTTGGGCTGTGTATGTGGAAAGGTATGGTCTGAACTTCCTAATGTTGAACAAAAGGAATCTGCAGATCCTGGTTGTGGCTGCAATATGCTCCTTGAAAGACAGATTGCTGTCCAAGGTTACCCCTAGGTTTTTGGCAGCTGTAGTTGCCATTACCTTTGCAATTACATTATCTTTTACTGTAAACAATGTTATTTGAATTTTTAAAATGAATTCATTATTCTCTTCTTATATATTATATACCTTTTGGCATTTGGGCATGTTTTTGCAACCCCTAAAGGCCAGTTTTTGACCCCGCCTTATTCACTTACTGGTCCTTAGTATATGACAAAAAACCCTGACTGACAGGTTATTAAAGGTGTGTCACTGTATCTGTCACCTCACAATGCCATATTCATATTTTTGGATTGACAGAGCACAAGGATATCAGGGTTGTCTGTTCTCATCTACAAGTGTTCAATATGATAACTTTATGATATTTTTTTCTGCAATGAGCAGTATGCCTCTTCTTAAACAGGGAATTCACATATGTATAAGCACAATCACATAATATTTTAGAAAGCAATAACTGATGAACAAATACATGTATTAAATACTAACTAACAAAATTTTAGTCCTTTTTTAGAGTGCAAAAAAACAATAGTGCCACGCCAGATAAAAACATAAGGCTTTGTGAAGCAGAGGGGAAGTTATTTTAAATGTGAAACACAGTAAGGATTTTCTATAAAATGAACTCCTTCTTATATTAAATTTTATTATGTTAGGTAGAGGAGGCCATGTAGGCAGTATCAGACTCTTAGTAATGATATTATCACCACAACAACATGTAAGTGCAAAAATGTTTATTTACAGTGCTCCCTGACTGTGGAACTAACTCCTTGAGACTCAAGAAATGTCTCACCTGCTTCTTGGTGTGAGGGGTTAAGGACTGTTCTGAGTGGGCTCAGTTTTGTCCACTTGAGGCAGTACTTCTGCTCTTCCCAGCTCGTATCCCGGGTAACGCGTCTGCTTGGCCCACTCACTCTGCTGAATGCTGAGTATCAATCCCACATCATGGATCTTCCTCAGGACCAGACACAGATGCTGGAAATGATCATCCCAGGTGTTGCTGTAGATGACTACATCATCCAGGTAGGCGGTACAGCAGTCTTCATAGCCTTGGAGCGCTCAGACCATGAGGTGCTGAAAGGTGGCAAGTGCCCCCTATAGCCCAAATGGCCTGACTGTAAACTGGGACTATCTCAGTGGTGTCCCAAACTCTGTACCACTTGCACATCATCAAGGAGGTCATCAGCATAGGTCATTGCGTAGGCTTTAAACTTGGAGTTGGAATTGAGATTGGGGAAGTCCTTGAAAATTCTCTGGAGACCTGTTCTTCTTTGAGACGATGACAGTGGGGCTGCTCCATTTACTTGTCAATGGCTTGATTACCTCAGGGATCTCTGGCAACAATCTCCACTCTCAATTCGTCAACTAATCTTTCAGGAACCCGACAGAGCCATTAGCAGATGGGCATGGAGTCTTTACGGTTCATGACATGCTGACATGACCACATCAGTCTTCCCTGGTGTCTGGCTGTACAATCTCAGGTAATCATCAAAGACCATCCCTCAGCCACTCAGGTGGTTCATTTTCAGCGTGGTTTTCTGCTCTCAGACCTCCAGATCACTGTCAGCTTCATCATCCTTCTCCATCTTCCTCACCACCCACTTCCCACACAGCCCTATCCCTGTTCCTGGGCTCAAAACAGAACCTGGTCGAGTTTTCAAACCGACTAGCAACAATGCAATATTAATAGAACTAAATAAAAAGAACGACTTCCCACCGACGTCTTGGTTGCATTTGGACATTGAGATAAGTACACCTCTAAGGTAATATAAATAAAAACAGTGTGTGGTGTGAGGAGTACCCAGCAGAGCTCCTTTATGCGGTTAAATATCTATTCAAGAGCTGTAAGAAAGGTATGGCAATCCAATGTCACACAGTAAAAACATACATGCCTTGATCTCTGTCAGAAAATACACACACGTTATTGTGGAGACACATATGAAAATAATGCCCATGTTGTTAGGAGAACTCAAAGAAATACTGACTGTTGTTAAGAGCACTCAAAGAAATTCTGACTGAACTGTGTTAATGCATCAGTGCATACTGTAAAAGTAAAAGCATAACACTAAAACACTAGCCTACACATCTATTAGGACACTTACACACAGATACATATATACAGTATGTATACACTAAGAACAATACACATGAAAAGCAATACACAGAAAAACTACCTTAAAGCCTATGCACACACAGAAGAAAAATGCACTTCTCTGTGCTGGGTGCTGGTGGCCAAACACATCGGAGTGATGCAGTGCAGACTGAATGCCTTAAAGAGATCAGAAACATGTGTCTGACCTGAGGGAGGGGTGACATGCTTCATCAGCTGCAAGATGAAGTCTTCCATCTAACTGTCAGTCTCCCGCCTACAGTAGTCTGCAGATACCCCACGCAGGAAGTCAGGGAGGCCTGATTCAGACGCCCAAGGAAGGAATGGAAGAGAACTCAATCTTTCGCTATCCCTCTATCTTCAAATGCAACAACACACGTGGCATCCCCAAAGTGACCTATGCTCGTACCTGCTATGCAACCTTTGTAGACAACCTGTTCCTAAAAGAAGAGTTTCTAAAAAAGAGGATCATAATTTTAGTCACATCCTTTGCAACAGGACCACAGTATTGATTAAATCAGAAGGACAATACAAAATCTCCATAAATTTCCACTAATGGATCACCCATATGAAGGACAAAAGGTGTGAAGAAATATTTCAGGCTCATCAGTGGCATCATTTAAAATGCCCATTCCAAGGAAAGGGGGCCTGGAGGTTTCATTTTGCTCAGTTGTGGTCCCTCTTGGCAAAAGTAAATAGTGGGTGGGCAAGAAGAGGGTGGACTCCAGTATCTCAATTCCCAAAATTGGATGACTCAGTTATAAGACATTCCAGAGCCCAGAGTCCATAAATCATCCTGTCTAATTTCTCTGTCTCTTCCACTGTACTTCCACTCTCATAATGCATTTCCAAAAAAAAAAAAAAAATTTTGTCCGGTCGCCTTTTAATAAAAGAATAGCAAAAGTAAAAGGCTTAGACAAGTAAAGTGTGCTATGATAAATAGTCACAGTCTAGTAACGCTGTGTGAGGAAACTCAGAAAAGCCAAGTTTGAACCTCTTCTGGGATATGAAGAAACAACTCTTAATATTACTCTGTGGAAAACAAAAAGAGAATATAACTCAAATGCAGAAATAAAACTGCGTAACCAAATACTGAAATGCAGATCATCCTATACTCTTCACTGAATTAAATCAAATAAAGAGTTATCATCACAAGGCTTAATTATTAGCCCAGTGTACATGCTGCTATACTGTAGTTATTCATCAGCAAACCCGAAAAAATTCTGGATACTTTCTGTTGACTGTTGTCAATGATCTGTCTTGACCACTGATTGTTATAAGAAGAGTCCAGGAAGAAAAGGAGGCAGTTAAGCATATGTGTATGTAACAGTACCACTGGTACCCAGCCTTTCACTGGAGCCAACTGAGGGGTGGCTAAAACATACATATGTTGGTTCTCAGGGAAGAGACTTCCATGTCAAATCCAGGAAGATTCAGAGCTAGCTCTTCACAGGTCTAACTGTGCCAGCATCTTGAGACTTTTTAAATAAAGTCACAGACTTGTCCTGACAACATTCTACTGACATCCTCAGTCCTGAGCCTGATTCCTGGCACTGTTTCACAACAACACTGTGGACCCTGTGTGCTACAGTGATCCAGAGTTATGGATCCAGAGTGGGAGACCAGACAAGTGTGTCGTGAGACAGAAGATGTAACAGGATGTTGCAAAATAGTCATTCACGCAAACCTTGCTTGCCTGAGTGGGCCGCAGGTGTTTCAATCCCATCTTCATGTGTTCTCAAAAAAAAAAAACATTTTATCACTTCCTGATGATTCTACCGTCTCCATGACAACCGCTGAGTACATCCATCACGGGGAACTTGAAGATGCTAGATTCTTTGAAATGTCCATGTTCTGCCATTAATACAAACTAATAACACACTAAAGGCAGCAATCAAATATCAATCTTAGCTCTTAATCCTTAGTACAATTCAAGTTGCACATTATACAAAAATAAAGAATGAAACAAACTTCTTTGTGTCTTGACAAACATCTGTTTCTCATTTACAGTTAGAGAGGACTGATAGCCTGGTCCAAAAGACTGTGATACACTGCAGAGGGCTTTTGCAGTTGAGCAGCCTGATCTCAATTCCAGTTCCACTTCTTATCCACAAGGTTTCTAAAGACTTTCCAGCTGCCTTTTCAGTGAGTTCCTTCAAAATAATGACCCGCCCTATGTCATCCATTAATTGAATTTATTTCCTAAGCATAGTAACATCTGGTAGCCCTTGCCTTTTAAATTCCATCTTTATCTCTGCACTGGACCATCCCAGACAATTTCATAAGGGAATATAGTGACAGATGTCTGCAATGGACTGAAAAGCATACAGACAATATCTTTTCTCATGAGAGAGGTATTCTTTTCTTCAGCTTCTGTAAGAATGCTAATGATTTGTCTCCAGTTGTTCTGATAAGCGGTTTCTTCAGCTTTACCATGGAGAACAAATATCCGCTGTTGAAAAAAATGAAAGAGACATCAGAGAAAAACAGGAAACAGCACAGTTTATTGTCTTTGCAGAAACACATTTGAATTGTTATTTTTTATACAGTGATTATTTATGAAAGAATCTGTAAAAGTATGTCAAGGTAAGCACACATGAAATAAAAATTCATGGAGAGTGCAGACAACGGCAACATAGTATAGACAGGAAGCCTGGGAAGAGGAGACAGGAAGTGGTGCCCCCTTACCCAAGAGAATCCAGAGCATGGGGAAACAATCAGATGCTTATACCCTGTTTCTGGCTGAGGAATCTCTATCTACTTCAGCTTCTGTCTTAAATAACATAGATTTTTACAGCTGGAAATTTATTGAGGCAATTCAGGCAAATTGTCTTGCTAAAGGAGGCAGTGCCTTAATTAGGAATCAGACATACAACATGCTAATTTCCCAGTTCATTAGCCGCTATACAGAATAATTCTGCTATTCCACTAAGGAAAAGAAAGAAGAGAAACCATTTTCAGCCTTACATAAACCACATAGTTATTCTCACATCTTCTTTTTTTGCAACACTCAATTAATTTGTTTCTGTACATGATGCATGGCCTAAGAGGACAGTCTACTTTGTATGAGCTAGAGTGGTCCAGCAGGCTTTGAGAGCTCTCTTTTAATCACTCACTGTCTCAAAGTCCACTAAAGGGAAGGAAGCTGACATTATTTAGACAACCATTAGCTAAACCATGTGGTACACCTGGCTTGAAAGAAAGTTTGAAAGTGATTTGAAGTATAAGGCTTAAGAGGACAGTAAAAGTTATATATTAAAGGATATAAGCAGAATCACAGAAATGACAATAAAAACACAATAACAGTGATAATTGTTATTAAAGAGGATTTCCTGCTGATATTAGACCCTGATGTCACTATACTTGGGCACATACAGTGATGCAGCTGAAAGTTGTTAGGAGATAAAAGACACATACTTCGCTATTATTGCATTGACATTAATACAACATTGGCAAGTTGTAACAATCACAGCATTTTGTTCGCTATATTCAGTCACTCCACAGGCCAGAACATGGCAAACCATACAGCATCTGTCCTGAGCCCCAACCAAACTAAGCTCTTCATCAGTTGCTGTTACTGCTCTTTTCCATTGGTTGTGAAATGCATACACGCCAACAGACATTATTGGCCTTGCAACTGAATATCTGCATTTTGTGGCAATGTGGCAGAACAAGGTCATTACACAAAACTATAAGGACATTCTCCTAATTTCCATCAAAATATGTTCCATTGGGAATAAAACATCATCAAAGAATAATTAAACATTCATGGCAAAGAGTTATGCAGGAAAACAGAGGGTGCAAATGAAAAAAAAAAAACAGAATTATTAAAATGGTACTCCTTAGACAAAAATATGATGTCCATTCAATGTGAAAATACAAATTAATCTGTTAATCCAATTTAAAACAACATCAGAGGACTATCAAGGACTGGGACAGAGGACAAAGTTGCCTGTTAATGTGCAGTTGAGGGGTCAGGTAAGACATGGCTATCTGCACAATACTTTCAGTATTGATATATTCCCATGAACCAAATTTTCACCTGAGGTGCTGGTGGCGTATTACTCCCTCTGGTGGTGAAAAACATCCCTGAGTCATTTTCCTGGATCAGAACAAAGCCTTCAATTACTTAAAATTGCAGAAATCTGAGAAGGTATTGACTATTATCATGCTCACAACCAGAGAACCAGGCACCCCAGGTGTCAGAGCTTGTTCTGTAATATATGAATGAATCAATTTTGAAGGTTTAATGTGGAAATAGCCCAAAACATTTTGTACCAGAACTTGTTCAATGAATCAGGAAAGTTTTGCCAATGGGATTTTTGGTGTTATGCTGCAGTACTAGGAAAAAATTGCTGTCTACTGAAGTTCTTATCTCTGTCTCCCAGCTGCTCCTGTTCTACCTGCAGGAGGCTGGGAACTATGTCCAGCACGTCACCACTGGCCGCTTCATCCGGCATTAGCCAGAGACCTGCACAGCATCCTCCTCACCCACCTCACTATTCTTATGTCCTGATGAGGAATGTGGGAGTAAGGGGTTATGACAGTTAGGGCAAAAACATAAAAAATGGATATCAAGAAAAGTTGACATACACTGGAAACCATCTGAGAAACAATTGCACAGAAGGGACAACTTTAGTGCATTTGGTTCAATCTGATAAAAGACCCCTTGTCAGAACATGGCCCCAGTGGTAGCACCACTGAAGTAGCCCAATGGCAGACAGCCTTATTGTCTACTAGAACTCCTACTTCCAATTTGGCATAAATCATCAACAGACACTGCACTCAGCCAATGTCTGACTTACAGCCAGCATCTGCCTTTGCCTGAGGCTGTTATGATAAAGACTGTGATAAGCACTGAACTTGTCTAGTTCTCATGTATTCCTTGGCATTTTCTCTGATTGTAAGCCTTTAACAACGAGTACCCTGCAGTTAAGACACTTGAAAGGAGTATTTTTTTTTTTTGTGGGTGTGAAATGAATGCTCATTTTTATTCATTTTATTTCTTTTTTGGGTTATTTCCATTGGTGATCAAATAGATGTATATAATACAATACAAATAGACTAAGCACTCAAACACAACAGAACCTCATCCTCTTCCTGCACTTGTTCCTATTCTGCTCTTAATGGCACAAAAAACAAAGGTATTGCTTAGAATGTATAGACAAATATAAACTGGGAGAGCAACTCTTGATTCAAAGCAGTTTGTATTGCTATGAATCTGTGTAGACATAGCAGCGGATAATTCAACCACGGACGATAACATAAACAAATCAGAAGCAAAGCAGCTCTTCTCCTGCCTGTGATCTTCTTCAGGAAGTATTGCTGTGTTCACGCAGAGCTATATTCAGCTCAATAAAAATATACTTTTCAATCAAACATTCTTTTTGCTTTGCTTTCAATTGGCCAGTTTGAGCCAAATCTCCTACCCCCCTCTGCCATTTTGGTCCCAGTATACAAGGGCCAAATAACAAGTTTCTCTCCAGTGGTGTAAGATGGAATTTGTTTTATAGTTAATATCTGGCTTAAAATAAAACCACTCTTCAAAGCACACAGTAAGTTTAAAAAAAAATGATAAGTGCACATAAAAGTCAGGTTACTCACAGATACAAATTTACATGAACATTTACATTTCAGTACATATACAATGGCAAAAGTAGCTCTGGTGCTATTGATCTGAAAAGGATGCTAATGTAAAACCAACAAAATTGACAACATTACCTCACACAAAAGAGGCATTGTTTGTTGCAAAGTATGTGTGCTTTGTTGTTTCAGGTAACTTAGCCCATGAAGAGCTGTAAGCAGAACATATGTAGGATCAGACATGGTTCTTGCTCAAAATGCAGCTGGGAATAAGCGCCCGCATCATGCAATCGTGCCCTTGGTTATGGGCCTGTCTCTGGTACCTGTAGGACCATGAATCTGTGCGGTCAGCCTCAGGGCCCAAGTAAGGTTTGGGCATTTGGGCACCTTGTCACTCCTCAATGTGCCATGTGCTGGAGTCATCACTGCACAGGAATAAGTGGCAGTGGCCCAGATAGAGGATAAACAAACCAAAATGTTGTGCTCCATTTTATGTAATTGTGGTTCAATTTTTCATGATGTTTTCACAGCGGATGCCAAGTTTCTATATTTTTATTGGGTCATTTATTTGTGCCAAAATTAATATTTTATCAAAACTAATTCTTAGAAATATATGACTGCCTGTGTACTGCTTCAAAGATAAGGACCCTGATAGATGTCAGTGGTTGACCTCAGAGACGTCTGTGACAATGTTCAATTGCTCCACTCGAACCAGACAGTGATTTTTTTTTTTATTACGACCATGCCGACTTATGAAAAGCAGGTTTGCTCAGATAACCTGCCAATGTCCTAATCTTGTCCTTGTCAGAAACAGCTGATTATCAGATCATACCCCTGAATTGCCCCTCTTTCAGAGTCATGTGACTCTCATCACAAAGGGACCAGTCTTCCCATATTGCGTGAACTTATCTAAAATTGCTCAAAAGATAGAAATGCTTGAAAACAAAAAGAAAACAACTGAGAGATTGTAAAGATAACACTCGGGGGATAATTAACGGTTGTGGCAGACTGCACACGCTTACAGTCAGTCCCCCTCACCCATTGGCTGCTGGGGGGGTGGAGGACATAAACTTTCAGTCTTGTCAGTGGCGTTGATCTGTGGGCTCACATATAAAAGGTGGCTCTGGGTCTGTTTTCCCTCCAGCACAGGTTAAGTACACAATGAGGAGTCACATGACACTGACGGTGGTGCTGGCCGTGGGCACAGGCCTGCTGGCGTGGGGGTCAGAGAGCCCAGAAAGTGGGGGACACACCTTGCAGGCGCTCCACTGCCCCCCCTGCGAGCGCATCCACTGCACACCCCGCCGCGCCCTAAGGCTGCAGTGCAAGGGTGGCCTGACCACGGGCATCTGCGGCTGCTGTCCTGTGTGTGCCCGGACCGCAGGGGAGAGCTGCGGGGGCACCTGGGACTACCTGGGAAAGTGTGACGAGGGGCTGGTGTGCGTACAGGACCCCACCAATGGCAAGCCAGAAGCAGAGCAGCAAGGGATCTGCAAAGAGGGTAAGACCTCTCTTTTCCCTGGGACTAGGCTATGCAATGCAGGAGCTGACTGACATTGACTATTTTGAGATTTTTTTTTTTTTTGTCATACTGCAGTTTCTGTTTCATGCAGTTTTCCATAAGTACAACAATTATACTCAGCTATGGGCTCTAATCAGTGGCAGTCAGTGCACTGCAGATAGAGGCAGATAATTTACCTTCGTTTTCATAAAGTTTCTATAAAACAAAGACAGTTTCAGGACATTTATGACGGTGAAGGTTGGTTAAGTGCATGAAGGTGCTTGCTTCATGCTACATGATTAGATACAAGGAAATATGAACCAGCATCTGAAGGGTGAGCTTTATTTCAACAAGCCTGTGACAGCTAAAACAAATAATCACAACCAGGATGAGGATCAAAGGCAAGTCATCTGCTTCCCACTTCTTACTCACAGCCACTACTGGTTATAATGTGCAGAGCTTAACTGAACTCACAGGATAACAGGGCACTAATAGCCTGAGAGAATCAGCATTTTTGCTCTGTATATTGCAATATAAGGTTATGCTACTTGTTTTTTTTTCCATATCAAGTTCACATCTAGATGTTGACAGAACATTCATGAAGTAACCAGGCATAAGGATGACAGCTGGAAAACAAACAACTCATGATTCTAGACAGACAGCGGTCCTACAACAACCTGCTCTGCCTAATGAAAAACATTGACTTGCATAGATGTTGTTAAAAAAATGATCCCATTAGCAGATATTCAGATAAGATGAATGAGAAAACCATCTTTTATAATATTATACATACAGTCTATCAATATCTGTTGGTAGTATCCCTTCCAGGACCCACGTTACACAAAAGCATCCAGTTAGTTTTAACAGCTATGAGTTCTCACATAGTGATAAGAACTTCATCAAAGGCACCGTCAAAGGCAATCTGATTTACGAGCTGTGAAAAGCAACAGTGTGGTCAAGGCCTGCTTTGATTCTAAAGTGCTTTCTGGAGTCAGTAAAGTCATAATTACATCTCTTATCTCAACCATAATGGCCATTTATCTAAATTGCATCCACACACTTAATTCTATTGTCTTAGAATTGCAAATTCATTTCAAATCAGACTTACGAGCAGAAAACATGGCTTCTTGCTAAAAAGTCTTATAAATCGCAATCACTGCAGTCTGCTGCAACACAATACAGGCTCGTCAATCTCCTTCTAATCTGAGACCACAAAATTAACAATGATAGGTTCTGTGGGGTACAACAATGAGTTTCTTTAATCCAAAATGGTCTCATATCCTCATAACAGAAAGGGCTCCACAACTGTGCAGTTTAAATTCATAATATATTTTTAAGTAAGATCACTTTTAAACTTAAAAATGTATGATGTCAAGAAAGATGGACATCCTTTAACTGCTAAAACACTGTTGCAGTAATGAGGTTTCCCGAGTGGCTGACTCTTTGACATGGTGACCTCTTTGTTACAGTGCTGAACCCCCTGGAGACTGAGACCTGCCGCCCAGCATGCAGCTGGGAGTTCTGTCGAGACCACCCATCAGAGATCTGTTCAGCTAGGTATGCTCTGGGTACATTGCTGCCTCATAAAACGAACCAGCATCAGCTTACTCAGCCTCCTCCTCCTACCCACAACCCATTTTGTGGATAAAGTTAAACGCTGATCTGGGATCAGTGAGCCGGGGCAATGCATCTATCACACACTTCTCCCCCTCTTTTCTCCTGCAGGTCTGTGGCGCTGGAGAGGCATGAGTGCCATGGATCCTGCCAGCACACATCCTGCTCCAGCTGCCTGGTGCTGAGACCCCCTGTCTGCACCCAGACCTGCGGCCAGGCCGACGCCGCCTGCATGGTGCGCTTCGGAAAATGCGTGCAGAACCACCTGTCCGAGGCTAGCCACCCAGTGTGCCACCAGAACCTCCACGTGAGTACCACGTCGAAGTGGAAGCGGGCTACATAACCAGTCCAGCTCTCAGCAAATGGGCATTAAGGGGTCCTGACTGGTTTTAGAGTCGCATTGTTCATTCTGAGGGCAAGCTGTGTCCTACGGCATGGGCACAAAACTGGCCATGTCACTTAAATACACAGTACCCACAGAAAGAACTGGCTGTTTTCTGCTGGAGATAGGGTGGGTAGGTTGGCAAATGGGTCCTTGTCTCACTGCTCACAGGTAGTCTGCAATTTACCAGGTTCCTGCAAATTGCTTAGATGATGTCAGTGTAGGAGCACAACCATGAGTGCCTACTTCACTTAAGTATGGAAAATATCTCATAATATCACAGATAGCCTTTGGATTCGTACAAGGGTACTAGAGAATCACCTTCATCTCATTTTAGCTCCCCTGCCCAAGCACAGAGACTATTATGGTGGGATGAGCCTAGTAAACATAAAAGGGGGGGAAAAGCAAAATAAAATAAAATTAGCATCAACATGATAATTCAGCTCAAGTCCTCCTGAACTACACCATTTCCAGACATTATTCAGGCAGAAAATTACTAACTTCACTTTAGCTTACAGCTAAAACTACAGTTGAAACTACATTTTTACTGTCTGTGTAGACTTTTCAATGACTTTAAGTTGCTTTCCCCACAGAGTAACGCAGAGGGATACTTTGCATGCCTGCTGCCTGCCTGTCCGAATGTGGTAAACTGAAGCAGTCTTACACTCAGAGGAATGTTCTCGAATTCAGTCTTGACTGGAATGTAGCGATGTTGGCAGCTATATTGAAATGTGTGAATTTAGATTAAAAAAGTAATTTTTTGCCTTTGACAATTATTTCTTTATGTACATAATGTACCACATGGTTTGTGAGGATAAAATTATTGTGGAATTGATGGACTACAAAATGCCATTTAAAATTAAATATATTGTAAATGCTACTTGCCTCCATTTCACATTATTTTGCAAGGGTTCTATGTTACATAAATGAATGATACTGCTCATCAGAGAGCAATTCACTGTATGACTGGCTGTAATGGTTGGTTAAGCAAAAATGTAAACTTTGCAGTCAAAAAAGTTTAATCATCAAAGCAACTTTGAACATTCACTAAAAAAGACAAGTAAATAAACTTCCCATTGTTTTGTTATGAAAAGAGAACACTATGTTGCATTGACATCAATACTACACTGACTTACTGTTTGCATATCTGTTGATATGCATCATAACGGGCAAAATAAGCCATGCATTAAAACACGTCAATGAGCCCACCGAGGACAGTGTTAAAGACGTGGAGACTGGTTACTGTATAACAAGCCTTTATTGACCTGCAATTATACACCTGTGAAAAGGCAAGCATAAAGCCTAGCCTGACAATAGGCAGTTTTGTTCACTGTGCTTTTGAAGTTGAATGTGTATAAAGATGCTCGGAAGAAGAAACAGTTAATTATTACAAATTCCTGTTTCTCAGAACTGACCTTTATGAGTTTATGACTGACAGCCCAATCGCTTGTCTTTTAAATGTGTACTCTTGTCAAGGATGTTATGTTCGAACAAATGGGGTGTTTCAGAAATACATGACGATTGGAGAGAGGGAGGTTTATGAATGCTCTCTGCAGGAAATGGCTTTAGGTTAAAATCCACCCTGTGAAGACAGGAAAATTGCAGTATAGTATATGATATTGCAAAAAGAAAAAAACAGTGAATTGCATAGGACAGCATGTAGAATTAGACTTCTGAGTTTTGATACATGCAAAAAAAAAAAAAAAAAAAAACATTTTCCTATGACAAAAGCAAAACAATACTCCTGCACAGTAGGTCAAATTGAGATAAAGAGAGGTTATTGCAGTTATATCTCACAATTTACAGCTGGAGTTGCAACATTCAGAGGTGGATTTCAGCCAAATATGTGTGAAGAAGCTGGCCGATACCTCTCCCATAACGTTTTTGTTTACCCATCTGTTATAATTACCCCAATTCCAACAGTTTCCAGCTTTAACAATGTATTGCTGGTCTCTCTAGGCATGCAAATTCATTCTCATCCCTGGAGGGTCTAAGCAGAAAGAAAACAGAAATATTGTTCCTTCATACAATCTCTCTACAACATATTACATTGTTCTCTGCAATCATTCTGCAGGGCATTTGAAAATATAACACTGAAGAGAGTCTACAGGCAAAATGTGAGACAAAAAATGAATGCCATGATTGCATATTATTGCGTTGATGGAATATCTTCAGGGACATTTCTGCAGCTGTAAAAAATATTATCCTGCCGTTTTTCTGCCAACACTGCAGATCAATTTTCTGGCTTTAAACCTTTACTTATGATGCAGTAACTATTCCATCTCTGGTTAAGTTTTAAAAGTTCCTCCTTCCTACAAGTATTGTAGATCACACACACAGCTCCATACCAGAACATTTCCACCAGCCAGCTGTTACGTAGCTGTTGTATGCAAGTCCTACACAAGCATCACATCTGATTGGATGCACAGGTCAGAAATCCCACAACTACACATTTTCTGAACATGTACACAATAAATATCTATGCATTTTTCTGATTTGCAATGCTATCCTTTAGAGGGGCTGCTGTGATCACAGTCACAGTTCGGATCACATGCATGTGTCCTGCTTTTCCTTGGCTTGCGGGTCAATGTAGAAACAATGTCAGGTGGATCTGGGCCATTTCAAGAACTGACCTTGATTCCTGTACACTCTCAGCCAAGATCTGGTCAGTAGCTTCCCGAAAAAAAGAACTCTAAAAAGTGGCAAAATGTTATCTTCAGCTACCATACAGTGAGTAAATGAATGCGTAAGCCTCTGTGAACCAGAGCTGACTTCGCTATCAACTCCATATATCATCCGTTATTCTTTACTGATAATAGCAACCTGATAACAGCGGATCTTAAAGGTGTCAGCCATCATAAACACTACATCCCACTGATAGGACACTCTTGGGTCAATTGTTTGCGTAATGCACACCATGAGGTAAGTTGTGAGCACTTCAGTTAAGACAGTTACATCAGCCAAATGCTGAACAAGAATGACAACAGACAAAAGGCATTTTCTCACAGTCGTCATTCCTCAATACTTGTCTGGACCAAGCCTGTAAGCCATGATTATGGTCCTCTTGATTTACATAAGACAGTATTACCTCCGAGTCTATATATATGACACAGGAGCTCAGCTTTTCTCAGGAAAAAAAAAAGTCTGATGGATGAGAAAGTTTATAACAATTACATGGTTACCACATTTTTTTTAGACAAATTAGTTTTGTCCAGGTTTTGATTGCAGTACCTGGATCCAGTCTGCAAAAGCCAAGGCTGTAAAATGTTAGCGTGGGACTGTTCAGAGAAGTCTCTCTCACACCAAACCTTTTTTGTACTTGTAAAGATAGTAGTGTTACAATAAAAGCAATATAAGAGCAAACACTGTATACATAATCTATTCTGGACGGCCATTTTTTCAAGAAAAGGTGGTAATGCGAAGTTACAAGAAACTTATAAACAACTTATAAACAAACACACATACATTATGATATCTGCAGTATAGTTTTTCAACAGCAGTACATAACATTAATTGAGAAGGTGTCCTGCACCCCAACACTTTGTCAATTGAGGCTATGACGCAACACACGAAGACCATCGGTAAGATGAAAACACAGGATCAATCTAAATGAATACTCAGACATTGTGCAGGAAGAGAAACTCATGAGACGGATATTATCCCCTCCCTGAACCATGGAGACATTTTGTTTTGTTGCTGATTCATTTGCGGTACTAGTGCTTTTGTCAGACAAGGAGGTAATATATTCAAGCCTATGTCAGAATATGCCTGGCTAAAAGCCTAGTTCCCTACTGCATAGCAATGGCTCCAACAAGCATTTATCAACGTATAGAAAAACAAAATCATGTCCAGGAATAAACACTGAACACATGGCAGTCTAACAGGTCATTTGTGGCTTTATCTCAGCAACCTGAAAGATCTGAAAACATTGCAACAGCAGTAGCCATTTAAGAAAAGCTTAAAAAAAAAAAAACTCATGAATAGAACCTGACATTCATAAGCCTACAGAAAGCATATTCTTACTGTCAAAGTTAATGTAGGATCCATAAAGTATTTCCTGGAGTTACTGGAATTGTACTGTGAAGTTTTGATAGCACGAGCAACCAAAACATTTTGAGAAGCCCTTCAGAGGCCATGAGAGGAATGGCTTGGGAAGATCTTCCTGTGGCATACTGACAGTGCCTCACAAATACACTCAAAGATCCCACACACATACTGCTTTTTCCCAAGCTCAGAAAAGTGCACTGCAGACGATGTCTACATGTTTACTTCTTATAAGGACCTTTTTTTATTTTGTTTATTTGTAACATAAACATACAGCAGGTGCATTCATGAATTCCTGGTTAAACATACTGAAATCAGCAGACACACTCACACAGTGTACACATTACATTAATATTTTAAGTGAACAGAACAAGAATGCATTCAGGTAAAAATAAGGGGGCAAATGTCCTGCTATGACACATTGCCTTTACCTTCCAGTAACAAATTTAAGGAAGCATAACATTTTTTGGAATATTACACATCACAAGTTTTCCGGCCTGTAAGATTTACGAAAATATAAAAGAATCAAAGAAAAAAAAAAAAAAAATCAATAGTCCCTTAGACTCGTTCCTCAACACAAGTGCCATAGCATTTTGGCCTAAATGCCCCCAATACTTTCAAATGAATACTGAAAACTAAAGCAAAGCACACTTACCATGACTCAGATAATGTAAAACAGAGACAAAACAAAGACAAAAACTGCTAACCTCTTCGACAGTCAGCTTTTTAAATGAGTAATTTACAATACAGTACTTGTCCTTGCATAGGAAAAAAAAAAACTGAGGCAAGACGCAGCTGCTGATCACAGCAAGAAATATATTAGAAGTAATTACAATATTATTTTGAGAAAATACTCTATTAAAAAACAACTTTCAACCAATTACACATATTGAAGAAACTTAAAATGCCCAAGGCTACATTGTGGTGGTACATTACATGGGAACTTCCTTTTCTTAACAGAACATGAAAGCAGGTGTCTATCAGAGCTGTGCCCAAACCCAATACATTTCAAAGCATGAAAAAAAGACAACTGCCTGTGCTGTCTGGAGGTAGAGTGCAAGCAAAGGATGAACTGAACACTTCTGCATAGAAGGTTCATCTGCATTCATTAAGTTTTTTTTTTTTTTTTCTCTTCTCACTGCCCTTAGTGACAACTGAAGTGCATAACAGCGCAGCGCATGACTCAGTGTAGATGCTGAATATGCGTCACAGCTTCAGCAAATCCCATGCATCCTCCCCACCAGTCATAGTCGCAGGGAATGAACTGTTACGCTCTCATACTGTAAAAATCATATCAGAATGTAACATAAAGTGGGACTAAATAACAATCTTGGATGCAAATGATGGCATTTAAGCGTTAGTGGAGAATAGGCCCACATTCAAAAGCAGAGGCCTACATTCAAGAACCGAGACTGGAATGCAAAGAGACTTCAGTTACATGGTGCAGTAAGCCCTTGGGGGTCCATGAAAGGAATGGCGTTGTCTCCATCAGCATGCTGCCAATATTTCACAATCTTTCTGTCTGCCATTTATAAAAGTAGTGCATTGAACAGAGCCTGGCCTAAAACAGTTAAAATAGATCTGTGAGAACATGATGTTCAAAGACGCCCGATATGCGTTTCAGTTATTGTGATGTTTCCATTTCTCCTGTTCCATGCTTGATGAGAGACAGAAACCTTGTACAACAGACGAACTAAAAACTCATACCTGTAGCGTAAACAGAACTGGCAGTCATAGACTCGAGCAACTAATGCCAACCGCTGTACAAAAAAAAACAAATATATTAAAAAGGAAGAGAGAGGAGGAGAAGAACCAATGTGCAGAACACCGTGTTCCTGTATGGTCAGGGAAAGTGAGTCTCCTGCATGATTGTCCGGCCCCGTTAAAGAGAAGGCACTTTGGGTGGGGAGGAGAGCACTGAGGGAGGATTATGTCTGCTCTTCTCTCACCGAAACAGTTTGTGCCAGAAGGACTGGAAGGCGGTGGAGTTGAAGGCACCGATAAGGATGAGTAACAGCAGATACAGGCTCATCATGATGGCAAAGTGGTGTCTGACCAGCCAGGATGTCCCTCTGGTGTGCCTGCAACCCCACAACAACAGATACTTTACTACACATTAAACTGTCACGCCCTCCCCCCCCCACTCAAATTTCACTCAACCCAGACCCCTAATTCCACACCTGACCTTTAGAGCAACAACCAGTTTGGATGTAGCCATTACGATCCCTTTTGGTGATGGGTGGGTTTTTCAGTCTACACGGGACTTTGGGTGCATCTTACCTGGTGCGGCGTCGTTTCTGGGAGTACACCAGCAGGTATTTGACACGGAGCAGCTGATTGTTGGTAACCACAAAGTACTTCTGAGGCACCTCTCCTCCTTCGCTGTTCCTTGCCCTTGCTCTTTGTCGGTCAATTCTCTCAGAGTCTGAAAATTCAGACAACCAGTGATAGAGAAGTCTTTATTTATGGCAATGACTATTATATTGGTACTTCCGTTTATTGTACTGTGGTGGTGGTGGGGTGTGTGCGTGCGTGCACCCACATCCACACCCACTGTATATTCAGCAGCTGGGGGCTACCTTTCCTCTTCACTTGACACTTCACGTCTGGGTGATCGATGATCTCACACACAGCGACGCAGCTTAGCAATGACCCCAGAAGACTCTCACGCCAACCGTTGCCATGAGGACTATAGAGGACAGCCATGCTGAGGTCACTAGTGAGGTAAGTGCCTTCGCCAAACAGTGAAGTCTGCAAGTCAAAGTGACTGGATTCACCATTTATGTCCCCACACAGCAATTCTGGCAGTCTTCCATACTCTCTCTTAAAATACCAAACATTTTCCTTCTCAGTCTTATCAGAACCCAGTGAATTCTGAAATTTTTTTTATGGACAGGATTCACTACAGTGAACACCACTTATACACACAGCCTATAATGATAAATAAATAAGCACTGCTGCATGATCACCTAGTATCACCAAAAAAGGTTTTTTGATTTGCAAGTAGAGGAAAAAAAAACATTGATAACTGAATGGAGGTTATCTGAGCAGGGCCTGAAAACGGAGCACTAGCCTTGTTCAGGTGACAGTGTAGACCATTGTGAATGATGGAATGGAAGTTCTCCAGTCGACTGCCATGGAAAGCATAAAGGAGGTCCCGCTCTCCCCTGGTCTTCTCAAATTTAGCGTTCATCTGATCACAGTACTCCAGCTCAAACAGGAAGTCTGGGACAGGGGCTGACACTCCATCACACTCGGTCAGTTCTCGAATTCTAGCATACTAACACAGATGAACAGGTGAGAGAAAAGCAAGGAGAGAATGTTATATACAGAGGTGACCAGGTTTATTCGCTCAAACACTTTCAAGACTACAAGTTATCAGCAAGTTTGCCAAAGGCCTTCAATGCCACTTCCCCTGACCACTCCCCACACACACACACACCTACCTCATCCTTCTGAAGTGTCTTCACAGCAAAGTTCTTGGAAGAGAGGACCCAGTGCATTAGGGCAAGGTGTCGCTCCCCTTCTCCAGGGCCCAGTCGCACCAACTCCCTCACCCCAGGCAGGGCGTTAACGTCTGCCAGCTGCAGGAAAGCCAGAGAACTAATAGTCAGGACACTCTCAAACCGTGCACTGCGCTTATGCAGGACACATGGACACAGTGGAGGTGCTGCCACTTCTTGTACCTTTTATTAAACGTGGCTGGAAAACAGGGTTCACTTGAAACAAGTCTGAACTACAAGAGAGAAAACACAGTTTAAAATCAAAGAGCCGCTGGACTCCAGCCTGAACTCACCAGGGCCTCAAATTCCTTGTTGTCCCCACTGAGGTATAGTGGGGGGAAGGGTCGGAGCACAGAGTCCCGCTTGTAACTCAGTGCGGCAGCGGCAAAGAGGCTGCAGCGCAGGTCTGCCGCCACAGGGTCTCTATGCAGACATGACCGCACGAGCTCTCGGACTGTGGCGGGCGGGAGTGGCGATTTCATTCCCAGCACTGACGATACACAAAACGCTAGCTAGATATTGTCGGTCCAAAGTGCATACAGGCCATACAGGGACAATTAACTACCTATACTGAAACATTTCTTTTAACATAAACCCATTTATAAGATCACAACTTCCTGCGCAGGCAGCTAGGTAGACACAATGCATGACACTTGGTACATTCAATGTTAAGGAGCCCCGTTATCGGGGTTTGCTTCCTCAAAGAATTATTTATTCAACAACTAACAAGCTGTATATTTTGCGAGGCAACCCCAACACTACAGCTTTTAGTTTTAGGGTGTTGTTTCAATTCGACTCCTTAGATACTAAAACCAAACTTTTCTCTGCACCCTAGTTACTTAGCCAGCCGCGTGTATAACGTTATTCAGTGCAAGCTAAAACAAGCACCTGGATTTATTCCCACGAGATAAACCGTTAGCTAGTTGGCGTAGCCGGGTACATTGTGTCTGCTGTCATTGAAAGGTGCTATAACACAACTTTTCATTTTTATTAGTTAACCCCTTTTAACATCACAGTACATCAACCTTAAACTTTTCGTTCAATAGGTAGACTAATGCCATTTAAGTTAGCTAACGTTAACTACTACTGTCTTCTGACAGCATGGTAGCTGGAAATGTAAATTAGTAACTGACTACAACTGACGGTTACAGTTCAGTTTTTGGCTGGTCGATGTAGTTACTACTTCTCAAAACTAGTAGCCATTCATAAACAAATCTGTTTTCTAAATTCACCATGAGGTGTGCAACGTTAGCTAATTGCGTATATCTTAGACATCCGGGATGGTAGGCTAATGTTTCCTCTGACAGGTAACATAATTAACTTATCTGTTAGCTGGCGAAAAATCTTCCTCTTCAAAAATTCAACTGGGTAACCGTGTTTATCCGAGACACCACTGCGTAGCTAGCTACCAGCCAGCTATCTATCTTACCATGTTAACTAACTAACAGTCTGAAGTCTCTGTCGATTCAACCCACATCTCTCTGATGTTTGCTAGAGCTAGTGGTAGATAGCTAAAATGTCAACAAAGCTAGCGAGCTAGGTAGCAAACAAGCTACACAGCTAATACAGTTAGCGTCATCGTTAGCCAGGTTAGATGACTATTTGACTGGCTGGCTATGCAAACTCAGTTTTGGTTTTGTGGATCATTTTAGTCAATACCAGGGTAAATTATTTAACAATCAGATGAGCTGATTAACAAAACAAGGTTCTGTCGAGGTTTACCGGGAGCTAATAGAATGAACGTCCTGAGCCCTCCAGAGTTAATCTGACCCACCTGTAACGTTGCCTCAATCGCAGGCATAGATTTATCCGGGATACGTAGAAGACCCACTGGAAGCTGCCCGCAGAAATGCCTGAGCACATATGTTGGTGAAGTAAGTATCACTGCCACCTGGCGACAGACCCGTGTTTCTAACAAACTCCTATCCAACTTCATCGTAGTAGCTGGCAGGTGAGCTGCAGCTTTGAACATTGAAAGCACGCGAGCGTTAAAGTCGTTTAGTGGGTTAGCAGGTGTGTTAAGCACCTTATTGGTATTAAGGGTCTCCATGTGAAAAAAATGTCTTAACATATTGAGATGCAACTACCACTCATTTGTTGTTTGGATACTCTCCTTTAATTGATCAAAAGATCTGTATCTTACGAAATGTCCACCACTACACAACATATTCAGAAACGTACTGAAATAACATCAGATGGCTTGAAACTGCAGATATTGCAAATATTTTTTCATTAACTGTTTTCATTAATAGGTCACAATTATGGATTTGCTTTTTAGTTTTTAGAGCAGTCAAAGATATTAATAGCAGGGATGTCAACGTATGATATGGAATAGAATTCTCCTCATTTCAAGTAACTTTATAGCTGACAGTCCTATGATTTGGTGGCCATTTTAGATTTTGTGTAAAGCATTTTAATGACAATGTGAGGAAGAGTCATCTAACTTTTAAATGTCCCTTATATTAAATTACAGATAATATAGTTTTTGGAAGCTACGAAGGTAAATAACGACACAATAATAGACTCATTCAAATCTGGCATGTATTTTGAAACTTTGACCAAGCCAATACTTTGATTTCCTTTGCCCTATAGAAAACACAGTATACATTTCTGATGCTGTCCAGTCTATATGCATGATGTGCTTTGTTACTTGGATAATTTTGCATTATAGATTATTGGACTGGAATATTTTAAACCCTGTCCAAAATAAGGTGAGGGTTTGTTTTATTGTGCTCAAATAAATGGAGAAAAGTATACAAAAGCCTACAGTAAGACACTGCTAAGAAAGAAAGTATGACCATAATAAGCACAAATTATGAAAATAGTCCATTTAATTCATATAACCATTTAGTTTTATGTATATGTGAAATGCACATTTAACAAATTTCCACGTATACCCTCTTATGCCACTGATGGAATTCAACCTGATTTGGCATGGCATAAATACCATAATTTACATAAGTAACCAGCTTCTGTTCAACAGTGAGAGTGGGGCGCATGGGAAACCCACACGGGATCTATTAAAGCACTGGCGTCTCATTTTCAGTCGCTTCGTCAAGCAACCCCAGCACCACCACTGTGTGCCACTTGAGGGCAGTATTGTAACTTGTGTGCCGTTCTACTAAAGGGTTAAAAACAGGTGACATGGGCTTCAGTTTTAAAACACGACTATAGTTTTGTTGTTGTTGTTTTTCAGAGCATGTGTATTTCAGTTTTTCTGCTATATTAATTTTCTGGATGATTGTAAATAATAATAATAATTGTTGATTATATTTTTTAACTGAATATTTATTCTAATTTTATATTTTGATTAAGTAAAACATATTAAAACAATACATTAATCAGGCATACTGTCATTTTTGAGCTATAATAATAATGAGTTCTGTGAGGTACATTTGGTGATCTGAAAGGTAATTAACACTTTGATTACTCTAAAATCCCTTTTGGGATCAAAGTTCCCTAACAAAATTAGACCTCTTTTATACAATGTGCACCTGTTCAATACGTTGTACAGTAAACTTTATTAAAAATCCAAAGTGCCAGTGTACAAATAATGATATACCAATTACCACCATTACTAATCATAAAAATTTTCCATACACATTATGTGTATGGATATTCCCACAGAGGGCCCTGTGGAGCATCAATCAGCATTGCCCACCATTCATGATAGGTTTTTTGGTGTTGAGGACAATGGCATGTCAATCTTTAGCCTGCATCCAGCTGTCAAAATTGGCCTTTCCAATCACTACAGCACTTTAATCCTTTATCCTTTAATGCTTTATATCCTAATTTAGGCAAACATAAAAGGTAGCAGAATACAAACCTAAGCAATGGGACACTTTCAAATAAATCATCCCAGGGAAAAAATAAAAGTCACATCAAACCATGTCAGGTTGTAAAAATGAGAACACAGCCTGTCTTTACTAGTGTAAGTAAAAGGTGTTATAATTGCCCTAGGATCTGAGCAGGTACACGCTTATATCATCAATGGCAGTGATAAACTGGACAAGGGCTGACATTCAATCCCACCATGCGGCCGAGTACTTAGGTCATTGGAAAGCTGCTGTTTAGCTCAGGGTGCCAGCATTCTTTTCCAGTTACAATCTGACCCCTGAATTGGCATTCATAGAAAAATGGATAATTCCTGAAAAAGTCATGTCATTTATTTTTGAGCACATACAACTATTTTTCTGTATTTTACAAAATATTGCATAACTAGCACTTGCATAATGGATATTATTCCGCACTATCGTTTATTATGTGAACTGTAAAAATACATGATTTATTTTTAATGTATTCCGTTATTTTTATACTGTGATTTTTGCACAAACCTACACCATAAACAATTTCTGAATGTACTGAAAAAAAGTGAAAAAAAACAGCAATGACTATAGTACACAATACACAATTTGAATAAGAAGGGTAGAAAAAGGAAGAGATGGCACAAGATTTAGAGAATAAAAAGATCATGATTATGCTGAGGGATGAATTTGTTCACACATACAATACACAACACAATACACTCACAGGATAATGTAATTAGCTCTCAGTTTGGGGATCTTGATGATTTGTCCTCAGTTTGCCAAATTACCCAATTATGCCTTATTCCGCAGAGAAGTTTATTTTTTCTCCTTTCAACTAACAATGTGATATTTACTTAACAGCACTATTTTAGACATGTGGGAGCGCATGGAGCATTGTCTGCAACATTCATTTAGCAACCAGTATTTCGTTGTCCATTTATAATTATCCCATTTCGTATCCTCCATTTCCCTTTATTACAGAATGTGAGTCACAGCTATTTTGCTGTTCTGTTTAATTTTGATGTTGTTAATCTTCTTGAATGAGGAAAAACTTAAGCTCTTTTCAATCAGCCTGAAAGCTTCACGCACACCATTGTAGGTAGAGTGTGTCTGAGAGGGAGTCTCAGAGCTTGGAGGCTGGGGACAAGAGTGAAGAGTTTTAAGGAGCCTATATGTGATTGTGTGCAGATGAGTATCGGAGAGAAATAGACCCTAGGGGTTGTGCTGTGTGTGACTGAATGTTGGTGTGTAAATGCGACAGCGTGAGTGGCGTATGGGAGGTGGCACTGTGTGGTTCAGGACTGAATGAAAGCACTTGAAGTAAACTGGCTCTGCCGTGATGGCCCCAGGGTGAGAGAGAGAGAACAGCTCCCACATGTTGATCATCGCTGGCAGGGGGAGCAGTACTCAGCCTGCTTGACAGAGATAATGGTATTGCAAAGAACCGTGGGGCAAAGGAGCGGACCTCAACTGCTGCCTCTGACCTTCGGGGCCACTCTGGAGATCATGTGTCAGGTGCCTGCTGGGGGTCCCTCTGCCTCTGTCTGAGGTTTAAATTGTAGATGATGTGTATTTTTTGGGGTACGATAGCATAATAACTAATAATATGTGTCTGTGTGAGAAGAAAAGAAACAAATAAACAGTAACAAGTAAACAAGTAACAAGCAAATGTTTCAGTGACAATTCTGCTTCTCTCTCTCTGTCTCTTTTTCATCCACTCTCTCCCTGGGCTGGTTTTGCTTACATAGTTTGATAAATCCTTTTTTTGTGCTAAATTATTAATTCATTCTTTGCTTTAGCGCTGCAGGCTTAGTCCATTCCACACAGCAAGCAGTGGGTCTGAAGAGATGAAAAAAAAATGCCGTCTGGAGCTTACAGGCAAAGGCAGCTTCCATTCTGAAGAGTGTTAGTACGCTGATAGAGAATGACTGGAGAAAATACACACCACTCTAAACACACTCTTGCTCTGATCTTTCTTTGAGTTCTGGTCTCAAGTGTGTCTGACTGTAGGCTGGAATGAGCTTTTCGCTTCTCCTTTCCTGTCACACTGAAAAGTAGAAATGTGAAAGACATGGACATGGTATCAGTACAACCACACTGTGCAGCCCCTTTACCTACATAATTCCCATTACAATAGCAATAACTGCTAGTACAACACACTGTTTATGCACACTCAACCTTTGTATGCTGGTTGAATGAGAAGGCGTACATATACTGTGAATGCCAGTGTTGTCCGGTGTGGTCAGACCCCTTTATCTGCATCCCTATTAAAGTGTCTCCGCACTGCATGCAGTGACACTGCATTTAGCAAGGCAGGGTGATGAGCTGTCTGCGTTCTGGCCACTCTTCCCCACACGCTCTTCTTTTCTCACACTCCAAGGTAAAAAAGGGAGAGAGGGGGCACGTCACTCACATGGACAGCAGCCCTGAGACCCAGGAAAAGGGGCCCTGGGACCCAGAGGGTGGTGGGGTGCTTGTAGGAACGAGAGTAAAAGAGGAAGGGTCATGGCCCTGCTTCTCACTCTCCATCCTCATTGTTCCCCCAGCCTTTCTGCTTTCCTCAGCAGCACAGCTAGCTCCACGGCATTTAGGAGTAAGTGACCTCAGACACTGAGTGTCACTGGGTGACAGCTCACTCATCCAAAACCGCCTGTCTCCCAGCTGAAGAGCCCAGCTGGGAGACTGCCTTGCTGGGCAGCTGTGGGCCTCAGCGGCCTTTTGCTTTCAGTGTGTCTGTGGCTCTTGGTCTGGGTGAGGTGATGTTTGTTGTGAGAAAATAATGGCCTGTCTGATGGTCAGGTTTGCTGGGGATGGTGTGACAGGGGTGATGATGTGTCACAAATGGTTGAAGAGAACATTCCCTGCTGTCTACCAACACACAGTCTGTGGTCCTCTGATATATAGTGTGCAACTCCCCGGCTGAATGACTGAGGGGATAATTACAGAATACCATGCCCTGCAGTGTCTCATAACTGCATGTGTGATAATGCCAAAGAGCCGATTCAATATAGTGGCAAAACGATTTAGAAAAATTCCACATGTAAGTAATCATTTTTCATGAGCAATAGGATAGTTTTATGGTTAGGGTGAATCAAGTCCAAAGTCTGGATTGTGCCTAAATATTTTACAGAGGATAGACGGGCAGATGAGGACATTCTTAAAAGATTCAACTTCTGGGGCTCCCATTTTTGTTGCCTTCCCCTCTGTGAGCCTTAAACAATTTCTTGTGCATTGGCTCAATTGAATAGATCGTATTTTAATGGAATCAAGGCAAAACTCCATGATCCTTTGTCAGAAGCTGCCTTGTTCTATTCCCAGAGCAGAAATGATATTGAAGTATTGATGGCACCGAGGGAAAAATCTAAACAGGCTGCAGCACATCTAGACCTCTGGGGAAAAGACAGGCATACCTGCGGTTATGCTGCTTTTCATTTCCAGATATCTTATCAGGCAAATATCAGGCAAACTCTTTGTTTAAGGCTTTGTCAGTTGTATTAATGTCTGCTGTTTAAGGGTTTAAGTCTGATATTTAACTCTGTCACCTCACTGAGAGTCAGAATTGTGTTAATGACGCATGAAGAAAAAAAGCATGCTATTGTCTGTTCTGCCTCTTGGGAGGTAGTAGTGGTTTTTATCTGGCTTTGGTGATGTCCCTGTTAGGACAGCAGACTTCATCCACCAATGCACAGCTGTGATTAGCACATGTACTTTAAAATGTACTGAAAAAACAAGCTCAGGCAATAGCACCAACATCACATACCTGCTTCAAAGAACATAGACAACCAGAGCTGGATCAATGAATGAATGAAATGAAAGTTAGATGATGGGTGCTGTAAAAGAATTCACAAAAAAATTAAATGTACCACTTTACACTGTAGTGTAAAAAAATTTGGGGGGGAAGGGGGGATTATTGTGTTTTCAGGTTGTTTTGCATCAATAGGTCCTGGCATGCTTGTTTAGAAAAAAGGATTTATGGATTATAACACACATCTGGGGAATCTGGCAGCCCTGACCTCTTCCTGCTTAAGAGCATAGCAGCATTAAACATCAGCAATGCTCTTAATGAAGAACAAAACCGTGTACATTCTCTATTAAATATTTACAACTGCACCATATTCCAAAGTTTGCAGCTGTTAATGAATGCTTTACAGTAATTGCACCTTCATAAGGAATATGTTATATAATCATAGCCATTTAAAGGAAAACACTACCTTTTTACCACTAAAGCAAATCATTTGGGATGTGCTATGGTGGTAATGTGGGAGATGCTGTCCCATTCACAGACATGGATATCATTTTTCCAAACCTTGTTTCAGAGGAACGGGGGGTGGAAGCATTTTTCATGTATTTCCCCAGTATGTATTCATGTTGTAAACAACCTGGAAATGCACGGGGGGGTCTACAACGTCCACCTGGGAAAGGTGAAACAAAAGCAGTGATTGGGGTAACAGAGGAGCATGTGAGGGATGAACATGATTGTGTTACTTTGCCCAGACCCCTGCCAGGGAGGGCACAGCAGGAGTGCATTGTATTTCAGAGTTCTCTCACACCATTTGAGAGTGTCTAAATAGCCTCGGTGTAGGGAGATAATTGAGTTCCATCTGCCCAGCTGGGTCAGATAGTGGCCGCTGCAGCAGAGTGTCGTGGCGTTTTTGGGCAGTGTAGTCGGTGACGTATTTGATGACGCATGCGATTTTCCCTAGTGAGCCCGCAGGCTGGGACAATGTGTTTCTCCCTCTCTCGTTTGCTCGGTTCATCTCAACCTGATTGTCGTTTTTAATACAAGCATCATATGCTGGGAGCATAAGTACATGGGCTGATAATGAGGAAACGAGATACCCCGTGCCTCGTTAAGCTAAGTGGGGAAATAGGAGCCGAGGGCTTATTTAAGTACAGTTTGAGAAGAGAGAGAGTGAGGTGTGGTTAGTGAGGCAGCTGGCTCACCAACTAACTATGTGGGGGGAATATTGGCAGGGGATCAACCCCCTTTTGTGTGTGTGTAGAGTGTTGTGTTCAGTGTTTTGTGTTTGGCAGCGACAGCAGACATGGAGCAATGGGGAGATGTAACCAGGCGAGATGTGACCGGGAGGTGCTGACCAGGGAGTTACCTGGAGGAAATATTCTGGATGCATCAGCCAAGCCAGACGGGCGGAGAGAGCTAAGAAAGCTTCAGGGCAGTGTCTCTGAGAAGCAAGGGAAGTGATTAATTCAGGAGTTTTTGGTCTGTGTGATGAATGGGCCCAAGGCTGTCTGCACAGGCTCGGTGCCTTACTTGTTGGCAGAGACTGACGTGCTGATGGTAGATGGAAGACAGGGAAACACAGCAACTCATTAGACCCAGATGAAGACGACAAGAGGGGCGTTAAGTGTGCAGTGGGTACTCTTGAAGTCTTTATTCCTTTGGATGGTGATTCTGACCTGGCAGACAGATGTAGGCCAGAATGCCGTCCTCTTTTGTCTTGTCGTGTGTGTGTTGGTTTTGGGGGCTGGGGGTGGTGGTGGTGGTGGTGGTGGTGGTGGGGGGGGATGTGGGACAGTGCTTCCTGGCATGGAGTATTAGCGAGGGGGGAATCTCAGCCCTGGTCAGCAGTGAGACCTCTGGGAAAGCTATTAGTGGGGTGAAGTATGAATACCGACAGTCTTGCGGTGTATATAGTTAAAGTTAATCTTGTGGTGTGTGTGCTTATAAACCACAGTGTGGCATATATGCATATGAGGTGGATTGTGAAGCATGCTTATCTGCAGAGGTTATTTCTGGGTCAGGAGCGGTGGGCAGCTAAACCAGAGAGAGTAAAGGCCCAGAGCATTCTTATGAATTTATCTCAGAAGTTCCCCTAAATTTTCTTACTGTGTCTGTGACTGTGTGGTGGGCCAGTGAGATAAACCTGCAGTGGTGGAGCCTGCAATTGGTGATACAAGCTTTAATTTCCTTTTTTAAACCATGTCCCATTGGTACTGTGGCTATTTGCAATTGCATACAATAAAAGCGTGCCCATGACCACATTCACTGGGCTGACAGTTTCCACACTACATATGGGCATCTTCCCAAAGTGAGCGACGATATATGATCAAACACACACACACACACACACACACACACACACACACACACACACACACACACACACACACACACACACACACACACACAAACCAACAGGCTGCAAATACACAGCATCCACCGGTATCAAGTAACATTACCATTGCACATAAGCCGTGCAGAACTGAAACATGTATATTGAGCACATGCACACAGTTTCACAGCATTGCACTGCCTCTGCTGACCGGCAGGAGTGTCCTGGATCAGGGGATAGAGATGTGGCCCTCCTAATTTAGGAGTATGATGCTCATCCCCAGCGTTACGAGCCCACACCATCACCTCACGTGCGAAAGTACCTCTGTCACTGTGGGCCTCTCCTTTGTATCTTTTCCACTTTTTGTTTTCTTTCTCTTGATTGCTTGATTGCTTCTCTTGATTGTTTTCTTCATCTCTTTGATTTGTATGCTGTCATGGATTTTGCTCCTTATTTTGTTTTATCTCTTTCTTTCTTTCATGTATGCCAATGTTTTATACTCACTAGGTTTCAGAGATGCTACGTATCTGACCATGACAGACCCAATATTAATTTTTCTAAATAGTAGATGAAATGGCCAGTTCCTCTGCTATTATCTGTGATTAGATAAATAGACAATGTCTTATTGTAGCTGCATGTGTAAAGAGAGAAAGGAGCACTGATTCTTTTATGAGCTCCTCATGTATGGCTGACCTGTCATCAAAGAAACCTGTCAAATGAGAACACAATTCATTAATGCACTCCCTTTCAATTTTTCATCGTTTCATTTTCCAAGGTGGATTTATTTGTCATTTTGCAACTCTGCAGATTCAGCAGACTAAATTAGGTCAATCTTGTGTTCTTAGCTGTCCCTGGTGCCAAACAATTGATCTCAGAACAAGCTTATGCTCCCCTGTCGATCATCGATTACTGGGTAAAGATAAATTAATCATGCTGGACTCCAGCACACCTGCCTCTGGCTCTTCCTTCTGTGGGGCCATTGGGACTGATGTTCTCTGCTTGCTATGACTACGTCCAGTGCACTTAAAGGGAACCTTAGGCTGTAAAGAGGATAAGACCCTAGCCCTGCATTGAGGCCACTGATGTGACCTGATGTGCTGTTCAAGGTCAGGTGTGTTTTCTGATGACATCGCTACATATCGCAATTAGGTAGTTGCTGGGAGTAACAGACGCAACCTCAGTTTGATGGGGTAGGAGGTCTGCAAATGTGGTCATGTTCACCTGTATAAGGAAATCTCCAGCTATTGGTGGAGCAGTGTCTGAAGGGCCAGGAGGAGGGGGAAGCATCAACCTTACTACTATTTATGTATTTTATGAATTTATGTTTATATTTATATTTAATATACATTTTATATTTATTTACCTGGTATTTTACTTACCTGGTCAGCCTATTATAGGCTGCATGGAGATGCAAGACAGGTCCAAGAGTAAACTTACGAAGATGGAAGGGTGGAATGGAGAGAAATGCTCATTACAATGAGGTGTGCTATTTCAGCACACTTCATTGCGTGAGACCATTTTTAATTACTGTGACGGCGATGGGAAATAAAACAAGACAACCAGCGATCGCCTAGTTCCCACTTTGGGACTCGAACAGAGGGCATAATTTTTCTGTTTGTACACTTACACAAGGATACTGGACAGCGAATAAAGTTTTCTGTAACTCTATTGTGTCTCTGCTCATTCAAAATAAATATCGCGGCAAGAAACTTAGCTAGGGGTTGGTCGAAACCTTTCTGCCCTCAGTCTGACTTTTTAGTTTTTGCCGCCATCAAGAGTTGTATTGTTCAAGCAGTTGTTCAACCAAAAAACAAAAATGCATGTTCGGTCAGGCCCAAGGTGGGCCCCTTTGTAACTGGAAGAACCATGGGCCCGGGACAGCCGCACCCTCTGCCCCACCCCACCCCCCCGCTCACTCCGCTACAGCCACTCACACTCCGTCTGGATCTGAGTTATCAGAGTGGAGAGGGAATTGAATGAGTTGACTCCTGAAGTTTCTGATTGACCCGACCTGGTGTTAAATGGCAGACGGGACAGCAAGTCACATAAGTGGCAGAGAGAAAGACATTGATTTCCCATCAGAAAACCGGAACGGCAGAGGTATGATGCAATACTACTCTTTCATTGCTCTGAGCATCACCTGTTCCTCCTGTGCAAAACCACAGTCATTATCATGCCAATCACAAGCCTCCCTACACTTCTGACACCCTCCAAATGTATTCCCCTCATTTGCAAGTGGAGGTGTTTCCAATTAGAGCAGTGGAAATCTCTTTCATTTAGTTTCATGTTGTATGAGTTGTTCTTCGGAGAAGGGACCAGTGACTTACTACAAGTCACACAGCCTAGAACAAGGGTAGGCCTATTTGAAAAGAGCTTCAAAACAATCACATTGTAAATCAAAGCCATCCTGCTGGCACACTGTGATTAGGTATGTAGACAATTCTCAAGATGTTCAGTTCAGCTATCTCTGAACAAACATAGCTTGTTATACTGTGATGTCTCAATGTGACAGAATGGAGTGCTCTCCATCTCCAGACGATTCTGTCTGATAACATATCAAACACTTTTTGATCACGAGTGAACTGACACCCAACATACACTGCGTTCAGTGGAAATCGTGCCCTGGATCAGTCAGTGTGTGGGGATGCTAGAGACACACAGAATACGGACGCTTTCATTATTTGTAATTGCATAACGCTAGACATGCAGTATGTCATAACAAACAATACGTGGCAGTGCACTTATTGAAATGCAAATTAGAAGCTAATGGATTGGAAACATCAGTGGATTATTAATACTATATGATAACTTCAAATGCAATATGAGATTCATTATTATCCATTCTCTTATGCTTATGGAGCACACAGAAGGCAGAATAAGAGTGATCTGACTATGGTTCACTCATGCGCTACTTTCTGTGTGAACCACCAGGCCATCTGTCTCATTACATTGTGTTTTATCTGTGTTGTCCTTGTAGAACAGAATTATTGTATGTATTTATGTGTATGGGTGTATATATGCATATATATGGATGTGTACTGCCGAGTGCCTTTAGTTGTCTTTTTCCTTTAAATGAAGTTTTCTTTAATACATGCTGTCAATTGTTTGTGTGCTAGTGGCTGGTTATGTAGTTAGTAGCTTAGTATTTACCATAAGTCGTGTGTGTGTGTGTGTGTGTGTGTGTGTGCGTGCATGTGCGTGTGTGTGGATGTGCGTATGTGTGTGCTTACATAGTGAAGTCATCAGTCAGATCTTTTCAGAAAATGAAACCACGTCCACGGGACAGAGATCTGTTTGCAAGCTTGATCTTCCCTTGGCATTTGCCGAGCGAGAGCCGGAGAATATGAAAACTGTTCACTAGTTACGCAGTGTTCGTTTTCTCTGAGCTGCCTTTGGAAATAACACACATGCTTTATCTCGCACATACACATGTCTGCCTGCACACACACACATACACACGTGCACCCTCTTGCACTCTCTGTGTGTCTCTCTCTCTGAACATGCTGGGAGTTGGGTCCATGTGAGAGGGTGCTGGTACAAGTGGTGGACTTATTTTACCCCCCACTTTTGTTTCTTCTTGTTGCTTTCTTTGTTCCTCTCCATCTTGTTTTAATTGCTGTATAGTGATTGGTATGTGGTTGGTTTGTTTTGTTGCATAGTTGCTGGATGTAGTTGGATGGTGGTGGTGGATTAGGGATGGCATTTTACTCTGACAGATGATTGCTGTCCTACGCTCTTTGCCATGGCTTCCAGAGTATGCCTGAGGTTTTGCCATGAAGCATGTGCTCCTTGCTGTAGGAACCCAGGTTGGCCATGAAAACATCACCTCTGCATTGATGAAAATGTATAAGGCAGTAGTTACGATTCTGAAGTAGGAGAATTTAGTCAATTTGATGACTGACAGTAGTATTACTGCAAATGATTTGTTTGTTTTACACCCAGTTACACCCATCCATCACCTGTCAACAAGGGTCGTGGTTTTCCAATGTGCCGTCTTTCATTCCGAAAAGCATCTTTATGCAACAAGTTTTGCAGCTGGGGAAATCTACTAGTTCAATCAAATTGTTAACATTGGGCTTTAAGAGCCAGTCCCCAAAACAAATTTTGTCATTTAGATGGCAAGTCTTCATGTTTTTGTATTCTCTGACTCAAACCTTTTGAAAGTTTGTCTGCTGCAAGGATGAAAATAGGGCTTATTTAGTGTATGCTTGCACTAGCAATTGACAATGGGGATGATGCTGGCAACAAAAGTTTCGCATCTCAGCACAAAAGACTGGGTGGAGGGGAGGGCAGATCTTGACTCTGTGCCTTTGAAATTCAGACTTAGTAGAAATGTCGATGATAAGCCACCAGTGGAATGGGAGTTTCCTTCAGAGAAAGAGCAAGGTTCTGGCTTTTGTGCAACTGATGATCGGAGATCTCTCAAGAGCGACAAGGTGAAATTGTTGTTGCAGTAGGGAAAGCTGAGCTTTAGGGCACTATTTCAGGAACTGATGAACCAGTAGCCTTTGGCAGTGTGCCTTTCTCTGCCAGCTTGCATCCTTTGGGCTACTTTTAATGGCAAGGGCGATGCGTATCCTGGTGTGAGCAGTCAAGGTACATGGGAAGAGGCAGAGGAAAATGAGCAAAGCACTGTTGGAGTCTTGCTGGAAGTCTCTCAAGACCAGAGTGATGAGGTAATGTGAGGTGGCAATACGCTCTCTGATATTTCCAGCGTGTCTGAGGTGTGAATGCATCACTCTTTCCCCGGATTAGCAGATTAACACATTTCTTGATGAAACGTATGGGAGGTGATTGATGTCGTCAGATTCCTTCCCAGACAAAAAAAAAAAAAACTTTTGTTTTATCAGTCATGAAGCTCCAGAGAACAGTTGGTTTTGATGAACTGATTTTACCTTAAAAACATATTACTGCAATAAGGAAGGGGAAAACATTGTGGGGAAAAAAACAATAATGATTACACAGGGTGCTTTGTCTCTGCTTTCTGCTTTCTTTCTCCTTATTGTGAAAATGGTGACCCTTGTCTATTTCTTCTTTTCCTTATGGAAGTGCTACAGGTGGGCTCCATAAATGCCAGTGGGGCTATGGATAGGAATAAGAGAGCCTTAACTGTTGAGCTTATTAGACAGAACAACCTTTATGTAATATTCCTCCAGGAAACTCATAGTGATCCAACCACTGAGGCTGAGTGGGGTTTGTGGTGAGAGTGGGAGTGTTTTCTGAATCATGGAATGAACTTTAGTGCTGGAATGGTGGTTTAACTGCATGCAGTCTAGGAGTTTGAAGTATGATGGAGGCCGAACAGGGGCATGGTTTAGCAGTGAATGTATATAAAGGAAGGAAGATACACTGATGAGCCAAAACATTTTGACCACTCACAGGTGAACTGAATAACACTGATCATCTCCAAACAAGGACACCAAGGGTCTGGGTAGATTAGGTGGTAAGTGAACAATCAGTTCTTGTAGTCAACGTGTTGGATGCAGGAGAAATGGGCAGCAGTAAAGACCTGAGCGACTTTGACAAGGGCCAAATTGTTACGGCGAGACGACTGGGTCAGAGCATCTCTGAAATGGCAAGGCTTGTGGGGTGCTCCCAGTCAGCAATGGTGGGTCCCTACCGACAGTGGTCCGAGGAGGGAAAAACCACAAACCGGCGACAGGGTGTTGGGTGCCCAAGGCTCATCGATGCGCGAGGGCAACGAAGGCTATCCTGTCTGGTCCAAACTGACAGAAGGTCTACTGTGGCACAAGTCACAGAAAATTTTAATGATGGTTACGGGAGGAATGTGTCACAACACACAGTGCATTGCACCCTGCTGCGAATGGGGTTGCGTAGCCGCAGACCGGTCAGAGTGCCCATGATGAACCCTGTCCACCGCGCCTACAATGGGCACGCGAACGTCAGAACCGGACCTTGGAGCAGCGGAAGAAGATTGCCTGGTCCGGTGAGTCCCGTTTTCTTTTAGATCACGTGGATGGCCGTGTACGTTTGCGCCGTTTACCTGGGGAACTGATGGCACCAGGATGCACTGTGGGAAGACGACAAGCCGGTGGAGCGAGTGTGATGCTCCGGGCAATGTTCTGCTGGGAACCCCTGGGTCCGGCCATTCATGTGGATGTCAATTTGACACGTGTCACCTACCTAAACATCGTTGCAGACCAGGTACACCCCTTCATGGCAATGGTATTCCCTGATGGCAGTGGCTAGGATAATGTGCCCTGCCACACATTGTTCGGGAATGGTTTGAAGAACATGATGAAGTGTTCAAGGTGTTGCCCTGGCCTCCAAATTCTCCAGATCTCAATCTGATTGAGCATCTGTGGGATGTGCTGGACTGGCAAATCCTATCCACGGCGGCTCCACCTCGTAACTTACAGGATTTTAAGGATCTGCTGTTAATGTTTTCGTGCCAGATACCACAGGACACCTTCAGAGCATTTACTGGTGTTTGATAAACTAAAGACTTGTGAACACAGTGTTTGCATGGATGTTTTATTAGAATTGCATGGTATATTTTTCCTTTGATAGGACAGAGGAGGAACCGCATCCACAGTCTACCATTACATTAGAATTGCATGGTATATTTTTCTGTTGATAGGACAGAGGAGCAGCCTCATCCACAGTCTTCCATTACATGATCATGGATTCTAAAGCTATTTGAGCCATCTGGTGTGTGGAATATTTGGTTGATTGGTTTTACCTGTGCAAGTCTGTGAACAGCGGGGTTTTACGGTGTTCTAGTTTTCCTGCAGGTTTTTCTGATGACCATTTAGTAAAAATTACTTTCATTCTGTCATTTCCCTGTAGAACAAAATTTTAATGGCATAGCATGGCATCTTAATAATAGACTGTTACAGGATGGCTTCTTGAGAATTTTTACCAACAGTATATTTCACACACTACCTTCAAGTTGAGGGAAGCTATTCTTGTATTGGAGAAAAGAAATCCAGTCCACTAAACAGAGTGACCCTACTGGGAAGAATGATTCATACATTAAGAGGCAGGAACTGGGCATGCTCTTACAAGCCCAGGGGCAAGGATGAAGGGGGCCGTAATCAGGGCCTATTTCCCCACCCTCAATGACATAGATTCTGTGAGCACTTTCTTTTTTAAGTAGCACTGTGCAAATGGATGGTTTACCTTCATCTCCTGACAGGGGAGTTACAACTGACTCTGCTAAGATGTGGTGCCATGCAGAAGATTTTTATTCAGACCCTCACAGGGCTGAAGACACTAAACCCTATATGGACTGCAGAGTTATATCAGGGGATGCCGCAGCTGTGGCAGGAACAGAAGGCTGTCTTGGATCGGAAATTAGAAGCAGGAGTTGAGGGGTTGCCGTATAACTTCTATAAACATTTCTGGGATTGTCTCAGGGTGCACCTTGCTGAGGTGCTTTGTGAGTCCTTCCAGGAGGGTTTGCTTGTCTACAGTTGCCAGCATGCTGTGCTCTCCCTTTTGACCAAGAAAGGGGATCTAGGGTTGTTGCAGAACTGGAGACCTGTTGCCATGCTTATAAGAAGTTCTTATATAAAACTGTCTTTCAAACAGGCTTAAGGACATTCTGGGGGCATTGGTTCACAAAGACCAATCGTATTGTGTGCCACACCATTCAGTTAGGGATAATTTGTTTTTGATGTGAAATTTAATGAACATTTCAGATTTGTTTCGTCAGGACATGCGACTCCTATCACTTGTTTAAGAGAGCCTTTGATCATGTGGATGACAAAATCTTGTTTGATACCATGACAACTTTTGGGTTTGAGGATGTATTCATATTTTGGGCATATTTTTTGTATAAAGGGGCTTTGTGCATGGTGAAGGTGGGGGTGGGCTGAGCTGCCTAATTCCTGTTCAGAGGGGAATTAGACAGTTGCCCAATTTCAGGAAGATGTTACTGTTTAGCTATAGAACCTTTCCGCTACCTTTTCTTGTCTGGTCCGCACTGGCCAGCAGATGAGCACCTGTGCTCTATTGCCATTGCAGGAAGTTGGTCAGAGGTTAGGAGGCATTGTGTGTTGAGTCAAGGCTTTTCGTATTCAAGTGGCACAGAGACTTCACCACAACGTAAGATGGCAGGATACGGCATTGGCTCTGCTGAGGTGGGCCAGACATTTAGGGCTGGACAAACATTTGCTCCTGTTGGAGTCTGGAGGAGGAGACCTATCAGGCTGCACTCCATTCTACTGTTCAGTTCTGGTGGCAGGGCAGGTCTTCTCAGTTTCCAGGGGGGATGGTGTGCTGCCAGGGATATGGATCCTGGAGGAGCAATTGTTCCATAACCTCCCCATCAGTGCCAGGTTACTGACATTAGCCAGTGCGCACACATACCTGCTAGCTGCAGGGTGTGTCAAGTTGCACCACCTTATGGTTGGGACCTAGAGGGAAATAGATGGGAAATAGAAGCAGTGACACCATTTGGACAATAAGCATCCAGTCAGCTTGCTGAGTGGTGCTGCTGGTGGAGCAGGTGTGTGGGTCCCTCCCAGCTCCTTACAGAGCGCTTCCAGTGAGCAGGACTCCACAGTCTGATTTTACTGGTGAACATGATTATTGTCTCCCTTCCCTCACTCTCACTGCTGCTGTTGGGGAGTGGCAGCTGGAAGGGCCTGATGCTGTCTTGCAGAGCCCCAGAGCTAGGGGGTCTTTGAGGCAGTGGGGAAGAAAGCAGTCTACCGTATACAGTGTACAGTGGCGTAAAGTGGCCTATAGGAGACAGACATCGTGCACACCTTTTATGTTCACAGGTGGAAAGACTGGAACATCTTTTTGTTCAGTGTCACCCATTGGCAAGGCTTTTCTTTTTTGGTGAAGGCTGCTCATTTAAACTGTTCACTTCACTACCTGTCTGTAGTTTTCAAAAGAAAGTTACTGTCACTCTGATGAATATTTTTGTTTGGTATTGCAATGCTGGCCGCCTGGAAGAGCTGAAAGAACTGTATCCTTGGGTGGGGGGGTCAGTAGATCCTGGTGATATGATGAGAAATTTGCTTACCAACTGATTGAAGAGGCTGGTAAGCAAATGAGGCTACTACTCTCATGCTATAAATCAGTGCACAGTTCAGGTGATTTTAGGATTTTTTTTTCAGGGGGGGGGGGGGGGTTCCTATGCACAGTGGATGTAAAGGATGGCATGATGGATATGTCTGTGATGTGATGTCCCAGCGAAGTGGGGTTAAAACTCAAAAGTTACCTCTCACTAGGTGGAAGTGTTTAGCTAAAGGCACTATCAAAATTGTAAAAAAATGCAGTTAGTTTCAGGTTGAGAATACCTATGCTAGAACCAAGGGCTATATGGATATAACATTACATTATGGATAACAACACTACCTAAGGGGGTATTACCGCAGCCTGCAAAATGTGTCCCAAGATACCATAATAACTTGCTGCAGGAATATTCATGATCTGCATTGTCTTCTGAATAAGTGTATTGAGGCAGCAGTGTGGCATAGTAGATAGAGTGTTTGACCTGTTAGCAGAAGACTGCTGGTTAAATCCAAGACAAAGGTACAGCCGTTGTACCCTCTGGGAAAGGTACTTCACTTGAATTGCCTTGGTGAGTATCCAGCTGTGCAAATGTGCAATAGGTAAAAATGTAAGCCCTAAGTTATCTTGGATAAGGTCATCTGTTATGCAAATAAATGAAGCAGCGTTCTGCGGGGAGCTACTAAAGCTATGCTATGAATTTATTTCTTTTTCTCCTCCACAAACAATGCTTTAATTATGCATAATGAATTATTCAAAATGTACCAGTCTGGAATGTATAGTACATTGTGATAATAATTGAATAAAGATGCATGACTTTTTTAGTGACTGTAACTGATGTGAGGAAAGCCACAATTTTATGTAGAACATCTTACTATATTCATCTGTTCATTATTCAAATCCTAAAACAAATATGTCTCTCTGTCTGTTTCAGATTAATTTCTGCCCTCTTCCCCTGTATTCCTGGCATCAGAGGCAATAAGAGGAAAGAGAACTATGTTTAGCGTCGATTGTGAAAGAATGTATGTTGTAATATAAATCAAGCTATGTTTTGTATTAACAGAGGTTAACAGAGCAAGAACCTTGCGTTCTCACACAGCTACTGGGAAGGAGAGAGAGGAGGAGAGAGAGTTATTGGTGACATTATCATTACCTTTCTTGCAGTTATTAACATTGTTAATATCATCATTGTTCCTGAAGTATTATTTATTTTTGTTTTCATGATTGTATTTATCATGCCAACAAGTTTAATTTTAATTTTCTATTTCTTTGATAGTGATAGAGCATGCTTGGTGGCTCTGCTGAGTTTGCTCAGTGAGTCTGCCATGCTGAAAGGATTTGGTCTTGTCTGCCTGAAACTGAGTATGTGAAAAGGGGAATAATATTTTGTATTGATTTCCCACATAAAAGGTGAGTGAAAACAGAGAGAGAGAGGCAGAGAGAAAGAGCAAAAGACAGTGGCTCTCATTCACTTGAGGCATGGAAATTGATAATGCATATCAGATATGAGCCTTCATCGCATCTGATATAAAACATAAGAGGTGCTGTGGTTTGAGACGAGCCCGTGTTTCTCTGACAGCATCCTCTTGGGAACATTCAACTCAGAGGATATCAGTGCTCCCACAATGTATTGATCAGCAGCAAATGCTGAATGAGGACATACATGAATGAGATGAATACCACAAAACCATTTATGCGTGTAAACCACAACTCAGAGGAGGTGCAGTCCAGAACAAGTCACAAAGATAACTGCAAAGGGGAGACAATCAGAATGAAGTATTTCTGAAAATCTGAAAATCTCCAGGGGGGGAAAGGTAGGAATAAATAAACCAATAGAAAGTGAAATGAAAGACCTATGAGGAATGTGTTCTAGATTTTTCCTGCATACTGAATAAAACATTCCTCTGAACTGTTCTCACTGACTTGATTCACTGGAGGTTGCTGGTGTAGGAAGGATTTCAAGCCCTGCATAATTGCCATTGAAAAGGGGGCATTTTGAGGCAGTCTGCCAGTTTCATTGACCAAGGGCCTTGTTCCTTATGCGAGATGATACCGAATCTGTTCAGGGAATGAGGGGAGCTGAGAACTGTGCATGCGTGCACAGGTATGTGTGTGTGTGTGTGTGTGTGTGTGTGTGTTCATGTTTGAGCTTTTATGGCAGATCCACTTATAATAAATACATAATACTTCCTAACCTAAGATACTGTAACATGAGTGAAGTCTGTGATTACAGTGATATTTCATTGCGTATTTGCGCCATTTGTGGACATGCACAGATTCCTAAATGACACAATTTCAAGGTTTTCCAAACTCAGGCCTGTACAGGACAGAGACCCAGCTGTGGCAGGGCCAGGGAGCACAGGACACACATCAACTAGCCCTTCTAACCATTGATTGACAGCCTGTTTGAGAGACAGCCCCCCAGTGCTGCACATACCTCTCTACACCAGTGCAGTGGTGCAGGACCCAGAGCAAATACTGACAGGCATGTCAGTGGCACATGCCAATAAAGACCAAATAAATGCAACTGAGCGAGAGACAGCGAGGTTGGCTGACATGTGTGGTTGCATGTTCATCCTGATACCGTGAGTGTAAGGTACGAATCATGTGACCGGTTTAAGCCAATCATCATCGCCCCTAAATGTTTATGCGGTAATTTCTAGAAGAACAGGATGTGGGATGGTCAGCGGCGGCCATGCACATCTGGAGCACAGCACACACAGTTCAGCCCATTCTTACTGTCCAGCTCTTGTTGCAAAGCATGACCATGTGAGAGAAGCATAGTGTGCAGAACACCAGAAAAAACAGAACTACATATAGCATGGCCACATCAGTGCTCTACATAGCTGCAGGGCTCATGGTGGTGCATAAAGAAGAGATTGATGAGCAACTATTGCTTGTTTTTTTTTTTTTCCTTTTCTACAAACTCCCAACCTGATGACCACATGATCATGTGACAAGTAATCACGCTTGTTCCAGGGACACTGCGTGAGATTGGAGAAAATGCAGGAAACAGGCTTCCCTGAAGGTATGCTGAGGGAGCTGAATTAGCCAGTGGAGCTCATATTTCCTGAGAAGATATTGAATGATTAAAATATCCAATTACCAGTGAACAGGCTCTCTAAAAAGAGCAACAGTTTCTTTCATTTCTCCATTTCTTCTTCTTCTTCTTCTTTTTCACATTCTGCTAAACTGGTGGGAACGTGAATTAGGGTGTACAAGAAGTATACATAACTCAAAGAAATGGAAATTTGAGCAGTAGTAAGGAGCCAACAGAAGGAATCGAAAGGAGTGAATAATGTGTGAGAGGCAAATAAGGCAGATGGTACACTGCACTGCAGAATTAATTATCAGTTGAACTGGAGGACAAGCAATGAGGGAAGACCTGCTAAAAGAGACAGGTTCAGCAATACAACTGTTCATAGAAATGGGTGGGTTCTACCAAAAAAATAAAGAAATTAAAAAACTGGCAAGAGCATTGAGAGAAGAAATGTATCAAGATAAGTCAAGTGAAAAGTCCAGAGTGACCTGAAGAAATTGAGCACTGAGTGCTATGTCCACAAATGGTCAGCAGGTGGCGGTATATTTCTTCCCTCTCTAATGGTTGAAAGGTGTTACCATTGTGTTGTTTGAATGTTTTGGACCAGCGCTCTTTCCTGGTGTATAACTCTGCATACATGTAAAGGAAGAAGAATATACTGAAAGCACGACTTTTTCATTTTGAAGAACAGAGTTTGTGGGGAACAAGATGTGAGGTAAAGTTTGTCTTCCATTGGTGTGGCACCTCCACCATGAAACCCTTCTGTAGAAAACAATAACACAACCACAGTCTGCATGGAGTAGGTAAGATAAAGTGGAGGAATGGGAGTGATGAAACCATAGAGAGAAAGAAGAGAGAGAGCAGGTAGTGGAGACAGGGAGAACAACACCCATAAAGCTTGAGTATCAGTGCTTTGGTCACTTCTGCCTCTAATCGTTGAGTGACAGTACAACGGTTTCCTCATTCTCTAGTTGCCGCATTGTGTTCATTAGCATTTAAATGCTATTTATTGATCTGATGATTTACCACAAATGCCAGTCTCCTGGAGCTATTTTACTGATGTTTGCCACTGCACTTCCAGTGCTGTTTGTGTGTATTGAATTGACTGCCCACTGGAACACTAAGCATTGACCAAACGTCATGGGTCTAAATGACCCTGTCTCTGACCTCTAACCCCATAAGTCTGTCAGTTCAAAGCCACTCCAGTGACATCCCTTGTTAAGGCATCATTGACACTCTGGTGGTATTACTTATCTTAGGAAGAAAAACACAACCAAGCCCTCTGTCCTGAGCACCAAACAAGAGCTTTCTACAATGATGTAATCATCACGCAATACAATCACTCCACTGATCTGCACACAGACCATGTGGCTAGATAATGCCAGACAGCAACATATCCTTACGTCTTTTTCCAAGCTAGTGTTCAGTATAATCACAATGCAGGTCTTGGCTGACACAAACAAAAATAAGATTATGCTATTAAGCCAAAAAATTTCAGCTCTCATGTCTCAGTAAAAGAGAGTCAGTAATTCTCTTTGGAGGCTTTTAGTCCAACATTACACCTTAATTGTTAACAAGGTGTAAACAAGTTGCTTGTTTATTCGATGCCCTTATCACAGAAAACATTAATAGCTTACATTTTACATATTTTGCTTTTACACAGCAGCATAGGGTGAGTGAGAGAAGGGTGAGTGCACCAACATTGTCCACACAGGGATGTGAATATGGTACTGTAGCGAAGGGCGAGAGCAGTCACCCCACCTGGCCTTGAACCCAGGTCTACGGGGTACCAAACTGCCGCAACGCCAAACTGCCAGGCTTGTTGGTATGGCAGTCAGGGCGCATACTCAACTGTACTGACAGCACTCTGTCACAGGAACCCTCAGGTAAAATGCCCAGCTTCTCAATGACAGCACATCACCATTTCTAAGGTGCTTTATTGGAAGGATCCAGAGGCTGTTATAAAAGCCTCTGTAGTACGAGTCAAAATGAATGAAGACATTAGTGATGATAAAACCATTAGAAATTAGAGTGGAATTCAGTAAAATGAACCACTACAGCTGTTTCAGCTCTAAAATGTATTTAGTTTCATCCAGATTTATCTATGACTTTTTCCACAATGCTGTTTACTTAAGCAGTGCAGGTACATTCTTGGTATGTATTGGCAACAATAAAATAGAAAATAATTTGAAATTGTATGTAGACTTTTCTAGTTATGACCCTGACAACATCATGCCAGACAGCTTTTCTAATCCATTTTAGCTGTATACTCTGGAATTCTACAAGAATGAACTAAAAAGAATACAAACCAATTGAGGCTGGGATATTAAAGCAAAGCTGCTTCAGAGGCCGTAGATGAGTGCAGTATCTCCAGAATGATGCCTACAAGAGATGACGAAGAAAAAAACAGAGCGAGGTAGATACGGAAGGATCAAGAGCACTGCAGCAACTCAATCCTATTCATCATTTCAAATGGCCAACTCATCTGATCCCATTCCTTCCCATTGTACACCAGAGCTCACACCACTCACACAGGAGCAGTTTGTGCAGGAACGCGTTAAAAGAGCGCGTTCATTGAACATGCTCATTTTTTTTGGTAAATGGTGAACTTGAACATTTTTGCACGAGATTCAGATTCCTTGGGTGTGTTAAAGTTACTGCTTGATGAATAAACACAGACGGCATTATTCCATACTTGAGACGTTTTTATTTGTGCAACTCATCAGATAGACAGCTCGACAGCTCGCAACCAACTGCCAATATCCTGCATAACAATCACTGTGCATGTAGATGTACACATAAAATAGTCCCTGAAGCAGCTCATTTAAAAATGAAAGAAATGAACTGAGACTGCAAACTTGTTCAAAATTCAAAATCGTGAACTATGAACGTGAACTTGTTCATTTTAATCTGTGTGAACTGAACTTTGAGCTAGCTCTTGTGAAGTGTGAAGAAGTGAGGAGGGAGAAAGGGACTGGCCAGGGGTCACCCTCGGAGTGATACATGGCTCCGCTGAGGGATGTAAAAATAAATACACGAATCGGATGTGCAAAGAAGACCCCCCCCCCCGCCACCACCACCCTTGAAACAAGCACTCCATCACGTAACCTGTGGGACAGCAATGCTAACGCGAGGTTATTATAGGAACATGGCTTTTCAGGTGGCACGTGGCAATAAAGTGATAAGTCACAGCGCTGTGTGTCCCTTCTTAAGTTTCAGCGCAGCACTTGGGAGAACTGGGAGATAAAAAAAATAAAATAAAAATAACAAAGGGATTTGCAGTGGAAGACAGAGGAGGAGAAATGAGGTTCCCATGGGACGAGAGCTACGGAGGGGATTAGTGTGCCTGTGGATGAGGAAAGCATTAGCCA